>NC_050574.1:308928442-311328442 GCF_011100635.1 Trichosurus vulpecula | reverse complement strand
CATGTTGCTTTAGTAAATCAGGGACAAAGAGGAGTTAATGAGAGGAAATTCCCCTCTTTGAGGGGAGTTCAAGTGGGTGATTAGGGGTGGCTGAATCCTGTTGTGTGAGAGTTGAGAGAAGTTATTGCCTGAAGCCCAGCAGGCCCTTTCGGATAGATGGCCTGGCAGGAAAGTTATCATGGGTCTCTTCTTTATCTGGAGTTCCTTTTCAACACATACTCAGTCCAGCTTCGAAAGCTAAGTGTGACTAAAGGGCCTTTGAATGGGACATATCTATGGAGACAGGAGGGGTCTGGAGAGGAAGAAAAAAGGCTTCAAAGCTAAAAATCCCTGCAAGTTTGGCAAGAAACACTCCCCTACTCCAGACAAAAATCTTGGCCATTCTGGAAGTATCATCTGGTGAGATTGGATTCATGTGGAGCAGGGAGCATCCTGACCTTTTTAAATGGGTTTATTAATAATTATTAATAATCTTTTGCATTTGTAAAACCATTTTACATGCTTCAAGGTGCTTTCCTGTCTGGCATCTCATTTGAGCCTCATCTGGGGGTGATTATTATCCTCCTTTGTCACTGACTTCTTACCTCTCCAACAGAGCTGTCATTATTCCTGTGCCCAGACAACCCTGCTGTAGTCTAGTCGACTGTTCTTCTTCAGTTGCCCAGAGGTGATGGAGCTGAGGTGCCAGGACAGCTGGAGGGTCTCACTAGACTTCTCTGATTTGTAGAGGATGATGGGGGAAGGGGACTACGGTATTCAAGTGGATTTGTGATTTTGCCTGACGTGGATAGATACACACCTACCATTCTCTGAAACTTTTGTCCATGTTCTTCCTGGAGTTTGCCACACATCAAGAAAGTCTTCGTGGTCATTCTCCAGAGGTGTTTTGTAAATTTACATTTTTAATACCTTTTTTTTTTTTTAACACATCGTTTTCATTTCTCAGTATATACCTCTTCCCTCTTCTTTCTCAGAGAGCCATTGTTTGGGTGGGGAACCTGCGGCTTGGAGGCCACATGCGGGCTTCTAGATACTCAAGTGTGGTCCTTTGACTGATTCCAGACTAAAACTAAAGTTTGGATTCAGTCAAAGGGCTGCACTTGAGGCCCTATAGGGCCACATGTGGTCTCAGGGCTGAAGGTTCCCCATCTCTGCTTAACAAAAACGACAAAAAAAAGAGGAAAAAAAACCCATTTCAACAAAACTAGCTAGCACCTTAACCATGCCTGACATTACATGCAGTCTTCTACAGCCATAGCCCTCCACCTCCCAGAGCTGTTTTTAACCACTTCCTTTGCTGTGCCCTGCTTTGAAAATGTCTTTGTTGCTCTTCCATTTTCTCCTGACAGAAGTTTGCTGCTTTGCAGAGGTCAACTGTCCATCTGCCTCTACCTCCCCCATCTCCCACAAAGCCCTGTCCTTCAGTTACTCTTTGTTTTATTTTTCTCCTATCTCTTACTTCTCTCCCTCTTCTTTTTCTTTGGTCAAGAAACAGCTGAGGGCCAGACAGCTGAGACTTAGAGTGGGAGAGAGAAGCCTTTCTCATAGAGACAGAGAGAGAGAGAGAGAGAGAGAGAGAGAGAGAGTGTGTGTGTGTGTGTGTGTGTGTGTGTGTGTGTGTGTGTGTACTCGCTTGCATGTGCATGTTGGGGGGCGGGGTGGGGAAGAAGAACAGTGAGGAGGTTACCAGCTGAGCCTAAAAAAAAAAAATCAAATACCAGAGTCTAGGAACTGTCCTCACAGTCATGAAGGTAAAGGAACAGACCGTGTGAGCAAGTTCCAGCCCATCCTTATCCTCTTCTGCACCCTCCTTATCACTTCGAATGTCTGTACTCCTCTTCTCCCTGGATCTCCCTTCTTAGGTCCCACTCAAGAAAGCTGACAGTTTGTGGAGAGGGGCTTCCCTCCCAGTCCCTCTCAGTCCTTTCTTGCCCAGCACTTAAGATAGGCTGGATGGAGCTCTGAGGAGGTGATAGTATGGACCTCACTGAAGAAGTCCTGGTCCAGCTCCATGGCTTGTAGTGCCTTTAGGCCTTCTCTCTGCCAAGGGAGCTAGTTGGCCTAAGGGTGAACCAACAGTCTTCCATGGAGGGAGACTCCCTTGGGCCAGTATTGGCATCAGAAGGCACATGGGAAACTGATGCACTTTGGGCATGTTTCTTGTGGTTGGGAATTAGGGAGGGATTGAGGAGAAAATAAATGCATTGGTTTTCTCTGGTTTTACAGGACAGGATCTGGACTCAGGTCTTTTAAATTAATTAATTAATTTTTAGTTTTCAACATTTACTTCCACAAGATTTTGAGTTCCAAATTTTCTCCCCATCTCTCCCCTCTCCCCCACCCCAAGAAGGCATGTATTCTGATTGCCCCTTTCCCCAGTCTGCCCTCCCTTCTATCTCCCCACTCCCCGTCCCTTCCCCTTTCCCCTTACTTTCTTGTAGGGCAAGATAGATTTCTATACCCCATTGCCTGTATATCTTATTTCCCAGTTGCATGTAAAAACAATTTTTAACATTTGTTTTTAAAACTTTTGAGTTCCAGATTCTCTCCCTTCTTCCCTCCCCACCCACCCTCATTGGACTCAGAGTTTTTGTTTGGTCTTTACTTTTGTTGTAACATTCTCTTTCTCTCTTTTCCTTTCCAGGTCCTACAGAAGTTAGGGAAGGCAGATGAGACTAAGGATGAGCAGTTTGAGCAGTGCGTCCAGAACTTCAACAAACAGCTGGTAAGCAGATTTAACCAAGCAGCAGGACATCACCTACTCTGGGCCCAGTCCTGTGCTAGGTGCTATGAGGGATACAAGAGTAGGAGGTGCTGTCTGGTTACTACCTTCAGAGAGTTTATGGTAATAGGAGAGGCAAACCACATGCACATGAAAACATAACTAACAATGCTAGTCAATGTTGGAAGTCAGGGTGGCTTCATGGGTAGAGAACCAGCCCCCAAGATAAGATGACCTGGCTTCACATCCGGCCTAGGATACATACCTACTGGCTGTGTGACCCTGCCAGGTCACTTAGTGCCATTGGTAATTCCCTAAGTATTGCAGAATTGCAGAAAAGGTGTGGACCTGCATTGGTAGCAGAAGTTTTCTCACTGAGGAGCTCCCAATAGCAATGAAATCCACAGGTTCAGACTCCCTTGCCCATCCCCCCTCAATGAGATGAGGCATTAGGCACTATAACATGAGTGTTGAATAAATGATATAGAAAATAAGTGCTATGATAGTTCAGTGGATGGAGAGTTGTCCTTGGTCTGGTGACTTAAACTGAGTCTTGAAAGGTGGGTAGGATTTAGATGCCATCTCCAACTCAGCACCCTCAAAGCTGAATTCATAGTAGGAATGAGGATGGGGGCTGGGCCTGTGATTTCATTGGTATTGGGAACTCCTGGGTGAGGAAATTCCCCATACCAATGCAAGTCCACACCTTTTTTGCAATTTATAGTATTTTTCAGGGATGGCCTAGACCAGGGTTGGGGAATGTGCAGCCTTGTGGCTACATGTGGCCTCAGGTTCTGAGAAGTTTGGATTCACTCAAAGGACCGAACGTGAGGACCTAGAGGGTCACATGGGGCCTCCAGGCCACAGGATCCCCATCCCTGGCCTAGACTCTCCATACTATGCCACCATGCTTCAGCTCTTTTTCCCTCCACCCCATGGTCTCTTTCTCCACCTGGTGATTTCCTCTTGGAACTTCCATTTTGAGGAAGGGCCCAGAACAGCCCTTCTTTACTTTCTGGATTTCATCACCATAACCCCGTGGAGATTCCTTTCTTTATCCCCTCCCCACCTGTCCAGCTTTTCAGCTCCTGAATATAAGCTCTTTGAGGGTAGAGACTGTCCCTTTGCTTGCAGTTATATCCCAGCACTTAACACAGTGCCTGGCATATAATAAGAGCTTAATAATAAATTCTTGTTAACTCGATTTCACTTGCTTTGCCTAGAGCACTAAGAGATAAAGGAACTTGCCCATGGTCCCACAGCCAGAATATATCAGAAGGAGGACTTGAACCCATGTCTTCCTGGCTCTGAGGTCAGCTTTCTATGCTGCCTCTTGAATTTATCACCTTTGCCCTAAAAATTGACTTTCCTTCCAGCTTCCCTATTTCTGTTGAAGATATCATTATATTCCTACCCTTTCGAGTTCTAAACCTCAGTCATCTCTGACTCCATCACCCCCCTCCCCCCATATCCAACCAGTTGCCAAGTTCCATGGATTCTCTCTCTGCAGCATCTCTCTCCTCTGGCCCCTTTTCTACACTCACATGGCCTCCACTCTATTTCAGGTTCATATATATTCTTACATAGGCCATTATAATAGATTCCTAACTCCTTTTTTTGGTCTTTCCCCCTTTTAATCCATCCTTCAGACAGCTGCCAAAAAAATCTTCCTTGAAGCACAGGTCTGAGTATATCACACCCTGATTTTAAAAACCTCCAGTTCCTCTTCCCTGTTGTCTGTAGGCTGAAATGCGAAATCCTGAATCTGACATTCAAGGACCTCCATAGTCTGGTGCAGCCTATGTCTCCAGCCTTGTTTTTACAATTCCCTTACACTCAATATCCCAGCCAAAATGGACTTTTATTGGTTTCTTGATCTGGTTTTGCACGTTCTCTCACTTTTGTGGCTGCACACACCTTGTATCCCGAATAAACTCTGTCCATATCTCTGCTTACTGAACTCCTCATCCTTCAAGGACCAGCTAATGGGCCACCTCCTCCAGGAAGCCTGCCCTTATTGTATCTCAGTACCAATTAGAAGTGATTGTTCCCTCCTCAGATCACATAGTCCTTTCCCCTTATTGCAGTCTACGTTGTATTGTATTCTTATAAATGATCTTTCTCCTCTATTACTCCTCGAGGGGGTGGATTTTGTCTTTGTATCCCTAATGCCAAGCACAGTGGCTTGCACATAGTAAAAGGAAGAAGGAAGGAAGGAGGGAAAGAAACAAGCATTTATTGCGTGCTTTCTGTTTGCCAGGCCTTGTGCTAAGCACTGAGGCTATATATAAAAGTGAAAAGAAATTGTCTTTACCCTCAGGGAGCTTACATTCCAGTGGGAGAGAGCAACACACAAGGGAGCCAAGAAGGTGGGGTGAGAGATGGAGGTAGAGGGACATGAAGGATTAGTTTTGTTTTTTTAAATTAAAGAAAGGACTCTGGTTTTTAATAGTTTCGATTATTAAAAAAGTTTAAGCCTACACAGTAATCATTTAAAAATAATCATCTAATGTTCCATAATTAAACTGTACACAGCCTAGTCTTAGTACAAAGAAGCCTATGAGGTAAGTTTGCAGTCTGTTGGAATCAGTCCCAGGAGCAGGGAGTCAGACCCACTTTGGCCTTTTAGTTCTGTTCCTCTAAGTTGTGTGTGTGTGTCCCTGGAAAGGGGACATGATTTTAAACCAAAAGAGTTAATAGTAAAGCTGGGAGGGGAGTGAAAGCTGGACAACTTGGGCCCTCCTGCAAAATAGAGGCCTCAGGAGGAGCTGAACAATGTGGGAAGGGGGCAGACCTGGTGGAGAGAGAAACTCCAGAGTTAGAAGGTTTTGGGGGGCCGGGGGAGTTAGATGTTCCAAGGCAAGGAGGCCCAAAGGGCGGAGGAAGCGGCCAAGCCATGACTTTGAAGTCTGGACATCAGGAGCAGAGCTGGAAGGGGATCACTTAATAAATAATAAATGCTTAATGAATGCAGTGGTTGAATTGAAATAGATGGCTGGGAACAGCCAGTCATCAGGTGGGCTTTCCTAGAGTCCAGGAAGGGAAGGACAGAGATGGAGAAGTGAGAAGGCATGGCCAGAAGATGGTGAATGGACCTGTGTGGTTGGAGGGGAAGGGAAGTAGTGAGAAGCAAAGCTGGAAAGATTAGTTACACCTGGATTATGGAGGGTTTTCAAATGCCTGCCTGAGGAACTTGGATTTTATACTGAGGGGAAAGAACACTGTCTCTAGAGCCAGAGGAACTGGGTTCAAATTCTACCTCTGACACTTACTGCCTGTATGACATTGTGTAAGACCTATGCCTCAGTATTGTCATGTAGAAAATGGGGGTGTTGGGCGTCATGGTCTCTGAAGAGCTTTCTAATTACATAGAAAGAGATATCTAGATCTATTTAGATAGAGACCACCTAGTCTAACAACCTCATATATCTATAGAGATATATTTATTCACCTGTATGTAGATATGGATATGTATATGTTTTTTCAATTGTGTCTGACTCTTCATTACCCCGTTTGGGATTTTCTTGGCAAAGATACTGGAGTGGTTTGTTATTTCCATCTCCAGCTCATTTTACAGATGAGGAAACTGAGGCAAACAGCAGTTAAGTGACTTATCCAGGGTCCTACAGTTAGTACATATCTGAGGCTGAATTTGAACTGAGGTCTTCCTAACTCCAGGCCAGGCACTTGATCTGCTGCATCATCTAGCTATATAGATACAGATTTATAATTCTTCCCAATGGCTTTTTGTTCCTCAAACTGCTTTCAATAACAATAACAAAAGTGAACCCCCAGATTCTTTTAATATAGTACTCATAATATTCTTTGCAATTATTTACTGCTTAAGGTGACATTAGAAAATTTTTAGCACGCACTTCTAAATGGGGATGACTGCTATAGACAAAGTTTTGGAGAAAGAGAGTCACATGATGAAAGTGGTTTATTTTAGCATGTGGTTAGGACAGATTGGACAGAGGAGAGACTGGAGAGGGGGGGGGGGGAGGCAGTTGGGAGGCCAGAATGGGAGTGATGAAGGCCAGAAATCTGGTGGTGGTAGTGGGATTGGGAAGTGAGAGAATTTAAAAGCATCATTTGGTGGCTAGTTAAATTTGGGAGGTTAGGGGCAGAGTGGTGGGAAAGAGGAGGTTTTGATGGGGAAGTGATAATGCTATTAATGGAAAGAGGGAAGTTGACAGGAGATGTTTGGAGGAGATCCTAGAGAGGGAAGGGGGCTGAGGACCAAATGTTGAAGAGCATGCTCAGCTGTGCTCCATTAGACATGAGGATGATGACTTGGAGAAAGAAATGGAGAAGGACAAGCAGAGGTAGGAGGAGGATGTGGAGAGTATAACATCATGGAAGCCAAAGGAACAATTTCAATGAGGGGTTGGTTAAAGCTGTCAAATGTGAGGTCAGGGACTAGATAGAGGTCTCCCAATTCTTAGCCTGGTGCCCTTCCCATGATACCTTATAACTACGGAATTTTGGTGAGGTAACCTTGCTTCATGGCAGGGACTATTCTTAGAAAAACTGTTAAATGTATTCTATACTTAAAATAAACCAAGCTGTATATTACAGGGATCACATTGCCATAAACAGTCTTTATTTTCTGTTCTTATTTGTTTGTTATTATTTGTCAGCTTCAGAGTAATAAAAAAAAGAAAGTTTAATTAAAAAAGATTGAGGAGAAAAGAACAAGTATATAACCAAGAATCCTGTTTTTAAATTGCTCTAGGGCAGTGGTTCTCAAACTTTTTGGTCTTGGGACCCCTTAGGACACTTTTAAGAATTATCAAGGACCCTCCCCTGTGAAGAGCTTTTGTGTGGGTTATGCCTATAGGTATTTACTATATTAGAAATTAAAATGCCTTAGTATTATTATGAAAATAGTTTTGACCTTGCTGGCTCCCAGAATGGTCTTGAGGGGACGCCCAGGGGCTCCCTGACCACACTTTGAGAATGGCTAAGTAGAGTGGGTAGCCTTCTTCTCCCATGTTGTTTCCTTGGGAGACCCAAGATGGAGGAATCTCTTCCCCTGCCTATCTACCCCAGAACTCTCAACATCCTCTCATGGAAACACACAGGGCTCCTGAGTAGGAGCCTCTTCTCTTTTATTCTCAATATCTCCCCACCCCCCCCCCCCCCACACTGGAATTCCCAGTATCTTCCTATAAAGCTTTGATGGAGATTCCCTTCTACTAATAGCACCTAGGCCGGTCTCCCTCCCAGGGGGTGGAGGCTGATTGACTGAGCTGTGAGATTTGATCAGAGCTCAGACATCTAACCAGACTGGGGGTGAATGGAAAGGAAGGAGTGAGTACATGGGAGGAGTAGTATTGCCAGGCACCAAGGAAGAGGAATTTCCTTGACCTTATCCCTTATAGGCCAAATTACACCTACTATTTACCTCTGCTTTCTCCTGCAGCAGCCCATATTTACTGCCATGTACCTTAAGGTCTTCTAACTGTCCAGATGTGGTCATTTTATGGTGGGTAAGGGGAAGGAACTGTTAAATTACTGAAAAGTCCTTATTTGAAGGCTTGGAATTTAGGATTCTTTAGATTGGAGGAGGGAAAATTTGGGGATGGCTTGATGTCTTTTGGGGCATAGGCAATCAGCTGTTTGTAGCCTGTCAGCATTTTTGTAAGTGCCTAGGGTTACAAAGAAAGTGAAAAACAGTGTTCCTGCCTTCAAGGAGGCAACATGTAAACATGTAATGGGGAGACATGTTAAAAAAATTAGGTAATCCAAGATACATACAGAATAGATGGATGGTTGTCTGAGACAGAAGGAAAGGCCTCCTGTAGAAGAGCAAAAGAGAAGAGATAGGATGAGATTACCTACGAAGAACTTTTAGACCCCAAGGGTGTTAACATCCCCCAGATCCACTGCTACTGAGCCCCCTTCTCCAGAGAACCTGTAGCAAAGAATAGATACCCCCCTGTCTCTTTTGAAGAGCAGAACATGGCCTTAGTCCTCATAGCTCCCCTTCACTATCTCTGAAAGGGAGAAATTGAAAAAAACATAATTCTGCAAAGAGAAAGTCATTAGTCATGGGGATCATTTGCAGCCCCTCTCTGCCTGCCAAGAGAGAGGCCAGGCTCAGGGATGGAGGGGCATCTGGGACCTTGAGTAAATAACTTAGCATCTCTGAAACTTCAGTAATCTCTGTTGCATCTAGCTCCTGGGAGTATTTTGGGGCTCAAATTAGAGTAGATCATGGATGTGAAAGTACTTAAGAAACTTGACCTTGTAAAGTGGTGCTATTATACTTTTAAAAGGGAACAATATTCAAAATTTAGCTAGGAGATAAATGGAAGGGGAGGGGGAAGAGGAGTCCTCCCTGGGATGGAGGTCCTTTTCCTTTCTGGCGTTTGGAGGGTTTTCTTGTCCCTCTCGAGGAGTGCTAAGCAGTTTCTCAGACTCCTGTTACCAAATCTGTTACTCCTCAGCCTCTCAGTCCCCCTGTTCCACAGTTCCTTGGTCTGTTGTCCCTTGTCACATACAGGTCAAATCACTGACTTTAAGAAAGTGGCCTGAGAAGGGGTTTTTAACGTGGGATCTTGGATGTATTTCTGGGGAGGAGTCTGTGAATCTTGGGAGAAAATTATACTTTATTTTCCCTAACCTTTAGTTTTCTTTGCAATCTTATAATTTTATTTTATGCATTTAAGAACTTTTTTTTTTTTTCTGAGAAGGGATCCATAGGTTTCTCTAGACTGCCAAAAGTTCTGTGACACAAAAATGATTGTGAACCCTTGGTTTAGACATCTTAGCTCCACTGGGTGTTGTACACAGAGGCAGTATCTCACATGGCTTTTGATTCCATTCAACAAATCTTTCTTTAGTACTTACTACATGTAAGGCACTAGGAATGTTACTTGTGTGAGGAAGAGCCTGTTAAAAGTATTCAGTTCTTCTGGGTGGGTCATTCAAGGCCCTCATGTCCTTTCAGGGACAGCTTAGGCAGTAGCTACTCCTGCTTTTGGCCCTCCACCATCTACAGATGGGTGAACCTGTGTGGTAATGAATTGGCTGCTCAGGAAAGGGGACTTTTGGGATGAAGTCCTTCTGATTTCTTTACTAATTAAGTGATTTAAGCACAGGAGGGGAGGAGGCTGGTGAAGTCTTCCTGGAGCTCTTATTTGAGAGTCGAGCACAACCAGCCTTACAAATAGGTGGAGCAGGAGGTTGTCCGGATGGTAGGATTTGAAGGTGCCCTGAACCACCTGTCACAGTGCCTGAAATGCCACTATTAGCGATTCATTCCTTCCAATGAAACATTGTCTTGTCCAGGCTCCTCTTTAAAATGCCAGCACTCCTGGGGAGTAAGTAATAAGTTGCAGCCCTGACATCTCAGGTTGGATGAGTTTCTAAGATTCCTTTCCTTCCAAAAGGAGGGGCCCTGGCAAAGCATGAGGACATGGGTTTTTGTAGGGGATGCATGGTTGAAAGCAGGGATAAAAGGAAGGTGCTACGGGGAGGCAGGGTGCACCAAAGGCAAATTTTTTTGGTGATAGAGACTGTGCTCCCAGGTTAATAATAATAATAATAGCCAACATTTATGTAGATCAATATTTACAGCTGGGTGGCACAATAGATAGAGCACTGGGCCTGGAGTCCGGAATATCTGAGTTCAAATCCAAACTCAGACATTTACTAGGTGCATGACCCCGGGCAAGTCACTTAACCTCTGTTTGCCTCAGTTTTCCCAACTGTAAAATGTAGATAATAATAGCACCTACCTCCCGGGGTTATTGTAAGGATAAAATGAGATAGAAATTGCAAAGCATTTAGCACTGTGCCTGACATTGAAGTGTTACATAAATGTTAGCTTTCGGCTATTATTATTTACGGTTTCAATTTATCCTCACAACAACCCTGGGGGGAGGTAGGTGCCGTTATTATCTACATTTTACAGATGAGGACATTGAGGCAAACAGAGGTTAAGTAACTTGCTCAGAGTCACACAGCTAGTACATTGCTGTGACAGGATTCAAATGTAGGTTTTCATAATTCTACACTCTACATTCATAATTCTAGCACTCTACTCTTGCGCCCCCCAAACAAAATAATGTCTCTTCTCCTTGGCTGCTGAGCCTGTGTCGGTGCTAGAGTCACTTCTGGGGTTCTAGATGAGGTCTCCTCTAAGGCCTGGTTGGTCTTGGGAAGTTGTTTTCACTTTTCCTTCCTAACCCCAGCCCCCTTCCCTCATAACCTCATGGCCCCCTGTGATTGTGTGAATGTAGGTTATTGTAGATGCCCAGGGAGTCCTAGTGGCAGGACTTTCAGTAATGCTAGAGCACGTTCCCCTTTCCATTGGGAGATGTTAACTGTTTAACAGGCTATGAATGTGGGCGGTGATCCACATCCCCCATGCCGCTGAAAGGAGACTGAAACTGTTGAGCCTCTGTGGCAGGGGTAGGGGTAAGGTTCGTGCAGAGCAGTCCTGGGCTTGGGAGGTACAGTGAGAAGGGCTAAAGTTAGCTAAATGACCTTGAGCTAAATGCTCCTTGTGCGTGCCAGTCTATAGCTCTCCATCCACCACCTGGGGTGTGTGTGTGTGTGTGTGTGTGTGTGTGTGTGTATGTAGGTGTGGGAGTGGAGTGGAGGGTTGGTCATACGAGCTGTTCAGCCATCATGGGCATAGGCTCAAGGGGCACAGACCATTTGGGGAATGTCAGACTAGATGGCGACAGGACTATGTCAGGCAGGGTCTGCGGGCTAATAATCTGGAGGAAGATATGGGGGTTGGGTATAAGACTCTCTGCGACCCTTCCTTTGGCCTGAGGGCATACATCATTCACAGTTTTCCCCCTCATCCTGGCAGGCACCTTGTGGGTCTGATTCTGAGGGACTGGGTGGAGAGAGGAGGAATTGGTTCCTCTGGAAGGGAAGTGGAGGGAAAAAGGCGTGGGGTGGGGCAGTCTATTTGTTTTCTAGCATTAGTAACAAACTTGATGGGAAGTGAGGGGAAGATTCTTTTTTAGCAACTATATCCAGATTTGTGAACAGTATCCCGTTGGTTCCCATAGAGCTTGGTAAGCCCTTGAAAGATGAGATACTTCCCTCCCTTCTGCCAAACCCCCCAAGAATAAGGCCATTTTAGGGGCTTAGACCTCCCCATTGTAAAGCTTGGCTTGTGCTGGGAGAGTCAGAACTTAAACTTAAATGAGTGTTAGTGTGGTTTGGATCAGCAGAGTAGAAATCAGGAGACTTTGATCCTACTGATGAATCTAGATCCCTACTGACAAAATTTCATCCCTACTGACAAATTTGGAAAGTCACTTAACCCGACTGGGGCTTGGTTTCCCCATTTGTAAGAATCCAGCAATTATTCAGCAAATATTTATTAATTAAACACTTGTTCTATGTAGAACACTGTTAAGAAATTGAAAGAAAAAGAGGGATTTCACCCCCTAAATATATTTTTGTCCTTTTTAAAGAAGAGTTGAGAATTTTACTCCTTGTATTTGATAATACAACCCCAGAGTTCTACTACCTTTCTCCAATTAGGTTCAAGTCCCCGGGTGCTGTAACATTCTTCTTCTGTCTGTTCTTCTTGACCATGGGCAGAGCCAGCAACCTCTAAATAGCTGGGCTCCTGGTCAAGCCCCACATTTTGGTTCCCCAAAATGGCAAGTCTTCATGGCTGTATGGAACTAGAGCAAATATTTATATAGCATGAAGATCGTCACAAGGGCCTAGCTCTTAACTCAGAAGACAAGATGGCTTAGTTTTTGTTTACTTCACTGAAAAGACAGGATAAAACCTATTTTGCAATCATTTACTACCCCCATCCAGATTAAATCCTCCCTTCAGACAAGAAAGGACAATTGAGCAAAAACAGAAAAGTCCTACAGAAACTTGGTCTCCAATGATGTATTCAGACTTAGTAGCTCCCCACCTCTCTGTCTTCGGGGAAGAAGTGTGTCTTTATCTCTTTTTCCAGACCTTCATTACTCAGTTCTTCCTTTTAGCGGTCTTTCCATTTGCATTGTTCTATCATGGTGTATATCGTTCTCTTGATTTCGTTTATAGCATCATAGATTCTTAGACAGAAGGGAGGTTAGTAATCGTCCAGTCCAACCTGCTTATTTTATGACTCCTAAAGGTTAAGTGACTTGTCTAAGGTCACGCAGAGTTTTAAGCAGCGCAGCTGGGATTTGAACCCAGGTCCCATGACTCCAAATCCAGCATGCTTTCCATGACACTGCGTCACATTGCCTTACTTTGCTCTGCATCAGTTCATACAAGTCTTCCCAGAGAATCCAAGTTTAGCTAGGACAGATGATCCATCATCATGGTGCCTGTAGTGTAATAGGAAGATGAGATATAACTCTAGACATAAGATGCGAGTCCCAAAATTTGAGAGTATGAAAAAACTCAGAGGCCGTCTTAGTCCAAGCCATAACAAGAAATGAATCCCCGCTAAAATATGCCAGACGAGTGATGGTCTAGCTTCTGCTTGAAGACCTCAAAAGGGGGTGGGGGATGGGGATGCAACCCGTCACCTTTCCGGGTAGCCCATTTCGCTTTTGAACAGCTCAGTTGTTAGGAAGTTTTTCTTGACATCTCGCCTAAATTTTCTTTTTGTAGCTTCCACCCATTACTACAGGTTCTGCCCTCTGGGTCCAAGCAGGAGAATAATGATAATGTTCAGTCCTGTCTGACTCTTCATGACTTCATTTGGGGGTTTTCTTGGCAAAGATACTGGAGTGGTTTGCCATTTCCTTCTCCAGCTCATTTTACAGATGAGGAAACTGAGGCAAACCGGGTTAAGTGACTTGCCCAAGGTCACACAACTAGTAAGTACCTGAGATCAGATTTGAACTCAGGAACATTAGTCTTCCTGACTCCAAGCTTGGCACTCTATCTGCTGTGCCACGTAGCTGCCCTAATACTGATAAAAGCTAACATTTATATGGTGCTTACTCTGTGCTAGGCACCATGCTAAGTACTTTACAATTATTATCTCATTTGAGCCTCACAAGAAGTAGATGCTATTATGATTCCTATTTTACAGATTAGGAAACTGAGGCAAACAGCTTAAGTGACTTGCTCAGGGTCGTAGAGCTAGCAAGTATCTGAGAGCAGATTTGAACTCAGGTCCTCCTGACTTCATGGCTGGTGCTCTATCCGCTTCACCCCTTAGCTGCCTTCCCAATGTTCTTTATGCTCTGCTACATACACCATTGCTTCTTCAACATGCTGGATGCAGTCAAAGGCCCCCAGTTTTAGGAATATAGTAGTGAGAGGGAGAGGGATTTAGAAGGGGGCCAGGGGCATCAGAGAGGTTACTAAGCTTAGAGGATTTAAGAAACTCATTTGGAGGAGAGTCTAGAAAGCCCCTTCCTTTATTTGCTAAAACAAAGGTTACCTGCCACATATTCCCAGACCTCCAGGCATTTCTTCTTAATGCCACTAAACCATTTAAACCAGGAGTTCTTGGTGTGGGGCCCATAAACTTGTTTAAAAACTTTTTTATAACTACATTTCAATATAATAGGTTTCCTTTTATAATCCTGTGTGACCCTGGACAAGTCACTTAATTCCTGTTTGCCTCGGTTTCCTCATTTGCAAAATGGGGTTACTGATAGCCCCTACATTGCAGGATTGTTGTGGGGATCAGATGAAATAGCAATTGTGAAGTGCTTACCACAGAGCTATATAAATGTTAGCTATTCTTATAATTCTATTTTATGCATTTTAAACATTATTTTGAGAAGGGGCCCATAGGGTTTTTCCTGACTGGTGGAGGGGTCCAAGACACAAAAAAGATTAAAAACTCTTGCTGTAAGCCCCAGAGGCCTCTCATTAGCTGGAGATCAGTGATGTAGCTTGTTAAGGGCTCATGACACATGGGGCTCTGGTTTGCTTAGGAAAAGTGTCCATGTCATTGGTGTTAGGAGACGATGAATCAGACCAGCTACCCCTTTTCTTTGTCTGTGCTACTGGAAATCTTTCTCCTTGTGTGAAGGAACCCCTATCCTGCAGTACAGTAGTTAGAGATGGGTTCATTCGGCAAGAAGCAACAGGCTAGGCAGGCTTTTTGGGCTTTCATTGGGAGTTGGAGAGGGTCAAGGCTCCCTTTAAACGTCCTTTGAGGAGCCAACCTGAGATTGTTAGACAAGCCTGGAAACTTATCACCAGGTGTTTGGTCTTGACCCTAGAGATAACTGGGAGCCGGCTCTGGGTGAATGAGGAAGGGAAGAGAGAAGAGGCCCTGGGGCTTTGGAATCCCTTCCTCCCCTCTGTGTGTCATCCAGGTTGTTTCAGAGTGCTAGGCTGAAAGCAGAATGTTGGCCTCCTTGCTCTTGGGCAGCTAGCTCTCTAGATACTGGTCCCTCTCCATGGGCACTGTAGGGGACGAGAGGGTTGTGTCGTGAAGGACAGCATGCTTCATTTAGATGTTCAGGTTTTTCTGGGAGTACAGCTGGCTGAATTGTTTACTGCCTTGCTTGGAGTTGGGGGTTGGATGTGATCACCTCATGGCCAGGGAGAGATGGATGGATTGACTTGAAGGGAGCTCATGGTGGGGAGTGTGTTCCAGTGAGACCGTTGCAGCTGGCCCTGCTTTGGACTTTCAGGGGAATCTCCAGGCTGGGTTTCCTTGCACATCTGTTTTCTGCTGACAGAAGATCTTTGTTCACAGGCACAAGGGGAACGTGACGGGCCCTGGTACAGGCCAGCTAGGCTCCCCCCTCCTTGTGAGCTCAGTGTGAGGCAGCAGTGTGCCCCATCAGTGTGTCCAGGAGTGAGGCCACCACAGGGTGGGGAGGTCGTTGTGTTGGGGGCATTACTTGGGGGTGGTTTTCCTTGTAATCATAACAGTTGACATTCTGTAGTGCTTTTAAGGTTTGCAAAACACTTTACACACATTATATTATCTGAGCTCACAACAACTCTGTCAGTTAGGAACAACAGGTATCCATTTTATAGATAAGGAAGAAAGCCCCATTGAATTATTGAGGGAATCCTAGCTCACTGTTTTTCCAGGTTGAGCTATCTTTGTCTGACACATGGGAAAGCAAGACATAGGGGCAGCTAGGTGGCGCAGTGAGTAGAGCACTGGCCCTGGAGTCAGGAGGACCTGAGTTCAAATGTGACCTCAGACACTTGACACACTTACTAGCTGTGTGACCTTGGGTGAGTCACTTAACCCCAATTGCTCTGCCCTTCCCCTCAAAAAGAAAAGAAAAGCAAGACCTGAGCATACAGAAGAAGGCCAGAGGAGAAGGAAAGAAGGACAGGGGCTGGGCATGGGATAATGGGGGAGACGACGTGGGGAAACCATGCATCTGAAATCAGATTAACCACATGTATGTGTTGAACAAATACAGGCGAATCGCTATCTCCTGTTTTTGGGTCAGTCATGTGGAACCGGGTCCCAGGCTTAGCAGTGGTAGTCATTCAGTCAATCCCTAAACTCTGATGAGGCCAGCCAGCGCCCCACAGTTCCGAGCTAGCGTTGTGGATCCTGTAACTAGGATACCATAGAACGCTTTCATTCTTCAAGTCAATTCGACTAGATAATGACAGCTCACGCTTGTATAACACTTCTCAAAATACTTACCTAAAAACAGCTCTGTCAGGTAGGCAGTAAAAATAGTGGCATGCCCGTTTTATAGTTGAGGAAACTGAGGCCTTAGTTGCTGAAGTGAGTTTGCCCTCGGTCATACAACTGGCAAGCGCTGGAATTGGACTCAACTCGGGTCTCCTGGCTACAAGTCTAGTATTAGCATTTTTTAAAAAACATTTCTGTTTATTGGTTTTTTTTGTTTTTGCTGCCTTTTATTTTGGGGTCGTATTCCATCTCTTTGCCCTTCCCTACCAATGAACCATCCCTTACAGCAAAGATTAGAAAAGAAAAAGAGAAAAATGCAGCTCAGCAAAACTTAACGAACGCATCAACCTTGTCTGATACTATATGTGATATTCTACAGCCATAGTCCCCTAACTCTGCAGTGGAAGGAGGGCAGTAAATTTCCTCAATGCTTCTCTGGGGTCAGGCTTGGTCATTGTAGGCACACAGTGTTCCATTCCTCCCTCTACCTTCCCACTTGACTTCTGTTTGTTCCTGTTTCCTCATATGTAAAATAGGACTTGTAATAGCACCCACCTTGAAGATTTGTGAGGATCAGGTGAAATAACATTTGTAAAAAATACTTAGCATGGTGCTTGGCACATAGTAGGCACTATGTAAATACTCAATCACTTCCTCCTCTTCCTATGGCACTCGGCTAGTCACCCCTTTGTATAATCCTTTGTGATTTTCTTTTCTTGTGTGTGCCTCGAGGATGTTATCCAAGGCTTATACTTCATTTGTATACCCCACAGTGCCTACCCCAGTGCTGAGCACATAGTAGGTTTTTAATAAAGACTGACTGAATGAATAAATAGGAGTTTGGGGGAGGGGCATGAATCAGCTCCTCTACACGCAGAGATTTCAACCAAAGGTTTGTGTTTGTCATTGCAGACGGAAGGGACCAGGCTGCAAAAGGATCTCCGCACCTATTTGGCATCTGTCAAAGGTAAGGTAGGAATTTCCCTGGGTGAGTTTTCCATGACCAGAGCAAGGGGCAGGGTTTTCCATGACCATCTCTATAGCCTGTGTCTTGGCAATGACTGGGGCCCAGGTATCTTCTCTGACTTTTTATGATGGATGGATGAAGGGACTTGGGCACCTTGGTTTAGGTATATTCGGCTCAGGTCAGGGTTATTTTTAATCCTGATGCTAATCTGAGAGGACAGCCTGAAAGCAATGGCATAGTAGGAATTGCCTCTAGGTTTATGTTTATATTGGATCCTGATTCTCTAAGAAGTATTAGCCGGGGTGGACAAATGAACATGCATCTACAGGGTCCTGGTTAGGCAGCTGTTAGGGTCTTGACCAGTAAGTTGCCCTATCTCAGTATGCAATGATGAGGTGGGAGCCAAGATGGATATAACTCCGATTTATTGGCAGACATTATCCAGTTTTATAGGGTTTTGCACTACATAAGCAGAAGCAGGTGTTCAAGGGGTAAGGGAATGAGAGCATGGGAAGATCGATATCTGGTGGGAAGAATCTGGATTGTTGTAAACTATGTTTCCTACAAGCATATGGGAAAAACTAGGGCTGTGGTAAGGTAGTTTCCAAAGGAGTATGGGAACAGAAGGGGGGTGCTGTCCTACAGTATCCATAGAGGCATGGGAAGGCTCAGGCATGTAGCCAGCTGATATCAGAGCTGTATGAGCTATGTGAGACACGGGGCAGGATGCCCTTGTAAAGTATCAAAGATGTTCCCATTAATTAAAGCATGTTTATGTTAGGCACTGGTTCAAGAGCATTAGGTAGTGGCCAGCTGGGTTCCTCCTACTGGGCTTGTGAGTCCTTGGTGAATGGACTCTGCCTGCATGAGAAAGGATGGCTATCAGAGCAGGAGGGGGGTGCTGTTAGGGGGGCTGCTAGGGACGGAAGTCTTTCCTCTGGGCGCCTACCGTTCCAACTCCTACTAAGCCTGTCTGGTATTACCCAGGAAACAGGCCAAGCGCTAGGGTCCGAGCAGCCCTGGGGTCGGCACTAACTCCCTACAGGCAGCCCTTTCTGATCCTTATTCTGTTGGTGGGAACCATGACTAGGATTGGTTGCAGCTAGAAGCCAGGGCCTCTGATGGGTGGGATCAGAAGGAATCTGAGGAAGTGGGAAAAGGTTTGGTGTTGGTGGGCAGGAAGGGAAGGAGGAGTCCCTGATTCTTCCCACTTCTGCCTGTGATTCTGCATTGAGCTCTTCTGTGTCCCTTTCAGCAATGCATGAAGCCTCTAAGAAGCTCACGGAGTGTCTGCAAGAGGTGTATGAACCAGACTGGCCTGGGAGAGAGGAGACAAACAAAATAGCGGAAGTAAGGCTGTGGTCTGAGTCTGGGATTGGGGGAGAGGAGGCCAGGGGAGAGAGGAAATGATTTTTAAAAATGGTGATTGAGGGTCAGGAAGAGCCCAGCCTAGAATGAAGATGGAGTTATGGGGCTCAGTCATGTTGGTCAGGGAGAGAGAAGTATCTGGCCATATCTTTATTCCCTTATCGGTGGAAGCATATTTATTCCTCCCCCTGACTCTGAAGTGTATATCTTCTTTCCTCTGAAAGGATGGAGAAGGAAGAGAGAATTAAAAATAAAAAGTAAAACTTGGTCAAGAATGAAATGTGGAAAGAACACTGGTCTGGAAGTCCTGAGATCTTAGTTCTAGGTCTGCCCTGCTCCAGTAACTTGTGTGACTGTGGGCAAGTCACTGCACCTTTCTACCACAGTTTCCTCATTTGTCAAATGAGAGGTTTAGACTAGGTGGTTTCTAAGGTCGTTTTAAATTCTACAGTTCTTTGGTGGTTTGCTATAATTTAAGATGTGTGGATCTGGAACCTCAGCTTTACCAGCTTCCTCTCTGAAAAGTGAGAGTGGTCCATGATTTCTAGGGTCCCTTTCAACACTGATCCTGTATGTATGAGCAGGTAATTTTAAGTGACCTAAGAATATAAAATAAGCTATAAAATAAGAGATTAAGCTCAGTGGTCACTAAGAGTCTAGCTCTAAATAAAATTCAGACTCGATTGAATGCAAATGTTACCTAAAACCAGTGAGGCCTTCCTATTTCATAAGCTTGGAAATGAGCCCCATGGTTAATTCTCTTTAGCCACTCATAGGCCCAGACCATCTCTTCCTAGGTGGGGTTGGTGAAAAGAAGAAAGTAAATTGTTTTCAGAGGAATTAGTGATGCCTTTGTTTTATCCCAACTGCCAACTTGACATTACAGTTTTTAACTGTTGTCAGGCCCTATTCTTCATGTTCCTTGGATGTTAATGCTCCAATGGCTGGTCTTGGATCCCGGGGTCCTTCAGAGCAGTTGGAATGTTCATTCATTAGGGATCTTTGCACTTTTATGTTACCAGGTCTAATTTGCTTTTGTTGTTGCTGTTAATTTTAACTAAAACTTTTATTGAAATCACTAACATCTACTAATAAACAATAATGTTTTTGACTCTTTGCAGTGGTGTTTGAATTGAACAGATTTGACATTTCTGCAGCATGATTTAAGCCCTTAAAAATCAAGGCCCACCCAGGGTTTTACTCAAATTTAAGCTATGATAGAAGTATAAATGAGACCCCATGTCATGAATTTGCTCATTATCCTTTCTGGTTGCATTTTTAGCTAAAATATAATGTCATTGTAGAAGTAGTGCAGTGTCATGGAAAGAGCGCTGGACATTGGATCTAGTAGACCCGTGTCAGTCTCCCAGATCTTGAATACCATGCTCACTAGCTATGTGACTCTTGGCAATTCACTGGATCTTTCTGACCCTCAGTTCTCTCATCTGTAAAATGGAGAGGATCCATGTTAGAGGACTGCAGGGGAATTAAATATGTACTACCTACCTCATAGGGTAGTTGTGAAGAAAATGCTTTGTAGGCCTAGAAGCATGATATAAATGAGAGTTTTTTATTGCAGAAACCTAGAGCAAACATGTCTGTGTGTGCATTTGTTTTTCTAGTAACAACCATGCTGAATTCTGACCCCCATCTCCTACCCTCTCTCCTGTCTCTATTTTTTTTTTTACTTAACCCCTTCCTCAAACTACTGGAGATTCTCAATTAAGAGGCCTAGGGTAGAATTGGAAAGATTTCGTAAGTGCCTCTATGGTCCCTGTTAACTCTGGAGTCTCATTCACTATCAAGGTGGGTAGGCTGTCTGATAGAAAGGGCCCAGGAGAGAGAATAGTCACAGAGAAGATGAACGCCTGCTGTGCCCCAGTTGGGCAGCTAGGTGGCACAGGGGATAGAGTACTGAGTTTGGAACAGGAAAGACTCATCTTCCTGAGTTCAAATTCAGCCTCAGACACTAGCTGTGTAACTTTGACCAAGTCACTTAACCCTGTTTGCCTCAGTTTCCTCATCTGTAAAATGAACTGAAGAAGGAAATGGCAAACCACTCCAGCATCTTTGCCAAGAAAACCCCAAATGTGGGATCATGAAGAATCAGACAAGTCTGAAAGATTACTTAACATGTGCCAAGTAACCAGGAATTCCTAGGTCCTAGAAATGCAAGACAAAAACAAAACAAAACAAAAGAAGAAAAAAAAGAGAGAAAGCCCCTGCCCTCAAAGGGCCTACGTTCTATTGAAACATATTAGCAGTCAAAGGTGGGACCTGGGTCCAAGGTAGTCTGACTCCAAGTCTCTTCCTCTACTCCACCGTTGGGGAAAATGTGTAGTTCAGCCTCCCTCTGGTTGCTTGTCATGATGATCACTGGTATACACCCTCAGCATCAATTAAGCCATCTAAATGAATGAATAAATTCGCCTCC
Organism: Trichosurus vulpecula; assembly: GCF_011100635.1. Lineage (NCBI taxonomy): Eukaryota > Metazoa > Chordata > Mammalia > Diprotodontia > Phalangeridae > Trichosurus > Trichosurus vulpecula. The sequence goes on along the minus strand of NC_050574.1, from coordinate 311,307,384 downwards.
ATGTTTGTTTCTAGGCTGCTCTCTTCTTAACCCATCCTCTAGACTTGTGTTTTTCATAAGCTTTGACCTTCCAGCTGTTTAGCCAACTTCAGAGGCCTTTTGTTTAATACCATATTTAACCTTTCCCTCCCACCCCCTCCAAGATACAAGGAAAACCTGGTGAGAATACTGTCTGGGTCTCCTACCATATTAGAGCTGGAAGGGACCTTACAAAATCATCTAGTCTGACTTGTTTAGTTGTGGGAAATCCTTTCCACCGTGCCGTGATGCATGTTAAAGTTAATTAAATCTATTCTCAATGGGCATGGTGGAGCATACCTGTAATCCCTGCTATGGGGGAGGATGAGGTGGGCTTATTGTTCTAGTTTAGGAGTTCTAAGCTGTTTGGGTGCCCACTCTCAGTTCAGTCTCAATATGGTGATACCCCTTCCCCCTTTGGCAGGAGAGGGTGGCAGACCAGGTAGTCTAAGGAATGGCCAGGGTTGGAAATGGAGCAGACAAATCTTCCATGCTGATCAGTCGTGGGATCGTGCTCCTAAGACACCACGGCTCTTCTAGCCGAAGTGGTAAAGACTCAGTCTCTTTCCCTTTCCCCAATGAAATCTCTCTCTTACATTTAATTGAACGTTACAAATATTCCTCTACTAGATTGTGAGGTCCTTGAGGGTAGGCTTTAGTCTTACTTGTCTTTGTTTAGCCCTCAGATCCTGACACATGCTTCACCTTAGTTCAGTGCTTGAAAAAGCTTATGATTTCACTAGCATCTGTACTCCCTCCATTGTAGATTTCAGGCCCTGTATATATCTCAGTCGATGTCATCTTTATGACTGGCTGTAGTTAGAAAATAGCATCATTTGATGGCCAGCTCTCCACACTCAGACTGGTCCTTGCATGGCAGACAACCAACTCCTCACTGGGCCCATATTTGAAGCCTTTCCAGCTTGGTTGGATCTGGACAATCTTGTTTATAATCTTCCAGAGCCCAGAGCCATCTCCATCACATGATGAGCCATTGAAGGACTTTAGTGATGAATTTGTACATAACAAGTGCTTAATAAACGTCTGTTGAACTGATGGGACCTCAGTAAGGGCGACTAAGTCAGTGAAAAAAGAGACAGTAGGGAGTGGTGAAAATAAACTGAAAGGAGAAAAATTCGAAGAAATACTTCAGGGCTATTGATATAGAGCTGGGAGGGGGACCTTAGATCCCTTCTTGTCCAAACCTCTCAATTTAAAGATGAGGAAATTGAGATCAAAGGATGTGAAATGATTTGCCCAAAGTCAGACCATAAGTAGTAAACAATAGAAGTGGGATTTGAGCCCAGGGCCACTGACTTGGCAGTTGTGTTTCTTTCCTTTATCTACCATGCCTCCTAAAATCAGGACTAGTTAACATCTGACCTCAAAAGCCACAAGAAATGATACAATATAATCTGAGCAAACAGTAATAGCAGACATAATTGATTTAAGGTTTGCCAAGGGCTTTCCATATATTGATTCACCTGATCGTCACAACAATACTGGGAGATAGGTATCACTAGTCCCATCTTATAGATGAGAAAACTGAGTCTCAGAGATACTAAGTGACTTGCCCCAAGTTCACATGTGAGAAGATGTGAACCCAGGTTGCCCCTGCCTCCAAATCCAGGATTCTTTCCATTGTACTATGTTGCCTTTCTAACTGTGGCCCATCTTGCGAGATTATTCCATAGTTATGACCCTGAGGAAAATCCATATGACCTCGAGGTCTTCTAGACATGTTTTCTATCTTGGGAAAAAAAAAAGAAAAGTCAGAGGAATTTGGGCAGTTGAAAATCTTTTTGTTAAGGTAGACTAAATGTGAAACTGGAGAAGGCAAGAGGGCAGACTGGCTGACCCAGCAGCTTGAGAGACCTCAAGGGTTGATTCATCATTTGCTGAAGGGTATTTAGAGGCAGAGAGAGGGAGGCCACAGAGAAGAAAACACAAGGCAAGGTGTCAGAGCTAGGGAGATGGGGTGGGGGTACAAGGCTGAGTAAAGGAGTAAAAGGGGAGTGGAACACATGGTGTGTCTGACCAGCTACCTACTAAAAAGGGGGACCTCTTGTCCCGAAATGACCCTTCTTTGATTTGCCCACTTGGACAGAAGAGTCAAACCTGGATGGAGGGTGAAGCAGGGTGGTTAGAGGGGGCACCAACAAGTCTCATGCCTGAAATCCTACCATAGGAAATTCATTCCTAATTTAGGTCTTGAAGGGTTTTCCAGCTTCAGGAATCCCTGACTAAACTTCAGATACCCCTGGCAGAGACAGAAGAGTGGCAGCTGTGAAAACAAGGCTGTAGGGGAATAGAACATAGGAGATGGGATCCTGGGACTGGAACATCATTAAAATCAGGAAATGGGTACTGCTAGGGAGAGCCAGAGAGTGATAAAGAATCTTTATAATTTTGTTGGCTTCCTCCTCTCCCTCTTCCCCACCTCTCAGCTCCATCGTCTAACCACCAAAGGTAAATGCTGCCCTTAAACCAATGAGAGAGTATGGCTGAGAGGGGCACATTGTACCCTGCAACCAGTGGGAAAACCAAACATGGAAGACACATACCTACACAAAACAGAGCCCCTTTCTTGGTTAGCCAGGGAAGGGTTTCCAGAGAAGCAGGAATTTCTGGAGCTATCAGTTGAGGGAGTGAGATCGAGATGGCTGTTGCCTCCAAAGATCTTGTCCTGCCAAAGCTCTTACCACTTAGCCACTTCTGGGTTGGCAATCATCGTGAAGCATGACCTTTTAGAGGAATTATGTATAGTGCGTAGTGCAGCTAGTTCTGGACTTGGGGAGATCCCGAGACCTGAGTTCTAGTCCTGGCTCAGCCACTAACTTGATGACCTTGATCCAGTCACCTAACTTGTCTGACCTTCGGCCTTCTCATTTTCTAAAAAGGAGAGAAGCCTAGGAGAGCAACTGGGAGAGGATATAAGATAATAAATATAAAAGCAAAAATCACCATGAAAATGACCGTGATGATTATAATACTCTCCTCTCAAAGGTCTTGTTTCTTTTCTCCAGACTAGACCTTGTCTTCTCCATCTTCCCAAATAGTATTTGTCCTTCGAGTGCCATCTCCTTTGTGATGTCTTCCCTGAGTACTCCAGTCCTCACTCCTCTCTCCATCCTCTGAATTCAGATTATTCTGCTTCTAGCCTAAACCATACACAGATCAACCCTTAATTATAAGTAAAGTCAACAAGCATTTATTAAGCACCTGCTGTGTTCCTGGCACTGTGTCCTCTGAAGGAGGCATTGACCTGAGAGAAGGGAGCTCTGGGGTCTATTTTCTTTTAAAAATAAACTTTTTTGTTTTTATGTCACCAAATTTCCTTCCTTTCATTCCTTCCCCCTTCTCAGAGGAGCCATCCCATAGAACAAAGAATTTTTTAAAAAAGAAAAAAAGAGAAAAAAAAATCAGTAAAAGTAATCAGGACTTGGGAAAAAAATCTAGTAATATATGCAGTATTCTATATCTGTGGTCCATTTTCTTTCTTTTTAAAGTTTTATTTTAAATATGTTTTTATTGATTTCTTTTTTTTTTAAATCACCAAAATTTTGCCCAGCATTATTCTCCCTCCTGGTCCCAGAGAGCCTTCCCATATATATTTTTAAGAAAGAAAAGAAAAGAAGAACTCCAGCAAATATCACTATATCAAAAAAAGTCTGAAAATATATGCAATGTACCACACCCAAGAGCTTCCTACCTCCGCAAAGAGATGGGACAGGGCTTTCTTCTCAGACCTCTCCTTCTCATCTCTTCTTGTTCTTTGTAATGTTGTTAATGTTTGCTTTTTTTGGTGGTTCTTTCCATTTACATTGTCATAGTCATTTCATTTTCAGTCTTTCCTCAGCTTACAGTAGTCTCCCTCTTTTGGAACTTAGTTTCTTTATCTGTAAAATAAATGATCTCCCCCTACCTACCTTACCCTAGGCCCACTGGGATTAGCAAGAATACTAATTGCTTATATGTGGATATTTTCAAATTACTTTTAACTAATTATAATAAAAATAATTTTAAAAATATGTTTATATACCATGGGTGATCCTCATGACCATCCTCGTGACCAAGGGGGTGGCAGGGGGTGGCGGGGAGTTGGCAGTGTGCATGTGCTGACTACTTTGGTGTATATGTGCCTCTGTTACAGAACAATGACCTACTATGGATGGATTACCATCAGAAACTGGTGGACCAGGCACTTCTGACCATGGACACTTATCTAGGCCAGTTTCCTGACATCAAAGTAAGAAGCCCTCCTTGATCTGAAATTGCTGTTGTTTCTGGAGACTAGGGTAGGGAGATTGGGAAGAGGGAAAACCAAACAGCTTTGTAGGTAATCTCATTGGCCCAATAGATGTTGCCTTTCCTCTGACTTGAGAACAGGAAGCTTGAAAGGACCCTGTTTTTGCCTCTTCCAACTACTGGATGAGGGTTGCCAGGTACTATGTGGGGCTCTCTGTTCCTGATGCATTTAGGTTCCTGATAAACTTAGTTGAAACAGGATGGAAGGAACATATGGTTTATAGTAATTATTTTTAGAGTGGGGAGAGGGTGGGACAAGGATAGGCCAAATGAGAAACTGGTTCTCCTTCTTTAATTAGTATCATGGCCTTGGAGGGGAGATGGGTGGGGGATCAGAGTATTATAGAGAAACCGTGGCAGAGCAACTCTGAGAATTAGAAGAGCTGGGCCTGAATGGGAGAGGAGATGGAGCCTGTACTGTCTGTACTACTGCCTTTAGCTTGGGATTGAAAATTAGCTCAGGCCAAAGATCTGAAGGAAAGAAGGAGGCGGACCAGGAAGAATTCTAATCAAATTGTAAATATGTACTTTAGCCTAGGTTGTCTGTCCTCTCTACCCTTCTCTAGTATCCATTTTCCTTAATTCCTCATTTTTCTTTTTTCTCTTTTCTCATCTTTTCTTCCTTCTCTTTTTTCTTCCCCTCTTTTTTGCTCTCTTGCTTTCTTCCTTCTCCTTTCCTCTTTTCTCACTCTTTTGCTCTTTTTTCTTTTCCTTTCTCTTTTGTTTTTTTTCTACCCCTTCTCTCTTTTCCTCCCTTTCTTCTCCTTCCTTTCTTCCTTTGCTTATTCTCTTCCCTCCTTCCTTTTTTATTGCTTTCCCTTCTTTTTGTGTTTTCCCCTCCTCTTTCCCTCATTTTCTCTCCTCCCCTTTCCTTCTTTCTCTCTTTTTCCCTTTCTTCCTTTTCCATCTTTTTCTCTCTCCTTTTTCTTCTTTTCTTTTCCCCTTCTCTTTTCTCCTTCCTTTTTTCCCCTCTTCCCACTCTAATCACTCTTTTTTTTCCTCTTCCCTGTTCTCTTACATACTCTCTTTTCTTTTCCCTTTCTTCTCTCCCTCCAAATTCCTCATCAAGGAATTGGGTATGAATTAGGTCCAGCTACACATAGGTGTGTATTCTTTGTCTTCAGGAAACTCATCTTCTCAGATGGTCAGAATTATCTCATGCAGACATATTTATAATAGCCACGAGGCAGAAATTTTTTAAACAATTAAGCCAATACATTCACATCAAGTTTCATATCCCTTGCAAGTTTCTAAAGGTATCAGTGCATTGAGTGATGCAAGGGGTCTGGGGGAAGTTAGGAATTTGCATAAAGAGGAGGCATCACCATCTTTCATTAAGTTAGGCTAGAAAGACTTCCTGGAAGAAGGGCAATTTTAAGAATTGTTTGGTCTAGTTGCTGTGGGTTTTTAATTATATGTGTTTTTCTGTGGATTGTGCCTGAGTCTTCAATTTGGGAGTAGGAGAGAGTCAGTGTCCTGATATACTTTGGAGATTTGAATTCAGCTGGTTCTCTGGGCTTTTGGTTTTCATCTTCATGTGTGTGTGTGTGTGTGTGTGTGTGTGTGTGTGTGTGTGTGTGTTGGGGATGGGGGTGGAGATGTGGGAATTCAGACAGGAAATTGAGGTACTGTCTCAGAGAAAAGTCTGTTAGCTAGCTTGGAGAGTGGATTGGATTCTCTGCAGGGTGATTGGGGGTGAGGGTGGAGATGAGGGATAAAGGTAGTATTCATTCATCTCTGCCCCCCCTATTCTGGTACTGGCTTCCTTAGTCTAATCAGTGTAGTTGAAGTGATTATGTTGGCGTAGACCTTATTTCTTTGAATGTCTACTCTATACTGTCAGCCACCTCTCTGTACATTTTTAAAAATTAAATTACATTTTTTAAGTAAGAAAAATTTATTTTCTCTCATTCCAACCTTTCCTCATTAGAAAAAAAAAAACTAACAAAACCCTTATATAACAAATATACAAGCAAAAAAAAATCCCAAATCGGCTATATCCAAAAATATGTCTCATTTTACACGTTTATTCCATTATCTCTCTGTCTTTGTCTCTGTCTCTCTTTGTCACTCAGTCCCTCTTCCTTGCACTCTTGCATAATCTCTCTCAGTGGGTAGGCCTAGTATGGGTTCCTTGGACCTTTCAGTGACTATGTCTGAACCCAGGCTTTTACCATAGCCTCAGACTCTAGAAATGATACACCTGCGTTGGTAACTATTGAATGTCTCTGGGGATCATGGTAAGCACTGAATTGCCCGATTCTATAAAGATTGAGCCATCCTCAGGGTTCCTAAGCATCTCTGGAGTCACTGCTTTGTTTAGTGATTACACTAAACTTTGGTTTAGTGATTACAATGTGGACTTCATATGGTCAAGTTCATGAACAGATTCCCTTTCAGTCTAACTGCACTGTGTGCCCCACCCCCCACCCTCCACCATCCTGGCTCAGAGTGCTTTCTTCATGAATGATTCGTGAGTAAAGTGGGCTAATATGCCTCATGTTTGGGATGACCCAGCTATACCTCCTACCAAACAGTCCCAGTGGCCTAGCCCTTCTCTTGAGCTCCTGATAACTCAAATCTAAGAGAGACCCAAGCTGTAGTTCTTAGAAGCCCTTGGCACTGGTGAGCACTGGAGCCCTGATGGTATCCCCATTGGAAGAAAATGGGGAGGATTCTCACTCTGCAGTTTATCATGGAACTCGCTCACCTTATACCTTTACACTGACTTCTGGTGCACTGAATCAGTCACTGGGACAAATCCTGTGGGGCAATCCCAGGATGACACTTTGCCAGGACTCACCCAGAGCCCAGGAAGGCTCCCATAGAAGTGGAGGTCGAATAACTATCTCTCTAAGAAGCCGCTCACCCAAATCTCAGGCATGAGGGTGGATGAATGACCTTTTGGCAAACTTATGATTTAAACCATCAGCTTACAAAACCTCCCCAGAATTTCAGTGATTACAAGTTTTTACCGACTACTTACTGTATGTTGTACTGAACACTAGGAGTGATACAAGAAGGCAAGGCGCCCCTGAAGCCTGCCCTCAAGCAGCTTATGAAGAGGGCTGTGTGTGTGTGTGTGTATGTGTGTGTATATATATATATATATATATATATATATATATATATATATATATATATATATATATATATATATATATATATATATATATATATTTATAGGTGTTAAGTTGGGTGTTAGAGGCACTCAGTGAAATAGGAATTAATTCAAAGAAGTGAGATCTGTGAATTAGTCATCAGAGGAGTCTTCATGAAGAGGTGAGTGGGAGTTGTTTGAGTCAGTCAACAAGCATTTATTAAATGCCTACTTTGTGCCAGGCACTATGCTAAGTGCTAGTGGTACCAAGAAAGGCAAAAATAATCCTTGTCCTCAAGGAGCTCACATTCTAACTGGGGAGATGACACATAAACAACTGTGTGTATTGAAGTTATATGTAGTGTAAGTAGAAGATGATCTCAGAGTGAAGGAACTGGAGAGAAGGGGGAGAGAATCTGGAGACCAGAAAGGTCTCCTTTGGAAGCTAGGATCTGACCTGGATCTTGAAGGAAGCCAGGAAAGTCAGGAATCAGAAGGGAGGAGGAAGAGCATTCCAGACATGGGATATGGCCAGTGAAAAAACAGGTATTCAGGTGGTGGAGTCCTGAAAGATGGGTAGATTTTAGATAGGTGGAGAGGAAGAGTATTCCACGAGCCTGGGAAACACAAGTAAAGGCACTGAGGTGGGAATTTATTCCCATTTGTGGGAGAACATGGTGGGAAGAGGTCTGATTGCTTTTTCCTTGCCCCATCCTAGTAGTGATAACACATTGGTCAGCCTTGTAGAGCATGAATCTTAAGGAAGAAGGTCCTTGCCATGGAAAAACTTCCTTTAGAACTAGCTGGTGTCATGGACGCTACAAGGCTCTTGTGTGATTCCCTGCTAAACTTTTCTCCTCTCCCACTTTGTGTTCTCTCCACAGTCTCGAATTGCTAAGCGTGGGAGGAAGTTGGTGGACTATGACAGTGCCCGCCACCATTATGAGTCTCTTCAGACTGCCAAAAAGAAAGATGAAGCCAAAATTGCCAAGGTATAAGCCAGGGGGCTTGGGGCTGTGGGTGCAGGTGGAGGTGGGACAAGGTGGGGGACCAGCGGGTATCGAATTGATGAGTAGGGGTACAGGACCACCTTCCCTTCCTGTAACTCATGAAGTAACCCAGGAAGAGAGGTATATTTTTTTCTGTAACAAGTGGAAGAGGATTAGTGGACTCAAGATTTTCTGGGTCCTCTGATGAGAGGAGAAGTGATGATTTGGCATCCTCAAAAGAAGTCTTTCCTTCTGTATTAAATCCTAATCCATTTGAAACAGCTCTCTGAACTTTTCCATAATGTTTTTACACCCATTCTCTCATCTGATTCTTAGAACAAGCCTGTTCAGTAGATGGGGGAGTGGATGTGATATGCCCAAAGTCTTCCAGCTTCTGAGTGGCAGAACTGCGCTTAGAATCTGGGTCTCCTAACCTCCCAGTCCCCAAGGAATTTGGGAATTTTAATCTTGTGCTGGGTTGAGAGTAAATCGTGCCATAGCTCCCCAGCCCTGATGGTTGGGGGCTCTGCCCCTTCTCTCCTCCCCAATGCTGCTTAGCCTTCTCTCTGGCAGCATGTTCTCCCATTCCATTTTTGGGAGAATGCCCGGCTTGACTCCTGATTCACCATCCCCTTGATCCCCTCCTCTGAAGTGACTTTCCTGAATAAGAACAGTGACCCAGGGCTCCAGTTTCACTGAACCAGATGCCACCCCACTCCCACCCCCTTGGGAATTAGCCCATGGTGCCCTGCCCTCTGTCCCGAGAGAAATTCTGTCTTGGTCACTTGATACTGCCCTTTATGGAACTCTGAACTGACCCCTCCTCTGGACTGGGCAGACCTGTGGAAGTCAGCAACGGCAGCTTTCTCATACAAGGTGGGGCCAGAGGCGAAGATTCATTCAGTAACGAGTCACCCCGCTCAGTGCTAGGGTGGCCCCCAGTTCTCCCCCACTATTAACAGCTCTTGTGTTTGGCTTTCTTTAGCTGGAGTTCTTCACAGCCCCCTCCCCATGCCAAGGTCTCAATGGTCCACTAAGCTGGGCATGGTGGAGGACTGCTCACTGAGCGGCTCCCCTCCTTCTCTGCCTGGCTAGGGGCTCGGGTGCCTGGAGATAACTGTCTATAACTGCATTGTGTTTGGATCTGTGTGTCTAAAATCCATGTTTCTGTCTCTTTTCTCTCTCCCTCACCCTTTTGTTTTTTCTCCCTCTCCTTTTTTTTTTGGCCTTGACCTTGCTTCCCATCATGTCCCACTCCCCCCATGCCCTCCACTCCCCTTACTCTGCCCTGACCCCCTCAGCCTGTCTCGCTGCTTGAGAAAGCTGCCCCCCAGTGGTGCCAAGGGAAACTTCAGGCTCATCTCGTAGCTCAAACTAACCTGCTCCGAAATCAGGTGATGGCTTCCTAACCTTGCTTGAATTGCCTTCTGGCTGCCCTCCCCCTGTCCTTTTCTCTTAGGTCCCATATCTCTAGCTCTTTTGTTCTCTGCCCCTCCTTCCTCAAACAGACATCTAAGGGCCCTGGAGGCAGTGATTTCATCTGTCTCCCTTCCTCTGAGACAATCCCAGAGTTAGGTTAGGAGACTTGCCCTATGTCACACAGTCATCGGAGGCCAGATTTCTTGACTCCCAGCCTAGGCTCTTCCCTGCTAGCCTTGGCCTGTAAAATACATACATACATACATACATATATATATATATATATATTTTTTTTCTTCTGAATACTAAACTGAAAGTGTTGGCCCCCCATTAGAGCCTGTTTGTCTCTTTCCACTCACCCTGGCAATCCTGATTCCATGGGTGTTTTTCTGCTCTACCCTCTCCTTCCCTAAAATCTCACTCCTTCCTGCCCCAGAGGTCCCTTCCAACTTTAAGAATCTGTGATTCAAGGACCCATTTTGGGGAATCTACAGAGGTTTGGACAGGTGAACTTTCACATAAACATTTATTGAACACCACTTGTGTGCTCAGTCCTGTACTAAGGCTTGAGGGGTTGGGGTGGGGGAGGAGGGATTAGATAGAGTGAGCTCTTTTGCAGATCCAAGGCTAATCAAGTCAAACAAATGGCGAACAAATAGTGCACCATTCCTTGTGAGGTTGTATGTGGGGTTTAGACTGGAAATGCTACAGGAGTTGAGAGAAATTAAGATCAGTTTGCTCTGGAGTAGTGTTGGCAAATTGTCCAGAGAAGGGAGGACCTAAGCAAGGCCATAAAAGATGAGAAGACTTTGAATAAGCTGCCTGACTGAAAACTTTCAAAAGTGAGCAGAGCACAAAAATCTTTTGAATCTCAGCTTATTGGCAGAGGTTTTTCTGACAATTCTTTGTGATTCCTTGATCCACCCTCCCCCTACTGTCTCTTGGTCATTTACCCCTGGACATTAAAAAAAATCCTCGAAGCAAAGAGACATCATTAACAGGTTGCCTCAACCATGGGTTTAACTCTTTTTCCCCAGATGACTACATTCTCAGTTTTATAGTACATCTGGTGTTATTGCTACTCTCTGTTATAAAAATTCAGGGAAAACTTAGCTTGGGGGTAGGGTTGAGTGGGAATAGAATAGAAAAATAAAGGAAGAGAGGAAAAAAGAGAGTAGAGGAAAAAGATAGTAGATTTTTCATTTGACCCTCTGTCTGTTTTTTCCGTTCAGTCTGCTGCCTGATTTCTTAATCCTCCTAAAAAAAATGACTGAATATCTGTTGGGAGTACTGATTAGGTCTCATTGCTTGGCTTTTATACTCAGGACTCAACAGTCAGGGCTGATTTTCATGGATCTAGTGAGGTACTAGTGAGAGACAACTCTAAGGGAGCTGGGTGATTAAGCCTTGTCAATGGAGGTCAGAGAATGCTGCAGCCAGACCATCATCATTTCTTTTTTCTGCCAATCTCACTACAGCCTGGTCCAGAGGCAGGGGAATGGACAAATTGATAGTAATGGGCAGCAACTTGCTTAGGTGGTCCATTCTAGCTCATTCTTTGTCTATGACTCCATCAGTGCATGTCATTTGGGAATAGGAGGGAGGGGAAGTGGTAAGGGGCCAGTCTTAGTGCCTGAATCAACTCAAGGAACTCCCAGAGAATTCCTTGGGGCTGGAGAAGCAATCACTCTTGACACAGGGCCAGATTTTTTTTTTAAGTTTTCCTGAAACGCATCTGGCCAGTGGCCAGGCCTTCCCAGCATAACCTGTGGCAATGGATTCTTGGGTAGAGCTAACCAAGAGGCGGGTCTTAGCTATATCCCTAGGGTGAAGGCTGGGGAGGAGTGTCTGCTGCTATTGCTGCTAGCAGAGATGATGGGTACGGTTGGACTGGGGTCCTCTAGCTAGTTTTACCCTATTACTCACCCCTGGCATAAAGTCTTGGCTAGAGCGGAGGAAACGAGTGACCCCAATAAAAACTCCAAAAAACTGCATACGTACACACACATGCACCTACTTACTTATGTCTTGTTACAGATGTTATGCTTCCTTGCCAAGCTGGCTGTCCTATTTGGATCTGTTTTTTATTTTAACAGAACAGATTTCCCACCCCCAATCTGTGTCTGGAGTCTAGATAACCTTTGTAATTAACCCCTCTAGGTCTGGTTGCCTGAAACTAGAAACTTCAGAAACCCAGAGCCATCAGGCAATTCTTGCATTTTATGAAACAACCTGACCCCTAGGTTGGTCCAGAGGAAATCTGACTTCCTGTGAGGAAACAGTTGAGTCTGTTGAACTCAGATTCTCTCACTATCCAGTTGGCATCCACTGGGAATTGATGCAGGGTACAGATGCAGAGACTCTGACCTCATACTGACTCTGGTGGCCCTTTCCCTCAAAGGTGACAAGCAGCTTCCTTTTCAGCAGCCTACTTTCCATGGCTCTGAACTCACAGAGGAATCACAAGGAATTGCCTGTTATCCTGTAACAACTCAACCCTAGGTCCCCTAGACAGAGCTAGAACTTCAGAAGGCCTTCCAGCTCAGAGCAACATTACTCAGATGGGATCACCATGCAGTGCCGAGAATCTTGTGGGAACCGAAACCTTTTCATTTTAAATTGCTGTTTGGGGTTGGTGGGAGTGCCCACCATTCATTCACTCAACAAATATATTCACTGAGCAACTAAATGCAAGGTCCTCTGCTAGGTAGTATGGGAGGGAGCCCAAAGTGGTTATGTTATGATCAGGTACCCAAATGATAACATGTGCTCTAAGAGTTCAGAAAAAAGTGGAAGATCAGTGTGGAATTAATTACATGGTAAGGGGAAGGCTTTGTGGAGGAGAAAAGATAATACTAACTCTCATTTGTAGGGCTGGGGACTGGAGTCTAGCCACTAGACCTATGATTTCACTGATGTACCACCTCTGTAAGTTAGAGTTTTAGAGATTAGCCTAAAGCATTCAGAGGTTAAGTGACTTGCTTGGAGTCACACAGCCAGTCTGTTTGAGGGGCAGAACTGGAATCCAGGTCTTTTCATCTCAAAGACCAGGTTCTCTAGCCCCACTGTGTCTTTGCATTAATATATGAAGTACTTTCTTCACAAGGATCCTGACAGGTACATAACTGCTGGGCCATGAAGGATAGATGGGTTTTAGTTAGGCAGAAAGGAATTGTGGGAAGGGACAGTATCCCGGTGTGTCAATATTTTGGGGTGTCGAGCACCTCTCCACCTTTCACCTCTTCACTAGGAGTGGGAAGAAGTGTCTCTTTCCTGGTCTTGAAGGCTTGCTGAAACGCTAATGGGAAGACTGACATGGCATGACATCTTTGGTGGATGGCACCAGTGACACCGTAGAAGATGCATTGTAGACCTTTTGGGTATTTTTGAGGCAAGAGCCAGTATGGGCCGACTTCCCTTGAATCATGAGTTTAGAGACATATTTCCCTCCCAGCTAGCACTTGAGTGTGTGTGTGCCAGAGGGAGGAAAGTAGGAAGGCTGGATTTTCTTCTTGGGTGGGGCACAGCAGATTACTGTGTGATGACTCAGAGAAACCAAATTCCTGAGTCACCCTTACCCAGTGAGCTCATAGTCTTTTCCCTCCTGTCAGGAAGTAAGTGACTCATTCCCTCACCTGGTTTGTTTACAGGAGGAAGGTCTGAGTTGCTACGCTTGGTGACTGGGGGGAAAGAGAGAAAAGGGAGGGCTTGCCAGCTTACAGGACTGTGTTTCCTGTTGGAGTAGCCATGCTCCTAGAATGAGATTGCTTCATCTGGATAGGCTGCTCAAGGTCACTGAAGAAACATGCCTCACAGTTCTCACATACCCTTTCCCAATGTCCTTTTTTGAACTTGGGGAATGGTGGCATTAAGCCCACAGCCTTCATGTGAGTCAATACAATAGGTACAGAATGATGTCCTTGAAGTGGAGTTAGGGTGGCCTGGGGAGCAGCATGGGCAGTCGATGACTCGGAATGACTAGTTCTTTTTTTTTTGGAGGGGGGAAGGCAGGGCAATTGGGGTTAAGTGACTTGCCCAAGGTCACACAGCTAGTAAGTGTGTCAAGTGTCAAGTGTCTGAGGCTGGATTTGAACTCAGGTCCTCTTGACTCCAGGGCCAGTGCTCTACTCATTGTGCCACCTAGCTGTCCCTTGATCCTTTCTTCAGGGATGTCGAATAAGGGACGGCCTTTGTTATGGTGACTTGCAACTCCGAGATTTAATGATTCTGAGATCTGGGTTGCTGATTAAGCTGCCCTCTCCACCCTCTCTCATAATATCTCACTGTTTAGGAGCTCTTAACTCCCTCTACCTGTCAGCTCTGTCTTCATCACGGGTATGGAATAAATGTAACTTGTAGCTCCCCTCCATGCCCTAAACCTTTGCTTGACCGACATCAAGTTTGATGGACTGGGAGTCAACAAATATTTATTTATTTTAAATAGTGTTTTGTTTTTTTCTGATTACATGTAAAGACAACTTTTAGCATTACTTTTTATAAAATTTTGAGTTGCAAATTTTCTCCCTCTCTTTTCTCCTCCCTAAGATGGTAAGCAATGTAGGTTATACATGTGCAATGTTGTAAAACCTATTTCCATATTAGTCATGTTGTAAAAGAAGAAACAGTTTGCCAAAAAATTACAATTTGCAAAAGGAAAAAAAAAACCATAAAAAAAATAATGTGAAAATAGTCTGCTTTGATCTGCATTCAGACTCCATCAGTTCTTTCTCTGGATGTGGATAGCACTTTCCATCATGAGTCTTTTGGAGTTGTTATGGATCAGTCATTAAATATCTGTGCAATAAGCACCTACTACGTATCAGGCAGTGTGCTAGAGTGGGGGATACAAAGACAGGCAAAAAAAAACGTCCCCAAAAAGCCCAGTTCTTGAGAGCCAGCGAACCTACCTGGAGTCAGGAGATAGAGTGTCCTATGAGAGGAACAGTCAGGAGGCCACTATCATTGGATCATAGAGTACACGGAGGAGCAAAAGGTGTAAGAGGACTGGAATGATAGAAAGGACAGGTTATGAAGGGCTTTACTAGTCAAACAGAGGAGTGAGGAAAGGAGAATGGAGGGTTCCAAAGAGGGGGTCACAGGAAGGGAGCCTAGACCAAAGATTAGGCTGGAAATGCCAAACATGAAGGTAAGGAGATGGAATATTAGTAGTCAGTAGAGAGAAGGAACCAGATCATTCCTTACATATAGGTTTGGCTTTGAAAAATCACAGTTCTCCTGGGTCTACCCAGGGTACTTCTTTTTAAAAAAAAATTATGCTTTTTCTTTAGTAAAGTGATGGAATAACTTTTAAGAAATAAAAACAAAAGTTCACTTTTATGGCACTTAATGTTTTTTTTTAAAGCTTTCCACACAACAAACTTTTGAGGTAGATAATTGTAGAGTGTTATATCCATTTTACAGATGAGGAAACTGAGGCTCAGAAGCCTTGAGTGACTTGTCTGTGGTCACACAGTAAGTAATGGAAGCCAGCACTCCAACCTTGACCTGCCTCACTGTCTCTCAGCATGAATATGGACTCTTGAATTTCAGGCTGCCTATCTTGAAAGCAGGCCACAGTTTAGTCGAGGTTATTCTTTCTCTGAGGTCTCTACACTTGGCTGTGGGAAGCGTGACAATAAATTTGGAGTCTACAGGTGATATGAAAAGATGGGGTAGTGTGGTAGAAAGAACAGCGAACCTTGAAGCAAGAGATGGACATTCTGGTACCTCCCGCCTCCCCATCTCTGCCACTCATCCACTGTGTGACCTTGGGCAAGAGTCTTAACCAGGGGAACCTGCGGCCTTGAGGCCACATGTGGCCCTCTAGGTCCTCAAGTGCGGCCCTTTGACTGAATCCGAACTTCTCAGGACCAATCTGTTCCGCACCCCTGGTCTTAACTTTTCTAGGCCACAGTTGCCTCTTGTGTAGATTGTGGTTAATATCTGAAGTTGGGGCTGAATCAGATGATCTCTGGATGGCCCTTCCTGGTCCTTCCATAGACCTTAACCCTGATTCTATATGGTTCTGTTCCCAAGACAACCGCTGACTTCCTTGCACCTTTGTTTCATTTTCTCTTTCATTTCTGAGGCCTCAGCCTTCTTGTCTGACAATATTTGAGGACCCAGCATGGGCTGGGGGTGGGAGTGAGGCTTTCCAGGGTCTTGGTATGGCCAGTGTCAACATAAACCATGAGATTTCTCTCCCCCGTTTACTTGTGTATT
This sequence comes from Trichosurus vulpecula, assembly GCF_011100635.1. Lineage (NCBI taxonomy): Eukaryota > Metazoa > Chordata > Mammalia > Diprotodontia > Phalangeridae > Trichosurus > Trichosurus vulpecula. Next base: position 311,291,328 of record NC_050574.1, on the reverse strand, counting down.
TGGATGGAAGAAAGAGCATGGCCAGCGACAGAGCCTTTCATTCTGCACTCAGACGAGGTTGAAAGTACTGATACCCCTGAGAGAGCTAACAGTGATTAAAATGGACACTTGGACCACAGGATTATAGGATTTGTAACTGGAAGGGGTTTTACAGATCATTTAGTCCGACCTTCTCATTTTATAGATAAAGAAACGGAGTCTTAGAAAGGTTAAGTGACTCTCCAGGTCACATAGTATCAGAGCTGGGATAGGAATAATAGCTAATAACTAGCATTTATATATTACCTTAAGATTTACAGTTTTACAAATATTACAAATTATAATATTTACGAATATTTACAGTATTTACATGGGCAGCTAGGTAGCTCAGTGGATAGAGTGCCATGCTTGGAGTCAGGCAGACTCCTGACATGATCCTGAGTTCAGATCTGACCTCAGACACTTACTAGCTTAATGGTGTTTGCCTCAGTTTCCTCATCTGTCAAATGAGCTGGAGAAGGAAATGGAAAACCACTCCAGTATCTTTGCCAAGAAAATGCCAAATGGGGTCACGAAGAGTCAGGCATGACTGAAAATGACTACACATACGCATGCACACCCTAATATCTTGTTTTATCCTCACATCATTCTTATGCCCATTTTACAGTTGAGGAAACTGAGGCAGACTGAAGTGGAGTGTCTTGCCCAGGATCACATAGCTGTTAAGTGTCTGAGGCCAGATTTGAACTCAGGTCTTCCTGACTCCAGGTCCAGGGCTATCCACTGTACCACCTAGTTAATTCTGTAAACTCAAGTACATAGCAGTCTATTGGTGGATGAGTGCAAATATTGAAGAGCACTCTGGGCCTTGCTCTCAGATTATATAATCTAATACACAACTTGAAATCAATATAAACATGTACATGTAACTAGGTCAGTACATTAAGCATCAGTGATCACCTTGGAAATGCCCTTCCCCAATGCAGATCTCAGTCTGTAAGTTAGGGAGTTGTACTAGGTTCAGAGAGGTTAACTGTCTTCAGATGGTTACCCAATTAAATGTTAGAGGTGAGACCTATGCCCAGGGCTTCCTGACTCTAGGTCCAATGTTTTTTGGATTTTTTCCCATTGCCTCTGATATGTATGAATACAGTAAACATACTTTGGAAGGTTTATGTTTGTATTTGTATGAGAACAAAAGGTTCCATGAAGGCTCTCCCCACTCCTCATTAACTTGACAGCTTTTTCTACAGGTCAGGGGGTGGTTTTAGGTATGAATACTATGAGCTCCTTTTGTCTAGTGGATCTCTAGTTCTTAGCCTTAGGCTTCTGACCCTGTAGGGATTCAGAATCATGGGAACTTACGTAGTGGAACTCAGTCCAAGAGGTATTGAATACCTCATTGGCTATCATAGTGCCTTCCTTCCAACAAAACTAGACCTTGGAAATAATAATCATATTAGCTAGCATTTGTATAGTGCTTTAAGGTTTGCAGAGTGTTTTAATATGTTATCTCATTTGATCCTTACAACAACTCTGTTGTGGTTGCTATTAGCATCTCTATTCTGCAGATAAAGAAACTGAGACTGAGAGAATGTAAGTGATCTGACCAGGGTCACACAGCTAGCATGCATCTGAGGTGGGATTCAAACTCTAGTTTTCCTGTTGTCTACTATGCTAATAGCCTCCATAGTCAATATTTATAATTTATATCTCTGTATGAATTTGTTATTGGGTTTCATCTCCCAGGGGGGATTTACATTCTAAGTCTTATCTCTGAATTGGAATGAAAGGTTTCATTCCCTAAGGGGAAGTTATGTTGGGACTGCCACACGTTCCATTGTAGGTATTGGTGTGGAAGTTGTTTGGTTGATCTCTGAGGTCTCTTCCAACTTTCCAGATTTTATGGTTCTAGAAAGCCTGGAATGAATGATGTTAGCTCTGAGCCCCCACTTCCTTCTGTTTCCAGAGGGTGGGTGTGGATTTGGGGAACAAAGAAAGCACCACTCCTGCCAGCCAGGAGGGAAACAGGGGAGGAAGAAGCCAGTGAGGGTAAGTTAGGTGAAGCGTTAGACCAAGAATGGATTGGGTCTCAAGGTGAATGTTGAGTGAGGGTCATAGGATCAAAGATTTAGACCTGGAGGGGACCTCAGAAGCCATCTACTCTAATGCTTCCATTTTATTGATGACAAAACTGAGGCTGAGAGAGGTCAAAGAACTTATCCAAGGTCACACAGGTAGTGCAACTAGGTGATGCAACTAGGATTTGAAACCGAAGTCTCTGACTCTCAATTTAGTGTTCAGTCCACTGTACCATGACTCCTCACCAAAGAAATATTTTAAATACAGCTTGTCCCTAATTCCTGAGAAAGGTCCTTAAGTAAGCAAATTTGGAGAGGGAGGGAGGGAGGGAGAGAGAGAGAGAGAGAGAGAGAGAGAGAGAGAGAGAGAGGGAGAGAGAGAGCGCACTCCATTTATCCCTGAAGGCTTAGGAAAGTGTCTGAGGAAATGGGTTGAAGCCATCAACAGGCAAAATTGCAGGGATTTAGTAGGTGGTGTAATATGGCCATCTCCTCTGTGGTTTGGGTCCCTACTCTCAGCTTGGGGATGTCTGACCCTGGGTGGGTGAATAGGGACCGTTGAGCAATGGGCACCTTCTGGTAGGGTCGCCTCTTTTTGAGAAAGTCTTCTTTTGGAGTGACTGGGGCCTTCTTGGACCCTGAGACTAATATTGCCAATTTGGGTTTTGAATGGAAAGATTAGAATGGTGGGGGGATAGCCAGAGCTGCAGGATTTGGGGTAGAATGGTGGGGGGATCATCAATCAGATTAGGAAATTAATATGTCCTCTCTCTGTCCAGGCTGAGGAGGAGCTCATCAAAGCTCAGAAGGTATTTGAGGAGATGAATGTTGACTTGCAGGAAGAGTTACCATCTCTGTGGAACAGGTGAGTGGGTCTAAGGCAGGAAAACTCCTGTTGTAGTGGAAGGGATATGGACCCCTACCCTTGGGAAGCCCTCAGTTTGTTGGGGAAACCCAGTCCCCACCCTTGTTCTGTGAGAAGGAACAAATTGGTGTTTGGCTTTACGACAAGAAAATAGTCTTATCCAGAAATCCTATAGCTGCAAACACAATTGGAGTATTCTTCCTGAGGTCAATGTCTAGTCAACGCCCCTGTACTTTGCTTCTGCCATCACACCCAGAGATAGGTATATACAATAAGTAGTCATAGGCAGAAGGGTAAACTGAGGTCCAGATGAGTTGAATGGTCTACTCGAAGCCATGCATTATACTAAAGGAAGTAGCCTGGTTCATAGTCAGTTGTCCTTTGGTTGGGCTATTGGGCAGAGTATGTGTGTGTTGAGGAGTTTATGCAGATGGAATGTACCATGGACCTACCCTGAGCCCTTTCTAGGTGATTTCCTTGGACTTTTGCCTTCACCTGACCATCTGTCCTTTCATCTCACTTTAGCCGTGTTGGTTTCTATGTCAACACGTTCCAGAGCATTGCTGGCCTGGAGGAGAATTTCCACAAGGAGATGAGCAAGGTAAGCAAGTCCCTTCTCTCTGGGGCCTTGTCATCCCACCCTAATCCAGGAACCTCTGCAGTACTGGACATTACTAGGCATTATGGGACATTATCCAGTAGCTCAGTGATGTAGTGGATAGAATTCCTGGCCTTAATCTGGCTTCCGACACTTACTAGCAAGTCACTTAACCCTGTTTGCCTCAGTTTCCTCATCTGTCAAATGAGCTGGAGAGGGAAATAGCAAACCACTCCCGTATCTTTGCCAAGAAAACCCATAATGGGGTCACAAACAGTTGGAAATGACTGAAGATGACTGAACAACAACATGGAACAGGGGAAACTGAATTCTGAAGTGAGAGGTCCTGGGTTGTGCTGCTTACTACTTATGTGACCTAAATCTGGCTACCTCTCTGGGCCTTAGCATCTTAAATATAAAATGAGTGGGTTGGACTAGAAGCCTATGATCCTCTGACCCTACCTCCCCCTTTAGATCCTTGTGAATATTGGGAGTAGTTCAGTCTTGCTTACTCCCTATGCTCCCTTGGAGAGTCTCTTCTATCTCTACCTCTCTACCTACAAGTTGGCAAAAAGTCTTTCCCTCCTTCCATGCCTCCTGCTCCTTCCCCTTCCCTATCCTGATACCTTTTCCTAATCACACCTGTCCTACATACAATTTGTATAGTGCTTTGCTGCCTCTGGTTTGGAAAGTTGTTAGCTAATTATGGGCTTAAGGTGTATCTTCTTCAAGATATTTGTATTTTAAGGGCAGATTCATGGAAACTGAAAAGTCTTAAAGGCCAAAGGAATGAATTTCTAGAATTTCAGATCCTGTGGAAGGGAAGTGGGGAAAACTGTTTTTTTGATTAGGAGAATCTGCTTAACACCCTTTGCAACATGCCACATAGGAATTCACTTAAACCTGCATATAAGACTAGACCTGGAGATGTGTGTCTCTAGTCTGAAGCCAGTGAGGTTGATGAGATAATGGAAATCAAAGTGCTTTGGGAAATAAAAGGTGCCCTACAGTTTCTACAAACTTTATTTTCTATCAGCATTTTGATGTGGTCTCACTCCTCCTTCCCTCCAGCCAAGATGGTCAAGGACCTTCCAAGGTCATAGAGAGGAAACAGAAGATAAATAAACAGGGAAAGGAGATAAGAACTGTAATAAAGGGGAGAGGAGAAGGGAATAAACATTTACTAAAAACTTGGTTGTGTTAGATATTATGCTAAGCACTTTACAAATATTATCTCATTTTACCTTTATAACAACCCAGAAGGTAGACAGAGGTTAAATGACTTGCCCAAGATCACCCAGCTGGTAAGTGCTTGAGGCTAGATTTGAACTCTGGTCTTCTCTACTCCAGGCCCAGCGCTTTATCCACTCTGCCCCCTTCGTGTGAGGAGATCTCAAGGAGGCCAGAGAGTGAGAGTGGCTAGGAGAACTAGCCCTGTTGCCTATGTCCTTATGTCGGCCACATATGGTGTGTGCCTATCCTAAATGACCTTGTTTGGACTGTTAACAGCTAGAGTTGATTTAATTCCTACTAGACCTACTAGTCCCATCCCTATAGATGGGACAACTCTGGCATACCATTCTATTCCATTCTATCCCATTCAGTATTTACAAGGTGTCCAATATTTGATTTCAGGTGGTGGATAGAGTGCTACCTGTATTCCTGGAAGGAGTTTCTGCAGTGGGAGTTCCCTACCCTGAATGAAATCATATCTCCTTCTCCTATTTATGTATCAACAATGTCGTTAACATAGCTACATTTCATGTTATGCTGGGTGTTGGGAGAATTTAAAGACAGTTGCTCTGAGTATTGGGAATGTAAAGACAGAGATCTCAGGGGACCCAGCCATATGGATGGAAGGTTGGGGAGAGAGGAAGAGTGAGTCAGGTGTGGAAACAAGGGCAGGCCAAATAGAGGACAGCACTGCTGGTGGCTGCCCTGGCTTTAGCCATGGGTTCCTAAGAAGTCTCACAACCTGAATTGTAGCCCCATTCATCGCCTCTCCCTCCTCTCTACAGCTGAACCAAAACTTGAATGATGTGCTGGTGAGCCTGGAGAAGCAGCATGGCAGCAACACATTCACTGTCAAGGCCCAGCCAAGGTCAGTCCCATACCCTCTCTATGGGGGTGGAAGGGGGAGGGAAGGCTGCTACAACCTTCCTGTCCCTGTGACAGCCCTCTCATCTTCCTAGGTGGGGAGGCACTACATGAGGGGAAATCCTTGGTTTGGCCAGCTGAGGTTATGCACTGAAGGAAGGGCAGGCTTGCTGATACTGATGTAGCTGGGGCAGGGCTGGAGGATTGGGGGTGGGGGTGGGGGAAGAGGAATGGGGAGGGAGATTAGCTTTAACTATATCCTTGTATCATGTTCTGGCCAGGATTTTAATACAGGTGCCCCTTTTTTCTGCAAATGAGTAGAAAGTACAGGTTTGGAAAAAGCACAGCTAGGAAAACAGAAAGAACAATGAACTGGGAATCATGACACTTGGCTTCTTACTAGTGTTGGCCTTGGCACAAAGTAGTTATATCAATCTTGAGCAAATCACTTCTTCTTAGTTTTCTCATCTACAAAATAAAGGAAGTTCTACTACATAAGGGGCTCTTAACCTGGGATGCATGAACTTAAAAAAAATTTTTTTTGATAACTGTAGTTCAGTATAATTGGTTTCCTTTATAATCCTACATATTTTATTTTATGCATTTAAAGATATTTTTTCTGAGAAGGGTTAGCCAGACTCCCAGACGGGTCCATGACACAAAAAAAGATGTAGAACCCTTGACCCTTAAATCCTTATAAATCGTATTCTAGCCTAGCATATCCAGGGAATTCAGTCCAAAGCTAGATAACTTTTACCCCCTACGCTTCTTCCCACTCTATGCAACTTGGTATAGTAAACGATGAGTCAGTGCAAGTCAGTGCAAAGTAGGGAGAATTCTGTCATCGGAGTCAGGGGACCTGGCTTCACCGCTTTCTAGCTGGACAGCTCAGCCAAGTGACTGTTCCTTTGGTCCTTGATTTTTCCCTGCTCTGAAATGAATCTAATAATACTAGTACTACCTGCCTCACAGGTTGTTGTGGGGCTCAAATGAGATCATGGAAGTCAAAGTGCTTTGGGAAATGAAAGGCACCCTACAGATGTGAGGTTATTGCTATTATTGGTAAAACTCCAAGCCAGCTGAGCAGGAATGTTTGCCAAGGCTGTTCCCTCAGTGGAGTGCCAGTGAATTCTAACTGCATCAGTCTGTAAATCCTGTTCCCATAAATCATGTTCAGCCCAGCGGGAATTTCAGAATCTAGATTTTTATCCTAAATGTTTCTTGTGACAGGATTAGGGGAACAGAAAGGGGACTTGGCAAATTTGCCTTTTTCTAGAGGTCTGTAAGAACAAGAGCTATACTTGGAATTTCTCTACTCCCTAAGGACCATGGACGTATGCATGAATTCATGTATGTGTATTTTTGTATGTGAGTGTGTGTGTGTATAAATGAGAGTATGTACATGCACAGAAGATACGATAAGGCCTATAGGGCTCCCTGATAGGAATTCAGTGTCATTTGGGGAAGAAATAAAGAGGATTCCCTCACTTTCTGGTCTTGAGGAGCTCAAATCCTGGCAGGAAAGACAACTATAATATCCATCTCTGCCATGCAACCCCATCCCATCCTACTGTAGTCATAGGAGTGGCATGGAAGAAACATGGCTGACCAGGTACCTTGATGTGTAGGCTGGGAAGTGGTTTGTGTTAAGCAGGGCCTGTTTCTTGGAGGAGAGGATCCTCCTTTTTTTTATGAAGAGGGAAAGGATGAGGTTTAACAGGCTCCAGGGAAATCATTTCCTGAACCTAGGACTGCCTTCGGAAAAGGATTAGAAGGTGGAGAGGGTAAAGTTAGATTGGAGGTAAATTCAGAAAAGAGGGAGGTAACCTTGCTGTGCCCCAGACCCAGTGAAAGTCATGTCCCAGTGAGGCTAAGAGTGAGCCCTGTCTTTTCTGAGAGGCAGTACGGTGTGGTGGGAAAGGCAGTGATCCAGGTGTTGAAAGCTCTGGGTTTGAATGCTACCTGTTATACTTGCTAGTTTTGTGAACTTTGGCGGGTCATTTAGATTCTCTCTGCCTCCATTTCTTCATCTGTAAAGTGGGAACCGACTGTATTTGAACTACATATCTCACAGGGTAGTTAGTTTTGTAAATTATGTAAAATTATGTAAGTATGAGCTTTTAGCATTATTCTTACACTGCTTGTCTGCCCTCTCTCCCCACCCCCACTTCAGTTCTACAAATATTTATCAACTACCTACTATTTGTAAGATATTTCATACCAGTTGGGGGTGAGGTATAGTGTGTCTTTGTGGAGATGGGAGAGACACACATGCGACCTAACTTTGATGGGAGTGGGTTGGAAACTGAAGTTGATAAGGTCAAAAAGCATTCATTAGACAACTTTTCCAATCTGGCAGATTTTAGGATCTGATTCACCCCTTAAACTGCATTATACACATATACCCTAACCATCCTTCTTCCTCTTTGCCCCTCAAAGTCACCATCATCTTCAATTATCATCCTGCCGAACTCAAAATAGCAAAGAAGAGAGAGAAAAATGCAGGACATCTTGGTTATGTATTAAATTAAACTTTTTTCCTTGTTAGAAAATTGTGACTTGGCAGACAGAATCCCACTTGGAAGTTAGGAGATCAGGGCTCTAGTCTCAGCTCTGATGTAGGCTTCATGTGTAGCTTTGGATAAGTCACTTCCCTACTCGGGGCCCCAGCTTCTCCATCATTTAGGTGGACAGAATCACGTGTATCTTTAATGCCTGAAGAATGTAGACAAAAGTGTAATGCTGAACCCAGGAGCATCCTGGAGGGATTGTAAAGAGAATATGGTTAAGTGAGAGGCTTCTTGCTGGGCCCTGTGTTCCTGCTTATCAAAGGGAAAAGCTCTGCCTAGTTTGGTTTTGGGGGCCCCTTCAGAAATGTATATGTTTTGGCATCGCACTAGTGATGGGGAGAAAGGAAGGCAGATGACTTTCATCTTTCCCTCCTATAATAAAAGCCATTTGCATCCGGTCCCCCACAGAAAGAAAACTAAACTGTTCTCCAGACTTCGGAGAAAGAAGAGCAGGTACCGGTATACCAAGAGCTGCATTGTGTGGGGGCCCTCAGGGCTCATAAAAACAAGTGTGTGGCCTCCCATGATAACCGGGGTGTGCGGAGGGGAGTCGTGTGTTCCCTTGGGGTCTAGAGCAGGTCCTGTGCATGGCCTGATGGGAAGGGGGGAATGGACAGAACTAACCCAATAACCTGCCTTGGTGTGTGTAGTGCTATTTATCCTCCTTGCCCCCTGGGATAGGGAGAGGTTGGGGAAAGCATCCCAGGGAATCAGAGGCAGTTTAGTTGTGGTGTTCAGTAGAATACTCAAGAGCAGGGAGCTAGGCATGAGATAGTCAAAGCAGGAGTGCATCATGGTGGTCAAGTTGGGACTGGATGCACCAAATCAGGAGAGCACTCCAGAGTCAAGGCTCACCCAGAGAGGTTAGAACATGACAGGGGCCAGAATCAGGCAGGCAGTCAGGAACTGGGAAGCCCTAGACCCTGGAGAGGAGGCCAAGGCAGTGAGGTTGGTTAATACCCAGGCAAGCAATCTGGGCAGTAGATATGGGGTGCCAGCAACATGGAGACCTTGATACTAAATAGAACCTTCAGACTTGCCCAGGAAGCTTCTCATACACTTCCTGCTAGGAGCCAGAATCAATCCCAGGCCATAGTTGCGGGCTGCATTACCACAGCTCACCAAACCCAGCAAATTTGGTTCCAAGTCTGCTGTAGTCCCTCAGGTTGGCTGGATTGGAGAGACCTTGACAGTGGGATATTCACTGGGGCCCATCTGGCTTAGAACTGGCCTGAAGCTGCTGTTTGGCCACCTCTGTACACCCTTTCCTCCACTAGTTTCTCCTCCTGGGAGATTCTCAGTTCTTCTCAGTTACTATTTTACTACTCTTAGTAGTAATAACTACTACTCAGTTACTTCTCAGTCTCTTTTTTGAAGGGAGAGATGATTTGTATTTCTTCTTTTTTTTTTTTAAATTCAGATTAGTAATGTGGTATGTCTATTAGTCTTTAAAAAACAAACCCAGCTCCTAGTTTTGTTTTTAATTTTATCTTCAGTGACTTTTCAGGGCCTCAGTTTTCTAACCTTTAATATGAAGAAATTGGATTAGATGATCTCTAACTTCCTTTTAAGCTTTACCTTCCTAGGATCATCAGAGCTGGGAGAGTCCAGATGGAATCTGGGTCCAGATGGAACCATCGGGTCTATGTTTGGAGAGACAACACAAAGAGAGAGAGAAAACAAAATCCTGTCTCTGGTGGTTTCTTCACTAGGAATTTCTTTTGGACAATCTCCACTTAACCCCAAATACATAGGCCCTAAAGGAATGGATCTAGGAGGAGTAAGGGAAGCTCATGTAGTGGCCACTAGACTTTTGATTCCTAGTCAACTGCCACATTCTAAGCTTCAGACCTTTGAGTTCTATCAGCTGGGCTCATGTGTCTCAGAGTAGAATGTCATTCTCTCTTTTGTGTATAGTATCAAACCAGAAGGTTGAGATGGCTAGGGTTGGAGTTCTAGCCATGGGGGTTAGGGGGTAGTGATGGAGGGGACTGCAGAGTGTAAGTGGCTCTTTGTAGGAGTAGGACTAGTTTGCCACTCACTTTTACTCAGTTTTCAATTATTCAGCGGCTGGCTAGATTATCCACTCCTCTTGGCACCCCACTCCCTTTCCCTTGCATTGTAGCTACCCTTTTCTGGTGGAAGGGCAGGAGGAAAGGAAATAAAAGTCAGCCAAAAAACATTTATTGCTTACTACGTGCCAGGAACTGTAACAAATGTTGAGGATACAAAGAAAGGCAAAAAAAACTGTCCCTAGCTTCAATGAGGTCACCTTCTAATTGTAGGGGGGGAAAATACAAAAATAGCTAGGTATATTCAAGACACATCTAATAAGTTCTTGAAGGAGGAAAGAAGCCCTATCTTATCTTAGAATATTGATTATAAGTAACTTTGATGTATCTGTACTTACCTCTGCCTCCTATCTGTATGTATACTTGAGAATAAGCTTTGAATACCATGCTGCTTATGTGCAAGAGCATTAGAGGGATAGTGTCTTTTGTAGAGGGAGTGCCTGAGGCTTTGGGTTAGCTTACCTGGTCTTTGGGGCAGGTCCCAGGCTATCTGGACCAACTGGTGTGAGTACAATAGCTTGGGCCTGGATGCCTCGGGCCCCAGAGCTATCACAAAGGCCCAGAGAGGAGTTAGGAGTGAGTTAGTGGGGGAATTGGAGTACCCTGTCTGCTGTCTGCTTTCTACTGCTCATATGTGGACTTGGGTGTAGGGAATATTCTGGGTACATTTAGAATCTTTTCTGTTTTTCATTTCTGTCGTTGTCCCTAAAGCATTCAAACGTGGGCATGCAGACTCATCCATGCTCCCTTTCTCATAGTCATACACAGAAGGCATATTCATACTTGAATGCACGCCTGTACCCTCATTTGCACAGATACACATTTTTCCATCCTCACAGATGTTCTCGCTCCCTTTGTAACGAGCCTCAGAGTGGAGGTACTGGCAAAGTGCATTGTGGAGTTTTCTCCCAGGATTCTGTCTCCTCTGGGGCTGGGGTCCCTGTGCCTTGATCTAGAGGACCTGGTCTACGGCTCCTCTAAAAATTTGCCTCCTGCTCACTATCACCCATTGTCTCTGTCTCTGTCTGTATCTCTGCAGTGACAATGCCCCCACGAAAGGGAACAAGAGCCCCTCACCACCACCCGATGGTTCCCCAGCTGGCACCCCTGAGATCAAGGTCAACCACGAGCCTGAACCAGCCAGCCTGGACACTCCTGGGGCTGCCATCCCCAAGTCGCCATCTCAGGTACCCCCTTGACCACACAATTCTTTCCTAAACTTTTGCTTCTGTCTCTACCTGCCTTTCCTCCCTTCCTTCTCCTTCCTTCTTCCCTCTTCCTCCGCTTTCCTTCCCTTCCCTCTCTTCATCTTTCATTCTTTTTCCTCCTTCCCTAAGTGAGGGAATGCCCTCTGTGGGCTTCCTGTTGAGGCAGGAGGTTAAGTTCTGGAGGTAATAGTGGAAATTTCTAAGGAAGGCTCAGAAGCCTATTTTATTCCTGGAGGGATGGCTCTATCAGAGACTCTGTGGAATTCCAGTATCCATCTTCTTCTGCTAGCCTCCTTGCAAGCCCTCCTGGTCCCTGAGGGCCCTTCCTCAAAGTCTGAGTCTGGTCACCTCTAAAGTATTCTTGAGCCTCAGCAGTTTGGCCAACGGTTCATCTGCTACGATTACTCCTCTGATTTCCTGCATTCCCCCACTGCCCCACCCCAGTCTGCTCAGTTCTCTCCAGTGGAGTGGTTTTTGGCTTTATTGGAGAACCAGACACCTTCCATCCCTGAAGGCCCCAGCAGCCCCTATGCTATATACTTTCTTTGCTCTTGCTTCTTTGTATTCTGAGTTTTTCTTTATGTAGCTCTTTCCTCTCCCCTCTCCCTTCCTTTTATTGTGACTCTCTTACCTTTTCCAGAGTACATGCTACCACCCTCAGCCTGGTCCAGGGCATGGAGGTTCTTCTGGGTCTTCCAGTTCCAGGGCATCCTAGGAGCATGTGTTACTGCCCCTTTCCTCTTCTATCCTGTCAGGTCAAATGCTATCTCCTACCTTGTGTGCCAAGAAATGAAAATTATTCTCATTTTCTTTGAGTTTCCCCCTGAGATTTCCCCAGGAGCTGCCTTATATGAGCATACTCACTATGGAGTATTATAAGGAAAGGAGTGGAAGGAGATGGGGTGCATTTATGGCTTAAGGAAGAATCGTTTAGCTAACCTCAGGTATCGTGGAGAAAAGTGGGAGAGAATGACAGAAAGGAAATTAAAAAAAGGAGGAAAAGATAGTGAAGAGGGATGGGGAATGGTGGGAGAAAGGGGGATGGAATCTCCTGGTTAGTAGGTGGGAGAGCAGGAAACACAGGCAGGCCCCACCAAATCCAGATTCCTCATCACCCTCTTTTTAAGGCAAGTAGTCCAGTAGAAGGAACTGCTCTCATTTTGAGCTTTTAAAAATTATTTTAAAGTTAATTGAGTTTGGATTTCAGGGGAAGAGATGGAGGCCAGCTAAGGTGTGTGGGTGGCTGTCTTGGTCTTTGGCATATTGAAAGGCCAGCGGTCAGAATGATGAAACCACATCACCATCTGGTGGTTGCAGCGTTTCACTGCATGCCAGTCTCCCCCAGCCTAGATGTACTGGATCAGGTCCTCTAAGGAGTGGAGATAAGGGAACAAGACAGAGAGGGGAGCTGGGAAAGGGCATTTGTTACTGGTATAAAGGGGAAAAATCCATCAAATTGGAGGTAGGTGTTTCATTCAACTGTTCATTTCAGTTAAATCAGTATAATTCTACCAAATCTATGTAATTAAATTGAATTCTGCAAGACTTTATTAAACACCTATGTGAATTTGGCAAGAGCTTATTAAGGATATATTCTTTCTTTCCCTCCCTCTTTTTTCATTTTTTTGCTACTTCTCTCCTTAAGCTCCACTATGTCTTTCTCTGCTGTCAGTCTTTCTGTTGTCTCTTTTCCCCCCCATTTTCCCTGCTATGTCTCTAGCATAAGGAGTTCCCTTTCCTGAAGGGCTTCTGGTTCTATTGGGCACAGCAGACCTTGACAATTGAAATGATAGAGACCACACAGGAGAGTTTCTGACTACGATATAGGTTGCATGGTAGAGACTTGTTCATACTTGGTTGGTGCTGGGGGTGGGATACTTGCTGTGATCTAGGAAGTTTCTAAGGAAAAGATGAGCTGGTTCTTACAGGATGGGGGTAGGATTGGGATAGATGGAAGACACACCTCGCCTTCAGAGGGTAGACAGGGAGACGCCGGATAGAAGGAGACAGAATCCTGAACTGAGATGTCTTTAGGGTCTAAGTCTCTCAGCTGCTGTTTTCATCTTTCAAGCAGGTAGGTCCCTTCCTTGGGGAGGGAACAGGGTTGGTGTTTGGTGGATTTGCTTTTTCTTTCTCTTTCCAGGGCAATGTTTTGAGGCTTAACTTTTCTTCCTTTCCATCCCTGGGATTGAACTGGCATTTCTTGTGTCTGTGTTGAGACGTAATGATATTTTGCATCTTGCTTCCCCTTCTCCAGCACAGGAGCCAGCAGGATGGGAGGTGGACCCACTTGCTCCCATTTTTCTGACCGAGGCCAGCATCTTCTGCTCTGTACTCCCTGTCCATGGTCTGTGATTTGACTAACCAGAGCTTTGTCTTTGTCTCTGTCCACATCTCTCCGCCCCAACGTGTTTTGCCGCGTGATCCCCTGCCCCCTGTCGTCGGTCGCACCCTACCCTTATCTGCCTGCAGCTTCGAAAAGGCCCACCAGTCCCACCGCCTCCCAAACACACTCCGTCCAAGGAAATCAAGCAGGAGCACATTATCAGCTTGTTTGATGACAATTTTGTCCCCGAGATCAGCGTGACCACCCCCTCACAGGTCAGCCACGGCCATCCTCATTCATTCTCTCTGCCTTTCTTTCTTCATTTATCATATACCATCCTTTTCTCCTACTCCTTTCCAGGAGAAATGAGGAAGAAACAGGAAGGGTTCAGAGCATGTGCTGGAAGCTTGGGGTGAGAAAGGCGTGGAAATGAATTTGAGTTAGGAATTATGAGTATTTACTGCCCATATGGTACCATATGGAAAGAAAAGCCTATTTTTACAAAATGAGATCCTAAAAGGTTAAATAGTTACGCTCTCTTATGTTTCTGCTTTTCGAGTTTTATGTCCTATGTCCTACCAAAATATGCAGTCCTTTGTTTATCTAGTACTTTTTATATATTGCTTATTGGGGGAAGGGAATAAGTATTTATATAATGCCTCCTATGTGCCAGGTGCTGTGCTAGGCACTGTACAAATATTATCTCATTTGATCGTTGAACCATAGACTGAGAACTGGAAGAGATGTTATACATTATCTAGTCCAGTCCCTTCCTTTTACAGTTGAAGAAACTGAGGCTTAAAGAGAATCACGGAGCTATACAATGAGCCCATTGAAGTGACTTGGCCAAGTTCATCCAACTAGTTAGTGACAGAGTTGAGATTAGAAGTCAGGTCTTCTCATTCTCAGCCTCGGATGCTTTTCTACCCTATCTTACCCACCTCTCTTGCCACCGGGGGCAGGTGGGTGCGATGCAGGTTGGAATTCTGTGGCTTGAGGAATAGAGTTAGGAAACTTTTTCTTTTCATTGAGAGGAACTTGGTGTAGCACATAGTGCACTGAGCTTGGGGTCCAGAGAGACTTGGGCTTGAATCCTGACTGATGCTTAATTGCTGTGTGACCCCTAGGTATGATTCATTCAGCCTTCTGAGTCTCAGTTTCCTTATCTGTAAATTCTGTCTGTGTTACCTATCTCAGACTCTTTAAAAACCTTAAAATGCTATAGAAATGTGAGCTATTATTAAGCATCTACTGTGTGCAAGATATTGTAGTAAAATGGCTAGAATGCTGGATTTGGAGTTAGGAATAGTAATAATGGCTAATATCATACAGCGCCTGCTATGTGCCAAGCACTGTGCTAAGAACTTTACAAATATCTCATTTTATCCTCAAAACAACCCTGAGAAGTAGGTGCTATTATTATCTCCATTTTACAGATGAGGAAACTGAGGCAGACAGGTTAAGTGACTTGCTCAAGGTCACACAGCTATTATGTGTCTGAGGCCAAATTTGAACTCTGGTCTTCCTGACTCCCGGCCCAGCTCTAATCTACCACACCACCTAGCTGCTCCTGGGAGACCTGGGTTTAAATGCTGACTGTTACTAGCTGTGTGACCATGAGCAAGTCACCTGCTATGAGCCTCAAAACAAATTCTCCAAGACTATAAATTAGAGTTGGATTGCTTCTGTTTGGTGGAGGGAGATTCCTTCAGTGATGAAATCCCAGGTCCTTGGCATATTGACATATGCAGGGCTAGGTTTTGGAAAAACAGGGATGAAAAATTGCACAACCCTCAACTTTATATTCTATTAGGAATAGGCTGCCTTAAGAGGCAGTGAGTTCCCTATAATTGGAGTTGTTTAAGCAGAGGCTCAGTGACCATTTATTGGAGATTTTATAGATGGGATTTTTGATTTGGCCATTAATCAGACTGTATGATTCCTAAGGTTCTTCCCAGCTCTAAGAATCTATTATTCTATGGACTCCTCCTTCTTTTCCCTTTTTGATACTGAGTCTATCACATCCAGGCTGGAAGTCCTGATCCCACTGCTAATCATAAGCAGGGTAGCTTTGACCCATTCCATTTCCAACCTGAGTTGGTTTACCTTTCTTTAGGCAGTCGGGTAGTTCTTCTTCCCTCCCACTGTGCTCAGTCTTGGGAGCTCACCATATTGGTGTCAGATTTTGTGTGGACAACTGATGGGCAGCATATGGAAGCTCAGAGCTCAGAACTCAGGCAATCCATTAGCCTGGGATTGTAGGTGTGCGCTACTATGACTGGCATTTTGTGGCCCTTTTATGGTTTATTCTGAGCACCTCCAAATGAATTGGGAAATCCTTTCTAGGAAGTCCACATATTTCAGCTAGACTTTTTTTGGGGGTGCTAAATGACTTGCCCAAGGTCACACAGCTAATTTAGTGTCTGAGCCGGATTTGAACTCAGATTCTTCTGACTCCAGGGCCCATGCTCTGTCTGCTGCTCCACCTAGCTGCCCCTTCAGCTTGACTTAATGGGAGAGACACGTCACCGTAGAGGACCTGCTGCACCTGCCTTCCTGTTTCACTAGGAGGAAGGAAACCGCCAACAGCCCCAGGCTCACAGATGGCTTTCTTCTTCCTCCCATTTATCTTCTCTACTCCATCCATGCCTGCTACTTCCCATAATTCACTGCATGTTTTCTCTCTCTCTCATTCTTCCTTCTACCTGCTGCATGTCTTATATGTTTGTGCGTACCGTGGGGGGAACACCCCTGTTCATGAAGCCTGGCCTGAGGACCAAGCATGGTTTCCATCCAGAGCATTCTCACCCTTGGTACACAGAAGGGAGAGAGGGGCCACTGAGGCTTCTGGGACTGGGGGTGAGGGAAGGCCTAGCCTCATTGGACTCCCACTGAGATGTCATCATTGTCATTGGCGATGCAAAAGAAAGACTTCCAGCAAAACAAGGGATTCTGGGAAAAGCCAGGAGGCCTTTACTCATAGGGTAGAAATTTGCCTGCTTTGAGGTAAGGGGAGAAATGACTTCTCAGGGGGTCCCTTCTTTGGTGTTCTTGTTAGGTTTTTTGTTTTTAAATAACTCTTTGTATTAGTTTTATTGACAATCCAAATCAGTAGTTAGGCTATTTGATTTATTTTAGCCATCCTCCTGATTCTTACTGACCCTCTTTCTAGGCTCATATGCTACCCCAGGGCAGCTAGGTGGGGCAGTGGATAGAGTGTAGGGCCTGGAGTCAGGAGGACTCATCTTCTGAGTTCATATCTGGCCTCAGATACTTACTAGCTGTGTGACCCTGGGCAAGGCCCTTAACTCCGTTTGCCTCAGTTTCCTCATCTGTAAAAAGGGCTGGAAAGGGAAATGGTAAACCACTCCAGTATCATTGCCAAGAAAACCCCAAATGGGGTCATGAAGAGTCAGACACAACTGAAATGACTGAATAATAACACCAAAATGCTACCCTGAGCCCCTTGGTGTAGCATTCTCCTGCCTCTTTCCATGCATGCCCAACCTGTTAAAGTGCTCTTCCATCCAAAATGTCATCCCTCCTTCTCTCACCTCACCTGTATTCTCTCAGTGAATGCAAACATCTCAGGGAGGCGTTGGGAAGAAGAGAATCGGGTGTGTGTGGACTTATTCACACTGGTGTGTAAAGTGACTGATCCTAATTATAGTGATCCTTGCAATTTGAAAAGCAAACGATTGTACTGGCCTAAATAAATCTCTTAACTGTGTGAAATTTTATGTTTTGTGACAAAATGAAATGACTTTAAGTTCTGGCAGTGATATTTTTGGAGCAGACCATCTAGCCTGTTCTCTGTTATGTCATATCTCTTCATCCATGGATGGCAAACTTATTTGCAGGCAATTTGGCTCCTGTCCCTAGCTTTTGGAGTTTACCATGTCCATTCTTGCAATGGTGTTCAGTTATTTTTCAGTTGTGTGTGACTATTAGTAACCCCACATTTGGAGTTTTCTTAGCAAAGCTACTGGAGTGGTTTGCCATTTCCTTCTCCAGCTCATTTTGCAGATGAGGAAACTGAGGCAAGCAGGGTTAAGTGACTTGCCCAGGCTCACACAGCTAGTAAATATCTGAGGCCAGATTTGAACTCATGAAGATGAGTCTTCCTGATTCCAGGTTCAGTGCTCTATCCAGCTAGCTGCCTCTCCATTCCCACAAAAGTATCCCTTATTCCCTCCGTCAGAGACAGGCTCTCCTATTGGATAATGTGGCGATCCTATGGATAATGGCTGTGAGATGGGGAGAGGGCAGTTTGGGAGATGCTGGGCCCTTCTCATAGAATGGGAGAAGGGGAGGAAACCTCTTGGTAAAGAAAGGGAGAACACAGAAAAGATGTGGCGACAAGGACACATGGGGAATGATGACCCACCTTAAAGGGCTACATGATGTTAGCCATTATGATCTTGGAAGCATTGGCTGGTTATACCTTTTTAGCCCATGTTGTGAATATCTGTGGAAGGAGGGAATCCTAGCAATGTATGTTGTCTACACAGGTGTGTGCCTATGTGCATTTGTACATGTAGATGGTCAGAGAAGTATGCATGTGTCCCCATGTACTTACTCACCCCTTCTTACCTATGTCTAACATGCAAACTGCTTCCTCCTTTCCTGCTGCCAAGTTTGATGCCCCTGGGCCTTTCCAGGAAAATGCCAGCCTGTTGGATCTGGACTTTGATCCCATCCCACCAGTTGCAAGCCCTGTGAAGGTGCCTACGCCCTCTGGTCAGGTTGGTTTGTCTCCTGTCTGCTGTGCCTCCCAAAATCCAGTCTAGGGATCATGGAGGACCTCCCAGCAGAACCCTCCAGGCTGCTCTTCTGCCTTTACTTGGCACTACGTTTTCCTTTGTTAGCCTTCTGGTGGAGGGCTCTGGAGGAGTGAGTACCCAGGGTGGCATGAAGACGAGCAAGTTTTTACTTTGAAATTTACTGTTAGCATAATTCCAGAGTACTCATGAGGAAACGTGCTACCTTTTGCCTGACAGAGAGGTAATGGACTTGGGTACACATTGACTGAAACATTTTTTAGACTCAGCCAATTTGGTAATATTTTTGTTTGACTGTATATTTGTTACAAGAGGTTTTTTTTTCCCTTTCTTTTTCAGGGTGAGGATGAAGGATAGAGGGAAGAGGTGGATTTTTGTTCATTGAAAAAATTTTATTTTAAAAAGGAATTTTGCCAGAAATTGAAAAAATTCTCTTCGTAATGCCTAATTATGATTAGGCATCCCATTTCATGTGGTTGAATGCAAATTATTTGCAAATAGATTTTATGCAGCTATAGCTGACTAGGTAATAAGGCCTTTAGGAATGTCCTAGGGGAGACCCCTGAATTGGGTGACTTTCATATAGGTGGTCAGAGTCAGTAAGAAGCCATCTCCTTGAAAGTGGAGCAAGGCCCCAGATCTCATTGAAGATCTAGATGGGCCCCAATGCCTCAAGCCCTTTGATGATTCTGCCTTTGAGCTCAGCCCAACTCCACTGTAGGCATAGTACTGTCGAAGTTGGGATCTTGGGGCAGGGAGGAGGCTCATTGGGGTGTAACTAATTGCCTGTGTTTGCTGGCCTGCTAAATCTAACTCTCTCTTTGTCATCCTTTGACATGCTTAGTCAATTCCATGGGATCTCTGGGAGGTAAGCTTTATGTCTCCCCTTTTCAGGTGTCTCATCATTCCCTTCTCCTTGGCATGAACTCAGTCCCCTTATCATGCTTTCTCCATGTCGGTGCTGTTTTCCTGCCCATTGGCTGTAGTAGGTTTTCATTCCAAAATCTCTTTTGTCTTTCTATCATTTCTTCTGCCTGCCTGCCTAGTGATTATCCCCTAGATCCAATTCTCCTGAGGGCTCACCCTTTCTGGTGTCATTGAAAGAGCACCCTGGACACCCTCTGGGTATATGTTGCTGTACACAGTGGTTTCTGTCCTTATTGGTTGAATGTATATATCATTCTAAGGCAGGGGTTCTTAACCTTAGGTTCTCTTTGGGGTCCATGGAGAGATTTTAGGGAGTCTGGGAACTTGGATAGGAAAAATAAATTGGATCTTTATATTTACTAACCTTTGTAATCCTATGTATCTCATTTCATGCATTTAAAAACATTCTGAGAAGGGTTTGATAAGGCTTCACCAGAGTGCTAAAGAGGTCTGTAAAACACAAAAAGGTTAAGAACTCCTGAAACCTAAAGATTGTTGAATCACAGAATGTTAGATATGTAAATGATCATTCAGTCTAGCTGCTTCATTTTACAGATAGGGAAACAGATCCAGAAAGGGCAGTGATATGCCCAAGGACAGCCAGCTAGTTAAAAGGCAGGGCTGGAACTCTAACCCTAACCCTGGCTTAATTTTCTTTTCCTTATACTTTGTTGTTTCCAGTCTTTTTTCCCTGCCAACTGGGTGGTCCCATGAATTAGCTTCTTCTTATTGTCTATCTCTTTTCTCCTAGACACACACACACACACACATACACACACATACACACACACACACACTCACATACACACACATATACACACTCACATACACACACACATACACACACTCACATACACACACATATACACACTCACATACACACACATACACACACACATACATACACACACACACACACACACACACACACACTCTCTCTCTCTCTCTCTCTCTCTCTCTCTCTCTCTCTCTCTCTCTAGCTGTTCTCCTCCATGTCCTTTTGTGAAAGCAGAGGACACATCTAAGACACAGCAAGTTGAAAAGTCACGTTTCCTGCATTCATTTTTGGATTCCTATCTTTAAAGTATCAATAGGTGTCACAAGCAAAGCCAGGCCCTATTTTAACAATTATTCAAATCCACCTCGAGAGTCAAACGGGACAGCAAGGCTGTCAATAAGTGATTCATCAACAAGTCTTTATTGACCCTTGTCTGTGAATGGCCCAGATGGATAGTAGATGCTACAGGGAACGCAGGAGAATATTTGATCCATGTAAGCTGGTTGACGTTGGTTCAACAAAACATTTATGAAGCCCTTACTTTGTGCAAGGCTGGAGATACAAAGACGAAAAACAACATGGTCCCTGTCCTTAAAGAGTTTACAATCTTTGAGGGGAAATGCAGCATGTAAACCCATTAGTACGCTGTGAGGCAAGGAGTGATGGGAGCAAAGGAGAAATTCTAGGTAAAGTGCTTTAGGGAAATTGGAGAGGATGAGGGGGGAGATCATTTTATCCAGAGGAAATCAGGCAAGGTTAAATGGATAACAAGGTAGTGCCTAAGTCTTGAAGAATTCTGAAAGGTCAGGTTGAGATAGAGGTATATCCCAGGCATGAAGGATAACCTGTGGGAGTGTAGGGAAGTGTGCTCTTTATTTTGTTTTCTGGTTTTTTTTTTTTACTGGGGGAAGGCAGGGCATTTGGGGTTAAGTGACTTGCCCAAGGTCACACAGCTAGTAAGTGTGTCCAATGTCTGAGGCTGGATTTGAGCTCAGGTCCTCCTGACTCCACGGCCAGTGCTTTACTCGCTGCGCCACCTAGCTGCCCAAAGTGTGCTTTTTGTAACCAGAGAAAAAGTCTAGGCCTTGGTTTAAACCACATGTGTAATCAGAATTCAGAGACCAGAAAGATCATGGGAATTGGAGTAGTTAAAGAAGCCCTCGTAGAGAAAGGGGACTTGAGCTGGGCCTTGAACGAGGGTTTCAGCAGAGGGAAGACTATTCCAGAAAGGTCTGTGAAAAGGCGTAGGGCCAGAAATGAGCTCGGCAGCATAGCCTGGGAGGGAGGGGGCAGTAACTGAATTTCCTAGAATGGTTAGAGTGGGAGGTTTGCCCTGGAGAGTAATTGGTGTTCCTCAGACCACAGAAGACAGGAGAGTGGTACTGAATCCTAGCTGGAACTCAGCTATGAGTTGTTTCTCCTCTATCAGGGTGATACCTTATCATTAAATGCTCCAGGTCTTTGCAGAGTCATTGGTAATAATTTATTTTTTTTAAAAGAGAAATCACAGAACAGAAAAATAGTGCCTCTTGAGATAATGCTTTAGCTGGGTCCTTTTAAGAAGGGCACTTTGGGATCTCTGCAGGACTCTGAAAAAGAAAAGGAAGTAGGATGGTTAGGCATCACTTCAGTGGGCCAAATGAGGAAAGTCAATGACCTATTAAAGAGGAAGGGGGATGGCTTGTCTGCAAGATTTTTCTGAAGAAACCCATCACAATGTGGTGGGAGGGTTCCACACATTCAGAAGTCACCTCTAATCTCACCACTGGCTTCCTGGAATTAGATTATTGGGAGCAAGTTGGATCTCTAACTTACAGGCAACTTTGCTGAGATTATAGATAGCTTTGGGCACAGACCATGGACTGTGAGACTCCATCAGTGAACTGACATTACTTAGCTCTGACTTTGGGGAGAGCATATAGGATAGACAGTCAACAAATATTTATTAAGCTTTTGTTATATGGCAGATCCTGGGGATTAAAAAAAATTGCCAAAAACACAGTCCTCACCTCTACCCTTCCACCAGGTTTGGCTATAGGTCCAGAGGCTGACTCTTGGATTCCATGTGCCTCTGTGTTCCCCCTCCCACCCTCTCTCTCTCTAGGCCATTGCTCATGTCTGTTTTCTCTTATCTTCTTCTTATGCCCTGACCACTACTTCCTTCCCTCGCCTCTCCTATTCCCTTTTCTCTTCTTCCTCCCCTTCTGCCCATGCCTGTCCCTAGGCTGCAGAGAGTCAAGCTGGCAGCCTGCAGTCTGTGGAGCAGGGCCCTGCTGATAGCGCCACCGAAGAGGGCGCATTTCCCGTGGTCTGGCCCAGCCAGACCTCAGAGCCTGGGCCAGCCCAAGTAAGTGCCCCATTCCACTTCCTGACTTGTCCCTGCCCTCCAGATGGAAGGGAAAGGGGTGAAAGGAGAAGCTGGAACATTTGAATTAAGGAGAGCTAAGGACTTCAGAAAAGGCACTCATTCACCATTCTTCTAGGGTTAGGTGGAGACCCACCTTGAAGTAGGGGCCTGTGGGAGCTAGGTGGTTCTCAAGTTCAGACGGTAGGCAAAAGTCACTCGCCACTTCTCCCCAGCTTGTTTAATGCCTTTAACATAACAATACTCACCTCCTGTTCCTGGTAGGAATGTATTACTTCCTAACAATCCTTCTAGGGCCTTATTCAAAGGACCAGGGGAAGGGGGCAGCAGGAGAGAGAGCACAAAGTGGTCTGCAGACCGAGGGAACAAGAAGAGCTCTTGAGTTCTGTTTAGGACCTTGGGTTCTATCATTCATTCTTCTGAGGACTCTATAGTAACATAATTTTCACCTGCATGTTGCCTGATGTTTTTCAAAGCACTTTGACATCCGTAATTTCATTTGATTTCATAATGACTCTCTGAGGTGGGTGAACCAAGGCTAAAATTACTCTTTGATAAATGAAGAAACTAAGATCCACTGAGTTGAGGTGACTTTGCCTGGGATCACACTGAGAGTGATTGGGCCATTCCTTGGCTCTTGGTCTATGCTCTTTTCACTGTAGAAAAATCATCCCTGTAGCCTATGGTTTTTAATTGTGAATTCTGGAGGGACTAACCAAGGAAGAGGAGAGAGTGAGAAGGTTCTAAGAGGCAGGATGTGTCCAGAGGCTACACACCGTGGTAAAGGGGGGAAGATGGCTGCCCTTTTTTTGGTTATCGATGGTGAAGGGGAAGTATCTGTTAATTCTGGCCTCATGTGTTCTTCTCTGGGTGGGGAGAAGAGGATGCCTATTCCTACACTTTGGGGCCAAGCCAGGATCTGACCTGGCTTTGGGATTTATGTTGCAGCCAGGAGATGTGACAGAGGCTGGCGGGACGAAACCAGTGGCAGTAACTGAAGAAGCCAATGAGACGGCGGCAAGTGACGGGGCCTCTGTAAGACCACAGGGAAGACAGACTTTTTTCTGTCTACTTCTGTCTTTTTCTCTTTGCTTCTGTCTCTGTCTTTCTTTTCCCAACCCCACCCTGGTGTGTGAATATTTAAGGCTTAACCCCAGTCCAGTGCTTTGATCCCTTTCCCCATAAGCTGGACCCACACACCAGTGCCAGTGAGGATCCTGGATGGGCCGGCCTGTGACCCTCACTGACTGCCAAGGTGGATTCTGGGGCTGTGGGGCAACTGTCTTCTGTTACCCTTGCCCCAACATTCCAGCCAGCCTTCCACAGCAACTCTCTGATCTTGTCATCCCTTCCTTTCTTAGAGCTCCCTGCCTGCTGTGGTGGTCGAGACCTTCCCAGCCACTGTGAATGGAACTGTGGAGGGCAGTGCTCCCTCCAAGAGGTCTGACATGCCCCCGGGATTCCTGTTCAAGGTAAGAGAGGAAGGGAGCAAGAAGCCCCTTTCTCTCCCAACTGTCTAGCCTAAGAAGGGACCAGCTTTTTTGAGGAAAGCGGGAAGGCCTCTCCACTTGGGGGACGAAGGTACTTGTTAGAATATCTGGCATTATCAACATCACTCCACATTCTCCACTAGTTCCCGAGGAAGGGATTCTCTTCCCAGTGGAAAACTCTTGGAGCCTGTCAGTAAACAGCCAACAGAGCCTGGTACTGGGCTGAATCTCACTTGACGAAATAATCATTCAATCAATAAACATTAAGCGCCTCCTGTGTGCCTGGCACTGTGTTAAGTGCTGGGGCTACAAAAAGAGGCAAAAGACAGTTGCTGTACTCAAGGAGCTTCCAATCTGGTGGGCAAGACAACATGCAAACGAATACATAACAAAGCAAACTATGTACAGGAAATAACAGAAGGAAGGCACTGGAATTAAGAGGGGTTGGAAAAAGCTTCCTGTAGAAGATGGTATTTTAGTTGGCACTTACAGGAAGCCAGGGGAGTCAGTAAGGGGAGACATGATTATCGAGCAGGTTCTGTGAACAAGAAAGGATGTTTGGTGAGGACTTGTAAGCCCATGACCTTTCAAGGAAATTTCTTTCTCAGTACAAACATGCAAATCCATTTTTAAAAAATGACTTCAGTAAATAGAGATAATTTTGAGCAAATCTAAACATATGGACACAAGTCTTCCTGCATAAAGATTGAATTAGATTATTAACCCGAGGATTAGGTAGTCTGCAAGGTTCCTTCTGGCTTATCCTTAAAGTCTGTGGATTGTGAAGCTTCTCTCCTGGGGCCCCACTGGGCTTATCATGTGTGTGTGTGTGTGTGTGTGGTGAGGGAGAAAGAGAGATGCAGCTCCTGGTACACGGCTATTGAAACGGGCATCTTTTTTAGAGTACTGCCATCTCCTAAGAGGGACTCTTGAGGGTCGGAGGCAAAAATACACACACACACACACACACACACACACACACACACACACACCCTCACATCCTGTATTTTATACACATACACACACACACACTCACCCTCACATTCTCTATTTTACACACACACCCCCTCATGCCCTCTATTTTACACACATGCACACACCCTCCCTCACATTCTCTGTTTTACACACACACACACACACATTCACATTCTATTTTATACACACTCACCCCCTCACATTCTCTGTTTTACACACACACACACACCCACACACACCCTCACAGTCTCTATTTTACACACACACACACACCTTCACATTCTGTTTTACACAAACACAAACACCCTCACATTGTCTATTTTACACACACACACACATACACACGCAACCTCACATCCTCTATTTTAGACACACACATACACTCACATTCTCTATTTTACACACACATACCCTCACATTCTCTATTCTATATACCCCCCACATTCTATATTTTAGACACACACATACACACACACATTCTCTATTTCACACACACACTCACACAACGTCACATTCTCTTTTTTACATACACACACACACACACCCTCTCACATTCTCTATTTTATACATGCACACACACGCACCCTCACATTCTGTTTTGCACATACACTAATACACACACACCATCACAGTCTTTTTTACACACACACACACACACACACACACAAAACCTAACATTCTCTATTTTAGACATTCACACACACACACCCTCACATTCTATTTTTTACACATATAACACATCATCACATCTTCTATTTTACACACATACCCTCACGTTCTCTATTTTACACATGCACACCCCCTCACATTCTGTTTTACACACACACACACACACCCTCACATCCTCTATTTTACACACATACACACCCTCACATTCTTTATTTTATACACACACACCCCCCTCACATTCACTATTTTATACACACATCCTCACATCCTCTATTTTACACACACACACACCCCTCACATTCTCTATTTTATACACACACACACTTATATGCTCTATTTTACACATACAGACACCCTCACATTCTCTATTTTACACATACACACACCCTCACAGTCTATTTTACACACCCACACCCTCACATTCTCTATTTTACACACACACACACACACAATCTCATATCCTCTATTTTACACATACACACCCTCACAGTCTCTGTTTTGCACACACATGCCCTTACATTGTCTATTTTACACACACACATACACACACCCCTCACATTCTCTATTTCACACACACACACTCACACTCACACAACCTCACATTCTTTTTTACACACACACACACACACACATACCCTCACATTCTCTATTTTATAGACACACACGCACCCTCACATTCTCTGTTTTGCACACACACTAATATATACACCCACCCTCACAGTCTATTTTACACACACACACACATACACATACAACCTCACATTCTATATTTTAGACATTCACACACACACCCTCACATTCTCTTTTTTTAGACACATACACACACCCCCTCACATCTTCTATTTTACACACATACACACCCTCGCATTCTCTATTTCACACACATACACCCTCACATTCTCTATTTTACATATGCACACCCCCTCACACTCTCTGTTTCACACACACACACACACACACACCCCCTTACATTCTCTATTTTACACACACACACACAACCTCACATCCTCTATTTTACACACACACACACACACACACACACACACATCCTCACATCCTCTATTTTACACACATACACATACCCTCACAATCTATTTTACACTTCCCCAACATCCTCTGTTTTAGACAATACACACATACACACTCACATTCTCTATCTTACACACACACACACACACACACACAACCTCACATCTATTTTAGACATACACACACCCTCACATTCTCTTTTTTACACACACACACACACACACATACACACACCCTCACATTCTGTATTTTACACCCCCCCCACATCCTTTATTTTACATACACACACACACATACCCTCACATTCTCTATTACACACACACACACACACACACACACACCCTCAATTCTCTATTTTATACACACACCCTCACATTCTCTATTTTACACACACACATACACACACACATACTCTCACACATACATCCCCCCCTCACATTCTGTATTTCACACACACACATGCACACACACACACACACACACACACACACACACACACACCCTCACATCCTCTATTTTCCAAGCTCTAGATCTGACTGTCTTAGGAGGTATTATCTTTAAAAAGGGACAGTTGTCATTTTTCTTCTTTTTCCACTTAAAGATATTGTCTTTTTTTTCAATTACATGTAAAGATAGTTTTCAACATCCACTTTTGTAGGATTTTGAGTTCCAAATTTTTTTCCTCCCTCCCCTCCTCACTTCCCAAGACATCATGCAGTTTGATATAGTCCATACATGTACAAGCATATTAAAAATATTTCATATTTCCATATTAGTCATGTTTTGAAAGAAGAACCAGAACAAAAAGGAAAACCATGAAAAAGAAAAAACAAACAAAAAAAAGAGAAAATAGCATGCTTCAAACTGTATTCAGACTCCATAGTTCTTTCTCTGGATGTGGACAGCATTCTGCTGGGTCAGTCTTGAACTGAGAAGGTCCTGCCCTATTATCCAGAGAAAACTGCTTCTTCAAATCCAAGCACAAGACCCCTCACTGCTCCTATTTTCCAAAAGAAGAAAGAACAAGAAATAATTAGGACACAACACAAGAGAATGTGTAGGCAAGTGTTTGGTTGTGAGGTGATTAAAAACAATATTAAAAAAAAAACCCTCAAACCCTTGTATTTGTACCATCCCACTCTGTAGTCTGCACAGTTCACTGATGCTCTTCCTCCCCGCGGCAGGTCCAGGCACAGCATGACTACACAGCCACTGACAGTGATGAACTACAGCTGAAGGCTGGTGATGTGGTGCTGGTGATTCCGTTTGAGAACCCAGAGGAACAGGTGAGATGCTCAGGGATCCAGCCACAGCACAGCCGGCCTCAATGGCTGTGCTCTGGAGCAGCACTGACCACAAGAGGGCAGCACAGGCTGCAGAAAGAAAGCACCTAAGGCGAGTCCCTGCCTGGGGAGCAGGGCTTTCCGAGAGCCATCACCATGGTGTCTTAGCCTGCTCCAGCGAAGAACTGGCTATCTCTGATTCTTCCTATGTTTCTCTTCTTTTCTTTCCATCATCCTTCTCTTCTACTTATTCACTCTTCCTTCCCTCCTTCCTTTCTTTCTTGTCCTCACTTTCCTCTCTTGCTTTTCTTCATATCCCCAGGGCTTTGCACAGTGCCTGGGAGCTTAAGAAGTACTTGCTGATTGTTATTCATTTTCCCCTCTATAGCTCTCCCACAACCACTCTTTTCTTCTATGCTCTCTTTCTCCTTTTTTTCTGTTTCTCCTTCTTCCCTCCCTCCTTCATACACTTTTCTTATTCTTGTTGCCGTTTGTCTCTCTCTCCTCTTCTGTCCTCTCCTCCCTCCCCCTCCCCCATCCCTCTCCTCTGTCTCTGTCTCTCCTTTCGGCTTCTCTGTCTCAATTTTTCTCTCTTTCTCTTCTTTCTTCTCCTTCTCCTTTCCATCTCTCTTTCCCCTCTGTCTCTCTGTCTCTGTCTCTCTCTCTCTCTCTGCATTATCCCTTTCTTTCTCTTTTACCCCAAATTCTCATTCAAGATAAATGAAATTTGCTTGACAACCTTATGTAGACATTAGACCACTCACCACCAAATTCGGTAACTGCTAGGATCTGTGAGAGAAAATAGAAAAGGGAGCAGGAATACCACGAAGACTTGCATTTCTGGAAAGATTACTTAGTCAAAGGACCTAGGTCCAAATGTTGGTTCTCCCATTTACTGATTCTTGTCCCCCTTCTTTCTCTGTTGCCCCACTCCTCCCTCTCTTGGGCAGATCACATTAACTTATTTGTTAAATGAGAGTGTTGGATCAGTTGTTATCTAAGATCCCTTTCTAGTTCTGAACTTCTGTGACTCTACAATTTCTTGTCTTTCCCTTCTTCTTTCTCTTTCCTTTCCATATCTTGTTTTTTCTCTTTATACCCCATCCTTCCTGTCTTCCCTTGCCTCTCCTTTCCCTCCCCCTCCTCTCCACCTTTCTCTGTTGCCCTTTTTCTTTACCTTCTTTTTTCTGCTCTTCCCCATTCTTCTCCCCTACCCCCTTTTACCCTCACCATCTCCTTGCCTCTCCCACTTTTCCTTTCTTTTCTCTTTATAGAATCAGCAAAGTGGGGGCCTTAGAGACTTGACAAGGAACTTTGACACCCGATAGATAAGTATGCCTGAGTATAGTTAGGGTGATGACTTGAAGCGTCACAGCAGTCCTGTGAGTTAGAGGTACAAACTAGGTTAAGTCAGTGTGTACAAGTAATGATGCTAATGCTCATGATGATAATCAGAAGCTATGGTCCTTAGGAGTGTGTGTGTGTGTGTGTGTGTGTGTGTGTGCGCACATAGGAGTTTTGGGGTTCAGAGGAGTGTCAGCTATCTCTGTTGAAAACCCAAAGGGTGCTTCCTTTATGCATGCTCCCTTGGGGAGATAAGGTTCCAGGAAATTTACTCAGTGTGTCTGTTTGTAGTTATGAGAGGAAGCGTGTAAGGAGAACCGAGCAGTGTTAGCAATAGGAAACACTAGTGAGAAAAAGAGTTACTTTCCCAGTATGGCTACTCCTTGCATATTCTTCCAAATAGTCTCAATAGAGGAATGCAGGCCCATGCTCCCTCCCAACTTCCTACCCATCCATGAAATCCCTTCTGCAGTTTCTCTGCTTGAATATTCCTAATGACAAGGATCTTACTGTCTCACAAAGCAGCCCATTTTATTTTTTGGGTAGCTCTTAATTGTTTGGCTATTTCTTTCCCCTAATATATAGCTGGAACCTAGTTTCCTGTGTCTTCTGTTCACTGATCCTAATTCTGTATTTTGGAACTGTAATAAGCTTCTTCTACATGATGGTACTTTAGATATTTAAAGATAGTTATCATCAAGGCAGCTTGGTATAGTAGATAAAAAGCTGGCATTAAAACCTGGAGGATATGGGTTCAAGTCTAGTTGGGCAAATAACTTAAGCTCTCAGTGCTCTAGGTAACTCTTCAGGTAGTAGGGGTGCCAGCCTGCATTGGTAGTAGTGAGCTTTCTTATCCAGAAATTCCCCGTACCAGTAAAATCATATTCTTCCTCTATGTCCTATCATACCCACCCTCTCTCCTTAACTCTTCTCCAAGCAAAATCATCATTTCCTAATGAGGAGGAGCCAGGGCCCTTCCATCTTGGTTTCCCTTTAAAGTCCATCCCAGCATGCCCATCTATCTTTGGACAAAACCCTTTTTTATCAGGGTCTGTCTTAAAATGCACTGTCCCACTCTCCATTGGAGACTTGAAGGACTGTGGGTGTGGGACTTTGTATGCAGTGTACTACTTGTGTTCAGTTTTGGTTGTATTATGAGAGGAATATGGGTTAGTGGGAGAGTGTCCAGAGGGGGACAAACAGCATGGGGAATGATCTTGAGTCCATGCCATATGAGCATGGGTTAGAGAACTAGGTGGGAATGAGGATAGCTTTCTTCAGGTACTTAAAGGGCTACCACGTAGAATTTGGATTAGGTTTTTTTTTTCTGCTTGGTCTCAGAAGGCAGACCCGGGAAAGTGGGTGAAAACTGCAAAGAAATAAATTTAGACTTAACTACTAGAGTTATCTGGAAATGGAATAAACTGCTGCCTAGGAGGAAGCAAGTTTCACCTCATCAGAGATGTTGAGCCAAAGGCTGTATGGCCAATTAGCTGTCTTGTAGTGGGGATTCTTTTTCAGGTATGGGGCGGATCAGATGACTCCTAAGGTCCCTGCCAACTCCAAAATGCTTTGCTTTTGAGAAGCAAAGGGACTTGCTTGTGGGCAAATGGGCAGCTAGCTCCCTTTGTGGTGTAATTTGAGGGAATACCAGCTTAAAAATCTCTCCCTCTGGTCAGTCGCAGTACCTGAAGGGCTAAGATTTAGAGTTTTATTCTTTCCTTTCCACTATTAAGAGAACATCTGCTTCTTGGAGGGAAGGGCAACACATAAAACAGTTATCAATTATTCACATTTAAGCGTGAGGCGATGGCAGTCTTTTCTAGTTTGATGTTTGGAAGTGTTTGAGGCAGGATGATAGTGTATGAGAAAAACTAATTAGAGCATGGAATCCTAGTGAGATATGTGGGTCAAGGTCTGAGATGAACACTGGGTGCCGAGGACACCAGGAGGAACTTGCTGGAAGCTGGTCCTGCTGAGATAAAATGAAGAAGCCATTTTTGAGCATATATCATTTTGCAGGGTACCTAAGGGATACAAAAAAGTACAAGACATAGTTTCTTTTTAATTACTTTATTTTTTCTCAATTGCACATAAAAATAACTTTTAACATTCCTTTTTAAGAATTTTTGAGTTCCAAATTCTATCCCTCCCCATCTTGAGAAGGCAAGCAATTTGCTTTGGATTATACATATGCAGTCACACAAAACATATTTCCATATTAACCATGTTGCAAAAGAAAACAGACCAAAAAAACCAAGAAAAATAAAGTGAAAAAATTATGCTTTGATCTGCATTCACACTCCATCAGTTCTTTCTCTGGAGCTGGATGGTATTTTTCAACATTAAGTCCTTTGGAATTGTCTTGGATCATTGTATAGCTAAGTCATTCATAGTTGACCATTGTACAGTATTGGTGTTACACTGCACAGTGTTCTTCTGATTCTGCTCACTTCACTTTGCTTCAATTCATATAAGTCTTCCCAGGTTTTTCTGAATGCATCTTGCTTGTCATTTCTTATAGCACAATAGTATTCTATCACAGTCATGTACCACAACTTGTTCAGTCATCTCCCAATTGATGGGCATCCATTCAATTTCAAATTCTTTGTCACCACAAAAAGAGCTGCTACAAATTTTTTGTATGTATAAAGTCCTTTTCATTTTTTGTTGCTCTCTTTGGGATAACAGACCTAATAGTCTTGTTGCTGGGTTTTATAGCCCTTTGGGCATAGTTCCAAATTGCTTTCCAGAATGGTTGGATCAATTCACCGCTTTACCAACAATACATCAGTGTAGCAATTTTTCCACATACTCTCTAGCATATTGGTCAATCTGCTAGGTGTGAGTTGTACCACTGAGTTGTTTTAATTTGCATTTCTATAACCAAAAGTGATTTAGAGCATTTTTTTTGATATGACTATAGAAAGCTTTGATGTCTTCATCCAAAAACTACCTGTTTATATCCTTTGACCATTTATCAAGTGGGGAATGATTCATATTATTACAAATTCGACTCAGTTCTCTCCATATTTGAGAAATGACGCCTTTATCAGAGAAACTTGCTGTAAATTTTTTTCTTCCAGTTTCTTGCTTTCCTTATAATCTTGGCTATATTGGTTTTGTTTGTGCAAAGTCTTTTTTAATTTGACGTAATCAAAATTATCCATCTTACTTCTTGCAATGCTCTTTATCAAGATCTTGTTTGATCATCAATTCTTCCTTTATCCGTAGGTCTGACAGGTAAAATATTCCATGCTCCTCTAATTTGCTTATGATATCACCCTTTATGTCTAAATCATGTGCCCATTTTGACCTTATCTCAGTATATGGCATGAGATAATTGGTCTATACCTAGTTTCTGCCAAACTGCTTTCTAGTTTACCCAGGGTTTTTTGTCAAATAATGAGTTATTGTCCTAAAAGCCTGGATTTTGCATTTATCAAACACTAGATTACTATGGTCATTTACTGCTGTGTATTGTGTACTTAATTTATTCCACGGATCTACCACTTATTTCTTAGCCAGTACTAGATTGCTTCTTTGTAGTACAATTTGAGATCTGGTACTGCTAGGCCACTTCCCTTCACATTTTTTTTCCATTGATTCCCTTTATCAAGAATGACCTTTTTTTCTTCCATATGAATTTTGTTATTATTATTTATAACTCGGCAAAATAATTATTTTTGGTAGTTTGATTGGTATGGTACTAAGTGAGTAAATTAATTTAGGTAGAATTGTAATTTTTCTTATATTGGTTTGGCCTACCCATGAGCAATTAATATTTCTCCAGTTGTTTAGATCTGACTTCATTTGTGTGAAAAGTGTTTTGTAATTGTGTTCATAATAGTATTCTCTTTATAGACCTCAGGTTCACTGGTCAAGAGAAGGGTAAACATTAATAATAATATAAATATAAGAGAAACAGAGTTCAATAGAACAAGAGAAGATATATTATAAACTATATAAAAGATAAGAGCCACAGAACAGAGCTGTGAGCAATAAATGGTGTGAGCTTGGTGCAATTCAGTGAACGTTTAAGTGCCCTATCATGTGCTGTTACCCACATTTATACAAAGACAGAAACAGAATTGAAGAAGATATCATTTGCGCATGAAACAATCAGGGAAGTCTTCCTGGAAATGGTAAGATTTGAATTAGGCCTTGAAAAATAGGTAACATTTGCCTAAGCAGTGTTGGTGGAGGGAGTGAAGTCTTCCCAAAAGCCAGAAAAGGAAATTAGAACTGGGGAGAATCTCTGGGCCACCTGCCCCAGGACCCAAAGCATTTACCCTTGCTTCTCTTCCAGGATGAAGGCTGGCTGATGGGTGTGAAGGAGAGTGACTGGCACCAGCATAAGGAGCTGGAGAAATGCCGCGGTGTTTTTCCTGAGAACTTCACGGAGAAAGTCCAGTGAGAGTTGGAGTCATCACTCTTCTTTCAAGGGGAGTGAAGCCATCTTTTTTCCCTCCCCCCAAAAATGTGTCTTTCTGGTTTTTTTCTTTTTTTTTTTTTCTGTTGGGGAAAAAATAGAAAGAAAAACAAGGAGAAAGAAGAGGAAGAACAGAAGCCGCAAAACATAATGGATGACAGCCAAAATTTGAATTTGTCAGGATGATGTTTTAAAAGTGTTATTTTGCAGCTGATGTATCCCTGTAGTTGAGTTCCAGGGCTGAGATACTCCTGCTCAGTTCTCAGTAGCATGTGAGCCTTGATCAGGGAACACCCACCTGGGTGGGAGAGTGACCTTGTTGGAGACAAACAACAGGGGATACCTAAACCATTATGCTTGCCAGCCACTGTGGCCCCTCCCAGGGTGAACACCATACACCCATTTCCCTGGCAGCTGCTGTTGGCATGGGTGTTTACAGGCAGCCCCTCCTCTTATCTTGGCTCCAAAGATCCTTCTCCAACCCCACTGACCAGGACATCTGTTGTGCTGTTTGACAATAAACCTAGTGACAGTGTTAAACGAAAACAACAAAAAAATGCCATCATAAAACTACAAGAAAAAAATCAAACCAACTAAACCCAAAACAAATTGTGTGTTTCTTTTTTCTCCTCTCCCCTCTGCCCCCAAATAAATATAAGTGGACTGTGATTTGGGATTTTATACTGTGATGAAGGAAAAGCTAAAGCAAACCTGCATTTAATCAGAAGGAAACCTCATTCCTTCCAGCTGAAGCTTGACACCTGGAGGTTTTCCCCTCTGAGTGGGGACAATTAATGTGAAAGTGACCACTGGTCAGTGGTTCAAGAAAAGGAGGAGGAAGTGTGCTGGGGAAAAAGAGGCAAAGTTGGAGATGGAGGCAGCCTGTTTTTTTTTTTTAAATTATAGCCTTTCGAAATAGAACCTTTTTATTAGTAAGAGAGTGCAGCGCTTTGGAAACTCAGATCTGCCCTTTATTTGTTGTTCTTGAATGGGGTTGACATTTTCCTATGGAGAATTCTGCAGACTGGCCGGTGTTAGAGCCACCTTCCTGGTCCTGTGGGTCAGAGCTGTATGAACTCTTTTAAGCCCTATTTAATATTGATGCATGGCATTCTTATCCTGTGGTTAGTTGCGGGGAGAGGTCTGCGAAGGGGAGGGGACTCTATGAAGAGGTGAAAGGGGTGAAAATTCAGGCATTCCCATTTCTCCATGGCTTTGCTTTGGCTTCTGCAGGAGGGAAGGGGTTTGTGTTGGTCAAAACTAAGGATACTTGAACACGGATGCAAACAAACCAATACCACCTCTCTCTCCTGTTCTCCCTCCTAGTTTCCCTCTCCCTCTCTCTCCCTCATTCTCTTTCCTTTTGATGTAAACTCTTCTTTTGGGAAAACGCCATTTAGAACAGGTGGGGCCTCCATGCTCAAGCTTCAGCCAGTCTGAACAAAGTTTGCCTACATGGGCAAAAACAGCCACTGGGGGCTGCTGGTGTAGCTTTTATCATTGCTCATATGATGAATTGGGGTATTGGGGTGGAAGGGAGAGATCCAGGAGCCAGTTTTGTGTTCTAGGGTAGGTTGAGTTCACTTTAAAGGGTCATCTTCTGCATTTTGCTCAGTGTTTTATTTTTAAAATGAAAAAACAAAAAAAACCTGTACTCCATTGTCGTGTGTGTGTGTGTGTGTGTGTGTGTGTGTGTGTGTGTGTTTGTCTCATCTTTCTTCTCTACCTGTTCATGGATGGCCGTCATAGCTTGCCTCTGACTGGAACAGCTTGTCATGATTCTAGTATCCAGCAGTAAGGCAGCCTTGCAAATAGCCACCCCTCCCTCCCCCCAACTTGCCCAGGGACAAAGGCCAGCAAACAGTCAGGCTTGTGGAAGCAGCTTCTTTGGGTGGTGTTCCCCAGGGTTCTCCTCAGGGAGGGTGGGCTGGGAAAACTCTATGGGCGGCTGGTTTGGGTACTTTATCTGCAAGGCTGACTTAGTTATGTGATGGTCATTCCTTAAGAATGTTACAGTGTGCTTGCCTTGTTAGTTGAAAAAAGAGTAGTGATGTTGGTTTCTCTTTTGCAAAATCTGAACAATGTAATGATCGATCCATGTGAAACTCTATTTTTATGCGTTTGTAAACCTGGTTGAATCTTCTCAGAGCAATGTTTTAAAATATATATCTACATAAATATATAACAGAGTAAAAGCAAGTGAATTGGGTTAATGCCAGAATCTTAGCTTAAATTTGTTTATTTTTATGCAAAACTTGTGGCCTTTTTTTTTTTTTTAAGGCAGCAGGATTATAGTTTCATCCTCTGAGTGATCTCCTGGGGTTATTTGTTTGGTTGGCACTTCAGCAAATCTTTGTGTAGTACATATAGCTGTAGACAGTCAAACAGAGACCCTTGTTTGAGGGGTAGGGGAAATGTTTTTTTTTTTTAATTTTAAGTTATCTCCAGAATGGAAACCAAATAATCAGATTTCTTTCATTCAATAAACATTGAGTTCCTCTTCTGTGCCTGGCCCTGTGGTGCATGTAAAAGATAAGATCTAGCCTCTCTCAGAGCTTCAGGTCCAGTAGGGGGGACACACAAATAGCTATACCTGCAGCAAAGAACCATCGGTGAGTTACGGAGGAATTGAGATAGGAGCTGAAAGGTGGGAGAAGTCACTTCCCGCTGGGCTTTCCCTCCAATGCTATGGGCCCTTGGATCTGTAAAAAAGAAAACCATTTTCCCCTGTACACCATTTTCTGCTGGGTCATACATTCATTCCTAAGAGCTGCCAGTGGGATGAAGCCCAACTCAGTGTGACTTTGGGCAAGTCATTTGCCCTCCTTGAACTTCAGTTTCCTCATTTGTAAGGATGAGGAGTTGAAGGATTTGGTCTCTGAGGTCCCTTTCACTCTAATTCTATTCTAATCCAATCTAATCTAACAGCAGCTTAAAAGAAACCTATATAGAAAGTAAATGCTGACCCTAGAAAGCTGGGTCAAGCTTTCCTGGTGGAGATGGTTGCTTGGGGGTGGCAGTGAACTTGGTACAAGAAGGGATGGATGAAAGCCTTAATATTCAGGTTATCCTGATAATTCACTTCAATAAACATTAAACACCTACTGTGTGCTAATCACAGGGGGAAAAATGTGAGATGGCCTCTGCCCTCAAAGCCCCAACAAGAAGCAGCCCTGTTTAGCTGAGGATGGATCTCCTTAGTTTAAGGGGGAAATCACAGTTGTCTTCATGTGGATACCCTGTTGCTTTCTTATCTTCAACACTCTTCCTTGTGTTAGGGAATTCATTGTAAAATCACATCTGTTTTAGGCCTTACTTGGGGGCTTAATAGTTCTCAGGGTAGCAAAAATCTCTCCTCAGAAGACAGTCTCATCCAGAGGCAGAGAGCCCAAGGGCAAGACTGAAGGGGCGCAAAGGACACCTTAATATTGTTTAATAAAAATGCATATACTTTTGATGCCAGAAAATGCTGTTTTGTTGGCATGTAACTATTTTGTGTTGTTTATATGTCTCCTAAGTGGGGAGCAATGTTTAGGGGAGAGTAACAAGCAACGGTTTTTAAAGCTTGCCTAAAGTCTACATGTATTCTCCTAGCTCTGGAGGGTGTTGTGGGGGAGGAGGTCAGGACAAAGGCTTGGAATAATCCACCATGGATGATTGAGACCAGTCTACTCCCCATCTCCAGAACATACCTTATGCTTTTCCTCCTGCCTCCCCATACTTATTCTACCATATCGCCCTCCCTGGAAGGCCATTCCTGTTATGCTCATTCAGATTCTGCCTGTTCTTCAAGGTTCAACTCAGGTCCCACATCCTCCATGAGCCTTTTGGCTTCTGATACTTTAACTTTTTGTACAGCATTAGGGAAATCACTTTGCCTCTCTGACTTAAGTTTCTTCATCTGTGAAACGGGAGTAATTCTATTGATCACTTCGAGCACAGGATCATCCCAAGGAAAATACTTTGTCAATGTTTATCAGCACTAGAAAAATGTGAATTGTCTCTCCTGACCAGAGAGATCTTTTCCTTCTCCCAAATTCCTCCCTTAGACTTTAACTGTGTGACTTATTTGGTGTTTGGCTCACACTGCTAATATAATATCTGATTGCATTAAACTAAATGATAAATCCTATCAGAGCAAGGCTCCTCATGTTTTTGGCATCCCTTCCATAGCAAATGACAATCGATTGCCAAAGCCCTTGCCAAACGTGGAGGGTAATTATTACACATGTGGGTACTTCAGTGAATGAAGGAAAGGAATAAGCATTTATTCAACACCTGCTGTATATCAGGGACTGTGCTAAGCACTTTACACATATTATCTGTTGAGGACAGAGATTAAGTGACTTGCCTAGGAAGTGTATGAGGCTGGATTTGAACTCAGGTCTTCCAGGCTCAGTGCTTTATCCACAGAACCACCTTTCTGCCTCTAATGAATGAATGAATATATGAATCAGAAAGCATGTATTAAGTACTTGCTATGTGGTAGGCACTGTACTAAGCACTGAAGATACAAAAGCAAAGATACCTGACCTCAAGGAGCTTACAGTCTACTAGAGGGTGTCAACACAAAGGGAAGTGGTGGCTTGGAAAGGGAGTTTTGTTCCGGTAAGCCACAGGAATGTTGAAGATCATAAGGGCCTTTCTGGAAGCATGGTACTGCTTTGATTATTATACCCAAAACAAGAGGAGGAAAGGAGGATGTAAATGAGTGGAGGCAGGGCCAATGACATGATAGCCAAGACAGATATCGTAGAGGATGGGAAGCATGGTCTAGTCTGGGCCCTGCTAGATTTAGCAGGTTGGGTGACTTGCCCTTAACTACTGGACCCTCCCCCTTCCCTCATCACTACTGTCCCCTCTCTGAATTTGTCTCTCCCCACCTAACTCTGTCTCCACCTTCCTGCCCCGTACCCCGCACCCCCCTCCCCCCCACCCAAAGAGATGCAATGACTGAGAGCTCTATGTAGACAGTGGCACTCGAGTCAAAAGACTTTAGGGTCCCAGTCCTGGCTGTGCCACAGAATTATATAAGCTTGGGCAAGCCATAAAACCTCTGTTTTCCTTAGAGGGCTGAGTCCTACCTGGTCAAGTAGGACAATAATCTTGCCATGTGCTTATCTAGCCTTTCCTTGAATACTTCCAGTGATGGGTCACTCAGGACCTCTCCAGCTCTAGTTCAAAAACTCTTCCTTATATTAACCTGAAACTTATCTCCTTCTAAAACTTCCATTCATTGTTCTAAGTTCTGCCTGTAGCAACATAGAACATGAGAACCCTTCAACTATCACTCCCTTCCAAGTTTGTCCTTTTCCAGGCTAAATGTCCTTTATTCTTTAAGTATTTCACATCCTTGTTGACGTCTGGACAAACACATTAAAATTTGTCAATGTCTTCCCTAATGTGTTTAGTGTAGTTTTTGACCTTAGTAGGTCTCTCACATCCTATAATTCTAGGACACCTTCTGATTCACTTGCATTTTACAGACTTTTCTGGCCCCATCTTCTCATTAGGGTTCTTGGAGGACAGTGTACCCCACTTCAACATTCACCCCCTTTTCCTGTCTTTAGCTTAGAATCCTAAATTTACTCCCATGATCCGAGATCATAGATCTAGACCTGGAAGAGACTTCAGTGCCATCTATTCCAACAAACCCTCCCTCATTTCACAGAGGAGGAAATTGAGGCCCAGAGAAATAAGCCACTTTTTCAAAGGTCACATAAAGCAGTAAGGATCAGAATCAGGATTTGAACCTATGCCCTCTGCCCCCAGAAGCAGTGCTCTTTCCTGTGTACCACACTTGATTTGAAGGCAGAGAACTTCTTCTCCAAGGACTGGGCTATAAATGCCATTATTCATTTCTCCAAACCTGACCTTGACAGCACTGGAAGGATTAAGAGTAGCCAATGGGAGATTGCTACACCCATGAATGACAATACATTGACAGGTTGTTCAGTTGTGTGGGACTCTTCATTACCCCATTTGGGGTTTTTTTTTGGCAGAGATACTGGAGTTTTTGCCATTTCCTTCTCCAGCTCATTTTACAGGTGAGGAACTGAGGCAAACAGGGTTAAGTGACTTGCCCAGGGTCGCACAGCTAATAAGTGCCTGAGGCCACATTTGAACTCAGGAAGATGAGTCTTCCTGACTTCAGGCCCAGAGCTCTATCCAATACCCCACCTAGCTGCCCCCAGATAAAGAGATTGGGATGTAATATGATTAATCTTTCTCCTAAGGGAAAGCTCAAAGAACCTTAGTGAGAACTTGTCCTCCTTGATGTACCCCTGGTTATTTCTTTCGGTTGAATTTTCTCCATTGCACCTGCAACTGAGGAAAAGTTATTCTATCTGGCTGCTTGAAACCCCAACCAAACTATATATACATTGATGGAAGGGGAAACAGGGCCAGACTTAAAGGAATGGGTCATATAGTGAAGCCTTGCAATGGTCAAATGATGACAGGTTTCAGCCTATAAAGGTTTAGAAGCTACCATATTCTTGCCTCCCTGCAGCCCCACAGGTACATTCCCACCACTTCCTATGTTCCCCAAGATCCTTTCCTCCTCTATTTTCTGTTATTTTACTAAAGAATATATTTTCCCAAGGCCTAGTTCTCCTCTCACACCCATTTTCATCAATGGGCAAGAAACATTCAGGCAAACTACACAGTCACACAAACCTTTATACACAAGTGCATGTACAAGTATATGTATACAAACATACATGTGTATACTAAGACTTATACTTAAGTCTCCCTTCTTCCTCCTTGAATTCACCTTGCTCCTTATTGGCAGAGAGGAAGGACAGATAACTTCCCATAATGCCCTACAAGAGAACTGTTGACCTCAGAGCTGAGCCTTTCCTATTGGATAGGAGTTTTAGTTCTGTGGGTCCAGCTCTTGGACTCTGTGGACTCTGGCTTCCAGTCCCTAGGCAGGTAGAGTAATTGGTGGGAGGAGGGGAAGAGAGGAGGGAGGTTTTACAGGACTGGACATGAAGCCAGGGTTGGGCGCAGAAAAGGGCCAATGTATGTCTCTAGATTCTTAGCACGATTGTGACTATCTATATTTGGCAGTGTGTAAGTGAGCATCTGTGTTTGTAGTTGGGTAAGTGTCACAAAGTGGTTTTGAACTGACCCACCATTACAATGTCACGTTGATGTTCATTCTGTAATGAAAACTGATCTCTTCAGGGGGCTTCCCAGGAAGGAAGAGTGATGAGTGGGGACCACTCTTTTGGAGAAAATAATAAAAGCTGGTGTTTCTATAGATACATGCCTTATCTCATTTGCTTCTCACAACAGTTCTCTGAGATTTGTATTGCTTTCACCTACTTTACAGATGAAGAAACCATCTCAGAGAGGTTAAGTGACTTGCTAGTTATCATACCATAGTGGGGCAAGGTGGGATCTCTCCTGATCCAAAGTCCAAAGTCCCATCTCCTCCTCCTGTGGGAAGGCAGGAGGGATGACCCAGGGCTGGTGGAGCTCAGGTGCCCCTTGTCTTACACATTCTGTGGCATGTGCAGGTGACCCTTGATGAACATGTTCTAAATGGACATGAAGAGAAGGTCTCATCATGACACCCCCTCTACTCTTTCCATGACATTCTAAGGTGGTACATACATCTAGAGCTGGGAGGGACCTCAGAGGTCATTGAACTCAGCTCCATTCATTTTGTGATGAGGAAACTGAGGGGTTGAGGCCTATAGAGGCTAAGTGACTTGCCCAAAGTCACAGAAGTGTGAGCATTGGAAGAGGGATTTGAACCCAGGTCCTCTGATATGAGAACTCGTGTTTTTTCCATCATGCTCTGCAATTCTATTTTATATTTAGGTAGTCTTACTTTACACATTTTGTCATTTCAGACTCACATCATTTGTGCTTCACGTTTTCTCTCTCTTCAAATTTCCTGGTGAGAAACGGAAGACAGATCTGTCTTTGCCCCTGATCTCATTCGTATGGACAGGGTTGGTCAGTCAGTCAATAAACATTTATTAAATGCCTACTATGTGCCAGGCATCGTACCAAGTTCTGGAGATACAAAAAGAAGCAAAGACAGTCCCTGCCCTCAAGGAGCTTACAGTCAAATAGAGGAGACAACATACAAACAGATGTAAACAAAGCAAGATATCTACAGGATATGTAGGAAATAATTAATAGAGGGAAGGCACTAGAGTTAAAAGGATTTGGGAAGGGTATTCTATAGAAGGTTGGATTTTAATTGGGACTTAAAGGAAGCCAAAGGAGGGAGCTAGGTGGCTAATTGGATGGAGCACTGAGGCTGGAGTCAGGAAGAACTGAGTTCAAATCTGGCCTCAGACACTAGCTGTGTGACTCTGGGTAAGTCATTTTGTCTTAATCCACTGGAGAAGAAATGGCCAACCACTCCAGTATCTTTGCCAAGAAAACCCCATGGACATTTGTCCACGGGGCCGTGAAGAGTCGGACACGACTGGATGACTGAATGACAACAACAAAGGTCATTAGTTGGAGTGGAGGAGGGAGGGAGTGTTCCAGGCACGGGGGACAGACAGAGAAGAAGCCCAGAGCCAAGAAATCAATTGTCTAGTTTGGGGAACAGCCAGGAGGCCCGTGTCACTGGATCCAAGAGAAAGTGCCGGGAGTAAGGTGTGAGAGGACTGGAAAGGTAGGAGGGGGACTAGGTTAAGAAGGGCCCCGTGACTTCCGAAAAGAGCATTTTGTATTTGATCCTAGAGACAATAGGAAGCCATTGGAGTTTATTGAGTAGGGGGTGTGTCATGATCAGACCTTCTCTTTAGGAAATGCATGTTAGTGGCTGAATGGAGGTTGGATTGGAGTGGGGAGAGACTTGAGGCAGGCAGACCCATCAGCAGGGTATTTTAATAATCAAGGCATGAAGTGATGAGGCCTGCACTAGGGGGATGTCTGTGTCAAAGGAAAGAAACGGCCCTTTACAAGAGATGTTGCAAAGGTGAAAATGACAGGCTTTGGCTACAGATTGGATAGGGGGGATGGGGGTGGGTGAGAGATAGTGAGGAATCCAGGGTGATTCCTCAATTGTGAGCCTGAAGGACTGGGAGATTGGTGTTGTCCTCTACAGTAATTGGGAAGGTAGGGAGTGGGAAGGGTTTAAGAGAAAAGATAATGAATTCTATTTTGGATATATTGAGTTTAACACATCTGCTGGACATGCAGTTCTAGAAGTCTAAAATGCAGTTGGAGATGTGAGATAGAAGGTCAGCAGAGAGACTGGGGTAGGAAAGGTAGATTTGAGAAGCACCAGCATAGTAATGGTAATTAAATTCATGGGAACTGATGAGATCACCACGTAAAGTAGTGTAGAGGGAGAAGAGAAGGGCCAGGGAAGATCCTAGATGATCACCTATAGTCAGAGGTGTGATCTGGAAGAGTATTCAGCAAAGGAGATGGAGGAGGAGAGGGTGATCAACAGTGTGAATGCTGCACAGAGGTCAAGGAAAATGAGGATTGAGGAAAGGGCATTGGGTTTGGTAACTAAGAGATTAT
Organism: Trichosurus vulpecula; assembly: GCF_011100635.1. Classification (NCBI taxonomy): domain Eukaryota; kingdom Metazoa; phylum Chordata; class Mammalia; order Diprotodontia; family Phalangeridae; genus Trichosurus; species Trichosurus vulpecula. The sequence continues at coordinate 311,247,952 of NC_050574.1, read as the reverse complement.
TAGTAATTTTGCAGAGAGCAGCTCAAGTAGAATGATAGAGCTGGAAGCCAGATCCTAAGGGGTTAAGAAGAGACTGAGGGGAGAAAATGTAGAGGCACCTATTGTATAAGGCCTTTTTAAAGAAGTTTAGCTACAAAGGGCCCGATGACAGCAGGATGGAAGGATCAAGTGAGAGTTTTTTGAGGATGGGGGTGGTGTCGGGGACATGGGCCTCTTTGCAGGCAGTAGGATATGAACCAGTAGAGAAGAAGAGATTGAAAATAAGTGAAAGACTGGGGATGACCGAGAGGGCAATCTCTTGGAGGAGATGGGACTGAATGGGATCATTTGAATTGGTAGAGGTGTTAGCCTGGGTAAGGAATAAGGTCACTTCATCATGTGAGATAGATGAAGAAGGCGATAGTATTAGAAGGCATCTGAGTGATAGAAGATGATGAAGAGGGGGAAAGAGGGAACTTATGATGAATGGTCTCATTTTTTTCTGTAAAATGTAAGGCAAAGATTTCAGCTGAGAGTGTAGGGTGAGGGGCAGCCATGGGAGATTTGATAAAGGATGGAAAAGTTTAGAAGAGCCACTGTGGAGGGTGGGATGGTGATGAGGGAACTATAGTAGGATTGCCCAAGCAGCAGTGAAGGCCCAGTTGAGGTTGTGGGACATAATTTTGTAGTGGATTTAATCAGAATGGATACACTGTGCTCAACAGCACACAGTAGGAGAGAAGGTGGTGAATGATGGAAGTGACCCAAGGCTGAGGCTTGACTGGGCATAGTCTGCGATATGATAAGGGGCCTAGGGACTCAAGAGAACAGAACAGTGTAGAGTTGAATTGGCTGGCAAAGGGGTCAAGATGAAGAGAAGAGGAAAGAGTGGTTAGTGTAGGGGAGATGGCCTATGACAGAATTGAGGGGTCAAAGGATTGGAGGTCATGGTGAGGAGAAGAGTAGGGTTTTGTAGGGGAAGGCAGGGGGAGAGGTAAAACATAAAGGTGGCACATTTGTGAATGATGGCGAGATCAAGGATCTCTGGGGCTGGATTCTTGAACCTCCAAGGTCAAGGTGAGACGGATCTTGAATAAAGAGAGAAACTGGACATTCTGTGGCACGTTTCTAAGTTCTTCGGTTCAAAGAGATCTCCTCCACCCACTTATCATAGCATTACTAGGTTAAGACACTGTATCGCCAATCTTTTGTTACATGGCAAGTATCCTTTGGAGGTGCACTTTTAACTCATTATTGACCATTAGGTAATCAAATTACTCAGACATCTTCCTAAGGGAACAAGCCAAGGGAACAATCCCAAGGGAACAAGTTTTGATGTAGAAAAAAAAGAAGGAAAAGCCTGGAGCTAGTGGTTTTCAGGCAGGGCTGACCCAGGTAAGGTACCACAGGAATAAAAAGCCCCTTTTACTCGTACTGGATTTACAGCAACATTGACAAATTTCCGTGTCACTTTAGTAGCCTTCTTTATCTGTAACATTGTGGACGACCCAAAAGGGAAAATTCCTTTAATTAGGCGAAGTAAGTACCAAAGTATCTTCAATTAGGTAAAGTCTGAATGTACATTATACTAAATCTCTTGTACAAAAAAAACCCAAAAAACCCTGAGTGTGGTTTATAATCAGTGTTGTTTTACAGGGCACATCTACATATGTTTCCCTTTCGAAGACATTTTTCTCTTTGTTCCATACTTTTCTCACTTTTGTCCACTCTGCTCTGCATTCTGGGTTTGTGGTTCCCATGCTCAAACGACCCAGCAGAGGGCGTCCTGTCTTCTTAAATAATTTTTGTTGGCGATTCTCACTCTCACTTTCTGCGCCTTCCCTATTTCCTCCCTTGATGCATAATCATCATCATAATAATTAATACTGAGATCAAATAAATTCGGAACCAGTAGAATGGACTTTTATGGTTGGATTAGAAAAATCTTTCGATCCTGAAATTGTATGATTCTATGAAAAAGCTGTGCAATTATTTATATTTTTAGAATTTCATATTTATGTTTTTATACATCCAGGAACAAATACATAATCATAGGGCAATTTAGTAATTGGATTACAAATCATAAAAAAATAAAGTCCATTCTCAGTCTTCAGGCTATTTGAATTTTTCCTGTGACTTTCATCAGCTCAGTCAGTATGTAAGAAAATAGAAATTTAAAGTTTAGAGCTTCTATGTCCCAGAGGCTAGAGACCATATAGTTCCATACTTTCCAGGGCACACTTTCTGCCCTTTCTCCTACAGAGTCAGGACCTGGGGGAGAGATATTATAACTTGATGCTATGAAGAGGGAGCAGGGCATATCCAGTCATACCACAGGGACAAACTAGCCAATCCATATCAAGCATAATACTGATAATGATGATAATAATAGTATTTATTAATAATAATAGCTAGCATAGGGCCTACTATGTGCCAGTCACTCTACAAATATTATCTTACTTTATTCTAACAACCGCCCCATTATTATCCTCATTTTTCAGCAGAGGAAACTGAGGCAAACAGGTTAGGTGAATTGTTCAAGGTCACACAGCCAGTAAGTGTCTGAAACACTTGATCTCACTTTGATCTCAGTATTAATTATGAAATAATCCGTTCTTCCTGACTCCAGGCCCAGTGCTTCATCTGCTGTGCCATCTCCTCTATGGAGCAGATTGTATGCGTAGCCAGCAGGCTACAGAAACCACGGTGGATAGTGAGTCCCTCCTCATTTGCTGGGTCTCTGGCTGAGATTCAGCCTGAGGCTTTTATGGTGGTTCAGTCTCAGGCACAGAGAATGTACATAGGATTTTAGAGTAAGAAGCCAGGAAACAAGCTTTTGTTAAACATCGATTATGTGCCAGGCACTGTACTAAGAACTCAACAAATATGATCATAAAGTACAACAGCCCTGGGAGGTAGATGCTATCACTATTATCATTTTACAGTTGAGGAAACTGAGGCAGACAGAGGTTAAGTGACTTGCTCAGGGTCACACAGCTACCAAATGTCTGAGGCTAGATTTGAGCTCAGGCCTTTCTGACTCCAGGCCGGGATTCTATCCTGCACCACCTAACTGGCTGAGGGAACTCTAGAGATGGTTGGACTTGAAGTCAGGAAGGCCTGAATTCAAAATCTTGCTTCAGACACATACTAGTTGACTACTGTGACTCTGGGCAAGTTATTTAATCTCCATCAGCCTCAATATTCTCTTCTGTAAAATGAGGATAATAATATCTGCTACCTCCCAATGAGGATCAAATGAGATTGCAGCATAAAATGCTTCATAAACATTAAGGGCGACATAAAGGCTAGCTATAATAACAACATTATAATAATATAATATATTTATATTATTATAATCTATTATATTATATATCATATAATTAATAATTATATTATATTATAATAATAATATAATGTTACCATTGTAACCATGTAACCAGATGAGAAATCAGAACTCCATGGAGACCAAGTCATATATCCAAGACCACATAGCCAGCAAGTGGTAGAGCTGGGCAGAACACCTTAGGTCCTCTTCCTCCAAGGAGATGTTAGTTCTCCTACAGGAGCCATCACCAATCTTGACTTAAGTCTTGTCGCTGGTCTCTGATAACTCTGGAGGAGACAGCGAGGCTGGTGACTTTGCCCAGCTCTGCCTCACTTCAATACAGTTCACTGGCAAGTCAAGGCCTCACCCTTGTGATGTCATTGGTCCCCTTTGAGAAAGAAGGACAACAAACAACAAACAACAAAAACAGTTCTCCTATCACACCACGCTACCTGAAGTGAGCAAACATTCATGATGTGCCCTCATGGTAAATACTCTTATCTGACTTTATAGACAATTTCTAAGAGTGTTAGAAGGACAGGTTGGTGGCTCAGTGGATAGAGGGCTAGACCTGGAATCAAGAAGACTCATCTTCCTGAGTTCAAATCCCGCCTCAGATGCTGACTAGATGTGTGGCCCTGGGCAAGTCACTTAACCTTGTTTGTCTCAGTTTCCTCATCTGTAAAATGAGCTGGAGAAGGGAATGGCAAGCCACTCCAGCATCTTTGCCAAGAAAAGCCCAAATGGGGTCACAAAGAGCTGGACATGACTTGTTGGACATTTGTACAACCACAAGATTAGAAACTCTCTGGCTCCAGGGCCACATCCAGCCCTTACTTTCATCTCATCCAGGTTGTGGGAAAGGTAGCACCAAGAGGTGATGTCCATATTTACACTTGTGATTGGAAAATGCAACACAGATGACTTTAAAAGTTTTTGGCATCAGTAATTTAAATGTCCACAAGATGTTACTTTCATGAAAGTGTGTATGAGTCTATGTGTGTGTATAAGAGAGAGTTTCATTTAGCTTGTGTCTTTGCATGTTTGTCACTTGCTATGTCTCTTTTTCTGTGTTTTCTTTTCTCTGGACATCTCTTTGTCTCTTTCTGTCTTCATGAAGAGTCCTAGAAGGAAGAGTAGAAATCCATTTATTTCCTTGGTTCAGGGTCCTTGCTCAACCCCCTGAGATACATCCCTTTTCCTTGTTTCTGAAAGAATCTATTGATTTCCTTAGTTCTAATCTTGTTTGCCTACCCCCAAATCATTAAAACTCCCTTTATTCCTTCCTTCCATTTTTCTTAAGTCTCTCACACCTGGATACTCAATTAGCAGCTCACTATTTAAAAATAAAGTTTTATTCATGCCTTTTATTTTTTACACCACAGTCATTTTCTAATAATTTCTCTCCCCAAATAAAACCCTAACCTTATTACAAAGAAAACCAGTTAAGTAAAACCATGTGTGCCTATTCCCAATATTCTGTACCTATAGTCTCTTACTTCTCCACTTAATGGAGAGATGTATGTTTTATCACTAATTCTCTGGAGCCAACATTGTCAACTGCATTTAATCTGAATTCTGACGTCTTTTAAGGTGGTTTTCAATTTCATTATTATAGTTGTAACACACATAAGCCCTGGATTCGCTTTCCTAACACCTACTCTCACTAGTGGGTTAGTTCTCTAGAACTCAGAGGCTATTTGTTCCCTTGGGGTCCAGGGGAAGCCTCCAGGGATTGGGTGGTGTCTATCTATGATGTTATAACATTATAGCTCACAATCCTCCTCCTGTCCTTCCTCCTTGATTATCAGTTGATATCAATTAGTTAGCTAGACTTAATTAGCTCTTAGAAATGCATATTTGCTATTATAGTATAGTTGGTATAAGACGTCACCCCAAATTGGGAGCATACTCTTCCACAAGTGTGTGGAGTCCTAAGGAAAGAGGATTCAGGCTTAGGGAGCCCATGTGTGCCAAAGGGGTAAATTGTGGTTCTTGGATGTCCTTTTTTCTCCCTTTCATCACATACTCAAGACCTTTTATGCTTTAAGGAGTGGTGTAATTTCTTTGCTTGGCTTGTCGTGGCATCTTAAAGCTACCTTTCTTCATCAAGTCTAGTTTGCTCTCAGATCCTAAGGCAGAAGCTTTATCAGTTGTACTGAAGATACTAGAGGCACTCTTCTTTTCCCCTTCCCCAAACAATTCCTTCTTAGGGTCTTGGCCAAAACTATTCTGTCCTGGCTGGCCAATCTATCAAAAGCCTTGGGTTCTGAACTAGCCCTTATCCAAGCCTCCCAAGTCATGAACAAATCCTTCACCAATTTGGAGCAGAATTTTTGTCATCATTTACTCCAGTTTATTCAATGGCTTTCAAGTAATTTCTGGACTTAGTATAAAGTCTGATTGAGATATGTTTTCACCTGCTAGAGGCATCAGGGTGTATCATCTTATCGCTGTAAGTGGGGTGGGAGATCAGTTGCTAACACCACCAGCCCCCTCCCTTCTCCACTCTTACATAGTCATCATGAACACAATTCTCCAGTTCTGGTTTTTTGTTTTTGTTTTTGATTTGCATCAGTTCATACAGGTCTTCCCTTGTTTCTCTAAATCCTTTATATTTATTTTTTTCTTATTGCACAATAGAGAGGCAGTTTGGTGTAACAGATAGAGATCCACCTAGGAAGATCTGTGTTTAAGTGTCGCCTCTGACACATACTAACTGTGTGACCTTTGGCATGTCATTTAACCTATTAGTGTTCTAGGTGATTCTCTTAGACTCTAATTGCAGAGAAGGTGCCTAATATCCATTGGTGGAGGGTGTCTCTCACCTGAGAGTTCATTACATTAATGAGATCATAGATCCAGTCCTTATCCCTTTGGCATGATAGGATTCAGTTACATTCTCGTACCCCATTTTGTTCAGCCGTTTCCTTCTCAATGGGCACCCACTTGGTTTCTAGCTTTTGACTGTCACAAAAATGCTCCTAAGGCATATATGGGAATTTTCTTTGTGTTGTTGACATCTAACATATGCTTCGTAGTGGGATCAATGGCCCCCAGGGTTTTTTGCATAGTTCCCCATTATCTTCTGGAAAGGTTAGACCAATTCACAGTTCTACCAACCATATATGGGGATACTTTTCTTCCCATGGCTCCTTTAGCATTGGCTATTTCCATCTTTTATAATCTTTGGCACTTTGAGGGTGAGGCAAAAACTTTATGGAGGTACTAATTTGCATTTCTCTAATTATTAGTGGTTTGGAGCATTAAGTTTTTTTTTTCTTATAGTTGTTGATTGTTTCCAGCAGGTCTTAATTGAATACCTGCTGTGTGAGCTTGGCTGTCAAAGCACAGCTCAGGTGCTACTTTCTATGTGAGGCCTTTCCTTATTCTCCAGAGTTCTTAGCACTTGCTCTCAAAATTGCTTTGTATTAATGAGTATCTATTTTGCATTTGCTTACTTGCCTGTATGTTGTATCCTCCCAGTAGAAAATAAGCTCCCTGAGAGCAGGGACTATGTTATGTTTATCTCTGTATCCCAGGGCCTAGTAAATGGACCAGTCAATGAAAGGACAAAGAAAAAAAATGACAGATTTGCACCTGATTATCCTCTCTCCCCCAACTAATCACTGAATCTATGACATTGCTTTTTCTTCAGGTCTCCAGGAAATGTAGTCTTGGACCATAGAATCTTATCTCTAGGGCTGGAAGGGCCCTTAGAGGTCATTTAGTCAAACCTCCCTTCTGTTGCTGTTGAGGAAGCTGAGGCTTTATGAAGGTTTAGCAACTTGCCCAAGATCACAAGTGATGGTGGTAGGTTTTGATTCCAGGTCCTCAGTTTTAAGTGCGCTTTCCTCTTTTCACTGTAGCACACTGCTTCCTCTTATTAAGCACCAGAACTGTATTTGTTGAGGTGTGACTGTTGAGTCATGTGACTTCAGAAAATAAATACACCAGAACTTAAAGATCCAAATGAATGTCTTATCTTCTCAAAGTTGTGTATCAGCAATGGGACTAGTAGCTGCTGTGGGAGGGTAAGACCAGCAGTGCCAGCACACAGGAGGGCTGCTAGCACAGGTTCTTTGATCTGCTTTTCTAAGGAAAGCAACTTTAAGGGGTTACTTTACTTAATTACTTTAAACATACATATATGATTCACTTAGTTCAGGGGAAAAAGCCCCCTGAACTTTCAGAGAAAATGCAAACAGGATTATGAGCAGAGAGAATAACAGAAACTAACAGACAGGTTTCTAAATATCTGACCAAATCACAATACATAGTTACCAGAGAGAGAAGCATCAATATCTGGGTTTTCAAAGCTGGGTAGGGCAGGGAGCTCTTAACAGCTACCCAGACTCTTGTCTGGCCAAACAATGGGACCACTCTTCCAATCAGTGAAACTCCCAAAACAAAAGGCCAACCTTAGAGCATATATAACTTCTCAGGGCTCTGGGGCTTAGCAGGTCTTCAAAGACTCTTGTTTTTTAAGCAGGTCATCAAAGACTCTTGAATCAATCAAAGACCCTGATTGAAACAAAAGCAAGACTCAAAGGCACTTGATTACCTCAGTGCTGAAAAGCATTCCAGAACAAAAGACAGCAAAAAGTCCTGCCTTGCTTGTCATTACATTTGAAAGGCAACACTCATCAAAGGCACTTGACTACCTTAGTGCTGAGAAGCACTCCTAAAGAAAAAACAAAGGCAAAAAGTCCCACCCTGCTTGCCATCACAAGTAGTCACCTTAGGAGGTTGAACACTTGCTCAAATTGAACTTTTGTAGTTACCTTCGGGGCCATTGGCATAGGATTTTGGCTTAATACTATCAGTGATAGAAAATTTTCATTCTTTGGGGTGGATTTTATTTCTGGAAACAAGCAAAGTCATCTAATGAATTAGGTAGGGGATCAAGTTAGGAAATAGGTCCTGACTAAGATTACTAAAGTTACTTCCTCTGAGTAATAAACTGACTTTGATGAATAGAAGCCTACCTAGATGGAAAAAAGAATTGAACCAGACACTTGGGGCAGCAGTGGGGCTGATTATCCCAATGATCCAATTACAAAGAAATGGTTCATTTAACCAAGTCATTGAACCTGACTTCCTGAAATGAAATATAGCTATCTTTCACTTTATTCAGTGTTCCTGGAAGGCTGTTTGCAAATCAAGTTTTGACAGATCAAATTATATTTTGAATATACTTGGGGCCTTTTCAATTCTAGTCATTTTAAGTGAAGAGTCCTTTTGTGAGAGGCAGCTGTTGCTAGAGAGCTAGCCTCTGAGCCAGGAAGACTTGGGTTCCAGTCCCTCTTTTGACACATGCTGGCTGTTTGACTCTTGACAGATCACGTAAGCTCAGTGCCCCTGGCAAGTCTTTAAAGCTAGACGTTTCAGAGCAGGTGCCAATTCATGTTGGTAGAGGGAGTGTTCAGTAGGTCATCAAAGATTAATTTTTAAAAATTCAAAAATTAAATAATCCCCAATTTATCTTTTTCCACATAAATCTGGGCATCTACAAATCGGTATTACTTAAAATGAGGCACCTGCATGAAACCAGTGACAAGCAAATGCATTTTCCTGAGCTAATCAGTGCAGAGCTCATATAACCAATTAGTCATGAGAAAAGGAATCTAAATGAAAGTTGCATAGTGTAGGCATTTGCAAATTACTCTTCTTTCCCAGCAGACCATTTCTAAGCACTATGAGATAAGTTCCATTTGTAAATACCTGTGCTAGTCAGGTTCATTATACCAAGGAACACATACAAAGCCTCACACTACATTGATCTAACTACAGGGTTTATTGGACAATGTATAAACCACATGGACTTCTCGTTCATACAACAGGGGTATGAGAAGACACATACACGTCTTTGGTTCAGTTGGCTCCCACCCACTGAGTACCCATTTGTCCTAACACAGCCTTAGGAAGGTTGAACATACCAAAGGCCCAGTACAAGGAAACGTGGAGCTTGAAACAAGACAGGAAAACAAACACGCCAGCTTTGTTAGGGGGAAGACACAAATCAAAGAGCAGTCAGGGAGAATGATAGAAACAGGTGTGTTGGGCCCCTGGTGGAACTGGGCACTCACTTGGTGCCCTCCCTCCCCTGATGCAAAGGGGAACCATCTCCCAAACCATTGAAGTCTAGTGGGTTTTTATAGGGTTTTTATCTGAGTCTAGGAGGACCAGGCATTGGGGGAAGGGAGGGAGGAAACTGGACCTGTTAGTTCATGCTAGTGGAGAGAAGGCTCCTGGGGAATTGGCTGTTTCTCTGTGCCAAGCCTGGGGTCAGGAAGACCTGAGTTCAAATCCAACTGCAGCACTCAATAACTGTGTTACCCTGGGTAAGTCACTTAACCCTGTTTGCCGCAGTTTCTCATCTGTAAAATGAGCTGGAGAAGGAAATGGCAAACCATTTAGTGTCTTTGCCAAGAAAACCCCAAATGGGGAGTCAGCCATGACTGAACAATGACAGCAACATTCAAATTTCTAGCAGAGGAAAGGGGGACTTTGGGCTTTTTACTTCTGGTCTTTTTCTGACAGGGCGATTCAGTTTCCCTTGTAGGAGTTTCTGGGCTTCCAAGAGACTTTTGTTTAGAGGTTGGTGAGGGTGGTATATTGCTCACACCATCTTTGTTTGGCCTAGGGAAGCAATGCTGTATATGTAACTGTTTCTGGGAGGTTGGCAGTGATATCCAGGTATTGATAGCTCTGCTACCAGATGGCTTGTAGATTTCACCTGGAGAGTAGGAAAGGAGGGATCAGATGGTGGTTTCCCAAGGATGAGTATTGGCAGGTAGGGAATTTCAGAAGATCAGCAGGGCAAAGGCAAAGGCCAATTATGGCTTATGAAAGCAAGTGACGTCAGAGTTTCAGGGACAGGCTGGCAAAACTGGACATCTATCTGTAGATAGACAGCATAAAACTGTGCAGTTTTATGCTTAATGAGAGGCTAGAATGGATCTTACAAGTGCACCAATCACAAGTGGTTCAGATGAGGTTAAACAAAAAGATGGGTAGAATGTTTTTGAAATTAGGGGTTGCACTTCTGAATATTCACTGGTCATGAAGAGGTAAAAGGTTGAGGGGTGCTCGGCACCCCGAAATATTGACGCACCGGGTCCTGCCGAAAGAATTCGACTCAAGCCTTCTCAGCCAAGGGAAAAGACAAAGTTTATTAGGGATTCACCACAATGGGCTGTCTTAAGAAATCCCCCCCACCTTGTGACACCTGTTTCCACAAGCGGGCCAGATTCAACCTACTGAATTAGATTGAATCTGAGCATCTTCATGGAGGCAAGATGGAGATTATATACACAAAGATTGTAGGAAGGATTGAGGGATGGTCTGGGGTGACCAGAGGAGGGGTTTAGGGAGGGTCTTGAGGGGAAGTCCAAGGAGGACAAGGTGAGGTAATGGGATTAAGGGTGGGAAGTAGCTGAACAACAAAGGGCAAGGGTAGGTAGAGATTTGGGCCTAATGATAATGTGAGGCTTGTGGCCTTAGGGGAAGGCCAGATCCAGTTGGAAGCTTCAAGGACAGTTCAAGGGGGCTCCCAGAGACTGTATTCCAGATTCACGGGGGTTCCCAGAGACTGGGCCCTCATCAGTCACTCTAGTTGTCTCTATCTGCATGTACCCCCACCCCACCCCCACCTCCTGGTTGTACAAGTAGTCTGGCCTAACCCTTCATTAGGAAAAAAAACCCACCAGGAATCTTCATACCTAGAGATACTGAATAATAACATCTACCTAGCTTGTTGGGAATGCTCAGTACCAGCCCTACCCGGAGGAAGGGGGTTGGATGATCTGTGGCCAAGGAAGTCTTTGGATTGAATGGGAAAAACCTGGAACTCCTCTACAATCCTTTGTGTGTAGTTTAGGAAGGAGGACGGAACAGGAGGGAGTTCAGAGTAGAGATACAGAAGGGCTTAAGGAGCCAAAGAGACAGGTGGAGAGGAAATATTAATTTGGCTGAGCAAATACAGAGGAATGGAGTATTTGAAGAGTCTAACACTCAGGAAGGAAAGGGATTGTTTCAGTGGGTAAATATTTAGCTAATATGCTTGGAGCATTCTTTTTCCTCTGAGCTTTGGGAGTGCCTCAGGGCAACCAAATAGTTTTCAATTAGGGCAAGGGAGAGCCTTTGATGGTGTTTATGTAGCTGCATCTCTATTCAACAGATTCAATTCAACCAAAATGATCATTAAGTGCCTGCTAGGTGCAGAGCACTGTATCAGGTAGGAGGTGAGGTATTAAATACACATAAGACATAATATAGTGCCTGCCCTCATTTAGCTTCTACTTTAGTAGGAAGATAGGACATATAGACACTTAGTCAGTCAATAGGCATTTATTAAGGCCCTACTATGTGCCAGACATGGTGTTAAATGCTGGAAATACAAAGACAAAAGACAGACTTTGCCCTCAAGAAGCTCATAATCTAATGGGGAAACAAGTAAACAAATATATCCAAAAAGCTGTGTTCAGGAAAAATAGGAAATAATTAAGAGAAGCAAGGCACTAGAATTGGGCAAGGCTTCCTGTAGAAGGTGGGATTTTAGTTGGAACCTGAAGGAAGCCAAGGAAGCCAGGAAATAGATATGAGGAGGCAGAGCATTCCAGGCAGAGGGAACAACCTGGGAAAATGCTCTGAGTAGGGAGATAGTGCATTTTGTTCATGAAGTAGCAAAGAGACCCGTGTCAACAAGATGATAGTCTAGCGCCTTGCCCACAGTAGATGGTCACTAGATATTTGGCAAATGAATAAATAAATGTGTTCGTGACTTCTGAGCCCTTTCTGTGATTTTACTCTCCCTGGTGTACGGGTATCAAAACCATATTTGAGTCAGATGATTCTGCTGTCTCTATAGAGCGGTTTTCTAGCCACACCTTCCTGGTGAGACTTGAGTCCCTGTGTGGATCACTCTTTGGTCACTCTATGACTTCAATTTGAGGCAGTCACCGCTAGATGGCAATATTGTCACATTAGTTAATATAGCCAGGTGGTCCCATCCTCTCTTCAGGTTTTGGGGGTGGCGAGATTAGGGCCATATCTACTCAGTGCAGCTACTTTTGTTCTGTTTAAGCAAAATGAATTCCTCTTCAAATAATCAGCATGCATGCTAATCATACTTTTGATTCTATAAGCAAATGAAAGAAAAAAGAATTTTCTGAGCGTCTTAAGAAGCCACGAAACTTCCACAGTTTCTTCCTTTTTATCCTTTTAAATTTACCTTAATAGAGAGCTACCAACCTGCTCTTAGCCACGGGAAGCTGCTTGAACTCAGGCATGGGGCCGGGTAGTTAAGCCTGCTGCGTCCATAGCTCATGTTGCTTTTACGGCTGAAAGCATCAGAGGTAAATGGAAAGCAATTCACTCATTGTCTTCTTCTGCCTTTTTCTGTAGACCTCCTCAGACCTTGTCCCCTACCTTGCTTCCCTTTGAATGGACTGCTCCCCACGGAAGGTGCTTTCTTTGTGCACACTTGGGTGGAGAGGGGCTGGGGAGTGAGTGAAGGGCAGAGACACGCTCATCGCAGGGATTTTAATGGCATCCTGGATTTGTAAACAAAAAGAAAACTTAAAAATTTACAAAATGTCTGATATACATTTTGTCATTTGGTCCATTTCCACCCTTCTCTCCCCCCACCGGCTCTTCTCATATTTGAATCTCCAGGTCACACTCTCTGTTTCCTTGGTGACTTTGGCAACTTAGTGAGGAGTGAGATTGGTACCTCTCTCTCTAAGACAAGGGAAAAGAAATTTTCAGTAATGGAGTAGGACAGTAGAAGGGATTTCAAATGGCCTCAATCTTCTCAGAGAAGTAGGAGATTGAGCCTTCTGCTCATGGATGATGGAGTGTTTGAAGGACTTGGAAAGAGAGGACGAGGCTTGGAACATTCTCTGAAATGAGGTAAGGAATCAACACAGGTTATTGAGTAGTGGCAAGGGTACAGTTGGGGTTTCCCAGAGTTCACAACTTTCTCAGCAGCTGGAGAGTAAGAAAGGAGGGAGCAAATGGTGGTGATTTCCCAAGGATGAGTAGATCAGCAGAGCAAAGGCAAGGACTGATCATGGGGTTAAGGCTGGCTATGAAAGCAAGTGACATCAGAGTTTTAGGGATGAGTGGGCAAAACTGGAGGCTTCTCAAATAGTCAGAGAGCATGATGAAGGTGAAGAGAAGAGAGAGTGTGAGTGAGGGAATGGAAGAAGTGGAGGAATAAGAGTTAGTGATTGTCAAGGGAAATTTCAAAGTTCTAGATCTGGGAGGCTATTTAGTTCCATGAGATGCCATGTTGTTGGTTGAAGAAGTGGTGTGAAAGGGTTTATTTTTATTTTTTTTTGAGTTGCAGAGGTTGAGGAATTATGCGATAAAGATGTAAAAGGGGTCAACCAAATGGACATTGAAGTCCCCCAACTGCTCTTTCAAAAGTCACCAATGTCCTCCTAAACATGAAAGCCAATGAATGACTTTTTTTTTCCAGGCTTCTTCTTCTAGGACCCATCTGTAGATAGAGCATTTGTTAAACACTAATTATGTGCCATGTGTTGAAAGTTATATTGACTCAGTTACCCATTGTTCCCAGTCCTGTTTGTCAACCAGTGTTGGGGGGAGGCTCTGGTGGGTAAGGAGACAGCAAGTCCCCAGCTTTTTGTATTACCTGCTTTTTGTCACATTCTCCTACCTGCAAATTATCACATTCTTGCTACCTTGGAGAGGAACCGAGATGCCATGGCCCAACCTCTTTTGCTGAAGTGGACCTATCTGGATTATCTTAAAGTTACCTATAATGTCTGTCCCCACATTGAAGCCATGGCTGATCTTCAGGGATCAGCCCATTGATGTACTTATGATAAAATCCTTTTAATTCTCCTTGTCCTGAGTTTAGCCTCATTAATCAGGGTGAAAGCCCAAAGAAGAATTTTCCTTTCAACTCTAAGAATTGTGCTAAGTGCTGGAGATACAAATAGTCCCTACCCTCATGAAGCTTATGTTCTAATAGGGGAAGACAACATATAAAGGGGAACTGCAAATGAGGGAGGAGAAGAAGGAAATATAACCACGTAAGGAGAGTGTATCAGTTCAGGAGAAGGAGGAGGATTCTGGAGAGAGTTCAGACATGAGTGAGGTGAAGCGTGGTTGGGATCCTTTCTAAAATGGCGATCCCAAGGAGAAAGTCCCCAGGGCAGAGGTTTGTCAGGGGATGTAATGGCAAGCAAAGCGGGACATTTTGCTGTTTTTTTCTTTTGGAGTGCTTCTCAGCACTAAGGCAATCAAGTGCCTTTGATTGAGTCTTGCCTTTGTTTGAATCAAGTCTTTGGTTGAATCGAGAGTCATTGATTGGAAAACAGTATATATATATATATATACTCCAAGGTTAGCATTTTGCTTTGGGGGCTCACTCATTGGAAGAGTGTTCGTGTGATTTGGCCAAATGAGACTCTGGGTAGCTGTTAAGGACTACCCCCCCCCCCCCACTGGCTTTGAAAACCCAGATGTTAGTGCTTCTCTCTCTGGTAACTATGTATGTATTGCTATGGAAAAAACAGTTAGAAGCCCTGTCTGCTTGTTTGCATTATTTGTTCTGTTTACATAATTTTTGCTTGTAATTTCTCTTTGTGTTTTCTCTGAAGTTCAGGGTCCTGACTTTTTCCCCTGAACTTAGTGAATGATACATGTATGTTTAATTAAAGTGAGATTGTAAACCCCTTAAAGTTGCTTTCCTTAGAAAAGCGGATCAAAGAATCTGTGCTAGCAGCCCTCCTGTGTGCTGGTGTTATTGGCCTTACACCACCACAGCAGCTGCAAGCAGCATTGTTGTTACAGAGGATCAATGTGGCAGGTGAAGAGAAGGAGGATTCTGGAGATATTCTTGTTGACTACTGCCCTCCCTTCTGGTTAAAATCTCTTCCTTTAACTTCCTAGATCAGGGGTGGGAAACCTGGGGCCTTGGGGCAAGGGATTCAGGCCCCACTTGAGGACCTAGAGGGCCACATGTGGCCTGGAGGCTGCAGGTTCCACACCCCTAGATACTATATTTTCTTGGTTCTCCTTCCAGCATTCCAACCACTTCTTATCTGTTTATTTTTCTGGCTTTTCATTTTCTTTCCAATCATTTAAGGTTGGCTTTTGCTCTTAAGGTTCTGCCTTTGACCTTCTCTTTTCATACTATAATCATTTCCTTGGCAATCTTATCTACTTTTGTGATTTCAGCTATCACTGTGGTATTGCAAACCCTCAAATCTCTATGTCTAGATCTGGATTTTCACCCAAGCTTCAGGCTTGTACCACTAATTGCTCACAGGATCTCTCTATCTGGATGTCCCACCACCACCTCAAACTGGAGACATGTCTTTTCATCCCCTGGAATGCACTGTTAACAAGTTTACCTTTACTCTTGAACTCTTTTCTCTCAAAACCTTCCATTTCCTGGCACTCACCTGGTTTTACCCTGAAGATACTACTATCCCCTTGACATCTCCAACTGCCTATTAGACACTTGGAACTGGATGTTCTGAAAACATCTTAAACTTAACATGTCTGAAACTGAACTCATGATTCTCCCCCATGTCTCCTTCCTCCAACTCTCCCTTCTTCCTAACTTCCCAATCCCAGGCTCAAAACCAAGGTGTCATTCCTACCTGGCATATCCAATCTGTTGCCAAGGCCTGTTGATTTTACCTTTGTAACATCTTTGGTGTACAAACCTTTTTCTCCTTTGACACAACAACCACCCTAATGTAGGCACCCATTGCCTCACACCTGTAATATTGCAGTAGGCTGCTGCTTGGTCTCCCTGCCTCAAGCCTCTCCCCACTCCAGTCTATCCTCCATTCAGCAGTCAAAGTGATCTTCCTAAAATGCAGGTTTGACCATATCACCCTCTTTTCAACAAACTCCAGCAGCTTCTGATCACCTTCAGGATCACATATAAAATCCTCTGTTCCATAATCAATGCCCTTCATAACCTTCCCCCACCCTAACCTTTCCAATCTTCTTACCTTATAGCCCACAATACACTTGTGAATCCAGTGACATTGACTGATTTCCTTACTGTTTCTCCCATAGGACACTCTTTTCTGATCTGGGCATTTTCACTCACTGTCTTTCCCTCCTGAAATTTTCTCCCTCGTCATCTCTGGCCACTGGCTTCCTTTAAGTCCCAGCTAAAATCCTACATTCTATAGGAAGTCTTTTCTGGTAGTCTTTTCCTTCAATTACAGTGCCTTTCCTCTGTTGATTATTTCCAATTTATCCCATATATAGCTCATTTGTACATAGTTATTTGCATGTTGTCTCCACCATTAGACTGTGAGCCCCTTGAGAGCGTGATCTTTTGCCTTTCTTTTTATCCCCAGCACTTAGCCCAGTACCTGGCACATGATAGGGCTTAATAAATGTTTATGGATTGATGACTATTCCTTCTCTCATGTTTCCTGAATCACAGAGATTGGAGTCAGCAGACTCCTCCCAGATTTATTTTGCCATCATAACTCAGCAAACCCTCCTTTGAAATTGCAGACCTCAAAGTCTAGCGATCTCTTCAGGTTCTTGTTGTCATGATTTAATGACCTCTAAATCACTCTCCTACTCTTCTGAGTGACTTTAGCCCCATGTTCAAAGTCTCCCTTTCTCTCCTATCTTTGATATAATTTTTGGTGATTTCAACATGCATATTGTTGATAACACCCTGGGCTTTCAGTTCTTCAGTCTTCTCAACTCCCCATCACCACTAATTCCAACCTACCTTAGGGATGCTCCCATCTTAGACTTCACTATCACCTCTAGATGCTCAGCCCTATTGATCCCAAATGCTAGAATTCCATTGGAATCTCCTGCTCTTTCCCCTTTTTCACTGTTCCATTCTTCTGGAGCCTGTTCTTTGTCTTCATCATTTGCTCAATCTTCTGTCCTCCCCTTTTGTATTCTCATTCCATAACTTCTTTCCCAGCTTTATCTTACTTCTTTCCAAATATTGACCCATCACTACCTTGATCTTCAATGGTTCTCCACTCCTTCCCCTTTTGCTGATCTCTATCTCTGGGTCACTCCTACCATCTGACTTCATTCTATTCCTAAGTCACCAAATGCTTGTGGAAGAAGTCAGAAAGCTGTTAGATTCCCAGAAATTGTAATCTGATCCATGGAAAATTCTTTTTTTTTTTTTTTTTGGAGGGGAGGAAGGCAGGATGATTGGAGTTAAGTGACTTGCCCAAGGTCACACAGCTAGTAAATGTATCAAGTGTCTGAGGCTGGATTTGAACTCAGGTCCTCCTGACTCCAGGGCCAGTGTTCTATTCACTGTGCCACCTAGCTGCCCCCATGGAAAATTCTTATCAAACTTAATTGGTTCTTTGCCACTCCATAGAAATCTTTTCTACATCTTTGAAAGAATATCATATTCTCCACAACAGCTCTTCCAAACTTCCTCTTAAAGAGGAAAGCCTTAAACCTACAACTCTACCCCCTAATCAGATAACCATGCCTCCTAATTTACTGAGAAGATTAAGATAGTTCATTATGAGATCTCTCACTTCCTGTCTTCCATACTGCATAGGTTCATAGATTTAGACCTGGGATCCCAGAGTCCATTTAATTCAGCTTCCTCATTTTATAGATCAGAAAGTTGAGGTTAAGTTACTTGTCCAAGGTCACACACATGGCAGAGCTGGGTTTTGAACACAGGTCCTTAGAGTCTGAATCCAGCACTTGTTTCACTGCACTACCTTGCCCCTCTACATCCTTAGTCATCCTTCCTGCACTAGTCTCTGAGGATGAGGCAGTCCTCTTCTTTGTCATGGCTAGTCCCTCTACATCTGCTCTCATCTTCTTCTAGAGCTTATCTCACTCATCATCACCCCTCTCCTTTCCTGTTGCTTACTACCATGTTCAACTGCCTCTTATTGAAGAACAAAAACAAAAACCCAAAATTAAATGCTTTCTTCAACTTTGACATCCCCTTAAGTTTTTGTCCTATCCCTCTCCTAACTCAGTTGTTGTCCTTTGTTCCAGAAGAGGGCCAAAATGAAATCACTATGTCAAGTTAAGATGCATCTGACTATGGCTGATCAGACCAATATGAATTTGGAATGCTCTATCACAGGTTGGGCACACAGAGTCCATGTGAACATTTTGGGGGGGAAATTCTCTAAATTTGTGCATCTCGAGTTTCTTTTGAGCTACTTCAATTCTGCTTTGCTCATAGAGCACAGCCCTTTCTCTGATGAGGGCATGCCATGCTGTGTGGTCCTGTGCCAGTGTCTCCCAGGTCACACAATCAATTCCAAAGTTCTTAAGAGAGACCTTGAGAGTGTCCTTGTATCGCTTCTTCTGATCATGATGTAAGTGCTTGCCCTGTGTGAGTTCTCCATAAGCTAGTCTTTTAGGCAAGCACCTGTTTGGCCTTCGAACAGTCTGGCCAGCCCACCGGAGTTGTGCTTTCTGCAGTAGAGTTGGAGTGCTTGTCATAGTCTATGCTACTACTTTCTTTTTTAAAACATTAAAAAAGGAAAATTTTATTAATGGCTTTTGTTTTTACATCACCTAAATTTCCCATTGTCTGCAGCTGCCTCAGAGAGAGTCATTCTTTAGGATAAGGAATTTTAAAAAAGGAAGAAAAAATTTCAGCAAAACAAACCAATGTGGAAAAAGTCTCTCATAACATGTAGTTTTCTACACCTATGGTCCCCTATTTCTTCAAAGAAGCATTGGGATATACCTTCTCTGGGGCCAACCTTGGTTATTATCATTTTGTAGCATTCAATTTGGATTGTTTTGCTGCTGTTCTTTCCATTTCATATTGTTGTACTCATATATATGATTTTCCTGGTTCTGCTGACTTCATTTTGAATCAGTTCGTGTAAGTAGTTTGGTGTTTCACTGTTGTCATTACAGTCATCATTTCTTACAGCATAATAAAATTCCATTACATTCACGTATCACAATTTGTTTGGCCAGATGGGAAATCAAATTACAAGGAGCTGAGGAGTAAGTGGGTGATGAGAAAGTAGGTACACATTCCCTTTGACCCAGAGATTCCACTGCAAGGCATATATACCAAGCCAGCCTGTGACAAAAAGAAAGGATATATATATATATGTGTATATATATATATATATATATATATATATGTATGCACACACACGTGTGTGTGTATATGTGCGTGTGTGCGTATATATACCAAAATATTTATAGCAGTATTTTTTGTGGTAGCAAAGAACTGGAAACAATGTTTCTATCTATCTATTGACTGGGGACCAGGAGGAATGAGGATTGAGAAAAGGACATGAGATTCAGCAATTGTTAATTTTCTGCAACCACTTTTTAATTTACTCTCCAGACATCTCTTGTCCTGAAGCCTTGCTTTCTGGACCAGAGTCCATGCTCTGCAGATTTTACCCTTTTATCTCCAGAAGTTCTGGCCTAGAGCCTTGCTGTCCAGATTGGTAAAGTCATTTGTTACTTTGGTGAGAGCCATTTCAGTTGAGAGATTAGGTGTGAAGCCATATGGCAAAAGCCTGAAGAGCAGAAGCATTGTAGGTAGAGTCCCCCAAGGAATGCCTGTTACTAATCTCTTTGCTTTTTCTTGAGATTACTGACCAAGGATGTACACCCATGTAATCCTTGCTATGGGGGCATCTTTGGTTGCTAGATTTCTTCAGTCAGGGAGTTCTGAGTTACAGTAAGGCTAAAGGTGTCTTCACAAGTCCAGCACTAATATGGTGAACCTCTAGGGAGGACCATCAGGCTGCTGAAGGAGAATAAACCAGCCCAAGTAGGAAAAATGGAACAAATTAAAGCTTCAGCATTGGGATCCTGCTTGTGAGTGAGAGAAGACAGGTGTTAGATGACAATAAAAGATTCAGTTATGGAGCCTCAGAGCTGGAGGGAAGGTGAGAAATTAATCCCCTCTACAACTCTTAACAAATGGTCAGCCAACCTCAGTCCAGGGAGATCTATTTAGGGCTACTGTACTTAGAAGCGTTCATCTTTTTCTTCAACTGCTTTTAAACAAACATACCCGAGGCCTAGCTTCAACACGGCAGAGCCTATTAAAACTTTTACAGCAAATAGACAAAGTCTCCATGCGTGAATGTGCCCATGAAGGGTTTGAGATGGCACTTTTAGCCTATGGGCGTCAAAACTCACCTCTCCTTCCGGTGCAGGGACCCAAGTGTGTTCTTTAACAACTCACTTGTCTCTGGGGCCACAACAAATTAAGAGCTGCAGTCTTCCTGAGAAATAAAAGGACATTGCCCCAAAAAAGTTTTTGTAGGTTGTTTTACTGGCACTCAAGACTGGAAAAGTTCAATTTCATGATACAGTGGAAGGAGTTCTGGCCTGATTCAGGTCACCTGAGTTTAGCTCTAATTTTGCCACCGAAAGGTTTGGGAAAGCCATAGGAGAGGAATGATTATTAATAATTAACGATTTTGAGGAGATTCAGAGATCCCCCTTTTCTCTATCCTCATTTCGAGACATCAGTCTCTGAAGGTTGAGCTAACCTTCTCTATCTGACTCCACCCAACCTTACAAGGAATCTCTAGACCCAGGTGAATTCCACTGAGTCAAGCTGGGGTGGAGACAGATCATTTTGTTTTTACATCACCTAAATTTCCCATTGTCCGCAGCTGCCTCTGAGAGAGTCATTCTTTAGGATAAGGAATTTTGAAAAAGGAAGAAAAAATTTCAGCAAAACAAACCAATGTGGAAAAAGTCTCTCATAACATGCAGTTTTCTACACCTATGGTCCCCTAGGTACCCAAGGCTAGGGGTAGTCTGGGTGTAGAGATGGTCTCTCTGTCCAAGGGTGACATGATGTGACTCTTAGTCCTTCCTTGGAGTAAGCCCATTTCTCTTTGTAAAGTCAACCTTTCATTAATCATTAGCCAATCAGAATTGATTGCCAGCCTTTTGAACACTCCCCTTCCAAAAGGACATAAAAACGATGAGCCCACCTGCTGTGATTGTCTTTGGTCTAAGTGACTTGGCCAGGGTCACAATAGCTAGTAAGTGTCTGAGGCCCGATTTGAACTCAGGAAGATGAGTCTTCCTGACTCCAGGCCCAGTGTACTTTCCACGGTGCCACCTAGCTGCTGAATGATTAATATTATCATCGTTGGATTTAATAATAGCTAGCATTTTTATAGTGCTTTAGGGTTTGCCAAAAACTCTAGCTGTATCTCATTTGACCCTCCCGACAACCCACTTTACAGATGAGAAAACTGAGGCTTCATGAGGCTAATTGACTTGCCCTGGGGCCATCACACAGCTAATAAATATTTGAGGCAGGATCTGAACTCAGGTCTTCCTGACTCCAACTCCAGCACTCTATGTGCTATATCCCCTGGCTGCCTGCATTTAGAACTATAAGGAATCTTAGAGATGGTAGGATCACAGACTGAGAGCTAGAAGAAAATGCAGGGGGAAAGGGAAAGGCTTTATTAAGCACCTACTGTGTACCAGGCACTTTACAGATATCTCATGTGGGCCTCACAACAGCCCTGGGAGGTGGGGGCTATTGTTATCCCCATTTTACAGATGAGGAAACTGAGGCAAAAGGAGGTTAAATGACTTGCCCAGTATCATAAATGTTTGAAGTTGATTTGAATTCAGGTCTTTCTGGCTCCAGGTTCATATGGGGTCAAGGCCTGCCCCGCCCCCTTTCTTTACTGAGGAAGAAACTGAGGCCCAGAGAGATGAAGAGACCTCTCCAAGGTCACACAGTAACTAATGGAGTCAGGATTTGAACCCAGACTTTCAATATAGTCCTCTTTCTACTATACTTTGTGATCTCATTACAAAGGGTCTCTAAAGCTTGTTCTGATTCTAAATACTATAATTCTATGAAGGATATTAATCAGCAATATCATTTTTTTTGGCAGGGAGAGCAGCTATTAACTATAATAAATTGGAAAACTAAAATGTGAGTGACGTTTAGAAAAGAGAAATAGGAGAGATCTTTTGACTGCCTTTTTTTGGAGGAGGGGCTAAGATTGATGCTGGGCAATGAAAAAGAGAATTTTGTGGGGGAAGCGATGGGAAGCACAGGAAGGGGACAGGGCAGAGGTTTTAAACACTGCACTGGATCAAAGCTTCACCTGCTTTTTGCTATCATCAAGGTAGGGTGCCCTACTAGTCCTGGCGCAGGACCAGACAAGGACAACTTGGGGTTCAAGTTTTCTCAAGTCCTAGGAGGGACAAGAGCTGGGGCCAGCCCTCAGAAAAGTTCCCTCTTGCCTAGGTGAAGATGGATTTACCTTGGCTGCTCTGTTGCTCCGTGGCCACAATGCAGAGATCAGTAGAGAGGGAACAGAGGGAATTATGTCCTAGGAGCAGAAAGAGGTTTTATAAAGCACTGGCATTATAATAGTGGAATAATGTGATAAGGGCATCACAAATAATCACCTATATAGGGTACCTCTATCCCCCTTAGGGAATTTGACGAAGTTGTTTTTAATCATTCTGTTTTTTATTTTTCTATTCCTTCTCTGGGGCTGGATTCTTGAACCTCCAAGGTCAAGGTTGTCCAGTAATAGCCCTAAGATATAAAGTGGTGAAAGGCACTCTAGAAGGCCTTTTAGAACTTGCCACCAAGGGGTGGAATGTTGTGGGAACACCATCTTCCCCACATAGATTGGGCTAGTTTTTCCATTCAAAGGTAGTGAAAGCATACTATAGACTAAATTGGTCCAGGAGTCTAAGGCTCAAGCCTTTAATATTACTTTCTGGTGGCCTAAAGACAAAAGGAAGTTTAGAAGGAGTCACAGGCCTTAGGCCTCTGACCATTGAACAACCATGGCAAATGTGGATACAGAGAAGGTGAATTTAACTGAATCAGTGCTATTGTCTTGCTGCATGTCCTTTCTATGCTCTTGTTAAGTAAACTTCTGTTAATTGTCAGATGGTGTGAGTGTCTCCATTCATTCTAATTCCAAACCTGAACCTCTGGACAGACCTGAATCAGCCAAGCTCCTGACGATTGCATAGGGTATTGAAGGGGAAGTATTTAATACACCTTAAGGAGCTATATAAACATGAAATGCTGGCAAATTCCTCAGTCTTTACATTTCACAAGTACTGGGACAGTGGAAAGGACACTGGCTTTGGCATTGGAAGACTTGAGTTTAAATCTTAACTTTGCTACTACCTGAGCGATCTTGAGCAAGTCATTTTTCCGCTATGGGCCTCAGTTTCTTCATATATAGAAGGAGAGGATTTGATCAGATGATTTCTAAGCTCCCTTCCAGATTTAGATCTGCAAGTATTATGACTGGATTAATTGTTTTGTTTATTCATTTAGCTCTAGTCAGAAACAACTTGATTACCTGCATTCATCTCTTTTTGAAGTAAATTGGCCTCACATTGTTCTTAGAGCCTGGGCACATCCTGCCTCTCATATCTCTTTGCAAATGAGCCAGTTTTCTGCATAGTCACAGTGCCATACCTGTCCTCTGCCTAGTCTCCTTCAAGGGCTGTAGTCTTCTCTTTATGTTGCTCACAACAGCTTCTTTCTTGTTGCTGATCACAAATCTTGCTTCAGCTTTATTTGATTTCTTCAGTGCTATGAACATTAGCTACTGTAACATCCACCTTTGATGGCACAAATAATTACAGAGATGAAAGGTAACGCCCTGGGTTTGTGTGTAGAATCTGAAATGAACTTGTAAATGGGTATGTGGCTATTCATTCCTTTCCTCCACAGTGGGATTATTTCAGCTCCTTAGATAACAGCAGACAAAGAGAGGATGTGTTTTTGGAAGCTGCTAAATTACATACTTTAATGTGATCACAGTGTCTGCCGATTACAAATATTAGCTCTTTGAAGCTAAAACCTTCAAGACTGGCTATCAAGACCCGAATCAGCAATTGGCCACTCATTTGCATTGGGTGTTATTTCCCTCACAATCATGTGTTCCTAAGGAAGCTATTTCTTCTCTCTCTCTCTCTCCCTCTCCCTTTTCCCCAAGGCTTCCTCAATTACTTTTTGTTCAGGTTGACTTACCATTTTATTACGCCTAATGAAACTCAGATGGGAAATGGGTCAGCTCGGGTCAAGCTCCTCAGCTTCAGAAGGCAAAACTCTGAATACCAATACTCCTGGGGTTTGTATGCTCAAGTCATGTCAACCTGTATTTGTTGAGTCTTTGTAGAGTTGCATTGCACTGAATTGTGGTCTGCCCTGTGCTGTATGCTGGGGAATAGCAGAGGCAGGGGATGATACAAAAGAATGAGAAGAATTCAATTGAATAAATGCTATGAATTAACTAACGTTAGGGGCCCACTATGTGCAGGATGCCACGCTAGGTGCTTGTGATATAAGGATGAAAAACAACAGCATCTGCTCTTGAGGACCTAATAATCAATTCAGGAAAATAGAGCACATACACAAAGGAGGATAATCCCAAAGGGAATTCGATAGAAGCACATCAGGTAAGCTAAGCATTTATTAAATACTTCACCATGTGCCAGGCATTGTGCTAAACATTGGGGATAAAAAGGAAGGCCAAAAAGGAAAAAGAAAGAAAAAGAAAAGCAAGAGAGAGCTCCAGATTCAATTTTGTAGGAAGAGATCATTTTTATCTGGCACCATGAGGAATGGAGGAGTTAGGGCTTGAGATAAGCCTGGAGAGAGGGAAAGAATTTGAAAAGATGGAGATGAAGGAGGAAGATATTTCAGGCTTAGGGGATATATGGTGATAGGAAAGGGAAGAACAAAGAGCCAGTGCTCTAGTTTGGCTGAAGCAGAGAGTACAAGAAGGGGAGCCCTATGAAATGAGGCTGCCGAGGCAAAAAGGAGTTAAACTGTGGAAGGACTGAAATTCTGAGCTGGAGTTTGTATTCTGTCTCATCTTCTTAGGACAGGAGCAAATACGTTAAGACTGAATGGGGATAAATGTAGAGTCTAACCCTTGGGTTCAAGAAGTTTACTTCATTAGTACAACTTATTTGCTGAGACTAGGACAAAAGATAAAAGGATGAATGAATATGGTGAAAAGTTTTAAGGTGCAGAAGAAGGGTGATGAGCGAACTCAAGAGAAGAGGCCTCGATCTTCTCGGTAAAGTGAGAAATGAGAGCTGAGAAAGAGGGGCTTGAGGTGAAGTAAAGGTTTGAGGAAAGAGAAGAAGGTTTACTAGTCAGTTAGAAGTATCCAGAACTCAGGCTTAGAAAGTTTATGGAATCAATGAGAGACAAACAAAAAGATTGTTATGGAGAGCAAAGGGCAGCTAGGTGGCACAGTGGATAGAGCACTGGGCCTGGAGTCAGGAAGACTCATCTTCCTGAGTTCAAATCTGGCCTCAGACATCTACTAGTTGTGTGACCCTGGGCAAGTCACTTAACTCTGTTTGCCTCAGTTTCCTCATCTGCAAAATGAGTTTAAGAAGAAAATGGCAAACCACTCCAGCATCTTTACCAAGAAAACTCCAAATGGGCTCATGAAGAGTCAGACATGACTGAAAAATGACTCAAAAAACCAAACCAAAGCCCCAGTAGAGGTTAAATAGCAATCATTTGTAGTGGTTCCAACAACTTTCATTGATTCATAATCAAAATAGTTTGATCTAGGTGTAAGAAAATCTAAGTGCATGAAGGATGATAATCAAATATACTATGGTATGCAGTTGAAGACAAGTCATAGAACTGGTCCATCAGTACAAAAGTCTTGGACAGAGATTGCAGCTGGGCTTAGAACTGAACAGGAGCAGTAGAGCAGCTTGGGTTGCCATTGGGAAATTGCGCCATGCTTTTTGAAAATTAAAAAATTTAAATAATATTTTACTCTGAACTTAAATATCTAAAACAGAGTTTTTCCATACAAATAGCAGAGCACAAAAATAGGATTCTGTACGAAACCATGAATTTCCATACAGGGCTTTTAATGATCCCAAGCTTCTCCCTGAAATAAAAGCCCTTTTTAATTTTTTATTTCTATAGCAGTAATATTCTTTCAGTGATGTTTTGTGGTGATGAGTCAAAATTACCACATTCTATGAAGAACTTAAGCTGAGGGGCAGTCTCAGCCAACAGGCAATAGAACGACACAGGATGGGTATAAATGGAATGCAATACGTGGCAAATGAAAAATAATGCAGAAGTCATCATTGGAGAGATGCATGAATGGAAAAAAAAATAGGGGCCAGTCATAAAAAGAGTGTGAAAGTTAATCAATGGACAGCCTCCATGCTTCCCTGGTATCTATACAATGTCAAGAAATCTAGAGGATGGCTCCCTATGGAGAATTTATGGGAGGACAGAGATGAGATTTGTGTAGAATGGATAGGCCTGGATGGATTGGAAGCTACATCACTGGAAGGAGTGCCCATAACCCACAACCTGTCACGGGTCCATCATATTATCACTGTGCATGTGTGAAAAAGGTTTGTGCTGAAACAGTTGTTTCAGAAGCAGCCAAGTCATTGAGAGTCAAGGTTTCCCAGCAAAAAGAAGGGGATTGATAGGTCACAGGCCTGCCAGTGTGTTACATGAGTCTGAGCCCCACCTTCTAGAAGGGGTACATAAGGGTAAAGAAGAGCAGGATAATGACAACTAATATTTATACCAAACCTATTATGTGCCAGGAACTGTGCTGAGAGCCTAACAATAATTATCTTTTTTTAAAAATTTATTTTGTTTCTTTTGGGGGGGGCAAGGCAATTGGGGTTAAGTGACTTATCCAAGGTCACTCAGCTAGTAAAGTGTGTCAAGTGTCTGAGGCCAAATTTGAACTCAGGTCCTCCTGATTCCAGGGCCGGTGCTCTACTCACTGTGCCACCTAGCCGCCCCCTACCAATAATTATCTTAAGTGATTCTCACACAACCCTGGAAAGTAGGCGCTATCATTATTCCCGTTTTACAGATGAGGAAACCAAGGCAAATAGAGGATAAGTGACTTTCCTGGGCATGGGAGAGGGGGGAGGGTCCACACAGCTTGTATGTGTCTGAGGGCAGATTTGAACTCGGGTCTTTCTGACTCCATGGCCTGTTCTTTATCCATTGCACCAGCTAGCTGCCCCAAGAAAGACAGGATTCATAGAGCAAGACAAGTAGCAGAAGGAGGTTCATTCCCCCGAGGTGTCAAGTCCTTCCTGATTGTGGGAGAGACAATCTCGGGCCTGGAAACTGAGCTGCTGGACCGTTACCAGATTTCTGTCTCCTGGGTTTTGTTTTCCATTTGCAATCTGGAGAGGAGCCAGAGGGAGAGAGACAGAGAGAGAGAGAGAGAGAGAGAGAGAGAGAGGGAGAAGGAGTAGAGGGAGGGAGGGAGGGAGGGAGAGAGAGAGACTGCTTCCTAAGTGTGAACAGTACACTTGGAGAGAGCTTAAGTACAGTTCTTAAGGTAATGGATTAGACAACATCCAACTTCTCTTTTCACAGCTGGCAGCCTAGCCTGAAGCTGTGGTGGAGATAAAGGTACGAAAACAATTCTAGCTCCCCAAAGTGGGAAAGTGGGAGAAAAGTGACACTTTAAACTGGGAGAACGGGAGGGTTTTTAACTCCTAGAGTGATTCACTCCCATGACAATGAACTCATTGTCATTCTCAGGATTCAGTCCCTGCCTCTTTCTCTGGCTCTCTCCATTAGAGTCCTTCAGGTCCTAGGTGATTTGGTAGCTGGTTGTTCACTGGGGTGGCCAGCAATCACCATTAGGGTTATTCAGACTCCTCCCTTTCCCAGTGAGAATCTTTCCTCTACCAGGGTTCTTGAACTTGTTTTTAAAAAATATTCTGTTAAGTCTATTTCCAATGCAATAGGTTTCCCTTGTGATTCTATGTGTTTTTTGTTATGAATTTAAAAACATTATTCCAAGAAAGGGTCCGTAAGCTTCATCAGACCAGCAGAGGGGTCCACGACACACAAAAAGTTAAGAATGCCTGGCCTAAATAAACACAACAGCATTTTGAAGGTTTAAAAGAAACTAAGTTAGTGATGCAAGCAGCTACGTGGCTCAGTGGATAGAGTGGTGAGGTTGGAGTCAGGAAGACCTGAGTTCAAATTTGCTCTCAGATGCTAGCTGTGTGACCTGGGAAAGTCACTTAACCTCTGTTTGCTTTAATCTACTGGAGGAAATGACAAACAGTTCCAATATCTTTGTCAAGATAACCCCATGGATAGTATTAGCACGCTATGGTCCATGGGGTCAGAAAGAGTTGGACAGGACTGAGTAACAACAATGGATAGGAGGGTGAAGGAGTAAGTGGCATGTAGGTGGGAGTCCTGGGTTTGAATCTTGTTATGAACTGAATCATTGAGAGCCAGGCACTTAATCTTCCTTCCCATTAGGCCCATTTCCAATTTATCTCACCTATATCTTGTTTGCACATAGTTGTCTACCTGTTGTCTCCCCTGTTACACTACGAGCCATTGGACTGTTTTTATTCTTTTTTCTATCTCCAGTCCTTGGCGAAGTGCCTGGCTAGTAGGTGTTTAATGAATGTATGTTGGCTGAGGAATCCCTCTGAACCTCATCTGTAAAACAGAGAAGATGATATATATGCAGTTGGTATGTTTTTCCTAATCCCCACCCTCCCCAGCTCCTAGTGCTTGTACCTTTTTAAAATCTATTTTGAATACGCCTACATAGGTGTGTGTTGTCTCCCCTGACAGAATGTGAACTTCTGGACAGCAGGGCCTTTCACTTTTGTCTTTGAATCTTCAGTGCCTAGCATTGTACCTGGAATACTGGAAGTACTTAATTAATGTTTTCCATGGCTGGCTTCACAGGATTGTGGTGAATTCGGTACTTCGAACGGCAGAGGACCATATGAATAAAACAAAACAAAAGGGGAGAACTTTGCAGATTGTCTATAATGCAAATCTGGAACGTTTGTTTACCTTTTGTAAAGAGCATCTATGGATGGTCCTCTCAGCTGTAGGATCATCTATTTCCATTTTAAGTCCTAGATTTTTCAGGTGTATCCCTGCAGTTCAAAGTCTCTATTCCTTAAATTAAGATAAAGTCTGTTGCCCCTCATCTCTGTCTCCTGGTTTGCCTGGCTTCCTTCAAGACAGCTCAAATCCCACTTTCTGCAAGATAGATATTATCTTGGTCCCTCCCACCACTAGTGCCTTCCCTTCTGAGATTAGTTTCTATATGCTCTGAATAGATCTTATGTACATAGTTGTTTCTATATTGTGATCACCTTGAGGGCAGGCACCATGTTTTCATTGTATTTGTATTCCCAGTATTCCCAGTATTTACCAAGCACAATGCTTGGCACATAATGGTGCTTGTTGACTGACTGACTCAACTCAACCACTAGCTGGCATGGCACTGTGGAGAGAGAACTGACCCCAGAGTCAGGAAGACCTCAAATCCTGTCTCTGCTGTATACTAGCTGGGTGACCAGAAGTTAGTTGTTGTTTTGGTATACCCAGACAGCACTCTTAAAACCTAGTCACAGGTGAATTGCTATCTCTGTTGGCAGAAAGGAGTTTCTACCCCTTGAGTTGCTTACAATGATTGAAATCCTAAGTCTGGACACTCCACCCTCCTTAAAAACATCCCCAAACAAACAGGCTTAGCTCAGGGCCAGGCACATAGTAAATACTAAACAAATGCTTGTTGACTGATTAAAACAAGATAAAAAAAATCTGTTTTTAGTATTTAATGACCAAGTAGAGCTACTGCAAGATAAAATGGGCAGAGAGCTGGGCTCAGAGGCAGGAAGACCCGTGTTCAAGAGCAGAGGACCTCTCAAACTGAGAAACCCAGTGAGTGTGGGCTCAAACAATAACAGGGAGATTAGATACCTCATCTGCCCCACCCCACCTTGCTCCAACCCTCTTAAGGGCAGAGGGGAATCCTAGAGGAGGGGTGAAATCCAACACACCTGCCTTTCAGGCAGTGGGCACTGGGGTAGGCACTGTTACCCAGAGAAGGTGGCTATCTCTGTTGGAAGAGGGAGTGTCCTTATCTAGGGGATCCTTATACCAATGAAATCACCAGTCTATTCTCTTTGTGATCAAGTAACAGAGTGAAGCGTTGCCCCCAAAGGCATGGCTTTGGCAACTCTTAGATTACTTTTCTGCATTCAGTAGGAATTCATTTTTTGTTGAAGAAGGTAACAGGCCATGTCTCTCCCTCCCTTTCTTGCAGCCATACAGCTCTGAGGCCTGTGTCTGAAGTGTCAGTCATTACACAGAATTATTTGCTGTTATCTGGGACCATCAGAATGGTTTTCTCCGAAGGACTGACTGTCACATCATCAAAGGTTACCTGACATCAAGGAGTTCATAACACTTAGTTTATTTTAAACTAAAACACCACAAAAGGGTTAGGCTAGAGTTCCAAGTTAGTGTTAAATCTATCAGATCCAAGAATGCACCGGGGCGGGGGGGGGGGGGGGGGGGGGGGGGGGGGGGGAGGGTGGTTGGGGAGGGTCATATTCAAATACTTTTTTGTCTTGTTCTATAGAGGGGCAAATTCATATTCTCACTAGGGAAGCACCATGTAAGGAAACCCTAGCTGTCATTTCTTGTCTTATTAGTGACCTTGCTGTCTGAATCTGAGAAAGCAGACTTTGAATGACCTGAAGGTCTGTATCTGGACTAGACCATAGAGACCCAAGATTTCATTGATGTAAGAAACTCCTGAATGAGGACCTTTCTCACCAAAAGGGGTCAAAACCTTCTCTGCAACTTATCATAAGTCTTAAGAGTTGCCTCAAGGCCCCGTGTCAAACTCAAATAGAAATAGGGTCCACTAAACCATACGTAAAGATCCCTGTAGAATGCACATTGACTTGGTTTTAAAATGTCATTATTTATGCTTTACTGCATTTTTATTTATTTTGTTAAATATTTCCCAATTACATTTTGATCTGATTTGGGCCGCAATTGGCAATATCGTGGGCCACATGTGGCCCTACATTTGACACCTCTGGCCTAAAGCATTGGCCTATGTGACTTGCTCAGTGCCACAAAGACAGGACTTGAACCCAGGTCTTCTTGGCTTCAAAAACAGCTCTCTATTTACTACACCAGTGATTCCCAATGGTTTTTGTTCTGCAAATCCATTTCAACAACAAAAAAAAGTGTTGCAAACTCACAGAGTAATTTAATATTTTTTCTTGCTGTTGTTCATTTTTCAATTGTGTCTGACTGTTCGTGAGCCCATTTGGGGTTCTCTTGGCAAAGATACTAGAGTGGGTTGCCATTTCCTCATTTTACAGTTGAGGAAACTGAGGCATACTGGGTTAAGTAACTTACCCAGGGTCACACATCTATTAAGTATATGAGGCCAGATTTGAACTCATGAAGATGAGTCTTTCTGACTCCAGGCTTGGCATTCTAACCACTGTACCACCTGGCTGCCTCTGTAATTGAATATACTACTCAAAATATCCAGCAATTTTTTATTGCTTTAGACACCACTGAAGAGCTTTAAGCATGAACCCCTTGGTTCCATTGAACCCCCAAAGGGTTTGTGAACCACAAAATAGTAACCACTGCCCCACACTACACTATATCTCTACTTGATCAAAGAATGCTGAAATAGATTGTGTTCTGTTGGGGGGTGAGGGTGAGATTTATCCAGAGTTGTGATTTCATCCAGGGTGGGTAACTCCAGGGGGGTAGAAACTCCCTCTGATGATGTAGATCAGCAGCCAGCCCACCAGTAACTCCTGATATTGGGGCACTGAGAAGTTGAATGACGTATGTCTTGTCACTCAGCTGTAACTACAGTAATATCACTGGGCTACCTAAGGTAACAGCATTGATTAATGCAGCTAAAATTTCCCTTATGCCCAAATTTCCTTTAGCCAAATACTAAATAGAAGCTAGAGCCTTCTTGAAGATACAGAACAAGTATATTACAGAAAGATTACCTAAAGGTGCCTACGTTGTTATAAAGCAAAACAAAACTCTCTCTTTTTAACTAATTGTATGTCCAATTACATATAAAGATCTGGTTATTTACTATATAGTTTATGAATTTTAATCAGTAGGTGTGGAGTCTTAATGATTATTTCTATGCAGATTATTCCTAGTTCCATATGCCTAGCTCTTGTCTCTCTCCTGAATTCCAACATAAACATCAACTGCTTATTAGACATTTTAAACTGGTTGCCCCCTAAAACCTCAAACTCAACATCTTCAAAGCAGAACTCATTTTTCCCCCAAAGTGACCCTTTTTCTGAACTTTCCCATTTCTTTCAAGGGCACCTCCTAGTTGCCCTGTTTCACAACCTTGGAGTCATCCTCAATTTCCCACTCTAGCCCATTTCCTATATCCAATCTTTTGTCAAACCTTGCCAATTCTACTTCTATGACATTTTGTTCATTCATCTTGTTCTCTATGCTCACATTGCCACCACCTCATTTCAGGCCCTCATTACCTTTCTCTTGGTCCACAGTGATAGCCTTCTCCCTGGTCTTTCCTCTCTCTAATCCATCTTCCACCTGGCTGCCAAAGTGTGACCATGTCACTCTCCTCAGTAAACTCCAGTGGCTCCCTATTACTTCTAGGATCCTCTATTTGGCATTGAAAGCCTCTCACAACCTGGCACCAAACTACCTTACCAGCTTTATTATACATAACTCTCCTTCACAATTCTTTGGTCCACTGAATTTGGTTTTTTGCTATTCTGTAGACATGACACTCTATTTCCCATCTTCTCTCCTCACCTCCATTACTTAAAATCTCTAGTTTCCAGCAAAACTCAGCTCAACTGCCACTTTCTACATCAGGGCTGTCCTAATGCGGCCCTCGGCCTCATGGGCCCTCAGTGTGATTTATGTGGCCCTCCTACAAGCATGGAAATTTACATAAACGGTTTAGTAAATGAAGTCGAACTACCGAAGAGCTCTCACTAAAATAGCAAATCAAAATATATTGTCTATTGTTGCAATAAAAACCTAAGGTTGGACAGCCCTGTTCTACATGGTGACTTTCCTGATCCCTCCAGCCGTTACTAAGTCCTCCCTAAAATTACCTGGTCTATACTCATTTTTGCATATTTTCCCTTCCAACAGAACGTACATTTCTTGAGGTCAAGGACTAATTCGTTTTTGACTTTTTTCTCCAGTGCCTGGAACGGTACCTGGAGCACTGTTGTTGCTGTTTAGTTGTTTTCAGGTGTGTCTGACTCTTTGTGACCCTTTTTTGGGACTTTCTTGGTAAAGACACCAGAATGGTTTGCCATTTCCTTCTCCAGCTCGTTTTACAGATGAGGAAACCGAGGCAAACAGGGTTAAGTGATGTGCCCAGGGTCACACAGCTAGTATCTAAGGCCAGATTTGAACTCAGGTCTTCCTGATTTCAGGCCCAGTGCTCTATTCGCTGTGGCAGCTAGATGCCATCCTGGAGCATAGTAGGTGCTTAATAAATGCTTGTTTTATATTTGTTTAAGCATTCAACTATAACAGGGTTGTCAAACAAAGGCTAAGATTGTGGGTAAATTGCCCAACAGAGTAGGAAAAGACATTAAACTACAGGCACAAAGTTCTTACAAGGGTTTGGGGAGTGATGGTGGTAGGTTAGCCTCACAGGCACTACATTATTTGTATCATAGATCTGGAGCCAGAAAGGCACCTCAGAGATTGTTTAGTGTACTTCCCTCATTTTAAAATTATGGAAACTGAGAGCCAGGGAAAATGACTTCTCCAAAGTCTGTTAGGGGAGTAATCACCAGAAGTGGGATTTGATACCAGGTCCTGTGACTCGGAACCAGTACTCTTAACCACTGTGTTATCCTGCTTCATATGGTATTATTGAGAATATGATACAGGAGTTCTGAGCAACTAGTACAGCACTTGTTTCACTAAGCTGTCCCATAGGGAACAGGGTCTGTAGCTAATTTTACTTTATTTTTCAGAACCAAATGGAATGTGGAAAAGGCAATCGGAACTGATGGTTTGGTTATGTTTCTGTTTTGCTGTGAGTTGTTTCTCCATAGTGTGTATTTTTTTTTCTTTTAGCTATAAGGATCTATGAGATAAATTATGGAGAAGATAGAGAGAAAGAAGGTAAGAGGAAACTTCTTAAGAGAACTGTCTTAATTCTCATATTTTTTTTAACAAGCATACACCAGCCCCATTCTCTCAGAGCAAGACAAGTTACATCTTCCCCCAAGGGTTCTACGGTATAACCCTGAGGGGTTTGTGGGGCATCTTTTCTCTTTGCTACTGGCTTCAGCCCTCACTGGCTATCTTCATCCTATTTTAGGGGGCCAGTAACTAACACCTCAGTTCTATTTAACCACTTAACATTGGTAGTTTTTACCAAGGGATGTTTACTTCACAGATACAGCAAGAACAAACATAGAAACATTTCCTTAATCCACTGGGAGGACATAATGCCCCCTAAGCCAGGTAATTCTCTGTAGGTGTGGATATTAAGTGCATAACTTAGCTCAATTCCTGCATATCATAGGTACCACTGGTTGTTTGTTGTCCTTCATTTCTCAAAGAGGATGAAAATGACATCCTTATGCTTGAGTCAAGATTTAATGTGTCTGACTGTGGCTGATCAGGCCAACACAAGCTCAGAATGCTCTACGCCACAGGTCGGGCACAAATAGTCTGTGTGAATGTTTGGGGTGGATACTCCAAACTTGTGCATCCTGCATTTCCTTTGAGTTGTCTCAATTCTGCTTTGCTCACAGAGCACAACTTCCATGTCCAAAGGTGACATTGCTGTCCGGTGAGTCCTTCTGTTGGGTTGGTGTCCCAAAGGTCACCTCTGAAGATCGATCCTTCTTCCTGAATCCTTGGGACATCAGTGCTTTTCTGGATGTATAATCTGGCCCAGATTCTGACTCCTTACTTCCCATGGTTTGAGCTTCTGACCTTTGAAACTCTCAAGTTTGGAGATTCCACCCCCTGCACCTAAAGCCATGAGTAAAGGAGTCATCATGCTCCCCCAGATATGAAGGCAGCAAAAAGAGAAGTCCAGCGCTGATTCTGGTCCTTTCGAAGATGCCAGGAGTTCCAGCTATGTAGCCAATGGAAAAAGGCTGCTCTCAACAACATGATAGGCAACCAACTGCTCCCAACAACAGGAACTAGTTATGGTATGTTCTCATATGCACCTCCTCACAGGTCATCGGTGTCCTCCCAGCAGCATCTCCCTCTCATCCTTCACATGGATTTAGCAAGCTGATGGAGGATCTTCGCATGTACAGGACCACCAATACATTATGAAGAAGCATTATAATGAGAATTCTATGAAAAGCCTGGGAGGAATTGGAAATTTACAATATATTTTGTAAAGACTTTCCTGTAATGGCTAAAGAGAGAACAAAGGAAGACTAACATAACTCATTTTATGAAGAAACTAAGTTTAACTATTTTTATTTTTGAGGAGAAATATGAAGAGGATAAGGGGATTCTCGAGAGACTAAAATCAGTATCTGGGGTAAACTGATGTGAGGTTCTATTTCTGGAAGTGAAGTTGTCTACTACTATGTTGAGGGTTTGAGGTGACTTTTAATAAGATACATGGAAAATGTTTTGTAAATCTTAAAGATATATAAATGCTGGCAATTATTAGAAATAATCACATATGTTTTTGTTATCAAGATTATTTTTAAATTATAGGGTTTGAAGTAACTTTAAGATATGACATATGGAAAGTCTTTTGGCAGTCTTGCAGGTATATAAATGCTGGCAACTATTATTATAAATAATTATATACCTGTTTTATTATTAAGATTACTTTTAAATTATATATGTAATAATTCCAATTTTCATTTAGTCATAAGAGATTAAGGGATTTATTTTATAGAGAGATGAGTAACTACTATTGGGAAACGATGTTTATCCAGGTCCTTTAGGAAGTAATATTCAAGGAGGATGCAGGGTTTGGGGGAGGTGGGATGGCTGGGGGGAGGTGTTGAGTGAACTGATATTGAGAAAGAATTTGCAATTGTATTAATATAATTAATGAAGTTAATGAATGGAATATAATCAAACATAATCCTGGACTATCACAGTGTTTTGGATGAGAAGATTAAATGTGAAAATAAGTCCAGTAGCAGAGTAACCTATAAGTGAAGTTGAACAGCCAAGGCAAAAGTTGCGATGTTAGATTTTAGTGTACTTGTCCTGGACTTTAAAGGATGACTAGGATTTAGAAAGGTAGAGAAGGAAAAGAGGGGAACATTTTAGGTGGGAGAGAATGGCACACATTGGTGTGGTGGTGTAGACAGGAAGGAAATCAGTTTGATTACAGTGAAAGGTGCATGTTGGGAAATACTAGAAGATGAGGTTGAGGCTGGACAGGTAGGGTGATGACTGAATATAGAAGGTACTTATAAAGGGGTA
The DNA here is from genome assembly GCF_011100635.1 of Trichosurus vulpecula. Taxonomy (NCBI): domain Eukaryota; kingdom Metazoa; phylum Chordata; class Mammalia; order Diprotodontia; family Phalangeridae; genus Trichosurus; species Trichosurus vulpecula. The sequence continues at coordinate 311,211,374 of NC_050574.1, read as the reverse complement.
GAAGAGTTTAGACATCATGGGGTTAGAAATAGAGAGTCATTTAAAGTTTTTGAGCACGGGCAGTACATGATAAAATCTATAAGTTAAGAAGATTAGTCCACTGATGGTGAAATGCAGGATGGATTAGAAGGATCTTGAACACGATATGGAGAACAGGTAGTTTGTTATTGCCATGATCCAGATGTGAACTGATGATGGAGCTAGCCATTGGAATAGAGAGAAGATTGGTGTGAGAATCATTTCAGATGGAGAACTTTCAGGATTTGTTGACTGAACTGGATATAGGGAATGGAAGAGAGTGAAATGTTAAAGGTGAATGAGGAAGAGGAAACTATCCAAAACTTTTTTTTTTGGCTTTAGCCTGGGAAGGCATGCTATATGCATGCACTCACATATGACCTCACTCATTAAAGTGCTGGCCTGCTTCAGAAGGGCTGCAGGGATTACTCTAATTACTGATACTTCCTAACTTGCAGGTGTTAGATTTGTTTTCAGTTTACTGCATTAATTAGTATGAATTTTAATGACTACAAGTTGTTTGGATGGGAAGAAATTAGAATAAATTCTACACAGGATCTGGGTGTGTGTGAAGAAATACATCATAAAGTATTTAAAAATACAGATCACGGAATCAATCGATTGGAAGCAGGAGTGTCCAGGTAAATGTTTAACAACCAACTCTCCTTAGAGGAAAAACTTTATGCTTGACACACTTTTAAGTTTAGTCTGCATTATTAACACTTTCTACATCACCATTTTCTTAGGTCTAGACAATCAACAAAACAATAAACCAATTGCTTATTTGTAGCGTTTACCAATTTATAAGATGTGTATACCGAAAATTTAACAAGTAGCTTTTGCTGTCCTCTACACAAGCTCTTGCCAGCCCCTACAGCCCCAAGCCCTGGTTGAAAGGGAACTCAGAAGTCACTTAGTCCAACCTGTTCTTGAAACAGAAATCCCTTCTATAACATTTCTAACTGATGGTCATCTAACTTGTCTTACAGACTTCCAGTGATGGGAAACATTCCCTCCCTGTCTACTTCAGGACACATCTACTGATTAAGGAGTTTTCCTTTATATCCAGTCAAATCTGCATGTTAGTAATTGCTCCCCATCGCACCTAGTTCTGCTTATTGGAACCAAACAAATAAATCCAATCCGTCTTTTATAGGAGTGCCCTTCAAATACTTAAAGATAGCCTTTTGTGTCCTCTTGGAGTCTTTTTTCACTCCAGGCTGGCATGCCCAGTCATCAGTCTAAGTCCTTGTGACTCCACTGAAGTGGCCTTTTTTCTGGGTTGGATGGTATCTCCATGACACTTGTAAAGTCTTTGATCCCTCCCATGCCCTCCTGAGGAAGCTCCTGTTCTGGCTTTGATAAGGTGGTAATTCTTTGCCTGGTTCTTGGTTCTTGTTGTTCCATTATACCCCATTGACAATGAAGATTAATAATTAAGGAAGCACAGCTAGTTCTTACACCTGAGCATTTCCTTAGGTTTGACCTTTGAAAGGGATTGACATATGGATTCCTGGGTGCTGGAGACAAATAGGGAGAGGGAGAAGAATGAAACAAAAGCTCTGACGGGCTTCTCAGGAGGGACATCTCCACATCCATGTGGCCCTTCAGGGATGACAGTGGAGAGAGGGAGTGGAGGATTTCTTAGACCATGCCTTCTGGATCTTACAGATGAGTTCCTGGACCAAGAGTAGAAATTTCTGAAGCTCTTAGAGCTAGAACTAAGGAGCAATGACTCACAAAACCCCAAGGAAGGTACGAACCTGAATCCGGTCCTTCAATGGTCCTTGGTTCATAGACTGTGCACGTTGGTAAGAGAGTTCAATTCTCTATTGATTCAAGTTCTTTTGCCTTAGATCCATATAGGTCTTTGGGTGGTAGAAGTCCCTTTGCAACTGAAGACAGTTGTCTTGACTGTTTATAATCTCAGGTATATGAATGTTTTATGGGTTAAATAAAAAGCCTATCCTATCTTTCTTGAAAGATGATATCTAGGCTCTTTTTTTGATCATGGCTTTCAGGTAGTCCAATAATTTTTAAATTCTCTCTCCTGGATTGATTTTCCAGGTCAGTGGTTTTTCCAATGAGATATTTCACATTATCTTCCATTTTTTCATTCCTTTGGTTCTGTTTTATAATATCTTGATTTCTCATAAAATCACTAGCTTCCACTTGCTCCAATCTAATTTTTAAAGTAGTATTTTCTTCAGTGGTCTTTTGGACCTCCTTTTCCATTTGGCTAATTCTGCCTTTCAAGGCATTCTTCTCCTCATTGGCTTTTTGGAGCTCTTTTGCCATTTGAGTTAGTCTGTTTTTTAAGGTGTTGTTTTCTTCAGTATATTTTTCGGTATTTTTTTGGGTCTCCTTTAGCAAGTCATTGACTTGTTTTTCATGGTTTTCTCGCATCCTTCTCAATCCTCTTCCCAATTTTTCCTCTACTTCTCTAACTTGCTTTTCCAAATCCTTTTTGAGCTCTTCCATGGCCTGGGACCAGTTCATGTTTTTCTTGGAGACTTTTGGTGTAGGCTCTTGAACTTTATTGACTTCTTTAGGCTGTATGTTTTGGTCTTCTTTGTCAGCAAAGAAAGAATGCAAAGTCTGAGACTGAATCTCGGTGCGTTTTTGCTGCCTGGCCATATTCCCAGCCAACTAACTTGACCTTTGAGTTTTTCAGTGGGGTATGACTGCTTGTAGACTAAAGAATTCTATGTTCCGCGTTTGGGGGGGAGGTGCCAGCTCTGCCACACCAGCACTGCTCCTTCCCCAACCCCCAACCCGAACTGGGCTTAGATCTTCAGCAGGCGCTGCACTCCTGCTCTGATCTGCCACTTAATTCCTCCCACCAAGTGGGCCTGGAGCCGGAAGCAGCAACAGCTGTAGCTGCCCCACCTCCGCTGCCCCCGGGGCTGGAAGCCGACAAACTCTTTCTACTCCCGCAGCTTTTCCCACTAACCTTCTCCGCAGTCTTTGGTGTTTGTGGGTTAAGGAGTCTGGTAACTGCCACAGCTCACTGATTCAGGGCGCTAGGGCATGCTCTGCCCGGTTGCTGGTGTTGTTGGTCCACGCCGCTCAGGCTGGGTTCTGCTCCACTCCGTTCTCAGCTCCCAGCTCCGTGTGGGATAGACCTCACCCAGAGACCATCCAGGCTGTCCTGGGCTGGAGCCCTGCTTCCCTCTGCTGTTTTGTGGGTTCTGCCATTCTAGAATTGGTTCAGAGCCATTTTTTATAGGTTTTTGGAGGGACTCGGTAGGGAGCTCACACTAGTTCCTGCTTACCAGCCGCCATCTTGGCTCTGCCCCCTCCCTATCCTATCTTTCAATTACAGGGCAGCTAGGTATCACAGTGGATAAAATGCCAGACCTAGAGTCAGGAAAACTCATCTTCTTGAGTTCAAATCTTGTCTCAGACACTTATTAGCTTTGTGACCCTAGGCAAGTCACTTAACCCTGTTTGCCTCAGTTTTCTCATCTGTAAAATGAGCCGGAGTAGAAAATGGCAAACCACTCCAGTATCTTTGCCATGAAAACCCCAAATGGGGTGACAGTTGGTCAACCTGAGTGACTGCATGGGATCCAAGGATCCAAAAGAGATCCTGATAATACCAGGGGTCACCCTTGAAGGGGTACAAGCCAAAGAGCACAATTGTTGAAAGGTTTCCAAGATCAAATCTGATCTGTGTAAATGCAGAACTTTAGTTGTAAATCAGGGATTGTACTTCAAATGATCCTTGTATGTCATGATTTCCAGCCTCTTCCTCAACCTGGCCACTCTACCCTTAATATGCTCTAATTTAGTAAATGTCCTCCCTAAAATGGGGGATGTAGAATACTCCAGATGTGATTTGAGCATAGAGGAGCATTATCATTTTGTCAAGAAGCCCAGTGTAGCACGGAAAGTGGTAGTTATTAGAGGAAGTGAGGTAAGTGAGAGGAACTGAGATGGTATATACTGGGATTTCCTACATCCTTGGTTGTTTCTTTGAGAGAAAAGCACAAGTCTTTGCACAAACCATTCTCCAACCTGCAATCCTCTTCCCTAGATGGCTAAATCATATTTCTGCTCTTTTAATCTCTCACAGTTTATCAGCCCCCGATTAACATTAGCCCCTGTAGTGTACTGGAAAGAACACTGACTTTGAATTAGAGGATTTGAGTTTTATTCTTGGGCTCCGTATTCATTAACTATGTGAGTGGGTAAGTGACAATTTCCATGTGCAGCATTTACTCACTTGTAAAGTGGGGATAATGATACTTGTATTGCCTGTCTCATAGGATCACAGATTTAGAGCTGGAAAAGAACCTTCAAGTTTCTCTGGTCCAATCTTCTTGTTTTATAGAAGAGCAAACTGAGGCCCAGGGAGATTAAGTGACTTGCCTAAGGTCACACAGGTAACTGGTGACAAAGGCAGGATTTGAATCCAGGTTGTCTTACTCTAGAGCCAACCACAGTATTCCAAGATACTATGCGGCACGGTGGATAGGGCATTGGCCATGGAATCAGGAGGACCTGAGTTCAAATCTAACCTCAGGCATTTACTATCTGTGTGACCCTGGGCAAATCATTTAACCCTGATTGCTTCCAAAAAACCCCAACTCTCAACCTTATACTGTTGTGAGAAAAGCACTTTGTAAAACCTTAAGGTGCTATCAAAATGTGAATAATTATTGGTGATATGGACCAATGAAAGAGAACAAGCATGACCAAGGAACATATCACAATGAGAGGGCCATAGGCATTCTGTGGACAAGTGGAAGGGGAGAGAGTGAGCTTAGTTAAAAGGAGGTAGAGGCCCAGGAAGGGAAATGGAAGGGCACTGAAAGACAAATCTTGCCTAATTTTAAATTTTTCTAAGGGTTAGATCTCTTGGACTTTTTGTTGTATTTATTGAATAGTCTCTGTTCTGGGTAAAGTTCAGTTTAGACTTAAAATAATCAAGCAATCATCCAGTTATTGAATCACCCAGTTATTGAATGCCTCCTTCAAGTAAAGCATCTTCCACGTGCCCTACAGTGTGAAGCCAGGGTCCTTACCCTCATAGGATTTTTGAAGAGGGTCTAAGATTCCTTATACTAAGGGTCAGAGCAGGGTGGTACTAGGAGAGAAGACCTACTTCTCAGGAAGCATTATTGAAGGGCATTCTCTCAAACACTCCTAGGAAGACATGGCATAGTTGGCTCATTCAGCATCATCACAGAGTCACCCTTCCCATGAGTCACTCTCCCTATCTCTTCTCCATACAAGCAGAGGAAGGCACAAAGTCCAGCAACAATTTGATTCCAGGATGAAAAGGAACACTTCTTGCCTTTCTAGAGGATTGCCCTGAGGGGGTAGGCTTTTGCAAACCACAAGGAAGATATCCGATAAAGAATGAGGGCCATGATGCTCATTCACTTAATTCATTAATTTACTTTTCAATTATTCATTCATTCATTGATTATCTGTCCTATCAGCATTTTAGTGACTTGTGTGGATTCCTGTGTCAGGAGCTGTGGCAAATGCAACTAGTATTTATATAGTGTTTTATAATTTGTAAAGTGCTTTTTGTTCAGTGTTTTCAGTTGTGTCCCACTCTTTGTGACCCCATGTGGAGTTTTCTTGGTAAGGATACTGCAGTGGTTTGCCATTTCCTTCTCCAGCCCATTTTACAGATGAGGAAACTGAGGCCAAAAGGATTAAGTGACTTGCCCAGGGTCACATGGCTAGTAAGTATCTGAGGCCAGACTAGAACTCAGGTCTTCCTGACTCCAGGCTTGGCACTCTATCCACTCTACCACCTAGATGCCCCCAAAGTACTTTACACATGTTGTCTCATTTGAACTTCACAATAACTTTTTGAGGTAGGTCCATAACGTAGATCAGGAGACTGAGGCTGAGAGAGGTTAGCCTGAGACTTGCCTCGTACCTTGCAGCCAGTAGGTGTCTGAGGCAGAACGTGAACTCTTCCTGGCGCCAAGTCCAACACTGTTTCCACTTCACCACCCATTGTCACTGCCTTAAGGAAATTTCACAGCCTAGTGAAGGACCTAAAATTAGCAAAGGTGGCAGAATTAAAGACTGGCAAGGACAATGTAGTCCTTCCCAATTGTACAAAGGACTGAAGGGACTCTGGTGCAAAATGGAATGAGAGACGTAGGAATTCATCATGGAAGGCTTCTCAGAGGAGGCAAAACGGCGGCTGGCTCTTCAAGGAAGTTTTGGTGACTGAGTCCTAGTCGGAAAGGAGCTCCAAGACAATCTAGTCCAGTCCTTAACTGCACCAGTCATCATTCAGCCTCCACTTGAAGAGCGCTAGTGGGGTGGGGGTGGGTGGTAGGGCGTTGGGGGAGGTGGAGGTGTGTATGTGGGGGGTGGATTGGGGGGGTGGAGGAGGGGGAATGGAGGTGGGGGTCGGGGAGAGTAGAGGAGTGGGGTGGGGGTGGAGTGGGGGGCGCGGAGTGATGGGGAGGCTGCTCCCTCCAGAGGCAGGGCAGCGCTAATTGTTTGGCAGTTTTCTGTTAAATCGAGCCCCAATCTGCCTCTCACAGCCTCCACCTGTTTCAGGTTCTATCCTCTGGGGCCCTGCAGAATGAGTCTAATTGCTCATTCGCATGACAGTCTTCAAATACTTGAAGAAAATAATTATTTTCTCCCTAAAACCTTCCTTTCTCCAGGCTAAACACCTTCAGCTCCCTCCCCCGATCCTTGATTGGCACGGCTTCTCGTTACCTCCCGGTCCTGCTCACTTTCCTTTCGTCTCTGCCCAGCTTCTTTATCAGTGCTCACTCACGTAGCGCTGGGAGGGAGGTTTGCTTCCCATTCTGGAGGTGGAAAAATGTAGGACAAAAGGGCTTATGTGTCTCTCTGATCCGGGGGTCAAGGTTTAAGGATTAGAAGCTGACTCTCTCAAGCCCTCTGGCGTCTTCTGATGGCTATGTTTTCATTTCATCTTCATTTTGCTCTCAAGTTTTTTCAGGCTTCTCAGAAGGGCAGAAGTGCCCAGTGCTCGCAGTGCTGAGAAGGGACAGACACATGGTGTCCCGGCCACTCTCTGCCGCATCTGAAAACTAATGCTCTGAAATGATTTTTGCAGCCAATAATTTTATTTTTCACCTCATCAGGCTGAGTTGCAGTCAGCCTGTACCTCATCCGAGTAGAATTGATTACAGGCTGGGAATTAGTGTAACACTTAATAGCACTAATGGAAATGAATATAAAATGTAAATATATATGATACACATACACACACATATATATATATACACACACACATATGCACAAATCTTTTAGTTTCTCACTTTTTATTCTGCTACTTGCAATGTTTTCAGTTCCCATTCTGGTTGTCAGGCCTTCTGGTTGAGAAAGGAGGAAAAAAATAGCCACTTTATTATCACTTGCCAGTGTGCCTCGCCTTATGTAAATCTGCTAAATGAAAATCTAACTTTACCCCACATATATTAGTTGGACATTAAACATTTATTTAGTACATACGTGCCAGGCACTGTGCTAAGTTCTAGGAATACAAAGAAAGGCAAACAAACAAAAAACCAACCCCAAACAGGTTGTGCCAGAGGACATTAATATTAATAAACAAGGGTCTGACGTGGGTTTCTTTCTTTTCTTCCTTCCTTCCTTCCTTTTAAATTTTATTTATTTTATTTTGACCTTAAGAAATAAAACAAGCATTTCCATAACATAGAATAAAAAGATGATTGCACAAGAAACTGCATATCTATTGCGTACAGCTTGCTATTCCTTTTAAATATATAATAAATTTTCGTGTAACTTTTTTCCTTTTTTCCTTCCCCCAATGGCTACCATTAGACATACACACACACACACACACACACACACACACACACACACACACATAAAATCATTCTGTACATATTTCTATTTATCAGTTCTTTCTCTGGATGCAGTAGTGTCTTCCTTCACACGTCTCTTGTAGTTAATTTGGGTATTTACAATAGTCAAAATGACTTAGTCACTCAAAGTTATTTTAAAAACAATATTGCTGTTACTGTATACAGTGTTCTCTTGGTTAAATTAGTGTGTTGAATATCATTTGGTTAATTCCCAGGTTTTTAGGAACATATCAATTGCACAGATTATATTATTAGTCATCTTCATATATTGACCTTAAATCTGTATGGCAATTTATGTTGAGTAAAAGTGGTTCACTTTCATGATGTCATTTGATCCTTAAAACTGATTATCCTGTGGAGCAGACAAACAATGCATATGAGCCAGCTGAGGAACAGAGAATGCAGATGATTTTCTTAAACATGCACAGCAATACCACCTCATACCTATTAGACTGACTAATATGACAGAAAAGGAAAATGATAAATGTTGACGATGTGGGAAAATTGGAATGCTACTGCATTGTTAGTGAAGTTGTGAACTGATTCAACCATTCCGTAAACAATTTGGAACTATGCCCAAAGGGCTATAAAACTGTGCATACCTTTTAATCCAGCAATACTATTACTAGGGCTGTATCTCAAAGATATCATAAAAAAATGAAAAAGGACCCACACGTACAAAAATATTTATAGCAGTTCTTTTTGTGGTGGCAAAGAATTGGAAGTTGAGGGTATGCCCATCAATTGGGGAATGGCTGAACAAGTTGTGGTATATGAATGTAATGGAATACTATTATACTATAAGAAATGATGAGCAGGTGTATTTCAGAAAAACCTAGAAAACTTATATGAACTGATGCTGAGTGAAGTGAGCAGAACCAGGAGAACATTGTACACAGTAACAGCAACATTTTGCCATGATCAGCTATGATAGACTTAGCTCTTCTCAGCAATACAATGATCCAAGACAATTTCAAAAGACTTGTGATGAAAAATGCTATCCACATCCAGAGAAAGCACCATGGAGTCTGAATGCAGATCAGAGCATGCTATTTTTCTACTTTTGTTTCTTTCAGATGGTTTTTCCTTTTTGTTCTGATTCTCCTTTTACAACATGACTAATGTGGAAACATGTTTAACATCATTGTACATGTATAACCTATATCAGATTGCTTGCTGTCTTGGGGAGGGGGGAGGGAAGGAAGGGAGGGAGGGAGAAACATTTGGGATTCAAAAGTTTACAAAAAAGAATGATGAAAACTATCTTTACATGTAATTGGAAAAAATAAAATACTATTAAATGGGAAACACAGCAAGTTATGGAAGACCTAGGACTAGAGCCAGATGTGTTTAACAACTGACTCTCCAAAAAAAAATACTGTTACGGGCCGAGTTAGAGCTGAGCCCTGCTCTCCTCAGACCTCCAGGCCCAGGGGCCTGCTGAGATAAACTCAGGGCTTTGGGATATGGGTGGAGGAGGGGTCTCGCCTTTGTTGCCTCCCTAGCGATTCCACCTGCCTGACCATGTGGAACTTCGGGCTCTCTGGCAGAGCATGTGGAACTTCCGGCTGCCTGACCATGTGGAGTTTCCGGTTTTTGCCTGGACTGCCTGCCCGAAAAGGAGCTTCGGGTAGCGCGGGAAGAGAAGGGGAGGAGAGTAGGCGGAGTCAGGGCGGTCCTAGGACCCAGGTGTATGAGTTTTACCTGTCTTTCACCCACTTAACCAAAGAATGTACCTACGTCACTAAAGGTATAAATGTGTGCTTGCTGAAATAATAAACGGAGTCCTTCACCATCTTTTTCGGCTCCTGCCCCGTACATTGTCCATGAGATCAGGTCCTTTGCTTAGGCAGAGGCCTGGGGCTTGGGGGGAACCCCGAGCATAGTTACGAGGCTTCGGAAGCTCGTAACAAGTGGTGCCCAACGTGGGGCTCGAACCCACGACCCTGGGATTAAGAGTCCCATGCTCTACCGACTGTAATGCAGTTTAACCTTCGTCACTAACATTTTCTCCATCATTTTCTTAATCTTGGACAATCAACAAAATAATAAATCAAGTTCTGATTTGTAGTATTTGCTAATTTCAGAGTATAAACACCCACGCTGAAAATTTAACACTTGGCTCTAGCTGGTTCTGGCTTGCTCAGGACAACCCCTGACTAGAACCTAGGTGTCCTCACTCTACAGATCTTCCTACCATACAGTTCTACTTCCACTGGGCTACAGTTCACAGATTCTTTGTCCACAAAGAATAGCCTCACTGAGCAAATGGATAATGTGGTTTAAATGACTTTACAGGGTTAAGATTGAGCCTACTCAGAGAAGAAAGGGAGGATTTTAGCATCTTCTTAGAATGCCATTAGAAGTGGCCAAATGTTTAGGACTCTTTTCTTTTCATTAAAACAGACTAGAGCACTGATTTAGCCTAGTTTATGAGTTACGAGTATAGCCTGTCCTTGAAAAAAAAAAGTACTGTATTTCTTTAAAAATATTACAAATTTAGACTTGTCACTAATTTAGACTGACTTTGTAACAATTAAGCAGGGTTGATTATTTATATTTCTGTCCATCAGTCACCTCTTGAATTCCTTAGGGTTTCTGTCACTTTCTGTTGTGGATTGCTTCTCCCATTCTGAAGAACTCTGAGCCCTACTTCTTTTGCCACAAAATTAACCTCAAAACTACCTCCTGTCACTTAATTAATTTAGTTAATTAATAAACTAGCACTCAAGTTGCTCCCCAAGATAATTTTATCTCTATAGAGTAGGTGAGGAGTGGACACTGAGGCAAGGAGAGAGATTAGTTGACCTCCTCTCAGAAGCAGAGACAGTTGGTGACACAGTGAATAGAGTACTCACTGGGCCTGGAGTCAGGAAGACCGGGGTTCAAAGCCAGCCTCAGACTCTTATTAGCTGTGCGACCCTGTGTAAGTCACTTAACCTCTGTTTGCTTCACTTTCCTCATCTGTAAGAAGGATAACAATAGCACCTACCTTCTGGCATTGTTGTGAGAATAAGAGCAGATATTTGTAAAGGGCTTTGGAATTCTTAAAGTTCTACATAAATGCTAGTTATTATTGTTAAGTAGAGCAGGAAATCAATTCAGTTGAATTCAGCAAATCAGAGAGACAGCTGGAGCGTTGCAATGTGGAGTGTGATAGACTACGTAGCTGTTCTCTGCTCAGTTCTGGCTCCCACATTTTAGGAACGACACTCACAAGTCCAGGAGCATCCCGGGGGAGGTTAGCAGGCAATGACTATGCCATGTGAGGGTCCTCTGAAAGAAATGGAGATCCAGAAGATGCAGGAGCCTACAGAATCGAAGATTCGGTGGTGGTGGAGCAGGGGGACGTCATATTGATTGTTTTCAAGTATTAGAAGGGCCTTCACTTGGAAGAAGAATTAGATTAGTTCTTCTTGGTCCCAGAGGGCAGCATTAAGAACAATGAATGACTGGAAGTTGCAGAGAAGCCATCTTAGGCTTGATGGATGAAAAAGCGTGTTGACATTCAAAGCTGTCCAGCAGTGCAGTGGGCTACCTTGATAGGTCATGGGTTAATTTTCAATTTGTGTTGTACTAAACTTTCTTAGATAGGCAGGGGCTGGACTAAATAGCCTTGAGTGCTCTTCTCTGAGATTCTGGGATTCAGAGCCCTGGATTTGGATTTGGAGCATCGTGTCCTGCTCTTGTACTTGTTTGTCCTTTGTTTACAAAGAAGACCAATAACATCATGGGGTGATGTCTTGACTTGTGGGTGAATTGGATTTAAGTGAGGCAGAGCCTTGGTCTCTTCCAGAGTCATCAAAATCCAGTGGCAGGACAAAAGTCAGGATGACTGGTGATGGCCCGGGATGCAGTTGATGACCTTGCTGTCTTTGATGCCTGACCAAGCTCTAGGCGCTTCAGCAGCCTTCATGGCCATTGGAGCAAATTGTTCTCATCCTCCCATTCCACTGGGGAAAGTCTTTAAATGCTTGGGGTAGATACCTCCCTAATTCACTGGCAGGTTTGAGGCCTGTTGGTTACCTTCAGCCTGGTTTAGCCTATCTGCTGAGATGGTTTTACCAGAGTGTGGCTGTTGTACATGCTACAGTTTCTTGGAGCCACAGGCGAGAGTTGAGTGCCAGGTGGCTGTGGACTGGGGGAAGTCAGGGAAGGCTTGGTGGCAGTTAAGTCTAGTCTTTTTTTTTTTGTATTTTAAATTTATTTATTTAACATATTTAGGTTTTGGCATTGATTTTCACAAGAGTTTGAATTACAAATTTTCTCCTCCCCTCCACTCCAAGATGGCGTATATTCTGGTTGCCCTGTTCCCCAGTCAGCCCTCGCTTCTGTCACCCCACTCCCCTTCCATCCCCTTTTCCCTTCCTTTCTTGTAGGGCAAGAAAAATTTCTACGCCCCATTGCCTGTGTATCTTATTTTCTAGTTGCATGCAAAAACTTTTTTTTTTTGTTTTTGAACCTCTGTTTTTAAAACTTTGAGTTCCAAATTCTCTCCCCTCTTCCCTTCCCACCCACCCTCCCTAAGAAGTCAAGTAATTCAACATAGGCCACATGTGTATCATTATGTATAACCCTTCCACAATACTCATGTTGTGAAAGACTAACTATATTTTGCTCCTTCCCAACCCATCCCCCTTTATTGAATTTTCTCCCATGACCCTGTCCCCTTTCCAAAGTGTTTGTTTTTGATTACCTCCACTCCCATCTGCCCTCCCCTCCATCATTCCCCCCTTTTTTATCTTCTTCCCTCTTCTTTCCTGTGGGGTAAGATACCCAATTGAGTATGTATGGTATTCCCTCCTCAGGCCAAATTTGATGAGAGCAAGATTCACTCATTCCCCCCTTACCTGCCCTCTCCCCTCCTCCCACAGAACTGCTTCCTCTTGCCACCTTTATGCGAGATAATCCACCCCATTCTATCTCTCCCTCTCTCCCTCTCTCAATATATTCCTCTCTCATTCCTTAATTTGATTTTATTTCTTTTAGATATCTTCCCTTCATCTTCAACTCACCCTGTGTCCGCTCTCTCTTTTTATATATATGTATATATATATATATATATATATACACACACACACATACATATATACATACATACACATTCACTTATATATCTATATCTATATATATTATATATATGTATATATATACATATACATAAACGTATATATATGCATGTTCCCTTCAGCTACCCTAATGCTGAGGTCTCATGAATCATACACGTCATCTTTCCATGTAGGAATGTAAACAACACAGTTCAACTTCAGTAAGTCCCTTGCAATTTCTTTTTCTTGTTCTTTTTCTTGATTACCTTTTCATGCTTCTCTTGATTCTTGTGTTTGAAAGTCAAATTTTCTATTCATCTCTGGTCTTTTCACTGAGAAAGCTTGAAAGTCCTCTATTTTATTGAAAATCCATATTTTGCCTTGGAGCATGATACTCAGTTTTGCTGGGTAGGTGATTCTAGGTTTTAATCCTAGCTCCATTGACCTCCGGAATATCGTATTCCAAGCCCTTCAATCTCTTAATGTAGAAGCTGCCAGATCTTGGATTATTCTGATTGTGTTTCCACAATACTCAAATTGTTTCTTTCTGGCTACTTGCAGTATTTTCTCCTTGATCTGGGAGCTCTGGAATTTGGTGACAATATTCCTAGGAGATTTCTTTTTGGGATCTATTTGAGGAGGCGATCAATGGATTCTTTCAATTTTTATTTTGCCCTGTGGCTCTAGAATGTCTGGGTAGTTCTCCTTGATAATTTCTTGAAAGATGATATCTAGGCTCTTTTTTTGATCATGGCTTTCAGGTAGTCCGATAATTTTTAAATTATCTCTCCTGGATCTATTTTCCAGATCAGCGCTTTTTCCAATGAGATATTTGACATTATCTTCCATTTTTTCATTCCTTTGGTTCTGTTTTATAATATCTTGATTTCTCATCAAGTCACTAGCTTCCACTTGCTCCAATCTAATTTTTAAGGTAATATTTTCTTCAGTGGTCTGTTGGACCTCTTTTTCATTAGGCTAATTCTGCCTTTCAAGGCATTCTTCTCCTCATTGGCTTTTTGGAGCTCTTTTGCCATTTGAGTTAGTCTAGTTTTTAAGGTGTTGTTTTCTTCAGTGCATTTTTCAGTATTTTTTTGGGTCTCCTTTAGCAAGTCATTGACTTGTTTTTCATGGTTTTCTTGCATCCTTCTCATTTCTCTTCCCAATTTTTCCTCTACTTCTCTAACTTGCTTTTCCAAATCCTTTTTGAGCTCTTCCATGGCCTGGGACCAGTTCATGCTTTTCTTGGAGGCTTTTGGTGTAGGCTCTTGCACTTTGTTGACTTCTTTAGGCTGTATGTTTTGGTCTTCTTTGTCAGCAAAGAAAGAATCCAAAGTCTGAGACTGAATCTGGGTGTGTTTTCGCTGCCTGGCCATATTCCCAACCAACTAACTTGACCCTTGAGTTTTTCAGTGGGGTATGACTGCTTGTAGACTAAAGAGTTCTATGTTCCACGTTTGGGGGGGATGCGCCAACTCTGTCACACCAGCACTCCTCCTTCCCCAAGAACCCCCAACCCAGACTGGACTTAGATCTTCAGCAGGCTGTGCACTCCTGCTCTGATCCGCCACTTAATTCCTCCCACCAGGTGGGCCTACGGCCAAACCTCGAATTCCTTCCACTCCCGAAGCTTTTCCCACTAACCTTCTCCACTTTCTTTGGTGTTTGTGGGTTGAGAAGTCTGGTAACTGCCACAGCTCACTGATTCAGGGTGCTAGGGCCCGCTCCGCCTAGCTCCTGGTCTGGTTGGTCCGCGCTGCTCATGCTGGGCTCTGCTCCGCTCAGCTCCCAGCTCCCAGCTCCCAGCCCCGTGTGGGATAGACCTCACCCAGCGACCATCCAGGCTGTCCTGGGCTGGAGCCCTGCTTCCCTCTGCTGTTTTGTGGGTTCCGCAGTTCTAGAATTGGTTCAGAGCCATTTTTTATAGGTTTTTGGAGGGACTTGGCGGGGAGCTCACGCTAGTCCCTGCTTTCCAGCCGCCATCTAAGTTTAGTCTTAAAGGACATTAGGACATAACCAGATGTGGGGTGAGGAGGTGGAGTATGGGGAGGGGTGGGGGAGAGGATACTTCATTTAAAAGAACACAGGATAAATGGAGCAGAGAAGATAAGTATGATTATGGGCCAATCAGCCATTTACTACATATCAGGGACAACAAAGAGACCTTCTTGTCTGAAGTGGAAGGTTAGCGTTGGGGTAGGCAAGAGATCTTAATTGAGGCTTCTTAGGCTCTCATCTGAATAGCTGGAGCTGTCACTCCTTTCCAATTTTCTCAGGTTCTTCTAGCATTCCTTCATCCGTTTAGCATTGCAAGGGAAGAAACCCCTCCCATTCTCTCCCTTAGGCATTCTTTCCAGGGTCAAAATTAACTGGTCAGTTTACAAGTTTCCCCTGTGGTTCCCCTATTTAAGATTTTCGTTTGCCTTTCTTTCCTCCCCTGTTCTTTCCTTATTCTAGCTATCTTATTCCTACTCCCCTCTGTTTTTCCTCTCTCTGATGAATAATTAGAACCCTCCAGTGTAAATCATTTTGGGCAAATTAATTTTCATGCCAATCAGAGGAAATTAATTGGCTTAATGGTGTTCCATATTCTCCAGGAGGGGCCTGCCAAGAACCCTTTGCCCCTCCTCCTGCCTGCCAGGTTGGGCTTCCTGTTCCTTTCCTCCACTCTTTGGCTTGTTTTTTTTTTTTCTTGCAATTAGAAGAGTATTTGTTTATTTTATTAACTAGTTTTAACAGTATATTCTTTGGCCCCTCTACTCAGCTAAATGACCCGTTTAACAAGTGTGATAAAATCCTCATTATAGGATTTAGTGAAATCTTCCTGGTTCACTACAGCCTAAATGTAATCCAATTACCTCTACCATTTCCACATAGGGCTTCCCTAAACAGTCTCTTGCTGGAAAGGGTAAGATCTGAGGAAGGCTATGAGGATGGTTATTATTATAAATTTCCTGGACATCATGGGGCTATGGATACAATTGGAAGATTGCCTCAGATTGGTGTCCTAATCCATTACCATGGTTTGGGTACTTTGAGAGGTTTCACAAAAGAAATCAGACAAGCCAGGAATGCTTGAGAGGGGCCTTTATTCTAGTGCTTTTTAACTTATACTAGGCTAACATGAGACATTCAGGATTGGGAAAGGGGCATTCAAGGACACAAGCCAGAAGGGAACTTCTGTCCCTGGCAGGAGGAGGAAGGGGGTTGATGATGATATTGGGGGCCATCTTCTGACTTGGCAATTCAGTGTCTGTCAGGCTTTTGTCACACTTCCTAGCTGATCCGTGAGACACATGAGTACTTTGTCACTTCCACGGGAGAGGAAGTTATTTGATGAGCCAGGTGAGGGCTGTGGCTTTTGGGAATGGGGGTGGTTTCTTGCTCAGTCATGTCTGATTGATTTTTCATCTCTGATGTCACAGGCATATAGACATTAGAGATTGAAATGTGAAGCCACCACTTTTCAGAAATGAAACATGGGGCATGGAAGGACTTCTTCATTCTTGTTCTCTTCATTAATTTTCTCCCCCTCTTGTCTTTTCTGAACTTGCGTTCTTGGTTCACAGTCTATATCCTTATTTATTCCTTATTTTATCTCTTTGCATTCTTCGTGGAATGAAAGCTTCTTAAGTACCAAGTGTGATCTCCCTCTTCTAGAACCATTTTTATCTTTTTGCTTCATTGCCCCTTTTTCTGTTATGTCTTGCTCCTAGAAGTATCAACTTTTTTCTTTTTTCTTTTCCTTTTTGAGGGGGGAGGGTCAGGCAATTGGGGTTAAATGACTTGCCCAAGGTCACACAGCTAGTACATATCAAGTGTCTGAGGCTGGATTTGAACTCAGGTCCTCCTGACTCCAGGACCGGTGCTCACCTAGCTGCCTGGAAATACTAATTTTTGAGGGAAGTAATGAGGATAGAATCATTGCTTCATAGTTGAAATTACCCCGTGTCTCAAAATCTACCCTTTGCCCTCTCCATGATCATTCTTCCCATTTGCCAGACAATCTCATTTCTGGATTTATATCCTTCTACCCTTCTGAGTTCTGGCTGTTCTCAGGAGCTCTGGTTCCCTTCTCCTAAGGCACAGTGTCGTCCATGAAGGAAAGTGGTCTCCTGAGCAACAATTCCACTGTGACTAGAGCTGTTGAAAGGTACCCATCTCTCATTATAGACATCTACTTTTTCACCATTGGTTGTGCTCTTCAGTGGGATCCACTCCCAACCCACTAGGTTGAAACCTCCATCTTTTATCCTCCCTGTTTCAATTGACTCCATTTGAACTTTTCTTGGCAAAGATACTGGAGTGGTTTGCCGTTTCCTTCTCCAGTTTATTTTACAGATGAGGAAGTGAGGCAAACAGAGTTAAGTGACTTGCCCAGGGTCACATAGCTTGTAAATGTCTGAGGGTGGGTTTGAACTCAGGAAGATGAGTCCTTCTGATTCCAGGTCCAGCACTCTGTGCACTATCGAGCCACCTAGCTGCTTGCCTATGTAATCTTCCCAATGATCAGGTCTGACTATATCACTCCCTTCTCCAAAACCTTCACTAATTTTCCTTTGCATGGGGACTATAGGGGAACATATCCACATGGGGCCATGGTGGCAAAGT
The DNA here is from genome assembly GCF_011100635.1 of Trichosurus vulpecula. Classification (NCBI taxonomy): domain Eukaryota; kingdom Metazoa; phylum Chordata; class Mammalia; order Diprotodontia; family Phalangeridae; genus Trichosurus; species Trichosurus vulpecula. The sequence continues at coordinate 311,193,853 of NC_050574.1, read as the reverse complement.
CCACAAAGATGGTTGGTCTGGGTCCTTTCTCATAATGGAGGTTCTTCAACAAACTTACCTATTAGAGAAAGGGGCCACAGAATCAGAGGAAGAAGGCAGTTGGAGGCAGAGGGAAGAAGTCTGGGGAATGACCTTAAGCTATATGAGAATTGGTGGAGGGAACTGGTGATGCCTATCTTTAAGAATTTGAAAGGTTGCTACTTGGAAAAAGGCTAGACTTGTTTTGCTTGGCCTCAGGAAACAATGGGTACAAGATGAAGAGAGGCAGGTTTAGGTTTGATGTTAGCAAAACTTGCTAATAAGGAGAGCTATCCAAGAATTGAATGGGCTGCCCCTGTAGGCCGTGTATTCTTCCTCATCTCAAGGCTTTAAGCAAAGACTGGATCACCACTTACTTGCCAGGCATGTTAGAGCTGGACTAGATGGCCTCTCAAGGCCATTCCAACATTGAGATTTTATGATTCTGTAGAAAATGTCAGACATGTCTTTATTGGAGGAGTGGGGTAGGCTAGAATGACTGGAGAGCACAGGTGTTGAGTTGGGCCTTGAAAGGTAGAAGGATGGAGAGAAGACAGAAGGCATTGCTGGCCTCCTGGAGGGGACAGTGAAGAGACCATAGACGGTGTGGAGGAATAGAAGGAGATCATAGGATGATGAGGTTACGGATTTAGAGCTGAAAGTTACGTCAGAGGTCGCCTAATTTTGCAGATGAAGAAACCACAGCCCAGAGATAGTAAGTGACTAGGGCATCTAGGTGGGACGGTGAATAGAATTAGGTCTGGAGTCAGAAGGATCTGAGTTCAAATGCAGCCTCCGACACTCACTAGCTCTGGGACCTTGGACAAGCCATTTAACCTCCGTTTGTCTCAGTTTCCTCATTTGTAAAGAGAGGATAATAACAGCAACTCCCTCCCAAGGTTGTTGTGGGGATCAGAGGAGATAATGTCTATAAAGTGCTTAGCAGAGATTTGTAGGACCTGTTTGTATCACCTCATTATAAGGTGGGAGCACTCCCTCCTCTCCCCACGGTGCCTCATTTGACTGAAACCTAATTAGGGTGTAATATAAGCAAGAACGAGTGAGAACTCTTAATTGAGAGCAGGTAGGCATACAGTAGGTGCTATATAAATGCTACCTATTGTTATTGCCCCAGGTTACACAGGAAGTAAGTAGTGGAGTCAGGATTTGAACTCAGGTCAGTGCTTGTTTCACTGAACCATACGGATATAAACAGTGCCCTAAGTGTTAAAAATAATATTAAGGGTTGACTTTGTGAAGCCCCTAATTTCTTCTGTAACCTGAAGGCACCCTAAAGTCCTTTCCCTCCCCTTATCTTGAACCTATACCAAAAGAATTGCTTATCTCCCTTATCCTGTATTCCCCCCATCTTTTAATTTTTAACCTGTGTTCTCCTGCTCTGTCCTTAAATCCTTAAACCATAAAGAATTTCCTTTGTCTCCTTCATCCTATGTCATCCTGTCCTGTCTTTAATCTTTAACCTCCATAAAAACCTCTAAAAGTACATCACCATTCTGAAATCTCTATATAAGCATAACTCCCCCAAATATTGGAGTCTCACTTAGCTTTCTTGCTAGGAGACCCATCCTGCTGTTTCCTCCATACAGCTCCCAATGGCTGCGGAGGTCTAAGTGAATTCTTTCACACCTGAACCAACTCTAAACCTGACATAAACCTGGTTATGAGGTTTGATAGTAGAGAACCCTAGTTCAACAAGTCTTCTCAGCTAAACATGAGAGGAAAAGAGCCTAATTCTTTTTAACGAGTGCTGCAATTTATAACCCGCCTGAACTGTGCTCAGAACCTGGTCTTATGACCTAACATATCCTCAGACTACCCCACCCCAATCCTGTGGAAGGACTCCCACTAAATATTGGTTGTCCTTTCAGCCTCTTATCCCCGAGTGGGGGAGACGCCTGCAGAGTACAGGCTCTGGGCTGGGGAGGGGGCACACTTAGTATTCCAAAACTAGCCTGGTGTTCAGCTATTTTTAAAGCTCCTTTAATAGCATCATGGCTGTGAGCTTTGATTGAGTTGGAAGTATAATTTTCAATTAAGAGTCTTCACTCATTCTTGCTTACATTACACTCTAATTAAATTTCAGTCAAATGAGGCACTGTGGAGAGGAGGGGAGAGGAGGGAGTGCTCCCTCCTCATTACTCCAAGGTCTAAGTCTCATTCAGGTCATACAAATAGGCTTCACTGAGTCCCTTGCTCACTTTATCAGACTCTCTGTTCCTATCCTCCTGCTTTTCAGTGGTAAGTGACTGGGAAAGAATGAGGGTAACTAAGCACAGAAAAATGGAAACAGACTGTCCCGGAATGATACTCTCTGAGAGTTGTTGGGGTGACCACTAGCTCTCTCTAGCTTTGGTCCCTATTTTTCTCAGGGGGGCCTTGGCTTTTGAAGAGCACCGAATTAACTCAGTGGGAGAGATACTGAAATTTTTCTGCTATCATACAGATGTAACCTGTGGCTCAAGGTCTCCTCAAGGTCTTTAGGCTCACTTGGACCTGGTCTGACCTTTAGGGCTGGTTTCTCTTTTTGGCTTATTCCACTCACCTCAGAGTTTAATTTTGGAGAAATTGCCAAAACAGAGCTTATGTGTAGATTGTGTTTAGGTTCCCCATGGTGGATAGAGTGCTGGGCTTGGAGTCAGGAAGATCTGAGTTCAAATCTTGCATCAGATACTTACTAGTTATGTGATCCAATGCCAAATCACTCAGTCTCAGTTTTCCTATCAACAAAATGAGTGGGTTGGGCTAAGTGACCCCTAATGTCCCTTCACCCCCTAAATTTATGATCTCAACATCCTGTAAGACACTCAGTGTTCAACATGGGTCTGGGACAACCTTTATGTTTCTCCCTCTGAAAATTCGCAAGCTGCAAGGGACTTTCAGGATCCCATGAACAGATACAAAAGTATAAGCACACAGACAGCCCATTAGACTCTCCCTCCAGGGTTTGGGAGGATAATGAATTAGCACTCCTTTTCACCTTGGACCTGTACTGTCTAACCAACTCATAGCAACAAGTAGGGAGGGCTGGGCTGGTTTCCCATTAAGGTAGCAAGGGAGCCATTATTGGGATCTGATTGGTTTAGGGCTTGAAGTATTTATTGATGTGGCTTCTTTGTCACCTGAGGCATAAAAAGTCCAGCCTGTGGGGAGCTGGAGACCTGGAGGTTTATTAGAATTCCCAGTACCCTACTGGATGTCTTTTTGACCCAACTTTGTCATGCCCAAACTCTTGAAGTTAATAATTCTCAAATTTGAATTCCTACAATGTAACTTTGAAAACTGGTGCTACTTTTCTGCCTAGGAGGCTCCATTCTGGGATCATTCTGCCTGGGTAATTCAAAATACTCCTACCCTGCTGCCTCTTCTACACAGTAGTCTGAGGTTCAAGAACAGTGTCCTTCAATTTCCCTCTCAGACTATAGGAAAGCATATCCTTCAATGCTTAGCATTTCTCTTGCTAGTCACTATGATGGTTTTTGGCTTGAGTGAGGAGGGGAAGGGAGAAATCTAGTCCCACTACCTAGACCCAAATTCTGCTCAACTACATTCCATTCTCAAAGTCCAAGGAAGTGTGAGAGAGAAAAGTATACCCACTTTATTTTTTTGTTTATAGAACATATGGGAAGGGTGGCTGTTTCCACAAGAGTGCCTTCCCTCCAGGCTCTTTTTCACAAATCATCCTGAGGCAGCCATAGTCACTGGCAACTAACCAGAGAAATTGCCTGTGTCTTCTTGGCAAGGTACCAGATTATATGCCTAGCTCCAAGAGGGATGCCCTTCAGACAGTCTCACCAAGTTGATCAGGGAACTCATCAAATTGATTAAAGTTTCCCCTGATCAAACCTCTTTACACTAATTATTATATTTATGTCATGTTAGTGTGGTGTAGTGGGATGGGTACAGCATTTGAGAGCTGGCTCTACCATTTACTAGCTATGTTACCTTGGAAGGCAATTTTACACCTCTGAGCCTCTACCTCCTCATCTGTAAAATGGAGATAATTATGTTTATATTTGGGGATTCTGTAGTAGCTACTCATTTAATGGACTGAAAATGCTTTGGAAGCCTTAAGGTGCTATGTAAATGTCAACTATTTCTTCTTCTTCTTCTTCACCATCATCATCATCCTCATCCTTGACCTTGGTTAATGGGAATCCACCTAACTAGGATTCAAATCAAATATTTCTTAAGTCCAGAACTTCAGGTTATTGAGAACTATTTCCTGCACAATTCTAGTAGCTAATTGGATGGGAAAGGAATCATTTCCCTCAGTTGCTGGTGTAATCTTCTTCCTCAAATTATCTTGTACACATTTGCATTCCACAATAGAATTTAAACTTTTTGAGGGTAGGGATTATTTCATTTTTGTCTTTATATTCCCAGCACTAAGCACAGTACCTTGTAGAAATGCTTAATGTGTTTTTTCAATAGAAATGCTTAATAAATGTTTACTGAATTGCGTTTGTTAATAGAAGCACCCTTTTCATTCTCTTAGGAGCATACTTCAAGGGAAATAAGGAAATTGACCGAAAAAAGACAGTATCAAAAAAAAAGCAGCTTCTATGCAATGTATTGAATTCAGGCTGCATTCAGCCTTCTCCATCTTTATCCAGTGGCCTAGAAGAAAATGGCCACTGACATTCAAAATGATTACCCTGGAGGTTCTGCAAGATTTTCTGTCAGCAAAGACTAAGTAAGCTATGTTCATTAGACTAGACTGTCTAAGGCAGAAAAAAAAGATAGCATCCTGCATGTGACTGTCATTTTGTGTTCCTAAGACACTAGTGCATATATGATTCCTTGCCTCAAAAAATGTTTGGTTGCTTTCTACTACCGATAGAATAAAGTCCGTATTTCCCGGCCTAACATTCATTGCCCTGAAAAATAATGGTCCCAACAGACTTTTCTAGTGTCATCTCTCCCTCCTCCTGTGCTTATGTCTCCTCATTATTGTATTTCCACTTTAACGTGCTCTTCCCACTCCCTCATCCTCATTGAATTCTTGTTTTCCTGGTTTTGCTCAGATTGTTACTATTCTAACCACCTGGAATGTCCTCATTTTATTTCTTGGCTTACTTAAGAGCTTTCTGTCAATGTGGCAGGGTAGAGAGCAGGCTAACTTTGGACTGAGGAAGACGAAGGTGGGCTCCTTCCTCTGACACATATGCATGATGTGCCCATGGATAAATCACTTAACCTCTCAGTATTCTAGAACTCCCTCTAAGACTACAGATTATAGATGAGTTGCTGATCTACCTTGCTAGGGAGTTCCCAACACTATTGAAAGCGCACATCTGGACCAAAATATAAAATCCTATCCCCTAAGGCCAAACTCATATTTCTCTATTGTGAAGTGCTTCTAGCCCTGAAGAACGTTTCTAAGAATGAGACTAGGGATGCCTCAGACCATCAGTTACATACTCCCCTAGTAACGGGTGTTCTGACTAGTTCAGGCTATTTCCCTGGTTCCTATACTCTATGTACAAATGAACACAGACCAGTGGACTTTATTCAGAGCTCTGCATCAGAAGCAGAACAAACCTCATGGGGCACTAATTTCGTGGGAAATACACAAACTCAGGGAGATACATAAACTCATACACTGGGGAGCAAAGGGACAAAAACTCCCAACACAGTACTTTCTGGAGGCCCGTGTCTTGCCTGTGTCTTCCATATATGCTTTAAGCTGCAATAGTATTATAGAAAAATATATAACATAGCCCACCTCCTGCTCATGCTGGCACCAGTGACCAGTTTCAACAGATCACAAGCTCCAGAGGAACTTCTCTTTCTTGTTTTTTAATGCATCCTTTAGATGCTTAGGCAGAGTAGAGGTCTCAGCTGTTCTGAGTATTATTGCTATTTGCATATGCGTTCTCTGTCTTGACATGACAGCTCCTTACATTGTTGTGATTATACAAGGATTGTGGTTTTTGCTAATTCCTCTGCGGCTTTGTTTACCCAAGGTGCTGACATGCTGAAGCTTTCTCACCTTCCCAGCTCACAACAGTTCCTCCCTCCCCTAGACTCCTGTAGTAGTTCCTGTGTGCATTATTCATTTTGCATTTTGCCATTTAGCATTTTGTCTTGTATTGCTAGTTATCTTCTTGTGTATTTTTTTCTGATTCCCCAATTAAACCAAATGCTTTCAGTAACTATCTCAGTGTTAGAAATTATGAGAGATTTTTAGCAATTGAGGATGAAGCAAAAAAAAAAAGTAGCGAGGAGGCTCCAGTTTACCATAACCTCAGATACCCTGAACATTGTGGTTAATGGAAATTTTATTCTAACAGAAATAGACCAACAAAATCTGGGCATATTAGGTAAGCCTCCTGTTGTTGTTCAGTTGTTCAGTCATTGCAGTCATGTCTAACTCTTCATAAGCCCATATGGGGTTTTCTTGGCAAAGATACTGGAGTGGTTTGCCATTTTCTTCTCCAGTTCATTTTCCAGATGAGGAAACTGAGGCAAATAAAGTTAAATGACTTGCCCAGGGTCACACAGCTAGTAAGTGTCCGAGGCTAGATTTGAACTCAGGATGATAAGTCTTGTATCTCTATCCACTGTACCAACTAGATACCCTCATTAGGCCTCCTACTGTCTGATGAAGAAGATAGATGAATGACTCTTTCTCTTTCTCAGGGAATACCTGTGTATGAAGGAAGAAGCTACTGTTGGGAAACATGGTGTCATATGGTGGCAAAAACGTTGGCTCTTGAGTTAGAAGACCAGTATTCAAATCACTGCTGGGCAGTTGAGAGGAAGATGTTTTATTATGTATTACTTTTGGTTCTTACTATGTATTGTTTTATTGCTTTTATTGATTCTGCTCAAAGAGTAAAACACTGAAAGCATATTCAATCATGGCTGTCCATTCCTGGGAGAGTTAACTCCATTATGGTTACATCATATGACTAGAGCGAGTTCATGGAAGAAGGGAAGTTTGCTAAAAGTGGAGGGGAGCTGCTTCTGATCAGATAAATCCATGCTAATCTGCAGTCTGTAGCAAGAAAGCAAATTAATATGGACAACAAGAAAGGTGGAACTTGAGGATCTGGTCTCTGAGAATCATAGAGAGGTTGGCACTTCCCCGGCATTTCTGTTGGCTGAGTAGAGTACTGGAACTTCTGGGGCAAATGTAAGATTCACCCAGACCCTGACCCTTCCTGGTAAATCTGGTTATTGGCCACTAGTGCCATTTGGTGGTTAAGCCTGGTACTTTGAGTTGACCTCTCTAGTTGAAACCTCTTAATGGGTCCCTTCCCTCAATCTTGAGTAGACTTAGGCTTCCCTCACTTCCTGGGAAGCCTAAGGTTCTTTCTGCTTCTGAGATGAAATTTGGTCCTTTAATAGACCACACTCTCAGTGCTGTTCTCTAAAGCTGGGTTAGGTCATTAATGAGGACATTGCATTTGAATAGAGCTCTGAGTTTATTACTTGTTGTGATAGGACCAGCATTTTCCTGATAGGGCTTCTTCCCCTCCCTGCCCCCTCAACATGGGGAGGCCCAGTCCCTTCCTTTTTTTTCCCCTAAAGCTGAGGGATTAACTTTCCATAAAAGGAGACAAAATTGTCCCTGGGGACCTGATTGATCCAGGGCTTCTCAATTAAGCGTCTTGTCACCTAAAAGCATAAAAAGTCCAGTATGGGATTGGTGGATGTCTGAAGACCACACTAGTCACCATGTACCATGATGACCAGACACATTTTTTATGGAGACAAGAGGAGCCACATGAAGAGAAGCAAAGTGCCACAGTCTCTTTGCTGTGTTAGGTCAAAGGGAGTCTCCTTTTGGTAACAGCCCATTGACTTTGGAGTACCTTATTTTGTCCCAGCATCACACCTGAACTAAGAGAGTGCTTTCATTAGAACTTCCTCTAACACCTGTGCCTTCTTGGTTTCTTCATCCCATTCCTGGCAGAAGATCAGGTTCCCAGCCCCAGTCACACAGCGCAGTCTCTTTTCTGACTGTTGGTATCACATATCAGAGGACACAATCATCCACCATCTTAGCTAGTTCTCTAAGTGCTGCCTTTTGGAGTTGATTCAGATTCATATGCCTTTGATTGTTAATTCATGCTTTATGACCTATCCCCATATACTTTACTCCTGAATCTCTATCTTGTTTTGAGTTAATGTCATAGTGTTTTATCTATCCCTGCTTTATTGCTGGCATTGATGTTTTTTGGAAGGTGGACAAAGTCCTGGACCTTAACTAGAAGAGATATTGTTTTATGATTATGGAGTCTCAGGAGAAAGAGACCTCAGAAATCAACTAGTCCAGACCTATAACTGAACAGGGACACTCTGTAATATCCTTGACCCCTGTCCAGCCTCTGGATAAAGACCTTTTGAGATGTAGAACTGCCCCTTTCTCAAGAAAGCCCAATCCTTTGTTGGATAGCTCAGTTGTTAAGAAGCTTTTCTTATACTGAGTAGGAATCTGTCTCTTTGTAGCTTTCATTCAGTGATTGTGGGACCAAAGAAGAACAAATTTAATTCCTATGCAATATGACAACCTTTCAAATACTTGAATATAGTTTTAAGCCTTTAATTGTGTGCAGATATATAACAGTTTGCATAAATATAGTATTGTTCCATGCATATCTCCAATTTAACTGAAATATCTACAATTTAACTGAAACTGTTTTGTATATGTTTGGAGGACCACAGACTTAGAGTTGGAAGGAACCTTTAAGGTCATTTGGTCTAAGCTCCTCATTTAACAGGTGAGGAAATTAAAGGTTAGAGAGGCCTTGTTTATATAAGTGGGAGAACCTGAGCCCATGTTCCCTGATTTCAAATGCTTTCCACTGCTTCCCATATAATTTTTCCTAAGTTTTCTCTTCTTCTGGCTAACCATACCATAACCATCCTCTGACATGGTTTGGCATCACCCTATTATCATTTGTGATATCCACTAAACAGATTTAAAGACAGAGCGTCACCCTAAGGTATTGTATCTCACAAAATAAGTTAGATAACAAGTAAGATTACAAGGAGGTTTTCTAGAACAGCAGGGAAAAGTAGGGAATGGAGTAGATATGCTTTCTTGTTTGAAATGGACCTACAGCTAGACTGATATGTAACACAAATGTATATTGGAATCATAAGATTTTAGAGTTGGAATAAATCTTAGAGGTCATCAACCTAATTCTAATAGGTGAAGAGAAAGAGTCTCAGAGAGGCAAAGTAATTTGCCAAAGGTCACACAGCTACTAAGTGGCAGAGCCAAAAATAAAAAACAAGTCTCTTGACCTCCAGTACAGGGCTCTTTTGACACATCAGGGATTTGGGTTGTTCCCATGATTATGTTTCGGGAGTGGAGGTGGCTATCCGAAGTACTTAAGATGGAATTAGTAGGTATTTGCACTTCTTGTGACACCCACGCAGTTTTTAGACCTTTCCTTTTGTAATCCAGGCCTTAAAGAGTCATTTGCATAAGATTCTTCTCATTGGTGGAGATTGATTACTCAATGCTCCAAGCCTATGTAAGGGGCAGAGTCTTGAGGGCTTGGAAGAAGAGAAGTCCCGGTGCTTTGGCTTCTGATTTTGGGGAAAAAGACAGGTCCCTGAAGGGAGAAAAGGACTCTTGGAAGAAGCTGACGTGTAGAGGAGTTGGCATCTCAATCATGTCCTTCTTCTACTTAGGTAAGATATGGGACTCTGTCTCTTGATTGAGCTGAGATATCTCACTCACAATGAGAGACCTCATTCATTCTATATATTGTTTGGTATATATTTTCATCCATATACTTTCTCTGATTTTCATCTATCTGCTTAGATATATGGATTTATTTGCTCTTCAATACATGTGTTCTTTGTGGAACTGGGTGGGCCTTCTATATATATATTGCTTGGGGGTATTCCTTCTGCATTAAGGGATAGTGATCAGGAGCTAACCTAAAAATTATTTTCCCTACAATAACAACATTTTAGGAGACAAATAGACATAATTCTAGCCTTGTACAACTTCCCTCTGAGGAGAGCAGAGTGGCTAGTGTCTAACCCAACTTTCTACTCCCCTCCTGGCTGGAATCAAAGTCTCCTTTGGGGAAAGGTGGACTGAGAAGACTCTTGAGGTATTCTTTATCCATACTTCCTTGGGGGCCACATCTAGGCAGACCCATATGGACACACAAAACCTAAATGTGCAACAAAAGCACCACCTCCTGCGCTTTCAATTAATGGGACCTGATTAATCTTGGAACACTTTGGCTATAACATTCCTTGTCGATCAGTCCTATTTCCCCAGCTAAATATAAGTAAGTTTTTTGAGGGCAGGAATTGCATTTTGTATTTCTCTTGAGCTTCCCAATGTGTCTAGTACTGGGTTGGGTAGGTAACCAAAAGAGACTTATCGAATGGAAAAATGAAACTCATAGTCACCATATTGTCTCTTAGATTCATCTCTTGTCTCTCCCTTCCTTCCCCATACCAGCTAAAATATAAACTCATTTCTTTCGCCTTTGTGGGTAGGGAGAAGAGTTGGTCACAATCCTGTATTTAATGGCCCATTTTCTTGACACTCAGCTTATATGCTCCATTTTTCAATTCCTTTCTTTCACTCGTAATGGGGCCGTTTCAATCAGGGAAAATAATTTCTTTCCCTCTTTGTTGAAGTCCCATTTTGAATTACTGGCCAGTCAACTGTTCACGTGCCTCCTTAGACATCATTCAAGTCAGCTCTTCTGCCTCCAGTCTCTTTAGTGTTCAAGATACACAGGTCTTAAAGTGTGTGTGCGCCCCTCTTTCAGAAGAGGCGAGCACAATGCAAGGGAGATAACACCAGATTTAGAGGGGTCCTAGCTCTGTCGCTAGCTTCCTGCTTCATCTCCTAGGAGTCACTGTTGTTCTCTTAGTCTCAGAGTTTTTTTGTTTGTCTTGTTTCACCCAAATGAGGATATTGGGTTAGAAGATCCCTAAGGTCCCTTCTGGGTCTCGCATTGACTCTAATTTGGTAGCAGGTCTGTCTAGTTTATCTACAGACCCTATCCTTCATTTGTCTAGAGACATTGGCCTCCCCAAGCAAGGAGAGGAGGCCTTTAGTGAGCGCCACATTCCTTGCTCTTGGAGCACTTGGAGCACCACTTCAGTGTCAGGAATCTCATTGGTTGTTGCTTACTGTTGGGATTTTTGAAGAGGCAGCCAGGTGGTGCAGTGAATATAGCAATGGGCCTAGAGTCAGGAAGACCTCAGTTCAAATTTGGCTTCAGACAATTACTAGCTGTGTGACCCTAGGCAAGTCATTTAACTGTTTTTTTTTGGTCACAATTTCCTTTTGTGTAAAATAGTGTAAATAATAATAATAGAATAAATAATAATAAATAGATAGAAAGAAATAGAATAAAAATAGAATAATAAAAATAGGAATAATAATAATAGAATAAATAATAATAAATAGAAATAGAATAAAAATAGAGTAATAAAAATAGGAATAATAATAATAGAATAAATAATAATAAATAGAAATAGATTAAAAATAGAGTAATAAAAATAGGAATAATAATAATAGAATAAATAATAATAAATATATAGAAAGAAACAGAATAAAAATAGAATAATAAAAATAGGAATATTGATAATAACCTCTGCTAGGACAGCTAAGTGGTAGAGTGGTTAGAGTGTTGAACCTGGAGTCAGAAAGACTCCTCTTCCTGAGTTCAAATCCAGTCTCAGATACTTACTAGCTATGTGATCCTAGGCAAGTCTCTTAACCCTGTTTGCCTCAGTTTCCTCATTTGTAAAATGAGCTGGAGAAGGAAATGGCAAAACCACTCCAGTATCTCTGCCAAGAAAACGCCAAATGGGCTCATGAAGAGTCAGACGTGACTGAAAACGACCGAACAGCAACAAAACCACCACAGTTGCTGTCGAGATCAAATGGGATAATGTCTGTAAAGCACTTAGCACAGTGCCTGACACATAGTAGTGACTTACTTAATAAATGCTTCCCCCACCCCGCCCCCTCTTGGGTATGCCTTGGTTTCCCATGTTTTTTTCACCGTGTACCCAAGTTCAGTCAATTCTCCCTATTAAGTGTCATTCCCTCGATATAAACTCGGACTTAGAATCGTCTTTGGTCTATCATTACTGTTTAGGGGAGAACCAGGAGTTTGCTTATGAGATACTGTGGCAGCTTGGTGACAGTTTCTGAATCACTCACAGATATAGCTAATTCCATAAAGTCCATTTTCAGATGCTCCTCTTAGCCTCGCTAGGTTCCTACCTTAAAATGCTTTCACATAGTGAGTCCACTTCAGCAAGACCCTCTAGATTTGCAGAGGACCCGCACTAGTTTAAGCAGAGGGTTGGCTTATTAGGGAGTTACTTCCTCACAAGGCTCTAGTATGCCCTGGGGCAAAAGCCAAAGGCTTTGAAGAGAAAGCAAGAGTGGGACTTAGGGAGGTGAACCCTTGCCCATGACTAAAATCCCTTTATCTCTTTCCCCAACACTACCCAAGAAGCACCTGCAGGCATTCTGAGAGGCACAGAATGAGGGCCATCATCTCTATTGAGAATCAATCGTATGACTGACAAAGGGAAATGAGATCTTTTTCTGAGGTTTTCTTAGGGGGTCAGGGCTTAAACTTACAACAATGATGGACGGCAGTAGTCAGGCAGCTGGCCACACATTAGCTTCCAAAGCTGTGCCTCTATTCAGGGGCCACAACCGTGTCTATCACAGTGACGTATTGGATGGATGTTGGTGAGATTGCTTTCTGTTTGCCAAGCTTCCTCCTTTGTTGTTTTCAATTAAGGCAGACTTAAGGTTTGAGATCCTTCCCTCCCCATCCTCTCAAAGTCATCTTTCACATTGATGTGTCCTTCTCCAGTCATTCCTGAGCTTGTTTCCTCTCCTGTAACCCTTGATTTATTAGGAAAAGTTCCCTCAGCTATTCTCTGGAATCCCTTTGGCAACCATTAACTTGCTCCAGTCTTTGGCTGCCCTTACCCTTTCTCAGCATTAGCTGATGCAGCAATAAACATTTGCTGGCTCTTGCTTCCATGCCCAATGTGAATTTCTTTTCCCTTTTTTCCATTCAGTATTTCAATGGCATCTCCATATTTCTGTCCTCTGTAGTAAGAAGGGATTGGGGGTTTAATCTCTCTTCCCCTTCTTCTCTCCTCTTCACTTAACTGAATCCTACCCATCTCAAGTCCTTCCTCTTGCATGAAGCCTTCCCAGATAACCTAGAGCCCAGAGTGCTTTTGTCTTCCCTCTGAACTCCAAGAGTGCTACCAAACATGGGGCAATCAGCATGTGCTTTTCTGATAGTAATACTGTATAACTAATAGCTCAGTATTATTTTGTATGTGCATCTTGTGTTCCTGTCCAGACTGTCAACTCCTTGAGGGTGGGAACAGCAGGTTACATTTCTTTGTTTCCTCCCTTTGTGCCTAGTACAGAGCTGTGCAGGTTGTTGTTCAACTGTTTCAGTTGTGTCTGACTCTTTGTTACTCCATGTGGGCTTTTCTTGGCAAAGATACGGGAGTGGTTTGCCATTTCCTTCTACAGCTCATTCTATGGATGAGGAAACTGAGTCAAACAGGGTTAGGTGACTTGCCCAAAATCACACAGCTAATAAGTATATGAGGCCAGATTTAAACTCGGGAAGATAAGTCTTTCTAACTCTAGGCCCAGTACTCTATCCACTGTGCCAGCTAGCTGCCAAGCTGGGCAGGTAGGCAGATTTAAACATTCACTCAATAGTTCAAAAGCTATTTACAGATCTCTTAATATGTACAAGGCACAATGACAGATACTTTGAGGGGAATATAACATGGCCCATGAGATTCTGAGATAGTGTGACTAAGGGTGGGTTTTAGGAAGAAACAACTTCTAATTTGCCCCATGTAGTCCCATGCAGCACCACTTGGTATGCCCTTGGTAAAGGTTTTCTAATTTTAGTAGTGATGATCACTTATGTATATAGAGTGCTCTGCAGCTTAGAAAGTGCTTCCAAATACATTCCCTCATTTAATTCTCTCAACAACCTTGTGAGGTAAGCAGGGGTTGGTATTATCACCCACATTTTACAGATCAACAAACTTAGGATCATTGAATAATAACTGCTTGTATAGAGCATTTAAAGGTTTTCAAAGTGCTTTACTTATATCATCTCTTGAATTGTACAACAAGTCTGTGAAATAGTTATCCCCATTTTATAGGGGAGGAAGTTGAGGATAAATTTCTTGTACATAGTAGGTGTTTTATATATCTATTTAATCCAATAGTCCAACATCCTCATTTTGCCAATGAGGAAATTAGAGTTCAGAGACATCATAGGATCATAAATCTAGAGCTGAAAGGGATTTTAAAGGTTATTGAGTTCAACTTCCATATTTTACAAATGAGGAAACTGAAGCCCACCCAGAGAATTGAGATGACTCTTTCAGATTCAGAGGAATTTAGTGGTAGAGGCAGTATTAGAACTCAGGTCTCCTGGAGAAATAGGGTATCATAGCTGAGATATGAACCTATGTTTTTAGATTCTAAATCTGGCGCTTTTTCCACTGAGGAAATGTAGAACCAGAGAATTTGGGGAGAAGGAGGGGATTGTTTTGGCAATGTATACGGCAGTAGGAAGCCCAAGGTTAATTGGAGTGACCTAATATGTTTCCATCTGGGGCTGAGAAGGAATGGAAGGTAACAAGTTAGCATTTATGTAGTGCTATAAGGGTTGCAGAGCACTTTAGTATATACTATCTCATTTGATGAGCTTTCATGACCAAGGCCAGGGGCCTATGGGGTAAGGCGAGGAGTGCCCGTGGAAGAAGGGATTGTGGACTTTGCTTTGGTCTCAGCTTTTCCCTCTTCAACCTCCTGCCCTAACCCCAACCCTACCTTTGGTCTCTTGACTCTTTGTTCTGCCCATTGTTCCATGTCTCAGAAGACTTTTTCTTAACTTTTGTCTTTGAATCTAGGGGAACAGGATGTAACAGTAAGGCAATAATAACAATGTAGATGATAATTGTCAAAATGTCTATGCGATTCTGTATTGCAAAGTATACTAGACTCTCCACATAGAAGGTAGAAGAAATAAACCATTTATTCAGACACCAGAGAACCACATCCCACAAACCATTTATCCAGTCAGTCTACTTCATCATAACAGCAAGGAACCCAAAACATTCAATGTACAATATAACAACCTGGAGCCTTGCCATCCCACGACCTCCCTGACCCCTTCCTGGGGTGTCTACCAAATACAAACTCACAGCACAGCTAAGTCAGCCTGTTCAGTTCTAACAATCATTAGGGTGGCCATTAGCAGCCAATAGGAGCCATAACATAGCACTCGCTTTCTCTCTCTCTGCGCATTTCCTGTGATATAACTTCCTTTTCCTGTCAGGAAGCTCCTCCTACCACATATGTCTTAGGCTTCCTGTGATGTAAACAGGTCACATGGCCTACTAATGGGTGGGAAAGATCTTCAAATCCAAATTGCTACTACACAGGGATAGACTTTTACCTTGTTTCTGTGGTCCATACAATGTTTTGCATTCGGACTCTCTCTCTCTCTCTCTCTCTCTCTCTCTCTCTCTCTCTCTCTCTCACCTCTCTATCAGCTCTTTATCTCTCCTCTCTCTCCTCTCTTTGTCTCTGTGTCTCTCTCCTTCTATCTTGTTCTCTGACTTTTCCTTAAATAATTTTGTTCCTTATCGTGATGATGATATTTGATAATGTCTGGTCAAAGCTGGTGAGGTGCAGTGATCAATAGATTCTCAGTTTCCTATGCTTTCACTGCTCCATTGACTACCAGTTTCTGGAACAGCCTGTCTATAGATTCACAAAGTCAAGGAGCTTCTTCCCTTCATGCTGGTAGGTGTTGATAAATTTGACATAAACTCACTTCACTGTGTAGTCACTGCTCCACCAAACTAAATTCCCTCTCAATTAGGAGTTGAATTAGAGTACACCTCCATGGAGTGTTGAGTCTGCACTGTTCACTTCCAGGAAATAGCTCAGCATTGAAGGTCTGCATTAACTTGGAATGATGAAACAGTCCCTTTATTGGCCACTGAACAGCAGAAAGAGCCTGTGACACAGGATCTCAAACCTCTTCAATTCAAAAGACTGCCTAGGCTGGAAATATCCATTTCAGGATCTCTACTCCATCCCCAATGTTCAGGAAAGAAACACAAGGCAGAAAAGGCATCTAGGAGCCCAAACCCAAGAGTCGGTAGATATCATGAAAGCTTCTTGAGGAAGAGAGTGACATGGTCAGAGATGTGTTTTAGGATTATCAGATTGGCTGCTGTATAGAAGGTGAATTGGAGACGGGAGAGACTTGTGACAGTGAGACCAATTAGGAGGCTACAGAAAGAAACAAATAGAGCCTGAACTAGGGCATTGGCCAAGATAAGCAAAATGTCCTGTTGCTGTCAGCCAGGATCCTAGAGCAGCAGGTTACCAACCACTCCTTAACTCAGTGCCTCAGTGGGTGGGCCAAGTTCTTTCATCTCATTCTAGCAGGTATGTCTCTATGTGAATGCATCCAAAAATCAAATCATTTCACTCATCTATTCCAACCCTCTAGAAATTTCCTTTCAATTCCCTTTATACCTTGCTTCTGCTTCATTGATCCACTTCTCTCAATGTCATTACTTTTGAAGAGCTTTTGGGGACTGCTAGGTAGGGCGATGATTAGAATACTGGGCCTGGAGTTGGGAAGACCTGAGTTCAAATCTGGTCTAAGACACCTACTGGCTATGTTACTGTGGATAAATCACTTAACTTCTGTCTGCCTCAGTTTCCTTATCTGTAAAAGTGGGATAATAATAGGGTCTACCTCCACCAGGGTTGTTGCAAGGATCAAATAGGATACTAACTGTAAAACACTTAGCACAGTGCCTAGCACATAGTAGGCTTTGTAGAAATAGTGTTATTATTTAGTCAATGCCATTATTATTAAATTAAAAAAATAAAGGATCTTACTGTCAATGAATTAGCTATAGCAGGTCCTTAAGTGCAGCCCTTTGACTGAATCCAAACTTCATGGAACAAATCCCATTAATAAAAGGATTTGTTCTCTAAAACTTGGGCTCAGTCAAAAGGTTATACCCGAGGACCTAGAAGGCCACATGTGGCCTTTAGGCTGCAGGTTCCCCACCCATGAATAGCTTTCATTTACTTACTGGTCTGGCCCCTCCCAAAGGGCTGCTGTCCATTTCTTCTACCCCCAACTAAGCAGAAACCTTCTCTTGCTGGCAGGAGGATAGCTTTTCTGGCATTATTGTGTCACTCCTCATTCCTTTCACTTTTAAAGACTTGGGCAGTGTAGTGTTTGATTTCACTGTTTTCTCTCTATCATTGTTCCTGATGCTATGACTCTTGGGAGACATGTCAGGCAAATGAGCCTACGTTAATGTATTGGCAAGCTCTTGTACATCTGGTACCCCAAAGATGCTAACAGAACAAGGCTTTTGGGATGGCTCTCTAGGGAACATCTATGTGAAAACATAGACAAGAATCATTCAGGGTGAGAAAGTACAGAAGGGTTGTGATCTGTCTGGGTAGAAAGAGTAGCCATATGGATGAAATCATGGAGACGCTCAAGCAATGCACCAAAGCACCATTAGTGGGGGCAGTGGGCGGATAGGCTTGTGGGGGAGATAGAGGAGGAAGGCACCTTAGGTGATAGCTTAGTAGGACTGTGATAAAGGATGAGGGCCTGGGAGGTAGGCCAAAGACCAATTTAGGAACGTCCTCTGGTTTCATTGAGGCCCATCTTCCCTCCATTCTTTTTCTTCCAAATCCTGCAGAGATACAAGGCTGCGTTAGGGGAATCCTGCCAATGCTCTCGTTCTGTTTATTTTGTGGCTGTTTCTGGCCTGACAAACCGCTGCTGAGGTGGGAATGAGAGGAGACTCAGTGCTCATTAATCCCCCAGGAGGCGTGAGAAGAAAGAAGGGCTGAGTAGATGGAGTAATTGAAATACATCGCTGGGCCTTTAATGGGTTATAGCAACGATAACTGTAACAATCTCTTACTTTTGTATAGAACTTTGAAAAGTGTTTCCCTGTCCGGGGAAGAGCTAGGATCAGATTGGATCTTCGGGCTCTAAATCTCTTTCTCTTTTTGCTGTACAATTCTATCTCACAGAAAGCATGATTTTCTGTCAGGTTGGGGATTTCCAACTAATCATCAGTTAGTAAAAAGTTGGTGAATCAGTGATGAGGGGCATGGGAGGGGGAAAGGGCAGCTAGGTAGCACAGTAGATAGAGTGCAGGGCCTGGAGTCCAGAAGACTCATCTTTCTGAGTTCAAATCTGACCTCAGACACTTACTAGCTGCGTGACCCTAGGCAGTTATATAACCTTATTTGCCTCAGTTTCCTCATCTGTAAAATGAATGTAAAATGAACTGGAGAAGGAAATGGTAAACCACTTTGACAAGAAAATGCCAAACTTTGCCAAGAAAACCCCAAATGGGGTCATAAAGAGTGAGGCACAACTGAAAATGACTGAAAAGCAACAACGAAAAGCAGCATGTGATTTTTTTTGTTTGATACTCCATACTTGTTATGAAAGTTTTTTCCCAAAGTGGTGGGGTTGGAGTGGGGTGGGAGAGAGAGAAAATAGATTTTGGAGAATTACAAAAAATTAAAAAAGCTGATCTGTTAAAAAGAGACCTGGTCTAGACTTGGACTTGAGCATCAGCCCTGCCTCCCACTAGTTATTTGACTGAGCAAATTCATTTCAGATGAGCTCAATCAGCATTTATTAAGAGTCACCAATGTGACAGGAAATATGCTATTCACTGGAGAGACAAGGAAAAATATGAAATAATCCTAGGGGAAAAAGAGGATGAGCATCCAGATGGAAAACTAAATATAAAATATATACAAAGTAGTTTCTTGGAGAAGGATACAAGTCTAATATATAGGACAGTTTGTTGGCAACAGAATTGAGGTTTCTCAGAGTCCAATGAAAGAATAGGGCAGAATGAGGTAAGGACTGAGAAGGGGTGGGGGCTGACATGGCTGGGAGAAAGACCTTTGGCACAGAAAGGCTCCATCTCAGAATCACAGAAGTTCTCAGTGGAGGCAAACCTCAATTCTGGATTACTCCCACTGTCTGCCTCTTTAGCTCTGACTCAAGGTCTGCGGGACCAACCATGCCGACTGGGCACTTTATCTTTTTTTAAAGTATTGCTTGTTTATTTTAAGCATTCTTTTAAAACTTAAAGTTCCAAATTCTCTCCCTTCCTCCTACCTCTCCCCTATCCACTAAGAAGGCAAGTAATGTGATATCAATTATACACGTGAAATCATGCAAAACATATTTCAATATTAGCCATATTGCAAAAAATATGATAAAGTTATATCTCAAATTGCATTGAGTTCATCAGTTCTCTCTCTGGAGGTGAATAGCATTTTTTTCATCATGAGTACTTTGGAATTGTCTTGGATCGTTGTATTAATCAGAGTAGCCAAGTTTTTCACAGTTGATCATCATTACAACATTGCTGTTACAATGATCTCCTGGTTCTTCTCACTTATTTTGCATCAGTTCATATAGTTCTTCCCATATTTTTTCTGAAATCACCCTCCTGGTCATTTCTTATAGTACAACAGTATTCTATCACCATCATATGCCACAACTTGTTCAGCCATTCCTTGACTGATGTGCATCCCCTCAATTTCTGATTCTTTACCACCACAAAAAGAGCTGCTATAAATAATTTTGTACATATAGCTCCTTTTCCTTTTCCTTTGATCTCTTTGGGGTATAGACCTAATAGTCATGTTGATGGACCAAAGGATATGCAGAGTGTTATAGTCCTTTGGACATAGTTCCAAATTGTTCTCCAGAATGATTGGCCTAGTTTATAACTCTACCAAAAGTTTATTAGTTTATCTATTTTCCCTCAACCACTCCAGCATTTGTTATTTCTGATAGTTGTGAGGTGGTACCCCAGGGTTGTTTTAATTTGCATTTATCTAATCAATAATGATTTAGAGCATTTTTTCCATATAACTATAGATAGCTTTGATTTCTTCTTCTGAAAGCTGCCTTTTCGTATTGTTTGACTATTTATCAATAGGGAATGGCTCTTATTTTCATAAATTTGACTCATTTCTCTCTATATATTTAAGAAATGAGGCCTTTATCAGAGAAACTTGCTGTAAAAAATTTTGAGATTACTTCATTTTCTATGGTGCCTTTTAGCAAAATGTAGTTTCTCTGATTATTTTTTTATATTAGGTCTATTTTTGTTTTTGATTTGTCTGAGATCGTGATTACTACCCTTATCTTTTTTACTTCAGCTGAAGCATTAGATTATCCTCTGGTCCTTTCTTTTAACTCTATGTGTTTCTTTTTATTTCAAGTGTGTGTGTCTTGTGTTCAACATATTGTTGGATTCTGGTTTCTAGTCCATTCTACTATCTGCTTTTGTTTTTTGCGTGAGCTCATCCGATCATTCATAGTTATGATTACTATCATGTATTTCCCTCTATTCTATTTTCTTATGTTTACCCTTCTCTCTTTTATTTTGCCTCTCTTCAGAAGTCTGTTTTGCTTCTGACCTTTGCCTTCTTTAATCTGCCCTCCTTTTTATTACCCCCTAATATCTCTTATTCCCTTCTCCTATTGCCCTATAGAGTCAGATAGATTTCTATACCCAGCTGAGTTTGTATATACATTCTTCCTTCTTTGACTCAATTCAGACGAGAGTGAGGTTCAAGCATTTCCTATCACACTTTCTTATTTTCCCCTCCACTATAAAAGCTCTTCCTTGCTTGCCTCTTTTATGTGAGGGTAATTTCCTCATTCTATCTCTCCCTTTCCCCTTCTCCCAGTGTATCCCTCTATCTCACTCTCTCATTTTTTTTTGAGCTCTTCCCAACATAATTGACTCATACTCATGCCCTGTGTCTATGTAGACTCTTTCTAATTGCACTAACAATGATAAGTTCATCTCCCATATAAGGAGGTAAACAGTCTAACTTTATTGAGCCCTTTATGATAGCTCTTTCATGTTTACCTTTTTATGCTTCTTTTGAGTCTTCTGTTTGAAAGACAAATTTTCTATTCAGCTCTGGTCTTTTCATCAAGAATGCTTGAAATTGAATGGAACACTATTTCATTAAATATCCATTTTTCCCCCTGAAGAATTATACTTAGTTTTGCTGGACAGGTTATTTTTGGTTGTAATCCTTTGCCTTCCAGAATTCATTTTCCAAAACCTCCTTTGATGTGGGAACCACTAAATCTTGTGTTAGCCTCACTATGGCTTCATGATGTTTGAATTGTTTCATTCTGGTTACTTGCAATATTTTCTACTTGACCTGAGAGCTCTGGAATTTGGCTATAATATTCCTGGGAGTTTTCATTTTGGGATCTCTTTCAGAAAGTGATTGATGGGTTCTTTCAATTTCTATTTTACTCTCTGGATCGAATATATTGGGGCAATTTTCCTTTATAATTTCTTGAAATATGATCTCTAGAATCTTTTTTTTTTTGTTCATGGCTTTTAGGTAGTTCACTGATTCTTAAATTGTCTCTTCCTCAATCTATTTTCTAGGTCAGTTTTTCTAATAAGAGATTTCACATTTTCTTTTATTTTTTTTCATTCTTTTGACTTTGTTTTATTGTTTATCTTGATGTCTTATAGAGTCATTAGCTTCTACTTGCCCAATTCCAACTTTTAAGGAATTATTTTCTTCAGTGAACTGTTGTGCCTCCTTTTCCATTTGGTCTACTCTGCTTTTTAAGGAGCTCTTCTCTTAAGAAAATTTTTATGTCTCTTAGGCTAACTCTGTTTTTTAAAGTGTTATTTTCTTCAGTATTTTTTTGTGCCTCTTTTACCAAGCAGTTAATTCTCTTCTCATATTTTTTTGTTGGTCAGTCTCATCCCTGCTTCCCTCCACCCCATTTTTCTTTCACCACTCTTGTCTCTTTCCTTAATGCTTCCAGGAATTCTTGTTGGGCTTGGGTCCAATTAGCATTTTTCTTTAAGGCTTTGGTTGTAGCTGTTTTCGTGTTGTCTTCTTTTGAATTTGTTTTTTGGTCTTCCTTGCTGCTTTTTATGGTAATGTTCTTTTTTTTTTTGCTGCTTGTTCATTTTTCTAGCCTATTTCTTCACTTTGAACTTTATGTTAAAATTGGGCTCTGCTCACCTAGAAGTAGGGAGATACTATCCATACTTGAGGCTTTTTTTGTGTTTTCAGAAGTAGTTCTGGGGGTCTGGAAGTTTTCAGTGCTTCCAAGGTGGTGTGATGGGAGGAAAGGTGTGATCACTGCTCTCTTGGTTTGTGCTCTGGTCTTTACCCAGGAAGGGCACCTGCTCCCCTATAGCCATAAGCACTAACACTCCTCTTGGCCCTGGAACTGTGACCAATAACCTCATCAGCTCACATGGGCTTAACTATCATCTCTATGCAGTTTGTGAGCTCCATGAGGGAAGGGAGTGCCCTTTGCCTCTTTTTGTGTCTCCAACAACTTAACACAGTGCCTAGTACATGTTAGGCACTTAATTAATACTTATTGACTAATTCACAGATCTATATATCCAATTCCAGTGTCTCTCCTGAGCTTCAGTCCTATTTTTCCAATTGCTTATTGGGTATTTTAAATTCAATGTTCTTAAATTCAACATGTCCCAAACTGAATTGATAATCTGTGCTACCTCCCAACCTTCCCCTCTTCCAAACTTCCCTGTTGCTGGCTGAAGACACTGCCATCCTTCCAGTCTTTCAGTTTCATGACCTCAGCACTATCCTTGACTCTTCCCTCTCCTTCACTTCACCTATGGTGCCAAACCACCATTTTTTACATCCATAACATTTCTAGATCGGATCCCTTTTCTCTACTCACACAGCTACCACCTTAGTTCTGGACCTTATCCCTCGTGACTAGATTATTACAACAACTTCCCTCATGGTCTCCCTGACTTAAGTCTCTCCCCACCCTATTCCATCCTTCACCCAGCCACCAAAGTGATTTTCCTAAAACATAGATCTGACCATGTTACTCCTTTACTCATTAAACTCTAGTTGCTTCCTATTGCTTCTAAGATTAAACATAAATGCCTCTTTTTCATTTTTAAAGCCTTCCACAACCTGGACCCAACCTACCCATCCAGCTTTATTGGACATTACTCACTCTCCCATACACTACAATCCAGCTAGACTGTCCTTCTCTCTGTTCTCCACGCACCATGCTACATTTCCCATTTGTGTGCCTTTCCATTGGCTGTCCCCTGTGCCTGGAATGTGTTCCCTCCTCCCCTCTGCCCCATAGAATCCCTCTATTCTTTCAAGATGCAGTTTAAGAACCACCTTCTACAATCTGCATGAAGCTCTTCCTGATCTCTCCAAGTGCTCACATCTTTCCTCCCAAACTACCTTGAATTTCATGATTTTGTATTTATTTATACTTATTTTGCTTATGTTTATTCTATGTATGTAATTGTTGCCTTCCCCATTAGCATGTAAGCTCTTTGTGAATAAGCATTGTTTTGTTCTTTGTTACTTGTGTTTCAGCTCCTAGCACAGAGCCTGGTGCTTAATAAATGCTGTTGAATGATTGATTGAACCATACAAAGGACAATAAATTGTTACGGACTTCCCAGTAGTAATGGTAACATTGATTTGTTGATTAGTTCTTGAGCAAAGGGTGGAAAGGTGTGTCGGGGTTGGGAGAAGGCTGAGAGAGAGGTAGAGGGGTAGATGAGGAGTTTCTGGTCCTGCCTGATGACCAAGGTAGAGGACAGTGGACTCCATGGGCTTGCCTGGTTATAGCGAGATGAGGCATTTTTGAGGTAACTGCCCTCTAATCTTCAGTCAATCAGCTCTGCCTCAGGGTTCTTTCAATGTCAAACAGCTTATCTTTGCCAAAGTGGGGAGAGGCTTCTGGAGGGTCTTTACTTTTAGCTTGTTGGCTCCTGTGGATGGGGAAGGGGGCCAGGGAAGATGGTAAACCACTAGTCCTATCTGATAGTCAAGGCAGGGGTTGGTGAAGTCCTGGGGCCTGACTGGTTCAACCTTCTGGGCCTGTTTCTTCCTCTGCAAAGTGGGGGTTTTGAACCAGATTATCTCCAAGGTCCTTTCCAACACTAAAGAATTATGACCCTAGGATCCCAATGGACTAAAGCTTATTTGACAGTGCCCTGGGTAGCATCTAGTGACCCTCTTAAGAACTATTTATGAAAGAATAGTTCTTCAAATATATGGAAATCAAGCAGAGCCATACCTCCTTAGTCCCTTCTTCCCTAAGGTCCCTGCTCTCAGAAAGAACAATAAACAGCCCCCCTCCTCTCTACTTAATTCTACTAAGCCTAGAGAATTAGAATTGCCCTATTTTGGTTAGCTTTGGTACAAATGCTGATTACAAGGGACAAGATTGGTATTCAGGGAAAGTAGAAATGCCAGTCTCTAGAGCTACAGGATAACAGGGATTTTACTGAATTATATTTAAAGATCAAGTCTATTTTATTTCCCAGTGAAAGTTTTTTTTACATTGAAAATACCAACAAGAAAGTTAGAAAAAAGGGAAAGTGATGGAGAAATGCTTTGTACTATATGAATGCCAGGTTGCTCCTGTACTCAGAAGTTGTCAAATGGCATCAGAGCTTTGGAGACCCTCCACAATTTGACCCTAGCCTTCACCACTTTTCCAACCTAATGTCCTACTACTCTCCAATGCCAATTTTCCATTCTAGTCAGGGCAGTCAGAGGATACACATAGAAGAGAAACCTTATAAATACAATCAGTGTGAAAAAGAATTCAAACATCATTTAAGTCTTTTTTAACATAAGAGGATCCACAGAGAGGAGAAACCATATGAGAGTGTTAGGGTAAAGGTAAGATACCCATATGGGAAAGGCAACTCACAATTCCTAGTACTGAAGGGCTGGGAAGTCTTTTCTTTCTTCCTAACATCCTCCCACTGGCTTCTCAGGAAATCTCCTCTCTACAACCCAGCTAACAACTGCCAAGATTGCCTAACAACTACATGTCATAGCACTACCTCCATGATGTCGCGGTCCTCTTCCAAAACTAAGGACAAACAACAACAATATATTAACTCTCTCTTTCTGATGTTGGACTGACAGGTCTTCAGTAGCTATGGCTTGGATAAATGCGCTGAGAAAGGCTTTTAAAGCCAGAGAGAGGAGTTTATATTTTATCCTAAGGGACCACTGGATCTATACTTTAAACACTTTTTTTTCCCGTTAAAAAAAATCTGTTTTTTCTCCCTCTCATCTCCTCCTCCCACTAAAAAAAAAAAGTCAAAACCCTTGTAACAAATATGCATAGTTAAGTAAACAAATTCCTGTATTGGTCATATCCAAATAATGAATATCTCATTCTGTCTGAGTCTACCATTTTTCTGTCAGGTACTTAAGAAGATTCATCCTTGGTCTTAGGGAATAATGGTTGATAATCTTATTGATCAGAATTCCTAAGTCTTTGAAAGTTGTTTGTCTTTATAATGAGGTCTTTGTTTAAGGAAAATCCCTTTGGCAGTTGTATGGAGAATGGACTGGAATAGAGAGAGGTTTCAGGCCAGGAGATCTATTAAGAGGCTGTGGTCTAAGTGAGAGGTGATAAGGGCCTGAACTAAAGTGGTGTCTGGGAGAGAGATGGTTGGGTATGAGAGATGTTGTGGAGTTTTCAACTGGAAAGACTTTACATTTGACTGGATGTGTGGAGTGAGAGAGACTAAGGAGTGATCCAAGGAGAAGGAAGCTAGGAAATGGGTCCTTGAGTATTTGTGACAGGGCATGTTAAGAATTACTTCGTAGCTCAGTGGTGTAGGATTAAGAGCAGTTATCCTTAGTGAGTACATACATGGACAGGAATAAAAAAGTCATTGTGAGAAATGGGGGAGGAGAAAGTGACCATGTGGAAATTGGGAATCAGTACAGGGGTTATGTGGGTGGATCTGGGAGTGGATCCTTGGAAGATTGAGCCCGTTTCTAGGGTGAACCTTAATTTATGGAGCATGGAGAGAGTGAGGATTAGGGCACAGATTGGAGACAGGTATCCCCTCTGCCCCATTTTGTGTAGTTAGTTGGTGAGACTTAATGGATTCTAACTCCTAGGGCCCTCCGCATGAAGTAATTCTGGTACTCTGGGGGCATAATGAAGAACCCTTCTTTGAATAAATGGTGGAGATAGTAAATCAAATATTGAACATTAATAAAGGCAGTGTGGGGTAGTGGCTAAGGAGCTAGATTTGGAGTGAGGAAGACCATGGTTTAAATTCTACTTGAGACTTTTATTAGATGTCCTGACCCTGGGCAAGTCACTTTAACCTATCTATAACTCATTATCTGTGATCTGAGGGTGTTGGACTAGGTGGGCAGCTAGGTGATGTAGTGGAAGGAGTGTTGGATTTGGAATCAGAAACACCTGAGTTCAAATACTTACTAGTTGTGTGATCCTGAGCAAATCCCCTAAATGCTGTCTGCCTCAGTTTCCTTATCTGTCAAATGAAGATAACAATAGAATCTACCTCATGGGGTTCTTGTGATGGTCAAATGAGTTAATATATTTGGATGTGACTCCACATTTGGCAAACCTTCACGTGGCCTTACGTGATCACAGACTCAAATCTGGAAAGTAACTCAGAGCTCAAATAATTCAACTCTCTCATTTTACAGATGAGGCGATAAGTGACTTGCCCAAAGTCACACAGCTAATAAAGAGCGAATCTGGAACTTAAATTCAGGTCCTCCACTTTTAAACCCTGTGCTTTTCCCACTGCATTCTTCTTTTATTTAATGGTAACTTCCACTTCCCCTTTCAGAGCCTCTTTCTCTATAGGTCAGTGTCTCAAGATATCCTAGGAAATCTTTCCGTAGGAGAGGAAATGAAGCTGAATGAGGGACTTAATGTTCCTCCTCCCAGGAAATGTTCATTTTTAAAAGAGAAGCCTAAATAGAATAATACTTAGCCCAATGGAATCAATCTCCATTAATGTTAAATCCTTCCCTCCCCTATCACCTTCAATTTACCCTGTGTCTATTTTGCATGTATGTAGTTGTTTATATGGTGTCTTCTCCATTAGACTGGGAGCTCCTTGATAGCAGGGACTGTGTTTTACTTTCCTCACTGTTTAGTACAGTGCCTGGCACATAGGAAGCACTTAATAAATGCTTTTTGACTTGAATGGTGCAATTATAGGCACAGTGACAGGCAGATTAGGGGAGATATATGAATATATACACTTTTGATTGGAGGGAGCATCCTCAGTATCTCTCAGGCCAGTCCTCATAGGTGGCTGTAGATTTAGCTCAGTGTAAAACTAATCCTGACTATCTCCTGCACCCTTTTTCTTACTGTAGCAATGGTCCTTTATGTCCTTCATCAAGGAGAGGGAGCAACTCACCAGCCTCAAGAACATTTCCCTCTTCCTTGTCTTGGAGTGAAGAAGGGCCTAGACCCGGTCAGCAGAACAGGGCACCTTGCAGATTCTAGACATGACAGCTATCAGGTTGACTCCCAGATGCATTCTGGGGCCAAGCACTGCCCTTGATTTCATTCTCTCACCCACCCCAGGATTTTAGAGGAGCTCTCTGGAAACTGGCCTCCAAAGCAGCCCTTTGAATAAAGTGGGACCACAATTTGAGGAAGCAGAATTAGTATCAGTATCCAGAAAGGCCTGACCTATTTATAGCAGGCTGTTTGGCAGCCTGAAAGCAATTAGAAAGAATTTTTAGCAGGTACAACTTCAGCACTGAAAAACTTAAATTTAGCTGTCTGATTATTATTATTATTTTTTGAAGTTTGTTTGCCATGCTACAAACTCCCTCCTCTCCATCCTGTCCCCTCTTCCAAGAAGTGGGCAAAAAACACCTTTCAAGATTCATTTCCAATAAGGTAATCAGTGACTGATGTATCAATTCACTTTCATTCAGCAAAGCTTCCCTGGGTTGTTACTGTCTTTGTTGAGTCATTTCAGTGTATCTGACTCTTCATGACTCCATTTGGGGTTTTCTTGGGAAAGATACTGGAATGGTTTGCCATTTCCTTCTCCAGTTTATTTTACAGATGAGGAAACTGAGGTAAACAGGGTTAAGTGACTTGCCCTGGGCCACACAGCTAGTAAGTGTCTGAGGCCGGATTTGAACTTATGAGGATGAGACTACCTGATTCCAAGCCCGGTGCTCTATCCACTGGACCACCTAGTTGCTCCAATTTAATGAATACCCAGCCTTTGGACAGAGGGCATAAGAGAGGGAAGACAAGGCAAGGCATGCAACTTTGCCCTCAAGAAGCTCACATGAGGCAATGAGAGGATGTGGAGAAATTATTCTTTCATACTGTGCTTGTGTTCACTTGCATGTGCCCTCAAAGGATTGTGTATTTTGTGAGAGACCTTTGCGCTAGAGATTTTCAATTTGAATTTTTAGCAGGCATAGAACCCTGGGACTGTTGTGTTCCATCATTTCTACTGTGTTGGCAGCAAAGCCCTGAGGTTTTGCTCGTTGGCTCTCCCCCTTTGTTTCTCATGGTGACCACCTGGCTTTTTGTCCTCTGGTTTCCCAGCCTAACCCTAGGCATTGCTAGTTTTTCCCTTGTCCTGTTCCCTGAAAACATTGTACAGCTCTTCATAAGTAGTGGAAAACTGAAGGCCAAATGTTGGGGTCAGTCTACTTCTGGTCAGTCAGCAAAACTTGTAAGGGGAGGGAGGTTTATAAAGTCCACCAAAACCCAGAAGAATAGGAAGAGAGAGGGAAGCTTTTCTCATCTCCCTCTCCACTCCAAGATTTCCCAGACTTAGGGGAGGGATATAGACAAGGGCTCTAGAGGCCAAGGTTAGGGACTGATCCTTGTTGGAGTCACTTAGCTTTGATCTCTTCCTCTGTGAGGCTGTGAGTGGATGCCACAGTGGAGGCCCATCCTTACCTGGAGAGACAGTGATTTAAACACAAGACTTGAGTTAAAGGATGAGCCAGTAATGTCATGGTTGTATAACCTGTAATCCAAGCCCTGCCAAAGTCAAGGCTTACATAGAGAAGGTTTGATTTGGGGGGCTATCCCCCAAAAGCCACATTCTCATTTGTCTTGTTTCTTCTACCCAGAGTTTGCATCGGGAAAATCTCCCCAAATAGCTTATGCATAGCTCATGTTTAGGTTTCCATAAATGGGGATAATAAGGTTCCCTAACTTCTATAAAACACGTTTGGTAACTAATGTTTATTGGGTAGAAGATAGCCCTTATTTCACCCAACAGAATATGCAGAAAGTGCAAAAGATTCACAGAAGCTCATACACATGTACAGAAAACACTAAGCACTCATGGTTGCCCATAAACTGTCCTTTGAAGGGAAAGGAACTTTGATAATTCTATAAGCATTTATTAACTGCCTACTATCTGCCAGGTACTGTGCTAGGCACTGGGGGTATAAAAAGAGGCAAAAGACAATCCTTGCCCTCAAGGAGCTTACAGTCTAATGGCAGACAACACCTTCTTATTCTGTGGAAATCTCTTTCCGATGGGATTCTCCTCCAACCCTCCCAGACTCAGCTGCAGCCTAAGGCTTGAGAGGGAAACACAAGTTGGGACTGTGTACAAAGCAGCCCCTTTCCGTCTCCCTTCCCATCTGCCCTGCACTGTCCAAATAACTCACAGTACAGTGGCTCACAGTGATGGTGTCAAGTAAAATATAGATCTTCCCCATTTGTTAACTTTCACTGTTCTGACTGTTGTAGGGGCAACATGGATCTTTCTTTTCTCCAAGATCCATACTGCTCTGGATCTTTCCTGTTTGCAGTCAAAAGGTTTGTTTAGTTAACTGCTGCTATTGTCCTCATTAGGTGCTATTAACTGTTGTTATTAACTTTTTAGTCAACAATTATCCTTAGGAAATAAAAAAAAACCATAAATACAATATAACAAGTTAAACATACACTATTTAATATTCTAATAGCCTCTAATGATCAGTTAATTTAAAAATTTGGAACAGAAAGACCAACAAAGTCAGTCCAATAATTTTCAGGTCACATTAACCATAATGAGAGCATGGAGATGAGGAGAGAACTTTGTTCAGAGCCAGGTCTACTGACCTGGGTTCGGGTTCTATCTCTGACATATACTGGTTACAGCGAGCCTGGGTAAAGTCACTTCACTTTTCAGTCATTAGGTAACTGTTGAAGACTGTAAGTGGCCAAAAAGGTGCCAACATGCATTGGTAGAGAAAATTTCTTTTCCTGGGCATTCCTTAGATCAATAAAATCACAAGTCCAGTTACTATTGCTATTCTTTTCACCACAGTAGCTTCTCCAAATCAGCTAAAAACTTATTTGGATAATGCTTTTACTTTCTAATATCTCCCACTCCCCAATCTTCCTTTTTCTCATACTTATAGATTCTCCCCTTTCTCCTGCCCTTGCCCCAACTATATTCTTTCTCATAATACAGCTTCTGTCTGTATGAAACCAACCAAACAGAAGCATCTGCCTACAAAAGACAGCTGGTGTGGGGTTTCAAGGAATGGAAATTTCAGAATGGAAGGGTTCTGCATGTATGGGACGGAAAATTCAAATAATAGGAGAGACATCTTTAGGAGAAGCAAAGAGAATTTATTTTACAAATCTTGCAAGATTTGAGCATGCCTCCATTAGTAAAACTAGTGGAGGAGGCAGAGTAAAAGGAAGTGCTGCCCTAATTTATACTCTTAATGAAAAGATTCCTGCCCACCTCTATCCTTTCTCACCATTGGCTGGGAGAGGGGCTTATAATCTAGGCGCGAAAACCTAGACAGAGAACTAGGGAACCAGGTAGATCCCGTCCTTTCAGGTTTTCCAACTGCCAGGGGTGGTGTCCAAAAGTCTAGGAGAAGAAATGAGGAGAGGGGAGGGGGCCAATACCTTCGACCTCAATCAATGCAGGTCACAGTGACCCTTTCCTTATTTGGTCACCGAGAGAGGGGGAAGGAAAGGGGCACACCTACAGTTTCAGGCCCTGACCTTTCAGAAGTTAGCTGAGTCACTACAAGGTTAAATTTTACCCTATGAAGTCTTCACGAATTATCCTTCCCTTTCATGCAGAAGTCATCTGAGATATCTCTGGGCCCCTAGGCAGGACTGTCCCTAATCCAGCTGAATTCTCCAGAGGAAGATGTCCATGGCTCCTCTGCTACCACTGACCAGCGCACTTTGCCAAATTCCCATTGTTAGGTCAGTTCTCTGAGACTCAGAAACAAGATGAATTAGAGGATTTGTGACTGCATCCGAAAGCGGCTTGCTCTGGGTAAAGGACTTCTCAGTTTGTCCAAGTGCTGTTGAGCCACCACACGTGCCCTGGGGCACTGGGGTATGAAAAGAATGAGGTTGAATCTGTCAGACTTGAAACGAACAACATGCAAATTCTATGCAAAGCATTTTGCAAGTTGGCACTGGGAATTTTTGATTCAACAGCTTGGGCAATAAGCATATGGCGGTGTCTACAATGACTTCTTTCTCCCCTCCCCCCTCTCCCCCAGCTCTGCTTCCCTACACTCCTTCTCCCTCCCCTTTTCATCCACTAAAATTATCTCCTCATGAGTCAAAGGCTAAAAACACTAGGTATCATATATTCTCCATCTTGGTATCCCTCTGTTCCCAACACAGGGCTTTGTAGATAGCAAGCATTGTATAAATGTTCTAGGGGGTGAATCACTGAATTTCTGTCTTTTCTCTTTCACTCTTGTTCATGCAGTTTAAAGCATCCTTCTGTCTCCCCTTTGCCTATCCAACTCACCCTTCAATTGTCCCATCTGAAATCTCCCTGAGCAACCCTACAATGATTTCTCTCTTCTCTGAATTGCTGCCAGACGTGTTGTCTGTCCCACACAATTCAACACTTCACAGAAGTATAGATTTTGAGCTGGAAGAAATCTTAAAGGTCATCTAGTCCAACTCCATTTTTACAGATGAGCATGAGGACCAGATAGGCTAAGAAACTTGCCATAAGAAAGCTAGGTAACTAAGAAACAGAGCTGGACCTGGAGTCTGAGAAGACCTGAATTCAAATTCTACCTTAGAATTTGTTGTGTCACCCTGAGCAAGTCACTTAACCTATATTTGCCTTACACTTAACCTATATTTGCCTCAGTTTTCCCAAGTACAAAAATTAGGTGTCAACCTGGGAATCTCTGGGCCCTTACCTTGTTCTGACTAGCATGACCTATCCATGAAGGTGCTATCAATCTGCACCTGGTGCACTGTTCCCCTCTGATGGCTATGTGCCCCAAAGCCTTGCATCTGTTTAGACAGAAGAATGGTCAAAGCAATGAACAACTTGTGAGGGGCCGTTCCATCTATCTACCTAGCCACCCCTGCTGAGTCTATATATCCCCTGTTGTAATTCCCCTGTCTGGGCATCCCGGGCTGAAAAGACAGTGCACTGTCCCAAATCGAAATTCCTCTACCTGGACTGAAATGCTTCACTTTATTTATCTATCACCGTGTTGGCCTGAGTTTTTTCTCCAGGTTGATGTGAGGATAATAACAGCTCCTACTTCCTAGGGCTGTTTTTTGGAGCAAATGAGATAATACTGATAAAGCACTTTGCAAACCTTAATATGCTATACAAATGCTAGCTATTGTTGTCGATGTTATTGTTAGTAGAAGAGTCAGGATTGGCATTCAGTTCTTTTAACTTCAGAGCCAGTGTTCTTTCTCTATACTGTGATGCCTCCCTGAAATGGACGTTCTTACGTGCTGTTCTCCACTTGCTTCATATTGTCTCTACACCTACTTTTTAAGCTCTGGGAGGTCATGATGCAGTTTGGGGTGTTGGAAACCCTAAAATGTAAGGGTATAGGGTGAGACTGCCTGGAAAGAGTTTGAGTACTCAAGCCTCCTTTCAGTCAAAGTAGTGAAGTTCATTGTAACTCCAATAGATGGGGCTAGATTGAGTGAATCTTCACCCTGATGGGGGTGAGATTGATACTTTTATACAAAAAAGACAGTGAGAAGATTTGGATGGAATTAAGGAATGGTAAATAGCCTGGGGTGGGCTAGGTACAAGATAGTGAAAGGAGTTAAATGGTTTGGGCTGGGTCTAGAGCCACAGTGAAAGGACTATTGAGTATCAAGGTGGTCTGGGATAGCCAGATGCCTTGGGGTGGAGACACCAGGGAGGGTTGTGTAGGAAAATTCAGGACTGGTTTGCTGAAATGTATGGGAAAATTCAGGGTCCAGGTGCCATCACCCCACCAGTCAGGAACCAAAGTCTTGCCTGGAATTTCATATGAAGCACAGAGCTAGGTATGGAGCAGGTGTCAACACATCCTTGCTAATTAATTTGATAAATTATTGAAGAATATTTGCTAATAATTTGCTTGGACCAGTGGGGGGCCATCTCCAGTAGTCCTGATTTATGTCTTGCCATTGGATCCAGATGGCTCTGGAGGAGAAAGTGAGGCTGGTGACTTTGCACAACCCTCTCTCACTTAAATCCAATTCACTTGCAAGTCATGGCATCCCCTTTTTGAGGTCGTGGTCCTCTTTGAAAATGAAGGACAAGTACCAACAACAGCTTGGACCAGCCCTTTAGTGATTTGTAACAGAGCTCCGTCCTTAGATCTACCCGATCAATATTTTTATCAGTGATACAAATGAAGACACAAAAGGCCTGCTTCCCAGAGGTGCAGCTAGCATATTTGGAAGGCTCCTTGGCACAGTGGCTAGAGTAAGAAGCACCTGGAATTAAGGAAGACTTGAGTTCCAATCTGACTTCAAATAATTACTTACCAGCTGTATGACCTTGGCCAAGTCTGTTAACCTTTTTCAGTATCATCATCTTTAAAGTGGGAATGATATTAGCACCTGTCATATAGGGATGTTGTGAGATTAAATGTGATAGTATATATAAGGTACTTTGCAAACCTTAAAGTACTCTATTAATGTTAGCTATTGAAAGAGTACTGGATTTTGATCCAGAAGGGCTGGATTCAATTCCTGGCCCTACTGTTTACTAGATGAGTAATCCTAGGCAAGCACTTCACTCCTGAGGAAACTGAAAATCAATTGTCCTCATCTGTAAAATAGGGATGGTAATACTTGTGCTACTCGGGGCACACAAAGCTGTTGTGAGGAAAGTGTTTTGTAAACCTTTGAATGTTATAGAATTGTGCATTGTAAATTCTGTGATTTTTAGTACTTAACCACCTCTGGGAAGGCCCAGCTAGGTGCTGAAAAAAATTCCCTAGATAGAAATTTAAAAATGCTTCCCTGAAGCTTGAAAACCCTTAGAAAATACTTTAGGATTTTTTAAAAAAAGCACTTTCTGAAGGTTTTTTTTACATCTTTTTGAAATACTAATGACAACTATAGGTCTTTTTAGCTATATGTCTTTTATAGCTACAAGTCTTTTAACTATGGAATTTACAGCTATTCAGTTCCTCCAACAGGTGCTAAAAACATCTTGCCTGGAGCAAAGATCTTGAGAAAAGAAATGAGGCAATGTGTGAAAACATTTTCTTAGGGCTATTTGACAGCTTTTTGAAATACTAATGACAGCTACTCATATCTTACATCTTGGAATTCACACCTATTCAATTCTACTTCCAGGTAAATAAAGCATCCTCCCAGTGAGGACAGAAGTGTGAAACCAAATTTAGGCAAACTGTGAAAACTCCCAGCCTCAATTTCACCTTGAGGGAACAAAAAAATTGTGGACCCCTCCCCAACTCAGTTTCATTTATTTTTATATAAATAGATCATTTATCATGTGAAATCACCACCTCTTTCTGCCTGTGGTTGCTGAATCCCTTCCTCCTCTAATTTAATTCAACAAAATTCAGCAAACCTTATGCTGGACCCTGGGGATAAAAGAGAAGTCTAAAAGTGTCCCTTCTCACAAGGACCTTACATTCTATTAGAATATGCATCATTTGGGAGCAGAGCCATATAAATTCCTACTACCTTCCCTCCCAACTTCCCATTCTCACCAGTCATCAGAGAGCTACAGGGGGAAGAACCTTAGAGATCACTTGGTCTACACCCCCATTTTATGTGAGAAGAAACTGAGGCCCTGAATGGCAAGTGACTTGCCCAAGGGGTAAACCAATTAGTAATCAGTTGAAGCAGGGTTTGAACTCTCGTCAACTCAATTCAACAAGCATTTATATTCCATATGGGCAGTTAGCCAGGTGGTACCGTAGAAGGCCTCAGAGCTTACTAGCTGTGTGGCCCTGGGCAAGTCAGTTTTCTCATCTGTAAAGAGGGGATGATGAGAATAGCACCTACATCCCCGGATTGTTGTGAAGATCAAATGAGAAGATAATGGTAAAGTGGATTGTGCAACACCTGGTGCATAGTGAGGGCTATGTAAATGTTAGTTATTATTATTATTTACTGCAGCCTCCGGTTGCATTAGGGGCTGGAGATAGGAGGACAAACATGAAACATTCCCTGCCCTCCAGCTTACGTTCTATTGCTTGGGGAAACAACATGTATTTAAGTGCTTTTTCTAGTTCATCCTCCCATAGAGGCAGCTAGTTGTCAAGTAGATAGACCACTGGACCTTGAGTCAGGAAGACCTGAGTTCAAATTGAGCCTCAGGTACTTGGTAGCTGTGTAACCCTGGGCAAGTCGCATAATCTATATTTGCCTCAGTTAGTAATAATAGGACCTAGGGTCAGCTAGGTGGTGCAGTGGATAGAGCACTGGCCCTGGAGTCAGGAGGACCTGAGTTCACATCTGGCTTCAGATACTTACTAGCTATGTGACCCTGAGCAAGTCACTTAACCCCAATTGCCTCACCAAAAAAAATCAGTAATAATAGGACCTGGGATTGTGGTGAGGATGAAATATTTATAAAGTGAGTTGCCAATCTTAAAGCACAAGATAAGTGCTATTATTATTATTAATTATTATTATTATATCTAGCATGGGACCTTGTTTGTAAGAGACTATTAAAAATGTTTATTGAATGAGCATTACTAAATGGCAGCAGCCTAAGCAGGTGACGAACCATAAAAAGAATCTGAGGACAGCAGCCACACCTCCTTAATTGAACCAATATTGCTTTATTAAAACCAGCATAGAAT
The DNA here is from genome assembly GCF_011100635.1 of Trichosurus vulpecula. Classification (NCBI taxonomy): domain Eukaryota; kingdom Metazoa; phylum Chordata; class Mammalia; order Diprotodontia; family Phalangeridae; genus Trichosurus; species Trichosurus vulpecula. Next base: position 311,157,813 of record NC_050574.1, on the reverse strand, counting down.
TCAGAGTCACTATTCCTCCTCAGGCATGTCCTTTCTCTTAAGTGAAAACATCAGAAAATCTCAACCTGGTTAATTCAAAGCCTGTTCTTTCTGCTCTCTCCAGTCTCTCCTTCATCAAAGTAATGAGACTTTACTGTATATTGTGGCTCTTTTCTCAGGGGACAATCCTTCAGACACAGGGGCTATCTTCAAGACACATCTAACTTCTAATTACTCATCTATAGCTTATTAATACATTAAATCAAGAGGAAGCCCCAGCCATTTAATTGACATTTAGAAAATTTGCAAGGGTGGTGGTAATTAGATACCAATTGGCATACTTATTAATGTCACTGTTTAGGGCTATTAATTGATAGCCAATTAACTTACAACAGGGGTGTTCTGTTAATTGCTGAACAATCCTATCCAGGTTTATTGGAATGCCATTACATTTGTCTCCTTTAACATAGTTGTCTTCTTTGGTCTCATGCCCAACCTCATTTTGAAGTTCTTCCTTGAATCTCCTGGAGAATCTGAATGGGTTAGAGTCAGAGATTTGGAGTTGAAAGGGACCTTAGAGATGGCCTAGTCTGAACACCTCATGAGGATGAAGAAATAAAGGTCCAGAGAAATTAAATGTTGGTCCACGATCACCCAGATAGTCCATGGCGAAACCAGGATTTGAACCCAGGTCAATTCAACTGAACAGATATTTATTAAGTTCCTACCATATGTTAGGTGTTATATAGAGTTCAGGGAATATAAAGACAAAAGTGAAATAATCTCAGGCCTTCAAAGAGCTTACTTTTTATTGGGCAAGAAACAACATACATACAGAAAATTAAATAGAAAATCTATTCAAAGTAGTATCAGTGATGGGGGAGGGGGGAATCTAAAGGTTGGATATTAGGAGCAATTTCTTTCTTTAGGTCCTAGAAATCCTGACTTTGATGAGAAGCCTTTCCAGACCTTTTTAATGACAAGGCTTCCCTCTCCGTTAATCATCTCTAATTTATCTTGCATATATTTTGTTTGTATATACTTGTTTGCATATTGTCTTCCCATTAGACTGTGACAAACAACAACAGTCTCCTTGAGAACACCCCAGGAGGACAGCAGGATTCCAGCTTCACACCCAGTTTGCAATGTACAGAAGAAAACCAAAGCAGGAATCTCAGACCAGAGGGGAGCCTGCCTTTCTGTCACCCTGAGTCAGTAGAACTTTCCAGATGGCTGACAGTGGCTGGGTCCACCAGTGGTCTATTGTTGCTCAGACCCAAACCCAGGTTAGGAACTTGCAGAGTTTAGTCCAGCCTGGGTAATAACCAGAATTTTCTCTGGATCAGATTATTTGGGGGCATTGGAAGCTTTAAGGTCTTGTGCTTGAGCTGTCCCTGAGATCCTGGAACAATTCAACTTTCAATATTCCAAGAAAACAGCAACAGGGCCAGCCCAGACTTTCCTTGCAAAAGTGCAGAGCCTGGACCTAATAGTCCAAAGTCAGGAAGTAAAATGGAAGAATGAGCAAACAAACAAAAAGAATTCCACCATAAAATGATGACAAGAATTCTCAAGACATAAACACAAGAGAAAAGAATTACTTCAAAACATCTATAAAAAAGCCTCAAAGAACAACACAGCTTGGACACAGAATCAGCTGGAATTTCTGAAAGAGCTAAAGCAAGAGTTAAAAAAAGAATTGAATTTTTTTATAGTTAATGAAATAAGGGTACTAGAGGAAAAAATTGGAAAAGAAATGAGTGCTATGGGAGAAAGAATTGGAAAAAGGAATTAATAGCTTGGCACAAGGGGTACAAAGCTTTGTCCAAGGAACAAACTCCCTGAAAATTAAAATGAACCAAATAAAAGCCAATGACTTCATGAAACAACAAGAAATATTAAAACATAGTGGAAAAACTGGAAAACGCAGAAGAAAATTTAAAGTAGAGCAGGGCAAAAACAACTGACCTGAAAAACATATCAAGGAGAAAAAATTTAAGAAGAGCTGTACTACCTGAATGCCAAGACCTTTAAAAAAAGAGCCTGGACATTGTTTCAAGAAATCTCAAAAACAAAACAAAACAAAAAAACAACCCGCTCAGATCTCTTAGAACCAAAGGGCAGAGTGGAAATAGAAAAAATCCACCATTCACCTTCTGAAAGAAATCCCAAAACAAAAACTCTCAAGAATATCATAGCCCAAATTCAGAGCTTCTAGGTCAAATAAAAAATATTGCAAGCAGCCAGAAAGAAAGAATTCAAGTAGGAGCCATGGCCAGGATCTCCCACAATTTAGTAGTTACTGCTATAAAGGATCAGAGAACTTTAAACATGATATTTCAAGGCAAATAATACGGGCTTCAGCCAAGAACAGCTCACCCAGCAAAAACTAAGTACAATGCTTCAGGAAAAAAAAAATGAACTTTAGTGAAATAGAGAATTTCTAAGCATTCCTGATGAAAAGCCCAGAACTGCATAGAAGCTTTGAAGTTCAAACATAACATTGAAGAGAAACATAAAAAGGTAAACATGAATGAACAGTGTGATAAAAGACTAAACAAGGATAAACTGCTTACATTCAAATATGGGGAGATGATATTTGTGTCCCTTCTGAACCCTGTCATCTTCAGGAATCATAATGGGAATGCAATTAGACAAGGCCCAAGGGTAGTTCTGTTATGTCTTAATGATCTCTTTTTAAAATTTAAAATTTATTTTAGTTTTTTTTAAAATAGTATTTTATTTTCCCCCAATTACATGTAAAAATAATGTTTAACATTCTTTTTTTTTAAATTTTGAGTTCCAAATTCTTTCCTTCCCTCCCTTTTCTTCCCCCTTCCCTGAGATGGTAAGCAATCTGATACAGGTTACACACATGCAATCATGCAAAACATATTTCCATATTAGTCATTTTGTGGAAGGAAACTTGAACAAAAAAAATGAAAGAAGGAAAGAAAGTAAAAAATAGTATGTTTTGGTTTGTATTCAGTATGCCTTAATGATCTTAAAAGAGTGAAAAAAGAAGGAAGAGCAATACATGGCAGGGTAGGGGAGGAAAGGAAAGGAAAGTTGGGAAAAATTATCTCACATAATTAGGGTTCATAAGGAGATACCTATATAAACAAGGAGATGGTTGGTGGCAGGGAGAGATGCTGACACTTTAACCTCATTCTCACCTGAAATGGTCAAAGAAGGGAATAACATACATACATACTATTGGGCACAGAAATACATTTTACTCAATGGGGAAATAGGAGTTAAATGGAAGGAGTGATGATTAAGGGAAGGATTAGTCCTAAGTGAAACAAACTCTAAGGTTGTAGGAAAATACTTGTAGCTCTTTTTGAGGTGGCAGAGAACGGGAATTTGAGAGGGTGCCAGTCAGCTGGGGAATAGACAAACAAATTATGGTTTGTGAGTGTGATGAAATACTGCTGTGCTGTAAGAAAGGATGAAGGGGGTGGTTTCAGAGAAACTTGGGAAGATTTGTATGAATTGATATGAGTGGAGTGAATAGAACCAGGAGAACAATTTATACAATGATAACAGTATGGTAAAGACAAATAACTTTGAAAGAAGAAGCTCTGATCACTGTAATGATTAATTATTATTTCAAAGAACTAATAATCAAACATGCTACCCACATCTTTGATTAAAAAGTGAAGGATCCAGAGTGAAGAATGAGACTTTTTTTGGGTACACGGGCAATGTGGAAATTTGTTTTGCTTGATTATATATGTCTGTAACAGGGGCTTTATTCTTCTTTCATTCTCAATGGTGGATGGGAGGCAGAAAAGATATATTTTTGCTGATTGAAAAAAATAAAATATAATAACATAAAACCCATCTATGCTCCTAGTATAACTGCTTGGTAAAGAGATGACCTGTCCCCTGTGACCCCGAGAAATTCTATCCAACCCTTGGAATTAAAAAAAAATCACAGGGTCATAAATTTAGAGATGGAAAGGACCTTATGGGCCTTTTAATCCAACTCCCTCATTTTACAGTATAAGAAAACTAAGGCCCAGAGAGATGGTGATTGTTTAAGGATTTGAAGGTAGAAAGGAGCAAAGGCTGGGTTTAAACTCATACTCCCTTGGGTGCCTCAGCATTGTCCACATCAGCTGTTCACCCTCCCACTCCTCTTGTCTTCTCTACCATTTACTTCTCCAGTTGGTTCTCTCTTCCAGGACTAAGCTGAGAAGGCCAGGAAAATGCATTTGTGTGTGTGGGGAAGGCAGGGAGGAGGTGTGAAGATAGCCAAGCTTATCTTTAGGGAGGGCCCCCTAATATTGTTATGCAGATGAAATGGCAAAAATAAACATTAAGAGTTTACTTTGTCTGGGGTTCCGATCTCAGGATATGTATACACCCAAGAGGTATAAGAAAATTGTCAAGAGTACAGGGAATATTTGGTAAATAACAATATTATCCTATTAAAATGTTCCCAAAGCAATAGTAGCAAAAGGGAAAAAAGTGTAGATTAGAGAGAGAACAACCTTATGATACTATTATAAAGAGTAATTCTCATTATGAAAACTAATTATTCTTTAATTTCTTATGTGCATGTGTATAGTAAACTCCAGAATTTATTTTCTTTTATATTATATGCAGGGAAGATGGGGAGGTATACTGAGAGTCAATAGGTATGGGGCTTTTTAAAGTGAAAAGTAATTTTTAAAAAATGACAGTCTGGAGCATGGGGTAGGACCAGGAGAAGTGCTAGTGGCAGTCTAGTCTCTCTGCCTTGGTGGCAGGGGCAGATTAATGGGATGATTGCATGTTTATTGGCCTCCAGTCTTTTCCTGGACCAGCTGTTGGAGCCACCTCCTTCTCCCCACCCACTGGTCTTCTTGAATCACAGACCAGCTGCCATTGGAATGCCTTACTGGGTCCCTTCTCTCCCAAGCACCGGGCCCAAGGCAATTGCCCCAATTACAGGATCCTAAAGATGGTTTGGGGCATAGCGCACTGAGACTGCTTACCGGGTCAGCTGCGTAATTCTTATTCAGCCGCATTCTATTTCTTTTAGAGATGGTTTCCATGTGTGACCCTGTGCTGCACTGGAATTCAATAAGCACGATTTATCATCTTTACTCAGGAAATCATCATTTTTTTCCCTGTCCTTTCCTCTCCTTACAAGCCAACTCTTCTCACATAGACAGATGTACATGTGATGGCATATGGATATGAAATTAGACTATGTCTGAAAGGGAGATCTTAGGATCTGAGCTAGAAGAGACCTCAGAGGCTAGTTGCCAATCCTTGGGTTTTATAGATGGAACAGCTTACTCCAGGGAGACTAAGGGACTTTCCCAAGGTCACACAGGTTATGTCAGAGGTGGGATTTGTACTTAGGTTTTCCGAAATTTAAGAAGATACACACACACATAGTTAATAGATATATACAAATAAACATATACAGGCATATAATATATATGTGTATATGTGTAACATATTTATATATATATATTCTGGGAATTGGCATTGATTATATACTGCATTAAATTAATACAACCTAGCTATGGAGAGAAGTTGAGCCTTTTCAAGTCAGACCAGCATGGTACTTAGGGCTCCCACTACCACCTCAGGTTTATAAAGTGAGTTAAGGTTTCCAAAATCCTTTTCTCATGATCACCCCACGAGGTTACGATGAAAATATTAATATCTCCATTTCATAGATGAGGAAGCTGAAGTGAAATGGAGCTAGGAAGTGAAATGAAGTGACTGCAGTTATAATAATCAGTAGTATTTATGTAGTGCTTTGTAGTTTATAAAACAAATGCTTTACAATAATCCTATAAGATAATAATAGCTGACCTGTACACATAAAGTATATATATATATATACTTATACAATGTATAAATGTGTATTTACATATATGTATATACACATGCATTGTATGTATACACATCTGTATGTATGTGCATGCATATATGTATGTATATATACATATTAAAAGGAAACATTTAAATTTTTATTTATTAATTATTTAAATTAATTTAATTTTAATTATTTAAATTAAATTAAAATTTCCATTTTATATATATGTATGTATAAATAAGGGAGGGGAAGGTAATGGGCATATAGTAGCTACTATGTGCCAGGTATTATGCTAAGCACTTGATCCTCCCAACAGCCCTGAGAGGTGGGTGCTGTCATCCCCGTTCTATAGTTGAGGAATCCAAGGCAAAAAGATATAAAGGGACTTTGCTGAGTGTTACACACTAGGAAGTGTCTGAGGCTGCATTTGAACTAAAGTCTTCCTGACTCCAGGTCCAGTGCTCTATCTACTGTGCCACCTAGCTGCTAACACAACACACACACACACACACACACACATGAATATATGCACACACATTTAATATAAACACAGAAATAGTGTGTTATGTATACATACAGATATAAACACATATATACATTTGTATATGTGTGTAAACATATGTGGTGTTTAAATGTTTACAAAATGTTTTACATCCATTATTTCATTTGAACCTCAAAATGATCCTCTGAAGTCATTATTATAATAAGCATTTTATCCCTTTTTTAATGGAAAGAAACTGAGATTGAAAGGTTAAGCGACTTAGTCAAATGACTAATAAATGTCAAAGGCAGTTTCTGAATTCAGGGAATTAATGTGGGAAAATAAGGGGAATGCTTGGGGTCTGAAAATATGAAATTTGGTGGAGTGGGGGTGGTATTGACAAGCAAGTGGGGAGGAACAGGCAGAGAAAGGACAAATCCCCAGACCCCAGAGCCACTTCACCAAGACTACTCAGGAACAGATAGCTGATGACACTCTGCTAGCCGGCCAGTCCTGCCTTTGCTCCAAGGCTGAGGGGCTGGGGCATTAGTGATTGTGGTGATCCATAAAGAATTGGCATAAGAAGAGCTCTTTGAACCCTTTAGTAAGAAGGAGATTACTTATTACAGTTACGCTGCCTTTGAGGAGGTCTGCCCATCCCATACCAATGGAGAAAGGGATGCTAGAGAATGTCCAGGTCCTCCAGGAAGATTCATAGTGATGATGATAATACTAACATTTATATAATACTTTAAGGTTTGCAAATCGCTCTACATATATGATCTCATTTGGTTCTTACAAATTCCCTGTTAGTGGAATAGCTAGTGGATAGAGTACTTGACTTTGGATTCTGTCAGACCTAAGCTTGAATCCTGTCTAAAAGCTTACTAGCTCTCTGGCCTTAGGCAGGGCATTTAACCTCTCTGGGTCTCAGATTCCTCAACTGCCAAATGGGGATAAAAATCATAGACATCTTATAGGTTGTTATAAGGATCAAATATTCCTTCCACTTTTTGACTTTTCCCTTCACTATTTCCATATGTATCATGGGTTGGCTTAAGAAATTAAACAGGAATTTTTGGGAGTTTTGTGAAAGCTGCAGATGACATGTGAAGGCCAGCAGATGACATGGAAAAAATTTGGAAACTTAGAAATGCGTAAAATATATGTATAGTATTGTATAATGTCAAACCAAATTTTACAGTAAGGTAAACACTCCATAAAAGAAAAAGAAAAAATTCAGACTTCTCTGGTACGAAGGGAAGGCCAAAAAATTTTACGTGGATTTTCCAGATTGTGGGGACACTATGCCCCTAACCTGCGTGATGTGGAGGGAATAACTGTACATGTAAAGCACTTTGAGAAACTTAAAGCGCTACATAAATGATATTATCCTATCACACTGTCATTATTAATTGTACTACTCCTCATTTTACAGATGAGGAAAGTGAGGCTGAGAAAAGTTAAGTGACAGCTAGTTAGCATCAGAGGCAGTATTCAAGCTTAGGTCTTCTTCATTTAAAGTCCATCACTCTATCCACAACCCTACTTAGTTGCCTTCCACAGGACTGTCCTGTTAAAGATGGCTCTAATGTTTTCTATATACCTCCAGAGGGCAGAGCTAGAGACATTAGGTGGAAATTACAGGGTGGTAGATTTCAGTTCAACCTGAAGAGAAGTTCACTAATTATTATAGTAGCTGAAAAATAGAATGGGCTGTCTCATGAAGCTGTGATCTCATTGAAGTATCTATTAACTGCATTATTAAAAAATTTACTACTAATTTCTTTTATTATCTTTTTAAAATTTTAATTTATAGAAAAACAAGCATTTCTATAACATAGTACAATAAAAAAGATGATTGCATATGAAACTATAAACCTATGTACAACTTGCTATTCCTTTCAAATATACAATAAAATTATCATGTAGATTTCTTTTTTTCCTTCCCTCCTCCCCTCTCCAGAGATGGCTACTATTAGACACAAACGGGTGTATATATATGTATAATTATTCTAGACATACTTCTAATTATCAGTTCTCTCTCTGGATGCAGATAGCATCTTTCTTCATATGTCCTTTATAGTCAATTTGGGTATTTAGAATGGTCAAAATAACTTATTTGCTCAAAGTCATTCTTAAAACAATATTGCTGTTACTGTATACAGTGTTCTCTTGGTTCTGTTCATTTCATTCTTCATTATTTCATGCAGGTCTTTCGATGTTTTTCTAAGATCATTGAGCTCATCATTTCTTATAGCGCAGTAGTATTCCATCACAATCATATACCACAACTTGTTCTGTCATTCTCCAATTGATGGGCATCCCTGCAATTTCCAGTTCTTTACCACCACAAAATATTAATGTTTTAGAACATATATGTTCTTTTCCTTTTTCCTTAATTATCTTTGGGAATAGACTAAGTAGTGGTATTGCTGGGTCAAAGAGTATTACGTAGTTTAATAACTCTTTGGGCATTATTACTAATTTCTACAAAGATTTCTCCTTTCCCCCATCCTCCTTTGCCCTCCCTCTCCTTCTCTTCTTCTCCTATTAGCTGCACTCTCATTCATTGGAAGTGTCTATACTGAGGCTGGATGTTGTAGAGGGGATTTCTACCCTGGTTGTGAGGCTAAATTAGATCCATGAATGAATGAATGAATAAAGCATTTATTAACTGCTTACTATGTGCAAAGCACTGCTTGCAAGAAGCTCCCATTCTAAAGGGAGAAAACACATATGGAAAGTTTCAGCTGCAAATCAGATGGAAAAGCCTCATGGTCCTTAGAGGGCAGCAGCAAAGCAGATATGTTAAATATCTCTTTGATGTTATGTCTACTGATAAAATGATCAATATCTAGTGTTGAACCATTTGACAGCGCCATGGACATTGGTAGCAAGAATTTTCTTCCTTGGGTCTTCAGTAGCTATAGCATCTACAGGAGTAGTTGCCAGGCTGCATCACTATAGGGGATGCTTTGCAGGATGAAACTATGGGCACTAGGCCAGAGGCATTGCTATTTTCTAAGGCTCTCGTGTTCAGTCCTGGGATGTCACCATCAGGGTCTGGTGGGAGGTGGTGGTCCAGATGTTGGTGGCAGTTTGACTTACTTGGCACATGTGTCTATCTCTGAGAGAATTGCTGCTTCAGGTAGGCTGGCTTGCTTGCTCTCTATTGGTCAAACAACAAGAATTTATTAAGTGCCTACTGTGTACCCAGAATAACCTTTGAGGTCTCTTTCAACTCTATGATACTATGGTTTGAGGAAATTATTGTAGCATAAATAACAATAGACATTTTAAAATTATTTTACAGTTTTTCCACAAGCTAGCCCTGTGAATCCATACAGTCTTTTGGGGACCCAATATAGCCACCTTCAGAAGAGTGCCTCATAAAGATTGTCACTGCTGCTGAATTTGTATTCAAAGGATTAGGGCAACTCTGTTCTCATAGCTGCATCTAGGTTTTCGGAAAAAAAAATAGCCAGTGTTTTTATTAGCAACCAAACTTTAAATAGCAATACAAATAACTGGTTACATTTAAATGAAATAATCTTAGCACCTTAAAATATCCTAAGGTTTTCTCAGTCCCTCCTTGGTCTTCATAAAGAATCTTCCATGTATACTTGTTTACCTGTCCATATATGTTGGTAGTTAGAGATGTCTGTTTTACCTCCTTTTGAGCCACACAATGACATCCTTATACTACATATGAGGGAAAGCCCTCTCATATATATGTATATACTGAGGACCTTTCATATATATATATATATATATACATATATATGTGTGTGTAGCCATATATATGTATGTATATCATATTCACATATTTATGAATGTATCTGTACTCCACGCTTCTGGGTCTTATTTGTCCAAATTTCTTTGTATTCCTCATATTTGTCCAACATAATTGAATTTGATTTCAAGAAAGGCTCTTGAATGATAGCAACACAGACAGAATAGGACCTGAGATGCCTGGTCCATCCCTCATTCTACACATAGGTTCCCCACCAAAGTATTCCAGAGACACTGAGGTCAGACCACTTTTTAAAGCCCTGTAGGAAAGAGAATTGAACATGACTTTTAGTGACGTCTTCTGATGTCTGCTAGGACTGAAATTATTCTTAAGATCTTATCTGTTTCTCACTGCTATAATTTTTGACCTTCACCTTCCCTCAGTATGAATGAACTTCTACCTTCAGTGTATGGGAAAATAATTGGTCACCATTCTCCATTTAATCATCCTCTCTCCCCTTAAAGGCAGAGATTAAGAGCCTCTTCCCTAAATCCAAGGTTGCCACTATCTTCGCCAAAAGTTGTTGGGTGGAGTTATCTTTTTCCTCATGGGAACCCTTCTCCAATTTCATAATGGAAGGCAATGTGAACATAAGACTTGTTATACAAGAGTTTTCTTTAGGGCCAACTTTGTGGGAGGATGTTTGGCATAGCAAGGATAACCTGTCCTATCAAATCACCTTTGGAAAACCATGATTAATGGATTTCCAACTGCTTTCTCTGAGGATTACTACTCAATTCACTTCATATTCCATCACAACCCTTTGAGATGGAACAGAGGCAGATTGGAGGTGATTCTAAAAAGGAAAAAAAGTGGGGCTATGGTGAGGGTGTGTAATGGAGCTGAGGTGAAAAAGCAAGTAAATAAAAGAACTTGGGACATGAGCTCAGGTCTTCAGACTCGTTGGCTCATACATGAGACATTCTGCCCTCTGGAAAGAGCATTGAATTTGGAGTTAGACCTGGGTTAGACTGTTGGCTTTACCATTTACTGTACAACCTTAGGCAACTTTCTAGGCCTGGGTTTGCTCATCTATAAAATTAAGGCATTGAACTAGATGACTTCTCAAGTCCCTTCTGGCACTAAATCCATGATTTTTTTTGTCAGCAGATTTCTGATCCTGCTCTTCAGTTCTTTTCTGCTCTTCCTTTAAGAGGAACTGTGGACTTTCATAAACACAAGCACACATATACACATGCCAACATATGAATATAAATTTATAATACAATATGTGCATGCACAATATACAGGAAAGGCCTGTTATGTATGTATATTTTACATATATGTTTATACATATATATTTATATGTATATATAAAATATAATATATAAAATATATATAGTTATGTGTGTATATATGCTTTCCTCCATTCATAGCATGAAGATGTCATTGTGTGGCTCTAAGGGAGATAGAATGAACATCTCTAGCTTCTTTTCTCCCTACCCTTCTCCAAGGAAGACTTTAATCCCAGGGTTGGTAGGGTGGAGTGGGGATGGGTGGGAAGAAGGAAGTTGAGTCTGGAGGCCACTGTTCTCCTCAGAGAGAGGGGGTATGAGATTAGAATTATATCTATTTGCTCCCTAAAATAGTAATAGTCTGGGGGATGTGATCAGGTTTAGCTAATTTCTTGCTGTTCCGTTATTGGGGAGAAACAGGATCCTGAGCTTTATATCCCAGGTTTGACCCCTTTCCCACCAAATACAGTTCCACAATGAACATACATATAGCAATTAGCCAATAAACCCATTTATCCAAATTGGTAGCAAAAAAGAAGTCAGAGAAAATATACATGAGAATATATTCATATATGTATACATATATGTATATACACATACATAATACACACACGTACATATGTGTACAGAGTGACAGAACTTTCCCATTGAGAGTGAAATAACTCAGCTCAACTGAGAGTCCATGATCTCACCCAAGGGGAGGTTCCCCCAAAGTCTCCACTGTAGCAAGCTGGAGCTAGGGACGTAATGGAGAATGCCAGCTCCTCTCATGTCAGTTTCTTCCCAGTGTCTTATCCTTTAGCACCCTTAAGTGGGGTTGGCCTAGTCTATCTTCCCTCTCAAAGCTAGATGCCAGAAGCACCTGGAGCAACTACGGGGCCCAAAAGCTTGACAAAAGCTTGAACAGAACTTGAAGAAGATTAAGAGATCTTTTCTGGCCTTTGCCAAATCTGCCTTGTTCTTCATGAAGGGCAGTGCATTGATCTCCACCAGTAAGAAGAGATTCCTGGACCAATGGGTCTTGGGACCAGGATTATATTCACACACATACATACTACATATATGTGTGTGTATGTGTATATATATGTATATATGTATAGATATATATGTGTATATCATATCTATATCCCATCATAATCCATCAGCAAACATTTGTTGTGTGGCACTAGGGGTACAAAGACAAGGCCTCTGGTCTTTAGGTACATATTTGGAGAGCTAGAACACATGAAAATATAAATAGTGATGAATGAAGGCTATGGAAGGTGATGAGTGAGTGCTAGAGACAGGAAGTCCTATAGGAGTTCAGAGAAGGGAGAGAGAGGGCCTGGGGATAATCAGGAAGTCTTCACAGTGGAGGTGGAATCTGGAAGGCTGGATCTGGAAGAGAGGAAGAGGAAATCTCTTCTAAGTACCAGGGATGGTCATACAATATAAAGCTGGTAGGCATTTTAGAGGTCATTCTAGCTCAGAGAAATTCATTAAAAAGGTAAAGAAATTGGCATCCAAGGAGGTTAAGTCACACTTGTAACAAACAGCAAAGGTGGGACTTAAACCCCAAGTTCATCCCTCTTTGCACTGATCTCCTTTGCCTCTCTGATATGTGCCAGGGCCTCTGAGGCCCCTGACAGCTGGAGAAAGAAGTTGCCAAGTTGATTTGTAACGCAGAAGACCAGAAGGTAAAGCACTTTCATCTCCCTAGATGTGGTCAGAATTCTCCAAAGCCCAGCGAGAGACCAAGAGAGATCTTTGTATATGTTTGAAATGGGTGCGTTATTGAGCACGGAGGTCTTTGAAGATAAATGGGGGAGATGAACAGTCAAACCTTGGTGATTATGATTTTCTGGGGGAGACTCTTCCTGGTCCAATAATCAGACCTCAGAAGAGCAACTTCTCTAGCAGGTGCCAGGGCTACAAAGTCCATGAAAATGAAAGACAAGTAGGGGGAGTACAGCAGGAGGACAAGCTACTTCAAAAGGTCCTTTTTAAACACAATGAACCTAGAGATCCCCCATTCCACTTACTGGAGTGATGGTGTTTAGCGATGTTTGTTTTTCTGCTGGTGTCAGGTAGCAGCTATGTATATTCATTCATAAAGTACATTCGGTTTCTCTTCTAGAAGGGAAGGTGAAAGGGCTGGAGGAATGTGGGAATCAAGATGGGCTCTTAGCACTTATTCAACCAAGTGCCCTTGAAGAGTTTGGCCTTTGTTTCCTTGATTAAATTGGGAGTCCTTGATGACCTCCTTGCTTCAAGGGAAAGCCTAGTTTACATGGGTTTGAGTGACATGTTTGTGACATCAGAGGCTTTTAGACCATGTGGGTTTAAGTTGCATTTTTGTGATGATTTTAGGTCACATGGTTGAGTCACATATGTGACTCACCTTTAACCCTGAACAAGATATATAAACCCAGAGGTTAGCTTTCTCTTTTGGAGCTCTGAGCCACAGCAGGAGTAGTGCGTAACTCTAGGCAAGCCATTGTTATGAGCTCCCCGGCTTTGAAGAAAACCCAAATGTTGATGCTTCTCTGGTAACTGTATATTGTGATTTTGCCAGACAGAAATCTATCTGTTGATTTGTGTTTATTTGCTCTGTTTGTATTTGCTCTGAAGCTCAGGGTGCTGGCTTTTCCCCTGAGCTGAGTGAATGATATTTGTATGTTAGATTAAAATAAGATTGTTAATCCCTTAATGTTGCTTTCCTTAGTGAAGCACATCAAAAGAACCTGGACTTGCAGCATTCTTGTTGGGCTTGTGTTGGTTTTTTACCCCCACAGCAGCTGCTGCTAGCCGAATGAAGTGTTGCTTGAAAGAATGGAAGAAGTCTTTCAAAGGGAAAATGAAGAAAAATGTGAAGGGACTATTAAAAAAGAATACGGCTATACAATAACAATGATGTAAAGACAAGAAACTTGGAAAAGTGTAAGAATTCTGATCAATGTAGTGACCAATCACAATTCTAGAAGACCAGTGATGAAGCATGCTACCCACTTCCTGATAGAGGGAGCATGGATTTGGGGTGCATTTTAGGACTTGGCAAGGCAGGAATTTGTTTTGTGTGACTATGCCTACTTGTCACAAGGGTCTTTTTCTCTTTCAATGGCCTAGGGGTGGGAGGAAGGAGGTGAAAGGGAGATAAGATAAATGCTTGCTAATTGAAAAAAATACAAAGATAAGATGAAATAAAGAATATAGGAGGGAAGAATTTAGCATAAAGGAGATAGGAGTATTGCATGAACATTATGCATGGAAGAACACTCATGTTATTCTGAGGAGAGTTAAAGTTGATTGCTGGCTGTTTGTTCTGTAGGAGCTAGGTAATGACTGGTAGAGGCTGAAAGATGGGGGTGTGTTTGGAGAGGACTGGTTTAGATGTGGTGGTGAGAGAGTACAGTGAGTGCAACGAAGGCGATTGTTTGTGCACACCATTTACAATGTTTGATCCTGGGTCTTCTTCCTTTGTTTTATTACAGTGGTGTATGGGAGGGCTGCTTGGTGGGTCCTGGCTTATCCTACTCTACAGCTCACACACCAGAGCGTGCACCAAAGTTGGAGTAAACGGTGCTGGAAGCTGGGATCAGATTCAGCCCATGGATGCCTATATTCACAGCACTGGCTGAAAGTACTCAGCATGGGTGAAATCATAATAATAACATTTATATAGTGCTTTGTTACTGAGTCATTTTTTAGTCATGTCTGATTCTTTGTGACCCCACTTAGGATTTTTTTGGCAAAGATATTGAAGTGGTTTGTCATTTCCTTCCCCAGCTCACTTTATAGATGAGGAAAGTAGGCAAACAGGGCTAAGTGACTTGACCAGAGTCACACAGCTCATAAGTGTCTGAATATAGATTTGAACTCAGAAGGATGAGTCTTCCTGACTCCAGGCCCATCACTCTATTTGCTGTGCCATCTAGCTGCCCATGTAGTGATTTAAGGTTTGCAAAATGCTTTACAAATATTTTTTTCTCATTTTATCCTCACAACAATTTTTTTTTCATTTGACAGCTGATTCAGGCTTAAGTAACTTGTTCAAGGTCACACAGTTAATAAATGTCTGAGGCAGGATTTGAACTCAGGTCTTGAGTCCAGGTCCAGTGCTCTATCCATTGTACCTTCTGGTTGCCTTTGGAGTTGGACTCTGGACCCCACTAGTTTTCACTGGTTTGAAACACTATGTTCTCCCAATACTACCATGTTCTGGGTGTCCTGAAAAACACATTCTTCAATGCATCTTGTTCCTACAATACTGACTTGTTCAGGACATGACTAAGCTGGAATGGAAACTGTAGCAACAATGTGGCTAGCAGCAGCTGTTGAGGTATGAAACCCAACAAGACCAGCAACAAGAGCTGCCAGCACAGGTTCTTTGATCTGCTTTACTAAGGAAAGTAACTTTCAGGGGTTAACAGTCTCACTTTAATCAAACATACATACATACATATATATATATATATATATAATCAAACATACATACATACATATATATATAATCAAACAAACATACATACATATATATATAATCAAACATACATACATACATACATACATACATACATATATATATATATATCTCACTTAGTTCAGGATGAAAAGCCAGCACCCTGAACTTCAGAGCAAATACAAATAGAAATTAGAAACATCAACAGACAGACCTTGTCTGATTGAAATCACAATTCATAGTTACCAGGGAAGCATCAACATCTGGGTTTACAAGCCGGGGGGCTCTTAACAACAGCTGCCCAGTCTCTTCAAGTCACATGACACTCTTCCAGTGAGTGAGAGCCCCCAAAGGAAAATGTCAACCTCTGAGTTTATATACCCTGTTCAGGGTTAAAGGGTGTCACAACATTCGACTCAAACCCATGTGACCTAAAAGCTTCTGGCATCACAAACATGTGAATGAAACCCATGTAAACTAGGCTTTCCCTTGAGGTAAGGAGGTCATCAAAGACTCCTGATTTAATCAGAGAAACAAAGGTCGGACTCATCAAGGGCACTTGATTAAAAAAGTGCTCCAGAAGAGAAAACAGTAAAAAAGTCCCACCTTAATTACTGATACAGCGACATGCTATTAGTCAACAAACACTTATCAAGAGCTTACTGTGTGCTAGATACCATGCTAAACTCTGCAGATATGAAGACACATGGTCCCTGCTCTCAAGGATCTCACATCCTAATAGGAGAAGCAACATGCAAATAACCAAGTGCACATGAAATATATACATTATAAATGGAAGGTAACCTTAGGGACTGGCAACTGGGGAGGGGGGCAGGGAGGAAAGATCAGTTCTTTAGCAGAAGTTGTCCCAGGGCCTAGACCATTGGTCAAATTCCCTCTGTAGTTAGGTTATCTCATCTGAGTTTCCTTCCATCCTGGTTCTAATTCCCTCCAACTTGGTTTTCCCATCTGTAAAATGGAGGCAATATTATTTGCTTTAACTCATGATGGAAAATGCCATCCACATCCAGAAAAAGAAATATGGAGTCTGAATACACATCGAAGCAGACTATTTTCTTTTTTTGTTTTGTTTTGCTTTACGTTTTTTTTCCTCATGGTTACTCCCATTCGTTCTAATTCTTCTATACAACATGACTAATGTGAAAATATGTTTAATAGGAATGTATCTATAGAGCCTATATTGGATTGCATGCCATCTTGGGGAGGAGGAGGGGAGGAAGGGGGAGAAAATTTAAAACTTATGGAACTAAATGTTGAAAACTAAAAATAAATAAACTTAAGAAAATAATATTTGCTTTACCAGGGTTGGGCTGAGGAGGCATTATGTAAACCTTATGTGAGTTATTAATGTCAGTTATTGTTTCTTACACCTAGGAAAGGGTGCTCCAGTATGTAGCAGGGAGGCCCAACCCACAAGAAACCATCCTCCTCTCTTCATTATTCCTTTCCCTCCTACACCCCATATCCATCACTCGCCAAGTTTACCTCCATAACATCTCTTCACTCAGTCACCCTGTCTCCACTCACCCATCCATAACTACCTTAATTCAGTCCCTCCTCATCTCTTGCTTAGACTATTGTAATAATTTTCTAATTCATCTTCCTGCACCAAGTCTCTCCCTTCTCCAATCCATCCTCCACACAGTGGCCAAGTTAATATTTCTAAAGCATAGGGCACTCCAGGTCACTCCTCTGCTCAAGAAGTTTCTTTGGCTCTCTATTGCCTCTAAGCCTCCCCTTCCAGGCTGGTTTTGTACATTTCCCCCATATACACATTACCTTTCAGCCAAATTGGCCTGCTTGCTGTTGTTCCCTGTCCTTAGCCCACTCTCTCATCTTCCTGCTTTTGCACAGACTGTCTCTCATAGCTGGAATGCTCCCCCTGCTTACCTCTGCCTCTTGGAACCCCTCATTGCCCATGAGATTCCACTCAGGCGCCCCTTCCTACAAGAGGCTTTTCCTGATCCCCTCAGATATTAGTGACCCACCCTTCCTGAAATTACCTAGTGTATGGTTTGAGACTAGACCTGGGATTTCATTGTTATGTTGAAATCCTGGATGAACAAACTCCCTCCATTTGCTTACCTACCAACGGAAGTCAGCACCTGTTTTTCAACTAATAGTCTTGAGAGTTGGCTAGAGATTGAGAGACTTGCTCAGGTTCACACAGCCATTGTGTGTGAGAAGTAAGGGTGTATAGGATGTTCAGGGAGAGAGCTTGCTGTGCCCATTTCTGGGCTGCTCATCCACTTTTGGTGTCCACCTGCCACCCAATTCTCACTTGTGGCTCCAAGAAACTGTAGCACGTGCAGCAGCCACACCTTGGTAAAACCGTCTCAGCTGATGGCCTTAAATCATGTTGAGAGTAACTGGCACGTCTCAGACCTATCAGCGAGTTAGGGGGATGTCCACTAACCATGTGAAGACTTCCCCCAGTGGAACGGGCTGATGAGAACGATTTGTTCAAACGGCCATGAAGGCCGTTGAAGCAGCCGTTGTGGAGTGCTGAGAGCTTGGTCTGACATCGAAGATGTCAAGGTCATCCACTGCATCCGGGGTCGTCACCAGTCAGTCATTTGGACTTCTTTCTTGCCACTGGACTTCGATGACCCCAGAAGTGAGAATGAGTCTGAAACTTTGTGCACCTCTGCCTCACTGGAAGCCAATTTATTTGTAAGTCATCACCCCATGATGTCATTGATCGTCTTAGGAAACAAAGGATGAACATCAATGACAGTAAGGCTTGAACCCAGGTCTTCCTGGTTCTAAGTTCAGCCCTTTAACCACTATGCCACGGTGCCTTTCTACTTGTTTTACATATTTTGTGTTTCCTTATCCACATACATAATGTTTTTCCCCTGGTGGTTGTAAGCTTTTGGTCGGTAGGCATCGTTTCTTTTTTTTTTCTTTTTTCTTTCTTTTTTTTTTTAATATCTCCATACTGAGCAAAGTACCTGGCTTTTAATATATGCTTGTTGAATGGATGGATGGATAGATAGATGATGGATTGATGAAGATAGAGATGTGCACAGAATCCATTTCTAGGAAATTTAACTGAATTGAGAGCGAGGATCAAAAGGAAGAGATCCAGGGGTTTACAGCTGCCAGGCCTGATGCTCTGGCTGGCTCTTTCCCTCGACAGCAGGGTCAGTGTGTATGAGCAGGGCACAGGCATACTATCATTTCTTCTCTGCTTAATGCTTTGTCTCTGGCTAACGCCTGCTCTGACAGCTGGCCTCATAAGAAGGCAGCTACCAATGTAGGGTGATTTATGGGGGGAATTTTTGCTGTGCCTAAAATTTCTCCATCAGACATTCATTCCTTTGCATCCTGAGGGTTTCTTGGTTCCTAAGGCCCCTGTTAGAATGCAAAAACAAAAGACAACAAAACCAACCTGTTTTCAGTTAGTGCCTTAAAAGGGATGGCCTGATGGCCCCTTGATCACAAAGCCCTGTGGAAGTATTATACACGACAGGCAGCTGGGGTGGTGGGATCTCAGTCAGAGAAAAGGGCAGTGAGTAGAGGCTGGCTTTTCCATTTCACTGACTGAGGGCCAACTTTGGGGAAAGAGAAGAGTGAAAGGAAGGGGATAAAGAAGGGAAATGAGACAGGGGATAGAGAAGGGAAGAACAGATAGAGGAGAAAGAAGAGAAAAAACTATGTTCTCAGGCCATCACATTTCTTCTTTTGCTGTGAGAGGGGAGCCAGGGGGAGACAAAGGATGATTCAGGGTTCTGTCAGCTCAAAGAAGATGGGGTGTTACTGGTGGTCTCTGGCTCCCTTTCCCCCTCGACAGTGACTGGAGCCATGGGAGAAGTGGGAGGGAGTGTGGTGGGAGTGGGGGAGAGATGAGGACACACAGTTAGAGCCTCAGTCAGGCATGAGAGAAGCTGTAGGGTTCCTTTTCTGCATAGTTTTGGCCCATTCTTAACCATCTTTGATTGGAGACAAAGCAATGCCTTTTGGCTCCCCTTGCAGGCTGCTGTCGGCATAGCCACTGAGCAGAAATTAATTGAAAGGGGAATGAAGGGAAAGGTAATTAACACAGAACCATAAAATGCCCTTGGTGGGCCCGGGAGCTGTCCTGGGCTCTATTATGTGAGGAAATTGCGTCTGTGCCTAGCTCCAGTTCACTGAAACCTGGACACACTGACAAGCTGTAAAATGAGTGTTAGCTCTGGATGTGGTGCTAGCACGGCCTGAATTTTCTCCTCATTGTCTCTCTCCAGTGCCTCCTCCCTCCAGCGCCTACAGCTTCACATCTTCTAAGATCTGGCTGAAGCATCAGTGAGAGATTGACCTATGAGCAGATCTGTGCCAAGGATAGCCATTCTTAGCTTCTCATGAACACTGGGCGATCCCCCAAAACGCTGTCCTGACATACAGGCAGTGAAGGTGGTACCCTATTGGTATGATCGAATGGTCTTTTTCCTTGCTCAAAAATGTGTCTTTCACTGGGCTATTGCTGAGGTCTGAATTCTACTGTTAGAGCTTGATTCCTTTGGATTAAAGCCTTGGTCTTTTATGGATTCCTCTTTCAAAATACAAATATCTTCAGAAAGAATCATAGGATCACAGACTTGCAGAGAAAAAGGGACCTTAGAGAGACCTTAGAGAGTCACTATTTTCTCAGGGTAAATGAATTTATCCCATGTTACTTCTCTGATAGGACTGACCAGGGCAACATTAAAGTTTTGAACGCTTGGAAGTCAATGGTGAGGTTGCTACTGAAAATAGGAAAAAAGGACACGGAGAGGAGTACCAAAGACAAACTTTTCTAACTTCATAATTTTGCTCAAATCTGACCCCAGGCCCCAACATTATTAAGAAAATCCTCAGAATAAAATTCATCTGAGTTCACTTTTCATTGAAACGCATGGGCGAGGGGAAGGGGAAAACCATAGAGGCAAAGAGTGAAAAATCAAGGAGATGAGTTGAGGCAGAACAAGGAAAGAGGAGAAAGAAAATAAAAGAGAGTAGAGAGAGGGAGGAAAAATGAGAAAAAGAAGAAAGAGAAATACAGAGAATAGAGGAGGGGGAGGGAAGAGAGAGAGGGGGGAGGGGGGAGGAAGGGAATGGGGGAGGGGGAGGAAGGGGGTGAGAGAGAGGGAGGAGAAAGGGACAGAGAGAGAGACAGAGAGAGAGAGAGAGAAGGGAGGAAGCCCCGAATGAAGAGTTTGCCACAAAATGAACTGAAGGTGGAGAATGGATAATGACTCCCCAAAGGCTGGAGCCCCCAGACTTGGGCATGATGCCTCTCAAGGGATACTTTTTTGGACGATATAAAGTAGGTAAATTTCAAGGGAGATACTTTTTCTTTATGCCAGTGATCTCTGAAATTGAAAGTAAAATCCAAATTAACAACAGTTAAATCAACAGTTCCAGACGCTGGGGGTATTTTCATCAGAGTTATTTTTCTTGAGGTCCTCTTGTATTTGAAGGTACTTTACAGGTCCCCTCTCCCTACCTCCCAATACTTTCATTTGGTTGCACGAGTTATAGCTGATCTCTGTCCTGGCTAGATCTTCTAGGGAAGCTGGGGATGGAGTGGTGTATATGTGTGTATGTGTTTGTATGTGTGTGTGTGTGTGTGTGTGTGTTGGAGGAAAAGGAGGCTAGAAGGTGCTTGTGTAAGGGAGGGAAGCTGACACCTCAATTGCCTTTACTGCTTCAAACATTTCATTCCAACTGGGATCCTTCCCCTTTTCAAAGCTGTTTTGTGAGCTCTCCTTGGGACATGCTGACTCTGGACCTCTCTAGCTTCATTGGTCAGATACTTGCCAGATCTGCTTCATGGGGAGTGGGAGCTATGTGGATCAAATGAAAAGAAAAAATGGATGTAATTGTCCTCTATAAAGCTCTATACAGATGTGATCCCCACTGCAAACGTTCATAGGGACTTCTTGTGCCTGACCTGTGGTAGAGCCTTCTGAGCTTGTATTGGTCTGATCAGTCACAGTAGGACACACTGCACCTTGACCCTGACATAGTGATGTCATTTTGGTCCTCTTGGAGAATAGAGGACAACAATTATACCACTGTCAATATCACAGTTCATAGGCCATCTCCTGTAGATGGGATCTTAGGGATGATTACTCCTATCCCACACTTGATGGGTAAGGAAGCTGAAATTTAAAAAGGAAACATTTTGGCCAAGGTCATATAATTAGTAGGTGGCAGAGCTGGGACACAAACCTAGGCCTCCTGATTTCCGGGCCAGGACTTTTTTTTTAACCATAGAAAGAAGTATTCTGTTGAACCTCATTACATAAATGGGAAGGGAAATATCAACTCAAAGGGATTTGATTTTTTCACTTTGACTTAAAGTCATAAAGACAATTTAGTATAGTGAGTAGAGACCGAGCCTTAGAGACAGGGAGACTTGGGTTCAAGCCCTGCCTCTGACACATACTGACTATGTGATTCTGGGCAAGTCACTCAGCTTCTCAGATAACTCATCCTGACATCCCTCCAACAGTGAAAGCACAGGTCTGGTCAAGCATGAAAACATTCTAGAATCTTAGGGCTCAAAAGCCCTGCAGAGGTTACCCTGGTCCAATCTCCCATTCAGTGCAGTAAACTTCCCTACAGCAACCTGGCCACTGGTGATCTCATCCTTGCACAAAGGCCTCTAGGAATGGGAAACATGACTTTCAAAGACAGTTTCTTCAATTACCTGATAGGCTCCCTTAGCTAGCATTTATATAACACCTAGGTAGGTAATATTATCTTCATTTTACAGTTGAGGAAACTGAGGCAGACAGGTGAAGTGACTTGCCCTTGGTCACAAAGCTAGTAATGGTCTGGGGCTAGATTTGAATTCAGGTCTTCCTGACTCCAGCCCAACATCCTAACCACTGCGCAAGCCTTCCTTAGGGATGGCAGAGCTCCTTGTAGAGACCTTGAAGAGATCTTTCTCTGGGGTGTCTAGTACAGTTCCTGATGTAGAAATTGCTTTCTGTCAAAGCCATTTTAGGAAAACTGCTGGAACACCCAAGGGAAGTCCAAAATATCCCAACCTTTCTAAGTTCACTAGGTCATATTCTGGTCAAGGCAGGGAAGAGACAGAGGCTTTTCTCCTCCCCCTCCTCCCCCTTCTTTCCCTTCTCCTCTTTCCTCCTCCTCCACAAACCATCTTAGGGGCTTGTCTGGACTGCTACTTCCATTAGGCTTGCCTGTAACTCAAATGCCCCAACCCAGTGGGCAGGACTGCTTCTCTTCAACCAATCTTAATATACAACCTGTGTATCATCCTTTCATTTGATCCAATGGCTTTTGTTCCTCCCAAGCTGATTAAGGACTTAATGCCTTTGGTTAATAATTCAAAAGAGGTGTTTCTGATCTGATAAAGGCATCGGCATCTTATTAGTTACTTTTAAAGGTGGTGGGGTCCTGCATTTATTGATTCAGGTGACCTTGCCCTTACATTGTATATAGCTGTAAATGCACATGCTATGTCTCCTTTGTTACTGTATCTCCCAGCACTTAGCACAGTGCCTAGCACATAGTAGGTGCTTAATAAATGTTAGTTGATTGATGGAGATATTTGATTTTTTGTGGATACTTAGGTTATATGGACTGTTAGGCTAAACTCTTGAATGATTAGGAAATTGCTTAGGAAGCTTTACAATGTTCTGGGGCTCAGTTAAATAAGCACACCATTCACAAACATGAGTATCTGGAGTCTCATCACATATAGCAAATCTCTCTCCCATTTGGAATCTGTACCGGACATCCTCATGATGGCAGCAAATCCTTTTGGTGAACATGCATCTCCCAAGTTTTTGCCTCATTTGATATTGCTAATCAGAGGGTTGTCAAACAAAGTAGTGTCTATTGTTGTATTTTCAAGGAATTGTTCATTATTTTGACATATGCACAGGAGCTTTCCTGTTGGAATAGAACCTAGAGTGGTATTTTGCTCTACTGAATCAAATGCTTTTGTGTAATCACCAAACGATAAACATCGTGTTGTCTTTATACCTTTCAGTCAGTCATAAGCCCATACAGATGTAGTCTTGTTAGAGAATCATCTGAGAAAATCTGCCTTTATCTTCTTAGACCTTCATCAAGGATGCCTTCTATGCATATGTGGATTACTCTTCTAAAATTTTTGTAGTGATTGGAAAGTAGATATAAAGTATTTGGTAGTTGTTAATATGCTCTCTATTATTTTTTGATAATAATAAAGTCTGAGATTTATACAAACCTTTGTTACCCTGCTTTCCTTAAAATATCTTGATCCTTCAATGTCCTCCAAATCATAGCATCTCTCTCATGAGCCCCTCTGCGTATATTTGATCTAGTGTAACTGTCCTTCTCATCTTTGTTTTTTAGTGATATTTTAGCTGATTCATGTAGCATATCAGGATGCTAGAAAATGTGGTTGCTGTGATTGATGTCAAATATTCTTTTTAAAAAACTCACTTCACATTTGTTTTCCACATTTTGTGTTTCTTGTTACAGTGAATATGCTCTGGTGGATTCTCCCACAGTCAAGTTCTCTACATTAATCCCTTGGGACTCTAGGGTACTTTGCAGGGATGATGGGAGTTTCTTTTCTCTACTATCATTTACTCAAGGCCCCAATAGCTATATTCCTTCCATTGTTAGATGTCAGTACCTAATGTCTCAATTCTATTTAACCTCACCTAGTTTTTTTTTTGGTAAATAATATTTTATTTTTTTCCAACTATATGTAAAGATAATTTTTGACATTCGTTTTTTATAAGATTTTGAGTTCCAAATTTTTCCCTCCCCCTTCCTCCCCTCACCCCTCCCTAAGACAACAAGTGGTTTGATATAGGTTATATATGTGCAGTAATGTTAAACATTTCCATATTAGTGATATTGTGAAAGAAGAAACAGAGCAAAATGGAAAAAACCACAAAAACAAAAACAAAAATAAAGTGAAAACAGTATGTTTCAATCTGCATTCAGACTCCATAGTTCTTTCTCTGGATTCAACTAGATTTTAGAAAAGGATATTTGCTTCAAAGACATAGCAAGATTAAATTACACATGTTGTGCCCTCAGAACTTTGGGGGCATACTCTTCCTTATGCCACCTCAGTCTCAAAACTTAACTCAGTTCCTACATGGCATGGGTTCTACCAAGTTCTAGCATAGATGCGGCATGATTGCCAGATGAGTCTTCATCTCAGCTTCTGTTGTCTGGGTCTAGAAGGTCACTCCTGAAGGTTGATCCTTGTTCCTTTTGACATTGATGGTAGGTTGCCTGCAAAACCAGGCCTAGATTCTGACGTCCAGATTTCTGTGGCTCATTCTTTTGAAAAGGTCAGAGATTCCATTCACTTCATCTGTAACAGAAAAGGACAAATGCAGAGACTTAGGACTGAGACCTGTTTTTCAAGGCCACATGGCTTTAATGGGGAGAAGGCCTCAAGGTCTCTCCACTTAAAACACTACTTTTCATTGGATGCCATTCATGGAAGAGTCCAAGTACAAACAGGGAAATTGGAAGAACGGAGGCAAGAAAGGCTTTTGAATACCTTTGCAGCTAATGAGCCTATCATTGATCAGGAGTAGACTGGAACCCTAGGTGCAATGTCTATGCAAGCTGCACAATCCCTTCAAGATGCTTTTCTTACATGTCATCCCGATTCATTGGGAAGCAAGATTCTTGGTTTCTCCACGTGGGGAGACTGTGTCCGAGGCTCTCTATGCATATGCCAGACTCCCATCACATTGTCCTTTCAGTTTCATTCTTAAATGTCCTTGGGATGACTTTGGTTGAATCTAGCCTCAAGCTTTTTTAAAACTTGTTTTTCTACACTGCTTCTCAGTGTTTTATTAGGAGATACTGCTTATAGTCTTTGATCGGCTTCCTCTATAAGATCTGACATACTTGAAACCACTGTTGCCTTAGGGCTGCCATACCCTGGATGCACAATAGAACCAATTATGCCATCTTTTTTTTTTTTTTTTTGCTTTCTATAGAGAACCAGTGAGCCATTTTTCCTTCCATTTTGCTGCAACTTCCTTTTGTCTTCTGACGTCATTCATAGGGAAGATGTCAAGATTGATATGATTTGGTTCGTTCAGGAATATGTCCAAAGGACAAGTAGCTTCCATTTAGAGTATTAACAGTTAAGTTAAGGTTTTGTAGATGGTCTGAATACAATGATTCTTAGCACCCTTTATGCTGTATTCTGTTACTCTGCCACCATCACTGAAGAGGCAGAAGGAGGTCATACAGAACTGAAGGACCTCTTATATTGTCCTTTGTTTTATGTGTTGCCAAAGAATTCATCACCAAGTGGGCAGCCTCTTGGGGGCTGTTTGCCATACTTAGCTAGCCTAGTGCTTGGAAAATAGAAATAATAATAGTCTTGTCAGGACCATACTTGGAACCTTTCTAAGATAGTAGAAGCTTTCAGAGCTTACATTCCACTGGTGTGGACTTTGAGAACCTGGGGTTGTATTTGTAGTATGAAGAGGCATCAGAGTTGGGCTTTGTGCAGGTGAATTAACTGAATTATCTCTATTAAATTTCACCAAGGATTGATCATTCCAGCTTATAGGGAACAATTAGATCCTGGTTTCATCATCCATCATATTCACTATTCCATACTAGTTTTATGTCATCGGCAAATTGATAAAAATACCATCAATATTGTCATCCAAGTAGATGCTTGTGCCAAGTACATTAGTATGAAGTTGAGTCAAGTCAATAAACGTTTATTAAGGACCAAGTAGTACAAAAAATGCTGGGATACAATGAAAGGCAGAAGACAGTCTTTGTTTTCAAGGAGCTCCCAAAGGGGAGAGACAACATGCAAACAACTATGTACAAACAAAATATAGACAGGATAAATTGGAACTTATCAGCAAAGGATAGGTACTAGTATTAAGGGGAGTTGAGAAAGGCTTTCTGTGGAAGGAGGATTTTTGGTGGTTCCTGAAGAAAGCTAGGAAAGTCAAGAGGTGGAGATGAGAAAGGAGAACATTCTGGGCATGGGAGACAGCCAGTGAATATGCTCGGAATTGAGAGATGGGATATTTTGTGTGAGGAACAGCAAGGTGGCCAGTGTCACTGGAATATAGAGTATGTAGAAGGATGTAAGGTATAAAAAGA
Organism: Trichosurus vulpecula; assembly: GCF_011100635.1. Classification (NCBI taxonomy): domain Eukaryota; kingdom Metazoa; phylum Chordata; class Mammalia; order Diprotodontia; family Phalangeridae; genus Trichosurus; species Trichosurus vulpecula. The sequence goes on along the minus strand of NC_050574.1, from coordinate 311,130,942 downwards.
CTAGAAAAGTAGGGTGAGGGCAGGTTATAAAGGGTTTTAAAAGCCAAGCAGGATTTTATATTTGGACCCACTGGAGTTTACTGAATGGGGGAGGGAGGATGACAGGGTCAGACCCTTGTTTCAGGAAGATCACAATGACAGATGAGTAGAGGATGAGACTTCAGACAGGGAGGTCAACCAGAAGGCTACTGTAGTACTCCAAGCATGAGGTGATGAGGGTCTGGACTGAGGTTCTAATAGTGTCAGAGGACAGAAGGGGGCACATACAAGAGATATTGTGAGGTTAGAATCAACAGGACTTGGCATGTGATTGGATATTGGGGGAATTGAGAGAAAGTGAAGAATTGAATATGACTCCTAGGTGAGCTTGGGTAACAGAGAATAGTTGTACCCTTGACAGAAGTAGGAAAATTAGCAAGAGAGGAAGGTTTGGAAGAAAAACACAAGTTCAATCTGGGAATGTTGAGGTTAAGATGTGTATAGGATATTCATTTCAAGACATCCAACAGGCAGTTGGATATAGGAGACTCAAGCTCCGAAGAAAGGTATGGCCTGGTCCAAAAAAAAAAAAAAAACCACTCCCAACCCCAAAACAAAACAAAATTGAGAATTACCTGAGAATCTATGGGAGCTGATAGAAGATGGTCTATGACAGAGCCTTAGGGGACACCCATAGATACAACCCGGATGAAGATCCAGTGAAGGAGACTGAGAAGGTCAGAGAGGTAAGTGGAGAACCAGTCACATTTCTCTTGGTTGAATATTCCCACCCTCCGCCCCCCCCCCCCCCCCCCCCCCCCCCCCCCCCCCCCCCCCCCCCCCCCCCCCCCCCCCCCCGCTTTCCCAGAAACCTAAGAACATCTTTTGCCCTGGTCAGTCCAGGACTCATACCAACTCCCAATTTCAAGCATGTTGGTCATAATATGAGAAAGTTTTATGGAAAGCATTATTCTGTATATTCTAGAGTCTTATTGGTTCTTAATTGAATGTTAAAGTCACAATTGTGTCCCTTGCCACCCTGGAATCTATTGTACTGTAGAAACGCTGACAGAAGATGACATCTTCTACTACCATTTGAAGTCCCTACTGACACTGCAACAGTTGCTACTGTCCTATCATCTGTTGCCCCCAGTGGATGAATTCATAGCTATCTTTCCCTCTTGACCATATTACCTCCATCTTATTCCCTTCTGGTTTGGCAGCATCTTGTGCTGTGCTCTCCTGACCTTTAGAGAGGTGGACACCATTGGTATTAGTTAGGGGAGCCTGAGGGTTCCATGGTTAATCTGGGAGTTCCAGGTTCTCTGTAGAGCTCAGAAGTCTAGAAAATGACTTGGATAAAGGCACAAAAAGTTATGAATCTGAAAGGCACAGCCAGCACTATGGAGGGTGGATTTTTGACCCCAAGGGATCTCAAAGGTCTGGAACAATGGCATGAATCTAATAAGGTGAAATTTAACAGGGACAAAAGTAAAGTCTAACACCTGGGTTTCAGAACTAAGTTGTACAAATAAAGGATAGCTGAGGTGTGATGAGACCACGCTTTTTGTGTGTGTATGAATTAGACCCAGAGGTTTTAGTAAATTGCAAGTTAAATGTGAGTCAATGGTGTGGCAACTGACAAAAGGCGCTGCAACCTTAGGCTGCATTATGAGAGGCAGAATGTCGAGAATGAAACTGCCGAGCATTGAGAACGAGACCATGCCATCTAAGAATCATTTGAAGGAGCTGGGGATGTCCATATTGGAGAAGAGAAGGCTTAGGGGGTATATGACAGTTGTTTTCAAGTATTTGAAGGATTGTTCTTTGGAGGAGTGATAAAACATGTTATATTTGGTTCCAGAGAACAGAGCATAGAGCAATGAAGGAAGCTGTCAAGGGCAGATTTCTGTTCTATATAAAGAAAAACTTTCACAAGTATCTAGCCAGTAGTGAAATGTGTTGCCTTGCGAGATGAGTTCTCCATTTTTGGAAATATCCAGGCAATGGCTGAATGACCTCTTATAAGGGTCAACGTAGAGAAGATTCCTGCGCAAGGTATGGACTATACTAGGTGGCCTTTGAGGTCCTTTTCAATTAGAATATTCTATGATTCTACCAAGCCTTCCTTGAAATTTGGGAGGGGGAAAGATGTTAGTTTTAATTTATTTTAGCTTTTGTTTTCAGTGATTCTGTTCCTCCTACTTCATGTTGAAAATCATAAACCTGGAGTGCAGAGACCTAGAATCCCATTTCCTAGCCAAATAAATCCTATTGAGTTGCAGTGACTGATTTAACAACTAATTAAGGATTTATTATGGCCTGCATCCCTCCCACATGGCTTTCTTTACTTCTATCCTTCAGTGACAGGACCAGCTGTAGGAGAAGGAAAGAGAGAGAATTTCTAAAAATAAAGAAACTCTGTAACTTTGTTCTTAATAAATTCACAGCCGCCCCCTTGGGCTCTAACTGAAACATAAAATATAAGGGGCAAGAGTTGCCCATATGGCATTGAATCTGGTGTGATGGCATTGGGAAGACCCTATTGTCTGGTTCTCTCCAAAGCTAGCAGACTCCTCAGAAGGACCTAGAGCCCATCTTCAAGGTGGTTTCTTGAAGGTTAAAGACCATCACAGGGCAGCTACTTACCAGTCAGTCTACTGGAGAGAAGCAGAAGTAACCCTTTACTGGGTATCTATATTTTACAGAGTATGACCAAGTCAGATCAGGAAATGCTTAGTCCTTCTTTGCTATTATCTTCCTAACTATTGCTGTCCTTCAGGCTCTGTGCTGGTTCCTCTATTTATGTTCTTTTTCTTTCTTGATGACATCATCAGCTCCCATGGGCTGTATCTTTATGCAAATAACTCACAGATCTATAAATCCAATGGGAATCTCTTCCCTGAGTTTCAGTCCTGAATCTCCAACTACCTATTGGACTTTACAAAGCGGATGTCCTGGGGCAATCTAGAATGCAACACTTCAAAATAGAATCTATGATTTCCACCTCCACACCTACCTTTCCTTCAAGCTTCCCTATTTCTGTTAAAGGCACCACCATCATCTTTCTAATCTCTCCATTTTATAACCTTGGCATCATCTTAACTCCTTATTCTCACTCCCCCAACACGTCCAGTCGGTTGTCATATTTTGCCATTTCTATCTTCACAACATTTCTTGCACTTGACCCCTTATCTCTACTCATACAGTCACAGTACTTATCACTTCCCACAGATTCTTGCAACAGCCTCCTAACTGGTATCCCTTCCTCGAGTCCCTAACTGTGCCAACCTATTCTCCACACAGCTGCCAAAATGATTTTATTTAAACGCAGATCTTACCATGTCATTCCCTCCTCAATAAACTCCAATGGCTTCCTATTGCATCTAAGATCAAATATAAATTCTTCTGTTTAGCTATTAAAGCTCTTCGCAATCTGGTCCCAATCTATCTTTTCAGCCTCATTGTACATTATATACCCTCAAATATTTGGCTATTCAGCCAAACTTCTCCCCAAGCAACTCTCTCCCCCTCCCAACTCAGATTTACATTTGCAGTCTAGGTCGCCCAGGGGAATGACTATCCCAATTCCAAGGTACTCTGTGGGACTATACTCCTAAAACTATAACTCACAAGCTCACTCAGGTGCATTCACTTTTAAGAGTTAGCCATTTTACACAATTAGTTAAAGACAAAGGCATTTCCTGAAGGAATAGCATGAAAATCTTCTCATAAACCTGGGAACACATTCTTGAATAAATTCCTGCAGCATCAGTGGGGAAAGTGGATGAAGACAGAAAGCACACTATTAGAGAGGGACACGTATAGGGAACAAGTATCCAAGGTTGGTTACGCCTCTGGGTACTGCATGAGCCCAATGTCCCCTTTAGGTAGAGTGTCTTTGATGGGCAAGTTGCTCATCTGAGCTTTGTGGACTTATGCCTTTCTGTAGTTCAATGCCCTACTGCCAGGATTGGTTTTTTCTAGACTTCAGTCTGCTCTCCATAGCATCTTCTCCTGGGTAAGTTGCTGTGGGGAGCAGGTGATCAAAGATGTAGATCTTGAGCTTAAAACAAGGAGATTCTAAAGATGTCTCTCTCTCTGTGTCTCTGCATTTGACCCCCAGGCTTGTGCTTTGACCACTGTTTTTCAGTTTCCCCTTTGCTCCCCCACTAATAAATGTTTGTTCTTGACTGACAAGTGACTCAGATGCTACACCTTGCCTAGCTGATTCTAGCTGACTGGATATGATAGAGAAGGTCAAAGATGAGTAAAGAGTCAGAGGTCAGGGAGAATGCAGAAGATGGAATTTAGAGGTCGTAGAATCTTGGAATGTTAGAACTAGAAGATACAATAGGGATCATATAATCCAGTCTTCTCACTTTTCAGATGAAGCCTAGTGAGGTTTAGCTACTAAGTCAAGATCTCCCAGAGTATATAGCATAGGCATGCAAAGAAATGGGCTAGAAATGTCAGAATGGGAGATTAGGATTTGGGGATGATCTGTGCAGAGGTGAGAGAAGAAACTTTTGAGAGTGAATTAGGTTGTCAAGGGAGAGAGTGTAGAGAGAGATTGGAAGTGGATTGAGGACAGAACTTTGGGGAATATCTACATTAAATGTGGTACTTTAAGGGGTGAGGATGAGGATAAGGAAATGGTTAAGGAGGTAGAGAAAAAGTGGTCAGAGAGGTGAGATGAGACCTAGGAAATTCTGTGTAATGGTAATGTAAACTTGAAGATCTTTCCCATCCATTAATAAGCCTATGTGACCTAAGTCACATGTGGTGGTAGGAGCTTGCTGAACTAGTGGAACTGGAAGGATGGAGCAGGAAGTGCTCTGAATGAATTAGAACTGTGGGAGGAGAAGGATACAGGCAAAGAGTAAGCTAGAATTTGTGAGTGTTTGTGGGAAGGCCCCAGCAGGGGGAAGGCCAATGGGATGGTGAGGCTTCATGCTGTGATATTGTGTCTTAAGTTCCTTGCTGCTATGATAAAGTGGGCTTACTGGTTTTGGGATTTGGTTGCTGCTTGGATGGTTTGGATTTACTGGTTTTGGGGTTTGGTTCTTTGGTGTCTGAATAAATGTTTTACTTCTACCTTCTATATGGAGAGTCTCTTATATTTTGCAATACAGAACTACACAGGCATATTCACAATTATCTTTGATGTTGTGATTATTGCCTTACTGATACAACAGAGTGAGTAGAGAGCATCCGGAAGGAGAGGAATAGTCAACAGTAATCAATGTTTCAGAGAGATTGAGGATGATGACGAAAAGAATTTCTAGTGGCTGAATTTGGTGACTAGGGGTATTCTGCTAGGTGCAGAGAAGGATACAAAGTAATATAAGACAGTTTCTGCCCTCAGGGAGCTTACAGACATATTAGAAAGGGTGTATTCCTGTGAAAAAATGACTAAGAAGAGAAGTGTACTGTGGCCTGGCCAGTGAGCCCAGTCATTGTGAGCATCCTCAGCATGCTCTTCTGGTTTTTTCTTGTCTCTACTGTGCAAGGAAGAGTCATTTGATTGGCTGCTAAACCAGAATTAAGAACCAGTCAAAAGGCTCTAACTGGCCAAGAAGATTCCTCTTTCTTGTCTGGATGCAGGAAAAGAGGAATGTGTTGTAAGACTCTGGATGGGGAGAAGCTTCAGACTTGTCCCATCTGGGGCTAATATGTGGCTGGTGACAAGAAGCTTCTGTGGCTTTTTTTTGCCTCTTTATGATTATATTTTCTTGATTTTAGGAGAAGTATCAGATTAGCCTGCCACCTTGTGTGCTGTGATGGTAAGCATGGTGGGACTTTTTACCTTTGTTTGAATCAGGCAGGTAAAGTGGGACCTTTTCTTTTTTGTTTTGGAGTGCTTCTCAGCACTAAGGTAATAAAGTACCTTTGATGAGTCTTGCTTTTCAAATGCGATGGCAAACAAAGTGGACTTTTTGTGGTCTTTTCTTTGAGTGCTTCTCGGCACTAAAGCAATCAAATGCCTTTGATGAGTCTTGCCTTTGTTTCAATCAAAAGTCTTTAATTGGATCAAGAGACTTTGATAACCTGCTTAAGGCACGAGAAGGCTTAGGTCACATGGGTTTGAGTCCAATGGTTGTGAGGCCCTCTGACCTTGAGAAGGGTATATATGATCTGAGGTTGGTGTTTTGTTTTGGGGCTCTCACTCACTGGAAATGTCATGTGATTTGACCAGATAAGACTCTGGGTAGCTGTCACGGAGCCCCCTGGTTTTGAAAAATCCAGATGTTGTTGCTTCTCTCTCTGGTAACTGTTTATGAATTGCTTGGACAGACAGCTAGAAGGTTGTCTGCTGATTTGTGTTATTTTTCTCTGTTTATATAATATATTCTTGCGATTTCTGTTTGTATTTGCTCTGAAGTTCAGGGTGCTGGCTTTGCCCCCTGAAATAAGTAAATGATATATGTATGTTTAATTAAAGTAAGATTGTTAAACCCTTAAAGTTGCTTTCCTTAAAAAAATAGATCAAAGAACCTGGGCTGGCAGCCCTCCTGTGTGCTGGTGTTATTGGCCTTACATAGCTAAAATAGCATCAAGTAGCATTGTTGTTACATGCACTTTAGAAAGTCATGGGAGTGAGCCTCTACAGGTCTGGGGGTCAGAGCCCAGATCAGAGTTTTTGGTCTGCTAGTGCTGTCCCAAGGAATGACTGGGCCCCAACTCAGCAGCCACTGAGATGCCATTTTTTGGAGTGACTTTACCCATCAGTTCCTTTTCAGTCAGAAGCAAACTTGGTGGGGAGAATGCTTTGTAGCAACTGTCTCAAGTTGGAACCCACTCAATGCTTCTGATACTGTCTTATGTGCCTTATAAGCTCTGAGGCATCTTTATCCCAATTCCCACTAGCAGTGAGGAGTTAGTTCTCCTAGAACAAGGTTACGTTTCTCCCTTGCCATTCTAGTGTTATTCCCTGAGGGGTTCAGGATGTCTTTCTAATGCTATCAGTTCAAGCTCCCCTTCTGGTGTATTTTCCTCAATATTAACTACCAGTGATAAGCACCCCAGTATCATTTAACAAAATACCATCAATTAGCTTTTACAAAGGAATATTTACTAAGAAGATAAAATAAAAACAGAGGTATAAGCATTTCCCTCAATACCCAAGGGTGCACTATTCCTTGTACTACTTAGGTCCCCATTCCACATGACTCAAATGAATTTCTCATCTCATAAATTTGAATATTCCTTCCGGTGATGCAGTTAGAAACCATGCATGTAGCCTGGTCCTGCAGGATTCTTGTCCATTGTCCTCCCTGTTTGGGAAATGAGGGGGTCTATGTTGCTTTTACCTAACATTGCAAAAATACTAGTGGACCCCTCAGGCTTCCCACCTGGTTGCCCACTGCTATCACCACATGACTGGCCCTTTCTTTTTCACTTATGATTTCTTAGGCAACATTATGCACTCCATTTCTCCTACAAAATTCTTTATATGTTGCAGCCTGTTTACACCCACCAACTGCTTCTTCATTGCCTTCTATGTAATGATTATTTTTAATTCCTCTGAAATTGTAGTGTTCTATGACTCACAGCCCTACAGCAACCCTGGTAGAACATGGATATTAAGAAGAGAGGTCTTTGTTCCCAGTAGAACTTTGGGGTCCTTAAAAGCTTTGCAGTCCTCTGAAAACAATCCAGCCCTCTCTCCTCCTCCTCCTCTTTAATTCTGGGCCCAACTCATTGTCCATTTGTACTGTCTGTCCCAAACACACACACACACACACACAAACACACACACACACACACACACACACACACACACACACACACACACACATACTGATGAACCAGGTCTATAGGTTGTCAATTTAATTGCATTTCACAGTTCTGGGCAATAGACATCCTTCATCCAATTGGCTTTTCCTGTGTAGTAACTGCTTGTATATTGGATGATTAATTGATTGGATGGTCAGGTCGAACCTCAGTTTTCTCAGCCGTAAGTTGGGAATAATAAGAGTACTTGCTTCACAGAGTTGTTGTAAGGCCTAAATGAGCTACCATGTGTAAGAGTGCTTTTTGAAAATATTTAAATGTTTTATTGTCATCTTCATCCTCATCATTATCATTAATATCTATTTTGTTAGGTCCTTCTTAAAATGTGGTGCCCCAAAGTGATCACGGTCCTCTCATCTTACAGAGGAGGAAGATAAGAACTACAGACATTAAGCGATCAGCTCAAACCATGAATCCTCGGGGAGTATTGACAATGGGCTCAACCCTATGTTGGGGGTAAGAGTTACAAGGAGATGTTCAGATCCAGCTGCATCCCCAGGTCATTTATGGAGCACAGCTTTGCCTAGGCAGAGGATGCTTAAATGGAGAAAAATAACAGCAGGTCAGTGAACAAATAAATGGTGTCACAACTGTTACCCACTCCACTGAGAAACCATCTGGGCTCTCGTAGATGCCCTGGTGTTTGCTGACTCCCTGTGGGTGCTGAGCCCCAGTCTGATTCCCTGGTGAATACTTTCCCAGCAATTTCTAACCCTGACTTCCTCGGACTGACTCTCCTTGGGAAAAAACAAAAACAAAAACAACCCCCCTGCCCCCCAGAACTGAGGCTTTGAATGGGAATACCTTCACTCTTCCCAAACCTTGTCTGCTTACTGTGGCTATATGATCTGACCCCTGCCCAACTCTTTTTTCTTTGCCTGTTAATTGTTTTTTAATCACTAATTTCTTTTTTTTTATATCTCTGCACTTCCTGATAACTCTTCTCCCTCATAGGACCCTCACTCAGTATAGTCAAGCAAAAAAAAAAATACCACAGCCATATCTGAAAATACATGTCTCATTCTATACCTATAGGGCATCACCACTGTACTAAGACTGAGAAAGCTATGTGTCAGAGGTGTGACTCTAATGCCATTGTCCTCTTGAAGATTCCTGTTGAGTTCTGATGTGAAATGAAACACTTGCAAGTCATTGGACGTTTACAAAAAGAAGTTTACCTTGCCCTAACACAGAAAGAGCATGAAACAAGGATGGTGGCTCTTTAGCTCCCCTCCTCTCCATCTGGAAAGGTACTAAGTGGTGATCACTCACTTGGTCTTACATATCCACCAAATCTGAGAGGCACAGACTCTATGTGACTGGGACTTTTTACATCCCTAGATGACCAGGATACTGTGTCAGGGAAATCAGGGCCAATCAGGTACTGGGGCAACTTTGTCCTGAGCCTATCCCACATTGACTTGGGAGTTGGGGAGCAGCAAAGGAAGTTGTATCAGGGAAGCTGGAGCCAATCAGTTCCCAGGAGAAGTTTTGTCTTTCCGTATTGTGGATGGGAAGAATGCAGTCGTGTCAGGGAAACACTTGTCTTATTATAGTACGAATCACCTTTGGTTCTCTGAAATCACAAGAGGATGCTGCGTTGATTGGAGTTCTGAAATCTTTTAATGTTGTTTACATTATTGTGGTCATCATGTACCTTATTCTCTTGATTATGTTTATTTATTTATTTTTGCATCATTTCCTGCACATCTTTCAGTTTTTCTCTAAATTCTTCAAGTTTATTATTCTTTTGCAAAATAATGTTATACTAAATTAATATATAATAATTTGTTTATCCATTCAGCAATTGTTGGCACCCATTTTCCTTCCAATTCTTTCTTTGCTAATGTGACGTTATAAATATTTTTGTATATAGAGGAGCTTTGTCTTTGACGTTCTTGGGGAATATGTCTATGGTGGTATTGCTAGGTCAAAATTTGAGTATAGTTTAGTGACTTTTAAAAAATTATATTTCTAAATTGTTAGACAAAATAGTTATATGAATTCTCAGCTCTACCAATAGTGCAGTACTGTGCCTGTCTCCCCGTAGCCTTTCCAACATCTTCCATGTTTTTAATTCGTCATTGCCAATCTGATGTGTGTGAGGTGAAACTTCAGAATTGCTTTAATTTGCATTTCTCTTATTATTAGTGATATGAAGCATTTTTCATATAATTATTAATAGTTTATATTTCTTCCTTTGAAAACTGTTCGCGTCCTCTGACCATTTATATCCTGGGCAATAGTTACTGCTTTTAAAGGAGGGTTCAATAGGGGACCCCTGATCAAATGACTCTCTCCATCAGCTTGATGAAATTACACTCTTTAAGAGGCAGATGGCAGAGATAATGAGATGTAAAGAGGCACCTATTTCAGACTTTAAGCGGTACAGTTTGCAGAGTCTAAATGTTTTTCCTTTTTAGACATTTAGTGGCCTATGTGTATATGAAAGGGTCATGAAATGGTACTGAAGTTTGAAAAAGACAATGGGTCTGCCCTGACTACCTTTCTATGCCCACTCACTGACAGGGATAAATGGGAGGGGAGTAACTGAGAGTTTAAAATCAGAAGAGTTCACCCTGCTCTCAACTGAGCTACAGAGGAGAGCAGAGAAGACAATTAGGCATGGAGGAAGAACCTAGTTTTGAGTTTGTTCTTCACCATCTCCCATTTTCATCTTGAAGAGCACAGCAAGGGTAGGGAGGGGATTCCTTTCTCCCACCATCCCCTCCCCACCAAAGTTCAAAGGTCCCTTGAAGAATAACATCCTCAAACATCTAGTGCAGGGGATCCAGATGCAGAGTTGAATACAATTGAGGTGGGTATCTAAAGATCCTGCTCAGCAGATGACAGACCTCAGACTCCTAATGATCCTTGGGTATAGGTTCTCGTTCTTTCTGAAAGTGCAAATATCCTAAACTAGGATGTCAGTGGAGCCAGAAGATGGAGGTGGTGGAGCCTATAGCTCAGCTGTGCTAATTATGAACTAGTGGAAATGATCCATTAGAGACTTTGAGACCAAGGTCAGTGTGAGGCCAAGCAGTATGAGGATATCAGTGTCCTTGAAGCTTTACAGAATCAGAGCCGTGAGTTGCCCTCCTCCCACATGCTTTGGTTATATGTGTTCCCTATATATGCACCCTTCTACTCATGACCTCAAGCTTTGTCTCCTTTCTTTTCCAGTGATGGGTGTATTTGGAAGAGAGGGCATCCCAAGTCATAACGTAGACATATTATGTTGCTCTTGTCCTCATTTTGCCATTTCAGTGAATGCCTTTGCTTTAAGCTAATTGAATTCTTTGGCTGATTATTGAAGGTAACCACATTGATAGGGGCTTGTAAGCTGTAGTTTTGAACTTTAACTTGAATCAGTCATTTCCCTGGGGATCCAACCTATAAGTGGAGTTGGGAGGGAAGCCCACAGAGGATGCTATACTTTAAAATATAATTTTATTATTTCTTTTTGTGTCTTGTATATCAGATCTTTATCAGGGGTATATGCTGGTAATTTTTTCCCCTCCTGATTAGTGGCTTCTATTTAAATTCTAGTTGCATTGATTTTGTTTGTGCCAAACTGGTTCAATTTTGCTTGATCAAAATTAGCTGTTTTGTCTTTTATGACTGCCTCTATTCTTTATCTGGTTAATAATTCTTCCTCTAGTCATAGTTGGACAAGGAGACTCCTATTTAGCTCTAATTATTTTTATGATTTGACCTTTAATATTTAGATCTTATTTGCATGTGGGACTTGTGGTGTATGGTATAAATGTCAATCTAAACCTAATTTCTGCCAAATGGCTTTGCAGTTTTTTTCAACAGTTCTTTTCAACAGTTTTTTCCACAGTTTTTTTCAATGCTTCTGTCCTTTTCACTCTATAGATAAAGTCCAGCTAACACTGGCTATGTCCCAACTAAGAGTCAACCTTGAAAAACTGTCTTTTCTTGATATTTATGGCCCGAAGAGTGATCAGATCTTGCCTTAGTCACCAAGCCTCTTTGGCATATCTCCCACATCTACCATACTGCTATCACAGGGACTGTTAGACCAACTAGGAGCCTTTGGTCTAACACATCCTTTAGCAAGAGACTGGATTATATATGTTCTCACTGTGGATTCATTGGAAAGGCTCCAAAACCCAACTACATCTGTAGAGTGTTTTGTGGTTACATTTGTATGCAACATGAGGGTAACTTGGTTGGATGGCTCCTGGATATTTTATATGTTTTGTAGCCATTTTGAATGGAATTACTTTTTCTATCTCCTGATGCTAGATTTGTTAGCAATACACAGAAAGGCTGATATATTTTATCAGTGGATAAGAAGGAAAAGACAGCTTCAGGGTGACAAGCTCAAGATGGTTATAGTTTGGTTGGCGAAGCAAGGCTAACACACATGATAAATTAACTAACAATACCTAGCAGTGTAGGATTATAATCTAAGGCTACAGGGGGCCTTAGAGATAGTAATTTAAGTGACAAATGAATGGTTCAGACAAGAACTACCAAAGGAGGTCAGAAAAAAGGGGAGATCTGAGTGGACTAGAATGGTTAGAGAAGGTTTGCAGGGGAATATAGACCTGAGCTGATTTCTGTAGAATGAGGATGCTTTAGCACTCTCTGAATGCCAGCAGGCATGTGTAACAGGCATTCTAGTGCTTTGGTACAGAGGGAAAGCATATGGAATTTGGGGCTGGAGGACCCGGGTTCAAATCTCAAATCTACTACTTACTAACTATGTGACTATAGGCAAATAGTTTAACTTCTCTGGGTCTCTACATCCTCATCCCCAAAATGAGGGAGAAGGAGTTAGTTCTAAACATGTGATTCTATGAATCCTTACCAGGGCTGTGGTATCCTGACATAGCCTTGTCTGCCCAGTTTGCTTTTTGAGCCCAGTACCTAGAGGAGGGTAAATGGAGAAAGGTGATATCAGACACAGCACTGTGTAAGCTTTAGATGGTGAAAGAGAGGGACTGAAAGAAATGATATGGCAGCTGAGTTGCATTTGTCTGCCCACCGTTGCTCTGGTTAGATTTTTAATAGGAAGGCCCTGCCCTGTGGACATTAGTCTCTGAGGCAATCTGCCTGGGGTACAGGGATAGACAGGAAGGTGAGCAGATCTTTGAAGAGAGTTTGAGGACCTAGGGGAGTTCCTGAGACTTTAAAGAAGTAATTCTGTGTTCCTGTTTTCTGATGAAGCTTTGACCAAGAGAATCACTCAAGTTTCTTTAAAAAATTTTTTATATCTTTTGTTTTGTCACCTTTGTTTCTTAATACATTCCTTCCCTTCTTCCACTTAGTCATTCTTTATAACAAAGAATAAGAAAGAGGGGAACAAGTAGTTCAGCAAAACATATCAATAAAGTCCAACAGTATATAATACGTTCCACCTTCATAGTCTCCTGCCTCTGCTTAAAAGGGAGGGAGATGCATTCTCATATGTCTTCTTTAGGGCAAAGCTTGATCGTCCTAATTATATGGCATTCAGTTTTCATTTTGCTGTTGTTTTTTCCATAAACATTGTTGTAATCACTGTGTATATTATTTTCCTGGTTCTGCTTACTTCACTTTTCATTAGTTTGTTTAAGTGCTCCCAAGCCTCCCTGTATTCTTCATATTTTTTGTTTATTATGGTGCAGTAATATTCCATTACATTAATTTACCACTATGTGTTTAGCCATTTTCCAATTAATGGACATATAATTTGTTTTCAGTTCTTTGCTACTAAAAAAATATGTTGCTATAAATGTTTCAGTACATATGGGACCTTTCTATCTTTCTATCTTCTTCAAAAATGAAGGATAACAAAAGATTTATGATGGAAAATGCCATCCACATCCAGAAAAAGGACTATGGAGTCTGAATGTAGATCGAAGCAGACTATTTGCTCTGTTTTTGTTTTTGTTTCTTCTTTCTTGTTGTTCCTCCCATTGGTTCTAATTCTTCTTTACAGCATGAGTAATGTAAAAATATGTTTAATATGAATGTATATGTAAAGTCTTTATCAGATTGCATATCATCTTGGGGAGAGGGGAGAGAAAGGAGAGAAAGAACATTTAGAATTCAAAATCCTATGGAAGTCAATGTTGAAAACTAAAAATAAATAAAAAAAGATAGTGGTAGAAAGGGGAAAGAGAACCATGAAAAATATATACCCAATGCCTTGAAATATAAAAGACTTCTCTTATATACAGATAAATATGACCTTTTCCTTGTACACTTCCAGAATTGTCAAAAAGCTACAAGAAACACTCTTCAAAAATGAAATAAAGAAAAAATGAGAGATGAACAATAATTTGTTTTCAGTTCTTTGCTGCTAAAAAATGCTGTTATAAATATTTCAGGGCATATAGGACCTTTCTATTTTTGACTTCCTTGGAGTATATGCCTACCATTGGAATCTCTGGGTGAAAGGGTGTGGATATCTTAGTAACTTTCTTAGCATAATTCCAAATTGCTTTCCAGATTGGTTGGACCTTTTCACAGCTCTATCAACAATGTACTAATGTGTCTGCCTTTCCATAACCCCTCCAACATCGACTATTCCTACCTTTTGTTGCTTTTTGCTAACTTGCTGGGTGTAATATGAAACCTCGGATAAGTTTTGCTTTATATTTCTCTGTTAGCAATTTGCAGCAATATTTTGTGTGACTGTTAATAATTTGTAATTATTTGAGAAATTTTTTTTGTTCAGAAACTTCAACCACTTATCCATTGGAGAATGGCTTTTAGTTTTATATAATTGTTAGTTCCCTATAGATCTTGGATCATTTCACAGGTATACCAAATTCCTGATTAGGAAACTCCCTTAACTAATGCAAGCTGGCACTTTCTCCACCATTTATAGTCTTAGAGAATTGCCTAGGGGTATTAGAGGTTAAATTACTTGCCTAGGGTCACATACCCAATACGTGTCAGAAGTGGGACTTGAACCCAGGACAGTCCTGTGTCCACTCTTGCCTGTTAGTTCTCCTCTGGTATCCTGGCTATCAAACCCTTATCAAAGATACTTGATGTTAAGATTTTTCCCCTAGTTTTTAATTTTCTTTCTTATGCTAAAGTTTTTTAAATTCATGTAATCAAAATTATCTCTTTTATCTTTTGTAATCACTTCTAACCCTTGTTTGTTTAGGAATTCTCCCCCTTCCCCCCCACCCATGTCTTTGAAAGGTATCCCATCTGGTTCTCTTCTAAATTTTGGTGGTGTGATCATTAATATTTAGGCTGTGTATCCATTTTAAACTTAGTGGAGAATTACCAAAGTTTTTATAGTGTTTTCTAATCAAATCATGGTTTAATTGCCTAGGATTTCAGGGAGACAAGTAGTCTGACCCTTTGGGTAGGTCTCCTGCTTCCGTGTTGTAGCTGGAGAGGGGAGATAGACTCCAACCTACAAGGGTTTTTTTTTGGGGGGGGGGAGGAGGGGCTGGATCATAGGGCTGAAAGGAATGTAAAGTCTGTTAAATGAAGTTAATGTATCTCCTTTTAGTAGGAAAGCCCTCATCTAGTTAAACTATGTATGTAAATGATGATACTGAATGAAAGTGGATACGAATTTAACATTAACTGGTAGGGGAATAGATGGGCCTTGACCTCTCTTGTACCTTCCTTATTCCCTGACTTTCACTTTCCAAAACTCACACATAGTTCTATGCCTGATGTCACTTTCCTCCATTTATTTTTCTCACATTTCAGGAGGAAAAAAACCTATATCATGGTGTCCAGGTCAGGGACCACAATATCTCTGTTAAATACATGTACTGGTATGAGTTCAGAGGCAAGAGAGGAAGTAAGTGATAGTAGCTAGGTGGTGCCATAATCACAGAGCACTTGGGTCTATTGTCAGGAATATATGAATTAAAATGTGACCTCAGAGACTAGCTGTGTGACCCTGGACAAGTCACTTAACCCGTTTGCCTCAACTTCCTCAATTGTAACTTAGGAGTAATAATAGCATGTGCCTTTCATGGTTGTTGGGAAGATCAAATGAAATAGTATTGGTAGGTGTTATGTAAATGCTAATTGTTATTATTATTGTTATTAATTATTATAGTGCTGAATTTTGTGATCCTTGGTGGAGTGAATAGAATCATAGGTTGAGAGACGGAAAGGCCCTTAGAGACATTTAAGATGCCCCTGAAGACTCTAGGAACAAAGAATATAGGACAATTTTAGGATCATATTATATGATCATAGAGCTGTCCCTATCTCATACCACCAGAGGACAGGAGTCCTACAAATCTTAAGGAGATAGTCTGATTTTCAGTTTACAGATGAGGAACTGAGACCCAGACAGGTTAAGTGACAGGCAGTAAGTATCAGAGTCAGTAATTGAACCCAGGTCCTCCAATTTTAGGTATCATTTCATTGTACCATGATGCAGTAGGTGAAGTTCAGCATCTTCTTCCCCAAAATCTGGGTTCATCCTCTTGGAAAACTTCTAGTATGGTATCTAATTAACAATAAATTAATGAAATCAATATCTGCTGTCTCTATTTGCTGTTACGAGAAGGAAGTGGTTGTACACAGGAACTTGTAAACACATGGAATGGGAGCAAACGGACTTTTGTCCTACCTATCTCTGTAACCTCATCTTCAGCTTTTGGTTTTTAAGTAGTTCTAGCTCTTCTGGGTTTTGATATCAAGGATTAAATTAAGCTGGTTCTCCTCCTCCAGTCCCCCTGAGAAGAATAGCCTATGTGCCTAAGATGGCAGGAATTGATTAATTTCATCCAGATTTAATTAAAAGCACCAGCCTATCAGTTAATTACCACTTGTATAATCAGCCCCATGCTGCACCTGACAGTCCAGTGGGAGTGGGTGGGCTATAAGATCTATCTGCGCACAGTAGGATGAATAACTGTGTGTCTAGGGGACCCTTTTAGGTACCTCAGAGAGCCATTGTAAGCTAGAGTTCAGAGCAGGCATTTGTATACCCTAGACAAAAGTTTGAAAATTGGTTTCCTCTGCATCACTGTTCACTAAAGGCTTGGGGCTTTCACTGTAGCATATGTGACACAGTCAGGGGTATTCTGGAGCCAGATCAGACAGGCTCCTGAGATCTGATCGTTAAATTTTCAATGCGAACATTTGTTTTATTCTTCCTATGCTATTGTCTCTATTTGTGCTGACCCAAGTTTATAGGAAAACGGCTTTATTACTATTTTTCTAATTATATTGTATCACTAAATGCCTTTGCTTTGACTAAGTACATCCTTTGTCTATTCAATGAGAACATATCAGTGGGTAGCTTGGGAGCTATGTTTTAAGGGAATCTGAAAGACCTACAGAGAACCTTGAACTTGGGGTAGCCTTGTCTGGGGGAAGGGGTGCCTAGTGATTATGTTTTTTAGTTATCTCTTCTGCAACTTTTAGAGCCTGCCCCCTTTTAAAGGGACCCCATTTTTAAGATTATAGAATACGTTTTTAAAAACTTCCTTAACTAAAAACTCAACCAGATTTCAGCTGGAGGTATAAAGTAGTTTCTCCACAGTGCCATTTGACTCAATGTCTCTATTCTCCTTATCCATCAACACAGAAAAATGCCATCTTTAATACTTGCCCTGATGCTTGCTAAAAGAGCGTATTTATTCTGATAAATATTAATCAGCAGCTCTAGCAAGGAGAATCTAGAGTAGATGTGAAATGTATGTTCTGCCTCATTGGGAATTTTAACATTAATGATTTTTTTTCCTCATCCCAAAACTACAACTAAAAATTAAGTCTATTCTGCTTGTCACCAAATTCCTCACTGTAATGGGTACTAATGAAGCAAATGGTGAATAGCAGTCAAGGATAATAGATGAGGCCTTTGAGGTAAGAAAGGGATTAGTCTGAATAGATGGCTGCCTAGATGGTGTGGTTTGGGTAGTACTGAGGACCCCTGGCCTAAAGATACTTATCCTATTAGTTGCTGATGCCTCAAACTCTACCAATGGAGAATCATTCCATTGATTTGAAACTTTGTCTCTTTTTAAAGTGAAAAGATGGGAAGCCAGGCAGCACAGTGGATAGAGTGCTGGGCCTGGAGTTAGGAAGACTCCTCTTCCCGAGTTCAAATCTGACCTCAGATACTTACTACTTGTGTGACCCTGGGCAAGTCACTTGTCCTTGTTTGCCTCAGTTTCCTCATCTGTAAAATGAACTGGAGAAGAAAATGGCAAACCACTCCAGTATCTTTGCCAAGAAAACCCCAAATGGAGTCATGAAGAGTCAAACTCGACTGAACAACAAAAGTGAAAAGACCTCTGTGGTAGTTTTTCACTGTAAGCTGTTAATGGCTATTTCTGCCTCATTGAGGTAGCCCCTTTGGGTTTGCTTCCATCCAGCAGAGTCTATAAACATTTTTCCTTATGGTGCCTCTTGAGACAGAGTTGGACTAGGAGATGTCTAAAATCCCTTCCAAAGGTCTGTGAGATAAAGGAGGCTGTTGCCTTCTCTGTAGGGACCAGATATTGCCAAACTTGTATTCTCAGACACATTTGGGCTTTTAGTAACCCCTTTCAGTGACCTTCCCTTGTCTCTCTGTGATACTAACTGACTCATTCCCCATCTTCAGGGTCCAGAGCCCTCACACCTACTCTTCCTTTCTGTCCAATCCTACTCTCAGGAAAGTATTTGATATAACTCATTCACTTAAAGTAAATGAGCTTTCCTTCCTCTATATTTTCTCCTAGGAGTCTCTACATTTTAAGTCTCATCTCCTAGTATGGACTGGGAGATATTTTCGAGGACAGGACTCTCCCTAGGGTTCTTGAAACCACAGCACCATATGTATCTGCTTTCTCTTCCTACTAATAGGGTCAAATATACATGACCCTATTAGTCCATTGCCTTGCCTTCTCTCTTGCTTGCACCAGGGGAATCCTGTGATACCAGACATATGATTCTAATGCAGAAGAAGGTGAAGAAGGGAGCCATATGCCAGTCATTTCTAATCTTGCTGTGGTGTCCATAACAAATACTATGTGAACTGTGTCTTATAAGCTATTGGCATCCCTTCTTCCTCTAGCACATCCATGGTCCTGCTTTTTTTTTTCCTTCCTTCTTTCCATCAGGGTTAAGTGACTTGCTCAGGGTCACACAGCTAGTTAGTGTCTGAGGCCATATTTGAATTCAGGTCCTCCTGCCTCCAGGGCTGGTGCTCTATTCTCTGTGCCACTTAGCTGCCCCTCTAAGTGAGCTCTAATGCCAAGAAAGACAAAGTTATTATTCTGAGATCTTAGCACTGGATCTGGAGCCAGAAGAACTGGGTTCAAATCCAGAGTCTGCTGTTTATTATCTGCGTAATTTCTAGTAAATCACTGAATACCTCTGGTCCTATTTCCTTTAAAAAAAAAGAAAGATACATGATAAATTTAATATATATTTAAAAGGAATAGCAAGTTGTACACAAATAGATTTACGGTTTCATCTTTTTTTTCTATTCTGTTATAGAAATGCTTGTTTTATTTCTTAAACTCAGAATTAAAAAAAAAAGAAATGAGAGCGTTGGATGAGATCAGGGGTTTTTAACCTTTTTGATGTCATGGACCCCTTAGGTAGTCCAGTAAAATCTGAGGACCCCTTCTTAGAATAAGATCTTTAAATGCATAAAATAACATGCATAGGATTACAAAGAAAATCAATTGTAATAGGATGTAGCTATTAAAATATTAGGGAAAATAAAATCAAGTTCGTCTACTCTCAGTAAAAAATCCCTGGCAGATGTTCCTTAAGGTCTCTTCCGACTCTAAGTTCTATGATCCTACTTAATTGGTTAATGAGAGCTTATACTTACAAAGCATTTTAAGATTTGCAAAATTCTCTAGTGGACAGAACACTGGTTTTGGAGACGGGCGGCCATCGGTTCAAATCCCTCCTCTGACATTTATAAGCTATGTGTCCGTGAGTGTCACTTAACTTTTCTGAGCCTCACTTTCCACATCTGTAAAATGGAAATGGTAATGGCACCTACTTCCCAGGGTTATTTTGAAGATCAAATAGGATTCAGTATGTAAAGCACTTTGCAAACCTTAAAGGTATGGATAAATGGTAGCTATTCACCTCCCAGGGCGCTAGACCACTCTCTGAAACTTTCCAAGTATGTTGGCAGAGTAGGTGTCCTTAGCCAGGGTGCCCTTTTCCAACGAAATCACAGAGTTAAAAAGGAAAAAAAAAAACCCAAAAGAAACCCTCATGCTTTTATAATGCCTTAGGTTTTACAAAGTACTTTTATCTGAACATCCCACTGAAGTCAGTGAACTATTATCATATCTATTTGACTCGAGATAAAGCACTGATGTAGCTCTAGAGGCGGCGGTAGCCTAGGATCCTACTTGCTCAAGGTCGTCACAGAAGGGACACATCTTCTGCGGGTGGGGGGATGAGGGGTATCCTCTCCAGCAGCAGCCTCTTGTTATGGGGTGCTTTCCCTGCAGCTCCCCCTCCCTCCACAAGTGAGAGTCTTTCTTGTTCCATTTGCTCTGAGATGGGGGTGGGGTGGGGAGGAGAGAAGAGAGTTGTGGTTCTTAGCCTGTGTTGCAAAAGTGCCCAGTTATAGGTCTGAGTCTTTAGCTTGTACTCCTTCCTTTTTGCTGTGCCCCCTGGGCTGCAAAGCTGCCTTCTGTTTGCTGGGACCTCGCTGCCTTCCTCCCCCTAGAGCTCTCTAATTCTCTTTGGACTGGAGCCAGCTCTGGGAAGACTCTGCTGAGGTTCACCATTTTATCAACTCCCCAGTGCCGACCTGGGGGAAGAGCTCATTACCACACATTTTAATACCCTTCCCAGGAACTATCCCTTTGGGCTATGTGCAGGAGGGGAGGATGGGAGGGGCGCTGTAATAATATCTGACATTTGTTTAGAACTATAAAATTCGCAAAGCTCTTTGCATGCGTTATCTAAGCCTCACAATAACTCTCTGAAGTAGGTACTCCAGGTGTTATTATTTCAATTACTATTTCCATCAATAGATGAGGAAACTGAGGCTCTGAGACATTAAATGACTTGCCTACAGGCATGTAGTATCACATTGTAAATGTCATATGGGGATGTGAAGCTTGGTCTTTTTTTAAATAATATTTTATTTTTTTCCAGTTACATGTGAAGGCAACTTTTAACAATTTTAAATTTAAAATTTCCCAAATGCTTTGGGAAAATCCAGAATTCTCCCCCCTTTTTATTAGTTAATTTATTTATTTTTAGTTTTCAACATTCATTTCCATAAATTTTAATTTTTCTCCCTCCCTCCCCAAGACAGACTGCAATCTGATAGAGGCTCTGCATATATATTCCTATTAAACATATTTTTGCATTAGTCATGTCATATAGAAGAATTATAATGAAGGGGAGAAACCATGAGAAATAAAAAAACAAAACAAAACAAAAAAGAAAATAGTCTGCTTTGCTCTGCATTCAGACTCCATAGTTCTTTCTTTGGATGTGGATGGCATTTTCCATCATGAGTCCTTTGGAATTGTTTTAGGTCCTTGCATTGCTGAGAAGAGCTAAGTCTATCAAAGTTAGTCATCACACAATATGGCTGTTACTGTGTACAATATTCTCCTGGTTCTGCTCACTTCACTCAGCATCAGTTCATATAAGTTTTTCCAAGTTATTATGAAGTCTGCCTGTTTATCATTTCTTATAGCACAATAATATTCCATTACAGTCATATACCACAACTTGTTCAGGCATTCCCCAACTGATGGGTATCCTCTCAATTTCCAATTCTTGGTCACCACAAAAAGAGCTGCTATAAATTTTTTTTGTACATGTGGGTCCTTTTCCCATTTTTATGATCTCTTTGGGATACAGCCCTAGAAGTGGTACTGCTGGGTCAACCTCCCTTTTTCTAAAGTCCTCATTTCAAAGCTTAGCCTCTGAAGAACAGGGTTGATGATAGCATTCTCCTCATCTAGGTATTGTTATCCCACCCAACATTACAAGGAGTTTAATCTAAGGTGAAGCTCCTGGGCCATTGTGTTCTGCTCGGGCTTGAGTCGGGGATATAGATCTTTTGTCTAGATTTACCTGAGGCTGAGGGTGATTTGGAAGTAAAGTCATGGCACCTAGCCCCTCATTAGAATAGGCCCACCTCTCATTAGAATATTCATTCTCTTTCAATTAATTGTTAACCAATCAGAGTTGATTTCTATTCTCAGGAACACCCATTCTTCCAAGGGCATATAAATTGTGAGTCCACCTCCTTGACAGGTCTTTGGTCCAAGAGAGTTGGCCAAATGACCATTCCTTTTATTAAATAAGCAATTAGTTGCCCAGAAGCTATGTCTCTCAAAGTTTTTAAATGTCATAAGTTCCAAATTTTCTCTCTGCCTCCCTGACCTCCCTGGAACAATAAGCAATTAATATTAATCACTCAAAACACCTGACTCTATTAGTCATATTGTGAAAGAAGTCATAGATCCAAAGTGGAAAAAACACAGAGACAAAAATACAGAAAGTGAAAAAGTAGTATGCTTTGATCTGCATTCAGATTCTATCAGTTCTCTCTCTAGATGTGGACAGCATTTTTCATCATAAATCCTTTGGAATCATCTTGGATCATTGTATTGTTGAGAAGAGCTAAGTCATTCGCAGATGATTGTTATACAGTATTGCTGTTACTATGTATAATGTTCTCCTGGTTATGCTTACTTTGCTTTGCATCAGTTCACATAAGTCTTTCCATGTTTTTCTAAAATCAACCAGCACATCATTTCTTACAGCACAGTAGTATCCATCATAATCACAACCACAACTTGTTCAGTCCTTCCCCAATTGATGGGCATCCCCTCAATTTCCAGATCTTTGCCACCACAAAAACAGTTGCTATAAATATTTTTGTACAAATAGATCCTCTCCCCCCCCCCCCTTCTTTTGATCTCTTTGGGATAGTGGTGGCATTGCTGGGTCAAAGGGTATGCACAGTTTTATAGCCCTTTGGGCATAGAAACTTGGCCTTCTTCACTTTAAGTCCAGCATCAGACCCTGTATCTGATTCTGACTCAGTAGGGGGCTGATGAAGCCCATGAGAAGATGGTTGATCCTCTTTACTAGGCAAGTACCATGAGGCTTTAGGTAGCTCTAGGTCAGCGATTCTCCAAGTGGTTTTTGAGGCCAAAATTATTTTTATAATATTAAGGTCTTTAATTTATAACACAGAAAATATTGATAGATATAACCTCCATATGCAAAAGGTCTTGGGGGGGCAGGTCCTCAATAATTTTTAAGAGTGTCAAGGGATGCTGAGACCCAAAAGACTGAGAAGCACAGGTTTGGGTCATTCTTCTGTAGGATAAAAGGGCTTTGCTGATAGGACCAAGGTGTTATCACTTCTTCAATCATTGCTTTGAAGCCACAGGGACACTAAAGTTATCTGGCAGTCTGTGACTATTCCAAGGAAGCAACCCTGAAATAGAACCACTTCTTACTACTGTCTACTCATTTGCCCCTTCCCTCCTTATCTAGTTTAACCAAAACACGCTGGAACAATAGCCAGTTTAGGGCCTTGGGTCTCAGTAAAATTTGACCTCTGATGATCCTTCCAGCTCCAGTTTTCTCTGATTCCATGAATGCAATGCAACCAGTTCTTTGCTGGTGTGATATAATTTGAAATAAAAAGGAAGAAAAGAAACAAACAACAAATATTACATTTTTTTCGTTTCCAAACTCTCTCCTTCCCTCCAGCCCCTCTGCCACACATTGAAAGGGCAAGAAATATGATACCCATTATAATATGAAGTCATGTAAAACATATTTCCACAGCTATGTCGCAAAAAAGCAAGAAAAATAAAGAGGAAAAATATGCTTCAATCTGCACTCAGAATTCATTAGTTCTCTCTCTGGAGGTGGATAGCAGTTTTCATCATGAATCTTTTGGAATTGTCATGGATCATTATATTGATCAGAATAGTTAAGTCTTTCCCAGTTGATCATCATAACAACTTTGCTGTTACTGTGTACATCAGGGATGGGGAACCTACGACCTGGAGGCCACATATGGCCTTCTAGGTCCTTGGGTGCAGCCTTTTGACTGAATCTGAGTTTTACACAACAATTCCTTTTGTTAAGGGGATTTGTTCTGCGAAGTTTGGATTCAGTCAAAAAACCACACTTGAGGACCTACAGGGTCATATGTGGCCTTGAGGCCGCAGGTTCCCCACCCCTGGTACATTGTCTTTTTGGTTCTGCTCATTTAACTTTGCATAAGCTCATACAAATCTTTCAGGTTTTTTGGAAACCATTCCACCCATCATTTCTTATAGCATAACAGTATTCCATCACAATCACATATGACAACTTGTTTAGCTTTTCCCCGATTGATTGATATCCCGTGAATTTCTAATTCTTTGTCACCACGAGAAGAGCTGCTATAAATATTTTTGTGCCTGTGAGTCCTTTTTCTTTTTCTTTGATCTCTTTGGGATCCAGACCTGGTAGTGGTATTACTGGATCAAAGGGTATGCACAGTTTGGGTGACCTTTGGACATAGGGGAACAAGCATTTTTAAAGCACTTTCTATGTGTCAGACACTGTGCTAAACAGAACTTCATGAATATCGTCTCGTTGGATCCCCACAATGACCCTCGGAGGTAGGTGCTATTATCCTCCCTGTTCTATAGATGAGGAAACTGAGATGAATGGAGTTTAAATGATTTCACCAAGGTCATACAGCTAGTTAGTGTCTGAAGCTGGATTTGAACTTAGGTCTTCTTAACTCCAGGCTCAATATTTTAGCTACCTCTAAGGCTTATACTCAAATGCCAGTTCTTCCGCTTGTTAACTGTGTGATTTGGGGCAAGTTATTTATCTTCTCTGCATGTATTTCCTCATTTCTAAAATGAAGTGATTGTCCTAGTGCACCTCTGAGGTCCCCTATAGCCGTGGTGTCAAACTCAGAACAAGGACGCTAAATTGTACATAAGAATTTTTGTCAACTGCGTATTGACTTTGAAAACCACATATCAACATTTTGTCTATTTTTTTGTATTTTTATTTTGTTACATATTTCCAGATTATATTTTAATTTGGTTTTGGCTGCCTGGGGAGTGTTGTGGGCCATATGTTATCTGCATGCCTGTGTATGACGCTTCAGTCTCACAGTTATAACTTTTCATTAGCAAAGGCTAAATGTGGAGAAACGGGTATCTGAGTAGGGCCTAGATGGAAGGTAGCTTTTGAGGTCCTTTCCAGCTTTTGATCTACAAGCCTATTAAATCGGGAATGACAAAAATAGAGATGATGGTAGACATGGTTAGGTTTGTGCTCTAGTAAGATTACTTAGGCAGCCATGGGAAAGATAGAGAGACAAGGGAGAATACATTGTCTTACTGCACTTAGGAAGACATCTAGCAAGTGGTAATGAAAACCTGAGTTAGTAAGATTGAATGCAGACAAAGGGATAGATATGAGAGATGTTGCAGAGGTAAGTGATGACACTTGGCAACTAACTGGGTGTGGAGTGAAGGGAGATTAGTACTGATACTCTGAACTTGGGTGATTCAGAGGAGAGTGATTCCCAGCCTGATACAATAGAAATAGTACTAGGTCTGGAGTCCAAGGATCTGGGTTCAAATCCTACTTCTGCTGGCACATGTGTGACCTTGAGCAAGTCACTTAGTTTCTTTGGGCCTCAGTTTTTTAATCTGTAAAATCAGAGGATTGGATTAGATGTCCTCTAAGGTTCTGATAAATTCTAGCTCTATTATCCTATGATCTCTCAACAGAAATTCTCGACACTCTGCCTCTCAATGCACATTAGATTTATTTGGTTGCCCTTTCACATGCTTCATTCTGATGGAGCCTATAGTACAATAAAAACAAAACCCTCATATCTTTTTCAGATGAATTCTATCTAGCCACACCTCTCACATATTGAACTTGTGAAGACGACTTTTCGAATGTAAGTGTAAAGCTCTACATATACCAAGTCAGTTTCATCTTATTTCATTTGGCATAAATTCTGATGTAATCTTTCAAGATCTTTTTGAATCTTGAGTCTGTCATCCAATATATTAGCTACCTGAATCCTGAGGGTCTTCCCCTCCCAGTTTGATTTTTTTTTGAGTTTTTGAGTTTTGATTTTGAGTGCCATCCCTTGATTAATTTCTTAAAGAGGCCTATTCACTGAATGGGTCTTACATCCCTCAAAGTGAGAACCTGGAAAGACCTTAGCCTAAAAGGGTCTCCCAAGGCATCCTGGGCCATTTCCAGTCCTCCTGGTGAATATCAGGCCACTGGACCCAGATGGCTCTGGAGGAGAAAGTGAGGCTGGTGACCTTGCTCAGCCCTCCCTCAGTCAAATCAAAGTCAAGCGTAAGTCATGTCATTATCTCCCTGATGTCATGGTCCTCTTCAAAAATGAAGGACAAATACAACATAGTAAGTACTTTGGCCACCTAATGTGAAGACAGGACTCATTGGAAAAGACCCTGATGTTGGGAAAGATTGAAGGCAAAAGGAAAAGGGGACAGCAAAGGATGAGATGGGTAGATAGTGTCATGGAAACCACAAACATGAGCTTGAACAGACTTTGAGAGATAGTGCAGGACAGAAGGGCTTGTCACAAAGAGATGAAGAAGAATAAATGACTGAACAACAAGAATAACAGCAACGGCTAGATCGGGGAGGGGAACCTTCGGCCTTGAGACCATGTGTGGCCTTCTAGGTCCTTGGGTCCAGCCTTTGGACTGAGTCCAAATTTTACAGAACAAATCCTTTTATTAAGGAGATTTGTTTTGTGAAGTTTGGATTCAGTCAAAGGGCTGCACTTGAGGACCTAGGGGGCCACATGTGGCCTTGAGGCCATAGGTTTCCCACCCCTCTGCTAGATCAACTCACAGCTCCACCAACATTGTTTTGAATGAATCTGTCTTCTGACAGCCCCCAAGCAATTTTCAATTCCTTCCTTCCTTCCTCTCTCTCTCTCTCTCTCTCTCTCTCTCTCTCGTGTGCGCGTGTGCTCATTCTCTCTCTCTCTCTCTCTGTTTCTTTCTTTCTGCCATCTTTGCCAATCTAATGAATGTGAAATGGAACCTTAGAGTTGTTTTAATTTTCATTTCTCTTATTTTTAGTGATTAGCGGAGCATTCTTTCACATGTGATTGTTGATAGCTTACACTTCATTTTTTCTTATTTTTTTTCTGAGAATAGTCTGTTCATATTCTTTGACATATATTCATTGAGAAATGGCTCTTGTTCTTTTATAGGGAATCTTTGTATATATGAATTAGTTTTATATATATCTGTATATCACACCTTTATCAAAGAATCTTGATTTTTCTCAATTAACTGTTTTCTTTCTAATTCTAACTGCATTGATTTTGTTTGTAGCAAAACTTTTAGTAGTCAAGATATTCCATTTATTTTCTGTGATCCTATCTATCCCT
Organism: Trichosurus vulpecula; assembly: GCF_011100635.1. Lineage (NCBI taxonomy): Eukaryota > Metazoa > Chordata > Mammalia > Diprotodontia > Phalangeridae > Trichosurus > Trichosurus vulpecula. The sequence continues at coordinate 311,103,800 of NC_050574.1, read as the reverse complement.
TGTTTGGTTACTCATCTGTAGTTGTGAAAGTTATCTTATTCATCTGTAGATGTGAAAGATATCTCTTTTGCTGCTCCTTTAATCTGTCTATGATGTTATCATTTATACCTAGGTCAAGTATCTAATTGAAGCTTATTGTAATATATTCATTTTGTACCATCCATAGGATCTAATAGAAGGCATAATAGGCTTAAAAATTTTGTCTAATTGAATTGCTTAGGCTGCCTTTACTCATTAATGTTTCAAACTTAGTAGTCTACAAAACACACTTTATCCCTTGTAGAGTGATTTAGCAGAGATCTGGGTACCTAGAAGGTGCTCCATAAAGACTTGCTGTTGGATTGAATATTTTGAAGAAAGGGAAAGAACTAACAGAAACCATGATTCGGCCTCTTCCAGACTAAGTAGTCTATGGCTCCAGCACTTGCTATCATAACCGGTTTAGATGATGGCTGAGGTAGATTCTAGCTCTAGAAATCTAGAACCGTCTCTATAGCTTGTTTGTTAGTATAAATGGGCTTTCCAAAGGTTTATGAAGGAATAGCAGGAAAGTTCATTCCCAGGTTGGATATTCCCAAGCATATACATTGATGAAGTCATAAAACAGTCATGAAAATTATACCTATCCTAGGCATTTGCATAAGACTCTCCTTGGTGGAGAGAATGATTACTTGATGCTCTGTTTTTTGAGTAAAAGGTAGAGTTCTCAAGAGGTTGGAAAAAAAAGCGACTTCTGGCTTTGAGAGAGGATACAAACATTTCCAGGCTGTTTTCCCAAAGATGGGGATGCAAAGACTTTGGGAAGAAATCAACATTTGGAGGAGCCAGCACTTCTGATGAAGAACCAGGAGATAAATAGGATGCTTGGGCTCACCAAATAGGACTTCATATTCTTCTGCTGGGAGAGAGTTTAGGATACCCTAAGGAACTTTTTAGGGTAGTGTGGCTTATTCAGGGAAGTTATCATTTTTATATTGAGTAACTTCAGCACCTCAATGTGATGATTTAAGGTATTACTATTAATTCAGTTTTGGAAAATGATAATTTTTCTCTTTAATTTCTTAACTCCAAGAGGCCTGTTGCATTTGGCAGTATGATTTTTATGACTTTCTCTCCCCTTATCTATGTAACCAATTCACCTTCAAGAAACCTGGCTCCAATTTTATAATGGAAGTCAGTGACAATGTTGTCAGTGACAATTTGATTCATAGCAATTCAGTTTCTAGGCCTCTTTCTGAAAGACACCTGTTCTAGGAAACGAATTGGAATTATACCCCTAACACCGCACATCTCATAAACATTTCTGACCATATTGTCTTTTCCCCTGGTGGGAGTGGAAACAGTAAAAAGAAAGAAAAAGAAAAATCAATATTCTTTCCTACTTGCCTAGATTAAATGCCTACTTCCTGGGGGTGATGCCTTGTAAGGTAAGTAAAACTGAAGGTGACTAAAGAATGAAGGTGACAGGAATTGATCTCTACATAGAATCATAGATTTAGAACCAGAAGAAACCTTAGAGGACATTTACTCCAGCCACTTAATTTTACAGACAACAAAACTGAGTCCCAGAAAGAGAAAGTGATTTGTCTGATGTCACATAGGCAGTAAATGGTAAAGCTGAAGCTTGAACTCAGGTCCCATGACTCCATGACTCCAAATCATAGGATCACAGAGCTAGTGCTTGAAGAAAACTTAGAGGTCATCTAGTCCCAACCCCTTATTTTATAGAGCCCAGAGAGGGAGAGTGATTTGCCTGAGATCATGAGAGGCTCAGCAGGGCTTTAATCTGGGCCCTCTGACCCCACACCAGACAGCGTTCTTCATAGCCTCATTTCTGGAGCCCTCATTAGTCACACTCCAATTCTGACACAAACTGAAAGCTTCTTCATGGCTCCCAAAGCTGTTCCTTCTTTAGGAGAGTGGTATAATTCCTCCTGACCGAGCCTAACATTGTTCAAGAATTTAAAAAAAGAGGCGTGATAAAGGGGCCATGCATTCACATTAAGTATCCTAACAGGATCATTTTCTTTAAATGAAGATGGATTTTAGCTTGCTGCTTTCAATTATAAGAACAATAAAGATTTTCCTTCCCTGATCAGCTTGCACTAACTAGGGGCTATGTTGTTAACGGGAAGCATTTTAACGTGGGCTCTGTATACTGTCTCCATTACTGTCTCCATTAAATATGCAATCAAACATTTATTACTGATGTTATTTTTGAGCTACTGAAGTAAGGACTTGATTTATCTTTAAAAAAAAAAGCACAACCCAAACCAACAGATTTATTAGACCTTAACAAATGTTCCTTCAACTCTGATGATATTTTTAAATACTTTACCAAAATGGCCTCATTAAATCTTATGCCAGATACAGTATTTAAATAAAATTCAAGTTAAAGGGGTTTATTTTCTTCTCTCTTCCCAGAAAATTCATTGAATAAAGTGTTTTTTTAAAAAAGTATTGAAAGTTGCATTATAAAAATTAGAAATACTTCCTTCTTTCATGTCTGTTATTTTCTCTAGCAGTTATTATATTACACCAATATATCCTGCTGTTTAAATTAAACAAACTTGAAACTTGTAGAGGATGGTCATTTGTTACTTTCACAAAGACCTTATATCTCGACGGCAGGTGTTGTCATATGAAGATTTTTTTATGCCTTGTCCCTGCTGTGAAATTCAAACATATTATTCATTTTCATTTATTCAAGGCCATCACTGACGTTACTCAAGGCACAAGATCTTACTTAAACAAATGTTAAGACTTGACAATAGAAATATGAACAAGACCTTAATTCACGAATTTATTAGCTATTTTACCTATTGTAAATATTAGCCAGCATTCTATCTTTAGCTCTGAAAAAAATTAGCAATCCTTAGTCCAGAAAGGTAAAGACTGAGAGAAGATCTGATCGAAGTCTATAAAATCCATTTGGGGTAGGGAAAAAGAAAATGATGTTACCTATGCTTGGAAAACCTTCCTACCTCTTCTCTATCTGTCCAAATTTTCCCTATTCATCAAAGTTAAATTTATTTCTGCTCCATTTCTCTGACTATTCTGGCCCATGATATTCTTTATTCCTATAGAGTTAACATTATAAGCCCCACAATTTAATCCTTAATTATACATTCAGGAATGTACTGCAAGACTTCTCACAGGCTTTGGTTGGCTGTCTTTACATATGAAAATGACAGAAATGTGGCTAAGCAGGCAGAAGAGATATTGGCCTTGCATACTGGGTTTACCTACATTTTTGTGTTTTTCACCTTACCCACTAATCTGTGTGGGAGAACAGAAGACCCTGAAAAACTAGGGAATCCCCAAACTGTACAGCTGTGTGGTGGTTATTGGGCAAATGACCATTAGTTATATTACAGTTTAGCTTTAAGAGATTATAATTGGGAAATATATGGTATAATCACCACAAAATAGGGTGATTTAACAGATGAACCACAGTCTTTGGATCAGGAAAAAAAGCCTGAGAGCACTAACTAGCTAGGAGAACTTAGCTATCTAATGTCTAGTTGGTCTAATTAGTCTCTCTGTGAGCCTAGGTGGAAATGAGAGATTTAGCTAAGACTCCAAAGGGAACAAAACAGAAGCCTAGGAAAGACTTTTTTCTAGTTAAAGGTAAGGGTTTCTGCCTTTTCTAGAAGACCTATTGTTGTTGTTGTTGTGAAGAAGAAGAAAAAAAAGAAGAGGAAGAAGAAGAAGAAGAAGAGGAAGAAGAAGAAGACAAAGACAAAGATGAAGAAGACGAAGACGAAGAAGAAGAAGAAGACGAAGAAGACGAAGACGAAGACGAAGAAGACGACGAAGAAGAAGACGAAGAGGAAGACGAAGACGAAGAAGAAGAAGAAGAAGAAGAGGAGGAGGAGGAGGAGACCTGTAGCAAGGAAAAACCCATGAGTATTGAGATAATAAGCATAGCAGTACCTAGTCTTAATCCTAAAGGATTTTAGTTGAGTTAGAAGCTAGGGGCAGAGAGCAGAGCAGTGTCAGGCCAACACTAGGAGACCAGAAGGGGGCTAGGCTAGACCACACGTGCTCCTGGCGTGTGTCTCCTTCCATTTATATCCTCTATGTGTCCTACTTATGATGGTGTTTGTATGTGTGGGAATATGCATCCCAGGATTATGGCAGAAGTGTTTTATTGCTACTGTAAAAAGTTATACCATTATAGTAAATGACTGCTTTAAACTAGTTGTGTCTTACGGTTGACTCTTAAAGAAAAACATGTCAGCAGGGGCTCACGATCTATGATTTTAGGAGATGTGGAACTACAGAGTACCTTGAATCTGGGCTAACCATTTCCTAGGAGACCTGTGAGTTGGAGGGGACCAGTAGGGATGACTTGTACTGTTCTCCAGCTTTTTTCATGTGTATATATTGTATTTCCCAAACTAGACCTCAGGCAAGACTTTTGTTTCCTTTTTCTCTTTCACCATACTACCCAGCACAGAGCTAAACATAGCATATCTTCCCAATAAATATTTCTTTCATTCAATTTGAGTGATTTAAACTGAAATTTTTCAGTTTAATATCAGTTTAATTTATACATGAATTTGTTTACCAAACTCCAGAATGCCAGAATTTGAATCTGGAAGAAGGTAGTCTTAGGATTGCTAAAAGCAAATTGATTTCTCTTTCACAAAGCTGGGAATACACACATGGAATTTTTTTGCCTTAAAAATGTTGGGGGTGAAACTATCAAAGAACACTTAGAGAAGAATGGATAGAGCTGGAATGGGTTATAGAAGGGAAGTTGGTTATATCTGGGACATGCCCATAATGTGGGATGGTGTCTTTGTTGCAGACTGAATGATAGGATCATGGCATCTCAGAGGAAGACAGGACTTCAGAAATTTTATAATCTAACCCTGGCCTGAATAGCAACCCCCTCTACAGAATCCCCTACCAATGATCTTCAGTGACTGAGAAATTAACCACCACGGGAGACGGATAATTCCAGGTACTAGAATGGAAACTCAGAGAGATTGACTGATTCCTTTCCCTGGAAGCAGTCCTTCCAACACTTGCAGCCTGCTATCATGTTGTCCTCTAAGCCTTTTCATCCTGCAACTCAACATTTTCAATTCTTCCAACTGATCTTCCTAGGGCTTGTCTGGAGAGATTTAGGGGCTGGCCCTCGCTGCATTTTTTCATATTTTTGGCTTATTACATGTATATTTAGAAGCCTGAGTTGCTCAGAAATGGCATGATTCGGTCAAACACCCCAGAAAGAACTCTGACTTTCCTTCCTGAGTACATTTGCATGCTTTAGATTTTCAAAAGAAAAGCAAATCCAGAGTTCTTTATGATATTCACCTCTACAAGACTGGGTAATTAGGCCTAGCTCAGAGCCCAGCTATCTAACATGTTTGTTAACCTGACCTTTAATGTAAATAGTCCCAAAGGCTGTGACTAGGGATGGGCGAGGGGAAGAGGGAGGACAGGTGGGACTGTAGTAATGGAATAATTAATTCCAGTGCCTGCTTTTGTCTTCTAAATCTAACTAATGCAGACCCAAGTCCCCTTGCTGCTCAAGAACTTCAGGAAGGGCACAAAGTTTGGTGAGGCTTTTTGTGCTGAAATGAATATTTTCAAGAATTCCTTTCCTGTCCCTTTCATGATAATGAGCTAGACAGTCACAGCCTGGCACAAGCAGCTGTTAGTCTACTGACTCATGGCATGTTTTAATTGATTTTGAATTCCATAGATAAGTACCTACTAGGTACTCAGTACTGTTAGGTGCTCTGGGGCATATGAAGGAGTCTAGGATGTAATGTCCTCCCACAAGGAGCTAGTAGGGCAGAGAATAAGATCCAACCAAGTAGACATACTTCAGTTGTCACACTATAGTGTTGTGATGATTAAAAAGTTCAAGAGACAGTTTCTGGGTAATTAATAATTTTATTAATAATGCTAGTATATTATTAATAAAAGGATGGTCATTGACATTCTTGAATGCTAAAGACACCTCATGGAACCCAGTAAATGCTTATATGCCCTTGTGCTTGTGTGGTGCCCATGAGGGTGGCAATCCATCTGATTGGTTAACGGGTAATGAGAGAATGAATATTATAATGAGAGATGGGCTTATTCCAATGAGGGTCTTAAAGTATGTGACACTGAACCCCAGTCTGGGGCAAAGAGACTTATCAATGTCCATATCACCCATCTGAGTAAACCCAATGAGCAGGAATCCATCCATTTCCCTAAACTTAGAATTTCTTCACTCTCTTTGATTAGATCTCAGCCTTCCTGGTTGGATAAGTCTTCCCCAAAATTTCCCACAATGGTTGATTTCTGGATGAGGAAGTAGAAAATCATTTAGTCCTAACTCAATAATTGGTTATTAATATATGAAAGAAATAATAATTTCTCTCAGTGTAACAGATGGGATGTTATAGGTGAGAGGTATAGACAGCATGGTTATGCCTAGAAAGGGGCACTGTGTATGCTTCTGAATCACTGCTGTATGGAGGAGGAGGACCAATGGTAATGTGCTGTTTCAGGGTATGTCAATCTATCTGGCACGACCTTCTAGGAACTCCTGGGACAGACAAATACTGTAGGTGTTCAGAATTTCCATCCAGGAATATCTAATCTCTAAGAAGATGTCTTTCCATTTAAGGAAGGCACCTAGGGTGACACGTCATCATTTCCCACCTGGCTGTGCTACTGGATTTTATCATGCTCTACAGAATCTCATCATCCTATCAATACTGTAATTCATACCTCATCAGTACCCCTGTCCCTGGGGCCCCTTCCCTCTGACTGCAGTGAGTGGATGGGTGGACAATAGAGAGCTCCCAGATCCTCCATGTGAGAAGGGGGCTCAGGGCAGCCATCCCATCATTTCCCACCTGGCTGTACTCCTCTGGACTTCCTGCCCACAAAGTCTCCCTTGCCCTTCCTTTCAGCTTTTAAAAAAAATGCTGTTTTTACCATTAGATTGCAAGCTCCTTCAGGCAGGAACTGTCTTTTCCCTTTCTTTGTATACATAGCACTTAGCACAGTGCCTGGCATTTAGTAGGTGCTTAATAAATGTTTACTGAAATGTCCAAGGAGGACTAACATCTCTGGTGTGGGAGCTTGATCAGACCTCAAAGATGCCAAGCTTTTCCACTACATCCAGGACCCTCTCCAGTCTTCTTGACTTTTGTCTTGCCACTAGATTTCAGTGACTCTGAGAGTGAAGCTGACAACTTTGTGCAACTCTACCTCACTTAAATCCAATTCATGCACAAGTCAAGACATCATCCCATGATATCATTGGTCCTCTTTGAAAACAAAGGACAAACAACAACTGATTGACTATTCTCTGTACCCTTACCAGTGCAGAAAAAACACTAGGGTAACCCTTGGGGTTCTTTGACTTAATGCCTTCTCTGGGAGCATTTTCACCAGCTCACTACTGAAGTGGAGTGGGTCAGGCATATTTTGGGTCTATCACAAAGCCTTCCACATACTAGATATGCAAAATATGTTCTTTCAGTTTGCATTGAATTGAGCACCCCATTCTCCTTAAGTATTCTTCCTCAACAAGAAGCTTGGTAAGCCCAGAATTTAGCACAGTGCTCGGCACATAGTAAAGGATCAATAAAAGCTTTTTTTGTTTGTCCATCCATTCATTCTAGCTATCATGCCTCATAATAGCTTTTATATCTATCTGTTGAGTCATTGCTTCATCCTGATCACCAGCAATTATATTTCTTGACCTCTGTACTGTCTGCCTGAATTCCCAAGCCCCTCTTCCACTGTGATCTGGTGACTGCCTATTTCTCAAGCCTCGCCTTATCTTCCTGGACCTCTTCTGACTTGTTGTCTCAAATGCCTGGTGTTCTAGAATCTGCCCATATGCTTACAGAACCAGCTTACCTGGACTTTGGGAATCTGTGTCCCCTTGTGTCTACATCATATTGTCTGGTTATTGTCCCAAGATCCTGATTTGATTTTCCTGGAGGGTGATCCTGCTTGCTCCCAGGCTCCATGGCCACTAACAGCTCCAGTGTGAAATTGGGGCTTGCCTCTGTAATGCGGCACTCACTGATATTTTCCCATCTTACATTCTGTACCTGGAGGTGGCAACTCACCGTTACAATAAATTAATCCATTTTTATGTGCTAATGGCATCTTGACTGAATACATGTCCATTCAGCCAAATAGCTGCTCTGAATGAAGTTTGTTCTAAATTGACTTTTTGGCTGAACTGACATTGCTTTATCCAGGTATTCTTTGTGCCAAAACACAACTCATTAATTCCCTTCAAGCCAGTCCTTTCTCAAAATTTCTTCCTTTCTGTCAAGGGTAACACTAACTTTCTACTCACCCAAATTTACAACCTCAGAGTCATCGTTGGCTCTTCCTTCTCCTTTCCCCACTCCCCCACCCCCCATCCCTATTCAGTCAGCTGCCAAGTCACTTTCACGTTCACTCTTCCATACCTCCATCTCCTCCATTTCCTACTGGCTGCACTCATTTTAGATTTCTTTGACTTTTCCCTAGTCACTCCCCCACCTTTCCTCATCTGCCTTTTTATCTTTCTTTTGTGTGTTGTCTTCCCCCACTAGATTGTAAGCCCCTTGAGGGCAGGGACCATATTTCTTTTTCATATTTGTATCACCATGTGCTCACCACAGTGCCTGACATATAATAGGCATATAATAAATGTTTATTAACTATTGACTGACTCACAGAGTCCCTTGATTTTAGCATCTTTAGCAAAAACTGTTGTAGTAATCTCCTAATTGGTTTTCCTACCAGTTCTCCACTGTCTGTCCATGAAGCAGATAGGTCTGATCAGGTCACATCTACTCAAAAAACTTCACTTACTCCTGACTGTCTCTGATATAAAACATAAACTCATCCTCCTAGCATGAAAAACTTTCTGTAATCGTGTATCTACCTACCTTTCCAGATGTTTCATAATGACTCCTTTTCCTACTCTCTACCTTTCAGCCAATCTGGCTTACAATGTTTGCCACTGCCCAGGTTATCCCCAGTTGTATCTCCACCACATAGAATCCTCAGGCTTCCTTTGAGGCTTGGTTCTGGTGCCAACTTCATTGTGAAGCCTTTCTTGACTCCCTTACCGGAAATTATCTCGTGTTTATCTAACTGCGTATATGTGGTAAGCATCCCTCCCCCCCCACCCCGCCCCCTTCTCTGTCTCTCTGTTTCTGGCTCTGTGCTTCTGTCTCTCAATCTCTGTCTCTATCTCTCTGTAAGATATGCCAAATGTAAACTGTTCAGATGTTTAAACAAATGTTACTCTTCTGGAGGGCAGAGGAGGGAGCAGCAAACTTTCTTTGCTTTTTTTTCCTGTCTCTATGCTGGGAAGTACACATGGCCTTATGTCAAGGCAAGTACCTATAGGGCTAGGACAGTTATCAAATATTAACCTACTGCCATATCTTTTCCTGGAATAATTGTATGTCTTATATTTTTAGGATTACTGTTAAAGTTTCATTTTTCATTATATAGGAACCATTTTTGATAGAGTTGTATGTTTGCACTGAGCTAGGAATTTCCCTTGGTAGTCCATGTGCTTGATAGGGCTCAATTTATATTGGATTTTTAGGATCATTTTATTGAGCTAAGAAATTCCTCCATAGTTCATGGCCCTTAGAGTTGCCATCAAGTTTCTCTGTCTCTGTTTCTGTCCCTGTCTCTCTATCTGTGTTTCTGTCTCTCTCTGTCTCTTTCTGTCTTTGTCTGTCTGTCTCTCTCCTCCTCATCCTCCTCTACCTCTCCCCTCTCTCCCTCTCCTTCTCCCCCTTACCCTCTCCCTCTCCTCCCTCTCTCTTCCCCTCTCTCTGTCTGTCTCTGTCTCTCCCCCTCCCTCTTTCTCCCTCTCTTTCTTCTCATTCTCTCTTGAACAAAATTGTGCCTTGTTTTGTGGGGTTCAGCTTTCAGAAACCCTAACCACCAATGTGTTATAAGATCTTAAGAGCATTGGACTTCAAGAGATTTGGGTTGCAAATTGGCTGAATAACATAATGGTCCCATCTCTAAATCCTGTTATCCTGTAATTTCTTGTGGACCACCCCACTTGAGAACCACCAAGTGATACTATTTCCCTTCCTAAATAAATCTTTGCCACGTCCCTCCTCCAGTACTCCAGGGACTTGCTGGGGAGTGTGTGTGTGTGTGTGTGTGTGTGTGTGTGTGTGTGTGTGTGTGTGTGAGAGAGAGAGAGAGAGAGAGAGAGAGAGAGAGACTGTATGTGAGACTGACTCCCAGGATATCTTCTTCCCTCTGACCTCCCCTCTATAGGATACTAAGCTCAGGAATCGTGGCTGTTGCCTGTGAGTGGAATCTCTGATGGTTTTTGTCCAACGATTAAAATGCCATATGTAGAAGGAAGGAGAAAAGAGAAGAGTTTCTATTCAGCTTCAGGTACTTCATTAGGTGCCTCAAACAGAATTTCCCATCAACAACCACAGCACGCACCCGCAGCCCTGAAGTGCTTAAATTTCCTTTTATTAGTTCAGTTACAAAGCTCTGAACTTGAAAGTCCTTCCCCCACTCAGATCTCTACCGAACATTTAAATTAGCTTGAAATGGGGGAACTGACTGAACTTTGGTTCTGTTCTCTCCCCCCACTAGAACTGTACCCCCAACCCCTTTTCCTCTTCCCTTTTTCAGTATTATTTGGAATTTAATTTGCTCATAAGCTTCATAGCTTCATCGAGATTGTGGGGCTGGTTGTTATGGAAACGGGAGGCTTGCATTTATTTACAAAGAAGCCACACTGAGATGGGCTGCCCGGGGTCCCTCACAGTGGGGGCTGCCTAACCTGTCTGACAGCAGGAACAGCCTCAACCTTCTGCAGACGCAAATGCTCTCATGCTCTCAGTGGGTTGTGGGAGCAGCTTTGTGGGGGTGTGAAGGTGAGAGGCTCCAGGAAGTTTGTGTCTTCCTCTGTTCACCTGCTCACTGTAAGAGCTTAATATGCATTTGCCAAATTAAAGTGAATTGAAGCCTGTCTTTGATGCCTTGACCACTCACTCAAAGGCAGCACCTCTAAATCTGGCATCTTTTCCCCATCAAGCAAAGTCGATGAACAAATTCACAATGATGTGGTGATGAAAAAGGGAGCAACGTAAGGTCGATGAATGTACACTGAATATAAAGCCAGAGTGTCTGTGTGACCTTGTGTAAGTCACTGGATCTCCCACAGCTTCAGTGTTCTCGTCTGTAAAACAGTGGTGTTTGACAAGAGGGTCTTTAAGGTTCATTGTGGTTCTAAATCTATGATCCTATTAGGAGATTTCCAGAATGCTCTCTCCCTTTCCAAGAAATGGGAATATTTTAATAGGGACCTTTAGGAGACTTTGATGTCTGACCTCAGAGGAGGACTGGTGGGGATTTCAAGTAGGAGGGTAGAGCATGAAGCCCATTCCTACTTTACCTCAGTGTGGAGTTGTCCTTCAGCTGTGTCTAACTTTTGATTACTCTATTTGGGGTTTTCTTGGCAAAGATAGTGGAGTGGTTCACCATTTCCTTCTCCAGCTCATTTTACAGATGAGGAAACAGAGGCAAACAGGGTGAAGTGACTTGCCCAGGGTCACACAGCTAGTAAGTGTCTGAGACTGGATTTGAATTTAGGTCTTCCTGATTCCAGGTCCAGCACTCTATTTTACTGCACTCTCTGGCTGCCCAGGATCCAGACTAGCCATTCTTAATTCTCTGGACTTTGCCACCATGTACCTGTAAATTCTCTCCTCACCTTCACCTTTTCAGTTTCCCTTTTAAGGAGGGCAGAGACTATCTTTTTGCTTATATTTGTATCCCTAGCATTTAGCACAGTGCCTGGAACATAATAAGAATAAATATTGTTGACCCATAATTCAATTTAACAGACATTTATTAAGTACCTGTTATATATAAGCCCTTGAGTTCATATTTTAGTAGGGTAAAAATGACATCTTTATCACAGGATCGTAGATACAAGACCGAAAGGGACAAAACTGTCTAGTATAGTCCCACCCCTTTACAGATGAGGAAACTGATAGTAAATTGTCAGAGGTGGGATTTGAACTCAGCTCTTCTTGACCTGAAGTTCAGTAGTCTATACATTTATATAAGGTAGAATGTGATAAGCGCAAAGAAGGGCTCCAGAAAAAGCACTCCAAGAAAATATGGGGAAGAAGTGAGTATTTCCACGGAGGAACGAGATATTTCACTGAGGAGGTGGCTCCTGGGCTAGACCTGGAAGAAAGAGATGGATTGTAGAAGGCAGAGATGGTACAGCAGGGTTAACTTGCATTTATCTCCCACCTTCTTTTCAACATTACTGTAAGGCGGGTGAGCAAACAGATTCAGAGAGGAGTAGAGAACTGTTCATAGTTTCACAGCTAGGAAGTATCAGAATTAGGCTTTGGAACCAGGTGTCCTACCCCAGGGCCAGCCCTTTGTTGCCTCCACCACCTGGCTTGTGAAATCTAGGACTGGAGGATGATTTGTGAGCAATCTAAATGTCCAATGATAAAGGATTACTTTAATTGTGGAGTGGAATTAAGATGGATAAGTAAGAGGAATGCAAAGAAATCTGGAAAGGCCTTCGTAAAATGATGCCAAGTGAAAAAGGAAAGACTAGAAGAATGGTGTACAAACTATGGTTTTAATAGGATCATAGATTTAGAGGTGAGGAGACCTTAGAAGGTGGACCTCTGGTCAAGCAGCATCACAGATCTAGAGCTGGCAGGGACCATGGGACCTTCTGGTCTGTCCTCTCATTTTATAGATGAAGAGCCTGAGTCCCATAAAAGTCAAATGACTTGCCCAAGATGATATGGTCAGCAGCAGTGTTGAGCTTTGAACTCAAGTCCTGTGACTCGAAGTTCATGTACTCCAAGTTTGGCACTCTTTCCACTGAGTTAGGATGCCCAGTTTCTCATAAGAAGAAAGTGAATGAGAATAGATGGGGCAAAGCTCCTGATGGGGACTTAGAGGGAAGGAATGAAAAAGTGTTATGATACTTTCTATGTTGAAATAAATTAATTTAAACATAAATAGCTACAGAATGAGTTTGGTTTGGAACTGATGTTCAGTGCTAAGTTTGTAATAAACATTTGTAGTGGGGATGACTGGTTAGTTAGGTGGCACAGGTGGATAGAGTGGCCAGCCTGGAGTCAGTAAGACTCATCTTCGTGAGTTCAAATCTGGCCTCAGACACTTACTTGTTGTGTCACCCTGGAGTAAGTCACTTAACCCCGTTTGCCTCAGTTTCCTCATCTGTAAAATGAGTTAGAGAAGGAAATGGCAAGCCAGTCCAGCATCTTTGCCAAGAAAACCCTAAGTGAAGTCACAAAGAGTCAGACAATACTGAAACAACTGAACAACAAAAGTGAGAGTGACAGAGAATCTTTGCTCACTTTGATGAGTTCTTCTCAATTCACATGGTGAAATCACAGGATGTGGACATCTGTCAGAAAGGGGTGCCTCCCATGGAGCTTGACATCCTTGACAGCCTTGATAGCCTTGACAGCCTTGCTGGGATGAGATAGGGAATTCCTGGTTGCTCTCAGGTGACTTGGACTGTGACTGAGAATCATGGAGGACAGAATCTTGTCAGAGGGATTTCCTCACTCAGAGAAGGAATGAGCTTTGGAATGGCCACACTTCTTGTTTGGACTCTTCTCCCCTATTTTCCCCATGTATTTCCAGAAAGTGGGAAAAAAGGGAAAAGGGCATTTCTCCTCCTCTCTCCCACAACTCCAATGGCAATGACAGCTTCAGCAGAAGCACATGGCAGTGGAAGATGCATTTGTCCAGGTGAACCTGATAACTGCTTGAGTTACTAGATGTCCCATTTCCTGGAGGCTATTTCTACCTTTCATTTCTTTTTCTTGAGCATATGCAGCCACTAATAATTCCAAGAAACAGGTCCTCCCAGTCTTGTTGGTTGTCTAGCTGTGTAAGAAATCCTGTGTTTGGTGAAGGATTTTAGTGGGAGAAAGTTTCCTTAATATCATGCTTCTTGGAGGAGAAGAGGACCACCAATCACCAGGATGATCTGGTACCTGAAGGGTTAGAGCTATACCATGGCTGGACAGGAGGTCCAGACTTTGTCAACCCTCCATGATAACTAAAGACAGTGTAGTTCCAAGGCAAATGCAAATTATCTGTTTAACCAAGTTCCCAATGGGTTCTTACCTTTTTTGGGGTAGAGAGGGGATGAAGAATATAATGAACATAATGGGTTATTTGAATGTTTTATGTTTTTTATATTTTTTTCATGCACATTTGGAGGTCTTTGCATCTTACATATTTTCTGAGGGATGAAATACTTGTACCTGTATCTAGTAATCCTATTGTACCTTTGTGCAAGGTGACCCTGTTACCTGCATCCAGGAAAACCTTAGATATGAGGCATATCCTAGTCAATTAACTACTCAGTAAACACATTTATCAAGTGCTATGTGACAAGTACTGTGCTAAGTGCTGGGGATACAAAGAAGTGGCAAAAGACAGCCCCTGCTCCCAAGGAACTGACAATCTAATATTTAGACTTTGTTTTAGAGATTTCCCTGAATTTTACTGGGCCGGAGAAGAGGAGGCTCACAGATCCACAAAGACAATGTGCCTCCTTTTCTGCACATTTTGCAAAATTCTTGTGGCACAGTTCTTAGGCACTCCCCAAATTAGGAAGAAAGACTTACTGATGATGAAGGAAGGTGAACAGATTTGCAATTAGGGTTGAGCAGTGGGGCTCTGCTCCAGGCTAAGTTTAGGGGGTAGAGATGGCACTTTCAGTCCTTCAGCTGCTAAGCTCTTCTTCTGTTCCATCCTAACCCTTTCATACCCATTGGTAGCTTCCTCAGCAGCAGGTTTACATGGGTTCCCTAGGGATCTCTCTCTCAGTAGATCTCTGACCTACTGTCTCAATTGAGAATGCCCAGCTTGCCTTAAGGTAAAACTTCTTAGTTATGGCACTGAAAGCTAGAATTCTCCAATAAATAGGTAAGAGCTCAAATCTGGTTCTCAAGCCTTTCAGTGGACAGAAGAGGTACTGACTGTGATAGATGGATGATGGCCTTCAATTAGAAACCTGCACACTACTCTTTAGAAACACAGTAGTGTCACATGTGAGAGCATTTACTTGACACAAGAACTTAGAGTAGCAGTATTAAAAAATGAGTTGTCTCTTAGATACCACATCTCTCCTGTCAGATTGGCTAAAATACAAAACAGGAAAATGATAAATGCTGGAAAGGATGTGGGGAAATTGGAACATTGTTGCATTGCTGGTGGAGTTGTGAGCTGATCCAGCCATTTTGGAGAGCAGTTTGGAACTATGCCCAAAGGGCTATAGATATGTTCATACCCTTTGACCCAGCAATACCACTTCTAGGGTTGTATCCCAAAGAAATCACACAAGCGGGAAAAGGACCCATATGTACAAGGATATTTATAGCAGCTCTTTTTGTGGTAGCCAAGAACTGGAAATCAAAGGGATGCCCATCAATTGGGGAATGGCTGAACAAGCTGTGGTATATGAAGGTGATGGAATACTACTGTGCCATAAGAAATGGGGATGATGCAGACTTCGTAACAACCTGGAAAAACCTACATGACATAATGCTGAGTGAGCGGAGCAGAGCCAGGAGAACGTTGTGCACAGCCACAGATATATGGATCCGGTGAGGACCAACCCTGCCATACTGCACTCTTCTCAGCAACCTAAGGGGCAAGGACAACTCCAGGGGACTCAAGATGGAGAATGCTGTCTTCATCCAGAGAAAGAACTCTGAAGTTTGAATACAGATCGAGGCGCACTACATGCTCGCCTTTTTTGCTTCTCTCTTGTTTTTGTTTTTGGGTTTTTTTTTTTTTGGTTCTGTTTCTTCTTTCTCATGATTCATTCCTTTGGTCAAAATTCTTCTCCACAACTTGACTAGTGCATAAATTAATTCAATGCGAAGTTATACATGACAGTTATATGAGATTCCATGCCGTCTTGGGAAGGGAGGGGGGAGGGAGGGGTGAAAATCTGGAACTCAAAACTATGTAGAACCGTATGTGGTAAACTAAAAATAAATAAAGAAATTAATTAAAAAAAACGGAAAATTGGTAATTGTACAAAAAAAAATGAGTTATCTTTTGGGAGAGTTTATAAATCGTTTTCCTGGAACCCAAACCTTGACCCTGGAAGGCTTTGGGAAGGGGCTAACTCTGTGAATACCACTGTTGGATTTCCACACTGCCCAGGTAAACAGGGGAAAAGGAGTACATTATAAAAAGTGGGTTGAAGAGTGTCTGTTGAGTGGTGTGACCTTTCGTTGCCAGTTAAAGAATCACAGAATTTCAGAAATGAAAGGTGAGAAGGGAAGGGAAGGTTAGTTAATTATGCTCAGTTTGATCCAATCATGGGAAAGTTCTTTCCTTCCTTCCTTCCTTCCTTCCTTCCTTCCTTCCTTCCTTCCTTCCTTCCTTCCTTCCTTCCTTCCTTCTTTCCTCTCTCCTTCCTTTTCTTCCCTCCCTCCCTCCCTTCCTTTCCTGCCTCCCTCCTTTCCTTCCCTCCTTTCTTCCCTCCCTTTCTTCCTTCTTTCCTCCTTCTCTCCCTTCCCCTCTCTTTCATTCATTTGTCATAATGTATGAAACTCCCATTATTATTCCATCTTTTGTCATTGAAAGCCCCTATTAAAGTGCAAGTACTACAATTTTATGTATACAACCTCAACTGGGCTCTCACTTCCACTAGGCAATAGCACCCCCACCCCACCCCATACCTCCCTTATCAACTCACCATCCCACTCTTCACAGCAGCTCTTTCAGATGTTTCCATACTTCCATAAACCTCCCTTGGTTCCACCTCCTTCCCTCACTAACTCAGCTGAGAACCTGAGAATCTCACGTTAAAAAAACATTGCCGCCATTCACTATGAATTCCCTATTATTTCCTCTTCCTCATCTATCACTCTGATACCTTCTGACACTATCTCCCCCTTTACCCTGTCTTACATGATAAAGTGACCCTACTCCTTACTAATGCTAACCTCAGAGGTTGTTGTTTGTCCTTCGTTCTCAAAGAGGGCCATGGCATCAGGGAGGTAATGCCGTGACATGCAAGTGAACTGGATTTAAGTGAGGGAGGGCTGTGCAAAGTCACCAACCTCATATTATTATTGTCCAGGGAGTGGATCTGGGTCCAGTGGGAAGATATAGATCAGGATGACTAGAGATGACCACCAAGGCTAACCCCTCTACCTATTCAAATGATCCTATTCTATCTCCTCCAACAGATTGCCTCTTCTGTCATCCTCATTCTTTTACTTATTTTCAATATCTCCCTTCCTACTGATCATGTCCTACTGCCTTCAAAGAGGCCCATGTCTCCCCCTATCCTGAAAGAATCCTCACTTGATCCTTCCATCTCTACTATCATCTTATTTCTCTTCTGTCCTTTGTGGCTAAATTCCCTGAAAAGACAGTCTACAAGTACCTCTACTTTCCTCTCACTCTCTTCTTAAGCCCTTACAGTTTAGCTCCCAACCTTATCATTTCACAAAATCTGCTCTCTCCAAAGTTACTTAATAATCTCTTAGTTGCCACATCCAATGGCCTTTCCTCAATCCTCATCCTCCTTGGCCTCTCTGTAGCCTTTGACTCTGTTGATCACTCTCTCCTCCTTGATATTCTCTTCTCTCTGGGTCTTTAGGACACCACTCTCACCTGGTTCTCCTCCTAATTATCTGCCTACTCCTCTGTCCTCTTTGCTGGATCCCCTCTTTGATCATGCCCTCTA
Source organism: Trichosurus vulpecula (assembly GCF_011100635.1). Lineage (NCBI taxonomy): Eukaryota > Metazoa > Chordata > Mammalia > Diprotodontia > Phalangeridae > Trichosurus > Trichosurus vulpecula. The sequence continues at coordinate 311,086,042 of NC_050574.1, read as the reverse complement.
ACCACAGGTGGCCCTCACGGCTCTGTCCTGGGCCCTCTTCTCTTCTCCCTCTGTATTATTTCACTTGATGGTTTCATCAGTTCCCATGCATTTAATTATCATTTTTATGCTGATGAAATGGATGTCTAGTAGATATCTTAAACTCAACATGTCCAAAATAGAACTTGTTATCTTTCCTCCTAAATCTTTCCCTGGCATACTCTTCCCCCTCCCCCTCACCCCATTATTGTTGAGGGGAGCACCCTCCTCCCAGTCCCCCAGGCTCACAACCTAGGAATCATCCTGGATCTACAAGACAGTCTGGAAGTGACTTCTAGGTTCCTCTTTGCAATCTTCCTTTTATTGTTACTTTATGCTGGCTGCTTATAAACTTACTCTACTAACTAGAAGGGAGGAGGTAGTTATCATGGGGACCAGAACAAGATGAAATTTTAACACAGAACATATCATCTCTCCATATTTGAATAAAAGCAATTAATCTTTGTTTAGTCCTTTATCTTTGTTTATTCATGTCTACTATTTTGTATTTCTCCTCATTCTTGTATTTGAACTTCAAGGTTTCTCCAAAGGTCACTCAGGAATGCTTAGAGGTTTTCTTTTTCATTAAAGGTGTCTTCCCTAGCCCCCCCCCCCCCCCTTAGCCTTATGCTAGATCAGTTATTCTTGGCTGCATGCTTATATAAATCCCTTGTTTTCTGGAATATCCTGTTCTAAGCTCTCTGTTCCTTTATAGTGGTAGTTGCTAAATCATGTGTGATCCTGACTGTGGCTCTTCAGTACTTGATTTCTTTCTTTCTGGCTGCTTGTACTATTTTTTCTTTGATCTGAAGCTCTGGATTTTGGCTATGATGTTTCCGGGAATTTTCACTTTGGGATTTCTTTCAGGAGGTAACTGGTGGATTCTGTTTCTACTTTGCCCTCTGGTTCTAAGATATGGGTAGTTTTAAGATTTGTTGAAATAGGATGTGTAGGTTCTTTTTGTGGTCATAGTTTCAAAGTAGTTTATTTCCCATTTTTTTCTCTTTGATCTGTTTTCTAGATCAGTTGTCTTTACACACACACACACAGGCACACACACACAGACACATGGTGGAAAGAATCACAGATTTAGAGCTGAGATTTTAGAAGTTATCTAATCTAGTTGAAGAAAATGGATCATGCAGAGGGAAAGTGACTTGCCCAAGGATCCTACAATTTCTTAGTAGCAGATCTGAATTTGAATCTAGATCTTTTGGCTTCAAATGCAGCGCCTTTCCTGCTGTCTGGTATGAGAGGCAAGGTTATGTTAGTAAAGGTTTAACAACCAGATCTCCCCCACTAAAAGTACTCGGGTCACAGTTTGAGTTTAATCTGCATTATTAAAATTTTTTTGCCATCACTTTCTTACATTTAGATAATCAACAAGACAATATAGCAAGCCCTGATTTATGGCATGTGGTGATTTCTGAGATGTAAATGCCCACAATGGAAACTTAACAATAGAGTCTGATGGAGCTGGCTCTTTTATACCCTTAAGTAAAGACCTCATATAAAAGGGAGCATCTGAGATCAGCTTTGAAGAAACCTGGGGATTCTAAAAAGAAAGAAGTGAGAACAGAGTGTATCCTAGGCATGGCGACAGAATATGAAAAGGCAAGGAGCTGGGGCATGTAATATCATGTCTGAGGAAAGTCGAGACTGTGTGGTTGGACTGAAAAGTAGATGAGGAGAATATTATATAATAAGGCTAGAGAGGTACATTGAAGTTTAAAACAAAGGACTTTAATTGCCGGTGGAGTTTGAATTTGATCATATAGGTAATAGGGAACCACTGTTTTACTGAATAGGGGAGTGAGATAGTCTGAAGTGGGCTTCAGGAATATCAGCTGTGTGGAGGATGGATTGGACAGAGACCGAAGGCTGAGATTGATATTAGGAGGCTATTGAAATAATCCAGGCAGGTGGTGAATGAGTGTCTGGGTGAGAGTGGAGAGAAGGGGATATCTGTGAGAGATGTGGAGTTGATCCCCTGGCAGCAGATCGACTGTGTCTCAGTAGAGAGAGTGGAGGCTTGAGGATGATGATGCCCTTAATAGAAATGTAACCTCCAGTACCCCAGTTCAATGCCAGGAACTCAATGCATGTACTCAAGAAAATGCTTTCAGATTGATGACAGCATAGGAAAAGCAATGACCCTAGTAGTCAGAAAACATAGCTGTGTGACCTTGATCAAGTCACTTCCTCTCTGGGCTACAGCTTCCTCATCTGTCAAAAAAGGGGGTCATATTAGACAATCTCAGGCTCTAACATTCTGTGCATCTGTGGCACCTAAAGCAACTTATTTTTGAATCAACAGTGCTCAGGATCTCACCAAGCCTTTCTTTCCAGTTTTTGCTTCAGATGCACATTTTAATTTTTAAGCTTGAAAAGCCCAGAATTTGCAGCAGCTCATTTACATATATATGGTGTGGTTGTGGGAGTGGGGGGGAATTCAGGTGGGTGGATTTGAATACTACTTTATGGGACTCCTGAGACTAATAAACCTGTGTGTGTGGGTGTCTGTGTGGGTGAGTGTGGGGGCGGGGGCTGGCAGCATTGAGAGCCTAAAAGGCACCTAGCATCAAGATCTCATCTATAGTCACAGAAGGAATCAATGACAAAGGGTTAGTTCTTTCTGCCTTCTCACTGACTTATCTGGTATTATATATGTACATCTATCTATCTATCTATCTATCTGTTTGTCTGTCTATCTATCTATCTATCTATCTATCTATCTATCTATCTATCTATTTATTTCTCTCTCCCTCTCCCTATATGCGTAAGTACATATATGTATATGTATGCATACACACTTATAATTGTACATGCCCTCTTTGAGGGCAAGGACTGTTTCAGTTTTGTCTTTTAATTAATCCTCAGTGCCTTGCACAGTTCTTGGCACATAGTAAGTGTTTAAAAACTACTTATTGATTGATTGTTAGTAAATAGTTGCATAACTAGCAATTTCATGAAATGAAAAAGAGAAATCCTCCTTTCTTTTTTCAATTTAAAATTGATTTTTTTACATACATCTAGTTTTTTTTTTCACTCTCACTGCTAAGAAATATGCCTTAAATGAAAGGGAAGGTACCCTTTGTGAATCTAGGTACTAGGATTTATTAGCATGGAAAAGCCTGGATATTATCCATAAGTGCTATCCAAGCTATAATAATATGCCTTTAACTGTGGGAAGAGGAAAAGGGGCTTCTTTTGATAGAGAAGCTGCTTTTTTCCAGGGTAATAGACAAAGCTCCTAACTTGGATTCTAGAGATCTTGATACTTACTAGCTTTGCGACGGAGGTAACTAAGGGAAGTGAGAGGATTAGGACACTAAGTAGTAGTGGGAATGAGCACATGACCTTGAGCAAGTCACACCATCTTTTTGAGCCTCAGTTTCTTCTTCTATAAAATAGAAGAGTTTTGTCTGTAGTACCTGCCTCATAGCATTGTTATAAGGACCAAACGAGGTGATGTATGTAGAGCACTTCATAAATTTAACTCAATAAACATTTATTAAATGTGTATTTTGTGCAAGGCACGGTGTGTTAGATACGATGTGTACATTAAAGTAAGTAAATACCAAATACATAAACAGGGAGAGAATGCTAGTAATTGGGAGGGAGGATAAAGAGTGGTCTCATAGAAGAGATGGCACCTGAGTTGTGATTTGGAGGAAGTTAAAGACTCTATGAGGCTGACGTTTGGAGGGAGTGTGTTCCAGACATAGAAGACCACTTATGCCAAGGAGAAAGAATGTCACGCAAAGACAACAGCTAGCTAGCCAGTTGTACTGGAGAGTGACAGAAAAGAAATAATATGAAATAAGATTAGAAAGGTAGGTGAGACTAGATTGTGGAGGGCTTTAGACCTGTGTTTTAGGAATGTTAATTTCATATCCACGTAGAAGATAGATCAGAAAAAGAAGAAACTGGAAACAGAGAGACCAATTAGGAGGCTATGACAGTGGTCCTGGGGAGAGATGGTAAGGGGCTTAATTAGGACCGAGGCTGAGTGAGTGAAGAAAAGGGGAGAGATGTGAGAGATGTGAAGATAGGATGGATATGACTGGATAACTGATTGGATGTGGGGGAGGGGGAAGTAGAGGGAAGGAGTTTTGAACCTTGATGTGTGTAAGGTTGGTGCTGTTGCTGACAGAAACAGGAAATTTTGGAGGAGGGAGTTTCTTTTGGGGGAGGTGTGAAATCCAATGAGTTCTGCTTTGGACACGTTGAGTTTGAAATGCCCACGGAACATTCATGTGGAACTGTCTAGCGTCTAGCTGGCTGGGTGCTTGAGAAATGTTTGTTGACTGTGGGCCTGAAGTTCAGAAGAGAGATTAAGACTGGACAAATAGATCTGCATAACAATGATAATCGAATTAATGGAAGCTGATAAGATCAACAAGGAAAGGGGGAAGAGAATTGGGATTTATATAGCACCCTATGAGGTAGGTTATTTCCATTTTACAGCTGAGGAAACTGAGGCAAATAGGGCTAAGCACCTTGCCCAGGTTTACACAGCTAGTAAGTGTTTGCATACAAATTTAAACTTGGATCTTCCTGACTCCAGGACCAGTAATATAAATTGGTAATATAGATTCCTTCAGATTGTCTGCTGAAGTGTGGAAAGTACGTGATTTGTATTGGTGGAGAGCGCAAGTGCATTTTGACAAAATCACCAAAACCCCAACTATGCCAATAATTTTGTTGTGGTTGCGTCATGTCTGACTCTTCATGACCTCATTTGAGGTTTTCTTGGCAAGGATACTGGAGCGGTTTACCATTTCCTTCTCATTTTATAGATGAGGAAACTGAGGCAAACAGGGTTAAGTGACTTGCCCAAGGTCACACAGCTAGTGAGTTGTCTGAGGTTGTATTTAAACTCAGGCCTTTCTAACTCTACTGTGCCACTTAGCTGCTACATGCCAAACAGATATTGAAATATTGTAAAGCCTGAAGCAAGGAGAAAAAGCCAACCTGTTCAGGCAGTTAGAGGAATCCCTTAAAAGCAACAAGTACAAAGAGGTTGAGGCCAAAGGCAAGAGAAGAATTTACAGAGAAAGACTTGGGTTTGAATCTTGGCTTTGTTGCTATGTGACCCTAGGACAAGTTACATCACCAGTCTCTACTCTATTTCCTTAGCCACAAAATAAAGGCCTGAAAGGCCTTTTCCAGTCCTCTAGAGTCTGTTATTTTGATCCAAGGAAGATGAGCCACAAAGCATCCCAAGTAAAAGGAGTGAGATGAGTCTAAAGGCATGGAAGACAGGCCCAAGGTCCAATGGGGAGATTTCTAATGTGTGATCAGAAAATTAAGGTACTTTCTCTTCTAGAGACTAAAAAGCTTTTCAAGGGTGCTAGAAGAGTAAGGTAAGATTATTTTGGGTTCATGGACAGGAGATAGAGAACTATGGATAAAGTGTGTTTGTAGAGACTAAGGCTTCAGATCCAGTTTTTTTGGGGGAGGGGAAGGTAGGGCAATTGAGGTTAAGTGACTTGTCCAAGGTCACACAGCTAGTAAGTATGTAGAGTGTCCGAGGTTGTATTTGAACAGGGCTGGTGCTCTACTCACTGCACCACCTAGCTGCCCCGGGAACCAGTTTTAACCTAGAGCATTTGAACCTGGAAGAGTCCAACAAGTGACCTACCAGACCAAATTGAATTTTTTGGTTAGAGACCCAGAACTGAAATAATATCCAGCTGGTTAGCTCTTTAATAAGATCCTAGAAAAGCAGGGAATCAAGGAGAGAGAAGGAGAGACTAAGTAAGAGGTGGGCCTAGTTTCTCTATTCCTGTTTCTACAATACTGGGATTAACTGAAAAGGCCTTTATAACTATCATTTTCTCCTGTTACTTGTTTTTGCATTTCTTGTTGTATTTCTTTATAGTGCGTAGTGGTAATCCCTTTAAAAATACTTTAAAAAAAGAGAGGTGTGATGTGTTAGGGAAGCAGAAGAAATAGTAAGGGTCCATGTCCTCTAACTCAGGCACCTTACTTTGAGGGACTTTGTGCAGGGAGGGCAGTGGGTGGTAGATATAAACAGCAGAGGCCAGCAGACAGGATTCACGTCTCATATCTTGGTGGAAGAAGTGAGTGGCATCATGCTGGATGGGCCTCATTGCATATAGGGGCAGATAGCCCAAAGGAATACTAGGAAGAATCCTCAGAGGTTATCTCTTCCAGGCCCCTCATTTTTACAGATGAAGCAAGTCACTCACTCAAAGTCACTAACTCTGTAAACAAAGCTGCCTAAATTCTCCTTCACTGATTTACCTTCCTATATTTTATCACCTCTAACTATAAGATCAAATCATTCAGTTCTTGGATTCCTCAATCACCACCCAAATATTTTTCAAACCTTATTTTGATTAAACACACACAGGAGCATGCTCTCTCTCTCTCTCTGTCTCTCTGTCTCTCTGTCTCTCTTTCTCTCTCTCTCTCTCTCTCTCTCTCTCTCTCTCTCTCTCTCTCTCTCTCTCTCTGTCTCACACACACACACACACACACACACACACACACACACACACACACACCACAACATAAATAGTCATCATGGTTTTCCTATAATAACAATGCCTTCCATTGGTTTCCCCTTAGTTTTGCTGAATGTTTTTCCTGGTGAAGGAAGTTGGTGTGGGAGTCAATGATGGAACCTAGAACCTTGATGGTGTGGGGATGATGGAATAAACTCAGAGGGAGGAAGGAACTTGTAGGGGAAAATGCCATCCTTTCCCTATGTCTTTCTGAGGGACTACACAGAAGCAGTCTCAGGTATTCAGGATGAGAGAGATGAGATTGAGGCAAGAACAGATCAAGAAATCATGAAATCTCTGAAGTCTTTTCCTTTCCCTACTTGTCAGCCTTTTACTCAACTGAATATGGGGCTATTGATATAAGAACAAGAGGGAAAAGCTGATGATGCCATCCTCATCATCAACATATATCCTCATACCAACACTCAAGATCCCACAGAATCATAGAACATAAGAACTAGAAGCCACATGGCCAATCATTTAATCCATCGACTTCATTGTCTGATGTTGTTGAGTTGTTTTAGTCTTGTCAGACTCTTCATGACTCCATTTGGGGTTTTCTTGGCCAAGGTACTGGAGTGGTTTGCCATTTCCTTCTCTAGCTCATTTTACAGATGAGGAACTGATGCAAGCAGGGCCACCCAGCTAGTAAGTGTTTGATGCTCTATCTGCTGCACCACTACCTGCCCCTATGTCATTACACAGATGAGGAAACTGACACCCAGGGAAGGGTGTCAGTAGTAGTGTCAGGTGTCAGTAGTAGTGTCAGAAGTAGTTTGTTCTAGGTCATTCAGTTAGTTAGTGCTGAACCAAGAGTGGGACCTAGCTCTTCTAAAGTTTGGTCTAGGGCTCGGTCATTGCATTATTCCATCTCCTTCCAAAGGACAGAGAGACTTTCTCTTTCCAGATATAGGAAGGATTTCCTTTTCCCCTCTCTGGAAAGACTTTGTTGCATCTCTTGTGAGGGTGGGACAAAGAATAAGCTGATTTTCTTTGCCCAGAGAGAGGAAAATTAGATAAAGATAGTCTTTCTTCAGGAGATAGACCTGACAGGTCAAGTAAGGGTAGGACAGAGCAAGGGCCAAGACTGGGATTTATACAGGTGTGAATATGCTTGTCTTTAAGTAAAATATGGTAGTTGTGATGCTGATTTCATAATCTAGAATGGCAACAAGCTCTGAATGATTCCACTGAGAAAGCAATAGGAGAGGATGATTAAGCTATCAATCTCTTTCTTGATGTCAGATGCCGTTCCTACCAGAGAGCTCCCAGCTATGGAGACGGATAATTCCATTTGGTGTAAAACTTTATTTGTTTGGAGAGCAAGAGATCAGTCTCCAGAAATGTCTAATTGTATCCCCGACTCCACACAGAAGCTTTGATGGAAGCTATCACTTTCTTTAAAAAACAAACACCTCTATCCTCCTCCTGAATTTCCTAACATATAGACATGCATAGAACCTATAGCTTCAAACAAATGTATGTTTCTATTGGCACACACATTCCTCTCCCCAAAGAAACAGCCTTTTATTTAAGAGATTCCTATTAGCACTATTTAATGCTAATGTGCTTCCTTGTTAGGTTATGGGTCTAATTTTTTATTTTGCTGTAGCCTGTGTCAGTCCTCCAAAGTCTTTGCTTCCTCAAATTACCCTGTCTCCTCATCCCTTGCTCTTTTCTTTTCTTTTCCTTTTTTTCTTTTCTCCTCCTCCTCCTCCTCCTCCTCCTCCTCCTCCTCCTCCTCCTCCTCCTCCTCCTCCTCCTCCTCCTCCTCCTCCTCCTCCTCCTCCTCCTCCTCCTTCTTCTTCTTCTTCTTCTTCTTCTTCTTCTTCTTCTTCTCACAATGATTTTACCATGAAATGGGAAGAATGTGAAATAGGATTTCAACAACCGAAGAATGCACTCAGAATGAAGCCTCTCAGAATGAAGTCCTACATTGTGGAGTCTACATTGCTAAAAAAAAAACCTCATCTGGCTAGCTTGTATTTACTTACCTTAATGGTAGGTGGCTAAGCTGATGGACCAGTAGAAGGTATATGTGATTTCTGTATAAGGAAGAAGTTAGATCATAGACCCATACAGTAGGATCGTAGACAGATCTAGAAAGGACCTCAGAAGTTGAGTCTTGTCCCTTCGTTCTATAGATGAGAAAACTGAAAACCAGAGAACTTAAGTGACTTAATTAAGCTCAAATAGCTAGGGGAGATTTGAACCCAGGTCCTTCTGATTCCAAGTCCAGTGCTCTTGTAGACTATCCACCTCTTCAAAAAATTTGCCCCTCCCATTTCTGATTCCTGAATCTCTTAGGCTAGTGGGGATGGATAGGCTGCAATTTATAATCAAAGAGAAACAGGAATAAAAAAAATACTAGGCAAATATATGCTAGGAAGAAAAGATGGGATGATCACATGGGGGAGGGCAGTTCATGACAAATGGACAATCTGAATTTTCCTGTTTTCTGTTAGCCAGAGAGAATAGAGAACCAGGAAAATTTTGAGATATTTCTGGCCTCTAGTAGTTGTGAAAAGCAAGAGACTAAATCTAAAAGGTAGTCTGAGGTAGATGATTTCATTCAATAAAACCTCACTGTCTCCATGAAGACTCTCTGGCTATCCCAATTGGAAGTACTATTTCCTTCCTTTGAACTATTAGAATGCTTATTGTCCATATGACCATCACATATGACAGTTTTCTGCCTAACTAAGTTGTATAAGATCCTTGAAGATAGGGCCTTATGCTTCTTTGTGTCTATCATGGTTTCAGAGTTGGACACAGAGTAGATAATTAATAATTACTGATTTGGGAAGCTAGGTAATGCCGGGATAGGTTGCTGGACCTGGAGTTAGGAAGATTCCTCTTCCTGAGTTAAAATCTGGCTTCAGACTCTTACTAGCTGTGTGACTTTGGGTAAGTCACTTAACCCTGTTTGCCTCAGTTTCTTCATCTGTAAAATGAGCTGGAGAAGGAAATGGCAAACCACTCCAGTACTGTTGCCAAGATAACCCCAAATGGGGTCATGAAGGGTCAGCTGTGACTGAAAATGACTGAACAAAAACAATTACTGATTTTATCTTTCGTGACGAAGGTCGGAAATAATTGCTGACTTCTATAGACTCTGTACACATCACCAATTTGTCCAGCAGTTTGACCTTAATGCCACTGAGGCCAAGGTCATGTGGCTAGTTAGCTTTGTTCTTTCTCATGGCCACAGACTCACTCTCTTACATCTTGTAGATGTAATTCTGGGCTCCAGGAGTGGTAGACAGAAAATACAGATGTCTTAATGCAAGGCCAACTCAAAGTCCAAGCCTTGCTTATGTCGGATAATAATGTCCTTTCTCCGTGCTCAAATGGATATGTAATCTCAATAATTGGGTTGTTCCTTCCAGTGATGCAGATTGCAACCCATCCATACCTATCTGTGCCATGTAACTTTCATGCATGTCTTCTTATAAGTTCCTAGAAGGAGTCCATCCAATGCGTTATAGGCCTTTTTTAAAATTTCTCTTGACATAGGGGAGAAAACAGGAAAATTTAGACTGTCCATTTGTCATCACCTTCCCACCATGTGATCATCCCATCTTTTCTTACTATCATTTATTTGCCCGATGATAATTTTTATTCCTGCTTCTCTTTGATTATAAATTGCAGCCTATCCATACCCACCATGAGTCTCTCCAATACCCTCTGTGTGACATTTATTTTTAATTTTTCAGACTTGGATTTCATGTTGTTTTCTTCATTTCCTTCAGAAACATTTGGTTGTACTTGAAATAACATCACATGTTATTGCCTTTGCCTTTACTTTAGCAATTAAAATAATACTTTAAATATCCAGTCTGAGAGACAATTCTTCCCCTCTGTTTTTGTCCTTTGTTCCTACTTCACCTTACTCCTCCATCCTACCCTGCTTCTTCTGAGGCTGTGACTATGCTCTAGTGTTTACCAGTTTAATTTGGTGACAGAACACTTCTAGGTTTTAAATATATTGACAAGACCCACAAACATGAGTTGGAGGAAGGATTAGGGAGTATGAAATAGCCTTAGTTTAAAGGATGCTTGTGGAAATTGAGGAGCAAAATAGAGGAAATTAATTCTATTTTTATACTGTAAAATTTCTGCATCTGATATTGAACATAGAAGGCTGTATTTAATATTTTAGAATTGCTGGTATTTTCCCTCTGTGGAACCCAAACACACAACACTAGGTGCATGAACATAGTCTGGAAGATACTGTTCTAAACATTGCCAAAACAACCACTCTAGCCAATTCATCATAACAAACTTGGTCAAACATGTCACCTAGTGGAATGTCAACTCATTGAAGGCAGAGATTTGCTTTATTTCTGTCTTTGTTTTGCCAGTGTGCAGTTATAATCCTTTTTATATTCTACAATCCAGTCAAACTGGCCTTCCCTCTGTGCTTCATACATGATATCCCATTCTTGGTTCTATGCCTTTGTTCTGGCTATTTCCTGTGTCGAGAATGCATTCCCTTGTCTCCACCTTGTATCATCTCTCTCTTCCTCCAGGAAGCCTTCTACATGAAGGTTTTCCTGATCACTCCAATTGCTATTGTCCTCCCTCCCAAACTACCTTATATTTGGATTTATTCTCTTTATATTTATCCTGCATATACTTATCTACATACCTGTTGTCTCCCCCATTAGAACATAAGCTACTTTGAAAGCTGGAATTGTTTGATTCTTTGTATTTGTATCTTCGCTGCCTGGCACGCTATGTTGGCACATATAGTAGGTGCAAACATTCGTTAAGAATGTTTGTTGACAAGCTAAGGTGCTCTACAAGTGGAACATAACTGATTACTGAAATCTCTACTTCTAAATTGATTTCATTGTCATCGTTAGTATAAGTAATATTTACATAGGTCTATAAATTTTATCAAGCATTTTACTCACAACCACCCTGTGAGAAAATTAGTTCAGGTATTATTAATCCTTTTTTACAGACAAGGAAACAGAGACCCTGAGATAAAATGACTCGCCCTGCCTGGTTTCACAGAGCTTGTAAATTTTAGTACTGGAGGCTGGGACTCAGATCTCTCCTGAATCTTTAAGTCCTGTGTGTTGTCCCCTATGCCACCTTGATACAATTATAATACACATCTCATTGCTAAGGACTGCAGGCTGGCTGATGTATATGGTAGGAAAAAAGACAATTGGTAAAGCCATGAATCAGCCTTTTATTTACATTCCAGTTGTGACAGATACTTCGCTTGTTTAAATAAACCCATGCTTTTATTAAATGTGTTAACCCAATAATAGTGTGTTGGTTTAACCTGGGCCCCTGATAAGAAACGCAAAATGGGAAAAATCCAAATATGCTTATGGAAATCCAAACACATTTTCATATACTCATGGGCACTCATGCTTTAAAAATTGTTTTTATTATGAACTGGACAAGTATCAACAGACATGAACATTTTCACAATCAAAGAACAGAAAAATAATTACAGAAGAAACTGTCATTCCTCTAATGGGTGTATATATTAGATATATGTTCTAAATTTAACATATTAGTATCAATGTTGCCCTGCTTATCTTTTTAAATTTTTTAAATTTGAATTTTCTTTTGAATTTCCTTCTGCTTTCTTCTGTATATTTTTAAAATATTGATTTTCTTTTTTCTTCTGCACCACTATCAATGATGGGGCACTGCATTGATCAGAGTCCTTAAGTCTTTCAAAATAATTTTTCTTTATATTATTGTAGTCATTGTATAGATTATTCTCCTGGTTCTGTTCATCTTCACTTTGTATCAGTTCATATGAATCTTCCCAGGTTTCTTTTTATTCATTTATGATGATACAATAATATTTCTTTATATTTATATGCCATAATTTGTCCAGAAATTTCTCAATTGAGTACCCATTTTGTTTATATTAATGATTTTAATTAAAATAGCACATTTGACTTAAAATCAGTAGCATAATTGTTGTATAGATTCAATCTGCTTTTTTCTCAAAGAAGTAAAAAATGGGTAAAAACAATAAAACAATTTTCAGAGGTAGAGTTTGGGACTGAAAAAAGATCCTAAGAGCCAATGGTTGACTGACACTGGCCAAACTTTGAGGTGGTGACTGAAAAATCTTACTTAGTTTATTTACTTTTAGTAATTTAGGGCATGGAAGGCCAGATTAGGCTTTAGTGGGTACCTCTGTTTTATTCTGCATAGCTTTATCAGCACCCTGATCTTTTGTGCTTTTGGGCGGCAGCAAATGCATTACTCATTAGGTATGGGTAGAAGGACGGACATTTAAACTTAGCTAACCATAACAATCAAAGTGATAACCCATAACTCTAAAATGTGATTAAAGCAATCTCGCCCCAACAATCTATTTACTTTAACCACTGTACTTCTAAGGGGGCTTGACATGTTTCACATGTTAATGTCGGCCTTACAGAAGTATTAGTAGATTCTAATTTACTTAACTCCCAATTAACCAGACATGCATCATGGTAAACTATGTTGGAACTAGGATATAGAGTTAAGAGTAAGGGCTTCCAGAAATGTTACTACAGTTATCCCTTCTATATTCAAACTTTCTCCATTGAGGTTTTGATATATTGAGGGTTGGCATAAGGAATTAAATGGAGAAATTTTGGGAGATTTGTAGAAGCTGCAGACAATACACAAAGGCCAGCAGACAACACAGAAAAAGTTTAGAAACTCAGAAATGCATAAAATATATGTATAGTATTGTATAATATCACAACATATTTTATCTTTTAATGCCATAATAATTCAACTTTATCTCTGGTATGGTGGGGGGCCAAACATTTTTGCATGAGTTTTCCAGATCACGGGAGTGCCACACCACTAACTCCCAAGATGTGAAAGGGATAACTGTTCCTGCAAGGAACATTGAGCTTGGAGTCAGAAGATATGGGCTCTAGGTCTAGCTCCACCATTTATCCTTATGTGCTGTGTGACTTTGGACAGGTCATATTACTTATCTGACCCTCAAGGATCCTCACAATTCACATGGAAAGATGTACTTTTATTGTACTTTCATTCAGAGTCAGCATTGTGATGTGGCAAGCCAAAAAAGGCAGCAGATGGGATCCTGGGCTTTATTAATTAAACCTAATGACCAAAACAAGAAACCACTGACATTAAAGCCATTTACAAGGGAAAAGCGATGAAGAGAGTGAGGAGGATGAGGACAATTCCATGTAAAGATGAGATGGAGGAACTTGGAGGTGTTTATCCTGGACAAGAGAAGACTTAGAGAGAAAATAGTTCAAGTATTTAAAGGCCCATTTTGTGGGAAAAAATTCAGTCTTCTTAGTCCTAGAGGACTAACTGATGGAAGTTACGGAGAGCTAAATATTGGAAAAAGAAATTTTGGCTTAAGAAGAATTTCCTAATTGACCTATTAAGAAACAAAATGGGCTGACTCATGGGGTAGTGAGTTATCTGTCACTAGAGGTCTTCAAAAAGGTACTGGAAAAACACTTGTGGGAGGGATGTATTATAGGGAATTATTATTCAGATATTAGTTGCACTATATGTCACTATCCTTGAATGTGTGATTCCCATTGCAGGACATATGTACCTTGAGGAATACTTTCACTCTGTTTGGTTTGACCACATGGTTGAACTGACTAGTAAAACTGATGACTTACCTGACTGAATTGATGGTCCAATTCATCAATCAATGAACATGGAACGAGTATTTATCCAACCTAGGCTCTTAGATTGTGAGCTCCTTGAGGGTAAAGATTGTCTTTTGCTTCTTTTTTATTCCAGCCCTTAGCATAGTGCCTGACACAGAGTGACCACTTAATGTTTATTGACTGACTGAAAGTACAGAGCAGAATCTCTAATTAGCCTGAGTTTGAAAACCGGATAGGGAGACAAGACATACACGCATGATAAATTTCTTATTTAGGTATTGATTCAATTTTTTGGTTTTCTTTCCCCTCCCAGCTCCTAGCACAGTACCTGACACACAGTAGCTGTTTAATAGATGCTTGTTACTTGATTGGTAGAACAAAGACAATAAAAAGGACAAATGTGTAGTAAAAAGTAGTAGTAAAAAGGACAAATGGACCAAGGTGTGACAGACGTTTGGAGTGGGAGAGATCATTGTGGACTGAAGTGGCTGGAGAAGGAGGAGGGGAGATTTCATTAAGGGACTTGAAACAACAAATAAAAAAATTATTAAATACTTAGCATATGCAAAGCACTTTGCCAAGTGATGGGGATTCAGATAGTTCCTGCTCTCAAGAAGTTCGTAATGTGGTAGGGGGAGGCAATGCATATAGGAGGTTTCAGTTGGGCGTCAGATGGATTAGGTTATGGTGGCAAGGCAAGTGGTAATACATCTTCTTGGTATCTTTTTTCATTTATAAAGCCACATTGCTCTCTGATGTTGAATCATTTCATGTTACCAAGGATGCTGAAGTTTTGGATTTTGATAGAGAGTTCTGGGAAAGATGTCCCAGGCATGAGAAACAATGGGAGTAAAGATAGGGGGGTGGGAATGAGCATGATGCATTTACAAGATGACAAAAATGTATTTGACTAGAGCAAAGGCTATGGGTTAGGGAGTAGATTGAGGAAAGACTGGAAAAGTCAGGTAGGCAATTGAGTCCTTTGAATGTCTGGCTAAGGAATGTGGACTTAGTTGATTTATTTTGTTTATTTCTGTGGACATTGAAACACTTCCATAATCCTGGAGAAACAAACAAACAAACAAACAAAAACTACCTGTTACCTGCGAGGAATAAAAAAGGACTAGCAGTAACATTGGTGGATTTCAGAGTCCAGCATGAGTTTGAAAGCAGAGCTGGACTCTGAAATTCACAGAAGGGTAATCCATGCTGGGAATCTATTCACTGAACTCACACGCATGCACTTCAGCACATGCACCCCATGGTTCCAAAAAAGCTGACTGAACCTGACATCTTAAGCAGCCCTGATCAATCACCTGCTTGGAAAGCACCAGGGGGCAGCTCCTTGTCATAAAACATTCAGTGCCCCCAATCAATAAGAGCTATGGAATGCCTAGTCCTTAGGGGCGTCACAGTCAAACTGAATAAATCACATACTATTCCAAATGGCACTGGTTGACTGCCAGTCCAGTAAGTTCCCTAGATGACTGCCTTCAAAAATGCTAAGATCAAGTGCAGAAACAATGAACCAGAAGCATTCGTTTGCTATTGCCACTCAGGGAGCCAAGATGGTTGTATCTGAGCACAAGCACATGGCAGGAAGAAGTCTGCTGTGTTCTTTGGGCTTGGGCGATAGACCACGGCAGAATTGTGAAGTTACCTTGTTGTCATCTTGGTACAGGGGAAAGATGATTGGTGTTAGTGTGAGAGGACCTGGGTATGAGTCTTGGCTCTAATATTTACTAGTCTATGAATCCAGCTAAGGTACTATGTCCCTGTGTCTGTTGTCTCATCTATAAAATCAGGACGATAATGCTTACATGACCTACTTTATAAGGCCATCCCAAAGAAAGCACTTTGTAACCCTTAAAGAGACATATAAAAATGAATTATTAGTATGACATAATTCCACGTGGCCTTTCTGACATTTTTTCTGTGCCCAAGGATTTCTGATACACTTGGTTTTATTCTTTCCTTGTTCTTCCTCATCCTGCCTTGGAGGCATTGGTCCTGACCCTAGTGTATGTGTGTATGTGGGGAAGTGGAGTAGTTACTGTATTGCCTTAGTTTTGGAGGTGTTGGCTGCTGCTTTAATTGGGGGGGTGGTGGTGCTGCCCAAATACTATTTTCAAGTTGTCCCTGTATTCTCTGTGGTACCTTGAATGTCTCCAATTAAGCTACACCTTACGTCTCCAATCAAGCCTTCCCTTAAATGTAGCACATGAAAGGGCCTCTTGCTTTTTTTTCATTGACTAATTCATTTGGTTTTCTTATGAAATTCCCTTAAATTCTAGCAATGGACACAACAATCATGTTTTAGAGCTCATGATACATAAGGTAGGGAAGCACCAAGACTTGTCTAAAGTGTATTTTAGCTTTTAAATACATTTTAAAAAGTTGGGAAGAATGGATTGGGATTCTTAAAGGGAAATTGACTCACAAAGGGTAGGAAGTTCTCGGGAATGAAACTCCAACGGTACAATGATGGATAATTCTGATGAACAACTAAAAGGGATGGGTGGGTGGTGGTGGGGAGGAATTAAGGAGACTAAAGTGTTTGTAGATGAACTCTTTGTTGAGAGAAACCTGAAACTCAGATTTCAAAAGGACACAAACAATGGAAAAGCACAGGAATGTGACCAAGAAAAAATATGAGCCTGAAATTCAGTGTCAAGAAAGGTAAATCCCGGAATGAGTTAAAATCTTTCTGACTGCTTGCAGTATTTTCTCCTTGACCTGATAATTCTGGAATTTTTCCATAATATTCCTTGGACTTGTGATTTTAGGATCTCTTTCAGGAGGTGATTGGTGGATTCTTTAATTTCTGTTTTACCCTCTAGTTCTAGGATATCAGGGCAATTCTCCTTGACAATTTCTTGAGAGATGATGTCTAGGCTCTTTTTTTGATCATGGCTTTCAGGTAGTCCAATAATTCTTAAAATATCTCTCCTGGATCTATTTTCCAAGGCAGTTGTTTTTCCAATGAGGCATTTTACATTTTAGTTTTTCATTCTTTTGATTTTGTTTGACTGACTCTTGATGTATCATAGAGCCATTAGCTTCTACTTGCCTGATTCTAATTTTTAAGGAATAATTTTTTTCAGGTAGCTTTTGTACCTCCTTTTCCATTTGGTCAATTCTACTTTTAAAGGATTTGTTTTCTTCAGTGGGTTTTTTTTTCCCATTTGTCTGATTGTATTTTTTTAAGGAATCATTTTCTTTAGTCAATTTTTGTACTTCCTTTTCCAAGCTGCTGACTCTTGCATACCTCCTATTTCTTTCCTAAATTTTTCTCCTACCTCTCTTATTTGACTTTTAAGACAATTTTTTGAGCTCTTCCAAGAAGGCTTTTTGGGCTTGAGACCAATTCATATTCCCCTTTGAATTTTAGCATGTAGGTATTTTGACATTGTTGTGTTCTTCTGAGTTTGTGCTTTGATCTTCTCTGTTACCATAGTAGCTTTCTATGGTCAGGGCTCTTTTCTGTGTTTTGCTCATTTTAAAGCCTATTTTGTGGCTTTTCAAGTTGAGCTCTGCTCCTGAGGGGCAGGAGGCACTGATTCAAACTTCTCGTACTAAGGGCCAGGGGCCTGGTCACTGGCTTTCTGTGCTGGTGGTCTGCCTACTGTGCTGGGGCCTGGCCTAGTTGCATCCATTGTGCCCTAGGTTCTGGGTCTGGCAATTTGCCTTCTGCTTCGAGGCTGGAGGCCTCACAAATGGCCTGCTTTATCATTGGCTTGTTAAGCCAGGATCAAGGGGCCTAGGTTGTTGATCTATGCTGTGGCTAAAAGCCCCCCACTGGCCTGCCTGATGCCATCTGCACTGAGCTGTGCTCCCCTTCTATGCAAGTGAGACAGACCTTTCCTGAAGTCCTTGTAAAGTTACCTTAAGATGGAAAATTTTTTCACTCCATCCTTTTGTATGTTCTGTTGCTCCAGAATCTGTTTAACATTGCTTCCGAGGGAAACTAGGGAAAGCTAAGGTTACTTCCTGAATTTTCTCCAACATTTTGGCTCCACCCACCTTGAGTTAAAATCTTAAAAAAAAAAACATGGTCACAAAATACAACAGAGTCCTTTCAAAGCTATCAGTTATAGATTAGATGAAGAGAATAGGTTGGATGTGTTTACAGATTGGTTGATCTGGATCTGGTTCGATAACAACTGAAAGAATGGTTGTAGAATGACAATTAGGAGAGGGCTCCCTAATGGCATTCTGGAGGGCTCTGTTCTCAGCCTTATTCAGTGGAATATTTTTAACAGTGACTTGGATGGGGACGTATGTCAGTGCTAGTTAATGCTCATTGGAAGAATGTACTGTGTGGGTGCAGTAGACTTGGAAAAAACAGGCCACTTGTTATTCTGGGAACATTCACAATGTTGTGCCTCTCTTTGCGCCTCTGCAAGATTTGGCTGAACTCCCATGTTTCCTTCTCTATCCTTCTCTTGGATAATAAGGCTCCATCATTGTTTGTATTTTTCTCAGCAGTTCTTGCCTATTTCTTTCCTGTGCTATTTGAGACATATCTTCTATTGACAGGTGATAGTTTGGACTTGGTGAATACTTTTTATCTGAGATTCTTTCCCCACCCTTACAAACTGATCGCCTAGCTAAGACTGGCCCACAGTCCTTAACAACTTACCCTACCTATAACAATGGCACACAAAACATCATATCTTCCTATGATAGTATGACAAAATTTAAACACTGTAGGGAGGTTACATCTTATCTAGCCCAGTCCCTTCATTTTAAGGTTGTAGAAACAGAGAATTCAAGTGACTTGTTTCCAGTCCCTTCCTAAGTCCCTTGTTCCCAGGAGCAGAACTGGGATTTGAACTAGAGTCTTCTAACTTCTTAGTCAAGTGCTAGATAAAAATACTTGGAGGCATAGCTCATGCATTAGATGACTGAATTGGGATTCAGAAAGATCAGCATAGGCTAGAGTGATGGCTGAAACCAACAAAATGTGTCTCCCTTGAGGACCCAGGGAATCCAGTCTCCAGTCCCAATGCCCTCAATGACTGCAGTGTCTAGATGGATTATTCTTGACATAAATGATTTATTTCTTTTTCTATATCACTCTAACCAAGAATTCCTTATCTTGTTCATAGACTTCTTGGTATGATGGGTTCTAGTGCCTGGTGGTTGTCTTTCAGTATTACTTCCTTTCTTTGGTCATCTACTCCAGTACTCTGAAGGACCTGATGTTTCAGTTGATAGTGCTTTTACTGGGATAGCTTCCAGTGATTTTTCTGGTACAGGTGCCACTGTTTGTACTGCTACTGATATTGGGGATGACTGTAGTGGTGGTGATGGTAGTGGTGGTGGTGGCCGTGGGGGTGGTGATGGTAGTGGTGGTGGTGGGGGTGGTGATGGTAGTGGTGGTGGGGGTGGTGATAGTAGTGGTGGTGGTGGTGGTGGTGGTGGTAGTGGTGGTGGTGGTGGTGGCGGTGGGAGTGGTGATGGTAGTGGTGGTGGTGGTGGCGGTGGGGGTGGTGGCGGTAGGGGTGGTGATGGTAGTGGTGGCGGTGGGGGTGGTGACTGTGTTGGTGCTAGTCTTGGTCCTGGTGCTGGCTCATTCAGTGCTACAGGACCCTTCCCAAGCTTCTGGGGCCTCCACCAAAAGTAGTACAACCTGGGATTGAGAAACAGGAAAGAGATGAGTCCAATCAGAGTGAAGGATGAAATGTGTCTACTTAAGGGGACTGAGGCAATGGGAGTAAGCATGAAGGAGATAGGGGGTGGTGGTCAGTAGTTAAGATCTGGGGATAGATCTCATTCAATCAACTACTCACCCAGATCCAAATGTTGATACAAACACACAGAGGATTAAGATGATAGCAATTCCAATCCAAAGGGTCTGTGACAGGAGGGTTTCTAGGGAACATTGGCCAGTATGGCCCCAGAGGTCAGCATCAGGTTAGATGAACAGTGTGGAATCAGCAGTCATAGGGAGTCTGAACACAAGTCATTGCTGGCAGAAGTCAGTTAGTGGCATTTGGAGTCAGAGACCAAAGGATCACTTACTCTTACAAAGAACAGGGTCCTTGCAGGCCACACGAAACTTCTTACAGCTGACGCAGTTAGCTACCTCTGTGGGGGGACCTGGGACTGGTGAATGTGTGTGAGTTAGGCTTAGACTTGGAAGGGAGTTTCCCACACCAGCCCCTTGCCCTCACCCACACCACCAAATATACTTACGACAGGATTCACTGCAAACTGCAGAGAAAGGCAAGATGTTAGGAGAATTGCCACTGCTGGAGTGGGGGTGGGATGGGGCAGGGTAGGTCTGTGGATGGCAGAACTGGGGAAACGGATTAGGGAAGGGCTCTGGGGATGTGCAGGTAGAAGCAAAATAAGTCATGGTGAAGGTGTAGGGGTGTGTGTGTGTGTGTGTGTGTGTGTGTGTGTGTGTGTGTGTGTATTTTTAGAATCATATGATCCAAAGTGGGGAGATCCTTAGAGATCATCTGGTACATTTCCCTCATTTTACAGATAAGGAAACTGAGACCCTGAGGGGTTAAGTGACTTGCCAAGATCATATAGATGAAGTAGGAGAATCAGAATTCAAATCTAGGTCTTCTGGTTTTTCTTAGTCCTTCTGAATCTCTCTTCAGCTTAGGATGCTTTTGACCCTGCCCTCTCCCTGGATACTTTCCCTTTGGCTTCCGTGATATTGCTCTCACTAGATTTTCCTACCTTTCTGATGACTCTCCCTCTTTACTGGATCATTATTCATTTCCTGCCTGATTAGCATGAATGTCTTCAGGGCTCTCTTCTGGATCCTCTTTTTTTCTTCTTATATTCACTCTCTTGGAGATCCTGTTAGCTCCCATAGGTTTAAGCATCAGTTTTACATAATTTACTCCCAAATCTCCATCATCATCATCTACTACTACTACTACGACTACTACTACTACTACTACCACCACCACCACCACCATTCCTCCTCCTCCTATTCCTACTACATTATCTATATCTATCTATCTAACTATCATCTATCTTTCCTCCCTCCTTCCCTCCCTCCCTCCCTCCCTTCCTTCCTTCCCATCCTCCTATCTTCCTATCTTCCTTCCTTCCTTCCCCTCTCTCTCTCTCTCTCTCTCTCTCTTTCTGTCTCTCTCCCCCTCTCTTCCTGTACTTCAAGCATGATTTACAACTGTTTGCCAAATATTTTCTAGATAGATGGTAAGAATCTTAAACTAAGCGGAATTCATTATCATCCTCCTCAAGTTTCTCCTTCAAAGTTTCCTATTTCTGTTCAGGGTACCACTAGGAGTGTGCTGGAGCCCACTCTTACGGATTGTTAAATTTTTGGTCTGAACAAATTGGCAAATACCACAAATCATGAATTGATTTATTGCTTTGTTGATTATCTAGACTTAAGAGAGTAACAGAGAGAGTATTAATACTGCAGAATCAGAGGTGTCAAATACACCTACAAATCTTTCAGATAATGGGGAATGTTTAACAAAATAAATGAAAATACAACATAGATAATGTTAATTTGTGGTTTCATTTCCATTTGAGTTTAATACCACTGAATTGTGAATTCAACTCTAACATATGCCTTTTTTTTGGGAGATCTGGTTAAGCATTTAACAGCACACCCCTGGGCACCACCATCCCAGATTAGGGAGCCAGACAACCCTCCTCAAAGTCATCTTAAAATCTTCCCACTCTCTCACTCCCTCTGTGTCCAATCAGTTGCCAAGTCTTACTATCTCTCCTCCCTAGAGTCTCTAGCATCGGCCTTCTTTTTTCCCATCTTTTCCAACCTTCCTCAGGCCCTAATCACCTCCCTTAGACAACTGTTACAGCTTTTCAGTTGGTTTCTCTGATCGCAGCATCTCCATTATTTGATCCATCCTCCTCCATACAGCCGCCAGTATTTTTCTAAGGAAAAAGTTTGACTATGCCACTCCCCTGCACCCAAACCCTTAGGGGTTCTCCATTGTTCTTATATGATAAAACATAAACTCCTTAGCCTAGTCTTTAAGGCTCTCTACAAACTGATTTTCAGCCTTATTTTATAGTTTCCCCCTTACAAACTCCAGCCCCATTGGACATTGCTGTTTTCCAGACTTATATTACAAATCCCACTTGTGTGCATTCCCATTAGCCCATCTTCAAGGCCTGGAATATGCGTTCTTCTTTTCTCTGTCCTTCAGAATACTTCTATGTCCTTAAAGTTCAGCTCAAGGGCTACTTTTCTTCTAGTTAGCTTTCCCTTTTTCCCTCAATTGTTAGTGTTCTGTTCCTCTTCAATTTTCCTTGGACGATAGTTATTTCTGTATGCAGGCCCTTAAATGATTATTAAATCAGATTTCTATGCCATGGAACATGAGGAAGGGAAAAGGACTGAGGTGGAGATTCTGAGGAGGTATGTGAGGGGGCAGGAAAAAAAGGGGTGAGCAAGATGTGTGGTTTAGGCTCTTCATTTATGGGTCTCTGAGAAGAGTGGGAGGCTGGATATGAGGCCAGATTGTTGGTCCTGACCCCTCACCCTTGTCCTTCAGGTTCCGAGCTGCCTTTTGCAACCCCTGAAGAAATCCTTTCCCATGGATCTGAATTTTGTTCAAGAGCTTGACCTTATCTGGGTGGAGAAGAGTTTGGGAAAGAGAGACACAGATATTAGTGGTGAGCTGGTAAATATTTGACAACCTACTCTCTAAAAAAATACTTCTGATACTTTTAAGGTAACTGCATTATTAACATTTCTCCATCATTTTCTTAAGTCTAGATGATGAACAAAACAATAAATCAAGCTCTAATTTGTAGCATTTGTGGATTTCTGTGGTAGAAATACTCATTGAAAATTTATTAGTTGGTGAGCAGGTTTGAGCTGGTCCCGGGCCATCCTTACCTCCTATCCCTTCCCCACATGAATAATGGTCAAGTTCTTTCCTCTTGAGCTCCAGACCTTGCCTGTCTACCCCTACTCCAACTCTAGGAAACCCAAGCATCAGATCCCCTCACCAGACCGCCATTCCTTAATTGCAACATCTAGGTGGTTGAAGAATATGGCAGCTTCCTCTTCCAGATGGGCACGATCTGAGGGGAAGGTTGTGGAGGGTGTTGAGTCAGGGGACCTTCAAAGTTCCAAGATGGAAAGGATTGGGGGCAGGGAACAATTTTTCTTTCCCCTCTCTCACCAAGGAATTGGGGGTTGAATGGGACATTCTTCTTGAAGAGTAGGATTCGAAGGCAGGCAGAAAGATACAGGGGTGGCTGATGGGAGCCCCAGAGTACCTCTAAGTCATATTGCACCAGTGGGAGCAGGTCTGGCCAGCATCGAAGGCAGGAGCCTTCCCCTAAGGAGGGAAAGAGGGAGCTAAGCAGAAGAAAGAACATCAGGAGAAGCAACGCCAGGCAGGCCAATGCCCTTCTGTGACCTTGACAATCACCTCCCATGACATTCCACCTGGAACCTGAGTGTTTACCTTCTTAGATACCAGGTTCTCTCACTGGGCCCAGTAAACACTAGAGGAATAAAAGGAGTGCGATATCCTGGGTACAGATACTTGGGGGGTGGGTTAAGACTAGAAGGATTTAGCATAGAAGAGAGGAAAGGTAGGGTAGTGGATGGAGGGATAAATTGATCAAGTTTGGGATTCTCTCTGGTGCCTTTACCTTGGGATTTATGTAAAAGTCACTGAAAACTACTTAGAATGAAAATTTAACATTCTCTAACATTAGCTTGAGCTAATTTAAAATTAATTTGCACCTACTTAAATAGAGATTAGTCTGCCTCTGTAAAGTTAAGTTGGTTTGGGAAAGATTTAACATATATAATATCAATTTTTTTTTTCCAAATGGAAGAAGTCTTTCCTTTTAGCAAGCCCGGGGAGGCCTACTCATTTCTTTGACCCTGCCCCACTTTACCTAAAATCAAGGTTCAGTTTTCCAAGGATTTCCAGAACAACATCTAAGTTAGAACACCATGAGAAGGCCCGATGCAGTCTTTACCCTGGGTCTCAAGATCATGGCACTCTCATTTCAGAACAAACCAGTCCAGAACAGGGGTCAGCATGTATATAGATCTATTAGATATGCCAGAGCATTGACTCTGGAGTCAGGAGCTGAGTTCAAATCATATTCTTATGTTTATTTTTTGTGTCAAGTGAAGTCACGTAACCTTTCTTGGTTTCAGTTAATTCATATGCTAAATAAGGGGTTGGAGTATATGGCTTCCAACTCTATGATTCTATAAGCACGATTTGTTGAGGAATGGCATATTTTTTCTTAATTTCAGCACATATAGCATCTACTACACCATAGTTATCTTGTCTCCCTCATTAGAACATAAGCAGCTTGAGGGCAGGGGACTGGTCTTACTTTAGTTTCCCTGTCCTCACTGCTTAGCACAGTGCCTTAGCAGGTAGTAAGCCCTTCATAAATTCTTGTGCATTCATTCATCCTTCATTTCATGATGAAGGCATTCCTCACACAAACGCAGATTGGGACCAATCCTTTTACAACTTAGTTTTCCTGTAGCCCCCCAATTCATCACATTGTGGTCTTGCCTTGGGAAGGGAAGCAATAAAAATAAGGTAGCACAAAAACATTTTAGTGGCAATAATCCAGCATTATAGCATACTTAAGGATGAGAGAATTGGCTCTTAATTGTCAGAGCCTATGGCTGCCTAGAGCTAAGCAGACGGGGTGGGTAGGGGATGATTAGTTTACTGTCTACCATCACAGACCTCAGGCTGATTCTTATTTCAAGCTTCCATGTTTTTCTGCTGACGCCGATCTGTGCCTACGCTCCTTGGCTTTGGATCCATTGTTCCTCGATTCAGACCATGATGGTAGATTTCTGACTCTGCTGAGGTTATTGGTTGCTGTTTTCATACCTATATCAGGGGATAGGTACAGGTAGAACCTCTGTGAAAAGAAATAATTATTCTGCTACACTCACCTATATAAAAAGTCTCCATACTGGCCTGGCTTATTTTTTATAGCTTTAGAATCCAAACCCAAATTTAAAATTTTTAGTGACCCCTATGGTTGGGGAAAAAAAAAGGTTTTCGACAGATGATAACTGTGTCACTTTTAGTGCTAAATAAATTGAGTTCTCCTACCATGTCTGCTTCATTTTCTTACAGCTACTTGACCCTCTTAATCATCTAATAATTTCTAGCATGTACCTATTGCTTCCCTACCCTGCAGAGCAGTGATGTAAAATTCAAAAAGAAATTAATCCTTTCTGGTGGCATATTGACTTAGAAAACCACAAATTGACACCATCTATACATCTATATTTGTCTATTTTGTTAAAACATTTCCCGATTGCATTTTAATGTGGTTCTGGCCTCACTTGTATTGCTAGCCAAGCAGTGGCTTGACACCTTTGCTGAAGGAGAATGGAATGGGAGAAATGTCACTTTGGAGGGGTACGTGGTATAGTAGATGGAGCTCTGGACTTAGTATCAGAAGATCTGGGTTCATGTTGCAGTTTTGGAACTATGTGGCTAGAGAAAAATCATTTAAAAGATGGAGTCCTAATAGAGCTGCCCCCAGGCCCAATATTCCAGCTTCATTATAAGCATCAGACCCACTGCACCTACATACCACAACCGCCCCTCCCCAGTCTGCCCTCATCCTCAGCATCCTAACTTATGCCTCACTCACTGCTTACTAGAATAACATGTGTGTCCTGGAACTCTTAGTTCCTGCAGAAACAGCAGGCATGTCTATGTGATGGGAACCCAGCTACCGCCTCTACCCAGCTGCTGCCCCCAGACCCTTTCCCATGAAACAGGTATTCAATCACGATCACACCATCCATCTAGCCCAAGACAGGACCACAATACCTAACTATCTTTCTTGACCAGACAGGACCACAATAGCTAGCTAATTGGAGGGCAGGATGACCAGAATGCTTGACCACCAAATTGTAGAAGGGGCCCACCCTACAATAGTACCTGCACAGTTCCACCGAGGCTAGGACCCCTCCTCCATTACCTAATCCCTTAACAGACTTCTCCTGCCTTTTTAATATTATTCATATTCCTATATCCTGTGTAAATTCTGATTGTGTAATCAGCATCTTTACCCTATAAAAATCCATCTTGCTTTCTCTGAAGCTGCTGGTTCCTCTTAGAACTTAGCCTGCTTCATGAGAGGCTTCAATCTCAATAAATGCCTATACTTGGATCAGAGGTGGTCTGACTCTGAATTCTTTGAGATGGCTCCACCACAACACGTCATGGCCCTGGGTGGGCAGAGACTGAACTCAACATAACCACCTTTCTGAGCCTCGGTTTACTCATCTGTTAGATGTGGATGATAATACTCTTACTACTATTTGTTGTTGGGGTGAAAGTACTTGGTAAATGCTAAAATTATATAAAAAAGGTGAACTATTATTCTTTTGATGTGTCCCATTTATCACTCAGGCTATTGGAGGTGTGCTGAAGGTAAGAAGTAAAACAAATAGCAATGGAGTTTTTCAGAGAGTGAGAAACTTTCATCTGGTGGAGGTTTAGGTTTTTAGAGGGTGCGAGCAAAAGAAAAAGCCATGAGGTTTGTAAAGCTAATACTGAAAAATGCATAATGATTCAGCACTGTCTTGCGGTAGAATGAAATGATGAATATATTGGCTTTTCTTATGAAAAGATAGAGTCCCAAATAAGTGTGGATGATTTTACTTTGGCCTTTGCTGTCCCCTTGGGAGTGAGGCAGAGGGAAGCCCTACCATGGTTGGTGATTCAGAGCTATCTCTGGTAGGATATTAGGATCTGGGCACAGCTATCTGTAGGGTGTAATAGTTATGTTAGTAAGAGACTCAAAAGAAAGAGTGGGTGAGTTGTTTGAGGGGCAAAGTCAATTATTACAAGGTAAACACACAGACAGGGATCAGAGATCAGTGGCACATCAAGGACCTGAACTACAGTTTAGTAGTGTGAAGGTACCAGTATCTGAAAGGCAAGATTGACAAGTGTGATTTAAGGCCAAGGAAGAGTCCAAGTAATTTGAGTGTCCAAATGGGTTTGAGTCCATACTACAGACCTCCTTCCTTCTCTCCCTCCCTCCCTCCCTTCCTCCCTTCCTTAATAGTCTAGTAAGAGCTACAGTCTAGGAGGATTAGACATAGATAACTATGATACATACTATTATAGGATAAGTTCACTAGAGAGGTATATCACCCGGTGCTAAATGACTGAGGGGGAAGTTCTTAGCAAATAAAGATGGTGCAGAAGCCTTCCTAAAAGAGGTGACAGTTGAGCTGTGCTTTACATGAGTGAGAATCCAGCAGCTGAAGAGGGAGAGAGTGCTTGGGCGCCTGGTGGGAGGGAACAGAGAGTAGATCAATTTGGCTGCTCCATAGAGTGAATGGAGTGTAGTCATAGGAAGCTTACATCCAACTACACTGCAGTCTTTTAGTTTTTGTCTTTCTTAGTGTCCCGGGGCTTGGCACAGTTCTTAATAAATAGCTGCTCGTTTATTAACTGACTGAATTCAAAGGTCACTTCTAGCTCTTTTGAATGTGAGAACTGTAGGACCTGGTATTACTATTCCCATTCACCTTGATTTTCTGAAATAATCTCAGCTCCCACAATACCTAGAGTTTCTTGCATGAGGGATAGCTAAGTTTGCATAAAAACTGAAAGGTGATAGAGCAGAGTCCCAGAAGCCCACTGGAGGCCCTGTGAAGTTTCACTGTCTACCTGGGACACTTTGGGTCAAATAATGACCTAGTGAAGTGAGTTTCCCAGGCCGCCCCAGCAGGAAGAGCTGTAAAGGCCAGCTTCCCAAATGATTCCTGGTGTTGCTCCCTGTTTTAATGCTTGAAAGTTGAAGAGAAGACCAGGTACAAATTCTGAGCAGCCCCTTAGATGGTAGTTAGAGGAAGTTATAAAAGAGGACAAAATGGAGGATTGGAATTAGGTAATTTCTAAGGTTGCTTCCATCTTTATACCCTATGACTGGGCTCTGGAATAGGAAAAGCTGGGTTCACATCCCAGTTCTGCCACTTACTACCTCTGACCTTGGTCAAGTAAATTTTCTCACGTGTAAAATGAAGGAGTTGGCTTCTGAGGTCCCTGAGCTGTGGTTATTCTAACTCAGGATAAGGCTGTACTCCCAAGTCTCCTGTAAGAAGACATTTTTCAATAGATGATCAAGGAACTGGAAGAGCTGAGAAATCATTTACTTTAGGCTCAGTTGATGCTTTTGTCTTTGTAATGGATTATGGGAGTCCAGAGGAGAATACTCCAAACTTAATTTTGAGTATCTGCCTATTTGCTATTGAGTAGGTGGATCTTAGTATCTTAGTGAAGAAAACTCCAAATGGGATCAAGGAAAGTCAGACTTGACTGAAAAATTACTGAACAACAAACAGAAGGTGGGTCTTAGCAGTTTTATTCTAGCCTTCCTTAAACTAATAGGGCAGAGGTGTGGCAGAGAAGAGCACTGGACACAAAGCCAAAAGACCTCTGTTTGTGGTTCAGTACTACAATTTATTGGCCATATAATCTCGGGTGAGTTACTTCCCCTCTCTGAGTATTTGCTTGTTTGTGTGGGGGAGGAGTATTGTACTAACTGATCCCTAAGGTTTATTCAGCTCTAATAATCTTGCGATTTTTTTTCTTGCTTGAGAATTGCCAGTCCACTTGTGCAAGATGTTGTGTTAAGGTTGAAAATAGCAGAAATTATGTGGATTGTTACCAATATGTTTAACAGCAGCAGCAGCAGTCTTCAATTTATGCTTTTGGCCCAATGTGACCACAAAAGATGAAAGAATGAACCTTGCTCATAGGAAGAGTAAATGTTAACCCATGAAACAGTGAACTCTAAACCTTGCAGCACTTGCCAGAGTGTATCTCAAAGATAAGCACTCTACTCTCTTTCTCAAATAATAAATTCTAGACTTTCAATGGAGAATTATTGTTCCATAGACATGGCTAGAGAAAGACTGTATCAGGGAAAAACCCTGGGAAATATGGTTTAAAATCTTTTTTAACTTTTAACTTATACTTTAAAAAATATTATAACATTAACCATTTTTCAACAAGCTCAAATTGACTTGGCTATTAGAAAATCTAATTAGAATTGTTAGAGACTTCTTTAACTTCTAAATATTTAAAAAGTGAATTACTGTGTCTGGAAGTTGGAGGCTGTCATTCTTATAAGTGCAAACACAGAAAGTCTTGATATGAGTCCCAGACAGAATTGTGCAGTGGAAATTTGAACATTGCAATTGGGATCAGAGGATCTGGATTCCAATGACTAATCTCCACTTAATACCTGCATGGACAAATCACTTATCCTCTCCAAGACTCAGTTTCCTCATCTATAAAATGAGGGGGTTGGACTTGTGTAATATTAATGGAATAGGAAGATCTTCCCCATCTGTTAATAGGCCTGTGTAACCACATATGTTCAATCACAGCTGTGATACATCCTCTATGTATAGATGATACATTGAAAGTTGAAGAGAAGACCAGGTACAAATTCTGAGCAGCCCCTTAGATGGTAGTTAGAGAAAGTACATAGAGCCCACTGGGGAGGAACTTGCCTAAGGAAAAGCTTGTCTTAGGGGGAGGTTTGCTTACTGGGAGGCTTACTTGTAGGAAGGCTTTCATACCTTTTGGTATTAAATTAATTAGGCACTGAAGAGGGCTGTGATGCCTTCTGGCTCTGAGAAGTGTATGTATATATTCTGAGGTTGGTATTTTGCTTTGGGGGCTTGTTTATGAGAAGGACCTTTTGATTCCCTGGACTGGACTCTGAATAGCCATTTGTTAAGAGCCCCCCCCCCCTTCCACCTACTCAGATGTAGTGGCACTCCCCCCATCTGGTGGTATATGTAGGTGGTTGTATTACTTTGATCAGACAGTTGGAGCCCTGTCTGTTGATCTTTGTGCTAATTTCTCTGTTTGTATTTTCTCCACGTTCAGGGTGCTGACCTTTCTCCCGAACTAGAGAATGTAATTAAAGTAAGATTGTTGACCCCTTAAAGTTGCCTTCCCTTTAAGAAAAGCAGATCAAAGAACCTATGCTAGCAGGCCATCCTGAGTGTGCCAGGGTGCTTGCTGTTACAACTCGATGACATTTAAGGTCCTTTTAAGTTCTAAATTGATAATCCTGGAGCCATAAAAATGAATACAAGTATAACAAATACATTATAGTTTATACATAAATCTGAATCACTCTTCCATTATTTGAGTGCATATTCCAAATTTGTGGGGAACAGTGAATTCACATAGAAACCTGGTAGGGAAACACATGAATAAGGAAAGTCTAAATGCTCTAAGTAACTCACAACTTTTCCTAAGTGTTGATGTCCTCAGCTACAGCTAGACTCAGGGTAGAGGCACCACTGAGATACCAAGATGTTCATTTGCTGAGCTGAACTCAGATGTTGCAGAAGCCATTTAGGGGTTTTCTTTCTTCTTTCTATGTTTGCATAATGAGGTTCACTGTGATGCCTTGGGACAAGATGCTCAGAAGGCTAAAATTGAGCTATTGGATATTTTCTCAGGATATTGGGTGAAGATTCTGAGCTAAAGATATATTTCAGTTCATTTGAACAAAGATTCATTAATGACCCTTCCATGCAAAGCACTGTGTTAGGCACAAAGACAAAAACCAAACCAACTCTGTAGCTTATATTCTACTGGAGAAATATAGCACATACACAAATAAGTATAGTGTAAGGAAAATTGAAGAAGAGAACATTAGCAACTAGGGAAATCTAAAGACAAGTATAATGGGTATTTGGGGTGGCCATCCATGTTCTATGTGTGGTTATATACCTCACACCTTTCACATAAAGAGGTAGATAGCTCTCCCTGGTCTGTCTCCATATTCCAACTTGCTTTCTTACTGGAAGGTCTAGAATCTCAGATGAGGACTACTAAGGTGTAATGGTAATGTAAATTTGAAGATCTTCCCATCCATTAATAGGTCCATGTGACCTGCTTAAGTCACATGGAAGCCCAAGTCACATGAAACCTATGGTAGGAGGAGCTTGCTGAATTGGTGCAACAGGAAAGGGTGGAGCAGGAAGGGTGGAACAGAATGGAGGAAGTTAGTCAGAGCAGTTAGAGCTGAGGGAGAGAGAAGAAGCAGCTAGCTGTGAGTTTTTGTTTGTGGGAAGCCCCCAGGAGGGGGAAAGCTTTGGGATGGTGGTGCTGCCTACAGTGATAATGTGTATAAACTTCTTTGTTGCTTTGATGGATTTGGTTTTCTGGTGTTGGGATGTGGCTTTCCAGTGTTTGAATACATGTTTTGCTTCTGTCTTCTATATGGAGAGTCTGTTATACTTTGCAATTCAGAACTATGCCAGCATAATCATAGTTGCCATTGGCGCTGTGAATATTGCATTGGAGATACACAAGGTGGAGCCAACATGTTGGAGCAGAGGTAGCATTCTAGCTGAACTTTCACAATATTCCCCTCCAAACAACTTTAAAATAATGCATCAAATGGAATTCTGGATCAGCATAAGATGAGACATTTTTCCAGACCAAGATAACTTAAGAGGTCTGTGGTGCTGGGGTGGGGACTGACTGAGAGCACAGAGTGATGGCAACACAAAGTTTGGGGCTTGGAGGCAACTGTTGAAATAATAGCAGTACCAAGAGCGCTTACTGCCCAAAGACCATAAGGGGACTGGTTTGAAAGAGATTATAGGAGATTCCTATTCGAGTACTGGGCACGATAGTGGGCACCATTTGGCCATTCTGTTGCCCGTTATCTACTTCTGGGTTGCAGTTCCAGGGCATAGAAGAGTGCTTCTTGTTTCAAGGGAGCAGGGGCCCTAGTTCTGGGTTACAATTCCAAGGCAGAGAAGAGTTCTAGAACTTGTGGTTACAAAGAAGCAGGGACCTGTCCTGGGCAAAGACAAGAATGAAGATCAGGAGAGCAGTGACCATACCTCTCTTTTGACTACACCAACTTGGATGCACTGAAAACTTAAAGACTCCGAGACCCAGCTGTGAAAATAGCATGGCAAAAAGCCTGAAGCTTGGGACAAATTAGAATTGGTGAAGTGGAAGCTAATTACTCCATGAGACATCAAGATACAATAAAACAAAGTGAAAAGAAAGAAAAAAATAGAAGAAAATGTGAAATATCTCATGAGGAAAAAACAACTGACATAGAAAATTGATCAAGGAGAAATAACTTAAGGATTATTGGGCTACCTTAAAGCCATAATCAAAAAAGGGCCTAAGCATCATATTTCAAGAAATTATAAAGGAAAATTGCCCAGATATCTTAGAATCAGAGGGCAAAATAGAAACAGAAAGAATCTGCTGATCACCTCCTGAAAGAGATCTCCAAATAAAAACTTCCAGGAATATAGTCAAATTACAGAGCTTTTAGGTCCAGGAGAAAGTACTAAAAATAGCCGGAAAGAAATCATTCAAATTTTATAGAACTACAGTCCAAATCACACAAGACTTAGGAGCTACCACTGCAAAGGAGTGGAGGGCTTAGAATATGATATTCTAGAAGGCAAAGGAGTTAAGATTACAACCAGCAATAACCTACCCAGCAAAACAAAGTATAATCCTACAGGGGAAAAATGGGTATTTAATAAAATAGAGGACTTCCAGGAATTCCTGATGAAAAGACCATAGCTGAATAAAAACTTTGACAGTCAAACATAAGACTCTAGAGAGGCATATAAAGGTAAACATGACTAAGAAATCATGAGGGACTTAACAAGATGAAACTATTAATATTCCCAAATGGGAAAATGCTAATAACCTCCAAGAACTTTATCATCACTAGGGCACTTAGAAGGAGTTTACTTAGAGGCAATGGATATGATCCTATATGTTGGGATGAAATCAAAAGAAAAATGGGAGACCAAGAAAGAGGGAAGCACTGGAAGAAGGCAGAAGGAGGATGAAGGATGTGGAAAATTATCTCATATAAAAGAGGCACACAAGGAAGAGGTTTTACAATGGAGGGAAAAATGATGGGGTATGGGCAATGCTTGAACCTCACTTGTTTCAACAACCCGGCTGGCAGCTTCTGTGGGGGTATAAGATTCACCCACAGCCAGCACCCAGAAAGCTGCCAACAGCACAGGTTCTTTCGATCTGCTTAATTAAGGAAAGCAAGGTAAAAGGGTTGACAGGCTTAGTTTTAATTCAAATATCATTCAGTTAGTTCAGGGGAACTGAACTTCAAACCCTGAACTTCAAAACAAAATGCAAACAAATTACAGACATCAACAGACTTTGTCTGATTCAAGTCCCAACAGATAGTTACCAGAGTTCAACAAAGTTTCAACATCCGGGTTTACAAGCTGGAGGGCCCCTTAACTACAGCTGCCCGGAGTCTCCTCATCAACACCATCTCCAGAGCCCCGCACCAATAGCTCTGTCCTCCCTTCTTATAGGGCTTTAGACATCATCAGACATCATCTGAATCACCAGAGCTCAGGCTCTGGTGATTGGTTCTTGACTTGGCCCCTCCCCTTAGGACCCTGGGATGTTCACATCCACATGGATTACATTAACACCTAATGGGGTTTGGGCCTGGGGCTTAGCACCTAGTGAAGCTTGCTGAGATAAATTGAGTCACTCAAAGAAAACAAAGACAATTCTGGTTACATCACTCTTATCTGAACTGGTTCAAAGAGGGAAGAATGTATGTATGTACACACTCAGTTGGGTATGGAAATACATATTAACCAACAGGGAAGAAGGGAAAAATGGTTAAAAGAGAGGGTGGAGGGGTGATAAGACAGAGGGCAGATTAAGGGAGGAAGTGATCAGAAACAAAACAAACTTTTGAGGAATGAGTGACAGGATAAAAAAGAGAGAGAGAGAAGGATAAACAGAAGAAAATAGGGTGGAGTGAAATACACAACAAAAATAACTGTGAAGGTGATTGGGAGGAACTCACCTATAAAATGAAAGCAGATAGTAGAATCAATTAGTAACCAGAATCCAACAATATGTTGTTTACAAAAAGACACACTTGAAACAGAGACACAGAGTTACAGTAAAGGATTGGAACAGAATCTATTATGCTTCAGCTTAAGTTAAAAAAGTGGAAGTAGCAATCATGATTTCAGACAAAGCAAAAGCAAAAAAAGAGAAGAGAAAAAAATGAAAAGAAATTATCAGGGAAATGACCTTTTTGCTAAAAGGCACCACAGGCAATAAAGTAATAAAAATATTAAGCATATATATACCAAATGGCATAGTATCTAAATTCTTAAAGGAAAAATTAGATGAATCACAGGAAGAAACAGACAGTAAAATTATACTAATGGGGCCCTCAATTTACCCCTCTCAGAACTAGATAAATCTAAACATACATAAATTAGAATGAAGTTAAGGACATAAATGGAATTTTACAAAGGTTTGATATTATAGAATATGGAGGAAATGAAATGGGAATAGAAAGGAGTATGTCTTTTTCTCAGCTGTACATGATACTTTCACAAAAATTGACCATATATTAGGGCATCAGAGCCTCACAGACAATGCAGAAAAGCAGAAATTTTAAATGCAACCATTTGGTGTTACAATGAAATAAAAATTACATCCAAAAAAGAAAAACAAAAAGAAAAAGATAAGGATTGCCACCATATATTTATGGTTAAAATCTCTTAGAGTCCTATGAGCACCCTTGTTGCAGGGGAATGCACTCCCCCATTCATGGCTTGAGTCCCCATAGACATGTTTCCATTTATACAAACTGGCTACTCACAATGACAACACATATATATCTTAAATATAACCATTTACTTAGCAATAAATCAAAAGAAATAATAGTGCCACAACTGCCTATATGAAAATAAATGTAAAAATAAGAAATGCATTATAGTTCACATATACCCTTGAATCACTCCCAATACATTTAGAATTTGTGGAGAAGAGTAAGACCACATAGAAACCTGTCAGGGAAGCACATGAGTTAGGAAAATATAGGTCCTCAGAGTAACTTACAATTCTGGAACTACATATTTGATTGTCTTCTTTCTTCATAGAAACTGAAAACAGATGAAACTGTTCTTTTTCAAGAAAAGTTCTTTGGTGAACATAACTTGTGTTTAATGGATGCTTCTCCTGCTAACTTAAGTTGATCCATTCTGTACTTGACTAATAACTTACTGAGTATGGTGTCTCAGCCAAATTAGTCATTCTGATGGGTGACTTCTCTGATTCTCTGCTTCCAAGCTGTTCCTTTGCTCAGTTGAACTTAATCCTCAACAGTGACTTTGTACAT
Source organism: Trichosurus vulpecula (assembly GCF_011100635.1). Taxonomy (NCBI): domain Eukaryota; kingdom Metazoa; phylum Chordata; class Mammalia; order Diprotodontia; family Phalangeridae; genus Trichosurus; species Trichosurus vulpecula. Next base: position 311,050,644 of record NC_050574.1, on the reverse strand, counting down.
CCATTATGTCCAGTTTCAGGCTGACTTGATGGAGTTTGGAAATCTGTTTTTTCACCTCGTATCTATCTGGGTTCAGACTCTGGGTCCTCTCTAAGAATGACTCCACCTTAGTTTATGGTTAAAAATTTAGTTTTCATCTTCAATCTATAATCATGTAAACTGCATTTATCTCATAATCATTGAACCATTTTGTATCCATATTTTCCAAGTTATTAACCTCAAAGTTATTAAATTCTTCATACCCCAATCACTGGAGAATAGTTTGTTTTCCACATATTTTTTGTTATTAGAGCTTGTCACGTGTCAACTTAACTTCAGTAACTAAAATCATTAGAATTCTGAGCAGACCTATGCCACATACAAGTGAATTGTCAAGGCAAATGTAAGTAAGCAACTGTGTTTTTCAGAAGACATGCTCCAAACAAATCAACTGTCAAAAGTCACTCTTTCACATAAGCACTCTGAAAGGTTGGGATGAAGATTCACACTGCATGTGATTATGAAATAGAGGTTATAAGATAGTGCCAAATAGGAGGAATAGTTACATCTATAGAGTGAAAGTAGAGCTGGTAAAGTGGAGAGTAGCATGAAATAAGTCTGGGAAGGTAGGTGGGAACTAGACTCTAGAGGCCCTTAAATGTCTAGTAAATGAGTTTATATTATACTTCAAAAGCAATGGGGAGCCACAAAAGATTTTTTTTGAGCAGGGGAGTGATATATTCAGACTTATGCTAAGGCAAGATTATTTTTGCAGCTATGTGGTTCTCTTGGAGAGCGCAGAGACAGCAGGTTGAGGAACAGAATTTTGGGGAGGAGTGACTAATGCTTTTTTTTGGTGACTAATGGGTTTTTAATTAGCTAGTATATCACCTACCAGCACATTTCCACTAGATATGGGTAAATGTTGATACTGCCAAAAATCAAGTCACATCATTCTCAACAAATATATCTTTACATTTTTCAAACTAATTGTTGATGGATTCCTTTTCTTTGCTACTGTAGGTCTAAGAATATCTCTCCCCAGAGAGCTTTGTGCTGTATGGAACCACAACTAGCATAACATGGATGACTCTGGCCCCAATCTCTGAGCTATGTCTGTTAAATCACCTCTTTAGTGTTCTCAGGCTCCCTGGAGAGACTGAGGTGTTTCTTTTCTCTACCATTAACCCTGACTGGTTGTATTCACCCAATTTTAGTAGCCCAGTGAATAGCACTCCAGTTCTCTTTAACCAGTTAACAATGATTATCTTTTCCAAAGGTATATTTATTTCAAAGATATTAATAGCAAGAACAAATGTGTGAGTATTTTTTCAATATGTCAGGGGTACAATCTCTCCTGCACCACTTGTGGGAGGGAGAGAAATTTTGCTCACAGTGTAACTTGGTTCCTATATAGCATCAGTTCCACCAACTCCACATCCAAAGCCATCATGGAATGCATAGTCCTCATGAATGAAATTCTGGAACCTCCAAAAGAAATATTTTTAGTGAGAGAGAAATGGGGGAGTTATTTCAAAAGATCATTGTACTTACACAGAAAATTCTTTGATTAATTTAGATTTTAAAAAGACATGTACAAAAGATGGAAGCAGGTAATGGAGGGTAAATTAAAAAGCATAGGATAAGCTTGTAAGAATGGTGTTCAAGAGTGTTAAAATAATTAATAAGCAGATTGGTGAGGAACATTAGGAACTATAAATAAGAAGGACTTTTTTGTATCTGTTGGAGAAAAGACAAAAATCACTGAAAATATAGGCTTGCTGCTTGAGGTAGATAGAATGATGATAACATGGAACAAAGGTAGACATACTGAACTCTTTTCTTTTTTATTTCTCTAACAGGTATTGGATTGGGAAGGACAATAAACAAAAAGACTTAATAGTTGAAACTGAAGCAAAGACATAATAGACTAGCTAGTTTCCCTCAGTGAGTTTTTCACCAGGTTATAGTCCAGGATACTGAAATAACTGGTGAATATGATCAATGAGTGACAGTGATCTTTAAAAATATCATTTGGAGAAGGGTATATTAATTTAATGGAATATTATTATGTCATAAGAAATGACCTAAAGCAGGGGTGGGGAACTTGTGGCCTTGAGGCCACATGGGGTCTTCTAGGTCCTTAGGTGTGGCCTTTTGACTGAATCCAAGTTTTACAGAACAAATTTTTTTGTATTAAGGAGATTTGTTCTGTGAAGTTTGGATTCAGTCAAAGGGCTTCACTTGAGGTCCTAGATGGCCACATGTGGCCTTGAGACCACAGGTTTCCCACTGCTGATCTAAGGGATGGGTTAAGACTTATATGAATTGATGCAGAGTGAAATAAGCAGTGCCAGGGGGATGAGATAGAGAATAAAAACAATATTTTAAAGATAAACTACTGAAAGGCTTACACTTTTTGATTGATGCAGTGACCAACTACTTAGTGACCAACAGTTCTAGAGGACCAATAAGGAAGTATACTATCCACCTCTTGACAAAGTAGTGATGGCTTCAAAATGCAGAATGAGACCTTGGTTTTTGGACATGGACAATGTGGGGATTTGTATTGCTTGACTATATATATTGGTTACAACAGTTTTTCTCTTTTTCTTTTACGTTGGAGACTAGTGGAAGAGAAAACAAATGCTTGCTAAATGAAAAAGATAATAAACAACAACAGCAACAAAAAAAGATTGGGAGATATGTTGCAGGAGAGGAGGACAAGTGTCCTGATTTTCAAAAAGGAGAGTGAAGTCTGCAAACTATATAGGCCACTGTACCTAACTGCTTCCTGGCAAAATTCTAGAATAAAACTTACAATTAAATTGAACCAACAAAGAAAGTTTGTGATATAATAAGTGCACCAATTGATTATTAGTGTGTAGGAGGGTTGGTCTTGGACTTGTCTAATCCCATCTCTGACACTAGCTGTAAGACATTAGGTAAGTCTCTACAATAGGTGTTTCACAGGTTTGTTATGAGGAAAGCTGCTTCTAAACCTTCAAGCACTATATAAATGTGAATTATTTTAGATAAGATTGTGGAAGACTTGGAGAGGACCAAGAACACTGACTTGTTCTTGGCCACCAAAAACCTCACTAGGAGATAAGGTGATGGTGTTGGTTTTATTGGAAATTGGATTGATTGCTTTATAGTGCTTGACAATTACCCTTTGGTGCTTAGATGCCAGGGTGAAGGCCCTGGGGAGATAAAAGGGGGGCAAAATGCTACTTTTCAGTGGCAGGGGAAGGAAGGAGAGAGAACTTGATAGAATTTTCCCCATATTATTGGGTGTGTGTTTTTTTCCTCTTGAGTTGAAATCATATAGTCTATCTCACTACAGTTTAGAAGAGGGTAAGATGAAAGGAGTGGAAGAGGTTTAGATAGAGACAAGTACTATGCTTATTGGTGGGGAAACTCATTGATTATTCTCCACATTCAGGAAATTCCCCTCAGGTGCTCAGATGCAAGGGTGAAAATCTGCAAAGGGGAGCCAAGATAGCACTTTTCAATGGTAGTTGAGAAAATCACTTAGATTTGTTTTTCCAAATTGTTCACCAGCGTAATTCATAATGCCAGGAACAATTTATGCCTTTTCACTCAGTACCCTGGACCTTAGATCACTGCAGCAGAGAAAAAGGAACTATATATTGCAGTGTTACATCTAAGGCAGGTGCTGGGCAGGGGAAAGGGAAAACCCCTGCGTTAAAGGTAAGCTGCATTATTTTACACTCTTCCTATTTTGGAATGAATGTGACACATATCAACATTAACCCTGATCCTCGAATGTTACAGCTACAAGGGTCTTTAGGAACTATCTAGTCCATCCTAATCATTTGACAGATAAGAAAAATAAGGTCCAAAAAGGGGAAATTATTTGCTCAATATCACATAGCGTTAGTGGTATAGCTAAGACAAGAACTCCAGCCTCCTGATTCTTCATTTAGTGAGGTCCTTTCAACTACAGTTTGGTCATCCTCTCTCTATTCAGATTTGTGATCACATCCATAGGGTTGATCACCCTAGTTTTGTGCTGGAGATAACAAGGAATATGTTGATGATAACTTCCCTGGTGACCATTCAACATGAATCTCCAAGACCTCCGCTTCAAAGCAATGAGGGACTGTGCTGACCCTTGGGGCTCCATGGACGTCTTCTGAGGACTGGGTCAATTGAGGGGTCAGGAAGGGTGATTTGTCAAGTTCAATGGAGAAATGTCCATGGAACACTTACTCTCCCCAAATGTGATCCCTTTGTTGTCAGGCCTTCTGGATTCTCTTAGAGACAGAGCTGTAACTGGACTTCTGGAAAAAAAAGAGAGGACGACTGCAAGCCATTAGATGACTTCGATAAAGAGCTTTCACTGGCTGATAAAGATGGAAGGACTGAACCTGAAAGGAAGAGAGAGGCTGCTGAATGGTGGTGGCAAAGGGATGGCCTGAAATTGTGGGAGTGAAGGAAAGGAGTGAGACTCCTTCTAACCTCCAATCTCACACCTCTAAGCACTTAGTAGACACCTTGAACTACATGTCTCATGGACATCTTAAGCTTAACATGTCCAAAACTAAATTCACTCTCTTTCTTCCTCGAGCCCTCCCTTCTTCCTAATTTATCTATTGCTGTATTATTCTCAACTCCTCACTCTTTCTCACTGTAAATTCCCCCCTTCCCCCACCCCATATATCTAGTCTGCTGTCAGCTCCTGTTGATTCTATCTTTGTGTAACATCACTCATATATGTCCACTTCTCTTCTATGACTCTGCCACTTCCCTGCTACAATCTCTCATCACCTCTTGCCCAGAACTATAGCCTTCTGGCTAGTATCCCTCCCCACTCTAGTCCATTCTCCACTTTGACATCAAATTTATTTTCCAAAAGTGCAGGTATGACCATGTCACCCCTTTATTAAATAAACTCTGGAAATTCCTTATTACCTCCTAGATCAAATGTAAAATCCTATTTGATGTTCAAAGCCCTTCATGACTTGGCCACTTTCCACCTTTCCAGACTTCTTATACATCATGTGCTCCCAGGTACTCTGTGATCCCCTGACCTTGGTATTCTTGCTCTTCCTTGAAGACCTTCCATCTTCCGACTGTGCATTTCCATTGGTTGGTCCTTATGTATAGAATTCTTTCCTCCTTGCCTCTGTCTCTTGAGTTCCCTGGATTCCTTAAAGTCTCAGCTAGAGTCCTACCTTCTACAAGAAGCCTTTCCCAATCCCCTGCTCATGCCATCACTCTTTTAATTATCTCTAATTTATGCTGGCTATCTGTTATTTATGCATAATTGTTTGCATGTTGTCTCCCCCACTAGACTTCGAGCTCCTTGAGAGCAGGTACCATTTTTCTCCCTTTCTTTGTAACCCCAGTGATAAACACAGTGTTTGGTGTGTAGTGTTTGCTCGATAAATGTTTATTTATTTGACACCTCCCGACCTTTAATTTCAGTGATATTAGAGACACCCATTTCCAGAGGGTTTGCCAGGGATTCAGTACCTTCTGGAAAGATCCATATTTCTATTAATAGAAAAGATAAAATTTGAATTGAATGATTCTACCTTGAAGGGGAGTTTGGTGACTATAGACCAAAGATTCCAGAGGACGCAGTGAGGGGGATGGAAATTCAGAGGAAGATACAGATTGTGGTGGGATGGGGCTAATGAGGATAGGGATAAGAGAATGAGAGTATACAGAAAAGTGGGACGGTATTTCTACCATGACAGGTGCTGACTCTCAAGCCTGGGGACTGCTAACACTATGCCTATTGATAATGTGGTAGGAAAGCTCTAGGGTCATGTCATTATTTAGCATGGAGTCAGTTTAGGCCTTCACCATTTCTGCTTCTTGGAAGGCCACCTTCTATTAACCATTTTGATCCAGGTAATAGAAGAAAGAGAAAATGGTGATTAGGCCCACGGGAGTTGGAATAATTCATGTTCTACCTGTCCTTCCTGGAGTCTTATCCAAAGATCATGGCAGATGAGACATAACCAAAAGATCTGACACTGACCTCTGAGTCACCAAATATAGAGGTGATGCCATTGCCTTATATGTCCTGAAGCTCAGCATCTAAGATGACTTATGGATTCCTTCTGAGCAGGTCCTGGGTCCTAGAGGCTGAGACCTGACACACTTTAGCATTCTCTTCAGATCAGGGTCATTTCTTCCCAGGTCTATAAATAAAGGTGTAGAGGTAAAATCAAACCTGGGATGTGAACTTGGGACATATAGGAAAATGTAGACACTAGCAAAGATTGAATATGGAGCATTTGTGAGAAATAAGATACATTGCTGTGAGGCAGGTAGTGATGAAAATGTTATCCTTTTACAGATGAGAAGCCTGAATCCCAGCAAAATTAAACTGGAGATCCTACAGTTAATGTGTTAGAATGAGGTCTTAAGACCCCAGTCCAAAGTTTTCACCCCTTTTTATACTATTTAAAGGATGCTAGGAAAAGTCCCTGTGTCCCCAAATATCTTTCCAATCAGTTTGAGGACCTTTATTCAAAACAGAATATTTTATCTGGCATGGAGATAATTAAGCCATTAACATTAATTAGTATCTCAGCAAAAATTAGCTTGAAAAGAGACTGGCCTATGCTCTTGGAATCCTTAGCAATCTAAAGCATCTTAAGGGCTAGTCATAAGAGTTGATGATGGGAACCTACCTTCATGGAGTTTATAGTTTAGTGAGGGAAATAAGATAGTTTGCACAAATATTCTTCATCCTTCTCTGGAGCATATCACACCTAGCATTTATTTATTAACCTCAATAAGACAGAAACCTTTGAAGCAGAACAGTAAACGAGACAAACAATGACATAGTTGAACAGAATGAGATAGCATAGGGAAGCAGGTGGTATCACAGGTGCATTATCTACAGTAAACCCTTTCCAGGTGGAGGAGAGAGTGATATATAGTGAACTGATATTGTCAGAGGAGACTTTTCTGAGGAGGGAAAATGTGGGTTGGGAACTCGAAGGTTATTTGGGATTTTTTTCATATATAGTTGGCCAAAGTTAGGTACAGAACAAATTCATGTTTTGAAACATCATGTGCAGGACAGACCAAGAATCCTAGAATTTCAGAGTGCGTGGGAAGCTCAGCAGCCAGCTAGTCTAACCTTACATAGAAGGAATCCCTCCTGTATCCTACTCAAGCAGTAGTCATCCAGCCTCTGCTTGAAGACTTCCAAGAAGGGCCAACACACCACCTCTTGAGACAGCCCATTCTGCTCTGAGACAGCTCAATTTGTCAGGATTTTTTCTGCTCATTAAGCCTAAATTCACCTTTTTGCGATGTCTACCTATTGGGTTTCTCCTCTGGGTCCAAATAGAACAAGTTTAATTTTTCCTTTACAATCCTTGAAATATTGGAAGACAACGATTGTGTCCCTTGTGATTTTCCTTTTCTCTGGGACAAATTTCCCAGTTCCTTCAACTAACCCTTATATGAAACAGACTCAAACTCTTTCACCATCCTGGTTGACATCTTTTAGACTCTTCCCTGACTGACTGACATCATTAAAATGAGGCCCTTGAAGGCAGAGGACATGAATTCTCTTGCTCTTGTGCTCTCTACTGGTTTCCTAAAAGGCATTTGACAAATACTGACTCATAGATTGGGAACTGGATGTGACTTTGGAGCTCATCTAATTCCAAACCCATTTTATAGGTGAGGAAACTGAGTCCTGGGAAGTTAAGTGACTTGCTCAAGGGAGTAAGTGTCAGAGCTGGGATTTAGATCTAGGTAACATTCTTGTGTACAACATTACCAGTTTTATTTAGCAGATAAAAACAGACTAGACATATAAACAAGTATAACCTAATGACGCAAAATGACATCCCAATTGACTAATGAAGGCAATCTACCTCATTTATCTAAACCACTGATCTCTATATAATTTCCTCTGCTTTGCTTATTATTGGGCTCTCTGCTTATACTGGGGACAGACAAGTTTAATTTATTAACAGACCGAAACAGACAAGATGTAATAATCAGAAGACCAATGAACACAAATAATATGAGATATAATTATCTAATTTTCCAGTTGCCCAATGACTTTTGAAGACAACCATGGATGCCTGTAAACTTGGGCTACTGTGAACATTAAGGGAATTAAAGAGCTGAACTCCTGAGCCCCTTCCTTGAAATGAAGATTTTCTGACACCTTCTCTGGAGGCCATCAACACATATCCCTGTGACTTTCACTTCGAAGCAGCTGGAGACTCTGCTTATTACTGTGAGCTTCATTTATCTGTGGTCTGTGTCTGACCACTCACAAAAACTGATGATGGGAGACAGCTCTCATTTATTTTATAGTCTGGTAGAAGACAGCTCTTTTCTTCTTATAAAAATATTTATACTTGTTTTCATATCATATTTATTTCTAAATATATCTTTACTTTCTTTCCCCTCTAGTGAGGCATCCCTTGTAAAGAAAGAAAAAGCAGTTTAGCAAAATGAGCCGTTGGGGCAGCTCGGTGGCACAGTGGATAAAGTGCCAGGCCTGGAGTCAAGAAGACTTATCTTCCTGAGTTCAAATCTGGCCTCAGACACTTACTAGCTGTGTGATCCTGGGCAAGTCACTTAACCCTATTTGCCTTGGTTTCCTAATCTGTAAAAATGAGCTGAAGAAGGAAATAGCAAACCACTCCAATATCTTTGACAAGAAAATCTCAAATGGGGTCAGGAGAAGTTGGACATGACTGAACGATAACAATGAAAAATGAGCCATCACATCTATTACGTCTTAATAGTGTATGCAATATTCCCACCTCAACAAAGAAAGAAGGAACTTTTATTTTCTTAACACTTCTCCAGGGCCAAGCTTGATTATTATTACAGCTACATGGTAGTCTGCTTTGTTTCATTATTCTTTCCAATTACACACTTTAGACACCGTGCACGTTATTTTCTCGTTCTACTTCTTTGTTTTGCATTGGCTCGTAGAAGCCTTCCCAAGATTCAGATGTCTTCTAATTTATTGTTTCTTATGATGCACTAATATTCTATTATATTTAGTTACCATGTTTTGTTTAATCATTCCAAAATAAATATTTGCTTTGTTAGTGTAGCATCCAAAACATTTATTTAATTAGATAATCATAAACACATGAAAATTTAGTTCACAGTTAAAGTAATGGGTAAATATTTAGTCTATACAAAGTGTCAGATGTGCTGTAGTTAGGGATTGCTGTCTGAATTCAAAGGTAGTGAGAGCATTTTGGTCTAGGATAAACGGAGACAGCTCAGAGGAGGAGGAATTTGAGCTGGAACCTTGAAGGATGGGTAGAATTTTGACTGGATGTATGGGTTGAGGGAGGGAAGAGAATAAATTAATGTTCCGAAATGTTTTGGTAGGAGGGGCTATGAATATAAGCCTCTCTGAGGCTGAATCTAGCTCTTCTCCCATTTGTCTTCACTCCTTAGCACAAACCTAGAATTCAAAGTATTCAGGAACTAAATATTCTTAAGTTGAGAGCTGGAATGGACCACAGAGATCTTCTAGGTCAATACAGTATTACAAATGAAGAAAACTGAGGTCTTTCCCTTTAGCTTGTAAGTCAAATTTAGAAGTGAGATCCTTTGATTCCAAATTCAGCACTATTTCTTCTATAAATGATACTTTTTAATAGTAACAAAAAAACCCTAAATACCTGTCTATATGCTGAGTTCCCCAGTGGAAGGATCCTGGTCACCTTTGGTAGAGACCTATTTGGTTTTACTGACTCTAAGAGTAAGCCTCTAGAGCTAGTGCAGCAGCTGACTTCCTAGCAGGGGATGTAGAGACCAAGGTAAAATAAGACTTCTCTCATTAGCTTTCCCCTTTCTGATACATCTCAAGTGCCATTATAAAAATTTGTTCATGGCTGTTGGAATATAATCAGCTATGACTAGGGATGTAGCTTCATTAGAGCCTGAACAAATTTCTATTTTTATTGCTTTAGGTTTGTAAAGCATTTGTTTACAATCTCTCTGTGCCCTAGTACATGGTAAATTTTTGCAAAAGTTTCACGTGGTGTTGAGAAATATGTATAATCTTTTGATGTCCCACTTAGAAGACTTAACCAGTTTTTAAATTCTCATCTCTCCAGAAATTTATTCAGTTTTATATTTTTCTTTTTGTTTCTCCTTTTATTAGGCTTATCCAAAACTGAGAGAGAGGTATTGAAGTCTCCTGTCACTATTGTATTGCTGTCTATGTCTTGAAGCTCAGATAAAGTTTCCTTTATAAAGTTGGATGCTAAGGCATTTAGAGCATATAAGTTCATTACTGATATTGGTTTATTGTTTATAGCTTCTTTCAACATAGTGTACTTTCCTTTTTATATTTTAAATGTTTGTTTTTGCATTGTCAGATGTCAACATGTTACTGCTTTTTTGCATTCACTTGATGCACAGTAATTTTTCCTGTCTCCTCAATTTTATCTTTTTTTAAAAAAATATGTTTCTTATAAGCAACAGATTGTAGATTTTTTTAAAATCCAGCCATTTACTCTTAGTTTTACTGGATTATTTAATCCATTCACACTTAAAGTCATGAATTAGGTTTATATTTTCTTCTGTCTCTAAAATTAATTTTTTTGAGTTTATGATTCTCTCCCTTCTGCTTTAAACATGGTATTGTGTTCCTTCAGTTACTTTAATCTTTTTAAAAATTTTTTAAGAGACCTCTGTTTCCACCGGCTCTCAACCCCTCACCCTTGTTCCCTCTTCTCACTCGTTACCTCTTACCTTTTGGGTTTTCATTTATTAGTCCCCTTTTTTCTCCTGCTTTTATATGGTTACGCAATTCTTTGCCTGTCCCCTTTTGCCTCCCAGTTAGTCAAGCAAATGTCCTCTTCACCTCCTCTCCTTTAACTTGTCTTATTCACTAGTTTTTAAAAATTTCATTTTTTTGTGCCTCTTTCCAAAAAAAATATTTCTCTCACCTTCTTCATTACATATCTTCTCTTTCTGTTTACTTTAGAATCTCATTTTCTGATTTATGACCCTGATAATTTATCTGATAAAACTTCCAAGGTATCCATTATTGGTTCTCCCTGTTATGTGCTTTCTGATGCTGCCTTGTAGGGCTTGCTTCATGGATTCCCTTTTCCATTGTGCCACATTCTCAGAACAATGCTAATTATTGCACGTCACAGAGAGGACACTTCTCCGTAGTAGGTCCCCTCCACTAAAACTTTCCTAATTATGCAGCCCACCACTGATCTATACCCTCTTTTGGTTACATTCCCCGCCTCCCACTTTTTGCTTTCTTACTGTTTTAGATTCTAGTTGTTGCCAGGGGTTTCAACTTCCTCCTTCCCAAAGTAGGACCTGTAGCCTTTTCAAACATCAAATGCCCCAGGCCACACCCAGTATAAGGTTCTCATCTCCCTTCAAAGACCATCCTTTTTCAATTATAGGAATATTGATGAGTGGAATTTCCTCCTACCCCAAAGTAAGACTTCCTTCCTATCTTTTTCCTTTTTCCCCACTCTTCCTCACCTACTCCCCTCTGGACTCTTTCTAAGGTGATGGACCTCACCTTCCACTTATTGCTATCCCTTTATTTGATTCCATCATACCACATACTACTCTATCTCCCTTCTCCCATTTCATGTACCCTTCCATTGTAATGTAGTCCTACTAAAAACAACAACAATGTTGCTTTATCTATAGTTAGGGTATTGACCTGTACCTCTTGTCCATCTTTTCACTGTTACCTTTACCAGATTTCTGCTTCCACCTCTGTCTCCTTATGTACATTTAGAAAGAAATCTCTTATTCACTCTGTTGCTATCTTTATGTGCTGCATTTATTCACTCTTGCATTTTTGATTTTTTGGGTGTTTGAGAAGCAAATAATCTCTTCAGTTCTGGTTTTCTTTCTAAAAATGTTTCAAACTTCTTTATTATTGAAATCTATCTTTCACCTACATGGTTAAGCTCAGATTTGCAGGGTAGGTAACTGTGTGCTACGTCCTGAGTTCCATTGCTCTTCAAAGCACATTATTCCATTTCCTCTTGTCTTTTCAAAAATCATTTATTTATTTATTTAATATTTTTAGTTTTCAGCATTAATTTTCACAAGAGTTTGAATTACAAAATTTCTCCCCATTTCTACCCTCCCCCCACTCCTAGGTGGCATATATTCTGGCTGCCCTGTTCCCCAGTCAGCCCTCCCTTCTATAACCCCACTCGCCCCCATCCCCTTTTCCCTTACTTTCTTGTAGAGGAAGATAGATTTCTATGCCCCATTGCCTGTATATCTTATTTCCTAGTTGTATGCAAAAACTTTTTTTTGAACATTTGCTTTCAAAAGTTTGAGTTCCAAATTCTCTCACCTCTTCCCTCCCCACCCATCCTCCCCAAGAAGGCAAGCAATTCAACATAGGCCACATGTGTATCATTATGCAAAACCCTTCTACAGTACTCCTGTTGTGAAAGACTGAATATATTTTGCTCCTTCCTATCCTATCCCCCTTTATTCAATTTTCTCCCTTGACCCTGTCCCTTTTCAAAAGTGTTTGCTTTTGATTACCTCCTCCCCCTATCTGCCCTCCCTTCTATTGTCCCCTCTTTTTTATCTCCTTCCTCCTTTTTTCCTGTGGGGTAAGATACCCAATTGAGTGTGTATGTTATTCCCTCCTCAGGTCAAATCCAATAAGAGCAAGATTCACTCATTCCCCCTCACCTGTCCCCTTTTCCCTTCCTACAGAACTGCTTTTTCTTGCCACTTTTATGTGAGATAATTTACCCCATTCTATCTCTCCCTTTCTCTCTCACTCAATATATTCCTCTCTCATCCCTTAATTTGATTTTATTTTTTTACATATCATCCCTTCATCTTCAACTCACCCTGTGCCCTCTGTCTACATATATATGTATATTCCCTTCAGCTACCCTAATACTGAGGTCTCATGAATTATACACATCATCTTTCCATGTAGGAATATAAACAAAACAGTGTCACTTTGGTAAGTCCTTTATGATTTCTCTTTCTTGTTTACCTTTTCATGCTTCTCTTGATTCTTGTGTTTGAAAGTCAAATTTTCTATTCATTTCTGGTCTTTTCATCAAGAAAGCCTGAAACTCTTCTATTTTGTTGAAAGTCCATATTTTGTCTTGAAGCATGATACTCAGTTTTGCTGGGTAGGTGATTCTTGCTTTTAATCCTAGCTCCATTGACCTTCAGAATATCATATTCCAAGCCCTTCGATCCCTTAGTGTAGAAGCTGCTAGATCTTATGTTATCCTGATTGTGTTCCCACAATACTCAAATTGTTTCTTTCTGGCTGCTTGCAGTATTTTCTTCTTGATCTGGGAGCTCTGGAATTTGGTGACAATATTCCTAGGAGTTTTCTTTTTGGGATCTATTTGAGAAGGTGATCTGTGGATTCTTTCAATTTCTATTTTACTCTCTGACTCTAGAATATCAGGGCAGTTCTTCTTGATAATTTCTTGAAAGATGATATCTAGGCTCTTTTTTTTCATCATGGCTTTCAGGTAGTACAATAATTTTTAAATTATCTCTCCTGGATCTATTTTCCAGGTCAGTGGTTTTTCCAATGAGATATTTCACATTGTCTTCCATTTTTTCATCCCTTTGGTTCTGTTTTATAATATCTTGATTTCTCAGAAAGTCACTAGCTTCCACTTGCTCCAATCTAATTTTTAAGTTAGTATTTTCTTCAGTGGTCTTTTGGACCTCCCTTTCCATTTGGTTAATTCTGCCTTTCAAGGCATTCTTCTCATTGGCTTTTTGGAGCTCTTTTGCCATTTGAGTTAGTCTATTTTTTAAGGTGTTGTTTTCTTCAGTATATTTTTCAGTATTTTTTTGGGTCTCCTTTAGCCAGTCATTGATTTGTTTTTCATGGTTTTCCCTCATCACTCTGATTTCTCTTCTTTTTCCTCTATTTCTTCAACTTGCTTTTCCAAATCTTTTTTGAGCTCTTCCATGGCCTGAGACTAGTTCATGTTTCTCTTGGAAGCTTTTGATGTAGGCTCTTTGACTTTGTTGACTTCTTCTGGCTGTATGTTTTGGTCTTCTTTGTCACCAAAGAAAGATTCCAAAGTCTGAGACTGAATCTGAGTCCGTTTTCACTTCCTGGCCACGTTCCCAGCCAACTTACTTGACCCTTGAGTTTTTCATCAGGATATGACTGCTTATAGAGTATAGCGTACTTTGTCCCAAGCTTGAGAGGCTGCACTGTTGTTTTCAGAGCTATTTCTACACAGCAAACTCTGCCATGCCATCACTCCTCCTCCTCCAAGAACCTCCAACCCGGACCTGGACTCAGATCTAAGCAGGCTCTGCACTCCTGCTCTGATCTGCCACTTAATTCCTCCCACCAGATGGGTCTGAGGCCGGAAACAACCTGCAGCTGTAGTTTTGTACCTGCATCACCTCCGCTGCCCTCCGGAGTGGTGGCCGAACCTCAAATTCCTTTCACTCTGTCCCTGCAGTTTTTCACACTAACCTTCTCTGTTGTCTTTGGTGTTTGTGGGTTGAGAAGTCTGGTAACTGCCACTGCTCACCGATTCAGGGCGCTAGAGCCTGTTCCACCTGGCTCCAGTCTGGTTGGTCTTGGTGCGATCCACACTGGGCTCTGCTCTGCTCCCAGCTCCGTGCGATAGACCTTACCCAGAGACCATCCAGGCTATGCTGGTCTGGAGCCCTGCTTCCCTCTGCTATTTTGTGGGTTCTGCAGTTCTAGAATTTGTTCAGAGCATTTTTTATAGGTGTTTGGAGGGTCCTGGGGGAGAGCTTTAGGGAAGTCCCTGCTTTCCAGCTGCCACCATGGCTCCCCATCTTGTTTTTTCTATTGTGTGTGTATTAGTCTTGTGTTATTCAAATGTCCTTTCTTTTGTGTTTGATCTTATTTTTAATTTTAGTATCTTCTTTGCTGATTTGCCACTTGTGCTCTAGGATTTTAATTGAATTTTTTTCTTCTTGAAATCATTGGAGGCTTAATTTTTTTTCACATATTCCTCTATCTCTCGCTTTCTCACTGCTCCTCTCTTGATGGGGATATTACCTTGGGACTTTATTATAAAGTGGTCTCAGCATCTTTCCCCACTGAGGGATGCATAAGATTATTCAATCATTAAGCATCTACTCTCAGGTACCATGAATACAAAGACCAAAAAGAAAAGCACAGAGTAAAAAAAGAAAAAAGAAAAAAAGTCTACTCTCAGGAGTTTGCATTCTATACCTAACCAGGAACCAGAAAGCTTTTATAATTGCAAAAGGACTGTGGGACATGTGTTTCTCTATACTTTGTTTCCCTGAAAAATTCCTCTCTGACCACTCTGGGATTTTGAAAGCCACCTGAGAAGGTACTTTTCACTAGCCTGGTCCTTGTCCCAGGTAGCTTTTAGGAGCACAGGACTGGGCCCACATGGATTTTGATCCCCGTTTCTTCAGGATTGGTGCAATCAAGCATTCTGGACATTCCGCCTAGTTTTCTCTTGACTGAGCTGAGTAAAAGTTTCTGCGACCTTGGGTTTACTATCCTGGGGGCTACCTCAGGCTAAAAGAAGACTGATGTCTTTTCCTCCTCTTTACATGAGTTGGCAGTCAATATCTGTTCCTTATTGCTAGAAGGTCAGGGTCCTGTAGGGATGAAGTATGCTGACAGAGTCTCTGCAATGTGGGGCGAACCCCTGTAGGATTTCAAATGTACCAACTAACATGGGTCAGTTTGTGCTCCCTGTGGGAGTGTAGAAATGCAAGGGGGAAATATAATGAGGTATCACATTAAGGATTAATGTTCTCTCGTATTAGTTCATAATGCTGTTATCTTATCAGATTTATTACTTTTCCCCCCTCCACATGTAGTCATCTCTAATTGCCCTGCCTTGCTTGTATAATTATTCTTTTTTTTTTCTAGTAGTAACTGATGAAAAATTTTGAATCTTTCAGCTTGTTGGTCAACCTGGAATCTGGCAGTCTGACTGTCATTGCCAGGTTCTATGGGCTCCCTCTGTTCCTTAGATGTTTCCATAATTTGGCTATTAGGCAAAATCAGGGCTGCCTCTGCATTCAACCATTCTCTCTTGCAGGAACAGATGTCCTCTCCAGGACAGAAGCCTGGTCGGACTTGGTTCAGAGGTACTAACACCTAGTTTCTACCTCATCTGAGTTATCTCCTGAATTATTACCTAGTTATGACACTTTCTCTGCAATTGGTAAAACATTTTTTCATCTCAAGGTCTGCTTTGCTGACTGTCCATCACTCCTTTGTTCCTGCTCATGAGAGAGTTGGACTAACTTCAACAGACAACAGGTGATTTTGCTGTATTATCTTTACAGAACCCCCGGCCATTCTCTGGGGCTATCTTGTAAACTGGCAGGTTGTCAAGTAGTCTTTCAGATGCTTGATAGGGGATTGCTTTCCATCAGCCTGCTTACCTTGTGTGTTTGTTCCACACTGAGATTTTTTTTCTTTTACAGAATCCTATCAACTCACTGAAGATCTCAACAATGAACTTGAGCATCAAGCTCTAACAGAGCTTTTCTAAGCTAAGATCACAGCTGGGTAGTAGGAAGTGGCATGCTGCTAAAATTTTATTCTCTAAAAAAATACAAAGCACCCAATGCACACTTTAAATTTAATATGCATCATTAACATTTTCTCTATCACTTTCTTAAGTCTAGGCAATCAACAAAACAATATATCAATCCCTAATTTTGGTGTTTACTCATTCCTGAGGTGTAAGTGCTCACATTGAAAATTTAACAATTGGTCCCTGTTAGCTGGCACACTTGACCTGGTGGAAGGTCTCTTAGATAATCTTTTATTTTATTTTTGGAGGGGGGAAGGCAAGGCAATTGGGGTTAGGTGACTTGCCCGGGGTCGCACAGCTAAGTAAGTGTGTCAAGTGTCTGAGGCCAGATTTGAACTCAGGTCCTCCTGACCCTAGGGCTGGTGTTCTACTCACTGCACCACCTAGCTGCCCTCCCCTTTTAGATAATCTTGTTAGCTAAGAGATATACTGATTGTTTCAGTGGTGGTGGGTCTCAGAGTGTCTTCTCTGCATCCTCAGACTCAACAGGTCAAGTTGATAGACTAAAGTGGCTCTTGTCCCCAAAGCAGTGGTATTGGGTAAAGCCTGTGGCCTCATTCCTTTTATATTATATGCATATACTAGAAATGTCACCAAGCCTTCTGTTCAATCTTCAGGGTACCCATTATATTCAGTAATGTTTGACTGGAAAATTCAGATTATGAGTCTAGGAAGACTCAGGAGAGAGTGCTAAGTTCTAGACTTCCTTACTCCTTCCAAAGCCAAAACCTTTTTAGGTGGTTTACTTTCAAAATCCCAGAGGGCCTGGAGTGGACCCAGTCAAGGAAGCAATAAACAGAGAAACACTTGTACTGCAGAACTTTCACAACCATCAAAGATTTCTGATTCCTCGTTAGGTATAGATTATAGACTCCTGAGAGAATAGATTGTTCCTTCTTTCTTTCCTCCCTCCCTCCCTCCCTCTCTCCCTTCCTTCCTTCCTCCCTCCCTCCCTCCCTCCCTTCCTTCCTTCCTTCCTTCCTTCCTTCCTTCCTTCCTTCCTTCCTTCCTTCCTTCCTTCCTTCCTCCCTTCCTTCCTCCCTTCCCTTCCCTTCCCTTCCCTTCCCTTCCCTTCCCTTCCCTTCCCTTCCCTTCCCTTCCCTTCCCTTCCCTTCCCTTCCCTTCCCTTCCCTTCCCTTCCCTTCCCTTCCCTTCCCTTCCCTTCCCTTCCCTTCCCTTCCCTTCCCTTCCCTTCCCTTCATTTCTTTCTTTTTTCTCTCTTTCTTGTCTTTGTGTCCCAGGCACCTAGAATGTGTCGTTGTTGTTTATGTGTTCCAGTAGTGTCTGACTGTTCATGACCCCATTTGGGGGGTTTTCTTGGCAAAGATACTGGTGGTTTCCCATTTCCCTCTCCAGTTCATTTTGCAGATGAGGAACTGATGCAAACAGAATTAAGTGACTTGCCCAGCATCACACAGTGAGTAAGTGTCTGAGGCCAGATTTGAACTTGAGAAGATGAATCTTCCTGACTTTATCTACAATGCTACTTAGCTATCTTACCTAGAACATAGCAGGTACTTAATCTCATGCATCCTGCATGAAATGGACAGTCATTCCTATGATGTTGTATACACTCCCCATTCATCCTTTTTGAGAGACAAAAAAAATCTATATACACAAGTTCCAACAATTTACTGGTATTTATACTTTCCAAATATGTAGCATGATTTTATAATATTTTTCTTTGAACACATCATACACAGATTTTATTCTTCTTATACACATTCATTGCTATTTGGAGCCAGAAAAATCTGTTTCTTACTAACTGTGATTTCTCTTCATTGATGTCCAAACTCATTGTGTACTCTTGACATGGCCATGGGGTTAAATGCCTTGGATATGAATGAATGAACAAGTGAAAAAGCATTTATAAAGTGTTTAATATGTACCAGTCAGTCCTTGATGCCAAGAAGCTTTCATTCTAATAAGGAAAGACAAGCCCCAGCCAGACCAGGGACCTTGCCATACTCAACTGCTGAGGGCCTTTCCATTCCCCATCTGCCCAGCCAATGGGCTTCGAAAGGTCCTCAGAGCCTGGCTGTCTACACTGAAAATTTCCCTGTCATAGCCTAAGAGCCCCATCCCTCACCTGTACCATGAACAGAACTCTAATTTCCATGCTGTCTGCCTCAATTAAAATGTAAGCCACTGTGTCAGTTTTCTATTTTCATCCCTAGCACAGCCCTTGGCACATGGTAAGCGCTTAATAAATGTTCTTCTATTCCACAAGGAAAGATTAATCAAAGCTAAAAGAAGCTATTCTGAAGCAGTCAATTGATAATTACCAATTTTTCAGAGTCTCCGTCAAGTACAGTCATACAGGATCTCAGTAACAATTAATGGCTAAGGTTTGTATAGTGCTTACTGTGTACCAGACACTGTGCTCCACATTCATTATCTCATTTGATCCTCACAATAACCATGAGAGGTTGGTGCTGTTATTATCCCCATCTTACAAATGAGGGAACTGAGGCAAGCAAAGGTTAAGTGACTTGCCCAAGGACATACAGCTAGTAGGTATCTGAGGCTGGATTTGAACTCATGTTTTCCTGATGTCAGGCCCGGCACTCTATTCATTGTGCCACCTAACCACCTCAATGAGAAGTGAGTACTGATTGATTCAGTGAAGAGAGAAACGCTCAACAACTGGCCACATGCAAAGGACTTCCTCTATAACTAAAGACTTTTTAGGATTTGGTAGTTGCTTTAGGAAATTTGTGAAGAATTATACTATTATTGCTAGGACACTCTGACTTTTAGTGACCCCATCTGAGATTTTCTTGGGAAAAAAACTGGTTTGCCATTTCCTTCTTCAGCCCATTTTACTGGTGAGGAACTGAGGCAAACAGGGTTTAAGTGACTTGGCCAAGGTCACACAACTGGTAAGTGTCTGAGGTCATATTTAAACTAATGAAGGTGAGTCTTCCTGATTCCAAACCTAGAGCTCTATCAATTCCCCCACCTAGCTGCTCTTAGTTCTAAGGTAGGATTTGAACCCAAGTCTTCCTGGCTCCAGGTCCCTTGCTCTAGCCACTATGCTACCTAGCTGCCTAAATGTTTGCTTACTTGCTAATTGTTTAATTGTACTTCAATGAGCCTCAGGGCCTTTATCATTTGACTGTTCTCTGATGGGGATTTTTGAGGCTGAAAGGAAGGGAACCTGGACTTTTAAAGTAATAGAACTGCTGGCCTTAACAAACTCCCTGGAATTGGAATGCATCTTGAGGTCATTGGTTTATGAGGAGTCTATCCAGCATCTTTCTGAGAAAACTGCCTGAAAAAATCTAAGTGATTATAATTTGGTCAGCGCTATTTACAAGGACAGGATATAGGGGGTTGGTTTTTTAAACCATTAAAAAAAATTCCCACCAGGTGATCTAACATTAATGAAATATTCATTTCATTTTCTTTCTGGTTAAACTTGTGTCTTGAAATGCTTTGTTGTATCTACTTAGGATGATCAATGATACCCTCCAGGGGAGGATTTCTCTAGTGGAATCCTGTGGAAGAGGGCATTAAAATTGCATGAAGTCGCTCATATAATTTTAATGGCTATCAAAAGAATTTAGTCTCAGATCGGAAAGAATTTAAACTCGGGACGCTTTTGCTAGGGAAGGTTGACATGATATTGTATTGAGCCTGACCCTACAAGGACCATACAGGATGTGCTCCAAGATGCAGTGTCAAAGATATATGACAAATCTTTTCTCTTCAGAGAACTTCCTGCCCTGCATAGAGGTTAGTCAATCTAACTTAGCCATTCTGGATCCAGTATTTCTATGAAACAAGGTAGTTGGATGGGTGATGTCACAGAAGTAAAATCTGGGACTCAAATTCTTAGACCGCCTGTGTTTAGGATAATCTATTACCCTAGTATGGGTGAGCGCTAACTTAAGAGAACAGTGTATATGAATATTTAGACTTTTGTTGTTGTTTAGTCGTTTTCAGTTGTGTCTGATTGTTCATGAACTGCGGCCCCCCTCCCCGCCCCCGCCTTGTTTTGGCAAAGATACTAAAGTGGCTTGCCATTTCCTTCTCCAGCTCATTTTACAGATGAGGGAACCAAGGCAAACAGGGTTAAATAACTTGCCCAGGTCACACAGCTAATAAGTGTTTGAGGATGGATTTGAACTAAGGTCTTTCTGACTCCTAACTTCCCTGGAGAAAGAAATGGCAAACCACTTCAGTATCTTTGCCAAGAAGATTTCAAATGGGGTCATGAAGAGTTGGACACTACTGAAATGAATGAACAACTACAACTTCTAGATTCCAAGCCTGGCACACTTTCCACCATGCCAAGTAGCTGCCCTAATATCTAGACTTACCATCTGAATAATTTGTGTCTTTTTTTCCTGTGGGTTTGGAGGTCTGTAGGTTTGTGTGAGAGGAAGACTGGAAGAGTTATTCATAGTCCAATGAGATGCTTCACTGTGCTACACCTCAGGGCCTTAGTTCACAGAATTTGCTGTCCTGCCATCGTGGGTGGACCAGAATATTCTATTGATCTGTACTGTTTAAAGATTGAAGTTGGGGGCCCAAGCAAGGGGAAGCCTTAGTCTTATCTCTTCCCTATCCTCCACCTTCAATAATGTGCATGAAAAGAGCAGAAAGGGTTTTAGCATTGGGGCACATGAGGGCTCTTGGCAATTTATCAGGATGGTAGCCCCTACATGGGTGATGATGACTAGATGAAATCTAGACCTTGCAGGTTAAAATTGGGAGGCGTATGGTATGTCTTCCTAAGTCAGAGAGAGGTCTCTTACAGAATGCCCTGAGCTCCAGACCAAAAAAAAAATAGTTTAAAAGCCTGGGGCACTAGCTCTTTAGTTAGAAGTATATATCCTTAGTGTCTTAAAGAGCTTAGTGCCTGGGGCAAAGAATCTCCTGCTGGAGATGAACACCTTCTAGCTAAGTCTTTGAAAGGAAGAAGATTGGTTATGTAAGGGGAAAAAAAGCAGGGAAGGTTTATTATTATTAATTATTATAAATCCAAGAGAGGACTTTTGCTGGTCCACAACTAAGGGTCAGATGATTTTCTAAAGCCTTGGGGCATTAATCTAAAAGCTAAAAAGATAGTGCCCATAGCAGACGCTACTCTTCTCAGAAGGAATACATAGACAGGATTTCAGCAAGAAGTTAAAGACAGAGAAAAGCTTTGATTTTTTTCTAGGCACATGGTGATTTGTCTAGTGGAGCCATGCTTGGTAGGGTCCATTAGAGACCACATGTCCAGTGGAGTAGCAGTGTCCAGAGGAGATATGTCTAACAAAACAGTGTCCCATAGAGACTATGCATTTAGTGGAGCAGTGCATGGTGCAGATAGTGTATCCATCAGAGTAATTTCTGGTAGAAGGAACGTGATGACATTACTAGAATGTAACAAGACTGTTGGAGATAAATTGCTCTTCCACACATACCTTGGCCATATATGTGTCCTAGGAGTGTCCACCCTTCGAGTATTTGTTTTTCTGGAGAAGGTGTGCCCCAGGTTTATGGAGAAAATGGTTTACCATTATTCTTCTTAATATGGTTTTTCATTAAATGTCTTTGCTTTGAATTAGTTGTCCCCTCTGGTTGACTAACACATAAGAGGGGGCTCAAAAGCTATAGAGATGATGGACCCAAGAGTATCTTGAACCTGGGATAATCATTTCTGGAGTGTCCTCTTTGTGAGTTTGATGTGATACAACTACAGTTGTAATTGTAAGGTTAGATTTTAGTAAATAATTCTCTAGGAGAGAGAGGGTAAGTGGGAGGAACTCCCAGTGTCATTGAACCTGAAGTCTTTCTCTCTTCAACTCTGCCAGGAAGCAGGGAGCCAGAGATGGGCCAATAGGCATAATATTTGAGCTAATGCAGAAGATTAGCTTTGCAAAAGAAGCAGATGCTAGCAGCAGGATGGGGCAATCTGGCTCACAGAGGGTATTATTGAGGTCTGGCCTCCTAAAGAGCAAGGGGTGTTAAATAATAGTCTAAGGCAGGGGATAGAAAAGGAAATTTAACCTAGGGCTTCAGTCAGTCACTTTAATCCAAATATTTTCCATCTTCTGCCTCAATACCTTGGCAAAGCCTTTTTGTTGTACCTGGAACACTCTAGCTTACCTTCACCTCCTGGACCCTCCTAAGTCTTGGCTCAAGTACCACCTTCTTCGGAAGACCTTTCTTGATTTCCCCAGTGTTCCATCTAGTGTTCCATCACCCTAATTATTTTGTATTTATTTTGTGTAATCCTATATTTGCTTATTAATGAAAATTTTTTATCCTCTCAGTAGAATATAAGTTCCTGGAGGGGAGGGGCTATCTCCCTTTTGTACTTGTATCCCAATTACACATTAAGCATAAATAGGTGTGGGATAATTGATTGCTCCATAGTGAATTGGCAAATCAACCATCATGGAGATTGTGAATTATGGTTTAGAGAAATGAGTTTTCAGAAGTCCAGAAACATCAAGATTTACAGAGGAGAGTGAAGAGAATGACTGCAAAGTTGGGGAAGAATACCTGAAGCCCAGGAGAAAGGATCTGTATGTGTGGGAGGGATGGGGAGGTGGGTGTTGTTGTTGTTGTTGTTGGTGGTAGTCCTTTGTTCTCCAAGAGGATCAATGACATCAGGAGGGGGATGTCTTGATTTGCCAGTGAACTGAATTTAAGTGAGGCAGAGTCTCTCTCCTCCATGTATTTTGAAGGGAAGGGTCAGGTCCTAGATTTCCACACAGAGAGAGGAAAGAACAGGAGATTCTGACAGGTGGTGGCACCACTTGTAATTTTGCCAATGGAATCCAGCAGCTAGAGAGATAGGGACTGATATCACATCAAAGGCCTAATAGAAAGGGGCATAAAGGAAGAAAAGGCGAAGAAAGAGGAAGGACTAATTTTTATAATTGGCACAGAGGACCAGAAGAGCCTCCCTAAATATTCTTTCCCGCAATGAATGGTAGCAAATCCTTAGGATGAAAACAAAAAACAAACATCCCCCAAACAACTAAATAAGGGTTATGAGCTATTCTCTGAGCATCCCAGCCCACAGGGATGTCACTTAGTGTGAAACATTCATTTAGAAATTAATCACAGACTGTTCTATCAGTTTTAAACCATTATTTAAATCATGTATTGCAATCCAGCTTTTCATATGTTCATATCTTGTATCTCCAAGTAGGTATAAACCCCTTGAGGTCAGGGGTCATGACTTACTCATCTGTTTTGAAAGTACAATGTGGAAAGACTGCCATACTTGTAGTTTGGAGGACCTGGGTTTGAATTTCACCTCTAAGAATTTACCAGCTGTGTGACTTGGGTGGCGAGTCACCCAAGGTCTCAGAGCCTCAGTTTCTTTCAAGGCTCTTCTCATGTACCATCCATTATATTTTCCTGGTCCCTTTAATTGTTAAATATTCTTTTGCTTCTCCTCAAATAATTACATGTATATTATCTGTTTACATGCCATATCCTGGTAGTACAATGTAATGCCTTGAGTAGAAGCTGCATTTTATTTTGTTGTATCCCCAGTGTCATATACATAGTTGGTGCTTAATAAACGCTTATTGGATTGGAATGGATCAGTTCTGCTACTAATTAGTTGTGTGACATTAAGATCTATCCTTTGGTTTTCAGTTTTCCTCCTTGGTAACATGATGGAGTTGGAGTAAAATCCTCCATGGTTCCTTTGAGTATTTGCAATAAAATAATGATCTCCTCTTGTAGATTTGAAATAAGGGATTTCAACAGAAAACAAAAGAAGACTATGAGCCCCAACCAGAGAATAACCAGGGCTGGGCCCTCCAGTGGGCAGTCTGGCAGTTTAGGTTCAGAATGGGAAGCAAATAAATAGTGCAGAAATGATACTTAAAAACAAACAGCATTGTTTCAATTGAATGAAGCTCCCTGTGTTGGGGTTTCATGATATGTTGTGGTGGAACCATCTTAAAGAATTCAGAATTAGACCACCTGCAATCCAAGTATAGGCATTTATTGAGATTGACATCTCTCATCAAGCATTGCTTCTCTGAAGCAACTTCAGAGAAAGCAAGATGGATTCTTATAGGATAAAGATGCAATTAAATAACGGAAATTATGAATATTACAAAGGCAGGAGGGGTTTGTTAAGGGATTAGGTAATAGGGGAGGGGTCCCAGCCACAGTGGAACTGTGCATGTGGTTACCCATAATGCATACAAAAAAACCCATTTAAGAGGGTATGTATGTATGATAATGATATTATAATAAGCCTCTCTACATTATAAGTTCTTTACTAATACTGTGCAGGTGCCTACTTAGGGAAAATCCCTTCTATTGTTTTGGGGTCCACATCCTGCTTGGGCATCTTGGTGGTGCTGCTTTCTGACTGAGTATTGTAGTCCTGTCTGAGATTAGATGGATGTGGTTGTGGTTGAGTGCATGGACATGCCTGCTGTTCTGTGAGAAATATGAGTTCATGGATACACCTGCTGTTCTAGTGAGCAGTAAGGATATACCAAGAAGTTAGGATATTGAATGAGTGTATGTGTGGTGGGGGAGTGGCTAGGTAGGTGCAGTGGGCCTGTTGTTCAGTGCGGCTGATAAGAAAGTTAAAATATTGGGGCTGTGGGCAGCTTTATTAGGATTCCATCACCTGGACTCCCATTTCTTCACAGAGGCATGCCAGGTGAAAAGGGTGTGTTTCTTTACGTGGCTTTGCAGGGTCTTTCAATCCTAAGGAGCCTTGGCTACTCATGTGTTGGGCTTTTATGCCATAAATTACAGGAAGGCTGCTTCAAAGGTTCAAGCCATAGGTTCAAGTGCTTTAGATGAGAGGTGGGGGACACATGTGGCCTGGACACCAAAGGTTCCCCACCATTGCTGTAGACCAGTCAAGTCTTGCGGATGGTTTCATTACCTTTTAAGAAAAAGTTAACCTTTGTGGCTAGGAATTTCCAGTTTCCCTGATTATGCTTAGAGAATTTATATCTGCTTGACAAGGTCTTATGTCATGCTTCCTAATTGGATTGGTGGTGGGTGTTGTTCCTAGTTCAACAACATTAATTTCCTGACTCTCAGATCAGACCAAATATAAATCTTCATTTCACCTTTTACTGTCTTGATGAATCAAATTCTTTTTTTAAGATGTAAAAAACCAAGGAAATCACATGTAGTAATCTGGGAATCAGATCTACAGATTAAAAAACAAAAAGAAAAAACAAACTTAGCAAAATATTCTCTGAACAGAATCTGAAATAAATCTGGTATTTCATGGATTATATGAAATCCTAGTGTTAGAGACAGAAAGAGACCTTATTCTTGGTTAAAATGAGATTGGTTTACAAAAAAATTAAACTTGTACCTAGATTTTCAGAAACGCAATTGTGGCCTGAAGAGAGCTGCCTCATATTTTTATTACACCAATTTTAATAGTTAAGAGATACTGAAGATATTACATTTAACAGAGGAAATAACTGTAACATAATAAGGAGTCCAAGGTAAGATTTTAGGAAAATTGTGATGTCAGCGAGGTGACCCCAGCCTTCCACTTTGGGTTCCTTTTTTCTCTCTTATGCTAAACTCCTCTCAAGAAAAAAATGTTCTCTCTCAGTCACTTTTACCTTATTGTGATGTTCACTCATCCTGTTTTGCTTGGCTTGAGAATTCCCATTGCAAGCTATTAGCTCACACTAATTATTGTCTAGTTTCATAGTCACAGCTCTAGGAGATGCACAGAAACTTAGATGACTCTTGATATGTATAGCAATGACGATGAGTCTGATTGCTCCTAGGAAATAGGGCAGTGGTCACCAGCCCACCAGCTTTCATTGGCCGGCCCTTTTCAGTTTTGCTTTCAAGTTAACTTTATGAGAACCAGGGGCATTATGGGGATTTGAAAGAAATTCCTTCAACCCTGGTTTCACTTGGATCCTTTGCAGATTTCAGAGATAACTTGAAAAGGATACAAGTTAGTGGCCCAGGGATATGAGAGGAGTTAGAAGGAATTTTGGAACATAACCTATACAAGAGTTTAGACTAAGAGAACCAAAGTAGTAGCATGAGAAAAGAAGTTCAAAAGACAGATTCAAAAATACCTAAAGGTGACATCGCAAAAGAGCTGCTGATTTCACTGGGGATCACCAAGTTTAAGGGCTGGCAGAATCTATCCCTGTGTGGAGGAAGCCATATTGAAGTATGCCTAGCTCCTAGTACAATACAGGGACCTGGCACATAATAAAAACTTGAAATAAAAACTTATTGAATCCATTAGATGATGACTAGCTAGATGACCAGCAGCAGCTCAGCAGAGATGCCTAGGGGAGATAGGAAGGACCAAATAGAAAGGATTAGGAGGATGCTGACAGTTTTTCACTAGTGGGTGTGTGTTCTCTGGTTGTGAAAATGTGCTCTATCATGTGTGTTCTCTGAAATGTGTTCCCAAATTTGTGTGGAAACATGGGATGCTATATTCCAATCTCTCTGTCTCTGTCTCTGTCTCTGTCTCTCTCTCTCTCTCTGTTTCTCTCTCTCTTTGTCTCTCTCTGTCTCTCTCTCTCTCCTCTCTCTCTCTGTCTTTCTGTATGTGTGTGTGTAAATCATTCAGATTAGATTGTAAACTTCTTCAGGGTAGGAACTGTCTTTTTTATTATTTGTATCCCCAGTGCCTGGTACATAGTATTTACTTAAGAAATATCTGTTGAATTGAATTAAAACTTTCATGTCATTTGTTTTGTTCTGCTATTAAGACAGAATGATGTAGTAAAGAGAGTACAGGACTCTAGATGAGAAAGACCTGTTTGAATGTTTCTTTAGACACTAGCTTGTGACTCTGGGTAAGTTACTTGTTCTCTCTGAGTCTCACTCTATGCTTTTATAAAATGAGAATAATAATAGCATTTACATGAAAGGGATATTGAGAATAAAATGAGATCATGTGAGCTAATGTTATTAATAATGAGATTTAAGGAAAATTATTACTATAATTATTACTACTAAATAATAGATGCCTTTTTCTTTGAACTCTGGTTGGTATAGTAAAATAAAATACATTGGTTGGGGCTCGTGAGCTGTGGTTTTTAGTAGGTGTTGACTCATAAAGTATCTCAATACTGGAGCAGCTTTCTGGGGACTATGTGAGTGCAGGTAAATATTTGACATACCTTTATTCACTCTTCAGTATGCAACTACAGTGTAAAAAGGGACAATACTTAACTCAAAACAGAAGCCAGCTCTGTCAGTAGCCTTGGATTTTTTTTTTTTTTTACAAATCCATCCATCCATCCATCCATCAATTAACAAACATTTATAAAATTTTTTCTTTTCTCTTTCCTTTCTCCCATTCACTTCTCTGCCTTGTGTCTGTCTTTACCTATTACCATTGTAAAGATGCAGTACTTTGCAGCGGGGGAGTATGGTCAAATTACTTGGGGGAGATGTAGATTCTTAGCCAGTCAGGGCATACTGGTTATCTACACTTCTCCTTTCCTATTTGGGAGAGTAACATTTATACCTAGGCTTCCTGTAAAGGTGAAGCCTAGGGCAATTAGTGATGCATTTTTACCCTATGTTTGCAGGTTTCCTCTCATTTAAATTTTTTTCTGTGTCCATAGAGGTTTAAGATCTTAATATTGTCATAATAATAAACCCCCAAATATGCTTAAGAGGTCTCTATTCTATTCAATACAAGCCTTATCTGAGTGTGAAATGAAAGGCTTTGATCCTTGTGAAAGGAATTTCAGGCACGAGTGAATGGCTAGATAGTAGAGAAGGAATTTTTTTTTCAGAGGGGTAATTTCCCTCTGTGTTTCTGTGCGGTTGGCCACTTATACAAGACTACTTTGGTGCAGGCCTGGCCCTGCTCAGGTCTCCAGACCTCACAAATACTGCTATGATATGTGTCAGTACACATGATGCTTTTTAGCCTCTGAATAGTGTAAACTTTTAGAATCAAAGGACAACGTCAGAAAATATCACTGTTCAAGGGTCAGCTTTATATAGCTGAATCCAGAGGGGTCTCATGCATCACAGAAAAACCATTCCATTAAGAATCAAAGGATCTGAGGTTTGAATACCAGCTCTGCTTTTTGACTGCCTGAGTGACCTTCAACAAGTCTCTTATTTCTGTGGGAGAATTGAATGGACTAGTTCCCTTTCAGTTCTATATCCTTTGAAAACTAAAAGGAATAGGATTGATCATCTGCAGAAATAACCCAGGCTGAGATGGTTTTTTGAAGGTGTTGTTTCTGAAATTTCTGCAGAAGGGAACAATAAGACTCCCTTCAAAGGAAGCCTTGATTTGAAAGGTTAAAACAACAACAACAAAACTGTAATTTAGGAAATTTTAATATGTTATGAAAAAGCCCAGTTAAGACAGAAGTTGTTTTTTTTTTTTTAAGACAGAAGTTTTTGGTGCATATGAGGAATGCCGCAATAAGAATGTTGGAGAGTAGGAATTCGTCAGTGTGTCTTCGGTCTTGTCCAGTAGAAAGGCCCCTCTGAGTCTGATTCCAGGCCACTGGACCTCATTCTTTTGACAGAAAAGTCCCTAGAACAGAGAGGAACAGTTTATCAGGCTTGATGAAATTAACCCTTATTACCATCTGACTAGAGAGTCAGCATGTGTAACATACTAGCTGAGTGAACACATGCAAATTAGTTAATTACGCAGTGAGGCCAGGCAACACCAAGACTGAAAGCTTGGATCTGTATGTGGGGAAGGAGTTTCCACATCTGGAGTTCCCTTCACAGACTAAATCACAGGACTGGACCAGAATTAATCTCTCTCATTTTCTGATTTCGTATTCACCATGGAAATGTTAGGTTACAGAATTTAATGCCTTGAAAAACTCCCCTCCCTCCCCTTGGCCCCTCATGCCAGGGTTTGGAGGTGGTCGTGATGTCACTGTAATGATTATTACTGGTGCCAGTGACTGGTACTAGGTCTTGGGCCACATATGTCTAGTATTTTGAGGTAATAAACCGTTATTCGGGTCAATAAGTCAGTCTCTTGTGAGTTTGGTTAGTGTAATCGATTTCTCACTGCCTGATTACCTCTGGGTAAATTGATAAAATTGAGTTTCTGAGCCTTTAGGGTTGAAGGCTAGACTATAGAAACTTGTTCACTTTCTCAAAGCACTGGCACCCTGTGAGGCCCAGCAGCTCAATATTCTTTCTTTAACATCACCTTCGAGCTGGAATGTGATAATAGCTCATTCTTATACAGCACTTTGAGGTTCTCCCTATAATGCAGTAAGGTAGAAGTGCAAACTTTATTTTACTCACTTAACAGTTGAGGAAACTGGGTCAAGTGCCTTGGCCAAGGCCACCCAGCTGGCAAGTATCAGTACAGGGATTCGAATGCAGATCCAATTCCCAAATCCAACATTCTTGTAATTCTTGTTGATTTTTAGTGTGTTTGGTACCACTGTTCAGATGCTACTGCATTGGTTTCAGGATCCATGCCATCTATTCTCCAACCTCTGTCCAGGTATTCCCCTGTCAGTACCTGGGAACAGCTGGAGTTCCAGGCTCACAGTCCAGACCCCTGCTGCCCTTGGTGTGCCATTCTATCACCCAAGCAGCTGCTGGATTGGCCATTCTGATCTTGGACCCCAATGGTCTACAGAACCACAGAATCTCAAAGTTGGAAGGATCATTAGCGGCACACACCAAGCTCCCAGTGTACCGAACATGGCTCACGATCTATGTTCAGGCCAGACAAAATCATAGAAATTAATACCAACTTAGGAATGGCTAAACATCTATACCGTGTGATTCGAGAAGTACTATTGAGGCTACATAGCCTGCAAGTATCACTCCTGATGTCCTTCCTATCACAGTGCCTGAAATTTCATCATTTGAACATAGTTATCCTGGGTTGTCATTTTCCCTTGTTAAAATGCAAATACGCTGTTTTAAGCTAGGCCCAACACAAGCCATTCTAGAGATCTGGATTAAAATGTAATGAGACACTTGTGGGCCATATAACATTGAACAAAGTTGAGTTTTTCAGCAATAAAAGAGAGATTCAATAAGTAATCAACATGGATTTAGGTAGATGTGGGTATACTTTGCCTTTGAACCTGTCATAGTGGCAGCCTCTGATGAGATAGGTATGTTGATTTGCAAAGCAATGGGGATTCTGTCAAATCTGAGGAGCCACAACTCTTCATAGACTTTGTTTTCTTGTTGTCTTTGTGCTTCATTTTTGAAGAGGACAATGACATCAGGAAAATGATGACATGACTTGCAGTTGACTTTGATTTGAGTGAGGAAGGGCTGTGCAAGGTCATCAGCCTCCCTTTCTCCTCCAGAGCCATCTGGGTGAAGTGACCTGATATTCATCAGGAGGACTGGAGATGACCCAGCATGCAATGAGAGACCTTGGCTCTTTTAGGCTAAGGCCTTTTCAGGTTCTCACTTTGAGTGAGGTAACACCCATTCAGTGAATAGTCCTCTTTAAGAAGTGAGTCAAGAGATGGCCCCTTTAATTAGAAAAAAGAAAAAACATCAAACTGGGAGGGGAAGAGCCTCAGGGTTGGTACTCAAAAGAGAAGCAGTTACCATTGACATTCACTCTGAGCCAGGAGGGCCCAAAATATAGCTAATAAGTGGAACTTGGGCAGGCACCTATTGTGGTCCAGTCTATGAGCTTCAGAGTGAAATGAGTCAGAAAAGAGAAAGAAAGGGAAGGAAGGAAGGAAGGAAAGAAGGAAGAAAGGAAGAAAGACAGGAAGGCAGGAATCTATACAGTGAACTCCAAGTTCGCTGGGGAGCTTCCAGCCCTCAAAATTGAGGGCTTAATTTTCTATGCCTTTGGTGACCAGAAAGCCGTGGCAGTGTCTTGGGCCATAGTCCTTTAGATTAAGCAAGTCCTAAGGGCTTCTTTGGTCTTTTAAAAAGAAACCAGCTAAGATGTAGTGCTGCTCCTTATACCTCAGATCCTGAGAAGGGTAACAGTTTCAAAACAGAAGAGTTTATCAGATTAGCTCATTGTCACTTTAGGAAGGTGAGAGCAGTTTCCTCAGTGATTAGACACACAAAAACAAATTTTTAAATGCTACATTAGAATTCTAGATTAGAAGGCACTTCCTGAGGAACAGCAAGTTGGTATTGTAAGGATGCTACATTGGGAGTCACGGGGTACCATGGGAGTATTGGTTGTTTTGGGGAAAGATGGGGTGAAATTGGGCATATAAAAGAGACTAACCCACTTAATGTTACCAAGGACCAGCTTTAATCCAGTCATGCCCTATAGTTGAGCTATTCGGTAGTAGTATTAAGGGACATTGGACATCAAGAATAAAGAGTTTCTCTTAGGCAAACACAAATATTATATGCTAGCCTATGCCCGTCTTATTTTTCATAGACTACACAGTCCACGACCACTTTTCAGAGGTCACCTCCTTCATCCCCCAGTGTGGTTATATGGATGAGAGTAGGGACAGTGTTTTTAAAGGCCTCTAGGGAAGGGAGTTTCAGTATTTTACACTGTTCAGTGGTTCATCAGTTAGGAAATTCGGCTTGTTAATTAAATCAGAATCTTTCATTTTGCAACTTAAGCTATTTTCTTTCTTACGCATTTTCTCTCTTCAGGCACACTTTTGTATCTTCTCCCCTTTGAACACTGGAGGCATATGTTCACAGTCTGTTTGGCAATCTATGATTTTTAGAGAAGTCAATTTAATAATAATTTTATTGTTGTTGAGTTGTTCCAGTCCTATCTGACTCTCCATGACCCCCCTGGGGATTTTCTTGTCAAAGATACTGGAGTGATTTCCTATTTCCTTCTTCAGCTCGTTTTTCAGATGAGGAAACTGAGGTAAACAGGATTAAGTGATTTGCCCAGGGTCACATAAGTTGGTGAGTGTCTGAGGCTGGATTTGAGCTCAAGTCCTCCTAAGTCCAGGGCTGCCACTGTACCACTGCTCAAACTAGCTGCCCAATAATAATAATGATAGCTAGCATTTATATAGTGCCTATATGTTCCAGGCACTGTACTAAGCACTTTACAAATATTTCCTATGGTCCTCACAACTATGGGAGGTAGCTCTTCTTATCATCATCATTATACAATTGACGAAATTGAGGCAAAGAGCATTTAACTGACTTGCCTAGTAAAAGCTCAAAAAATGTGTCAGGTGGGATTTGACCTCAGGTCTTCCTGATTCCAGGTCCAGTGCTCTATTTACTGGGATACCAAGCTGGGTATCAGTTTCTTCATTGTGAGGAGAAAAGATTGGAGCAGATGATGTCTAAGGTCCTTCCCTCAGCTAATGTTCCAAAGTTCTATGATTCCACATCTAGCTATTTGACTGACCATATTATAGTGATGGATTCCAAGACTGGTAATGGAAATGATGGCATTATTAGAGGTGGTCTCTTGTAGATCCTTAGACAAAAGGCATGGAAGTTGAAACACAGACCCTGGTTTATTATGCTGGGTTCCGCCCGTGCTCCCTCCCCCTCCCCCTAGTAAGTGTTCTAGAGTCACTTGAACATGAGAGCTAGAAGAGACCTTAGAGATTATGGGGTTGATGTTCTATGATCAGGAAGCTAGTCCTTCCTAGCAGAGATCGAAAGAGATTTGTACCCCATTTTGTGGACATTCATATTTGTACAGAGGATGGGAAGCCTGAAGCTATACAGGGCAGACGTTGGGAAGATTCTAAAAGCCCATTATGACAATTCCCAACTTTCAGAGTATAGGACTAGTTGAAGCAGCCTTGCATTGGGGTTCTTGCAGGGGTCTCTGAAAGGCGAACTTTTACTGTCTTTCAGGTGAATGGCTGCTCATAAGTTGTTCTTTTCTAGGAAAAAGTGTAACCATGAAGGTGTTGTAGCGAGCAGTCCCCTTGGTACTCCTCCCTTCCCCTCCTTTTGGAAAGAGAGAGTAGAGATCCTCACTGACCATGCCTATCTCTGCTTACTGGGGCCATTTTGGATCAAGACCTTCTCTCTTAGCCACAATCTTTTCCTCTCATTTCTCCTCTCCCCTCACCTGTGACAGGAGCTGAAAAGAGCCTAGCTACAGGGGCCTATGACTTTTTTATATCCAGAGGGAGAAAGAAGTCCTGGACTCCATTTTAAACTTCTCTGATTCTTAGGCAATCTATCAGGTTAAATAAAATTAATCAATATCAACTCATTTAGTCCTCAAGTTAGAGATTTCTTTCCTCTTACCATTGCTTAGGAAGAGTGATCTTTGCCCTAAGTTAGGAAGGAAACTTTCTAGCCAGTTTCCTGCTGTGTAGTTAGAAAATCAGTCTTTTCCCACAATAGCACCCACTGACCACAACCAAAATATACACAAGGAAATGCACATGTCTGGGTTGACCACAAATGCTTTTTTCTGTGAAGAAAAAAGATCAGAATGATAAAACAGTTAGGAGCACCTTTAATCAACAAGCAAGTGGAAGAGAGGAGTGAATAAAATAAGGCGAGAGAAAACCCAATTGCCTTTTTTCAACTCCTGGTAGGGGGTGTTCAGTTCTATTTAAAGGTAGCTAGCTAAGTGGCACAGAGGATAGAGTGCTGGATCTGGAGTCAGAAAGACATGAGTTCAAATCTGACCTCACACACTTAGTAGCTGTGTGACCATGGGTAAGTCACTTAAGTGCTATCTGCCTCAGTTTCCTCATTTGTAAAATGGAGGTCATAATAGCACCTACCTCCCAGGGTTATTGTGAGGATCAAATGAGATAGTTTTTGTAGAACACTTTAGCACACAGTGCCTGGCACATTGTAGGTGCTGTCTAAATGCTGGTTTCCTTCCTCTCTCTGCAGGTATTTATTGATGGTCATAAGTCATAGACTAGTAAACTTCCACAAACAGGGGTAGTGTCTGTCTTTTTGATCTCCACTGATTTTTTTCTGGATTGTTCCTTAGTTGCTGCTGCCACCACCATTATTACCTCTGCTGTTCCCATATGCTGGCCCTTGAGGTACTCAGAGATACTGGGGTAAAAAGAACCCAGCTACTTCCATTGCAGTTACCACCCTAGTAGACCATTCAAATACTCACAAGGCCCTCTGTTTAAGCATAAAGGGGGCTGTGTGTGCATGTGCTGTGTTTTACCCTGGTAGGTTATGGGTATCTACGTTAGTTTGTCTAGATGTGACTCAAAGGGAGACATGAATAAATATCTCTAGAGTGTCCTCCATTCACCCTTCTCAAAAGAGAGACTGACTCTTGCCAGGAAGGGGAGAATGAGTTTGGGACCAGAGGCCGACAATTATGTCCTCCTCAGAAATAGGGGATATCAGTCTAGAATTATATCTATTTGCCCTACCTAATTATTGTTAGTCTCAGGAAAATAAATTTTAGTTTCAAGCTGAGCTCTTGATCAATACCCCTTAAAGGTGGGAAAGAAATGCCTCTGACCACATATCCAAAGCTTGATTCCCATCCCCCCAAAATGCCATTTGATAGCAAACAGAAGTCAGAGAAAGTATACAGATGAGAATATATACCAGACAATATGAAGAGTGAATGAACTCTTCCATTGGGAATGAAATATCTCCACTCAAACAAGAGTGTTATCAAATCTTACCCAAGGGAAATTTCTCAAAATCTCTAGTATTATAAATTGGGGATAAAGACATGATGGGGACCATCAGCTCCTTTCATGTCTGCTTCTCCCCAGTCCTTCTCTCACTTTGGGGACCTGAAGATTGTCTGAAACCTTGTATTTTTTCTTGAAGCTGGAAGCTGCAAGACCAGTATCTCTCTTCTCCCAAGCTTTCACCAACTCCAACCCTCATGCAGCCACAGACTATTGAATAATCAACTTCCATCAATGAAGATTGTTCCATGCAGATGGTCTTTGAGACATGGGTTACGTAAGGAAAAGAAACACAAAATAGAGACAAAGGCAGCCAGTGGATCTGGTGCAAGATTGCCTGGTTAAGTACTTGAGTCCCTGGCCTCAATGGGATTGACACAATCCCAGAATAGGGAAGGATCCTGTCTCCCCACCCTTCACTGGAGTCATATCTTGTTACCTCATCTGGAGTGCAGAAGCAAAGAGGATGTCAGCCAGAAATTGCCTTTTCTTTTAACTGCTGTGGTACCCTGTCTTCTGGCTGCTGTTATGGGGTAGACAGAATGGGAGGGAGATAACCAAGAGACTACTTGTGTTCTTTCATATCATGTTAGAATGCCAAGTACTTTCAGAAATGAGTCAACGCACAGCTGGAAATGCTTTTCCTCAAACCTTCCACATTGCTAACTGGATGTCAATAAAGAATTATCTCTGCATCGTCTGTGTTGCCTCCAGGGAGGGCAAATTTGAGCATGATCTTCTTATAAAACAAATTGGCCAAAAGAAGGCTAGAAGATTTTGGAGATTATAGATCCCTAACTGGTGAATCCCTCCCAGATCCTCACATATCATTGGTGCAGTGTGTACCTAGGGTAGTCATAAGCAAACTTATGAAGCCTGGTTTGTCTTCAGGGCTGTCTCCTTCATAATTTCTATGCCTTTTCCTTCCCACTCCTCTGCTATCATGCCTCCTCTTCTTCTCCCCCAGTAGGCTTCCATTTCCTTCATACTTTCCCTATCCCAATCTCCTTTTTCTTCATTATCTATAACACACACATTATATATTTTCCCCCAATTTTTAACAATTTTTATTTATTTTAAGTGAATGCATATATAATATTGAGAGCATAGGATTTGATTAAGTAGAAGGAGGTGACCACATTTTGCAGAGCAGATGAAACAATAGACCTGGAGTCCTGAATTTTGGGTTTATCTTTCAATTCTGTCACGAATTAGCTCTGTAACTCTAGCATAAAGGGGCATATGTTTGGCTTTGCTATATTGGGGTAGCAGTTCCTTGATTAGGCTTCAGCTAGCTTGAAGAGGGAGATATCAGGCATCTTGTGGTGTTGAGGATAAGATCAGAAGCCACAGTCACCTGAGTAGGAAATGCCAAAAGATACGCTTGGGTCAACTGCACTGAGCTTCTTCCCATTATATCCTGATGGAAATAATTTTTCTTATACTGGGTTTAAAGAGGAAAATGTTAAGGGGAAAGTGTATATATGTGTTCTTACATTTGGGAAGACTTTCTTTTTTTTTAAACAAATGCTCTCTCTCCGTTTCCAACCCTCACCCTAGAGTGTGTGTGTGTGTGTGTGTGTGTGTGTGTGTGTGTGTGAGAGAGAGAGAGACAGAGAGAGGAGAGAGACAGAGAGAGAGGAGAGAGAGACAGAGATAGAGAGGAGAGAGAGAGTGAGACAGACAGAGACAGAGAGAGACAGACAATGTATCTTTAAGGGACTGTCACCCTCAAAACTTGGATACAAACCAGACAAATAACCATGGTGTTAACTGTGGTATTAAGAAGTATAGACTTCATGGATTAACATTTCAAGGGATAAGCTTCCAGCTGTAGTGACAAGAGAGATAAAAGGGTACCGGAGTCCCCTTTATCCTTCCTTCTTCCTTCTTCTGTGTTCTTAGAGGGAAAAGTGGGAAAGAGGCCAGCAAGTGATAGAGACTGGGTGGTACCTTTTATAGTGGCTGGATCTTGTTAAGAAGCAGGGGGAGGCTTCTCATACTACATAGCTCTCTATATGCCCATCAGCTCTTAGCAGATTCAGGCTTGTATCTGGTTAGCACCTGATCTCCATCAATTTTGCTTTATTCATTAGCTCTGGATCATCAGCAAAGTGTCCTGGGTTGGGGAGGGAGTTGGAAAGTGGAGGATGAGTTCCAGCCTTACCCTTTCTCCCCCTCTTCTCAGTCTGCTATAGCTGCTGCGTCTCTCAGACAGAAGAGAAACCTGTGTGACGTGTCCTCATTTGCTTCTTTTTGGAAGGAGTCTTATTCTCAGAAGCCAATGGGAGTGGAGGGCCTTTCGACTTCTGAAGCATCCATGCTCTTCTTTTTGTCTTTAGCTGACCTGTCCCTAGCTCCCCAATTCGAGCTTCACTTTCCTTAAAATGAGAGGCTGTTTTAGAAGCCTTATAAGGTCTCTTCCACTTCAAACATTCTTTGATTCTGTGAAGGTGAATGAGCATTGTGAGCAAAGACTCAGAAGCCCCCAAATAAGGAAGTATTTGGAGTCAGGGAGGAGACCAATCTGGGCTGGAGGATGAAGGTTGAGGTAAAGGACCCACATGATAGACAAGGCTGGAAAGATGGGATCAGGTCAGATTGTACAACTCACTCGTGTCAGTTCAGTCTAGTGTTGGTTTATATATCCAGCTGACATCATTTCCTCCTTAAAGGTCGGGTCTAGCTGATTTGAGCTCCAAAGGGTGTTGACTCCTGGATATGTGGTGTTCCCTACCCTCTTTCACCCCAGGAGCCCTTTAGAAGGAGACATCTGGGCATCAATTCAGGCTCCAGTAGCCACTCCTCTTTGTCAGATTGTCAACCAAGTACCTGGAGTTAACTTTAGGTGGCCACCTTTCAGTGCCATGCCAATATCAGACTAATGAGGAAGTCTAGAACGTTTCATGTTTGTCACCATCCAAAGTTAACTGGACTCCAGCTGGAGAGCTACCAATAATGAGCTCCATGCCAGTAGCACTAAGGCCTCACATGAAAGCAGCTACTGTATGCATAGTCCTGCTAAGTGGCTTGTGTCTCTGTGTGTTACCTGGCTCACACACATATATCGTTTGGATTTCCTTCATCCTCTAACGGTCAGCCAGTGCCGATAATTGGAGCTCATTGCTATTGGCATTTGAATCTAGGAAGCTGTCATTTAAGCATTCTTGTCGGCAGGAGTTTGGTAATAAATTGCTACAGGGTGGAAACAGATGATGGAAGGAAAAAAAAAAGAAACATCTGAAACAAGGAATGACAGAGTTGTTTGGGCACCCAGGGTCATATAGATAATTTTTCATGACCAAAAGAGAGTTTATGAAGGAGAAGAAATCAACATGTTCACACTGAACCAATTCTTTTCTCCCCTTCACTTGTCCCTCCTTCAAACTTTCTGTGGTTATCATCATCCTCCCTGTCACTGAGGCTTCACACTTCTGCAATCATCTTTATTTCACATCCCATATCCAATGTTTTGCCAAGTCCTAGTGATTCTGTCTCCACAGTGGCTATCACATTCATCCCCTTCTCTCCACTTTTTGTCAATCTACAATTATTTATTAAATGCTTACTCTGTGCTAAGCTCTGGGGATACAAAAATTCCCCCAAAACCAGTTTACACCCTCAGGGAGCTTCCATTCTTTTGGGAGAGATAAGTGGTAATTCAATCTAATTATGTTCAGTAAACACAAAGTAATTTGAGAGGAGAAGGTTTGAACCAACAGCTAGGAGGGATCAAGTGAGGCCTCACATAGAAGATGGTATTTGAAATTAGATTTTCAAGGAACTAGGAATTGTAAGAGGTGGAAATGAGGGTTTGTATTCCAGTTATGGGGGTCAATCTTTGCAAAGGCACAGAGATGGGGGATGGAATGTTGTGTAGAAGACTTTGGTGGTCTTTGACTGTGGGGAGTAGAGCTGGGCTAAACCACTTTACTCATTCTTTTTCCCTTTTCTTTTCTGTAGGTCACAGACTTTACATTTTTTAAAAATTTATTTTTCATTTAAAAATACATTTTCAATTATCAAGCATTTATTTTTTTCTTGACCTGCTATCCCTTCTCCCTCCATACCTTTCCTCTCTTCCCCACAGCCCCCCCCCCCCATTAATCCTGGGGGAAAACCCCCAACAACTTGGAATAATCAAACCTAGTTAAGCAAAATAAATTTCCATATTGTTCACATCCTGAAAGTGGTCTGCATATTAGTATATAACCTCTCATTCAGGAGGGGGCTAGCATTCTTCTTCATTAGTCCTTGGAATCATGGTTGATTATTGTTCATTTTTATAATAGTGATATTACAGTATAAATTGTTCTCTTGGTTCTGCTCACTTCAATCTGTTTCAGTTCATATAAGTCTTCCCAAGATTCTCTGAAATCTTCTTTCTCCATTTCTTTTAGCATGATAGTATTCCATTACATCTATATGCCATAATGTGTTTGGCCATTCTCCAATTGTTAGATACTCCTTTGGTTTCCAGTTCTTTGCTACTACAAAAAAAGAGTTGCTATAAATATCTTTGGGCATATAATATTTTTTCTTTTTGCTTTGGTGTCTTTGAGGGTATAAGCCTAGTAATGATATCACTGGGTCAAAGGGCATTCACGATTTAGTAACTTTTTGGGCAAATTCATTTCCAAAATGGCTAGACCAATTCACTGTTTCACTAACAGTACATCCATGTGCCTGTTTTTCTCATAGCTCCTCCAACATATATTATGTTCCCTTTTGCCAATCTGATGAGTCTGAAGTGGAACCACAGAGCTATTTTTAATTTGCATTTTTATAGTGATTTGAAGTATTTTCTCATATGGCTTCTCAAAGGAAGATAGTTTGGTTTTCTTCCCTTGAGAACTGTTGCTGGGTC
Organism: Trichosurus vulpecula; assembly: GCF_011100635.1. Lineage (NCBI taxonomy): Eukaryota > Metazoa > Chordata > Mammalia > Diprotodontia > Phalangeridae > Trichosurus > Trichosurus vulpecula. The sequence continues at coordinate 311,010,718 of NC_050574.1, read as the reverse complement.
ATATTCTTTGACCATTTATCAACTAAGGGAATAGCTTTTATTCTTATACATCTGAATCAATTTCATATATGTCTTGGAAAGGAAACCTTTATCAGAGTAACTTGCAACAAAACATTTTTTCCCCAGATAACTTTCCCTTCTATTCTTATTTGTGTTGGATTTTTAAAAAGTCAATTTAATATAATCAAAGTTGTCTACTTAACCTTTTGTGATCTTTCCTTTTTGTTTTTGGTCATGAATACATCCCCTAACCATAGATATGAAAGAAAATTTCTTATTCATGCTTCTAATTTGTTGATGATGTGATCTTTTCTATCTAGATCATACAATCATTTGGAGCTTAGCTAAATGCATGGTATAAGGTATTGGCATAAATTTAATTTATACCAAATTGCTGTCCCGTGCCCCCAGAAGATTTTCTCAAATATTATGTCCTTACTGCAGAAGCTAGGGTCTTTGGTTTTATGGAACACTAGGCTACAAACTTAGTCTGTTTCCTTAAACTGCATACCTGATCTTTTACATTGGTCATCCTCTCTATTTTGTATTCAATATAAAAATGTTTTGATGATTACTGCTTTATATAATTTGAGGTCTGGCACTGCTAGCACCCTTTTCTTTCCACTTTCTTCATTATTTCCATTGAGATTCTTGACCTGATGATACACTGTACGCTCTCTATCTCCCTTTTTTGAGATCTAGGGGAAGCTTATTTCTAGGATTGGGCTTGTGGTCTCTCTGTGTGTTCAGAATCTGGATTCTAGGCATTCTCTAGGACACCTAGAAGTAGAGAATAGATTTATTGTTCCTATTTTGGGGATGGGAGTAATGTCCTTCATTTACAACTGTTTGGTTCCCAGAGATAAATGTTATAATTTATCTCACAGTCTTAGTGGAAACTTGGTCTTGATATCCATGATGGGCTACACCACGTGATATACAGCACCTTAGCCAATGATAAGAATGGCCCCTAATGCAAGAAAATGAGGTGTGTGCTCTGTAGAAAGTAACATCATATGTCAGTGTCTCCTAACTGAGGAGATAGCCACCTAATTGGCTAGTGTCTGAACCAATGTGATCTCCTAAGAATGGTAATATGTTTGACCTATGTATCTTTAGACTTGGCCTTCCCAGGGAGGGATTCTGAGCCACGTCATGAGATCAGATCATCATAAATTTAGAGCTACAAGGAACATTAAAGGGCATACATACAACCTCTTCATTTTGCAAATAAGGAACAGAGGAACAGAGAGGTTAGTGGTTTGCTCAAAGTCATAAAGGTAGTAAGTAACAGAGTCAGAATTCAAATCCAGGTCTTCCGATTCCCAGTCTTTCCATTTTATCTCATGATTTCACAGCCCAGAGTGTGAAAAGACTAACCAGTTGACACTCACTAAGCCTTCTCTATGAGGTGATCCATTGATATATCCTTCTTCTTGGACAGCATGATTACCCTTTCATGCTTAATTGGGATCATTCCTCCAGGCAGGTACGTGGAAAATCAGTGTAAAAGTGACTGGACACATGGCCTTGAAGTCTTAATTTTGGAGGAAATGGTTCCAGGAGGTTTAGAAAATGACTCTACCATTGCTTTTAGCATGTGCTCTGTGCCTTTTTTGTTCCTGGAGCTTGTGTGTATAGCAACATCCCAGAGGACAAGGTCAATTCTGAGACCTGAAGTGACTGAACCATAAGAGTTGTCATCACACAGAACACAAGATGACACTTAAAAATATTTCTTTGCTCCTTATTGTGAATTTAAATCACTCATTTTCCTCTCCCAAGGACTTTTGTATTTTCAGCCATGTTATTGTCTATATGCATGTATTAAATGCTTACTGTATGCCAGAAACTATGCTAAGCTTTAGGGATAGCAAGAAAGGCAGAAACAGTCTCTGCCCTCAAGGAGCTTATAGTCTATGGGGTGGGAGAGAGAAAACCTGTAAATCGCTGGCTAAATACCAGATATATACAGAGTAGTTGGAAGATAACCTGGGAACGGAAGGCTTTAGCAATTGAAGGGACTAGGAAAGAATCTTGCAATCCTGTCTGATTATAAATTAGTCATAAATTAGGTGTGGGGGAGAGTGGGGAGAATTTTGGATTTGGTAATAGAAAGCCCCTGTTTACATTGGGGCACTAACACTTCCTAGCTATATAACCCTGAATTAGGTTACTTTATCTTTTGAACCTTAGTTTTTTCATCTGTAGTGGCAAAAAACTGTAAATTAAGGGAGTGCTCCTTATTTGAGAAATGACTGAACAAATTATGGCATATTACTACAATGGCATGCTACCGTGCCCTAAGAAATGATGGAAGGGAGAAACCTGGGAAGGATTGTAGGAACTGATACAAAGTGAAGTGAGTGGGACTAGGAAAGTAATGTATACAATACAACATTGTAAAGACAGACAACTTTGAAAGACTTAAGAACTCTAATGAATGTAATGAGCCACAATCATTCCAGAGAACTTATGATGATTCATGTTACCCACTTCCTGATGGAGAGGTGATGGATTCAAGATGCAGAACAGGGCATGTATTTACACATAGCCAATGTGGGCATTTGTTTTGCTTAATTATGCATATTTGTTATAAGTATTTATTTTTTCTTTTAAGGAAGGGGTGGTGAGAGGGAGAGAAAATAAATATTCATTAATAGAAAAATAAAAATTAAAAGAGAAAAGTTATCCATGACAATGATGATCATGTTATAGTCATCATTGTAATAAGCTTCCTAATGTACCATATTCTTCCATGTTTTGATGGGAGCCAGAGTCAGAAGGAGTCGGAACGCACATGGCATAGATGTGGGTAGTGAATGGAGGGTCGAAGTTGCACAAAGGGTACACAGAATGATTGATTTTATTGAGAGGTGTGGGACAAAAAGGGCAATATTCAACTTCACACTTTTTAGCTGAGAATTGTTAGCTTTACCTCAGGTGGATTGGGATGAGTGGAAGTCACACTTGGAAGTATTTTTCACATTTGGTTCTAGCAATCTCTGAAAGGTTTTTGCATTCATTTAAAAAATTAACAACACTGATTTCCTTATGTAATCATCCTTGTAGCATAAACACCTGAATTGTGACTTGTCATTTTGATGAACCAAGTATTTTGTTGACTTAAAATTTGATTTCTGAAGAAAGTTTTCACTGTATTGAGGAAGTCCCTTTCTAAGTGAGTGACTCAGTTAGATTCTCTGCTTTGCCCTGTCTATGGATATACTGAGCATAAATGCATCATGTATCTGTCACATCATTTTGTGATATTCTTTCAGTTTTTCCCTCAGACTGGGGTTTTCCTGAGGGAAAAAGGCCCTCTTTTGTTTCTTAGTTCCTCTGTGCACATGACAGGACTCTGACAGTGGAGGCTGCTTATTCCAAGGTGTTTATGAAATCAGGGGATCTGGGTTCAAATCCTTCCTTTTCTTCTTACTATCTGTGTGACTTTGGGCAAGTACCTTATCCTCCCTGCCTCAGATTTCTTATTTGTAAAATAAGGCAGTTGGACTAGATGGTCTGCGAGGATTCTTCCAGCTCTGTATCACATGATCTATATGACTATGGCCAGATTAATCTAACACATATTTTGAAGAGGAGTTGGGACAGGGGTTAGTTATTCTTTATTGTCCCTGTGCGCTCATTGATTCTGAGAAGCCAATGGAAGTTCCCTTCTTCACTACCACCATTTCAAAATGACTGCTTTCCCATCCCCTATCACAACATCTCTGCTTCAGATATCAGCTTTTGGGAGCCAGTTATAATTTTTAGTTTGTTGACATTTTTATTAAAGCTTTTTTTTGTTTGCTTTTTTTTTTAATTTAGTTTCTTTTAGTTCGAATCATTAAAAAGGAGTCTTTTTAAAACTGATTTTTCTGTCATCTTTGCATAAAACATAATGGGTTTTGGGGTCCATTTTTCATTAGTTGGAAGAAATTGCAAAATGTTATTTATACCTTGATTTATGAATTTCTGCCTAATGAACTCTTTTCCATGTACTATTATTCTTTTTTTTTAAATGGAGGGATGGTTTAGGAGCTTTGTTTCTAGAGCATTTCTTAATTACGGTCTCCCTATGTGAGGCTAACCCTGACAAACATAATTCTGTTCAATTAAACAGACTTTTATTAAGCACCTACTACATGCAAGGCAATTTTAATTTATAGACTTACTCTTCCTTGACTCACAGACATATATCATCACTGGAAGGATATTGATATTAAAAGTGTGAGTCTTTGTTTTAGGGAAAAACTTGGGTCATTAAAAATTCTGCACAGTTCCCCAAAGTTCATTGTCTATTTGCAATATTTGTCCAAGATATATGTATCATTGAACAATCTCTATGGATTGTCCATCTAATTATATATGATAATCTTATGTGGGAGTCTGCAAGGGGGCAGATGATTTTGCTCTAATTATGCCAATTGTGGGGTGGCATACCATAGGGGAGAGAATATTGAGATACCAAAGAAAGATAGGCTCATAATTAATAGGTTTGTTAGGGTTGACTAGGTTGATTGGATTATTTAATGGAGTTTGCTCACAAGAGGCCAGTCACGGCCTGTACCAACCTTAGGCTAGGCTAGGTATCATATAGAAATAGAACAAAGAAGGTATAGTGCTAGGGATGGCCCAGGGTTACATGCAAGTTTTCCTATGGGGTAGTTGGAGCTTCTTATGCTGTTTACATTTACTCAAGATAGTTTACGTTTTTCTGTGGAGTTATAGTCATGTTGTCATTCTGGCCCACCTCGGGATAGAATCTACACTTCAATTACTTCACACAGATTTCAATGGGTAACCTATAGAGGAGAAAGGAGATAATGGCAAGAATGCACATAGAGGTTCCCCAGAGCCCCAGCATCCCAGGGTGACATGCTGGCCATTGGTCCAGACTGGCAGTGGCTCATGCTCCAGTCAAAGCACTCAGAATGACTCCATACTAAAGGATATATGCCATTACTCTTCCAAGTATATGCCCTTTTTTTTAACAACAGTCTTTTGTGGTAATGTTTGGGGAATAGAAACAAGGATGAATGCTATGAGGAAGAGGGATTGGTTCATGCCTTGTTTTTCACCGAATGCGAAAGCAACAGTCACATCCTGACTCTGGTAACCAAAAGACTGAGGAGGGTTCTCAGCACTGTCTACCTACCTCCCCCCAAGTCTGGATAATAGTTATTTTCATCCTCTTGATTTTTCCTATGTTAAGGTAACTCTTTGAGTGATTATGGACCTTATTTAGAGTCATGTAATACCACAGTCTATAAAGAATGACTTACTGTTACAGGTCACCCGAAGGGAAATAGAGAGGGGTATGGTGATTGTGAGTAGGCTACAGCTTGTGCCCATGAAGAACTGTACAGAAGAAGTGGCATAAAGGGTGTCTGTCATGGATCCATGTATGTCTGGAAGAAGAAGAGGCTTGGTCTTATATCAAGAGTTGGGATAAATGAGGGACAGCTCTCTCAATTCCTTGGGATCTGTGCGACGTCAAGACCTCTAGAAGAAGGATCCCTGCAGGGGAGAAGATATACAGCAGTTGCATAGGATGAGAAAGCAAGGGTGGGTTGTGATTCCACTGGAGGGAAGAAGGGAAGGGAATAAGCATTGAATAAGTGCCCTCCATGTGCCAGGTACTGCGCTAGGTGATTTACAAATATCTTATCCTCACAACAACCCCGAGAGGTAGTGCTCCATGAAATTACTGAAGCAAGTACAAAGCACTGTGTTAAATGCAGTATAAGGAAACAGAACAAAACTGGATCTGCCCTGACAGAACTTATATTCTCTTGGAGGAAGGCAAAGTGGCCATCTGGTTCTGGGATGGAGTACCTCTTAGGCCTTCTTCAGAAGGGCTGGATTTCAGTAGCACAGTTAACTATTTTTCTCCCTGCTATTATATATCTCTCATTCATTCACCCATTTATTCATTAATTTATTTATCTATTCATTCATCTACTCATTTATTTATTCATTCATTCTTTTTTTTTTTTTGAAGCATTTGGGGTTAAGTGACTTGCCTAGGGTGACACAGCTAGGAAGTGAAGTCAGATTTGAATTCAAGTCCTCCTGACTCCAGGGCTAGTGTTCTATCCACTGCACCATCTAGTTGCCCCTTATTCATTTATTTTTAACATTAAATCTCATTTATTTATTTATTTTTGAGCTCCAAATTCTCTCCCTCTTTCCAGCCCCTCCCCCACCCATGGCGAAGGCAAGCAATATGAAGTCATATAAAACATATTTCTGTATTAGCCATGTTAGCACAATTAGCACTCTCTGAACCTTTAGTTAGCACTAAGGTAAGTACTCTCCTAACTTTAGGAGAATTAGTAAAGGTTAGGGATATAAGCTTCAATTTTCTGAGGCCAACGTCCTTTGTTAAGGAGTAAGGTTAAGTTTATATATAGCCAGAATAATTATACTTGTATATATTATTTCAGAGGTATCAAAAAGTTCCCCTTCCCTATACTATCACTGCTGGCCTATTACAAATGCCTATAATTCCTTTATTAGAAATTCATTTCAAGACCTTTTGGCCTGATAAAATGGAATATCTCCACCATTTTCATATATTACTGATCCCTTATCAGACATTTACTCCTCCTTAGTATGAATGAATTTATCAGATTCTTTGTTATGGTCTAGTAAACTGAGAACAAGAGAATGAAGAACACATAATAATAATTGACATTTATATTAGTGCAAATAGCAGGGAGATTTTGGTTGCTGGTAGGAAGGAAGTATGACTAATGTAATTAGCTCTGCCTGACCCCTCTTAGTCATACTTCCCAGTTAATTTGCATGACATCCAGAGGTATCTGAGATCAAAAGAAATTCTTTCACTGCATTCTGTTGATGTTCATTTGGTTTTTTTTTTTCCTTCAGTCGTGTCCAACTCCTCCTCGACCACATTTGGGGTTTTCTTGGCGAGGATACCAGAGTGGTCTGCCATTTCCTTCTCCAACTCATTTTATAGATGAGTAAACTGAGGCAAACAGAGTTAAGTGACTTGCCCAGCTAGTAAGTATTTGAGACCAGATTTAAACTCAGGAGGATGAGTCTTCTTGAGTCCCGGCCCCGCACTCTTATCTGCTACTCCACCTAGCTGCCCCTTACTTCAGTCTAGTCAGCATCTTTGAGCTTTCGCCAAGTAGTATGCTCTTAATGAGGTGAAGGGATTCAGGACTTAGGAAAAAGATGAGCATTTAAGAGGAATTCCATAATATAACTAAGAGTTTAGAATGAGTTAGTCCAAGTACTCCAGGAAGCAACTTGGGGAAAAAAAACCAAAAAACTAATTTTGAAAGACATTAAAATACCTTAGGATTTCTTTTAGTTACTTGGGTTTGTATCACTGAAGAGGTAAAGTTGGGCCCTGAGGCTATTAATCTAAAGCCTTGGCTGCCCTGTCCTTTTGGGAAAAGAAGCCACATGGTAGTTTCATGACAGAGAGAAGAGAACAGCAAAACACTCCATAATCAGTGGATAAAACAGCTTGCCCAGTCATATCATCACAGGATAGCATCACCCATCAACAGAGAACACAAAGGGCTCTGCATTCTCAGAGGAGTGATGTTCCCTACATGTGTTTGCCTTCATGCATATGACCTGGCTACATATGTTCCCTATGCATGTGTTGTAGACACATGTTCTCTTCATTTGTCTTTTCCTTTGCTGGTGTAACCTGGAAAAGAGTTGAGCCCAACATGTAATTATTTTCCTCTTGGCTTTTGCGGGGAAATGTGTTTTTGAAAAGTTTGTATTTGTTAGTGTTAAGTTCAAAATAATAATAATAAAAAGAAATAATATGTACTCTGATTTACCTAGAAAAGTAAATACATTGGTGGGGGCTTATAAAAGATTGTTTTGCTGATCCAGCCACTCTGGAGAGCAATTTAGAACTATGTTCAAAGGTCAATCAAACTGGGCATACCCTTTGATGCAGTAATATGGCTACTGGGTCTGTATCCCAAAGAGATCGTAAAAATGGGAAATGGACCCACATGTATAAAAACACTTATAGCAACTCTTTTTGTAGTGGCAAAGAATTAGAAATTGGGGGAATGCCCATTAACTGGGGAATGGCTTAACGAGTTGTGGTACATGAATTTAATGGAGTACTATTGTGCTATAGGAAATGATGAGCAGCAGATTTCAGAAAAACTTGGAAAGACTTATATGAACTGATGCCGAGTGAAGTGAGCAGAACCATTGTACACAGTAACAGCAATATTGTGCAATGATCAACTATGATAGACTTAGTTCTCAGCAATACAAAGATCTAAGGGGGTAGGGAACCTGGGGCATCGAGGCCACATGTTGCCTTCTAGATCCTTGGGGGTGGCCTTTTGACTGAGTCCAAGTTTTACAGAACAAATCCTTTTATTAAGGGGATTTGCTCTGTGAAGTTTGGATTCAGTCAAATGGTGGCACTTGAGGACCTAGAGGGGTACATGTGACCTCAGGTTCCCCACCCCTGCTCTAAGACAATTACGAAAGAATCGTGATGGAAAATGCTATCCACATCCAGAGAAAGAATTATGGCATCTGAATACAGATCGAAAGATACTATTTTCACTTTCTTTTGTGTGTGTGTATGTGTGTATGTGTGTGTGTGTGTGTGTGTGTGTGTATGTGTATGTATACATGGTTTTTTCCTTTTGTTCTGTTTCTTCTTTCATACCATGACTAATATGGAAATATGTTTTAAAAAATAAGCTAGACTTGTGATCTGTTTAAAAAAATAAAAGATGGTTTTGAGTTGCTTCAAGTCAGGTTTAGTATTCAGAGGGCCCACATACGAGAGTGGAGCCCTGTGTGCATTACATAGTATTTTAAGTTTTAAAAAACACTTTCCGCACAAAAAACCCTTTGAGGTAGGTGGTGCCATATATTGCAAAATATCCTACACATATTCTCTCATTTGTTTCTCACAAAAAATCTTGTGAGATAGATATTATTGGTATAATAAGTTTGAGGAAACAGGCAAGTAGTAGATGGCAGAGGAAAGTATGTCCTGACTCCAGGTACTCTTCTACTAAAATCTCCTGCCACACCCACTAAATTCAACCTGTAGAGAAGCCAAGAGGTTACAATTTACAAGGTAATTGCCCCAATTTCAGTAAATCTACCACATGGAAATCCGAGTTTTCACAAAAGGTCAGATTAGGTAGAGGTGTAGTGACTAGTCAGAGGAATGCTATGGACATATGTTAACTTGAATTTTACCAGGACATGTGACAAAGTCTGTTTTAATATCTATTGAGGAAAAAGATAGAAAAGGATGGGTTGGATGATAGGCCATTTGGGTGACTTTGTAACCAGTTGAGTGGATGGACCCAAAGAGTGATAGTTAATGAATAGATTGATGTCAAGTTGGAGAGTTGTCTCTAGTGACTTGTTGCAGGACTTGGTCTCCAAGATTTTTTTTATCAATTTCTTGGATATTGGCACAGATGACATGCTGATGTAACTTATGGAAGACATGAAGCTGAGATAGACTCTGAAAGAATCAGGATCTAAAACCCCCAGAGATTGGAAATAGGAGACTAACAAGGTAAAATTTAATAGAGGTAAGTTCAATTGTCTGTGTTTAGGTTAATATTAACTAGGTTTCTTAATATTAGAGACAATGCTCATATTAAAAGATATTTTTTGATTCAAATAATATCTCTTCTGTTGTATTTAGATGGTTGTTTTTTAGATCCCTAAATGCTTGATAGAGAGGCTGGAGAGAGACAGACTGAGAAAAATAAAATATCTGCAGCTGCTGGTCATTGAGGATCATTCTGGGAATGAGGAAAACACATTTCTGAAGTGAGAATGTTAAGTCAACAAGGAGATAAAATCAAATTTACAAACATTTGATTAATACATAGCTTTATAAAGTGAGGTCCCTTCTTTCAGCAATCTACTACCTGGTACTCAGGTAGGTGAAAATTGAGTAGATGAGATGGTGGTAGAATCTGTCTATGATAGTTGATCTTCTTCCAGATCTTTTCTTGAAATGTCATCTCCCCTGTACTGTCAAAACTTCGATGATGAAGTTGATAAAGGACTTCTGGGTGGCTATACAGCTCCTACACTATCCTCTGCCCCCAGGTCTCTAGATTTTAATCCTTTCTTGTCTTAACTCCTCAGGCCTATAAAGTAAGGATCATAATTAGTAGGCAGCATTTTCTACTGCCAAAGGCACTATGTCTCTCTTTGTTTCAGTCTCGGTATCTCAAGTTAAGACTTCCTAACAATTGCAGCTATCCAAAAGTGAATGGTCTTCTCTGGTAGGCAAAGGGTGCCTCCATGCAAAAGTTCTTCTAGCAAAGGCTGGAAGATTGCTCATAAAGTCTTTTGTAGAGGGGATTTTTGTCCAAGGATGTGTTGACTAGATGGCTTCTGAGGTCTCTTTGAATTCTTCAATTCTGTAATTAACTTTCTTTTTTTCTATCTTTCTCTGTCTCTGTCTCTTCCTCTATCTCTGTCTTTTCTCCTATTTCTGTCCATCTTTCTGTCTTGGTTTCTTTCACTTCTCACTTTTCACAAGCTACATTTTATCTGTATATTTATCCTTCCTTTCTATTTCTCTCCCCCTTTGCCTGCCAGTATTTCTTCTGACAACTCATTTAGAGGAAATTCCATTTCAGAAAGTTTACTCAAGCCACCCACCCCCTGACCCAGAGAATGTTGTCATTTCCAAGAAATCCAGAGAGAAACTATTCAGAGGGATTACGGAGTGCCCTTTGCAGGAGCTCAGACTGACAACTCTCAGGTTCAATCAGAATTCAATTCCTGTCCTCATTCTCCTTTGAAAAAGAGTTGTTTCTGTTTCAAGTAGTCTAGAGACAGGTCTGAAGAGGGGATATTGAAAAAGGGGACAGATTACATCATAGAGAGATTTTACTGATTTCATAGTGAATCTTCAACAACAACAAAATTCATTGATTACTTGATTCTTGCTATGCTAGTCCTATGTAAGAATGAAAACCTCTCAAAGGTTCTTAATTTGGGATCCACAGACCTCTGTGGGGATCCATAGATAGATTTTAGGGGGGTGGTTTATGAATCTGAGTGGGATAATTGCATCTCTATTTTCACTAACATTTAGTTTCCTTTGTCATCTCATGTACTTTATTTTATGCACTTAAAAACATTATCCTGAGAAGGCTAGGACCAGTAGGTTTCATGACTCTGTTAAAGGAGTCCATAGAATAAAAAAGGTTGACTTCTGATTTAGATGAAAATACAGGGTACCATTGTAAGTCACCATCTTACACCAAGGGATATGATAGAATGAAGACTGAATCACAACTCCTCACTCATCCTTACAAAGTATATTTTGTGGCAGCTAGGCAGGCCTGGAGTCAGGAAGAACTGACTTCAATCCAGCCTCAGACACTTCCTAGCTGTGTGTCCCTGGGCAAGTCTCTTGACCTCTGTTTGCATGAGTTTTCTAAACTCAAAATAGGGATAATAATAGCACCTATTTCCCAGGGTTGTTGTGAAGATCAGATGAGATAATATTAATAAAGCACTTAGCACAGTGCCTGGCATATAGCTGGTGTTATTCCCTCCACTCCTCCCCCCATTTAAAAATATACTAGTGAAAGCCTCTAATAGGGGGGTGGTGGGTGTGGATGGGAAATGTTTTGGTGAATGGCTTTATTATCTCAGTGGTACTCCCTCCACCAGTGCAGAGTGCAACCTTTTCCTAACTTTTCATCAAATGAGATTCTTGCACATATATTTCCATTAATCCTCCCTAGAGGCCCTCCACCCAATATACTGGAGGTTTTTCTTGGATGCTTTTAATATCAGTGGTACCAATATAGCACTCAGGCGGCTGGCTGCCCATCTGTTATCCCCAGTTCTCACTACGTGACTGTTCTACTTCCTTTTTTAATCATACATGTCCTTGACAATGTCTCTTACCCCAGTTCTTGTGTATAAGTCATACAGGTAAAGTAGTATAACCTATTCACACCCACCCCCCCATCTTTCTGTTGTCCTTGGGGTTTCCTGCAATTTTGATTCTTCCGAGATCATGGTGTTTCATGATTCACAGCCCTCACACATCACCAGGAGAATATAAAAATCATTAATATCAAGGAAATGTTGACTACTTTGGGGATGATACCTCCCTTGTAGAATTCACACAGGGAGGTTGGTGTGAGCATAAAGTAAATGAATGTGTGCAGACAGGTTTTACAAAGTTGTAATCTTGTCAAGTTCTTATAACATTTTTTCTACCTCTTCATTCTTTATTAAGGATGTTAGTGCATAAACTGCAATTATCTTTATGGTGGTTTGCTCCCCTAGCCCAACATTATAATGAGGATCTACAGATTATTGGGGGGGGGCATATTTTTACTATAGAACCATTTTGATCTTTAACACAATGTAATGGAAGGAGCTGGGATTGAGAATCAGGAAAATTGGGTTCTAGTTCGTTGAATAATTGATTTTTGCTATGTTTATCCTAGTCAAGAGTGAAAACATCTTCAGCGGGTTCTTAAGTTGGGGTCCATAGAACCCTTGGGGTCTTGTTCTGGCACCAGAAGTATAATTAAGGTGGAACAATAGGGCTTTATCTCAAAAGTACCAACAGTCGAAGGGGGGGTTTCTTTTTCCTTCACTCTATTTTTTCCAATCCATCATCTGATCCTGGGTGGTATCTTTTTCCTGGAATCTCCTCCCTGCCTACTTACTTTCCAGGTTTGAGGGGTACAGGAGCCCTCAGTTGTTTTATATGTTTCCTCTCAGAGGGACTGGCTGTCTCATCTCCTGTTCTGACTGTATTTGGGGAGGGTTATCTTTTGTGCTGCTCCCTTTCTCAATGGAATTTACCCTGGCTACAAGGATTCCTAGATATAGCTCTTTCAGCCTCCACCACTGTCTCACTTTGTGATTTTAGATGAAGCTGTTAATTTATCTGGGCCTCAGTATCCTTATTTATAAAACGGAAAAATATTTACTTTACCTTTGTTACTAGAGAGGGGATAGAATTATGAGGACAGAATAATGTGAAATTGCTTTGTAATGTTAACAATGGTGTCCTGACAAAAGTCACTTCTATCTGGCTTTGAAAGCTAGCCTAAACCCATTTCTACATTCCATTGGACTAATAAGGCCCCTACACAGCTTCGGTTTGATGCTTTTGGCTTTGCCTTGAAAACTCAGGTTCTTGCTTCTAAAATCCTGACTTCTATTTCCCTTCTCTGCATGGTATGGGTAATATTCACAGAATGTTCAGGCTAGAAGAGCCCTTGGAGAAATTTCTTCCAGCCCTTTCATTTTAGGAAATTGAGGCCTAGAGAGGGTGAAGTGAATTGACAAAGGGAAGTCATGCAGTCATAGTTTTCAGAGATAGAAGGGACCTTAGTGATCATCTTGTCTAGGCACAATTGGTAAATGAAAAATCTGAGGGCCAGAGAGATAGGTCAGATAGACTTGACTGAGATTACACTAGAGGCAGAGGTGAGCATGGAATTCATTATTTGCACTAATCAGAACCTAGTTACATTTGTACAATAAAGGGCTTTTGTAAGAACAATGCTACTTGCCTCTACTGTGGCTGTGTAAGGTCAATTAACACCAGCACACAGGAAGGCTGCTAGCACAGATTCTTTGATCTGCTTTTCTAAGGAAAGCAACTTTAAGAAGTTTACAATCTCACTTTAATCAAACATACATATATCATTCACTTATTTCAGGGGAAAAAGTCAGCACCCTGAATTTCAGAGAAAACACAAGCAGAAATTACAAGCAAGAATTATGTAAACTGAGCAAATAACACAAATCAACAGACAGGCTTCTAGGCATCTGACTAAAGCTATACATACATAGTTACCAGAGAGAGAAGCACCAACATCTGGGTTTTCAAAGTCGGGGGGCTCCTTAACAGCTCCCCAGAGTCTACACAGCAACACTCTTCCAATGAGTGAGCCCCAAACAAAATGCTAACCTCAGAGTATATATACATTGCTTTAGGGTCAGAGTGCTTCATGCCAACCCTTGAGGGCTTCATACCTCTTGAGGGTGACCTAATTAGCAAAAGGGTATGAACCTTCCTACAAAAAAAGGCAAGACTCAGTGAAAGGTACTTAATTGCCTTAGTTCTGAGAAGCACTCCACAAGAAAAAAAAGCACTGAAAAGTCCCACTTTGCTTATCCTTTCAGCTTTATGTGTATTACCTCATTTGAACCTCATGACAACCCTGTGTAATCAGTTCTATCACTATTATAATCATTTTTACAGATGAAAGAGCTAAGGTTTAGGGAGATAAGTAGAATTGCTCATACTAGTAAGAATTAAAAGCAGAATTTGAACCCAGGTCTTTGTGATGGGAAATCCAGCATGATGTCTAATGCACCACATTGCTGGCTGCAACTGGACTACATAGGTAACAGATTCTTACTGAGCACATGTGAATATAATTTAGTTAGTCCTTGGGGAGACATCAGCTATGCTGATGTGTTGGCAACCAAAAATGGGCTCCTTAGCACTTAGTCAACAAGTGCCCTTGACTAGTTTGGCTTTTTCCCCTGAACTGAATGCTGTTTGTATGTTGGACTGGAGTAAGCTTGTCGGCCCCTTCACCTTGCTTCCCTTGCTTAAGCTGATTGAAAGAACCTGTGCTTTCCTGGTCAACCCCTTCACCTTGCTTAAGCAGATTGAAAGAACCTGTGCTTTCCCCGCGTACCTTACACCCCCGCAGAAGCTGGATGGTTAAAAACAGCTTCCGTTGGAGCCAGAGGCTGCTACAGCCACAGCCACAGCCACAGCCACAGCCACAGCCACAGCCACAGCTGAAGCAGGAACTGCCAGTAGCAGAGCTGACCTATGGGAGGAAGCTGAACAAGGACTTCAGGCCAGTGGGTAATCTTTTTACCATAGAGGGGGAAGCATGATTTTGCTTTACACAATCATGCTTCTCTGTAGCCTCCTGGTTACTCTTTCGAGGCATACTTATTGGGCCTGGAAGCTTTTGATCAATATATCAAAATGGGGTTGCTGATTCATGGGTTGGTTACTGTGGAGCCTAAATATATGTTTTGATTCTTCTGCCTTCTACTTTGAGAGTTTCTTATATCCGGCGGTTCCGAACCTTTCAGACATATATATGATCCTCTTTGAGATTATAAACTCTGCCCTCCTAATACAGCTTATGGCCCATCTATTTGGAGAATGCATGCAATTGGTTGTGAAGGCCTGTTGTTCCTCCTCTATAGTGCCTTTCATATCTCGTCCTCTCTGTTCCCACTGTAACCACTCTAGCTCTTTCTCACTTCTTGCCTATATGACTATAATAGTCCCCATGTGATGACCTTGCACCTTGCTTCTTGCCATTCCTGCTTTGATCCATCCTTCACATCATGGTCAAAGTAATCTTTAAAGTGACCCACTCTGACTTTGTCATTCTGTTTGAAAATGTCCAGTGGCTCACTGATGCCTATAGACTAAAGTATAAATTCCTTAGACTGACATTCAAGGCCCTTTGCAATACCTATGTTTTTACCTTACTTCCCACTACTCCCTTTCATGGATGTGAAGGATGACTAAAGGATGGCTGGCCCACAGCACTTCCTCAAAATGGAGGTTTTGGGAGAAATTCCCCAGTGGGAGGGGTGCGGCTGAAGCTTCAAGATTAAATATTATTATTTTTTCACAGAGACTTTTTTCTAGTTTAGAACTAGAATATCTATATGACTTCATTTTAGTGGGGAGCTCTTGACAAAGAAATACCAAATAGCTGGGTGCATCTGACTCACTGAAGTCTCTTTAGGACCCCAATGTACTTTGCCTCTGATATTCAAACAAATCTAAACCACTTGAGACCAAAGCTTGGAGAGCAAGATCATCATCTGTTTTCTACCCAGCTATATCCTTTGACTTTCATAGTGACCTATATCACAAATAGAGATGTCAAAAAAGATGGAATCGTGAGTTAGAGGGTTTCCTATAACTGGAAGTATTTAGGCAGAACCTGGATGCAGAGATATTAAAGGCGGAATTCATCCAGTGGGTTAGAGGACCTCTGTAATGGTAATTAGGGCCTGATTTTTTGCTGTTCTTCTCTTTTCGGATGCTAAGGCTATCAAGTGCCTTTGATGAGTCTGGTCTTTGTTTGAATGGGGCAGGTAAAGTGGGATCTTTTGTCTTGGAGTGTTTCTCAGCACTAAGACAATGGAGAGTCCTTGATTTGTATATGATGTGGTGCTTTCCCTGCACTCTGGTGTTAGTGATTTCTCACACCCTAAATGGTGAGCCTGAGCCCTCAGGTCCCTGAACACAGTATATGTACTGGAAGGTTAGTGGTTCACTTTTGGGGGTATAGTCATTGAAAGAATGTGGGTGATGAGACTCCGGGCAAGCCTTTGAAGCTGCCTCTACTGCATTCCCCCCCCGGCTTTGTAACCCAAGTGTTGGTACTTCTCTGGTAACTATGAATTGTGATTTGAATCAGACAAGGTCTGTCTGTTGATGTTTGTAATTTCTGTTTGTATTTTCCCTGAAGTTCAGGGGGCTGATCTTTTCCCCCTGAACTAAGTGAATGATATATGTATTTTAATTAAACTGAGATTGTTCACCCCTTAAAGTTGCTTTTCTTAGCAAAGCAGATCAAAGAACTTGTGTTGGCAGCCCTTCTGTGTGCTCTTGCTGTTGGTCTTACACAGCCGCAGTTACTGCTTAGCAACATTGTTGTTACAACCTCTCAGGTTCCTTCCAGTCCTAGCATTCAGTGAGTTGTGAGAGGTGGACAGAGGCCTGAATGTAGAAGGCCCCGAATGCCAGGCTAAATAATTTGTACTTTATTCTACGGGCATTGGGAAGCCCTTAAAGGCCTTTGAATGGGCAGAGGCATTAGTGTTTTAGAAATAAGGGAGGCAGTAGAATATAATGGAAAGGGTCCTTAAAGGCCATCTTATTCAGTTCTCTCATGGTACAGATGAGGAACTGAAGCCCTGAGGCAGGTAGAGACTTGCCCCAGGTCACACAGCTAATAAGTAGCAGAGAGGAGATTTTAACCTGGTTCCTATGACTTTGTATCCATGATACTTTCCACTGTGCCACACTGTGACTAGGCAGGAGTAATTTTGAAATCTTTGCTTTGCTATTTACTGCCCGTGTTACTTCTGGTGTGGTGGAAAGAGTGCTGGATTTGGAGTCAGAGGACCTGAGTTTGAATCCCGACCTGGCCACTTAACTTACTACTTTTGTGACCTTGGGCAAGCAGGGCCTGAGCTCCTCATCTTTAAAGGGAGAGTGCTGGATTAGAGGACTTCTTGTGTACTATCCAGCTCTAGATCTATGGTCCAAATTCACTTATCCTTTTGGGGTCTCTGTTCCCATATCCATGAAATTAGAAAGTTAGACAAGAGTAGAGAGTCGTAGCCTTTTTTGTTTCATGTACCCTTCTGGCAGCTAAGTGGTGCAGTGTATTCAGAGCATCAGGCCTGGAGTCAGGAAGATTGTGACTCATCTTCATGAGTTCAAATCCAGCCTCAGACACTTACTAGCTGTGTGATCCTGGCCAAGTCACTTAACCCTGTTTGCCTCAGTTTCCTCATCTGTAAAATGAGCTGGAAGGAAATGGCAAACCACTCCAGTATCTTTGCCAAGAAAACCCCAAGTGAAGTCACGAAGAGTCAGGCATGACCCAACAATAACAACAGAATCCTTTTGGTGGTCTAGTGAAGTCTACATACCTCTTTTCAGAATAATGTTTATAAATGAATAAAACAGACAGGACTACAAAGGAAGCCAATTATATTAAAACACAATTACCAAAACACTTAAATTCACAAATCTCAGGTAAAGAACTCCTGCATGACAGGATCTCCAGGGTCCTTTTCAGCTTTTAATTCCATGATCCTATGAATTGCAGAGAGGCCAACAGAGGCTGGAGTGAGAGAAAATTCTTTGTTACTTGTAACAAATAGAACTGTCCAAGAGAACAGAAGAGGCTTGCTTAAGTGCTGGTAGGCATCGAATGACAACAATAATAATGAAAATAATTCCATTTATTTGTATTGTGCTTTATAGTTTTCAAAACACCATATACCTTATCTCCTTTGCTTGTATTTATTGAAATGCAAGGAAAATTAATTTTCTTTGTGCAGAGTGACTCAGGGTATGGCAAACCCAGCCCTGCTCAGTTGGTCCTTCATACCTACGATGATTGCCTTCCCGTTTCTGAGGTTTGGTAGTGATGGCTGCAGGGCCATTCGAGTGCAGGGTTGTAGCATTTGGAAAATCTGAGTCTTATGAGTGCTTCGAAGGTCATGAAATGATGGGAGAGCTTTCCAGAATGGAGATTCTAAAGTTCTCAGGCCTCCCTCCTCAGGGGGTTGAAGGCTGTTCTGGGCCATGCTGACTCAATGAAGGCTGTTGAATTTGAATCCCCTAGGCCCAGTTTTTGGATTCAAGCCCTGCTGCCTAATGGCTCCATCTGGAGCAAGGAGGAAGCTCGATCAATCAGAATCAGGCCCCAAGGAAATTTAACAGTGATTAAAAAGTTGCAACCTTTCTCAAAGCACCTCCCCCCCCCGCCCCCCCGAACCCCCACCCCACCCTGGTTTTTCTCCCCCGGAACTTTCTTAGTCCAGCTCAGTCTCTGAGACTGTATTAGTGTCTGGATTTATTGTTGTCTCTCTGGCGAGTTCCATGGAACAAGACATCCTTTTTTCTTCCCTAGGCACATTCTATTCCTCTGGTCCTCCCCAGTATGATTACTAGAAGCTTGGAGGTAATGTGGGCCAGTGGAATGAGCACTGGATTCAGAGTGACAAGACCCGGATTTGAATCCTAGCTCATAAAATTACTTCAGTTTCTTCATCTGTGGACTAGTGACCTCTAAATTTCCTGAGTCTATGATACTCTGAATTACTACATGTGTGATAGTGTGTAGATCACATTCACTTCCCCTCACTGGACTACAGCTTCTGCTATTGTAAAATGAAAGGGATGAAGCAGGTGATCCCCAATGTTCTTCCTAACCCGAAATTCTGTGAACTCTCTATATTTTGGGAGGAAAAAAGGGTAGGTTTGAGACAAATAGGGACAACAACCTGGCAACAGACAAGGAATTCCCAGACTCATCCCTTGTCCAAAAGCTTGGAAGTCTGGAGTCTTGGAGTGCTGTTCTTGGAGGCAGGAAGACTCAAGTTAAAATCCAGCCTCAGGTACTTACTAGCTGTGGGACCCCATGGCAAGTCACTTAACCTGCTTGCCTCAGTTTCCTCATTTGTAAAATGGAAATAATAAGAACGCCTACCTTCCAGGGCTGTTGTGAAGATTAAATGACATAATAATTGTAAAGTTCTTAGCATAGTGCCTGGCACATAGTAAACACTATGTAAATGTGAGTGATCAGTGATTATTATCTGAACTAGGCTGGCTTGCTGCATCTACAGGCTGTTCACATGGTGTACTTCTCCCCCGTGCCCTGAACCTTCTATTCCGCCAGCCTGCTACGACGTCTGGGATTCTAACGCGTCAGTCACTCTTCTGACTTAAAGCACTGTGGCTAGTGTCCCCCTAGTTAAAAATATCCATTGTCAACTGTAGAAGAGATTTCTCCATTGGGTTTGGATTGGACTGGAGAGGATCTCTAAAATCCCTTCCAAATGTAAGGGTTTATGATTCAGCAAATTCCATGCCATATGACTTTGGCTGAGTCATTTAACCTTTCTTTTGCCCCAGCTGCCTCATCTGTCAAGTAAAGATAATATCACCAGCTCCATCTGCTTCACAATGGTGATGGGAGGATAAATGGGAAAGTGGATGGAAGAGCACTTGGGAAGATGAGGAGCACCTGACCATGTGAGAGATTATGATACCTCTCCATGGCCCATAGCCTATTCCTTAGGGTTCTTTCTGTGTCTTGAATTAAGGCATTCATGGGCTGGCTTCTGTCCAGGGCAGCTGGGTTGAAAAAATCCAAAATCTCTTCCATTTTTCCTTTAATGGGTTCCAGTCCTTGACGAAGCAAAGTGCACAAAAACTCCACATAAATGGTTTGTAATGCTACTCTGAATTGAGCCCTAAAGGATTATTAAAGTGATCCATCTTAATTATGCTGAAAATCCCTTACTTGTCCTACATAATGATGCTTCATTTACAATTTCTACTTACACGGTTAAGGCCTACAGTCTCTCTCTCCTTTCTCTCTCTCTCTCTCTCTCTCTCTCTCTCTCTCTCTCTCTCTCTCTCTCTCTCTTTGTCTCTCTCTCTCTGTCTCTCTCTCTCTCTGGCTGGAGTTTTTCCTCGAGTCATATTCTCTTTCTTTCTCTGCTTCCACCAGGGCATTCCATACCTAAGCCAAGTTGTTAGAGAACACTTTTTTTTCCACCATTACTCTGGAAGTGAGGGTAGAGAACTTAGAGTGAAAGTCCAGGTCCCAGGACTCACTCACTTTCTATCTCCTCCAAGAAAGTTCCTTGATTGAGGGATTCTGAGCAAAACTTCCTCTTTCTAAGATTTATTTACAGTCATTTGCCCTTGATGTTCATCCTTCATTTTTGAAGAGGACCAATGACATCAGGGGTGATATGTTGATTTGTGGGTGAATTGGATTAAGTGAGGCAGAGTTGCACAAAGTCCACAGCCTCACTCTCTTTTCCAGAGTCATCAAAGTTCAGTGGCAGGACAAAATTCAAGCTGACTGGCGATGGCTCAGGATGCAGCTGATGGCCTTGGTGCCTTTGATGTCAGACCAAACTCTAAGCTGTCCACAGCACCTGTTTCAGCCACCTCCCTGGCTGTTGGAATGAATCGTTCTCATCCACTCATTCTGCTAGGGGAAGTCTTCACGTGGTTGGGGTAGACATCCCTCTAACTCACCTACTGGTTTGATGTGTGGGATGTTCAAGGGGGACCAGCACCTCTGATGTGAGGACTTGCTGAGCCCTTTTCTAGGCTGCTTATTCACCTTCAGTGTCTACCTGCTACCCAACTCTCACCTGTGGCTCCAAGAGGCTGTAGCACCACAGCAGCCACACCCCAGTAAAACTCTCTAGGCAGGTGGGCTAAACCACTAGCCCATCTTAGCCCCCCCACTCTTTGACCTTAGGAAAGTAGGTTAACCTTTTGGAACCTAAGCTTCCTCATCTGTATGATGGCAGTAATGATACCTGCCCTTTCTACTTCACGTGGTTGTTGTGAAGATCAAATATGATAATATATGTGCAAAGTGCCTTTTAAAACTTAAAGCAATGTATAAATGACAAATCTTATTATTAGTCTCTATTTCAGTGACTCCCTTACTCCCCTTCGAAGCAGCAGTGACGAGATGGGAGGATTTAGAGTTAGAAGGAAGTTTAGAGACCATCTGATCTACCACTTTCTTTTTGTGTAGGAGGAGGATGAGGTCCAGAGAGTTGAGTGTGTAACAGAGCCAGGGTTTGACCCTGGTCCCCTGACTCCAAATTCTGAGCTTTTCCCTTTATACCATACTGCCATCATTCTTTAATGTAACCCCCTCCCCCAATAGAGAGCCTAGAAACTTGAACATTTATACAAATCATTAGTCCTCCACAATTAAGGAAGTAAGGAGAGAGACCGCTAATTGGAAAGAGCATTTTCTAGTCAAGCCCCTGGATTCGTGTCCCAATCATGCATATCATCTATATAGTGTGTGAGGGATCCAAGGAAGGACTTCTTACTTAAAAATATATCCCTTATCCTCCTGTTGCAGGTGCCTGAAATTCCACAACTGAAGATTAATTCTTTTGTGTTAAGATACTGTTTCCTGTTAAAATGTAAATGCCCTTTGCCAACCTGGGCTTACGTTATTTGATAAGTTAACATTTTACCCTATTTTACAGATTAGGATGTCATGAATCCTAGAGCATGAATTAGTTGCTGAAGTTGCTTTTGGCAAGACAGCTGAGGGTATCTAGGCAATGGGAAATAGGACAGGTGATCAGGGAGTGAACATAGAATCACTGAGCTTGAGAGTTGGAGGGGATATCAGTGGCCATCTAGTCCAACCCAAATATGAAAGGGAACCTCACTGTAATATCAGTGTCATCGGGATCATCTTGGACCCCATTTTGCAGTAAACCGAATCAACTGAGCCTTAGAGAGGGAATTTGAATTGCCTGAAGTCCTACTGCTATTGAATTTATTCCCTGATTTTTGCTTCCCAGGTATCTTGGATATAATGAAAAGATCATGGCCTTATTCAAATTAATTTGCAGTTCTATTTCTTTACCTCCTCCCCAAGGCCTTAGTTTCTAGTTATCTTGGATTGTATTTTCCAAACGTTTTCATATCTCTTTCCTGGTGTATCCTCATAACAACAACGGTAGGTGAGGATTATCACGACTTCTTACAGATGAGCAAACAGCCTTTCTCATCCACTGAATCATGGAATCATCCATGCAGTTAGAAATAAAAAGGGACATGAGTGCCATTTTGTTCAACTCCATTATTTTACAGATGAGGAAATGGTAATTGTAGAATTTAGAGTTTGGAAGGACCTTAGAGAGCATCCTCTCTAAACTCCTCATTTTACAGGTGAGGACACTAAGGCTCATATTTGCCCAAATTTACACCATCAGTTCCAGGTAGAGCCAGTACTAGAACTTCTTGACTCCCTGTCCAGTGCTCTGTGATTTAGGGATCTAAAGATAACTTTTAGCAGGAAAGAGAAGTATCTGGAGGCTCCATCCTGTGGATGATGAGCTAGAATCTGCCAGTGCCAAAACTTACCTGTAATTAAATTTTAATTAAGTCAATTCTCCAGCCCCTATGGAAGGAAAGGTTAAGCTAAATTTAAAAAGCCTTTGCGGACTCCTTCATTAGTTATCCAGTCATTGACATATGGCTGTCCTGGTAATATCTGGGACATGAGCTACATAAATTGATACCAGGTCAGAACTGAGCTGTGGGGCCTAGGCAGATGATCCAGGAAAACAGTGGGCTAGAGGTCTTCCTCTTCCCACCATCTCCAATCTGGGTTAAAAGCAAGGGATGGTGATTAACTGCTTGTCTACAGACTTCCAGTCCTGACTCTGCTATTAACCACCAGCATGACCTTTGGAGAGATGTTTCCTTTCCTTTGGTCTCAGTTTCTTCATTTCTTTTTACATCTGATTCTGAGAGAAATTAAGCGACTTGCCAGGGTCACACAGCTAGTATGTATTTGAAGCAGATTTGAACTCAGGCTCCTCACTCCAAACTAAGTGCTATATTTACTGCACTACTTCAGATGGACACTCAAGGTGGAGAATCCTCCATCAGGCTATTCCTGGGATTCCAAACCCTTCTCAACGTGGTGGTGGGGGACAGATTTGTTTTTCCTCCTATGAATTGAGGATCCCAGAACATACCAAAGGAGTAATTTGCCCTGTTCTTCACTGAATGTTGGATTCCCATGGTCAGTCGATAAAATCTTTTGACCCAACAGAGAGGTTTTGAAACTGCCAACCAGGTGTCTCTGGACTCATGATGATGCTCAAGGGCCTTTGGCAACTCTCTGACAACATCCTGGGAATATTTCAAATAGAAAGCCCCTATTGATCAACCTCTCTAGAAGGCAAAGATAAACCTCTATAGAAGGGAGTTGCTTTGTAGAGAGGTTGTGAGGGGCAGCAGAGAAAGGTGAAAAGGAGAATATGAATGGAACACTTTCCATGCAGGTGGGTGTAGCAACAATTTGGCTAGCAGCTGTTGTAGGGGTAAAAGACCAACACAAGCCAAGCAATGAGAGCTGCCAGCACAGGTTCTTTTGATCTGCTTTACTAAGGAAAGCAACGTTAAGGGGTTAACAATCTTACTTTAATCCAACATATACATATAAACTCACTTAGTTCAGGAGGAAAAGCCAGCAACCTGAACTTCAGAGCAAATACAAACAAGTTACAAACATACACAATATGAACAGACCAGATCATAATTCATATTTACCAAGAAACCATCAACATCTGAGTTGACAAGCCAGAGAGCTCTTAACAACAGCTGGCCCAGAGACACACCACTCCTCCTGTGACTCAGAGCCCCAAGCAAACAGCTCTGTTCTCTTTTTTTTATACAGTCTTTGGACATCATCAAACGTCATCTGAGCGACCAGAATTTAGGCACCTACTATTGGCTCTGGTCTTAGCAACTCCACTTAGGGCCCTGGGAGCTTCATGCCCACATTGGCTTAGCACCTAGTAATCAGGGGTTTGGGCCTGGGGTTTAGCACCTAGTTAGACTCAATCAAAGACATTTAATTAATTTAGCATTCTAAAACAGTTAAAAAGTCCCACCTTAATTTATATTACAGTGGGGCACCGCATTGGGCAGCCCCTGGACAAATAGGGATGGGGCAGCATAAGGGCGCTGGACATCTGAAGGGTAGAGGAGGCTAATAGTGGGGAGGAGACAATGGATAAGGGTGGAAGGAGGATGCTCCAGACAGTTTTTATATCCGTCATAAATTTGCTTATGGTCAATCTTGTTCTTTACCTACCAGAGAAGAACAAGATTCTTTAATACCCTAAAATTCTGCCCCTTTCTGAGTGTTACTCCTCTCCTCCATAAGATGGGGAGCACTTGGTGGGGTAAGATCCAAGTTGATCTGGTTTTTTTTCTTCTCCTCATTTTGGCAAGTCCAGTATCCTTGAATTTCTCCCATGTCTATGTTTTTGCATAAATGGAATTACTTTCTTATTATTTTCTTGGCATAAAAAAAGTTTCTGCCTAAGCAACTTCTTGATCAGCTGAATCAGCTGCCAGAATGGCCATCTGGGGATGGGAGTTGCAGCCTCATTCATCACTCCTGTGATTTTCCAGGGATTGCTGTATAGCCACCCCAGGAATACTCATTGTCAAACCTTGCAAAGAAATCTTCTGTTAACATGATCCGTTCATGTTTGACAGAATGTAATTGATCAGGCTATACAGGTATATTTTACTGTCAATCCCATTTACAAACACATTGTGCTCCCCTGCCAGCATCAGGGTGTGCTTGTGAGGTTCTCTAGTTTCCAAGGTTTTCTGTAACAAAAGACAAGAGACAAGATAAATAGCATCAACTCACCATCAATTCACCAGTAAATCCATTAACAAATGATTTGCCCTGCTGTGAACTGGGTTCTATGCTTGTGATTACCTGATTGGCTTCAGACTTGGATTCTAGTCCTAACTCTTCCATTAACTAGCTGTATGGCCTGTGCAAGACTTTCGGGATGCAAAGGCATCAATGAAATAGTCCTTATCCTCAAAGAGTTTACCTTAAGGGAGATGGACAACACACGCCTTCAACAAGTGTCTGTTGAATGCCCACTTGTGCCTTTTGTTGTTGTTGTTTAGTTGGTTTTCATTCGTGTCTAACTCTTTGTGACCCCTATTTGGGGTTTCCTTTTTTTAATAGTATTTTATTTTTTCCCAATTACATGTCAAGGCAATTCTTAGCATTCATTTTTACAAGATTTTGAGTTTCAAATTTTTCTCCCTCCCTCCCTCCCACCCTCCTTTCTTCCTAAAATGGTAGGCAATTTGACATAGGTGATTCATATGCTGTCGTGTAAAACATATTTCCATATTAGTCACAGTTGTGAAAGAAGAAACAGACCAAAAGAAAAAAAAACACAAAAGAATAAAGTAAATGAAAAAGTCACTGTACTGAAAGTCTATTAGTTCTTTATCTGGATGTGGGTAGCATATTCCTTAGTGAGTCCTTTGAACTTGTTTTGGATCATTGTGTTGCTGAGAAGAGCTGTCATTCATAGCTGATCATCACACTATGTTGCTGATACTGTGTATAATGTTTTCCTGGTTCTGCTCATTTCACTTTGTATCAGTTCATACAAGCCTTTCTAGGTTTTTCTGAAATCTGCTTGTTTGTCATTTCTTATTGCACAATTGTTTTCCATTATATTCATATACCACAACTTGCTCAGCCATTCCCAATTGATGGGCATTCCCTCAATTTCCAATATTTTGTCATCATGAAAAGGGCTGCTATATTTTTGCACATGTAGGTCCTTTTCCCTTTTTTTATGAGCTCTTTGGGATATAGGCCTAGTAATGGTATTGCTGGATGAAAGGGTATGCACAGTTTGGTTGTCCTTTGGGCATAGTTCTCAATTGCTCTCTAGAATGGGTGGATCAGTTCACAAATCCACCAATAGTGTGTTAGTGTCCCAATTTTCCCACATCTTCTCCAAGATTTATCATTTTCCTTTTTTGTGATATTAGCCAATCTGATATATGTGAGGTGGTACCTTAGAGTTGTTTTAATTTGCATTTCTCTAATCAAAAGTGTTTTAGAGCGTATCTTCATATGCCTATAGATACCTTTTATTCCTTCATCTGAAAACTGCTTTTTCATATCCTTTGATCATTTATCAGTTGGGGAATGGCTTGTATTCTTATAAATTTGATTCAGTTCACCACATATTTGGGAAATGGGGCCTTTATTAGAGACACTTGCTGTAAAGATTGATTGGTTTTGCCTGTGCAAAAGCTTTTAAATTTAATATAATCAAAATGATCTATTTTACATTTCATAATGCTCTCTATCTCTTGTTTGGTCATGAATTCTTTCCTTCTCCATAGATCTGACTGATAGACTATTCCTTGCTATTCTAATTTGCTTATGGTGTCACCATTTATGTCTAAATCATATACTCATTTTGACCTTACCTTGGTATATGATATGAGATGCTGGTCTACACCTAGTTTGAGCCCTATTGTTTTCCATTTTCTCCAGCAGTTTTTGTCAAATAGTGAGTTCTTATCCCAAAGGCTGGGGTCTTTGGGCTTATCGTTACCTTTACTCTGTATGTGTCTTTCTGCTTCAAGTATGTTTCTTGTAAATAACATATTGTTTAAGTCTCGTTTTTGATCTATTCTCCTATGTGCTGTTTTGTGGGAGAGTTCATCCCATTCACATTCACAGTTATGATTACCAACTGTGCTTTTCCCTATATCCTATTTTTCCTCCTGTTTATCCTCTCTCTCCTTTGACCTTTTCCCTCCTCAATAGTGTTTGGCTTCTGTCTATTGCCTCCCCTGGTCTGCCCCCTCTTCTATCAGTCCCCTCCCCTCCTTTTTACTTAATCTCCTTCCCTCTTATTTTTTCTGTCTGGTAAGATAGATTCCTGTATTCAATTGATTGTGTACATTATTCCCTCTTTGAGCCAATACTGATGAGAGTAAGGTTCAAGCAATGCCCAGTGCCCACCCTCTCATCCTTCCCTCTACTGTAATAGGTTTTCCCTAACTCTTCATGTGAAATAAATTTATCCCATTCTACTTCTCCCTTCCTTCTGCACCCAGTGTACTCCTCTTTCTCATCCCTTAATTTTTTATGTCATTCCCTTGAATTCACCTTAAACCCATACCTTCTGTCTATATTTACTCCTTTTAGTTGTACTATTAGTGGTACAGTTTTAAAGAATTATAAGTATCATCTTCCAGTGTAGGGATGTGAATAGTTCAGCTCCATTGAATCCCTTATATTTTCTTTTCCTCTTTTCCCTTTTTAGGCTTTTCTTGGGTCTTGATACTGGAGATCAAATTTTTTGTTCAATTCTGGTCTTCTCCTTATGAAAGCTTGAAATTCTTCTATTTCATTGAATGACCATTTTTCCCTTGAAGTATTATGCTTAATTTCACCAGGTAGGTGATTCTTGGTTGTAGTCCTAGCTCTTTTGCCTTCCAGAATAGCATATTATATAACCTCTGATCCTTTAGTGTTTCAGCTGCTAAGTCCTGTGTAATTCTGATTGTGGTTCCCTGATGTTTGAATTGTTTTTTCTGGCCACTTACGCCATTTTTTCCTTGACTTGATAGTTCTGAAACTATAATGTTCCTTGGAGTTTTTATTTGGGAGTCTCTTGAGGTGATTGGTGGATTCTTTCAATGACTATTTTGCTCTCTGGTTCCAGGATATCAGGGTAGTTTTCCTTGATAATTTCTTGAAAGATGCTGTCCAGGTTCTCCTTTTGATTATGGCTTTCAGGTAGTCCAATGATTCTGATATTGTCTCTCCTGGATCTATTTTCCATGTCAGCTATTTTTCCAGTGAGGTATATTACATTTTCTTCTATTTTATTTTATTCTTTTGAATATTTGATTGATTCTTGATGCTTCATAGAGTCGTTAGCTTCCACTTGCCTAATTTTAACTTTTAAGGAAGTGTTTTCTTCAGTTAGCTTTTGTACTTCCTTTTCCATTTGGCCAATTGCACTTTTTAATGACTTGTTTTCTTTTTCCAAGCTGTTGACTTTTTCACAATTCTCTTCCATCACTGTCATTTCTTTTCCCAATTTTTCTTCTGCCTCTCTTATATGATTCTTAAACTCCTTTTTGAGCTCTGTGAGTTCTTTCTAGGCTTGAGAACACTTCCCATTTTTGTTTGGGGCTTTGCCCCTAGATATTTTGATATTGTTGTCCTCTTCTGAGTTTGTTTCTTGATCTTACCTGTCACCATGATAAGTTTCTATGGCCAGATTCTTAAAAAAATTTTTTTTCCTTATTTTTGGACTTTTTCCTTTTTTAAAAATTTGAGCTCTGCTCCCAGGGTGGAAAGGGCTCTGTCTCAGGCTTCTTGTGCTAGGGGCTGCAGGCCATGGCTGTTTACTGGATGCTGCACTGATGTTGCCCTGAGGCCCACAAGGGACCCTTGTGTCTGGTGCTGCACTGAGGAGGTGAGGGATGGCTGACACTGCTGGAGGCCATAGGGATCTGGCAGCTTCCCTAGTTGGTGTCTCTCTGTTTGCTAGGGCTATGCTGAAGTACTTGGTGGTTCTTGGAGCTGGAGTCTGCCCTTTCCCTTGACTATGCTGAGGCATGTGGGGTGTCCTGGTGTTGGCATTTGCCTGCTCCACCACATAGGGGTTCAGGATCTCCCACTGGTTTGCTGAGGTGGGGCTTGGTGCTGGCTTGCTAGGGTCCTGGGCTGCAATCCTCTTTTACCCAAGTGAAACAGATCTTTTTTGCAGATCTTCCAAGTTTCTTGTATTAAAAGATTGTTTCATCCTGTCTTTTTGCTGGTTCTGCTGTTCCAAGATTTGTTTTGGGGTGCTATTTTGTGGTTGTTTGGGGGGAGAGTTACAGTGATTTACTGCCTACTCTACTATCTTGGCTCCTGGAAGTCCCATGTGGGGTTTTCTTGTCAGAGATACTGAAGTGCTTTGCCATTTCCTTCTCCAGCTCATTTTACTGATGAGGAAACTGAGGCAAACAGGCTTAAGTAACTTGCCTAGGATCACACAGCTAGTAAGTGTCTATGCCTGGGTTTGAACTCAGAAAGAGGAATCTTCATGACTCCATGCCTGGCACTCTATCCACTGTGCTCCCTAGCTGCCCCCACTGTGCCTGACACAGTGTTAACTATTTCAGTGAGAGGTTTTTTTTTGGTGGGGGGAGGAGGACCATTGAGTGTCTAGTTCATAACACCTTCTTAGCACTATATCCAATTCTATCAAGATGAGTGTGGTCAACCATGGTTCCCTTCTGCGTCTGATATCTGTACTCAAATGAGAGAGTCAGTTGTATTTCTCTTGGCACAGAAGGCTCCTTGAAGGGAGCATTTGTGTACTAAAGAATCTTAGAGGCAGTAGGCTTTTTAATAAGGGGTACTTCCCTATAAATACAGGCAAGGTCTTCAAATCTTTCTGAAGGCTAATGTCACAATGGCCAGGGCCCCCCACCATTCTTATACAAAAGTAGAAAATTGGAATGGGATGCGGGGCAGTAGAAAGAGTTCTGGATTTGGAATCTGAGAATGTGGGTTCAAATCTTATCTTGGCCACCTAATCTGTGTTAATTTGGGCCAGTCACTTAACTTGCCCGTAGGCTTTCTGAGTCGTAGCTTCCTCATCTTTAAAAAAGTTTGTGGGTATGGTGTGATCATGTGTGTGTGTGTGTGTGTGTGTGTGTGTGGGACTAGTTGGACTCAAAAATTCCTTTCAGTTCTCAATTTATAGTCCTTTGAATTTATAGTCTTGGTAGAAAATCAAGACTATCTTAGAAGAAATAGAGAGAAATCCCCTCAATTGGTAGCATATAAGTGAAGTAGACAGCTCTGGAGTTAGAGGAACTGGGAGTTGTGTGATCTAAGACTAGACAGATATCCTTGGACCTTAATTTCCTCATGTATGATATGAGAGGATTGAACTAGATGACTTCTGAAGTCCATTGTCACTCTGAATCTGTGATCTCAAGGCTTGAAGTAGGAAATGGACTTGTGGTTTTATTGGTATAGAGCAGTGGCGCCAAAATAGAAATGGCAGCATGGCTAGATATTGACCTAGAAAACTGCAAATTAACATTATCTATGTTATATTATATTTTTATTTTTGTTGGATTATATTTTTATTTATTTTATTGTATTTTTATTGAGTTTCTCTTCAACCTCTAAATCTATGATCCTGTTTCTCATCTCCCAAGTAATAAATGCCTATGATTTGGTGAGTTCTATGCCAGGAGAGATACAAAAGTAAAGTCAGGTATTGCTCTTGCCCTTACAGAACATACGTAGCTAATAGTACACAAAAGTATATGATAAGGGTACAAAGTTCAAAACAGTGCCATATGAGAGCTGAGGGGAAATATCCACTACCTATGGGAGGGCACCTGGAAAGGCTTCCTGGAGGATGAGGTCTTTAGGGGGCCCATACACCTCAAGAGTTTGACCAGTCTTTTGTAGGGAGCTACTGCTGACAAAGTAACCCAGCCTCAGGCAGGAATGATGCACAGTGTGAGAGGACTGTTCTTCACAATGCCAAAGTGAGGGGCATGAACTTCAAGTGTTGTTAGAATTCAGGGAAGGGAAAGATGACTGTGGGCTGGAAGTATCAGGGAGAAGTCACTTGAGGAGGAAGTAAGATTCAAGCTATGTCCTGAGCTATAGGGAAGATTGGGACAGTCAGAGTGGTAGAAGTAGAGGGTGGTAAAGTATAAGAAAACTGGGAAGGTAGGAAAGTGCCTGGGTTATGAGGGGTTTTAAAAGCCAAACAGAGGATTTCAAACATTTTTAAATTTGAATTTTTATTTTTAAACACAGCTAGGGGGCCCAGTGGATAGTGGACCAGCCTTGTATTCAGGAGGACCAGAGGTCAAATCTGACCTCAGACACTTACTAGCTGTGTGACCCTGGGCAAGTCACTTAACCCCATTGCCACAAACAGATGATTTAGTATTTAATCCTGGAGACAATAGGGAGCCACTACAGTAGAGGAGGTGGTATGATCAGACCTGTACTTTTGGAAGGTCACTTTGGCCACTGTGATGGGACAAATATTTACCAGATTTCCCCTTTTTACCCCTCCCCACAATGGATTAGGCTAGGTTTTTCCTAAAAGGCAACAAAGCCAAAACTTGATTGTCCTGAGGGTGGAACAAAGCTTAAGCTGTGTCTCTCTTGACACAACTTCCCTTTGGCTGTGTCGACTCAGCTTTCTGGTCACCAAGGGGTCTCATCCATGTGGGGTTGGTGCCTTTCAGACTTGGTGGATGTACTCACTGTTGTCACAATGCACTGTGCACCTGTCTTGAGTCTTATGTTACTCCCCCCATCTGTAAGGTCCCACCCCCTCTTTCACCTAATATCTGCCTGTTCTTCAAAGCCCAGCTCAAGTCTTACAGTTCTCATTAAGCCTTCCTTAAACACTAGCTCAGCTTTTTTGATTTCTTGTTCCATGTAGAGTCTAATTGCATACTGTTCCATGTTGTTCTTTTATTTCATTTGTATTCATTTTATCTCCCTAATCAGACTTTAATCTCTTTGGGGTAGGGGCCATTTCTCTTGTCTCTCTCTCTTAGTATCTAGTATAGTGCTCGGCATACAGCCAGTGAAAAATATGTTTGTAGAATGTCATTGTTTAAAAAAGAAAACAAAACCTTTCAATGCCTCTTTATTACTTATGAGATAAAGTCCAAACTCTTTTGCCTGGCATCCAAAGCCATTGATAAACTGGCCCCAGTTTTTCTTTCTAACCTCATGTCCCATTGTTGTTGTTCAGTTATGTCTGAATCTTTTTGTGACTTCATGGACCATGTTGTTCATGAGGTTTTCATTGCAAATATACTGCAGTGTTTTGCCATTTCCTTCTTCAGTGGATTAAGGCAAACAGAGGTTAACTGACTTGCCCAAGGTGACACAGCTAGTAAAAGTCTGAGGCAGGATTTGAACTCAGGTATTTCTGACTCCAGGCCCAGTGCTCTATCCCTTGAGCCATGTTGTTGCCTCCTGAGCCCATTTGACTCCTTCGCTTCAATCTGAATGTCCCATTACTGTTCTCAAAAACTCCAACATTCCTCTTCTATCCATTTGTATAATCTCCGCCCCCAATCTAAATCTTCCTAGCATGGTAGTCTCAGTTCAAACTTTACTCCTCCGTGAATCCTAGGCACCCTAGCCCATAGCCATTCCTCATTCCCCTGAAGTCCTATATTACTATCTGTTCTCACTAATCCAGCATGTTATTTATGATACATACTGATAAGACTGACTTTCTTGTATGTGGGGCACATATGGACATAGTCTCATTATCTATCTCCTCAAATAAATCTCTAAACTCCTTGGGATCAGATATTGTGTATATCATGTCTTTGTATCTTCCTTATGGACCCTACACCTAGTAGATACTTCCTACTTCTTTACCTATTGTTGAATATTGTATTAGTTACTTAAACCTTAGAGTGCATTTACATCATTGACTTTGCTTCATCTCCCAGGTGAAACTCAACTGAGAAAAGACCTATTCTCTGTTAGAGGGATTTCAGATATCAGCAAGCAAGCAGTTGAGCAACTCTGGGGCAAGATGGAGTAGGGAAAAAGTAGGGGCTCTCAGATAATCATGTATTATTCTATCTACTCATATTGTCTGCTCTGTTCTATAAATGCTTATGTGCATCTGTTGATCTATTGTTAGGGGCGAAGAAAGATGAAAGCCAACATTTATATAGCTACGTAAATAGCACTTCTTTCTCCATTATGTCATTTGATACTTGCGACAAACCTATGAAATACATGGGTGAAAGTGGCATTCTCCTCATTTTACAGGTGAAGAAGCTGAGTGTCCAATATCCCATAGCTAGTACATCACAGAATTGGGACTTAAACCCAGTTTTCTTAAGAAAGTTAAAGGGTTTAAATCCATATCTTTCCCTTCTAGCACAGAAAATTAGGCTTGTGCCCCCTCCATTTTAAAGTGCAAAGAAGATTTAGTGACACTGTAGGGGTACTAGAGAAAGAAATGGATTGGGAGGTACAAAATCTGGGTTCAAATCCCAGCTCTGTCACTTATACGTAGGACCTCTGCCAAATTTTTCTTTGGCTATAAAATAAGAAGGTTGGCTTAGATGAGGGGTTCTTAGACTTTGGACTGAGACTGGACTTCGGATCCTCCAAAGGGTATGTAAATAGGTAGGTTTCATGGGGTCTGTGAGCTCAGATGGGAAAAAACTACATTTTAATTTTTGCTAATTTTTGGTTTCCTTTGTAAGTCAATTTATTTTAGCTTGTTCTTTTAAAAATATTTTTTTTTCTGAAGAGTCTTTAGGCTTCACCAATCTGCCAAAGAGCAGCCAAGTGGTGCAGAGCATAGAGTTCCAGGCCTGAAGTCAGGAAGACTCACCTTCAGCTGTATGACCCTGGGCAAGTCACTTAACCTTGCTTGCCTCAGTTTCCTCATCTGTAAAATAAGCCAGACAAGGAAATGGCAAACCACTCCAGTATCTTTGCCAAGAAAACACCAAATGGGCTCATGAAGAGTGGGACATGACTGAAAACACCCCCCCCCCATCGTCATCATCATTAGCAGCAGCAGCAGTAACAACAGTGATAGTCAGCTTCAATGATCTCTAAGTTTGCCTCCAGTTCTAAATTCTCTGATATAGTGGCCCAGTGAAGAAGCAAGACCTTTTGTACCAGGCCCCTTAGAAGATAACAGCCTAGTCTTTCCCAAGGTCCAATTCCACATAGTAAATTTCTTGAAGCAGGCAGGACCCACCAACTATATCTTCAATGGGGCCAGGGCAGATGCAGGGAACTTAGTACTTAGTTCTGCCTGTCTCAAAGAAAAGCCCATTTAATTCCTTTGCTTCAGTCTGAGTGAGTAATTTACCCACTGAACTTTCCTGTCCCCATCTCATTTCCTGCCTCAGCCAGGTCTCAGGGCACCCTCCCACAGTCCAGCTCTCAGAATTAATTTCAGCCCTCTTGCCTGCGTTCTTTCCACATCTTGGGCACTGGAGGCTTTGTTCACTAATTCATTTCTAAAATCAAATCAAGCCCTTGGAACGAACCCCAACCTATAGGATCCCTTCTTAATTACCTGATGTTATTTAAAGTGATTTGAAAAGCAACTGTGTAAAGCTTCCAGAGGGGAATAGGTGTCGAATTGGCAAAAGGAAACAATTAATTTTGAGGGGAAACTTGTACATGTCTCTGGCTCACGCTTAACTAGTGCTCATTAAAGAAGTACAACACCTTGGAGAGACATTACACAAGCAAGGTGCCTCCTGGGAGCCGGCCTTCCAGAAGCCCTAGAAGACTCAGCTTTGCTGGAGATCACGGCTCCAGGAGAGAAGGCACTTCCTGTCCTCTGGTAAATTGCAGGAGCTGTCCATGGTTCCACTGCAAATGGAGATTAGCACTGTCTTCTTCGTTGTCTATTCCAGTAGGGTTCCTGCACCTACATTCCTACACAGGAACAGAATTAGTCCAACCCAAACAATTTGAGAGGGGTAAGAGGATATCTCTGTTCATACTTACCTTCTCTGGTACTCAGCTTTCTCATCTTCGGTGGGGGGTGGGGTGGGACTCAAAATAGTTCAACCTGATCTCTGCTCTTAAGCTTGTAATCGGGTAGAAAGTTGGGGCTAACTCCATGAGTTTCAATTAATTTCAATTCAATAATCACTTATAAAATGCCTACTATGTATAAGGTGAGGGACTTTGTTATAATGGATAAAGCACAGCTCTGAAATTGGGGAGACCTGGGTTCAAGTTCTGCCTGACAAATACTGCCTGTGAGACATTGGGCAAGTGATTTGATTTCCTAGTGCCACTAGTAACTGTTCAAACTTCAGCATTATGGATCTAGAAATACAGAGGAACTCAGAGGCCTCGTAGCCCAGGCCCTTCATTTTTCAAATGAGGAAACAGAGGCCCAGGGAGATTAAGTGCCTAAGGTCACACAGATGGTAAGAATCAGAGATGGGATTCAAACCTAGGAACTTTTTGATACAAGAACAGGTATTCATTACTTTGTATACTACCTATGAGTTGTCGAACATTTTAAAGATCTGCATTGTTGGAGGGAATTTCCTTTTTGGGATTTACCTATACTTATGAAATAATAGAACATGAAACAATGTTGAAGGCAGTATAGTAATTGCTGGGAATACAAAGACAAAAATGAAAAACACCACTTCCTGTGAATGTGATTTCCAGCAGAGCCAAGTTTCCTGGGGTTTCTTGAGGCCAGGGACCATGTTTACCTTACCTTTGTGTAGGTAGTATGGTGCCATGTAATAGTAATTAAGGTGGGGCTTTTTGCTGTTGACCTTTAATGATTCTGGCCTTTGTTTGAATGGGGCAGATAAAGTGGGATGTTTTTGTATTTCTTAGCACTGAGACAATTGGGAGTCATTAATTTGCATCTGATGTGATATTGGGGGTGGGGAACTTCTCCACGCCCAGCCTGGGTGAGATCAGGGCCCTTGGGACCCTGAACAGGATATATAAGCACAGAGGTTGGTGTTCTCTCTCTTGGAGCTCTGAACCACAGCAGGAGTGGCACGTGACTCTGGGCCAGCTGTTGTAATGAGCTCCCTGTTGGTCTTGTTGTTGGTCTTATACAACCACAGTAGCTGCAAGTAACATTGTTGTTACGCCAGTGTCACACAGCTAGTAAGTGTCTTAGACCAGATTTGAACTCAACTCTTCGTGACTCTAGGCCTAGCACTCTAGCCATGTAGCTTCCCAATGTATGTAAAGAGCTTTGTAAACCTTAAAGTGCTATTTCCATGTGGCCTAGTATTAATATTAACAAAGATTCATTGAATGAATGAATAAATGCATAAGATTAAACAGTACTGAAGGGTAGCCTGGCATAGTGGATAGAATGCTGGATTTGGGTGACAGGAAGACTCTCTGAATGTTGCCTCAAACATTTATTAGCTGAGCAATTTTTTGGAATTTAAACCTTGTTTTTCCCATCTATAAAATGAGTGGGTGGGATTTAAGGGCCTCTAAGTCCCTTTTCATGCTTTAAAATCCATGATCCTAGGAGTTTATCTCCATATAGTAAACCTAGGAAGATAAGATGGTATTATGGAAGTGGCCTTGGATTGGGACTTAGGAATTCTGAGTTCTAGTTCCTGGTCTACAATTTGCTAGCCATGTGATTTTGGCTAGTGGGCCTCAGTTAAGATCATCTGTAAAATGACAGGCGTGGACTGGGTCATTGTAACAACAGTGCTACTTGCTGCCACTGTGGCTGTGTAAAACCAATAACACCAGCACACAGGAGGGCTGCTAGCACAGGCTCTTTGATCTGCTTTTCTAAGGAAAGAAACTTTAAGTGGTTTACAATCTCACTTTAATTAAACATACATATATCATTCACTTAGTTCAGGGGGAAAAGTCAGCACCCTGAACTTCAGAGCAAATACAAACAGAAATTACAAATAGAGAAAATATAAACAGAGCAAATAACAGAAATCAACAGACGGGCTTCTAGCTGTCTGACCAAAGCTATACATACATAGTTACCAGAGAGAAGCACCAACATCTGGGTTTTTCAAAGATGGGGGGCTTCAATGGCTACCCAGAGTCTCCACACTAACACTCTTCCAGTGAGCGAGCCCCAAGCAAAATGCTAACCTGAGAGTATATATACACTTCTTCAGGATCAGAGGGAGTCACAATCATGTGACTCAAACCCATGCGACCTAGGCCTTCCTGTGACTTAAGCAGGTTATCAAAGACTCCAGATTCAATCAAAGACTCTTGATTGAAACAAAGGCAAGACTCAAAGGCACTTTATTGCCTTAGTGCTGAGAAGTACTACAAAACAAAAGATAACAAAAAGTCCCACTTTATTTGCCATTACAGTCATCTCTAAGGTCCCTTTTGGTTCTACAGGGTGTTCCTAAAGTCTGGACACATAGGCAATTGACAACAATGGGGAGTTATTGCATAGAGTTCATGTGAATCTTGCAAAGTACATCAACCTTTGCATCACAAATGATGGAGATCATATCAAAGATGTTATTTGTTAATATTCCAATTAAATAAAAATTTCATTCATTTCATTTCTTGAAACTATGCATTTTTGCCTATGTGTCCAGACTTTAGGAACACCCTGTACTATTAGATGATTATATGCGATCCATTCTTGGTAAGGCTATGTGAAGCAGTATTGTATAGGGTTCCTCCTAAGTTTTACTCTAAGACTTTTGAGACACCCTGTATCTTTGTGTAATAAAGAGACTGGGACACTGTGTAGTCAGTTGTCAGTCATGTGAGAGTCTTGCCAGAAGAGCAGAGGGAAGGAGAGATCCCTGTAGGCTGTTAGACTTCAGCTAGGAAGAGCACGCCCTTGAAGATCACAACCACAACCGTGGGAGGTAGATGTTGTGATTATCTCCATTTTACAGAGGAGTAAACTGAGACTTGAAGAGGTTAAATGACTTACTCAAGGTCAAACAGGTTGAAGCAGAATTTGAAATCAGATCTTCCTGACTCTAGGTCCAGTGTCCCATGCATTGAACCATGTAGGCACTCCATAAAGACAGTGAATTAAATCCTTGGTAAAACTACATTTATCCTGAACAGGTGCTACAGCTAGATAAGAAGCTGGGTCCATTAGTGATTAGAGGTTGGGGATGAGGAAGAATCATAATTAGGAAATTGAACAGTGTTTTCAATAATTCTGAACTGTCCTTTGCTGTAGAAGTCCATCTCTGTTACAAGCAAAAGTCTCCATCCTTGTGGCTGCAAGACCAGGATCTTAGAAAAATTAGAGTTTTTAACAAGGTCAAAGGAATGATGCATGGTTACTGCCATTAGGCTGCAGCATTGTGCCAATGATGGGACACTTCTGGGACATCCTACATCCTCCCCACCAAAAAAAAAAGATTAGTTGAAGCAACTAGTCATCTCAAGTCTGTAGCTGAGAAGGGGACACACATAAAATCGTACATCTAGCAATGGAAGGGACCTAGATGTCATCAAGCCCAACTTTTTCATTTTACGGATGGGGAAACTGAGGACCAAAGAACTGAAATGACTTGTCCAAGATTATAGGTCTCTTCATCTCTTCTTCCATGGTACAGGGTCACACAGGCCAAAGTGACAGAGCTAGGATTTAATTCCTTAGACTCGAGTGCCTTTTCTATTATACTGTGGTAGAATAAGTCAGGAAACATCTGACCTTGGGTGGATCATTTCACCACTTTAAGACTCAGTTTCTCTATCTGTAAAATGAGGATGTTGGACAAGATGGCCTCTAAGGACCTTTCCAGCTATAAATCTACCATCCTAGGATTTTGTGAAATATCTTGCCCAACATAAGACAAGTGGTAAGGAACAAAGTTGGGATTTGAAGTCAGGTCTTTCGTCTTCAAATCCA
This sequence comes from Trichosurus vulpecula, assembly GCF_011100635.1. Taxonomy (NCBI): domain Eukaryota; kingdom Metazoa; phylum Chordata; class Mammalia; order Diprotodontia; family Phalangeridae; genus Trichosurus; species Trichosurus vulpecula. The sequence goes on along the minus strand of NC_050574.1, from coordinate 310,972,129 downwards.
GTGTTCCTTTGACAGTAATCCACTGAACAGATATCTTTAAGTATTAGAACAAATAAGAAAAGGAGTTAGACTTATTGTCTCCCAAGAAGAAGACAAAACTTGGTAGAATTATGGCAGGCATTGCAGAGAGGTAAATTTAGGCTTGATTTAAGGAAAAAAATTCCAATAATTAGAGCCATCCCAAAGAGGAATGGGCAACTAGAGGAAGTTAGGAGTTTTCCATCCCTGACTATCTTCAAGTGGAGTCCAAATGACTCTTTGTTGGGGAGGTTTTAGAAGGGATTCCTGTTCAGGTAGAGATAGAATGAAGCGACCTCTGAGCTCCTTTCTGACTTTTAGATCCTGCTTGTCTGCAGGAATGTGATGGAAGAAAAACAATGTTCCATCTCCCATCTGTTGCCTTTGTCCAGGCTCTCCTCCTGGAATGCCCTTTGTCCTGGAGTGCACTCGCATCATTTCCCTGCCTCTTAGAATCCTGAGCTTTCCTCAAAGCTTCACTCCAGCTCCCTCTTACATGAGGCCTTTTGTGGTCCCCCCAGATGTTAGTGCTTCCCTGCTGCTTCCCTTCCCCTCCCCGAGGTAGAGCTGTACACACAGTAGCTGTGGGAGCCTGGGCAAGTCATTTAATCTCTCTACGCTTCAGTTTCACTAATTGTAAAACAGGGATAATAATGCCACATATTCACAGGATTATTATGAGGATAAAATGAGATAATATTTGTAAGGTGCTTTGCCAACCTTAAAGCACCATAGAAAAGCTAGCTGTTATTATTCTGGGGCAACTAAGTGGCACAGTGCATAGAGCACCCAGCCTGGAGTTAGGAAGACTCATCTTCATGAGTTCAAATTTAGTTTCAGATACTTCCTAGCTATGTGACCTGGTTTGCTTCAGTTCTCTCATCTGGAAAATGAACTGGAGAAGGAAATGGCAAACTACTCCAGTATCCTTGCCAAAAAAACCCCGAATAGGGTCACCAAGAGTTGGACATGACTGAAAAATGACTCAACAAATTACTACTCTACAGCCCTTTCTGTTCTCTAATCCCTTTAACTTCCTTCAAGAGCCATGAATATAAAATCAGAGGACCTGGGTTCAAGTCCCAACCCTGCCACTTATTTTCTACCTTGTGACCTTGGACAAACCACTTTATCCTTTGGGTTCTCAGTTCTCCTAACTACAAACCAAGTGGGTCGAGCAAGACGGTTTCTGAGGTCCATTCCAGCCCTAAATCCCATGATGCTCTTCAGTATCATACACAGAGCTGTGGAGATTTTCAGTGTCTAATTGTACTGCCATTTATGTGGAACAGATGCCATTACAGACACAGCCTTTGTGTTGAAGAAACAATGGCCTGGTTAAAATCAACAAACATTTATTAAGTGCCTATTCTATGTGTAGTGCTATTTCTCCTCATAATTTATGAATGCCCCCTTTATACTTTACAAAGTACTTTCACACTATTATTATCCACCTTCCACGAAACTAAGGGATTTTTGGAACTTGGGTCTGGCATTTACTTCAGCACACCATGTTGCCTGGCTTCTCTTTTTTTCCAAAGGCTCAGTCAAACTTGCCATGTATGGGTGGAGGGTGCAACTCTGTCACTGTAGTTTAAGAGACCAGGGCAGCAGAGTCATCATCTGCTTAGCCTTGGAAGGCTCACACAATTGGGGATATCCAGATGGTTATCAAGTGTTGGCTAATCTGACCAGCATTTAAGGAAAGTAATAGAACCTCAGTCACCTTGCTGTTCTGGGAGTTGGCACTTCCATTTTTATAAGCACTTCACTGTCATCAACCACTGTGATTAATTTTCTAGTACCAGGTGGATTTCTCTCCACACAGGGACTAATTTGGCTTATATGGAGAGGTGGGCCACTCCAAAAGCACATCTGGCTGGAGAACAGAGGTGGAATAGAACTTCAGCTTTCCCAGATTTTCCAAGAAATTTCCTTTTTTATATTCTCCTTCTAAGATTGATTCAGTCCAAGTTCTGATTCCATAAGCTGGATAAGAGCCAAGAGAGTTGGTTGCAGAAGGTACCTCTATTTTTTTAACCAACTCCTTTGACTGGATACCAACCTTGTACCTTCTCTGCTTCTTCCGGCCAACTTGTAGCCAGTATGATGTGATGGATGAAATTCTGGATTTGGGATCTGAATTCTGCTACTTATCACCTATGATGAATGTATATTTGGCCTTGGACAAAGGCTTTTGGGCCTTATTTTTCTCATCTGTTTAATGGGAGAATGGCCCCCTCTCATCCTTAATCAGCATGTAACCGAAAGTTCATGGAGATTATACCAAGGACTAGCCAGTGAGCTCAGTCCTTTAATCATGTTCAGAATTCTCAGTAGATACAATTCTCATGGGACTTTGGAGACATTCTGTAATTCATTCTGGTGTGATAGCCATAGGATCCTCTTTGATTATAGCAGAACTGGATGGAGGGGGCATTCAAAAGGCATTACTTTTCTATAATTTAGCTTTCCTCTTCCTGTGATTTCTTCTTTGTCTGTGGGTACCCTGGTGATAGAAAACAGACAAAGGTCTGTAATGGCAAGCAAAGTGGGGATTTTTGTTGTCTTTTGTTTTGGAGTGCTTCTCAGCACTAAGGCAATCAAGTGCCTTTGAGTCTTGCCTTTGTTTGAATCAAGACTAATTGATTGGAAACAATATATATGATGTGGTGCTAGTCATGGTTAGAGATCTTTCCCTTTTGCTAAGTAGATACTAAGCCTCATACCCACACCCTTTTGCTAAGTAGGTGCTAAGGCCTAGGGCCCTAAACAGGGTACATAAACTCTGAGGTTAACATTTTCCTTTGGGGGCTTACTCATGGGAAGTGTTCATGTGATTTGGCTGGACAAGACTCTGTTAAGGAGGCCCCCCGCCAACTTTGAAAACCCAGATGTTGGTGCTTCTTTCTTTGGTAACTATATATGGTCTTGGTCAGACAGCTAGAAGCCTGTCTGTTGATTTGTGTTATTTGCACTGTTTATATAATTTCTGCTTGTAATTTCTGTTTGTATTTTTCTCTGGAGTTCAGGGTGCTGACCTTTTCTCCTGAACTAGGTGAATGATATATGTATGTTTAATTAAAGTAAGATTGTTACCCCTTAAAGTTGCTTTCCTTAGAAAAGCAGATCAAAGATCCTGCGCTAGCAGCCTTCCTGTGTGCTCTTGTTGTTGGTCTTACACCTCCACAGCAGCTGCAAGCAGCATTGTAGTTACAAGGTCTATGGGGAAAGGTCTTATATCCCACTCCATCCATCCATCCATCCATCCATCCAAGGCTGACATTTGACATCTGAAGAATGAAAGTGCCTGGGATGAATGATCTCAAAGGTCCCATAGTCCCTAGACTCAGGGGTGGGGAACCTGCATCCTCAGGGGCCCTCTAGGTCCTCAAGTACAGCCCTTTGACTGAGTCCATACTTCACAGAACAAATCCCCTTCAGAAAAGGATTTGTTCCATAAAACTTGGACTTGGTCAAAAGGTTGCACCCAAGGACCTAGAAGGCCACATGTGGCCTCAAAGCTGCAGGTTTCCCACTCCTTCCTAGATCTTTCAGTCTCTCTCTTGTGACTAGGTGACTTGTGACTATGGCTACAGCCTTCAGACTTAAGCCTTCCTTGATCTGCTTCCATCTCCCATTTCTTTGGGTTCAGTAAATATTTGTTGGCTTGATCCACATTGGTCTTTTTAGGCCAGAGTTCTTGAATATAATGAGACAGCATCTGATTTAAAGTAGACAGGAAAGAAAATATTAGCACAGATTGTTTATGAGATAGGAAATCGCATAACTACAGGACAGAACCAAGCTTTGAATAACAGCTAACACACATATATCAGACCCTATACCGAGTACTTTCCAATGATTATATCATTTGATCCTTATAGCAACTCTGCCAGTTAGATGCTCTTATTATTCCCGTTTTACAGATGGGGAAACTGAGGCAAACAGAAGTTAAATGACTTGCCCCAGGGTCACACAGCTAATGTGACAAATTTGAAATTGGATCTTCTGACTCTAGGCCTGGCCACCTAGCAGCCCTCAAAGACAGTTCAGATAGATGCTCCCCACTGCTCTTAGTTCAAGCCTTCTGTCTGACTTGGACCAGTCTGTATTTTTTTTCTCTATCTGAGCTGAGCCCACTCTTCTTAGCTACTTTTGAATTCTCTCTTTATTTGTCCCAAGCACTTTCAGAATCAGGTTGTATTTGGGGTTGAGAGTATAGTTCATAGCCTGGACTCAGGCAAGCATTATGTCAAGCATTATCAAGTTCAATGGAGGTCATCAGTTCCTCCCACCTCCAAGGTGTGCTAAATAGTGAATTGTAGAGTCCACCCCTTAGCAGAGAAATGATACTGAGCACACATTCATGTGTCCTTGTTTTCACATTGATTCAATGGTACCCATGAGGATACACATTCTGGATTTGGCCAGTTGTGGCCAGGGTAAGATATGGCTGGCTGACTTTATCGTTCCATATGCCAGTTCAGTTTCCTGGGGGGTCACATTTTCTAGCCTATATAGATGCATGTTGATAAGTGATTGGTTTCCTGTTTGTGCAACACTGGTCTAATTGTCCATCTCCTTTACTTAGGATCCCACCTACGGTGTGATAGTATATTTGCTCCCTTCTTCTCAATCTCTACTTTAAATTTTCCATTTTCTTCTTGTTCCTAGCATCTAGACATTAGCTTTAAGGGTTTTTTTTGGAAAGCAATCTGAAATTATGCCCAAAGAGTTATAAACCCTGTATATACCCGGTGACCCAGCAATACCACTATTATATCTGTTGCCCAAGGTGATCTGGGTAAAAGGAAAAGAACCTATATGTTCTAAAATATTGATAGCAGCTCTTTTTATGGCGACAAAGAACCGGAAATTGCAGGGATGCCCATCAGCTGGGGAATGGCTGAACAAGTTGTGGTGTATGATTGTGATGGAATACTACTGTGCTGCAAGAAATGATGAGCAGACTGTTTGTAGAAAACCATGGAAAGACTTGTATGAAATAATGAGTGGAATGAGCAGAACTGAGAGAATGTTGTATACAATAACTGCAATATTGTTCAAAGAATAGCTGTGAATGACGAAGTTATTCTGAGTATTATAAATACTCAAACCAACTACACAGAACCTATGAAGATGCTATCCACTTCCAGAGAAAGAATTGATGAATAGAAGTATGAATAGTATGATTTTACATTTATATTGTAGATAATAATGTGTATAATGTGTATGCATAGGTGTATATATATATATAGTGTGTATCTATATATACATATATAATATATAGACACACACACATATGTCTGTCTATCTATCTGTCTGTCTATCTATATCTGTGTCAAATGGTGGCCTTCTCCAGTGTGGGGTGGAGAAGGAGGGAAAGAAACAGTTCAGAGCTTAAAATGCAATAAAAAATAAAATTAAATAAAAAAGCATGTTTTTTTTTGTTTCTGATTCATTATAGCCTTACCTTGTGGGAGCCAATCAATCAACAAGCATTTATTAAGCACCCAGAATATGCCAGACATCATGCAAGTGAGTTAGTGGGGCAGTCAGAAAAAGGTTTCATGTAGAAGATGGTGCTTTGACTGAATCTTAAAAGAAGAGAGGAAATCTATGAGGGGGAAGAGAGAATGCTTTTTGGGCGTAGAGGATGGTGGATGGCCTGGGCAAAGCATGGAGAGGGGAGGTAGAGTGTGATGTGTGAGGAACAGAGAGGTTAGTTTGACTGGGTTGTAAAGTGTAGTAAAGAGAATGAGGTTGTGATTAGGTTGTCAAGGGCTTTAAAAGCTAATTGGAGTTTCTATTTCATCTAAAAGGCAATAGGAAGCTATTGGGATTTATTGAGGTGGTGACTGACATGGTCAGATCTTGTCCTTTGTCACATAGCCTAGGTTTGTATGGCCTGGGCAAAATTTACTTCTTTTTCATGGACAGGGTTTCGGTTTTTTTTGTAATTACATCAGACACAGCAAAGCTGTTTAGGTCGTAAGGTTGAGTGTAATGTTTATAAAATAAATATCTGTAGGAATTCTAGAGAAGGTTTCTTGTACAGGAGTGCTCACCTGAAATTACAGATGAGCTGTTCAAGCTTTCCATGACTTGGGGCTCATCCAATAGTTTATGTGTGGCCTCAGGGATGTGCTGGAGGCAGTTCTTACTGGCTCATCACCTAATGGCTAAATTTCCAATGGGGGCATTTGGACCTCCAAAATCGGCTAATACTATGGATCAGGGCTTGGTGTACTGTTTTGTTGATTGTCTAGGTTTAAGAAAGTATTGGAGAAAATGTTCATAATACAGATTAAACTTAAAACTCTCTGTCCTGTAGCAAGCCAGTTGTTAAACATTTACAAACACTTGTGGGTTTTAGTAATTCTGGTACGGTGTGGCTGCCATCACTTCAGGGAAAAGATAAAGCACAAGTGTAGTCTTACTCAAGGTACCACATATTTCATTCTTGAGGTTGTGGAGGGTCTTTGAGTGTCTATGCAGGGAAATGAACCTTCCCTACTTGGAGAGCAGGAGGAGTTCAACCTTCCCAGAGGCACCAAGGTCAGAGGGACAGTGAAGAATATTTTGAATGGCTGACTGCTGATTAGAATACAAAATAATTATATGTACATTTACATATATACATGTATGTACATATATCTATATGTATGTATACTTATATGTATATTTGTGTGTGTGTGTGTATACACACACAAAGTAATAAAATGGCATTAAGGGTGATGGCTTTGAGAAACCCAGGGCTAAAGTTGGGCCAGCTTGTGAGAAACTGGATATTTAATATCATTTGAAAGTTAAGCTAGATGAGATCTGGCATATTGTAGTGGAAAGAACATTGCATCTGCAAGTAGAAGGTCCAGGTTTGTATCTCAATTCCACGATTTACTAGTACTATGACCATGGGTAGGTCATTGTGGCGCTAAATCAATTTCCTCATCTGTAAGATGGGACCGATAATAATAATACTCACTATCTCACAGGCTGTTAGAAGGAAAGTCATTTGTATCTCTGGATTTTAGAGCTGAAAAGAATGGTACAGATTGTTTTAATCCAGCCTCCTCACTTTACAGATGAGGAAATAAGAGGTTTAGTGAGCATTTATACAGTGCTTTGGGGCCATTGCCCGTCACCTAGGCTTTTGTCCTGCCACTGGACTCTGATGATCCTGGAGGAGATACTGAGGCTGATGACTTTGCACGGCTCTGCCTCACATCCAGTTCAAGGCAATACATCACCCTCCTCACCTCAGTAATCCTCTTTGAGAACGAGGATGAACAGCAATATAGCACTTCAAGGTTTGCAAAAACTTAATAAATATTTTATAGTGCTTTGCAAATAGTATCTCATTTTCTCTCACAACAACCGTAAGAGGTGTGTGCTGTTATTGTCCTTATCTTACAGATGAGGAAATAAGAGATTTGGTTAGCATTTATATAGTGTTTTGGCAGCCAGAGGTTGTGACTTGCTCCACATCACACAGCTGTTGAGTGTATGAGGCAGGATTTAAACTCAGATTTTCCTGACTCCAATCACATCTCCCTGTCTATTTTGACAGATCCATAATGATTAAGTGACTAGACCAAGGTCACACAGCTAGTGAATGTCAAAGACAAGAATTCGATCACCTTTTATGACTTCTATTCCAGGGTTCTGTCCACTACATCTTTTTTTTTTTTCCATTTTTTTTTTATTTATTTTTAGTTTACCACACATAGTTTTGAGTTCCAGTTTTTCTCCCCTCCCTCCCCCCTCCCTCCCCAAGACGGCATGAAGTCTCATATAACTGTCATGTATAACTTCGCATTGAATTAATTTATGCTCTAGTCAAGTCGTGGAGAAGAATTTTGACCAATGGAATGAATCATGAGAAAGAAGAAACAGAACCAAAAAAAAAAACAAAAAAAACAACCCCAAAACCAAAAACAAAAGAGAAGCAGAAAAGGCGAGCATGTAGTGTGCCTCAGTCTGTATTCAAACTTCGCAGTTCTTTCTCTGAATGAAGATAGCATTCTCCATCGTGAGTCCCCTGGAGTTGTCCTTGCCCCTTTAGGTTGCTGAGAGAAGCACAGTATGTCAGGGTTGGTCCTCACGGAATCCACATATCTGTGGCTGTGCACAACGTTCTCCTGGCTCTGCTCCGCTCACTCAGCATTATGTCATGTAGGTTTTTCCAGGTTGTTATGAAGTCTGCATCATCCCCATTTCTTATGGCACAATAGTATTCCATCACCTTCATATACCCTGTCCACTACATCTTAAAACACTAAATAAATGTTACTGATTACTATAAGTAGGAGAGCAGAGGGAAAGGGGGGGAAGATGCCAAAGGCAGCCTGTTAAGAAAGGAAAGAGAAACAAATTTGGGGGGTGGTGCTAAAATTCCTTACCTGCAAGATGAAAGTGTTCAGCTACAGTTATCCCTTCTGCATTGTGGGGGCTAGTGGTATGTTTTATTTTTCTTTTATGGGATGTTTACAGTACCTTATTATAAAATTTGAGTTAATATTATACAATACTCTCTCTCTGTCTCTCTCTCTATATATACATATGCATATATATTATGCAGTTCTTGAGTTTCTAAACTTTTTCTGTGTTGTCTGTGGCTTCTGCAAAACTCTCCCCAAATTCCCTGTGATATATCAAAACTGTGATGGGCAAGTCAGTGTGGAAGGGACAACTGTAGTTAAGCTCTGAGATCTTTTCCAGCCCTAACATTCTATGATCCCTCTATGATCTCTCCACTCAAACAACAAATACTTATTCAGTGCCTGATCCAAGCCCGATGTTACCTATGGGGGATATACAGAAGTACAAGACATGTTCTTGCCTTTAGGTAGTTTGTGGTCTTTTTGGGAGACAGAACATATGCACATGAAAAGATAACTTAGGATATAAAGCAGGAGATGCTTTAGAATGCCAAAGGCTGAATTTCTGATTGCCTTACATCTACATGTATGTCACTATTATGGAATCATAGATTTAGAGTTGAAGGTACCTTAGAAGACACTAAGGTTTCATTCCTATTGTTATTCAGTCAGTAAGCATTTGTTAACAGCTCACCATGTGCCAGGCACTGTGCTATGTGCTGGGTATACAAAGAAAGGTGAAAAATGGTTCCTGTCCTTAAGGAACTCACATTCTAATAGGGAAGACATATGCCTGGCACATGGTGAGTGCTTAAAAAATGCTATTGTCTTAACAACAATAGAAATAATACTCTGATGGCCTCTGAGGTCCTTTCAGCTCTAAATCTGTGATTGAGATGGGCCTCGAAGGACGGGGGAAGGATGTAAAAAACATAGAGGATAAAGGGCCCTTTTGGGCAAATGGTAGAGAACCAACTTTTAAATTTATGGTATGAAAATAATATGAGTAATTAAGACAAATTCACTGGAGTAGGAGGGAGAATTCATTACTCTCAGGGGTTATGGAGTAGAATCTCAAAGTAGGAAGGAATCTTCAAGGTTACCTGGTCCAAATCATGGGACTTGGGTTTCATGCTGTTTGTACTCCATTATAGAGGTATCAATGAAGCTGCCTCTGCCATAGAGGGAGAGGGAAGGAAGCAGCAGCAACACCCTTGATGTCAGGAGGTCTGGTGGCTTATGGAGGAGGCCTGAGAAGGAGATTGCTCTGCTTGGAAAAAACCAAGGGACAGGGAAACCCTGGAGGAGAGAGTGGGTTGGGTCTCCTCTGTCTCTTAGTGGATAATGTGTCTCCTAATGTAACTTCTAGAACACATCTTCATTCCTTGGAACAGAAGTTGTTTCTACCTTGGAGGACCTAGCTCTCTCCTCTTTGGAAAGAACTTTGTATCTGATTCCCTTTCTCCCCCTGTTCTTCCCCCTCTCCAGCTCTGAGATGGGAGAGGGGAAGAGAGAACAGGCTGCAGCTCATTGTCTCTATAGCTGAATCTGTTTTGTTTTTGCTGATTTTTCAAGTGTTTTAGGCTGGAACCCTGTGGAAGAGTCTCTGAAGGAGACTACCTCCAACAGACTAACTTTTCCACCTAAAAGAGGTATTTTCCTTCTTTCTTCTACTCCCATTAGATTTTGACCCCTTGAGAGAAGAGACTGTCTTTTGCCTTTATATCCCCAGTGTATAGTTAGTCAGTTGATAAACTTTTATTAAGTCCCTAGTATGTCCTAGGCATTTGTTATGTGCTGGGGATACAAAAAAAGGGGCAAAACCAGCCCTTAACTCGAGGAACTCACAGTCAAATGGTGGAGAAAACAAGCAAATAAATATGTATAAAGGAAGCTATACATAGGGGAAATAGGAAATAGTTTGGGGATTAGAATTAAGAAGAGTTGGGAAAGGCTTCCTCTAAAAGATGGAATTTCACTACAGTTCCTGGCACATAGGAGGCAATTGATAAATGTTTATTGACTGACTCTACTGAAGGTAGTGCATGTGTTAAAATGTTGTACTTTCCACAATTAAGTGCTCTTGAACAAAGTCTTGACCCAGTCCTGACCCAGTTATGGCTTTGGTATATGGAATGGCATGAGCAAAGGTTTGGAAAAAAGAAGGTACAGGTTGCATTTTGGAAAAAGGTGGCAGGATTTTAGGATTTAGAAGTGTGCTTCATTGATGATCAAATTCAATCCCCTCATTTTATAGAAAAGGATGCTGAAGCCCAAAGGACTTGCCCAAGGACATGATCTGGGATTTCCAAAGATGATTAGGGGAAAAAGGAAGAGAACCTATATGTCCTAAAATATTTATAGTAACTCTTTTTGTGGTAGCAAAGAAGTGGAAATTGCAGAAATGGACATCAGTTGGGGAATGGCAGAACAAGTTGTGGTATATGATCATGATGGAATATTACTGTGCTATAAGAAATGGTGAGCTCAATGATCTTAGAAAAACATGGATAGACTTGCACAAAAATGAAGAACAAAATTAGCAGAACAAAGAGAACATTATATACAGTAATAGCAATATTGTTTTAAGAACAACTTTGAGCAACGAAGTCATTTTGATTTTAGTGCTCTTTCCATTATACCAAACTCAATAAATTGGTTTGACCGGAGCACAGGGTTTATACACATTCCTTCTTTCCTCTTCCCTGCTCCTCACCCACATGTAATGAATGTTTCTTCCCCTTTCCCTCCATAGATTCAATCAGGGAAGTTTCTAGGAGCAGTAGTCTCAGGATGAAAAATGTTCTCTACTGTTCTGGAATTGCTGGGAACAGCAGTAAATACTCTTGAATCCCTGCACCAATATTTGGGGTCTCCTTTATAAGGTAAGTAAGTGTCTGTGGGAGTGGAATTACTTCTATCCTGAGTCTTAGTATCACCAAATAGGGAAATGAAATTTAAAGGGGAGGCTGAGGGCACCCAAAACAACTTAACATCCTTGATAATTTTTGTTGTTGTCACCAATGGTGACTGTACTTGTTAATTATTAATTATTTTAGGACCTGAGTTGTGATTTCTTTAGCTCTTGGTCCCTCTCTCAATGTAGATCAACACTTGCTCTATAACATATAGTCTTAGAGAGGTGGCTGGGGCACTGGGACACTAAATAATTTAGCCATGGTCACACAGCTTGTAAGTGTTAGAAGTGGGACTTGAATCTAGGTCTTCTTGATTCCTGAAGAAAGCTCTCTATCCACTGGCCTGCTGTAACTGTCGGATGTAAAGTGCTTTCCCCACCTTGGTCATGAATGATGAATTTCACACTGATATAAGTTGTCTTACAGTAGTCATGTCAAGCAAGAGGCTACTTATAGGCCTTAATCTGCAAAGGCATTTTTGGAAACTCCTGCCTGATTTCAAGTCTTCTATGAAGTAGAAGGGATGTGATATAAAGATTCTGAGGAGGAAGAAGGGGAGCTGTCTGAAGAAGCCTCTGTGGATGCAGAGGGATCTCACCAGCCAGACTGGATTTTTAAAAAGCCAAGGAATAGCAAGTTGTGCACGATAGTTTTGCAGTTTCATGTACAATCATATTTTTATTTTATGTTATGGAAATGCTTGTTTTAGTCCATAAATTCAAAATAAAAAAATTCTGTAAAAAACAAAACAAAACAAAACCTATATAGAAAAAGGAAACAACCAACTTAGAAGGAGCTCTCCAAGGTAGTGCCCTAGAGAATGGTACTTGGCCTTGTGTTCTTTAACATTTTAAATAGTCACTTAGATGAAGACATAAATAGTAAGCTTATCAAATTTGTAGTTGACACAAAGATAGGAAGGATAGCTAAGACACTGGATAATAGTAGCAATATTCAAAAATCATGATAGGGGCTGAATTCCAGAATTGGAAGCATTCATCTAGTATAACCCATCCCCCCACCCCCCAAGTCCCTTCTGCAACATACCCAAAAGGTCATTTAGCTTTTGTGTGAAGACCTCTAAGAAGGCTTTCCAAGGCAGATGATGAAATTTAATAGGATAAATGAAAAGTTTTATATTTGGGTCCAAAAATCAACTTTAGAAAAATACAAGATAGGGAAGTCATGGTAAGACCATGATTTGTCTGAATGACACCTTAGGGTTTTTGTAGGGTGTAACTAATTATGAATTAATAGTGTAATATGATGGCAAAATTAAAAAAAAAGCTAATAGGGTTTTGGCTACATTCACAACAGCCCTGCCTTTAAGAATAAGAGATGACTATCCTGCTGAGCTCTGCCTTGCTCCACTCATATCTGGATTATTATATTCAGATCTGGGTACCACATTTTATGATGGCTGTTGATAAGCATCAAAGCAGTACAACAAGACTTGTAAAGGGCCTGGATTTCAGGTCATATGAGGATTTTCATATAAAGGAACTGGAGATGTTTTCCCTGGAGAAGAAAAGAGAGAGAGGAGAAGAGAATACTTAGGGCAGAAATTATAGTTACCTTCAAATATTTGGAACATTGTCATATGGAAGAGGAATTAAATGTGTTCTATTTATCCCCAGAGGATAGAACTAAGAACACCATGTAGAAGCTGCAGATTTTGGTTTTAAGGACAGGAAAAATCTCCTAAGTGGAGTGGGCTGCCTTGGGAAGCAGGGCTTTTCTCTTCTGTAGGTCTTCACACAGAGGATAGCACATTATAGAAGGGACTTCTTTTTTTTTTGCTGGTGGTAGTAGTTAGATATTGGGTTTTGTTGGATGACTGCCTCCAACCCCGGAATTTTGTAATTCCAAAATAATTTTACCAGAGTAGGTATGACTCTTTGCCCCAGGATCCCAAGTCTGTTTTGATTTCAGTGATGTGAGAATCTTTGTAGATAACCTAAAGTCCTTGTTGATTGTCTTACAATTAGAGACACACAACAAAGCTGACTCCTATGGTACCTTTGCAAAGATCTTTGCTCATGGGGTTCTGAAGAAAGCCTGTGTGTGGTCTGAAAGTGAGAACGAGAATTTGTATGACTCCTTTCCTCTTAGCATTCCTGCCTCTGTAATATAATTTGCCTTTAAATCAGCAGTTTGTTTACTAATGGAGGAAGGGAGGAGGGACTCACCTTTCTTCACATCTGGATTGCCCATTTTTCATGGACCTGAGGATGTCTGGGGCTCCATGGAGTTAAACAGAAGGAAGGGGTCAATAGCTGTGTTAAGGACATTAGATGGATAAAATGCCCTGGGACACATTATTGAGACTGAGTTTATTGAATTGGAGAGTGATGAATGTTATTAAATTGGCTGATCACACCCATCATTCTGCCAGGGAGACTACTAGAGCTCGGAACATATAACCCCAGTTTGCATCTGCATGTATCCAGATGGGGTGGTCTGTTGTAGTGCAAAGGACCTTGGACTGGGAATCCTAAGATTGAGTTCAGGTTATGTGAACATGGGCAAATCCCATTGCTTCTCTGAACCTCAGTTTTCTCATCTTCAATGGGAGTGACAATGCTGCCAGTGCTTGTCTTGTGGGGATGTTGGGAAAAGAGTGTTAGATAAAATTCTCTAGACATATGGGCTATTTCTAATGAAATCATGAATAGATAACAGATGTGATTGAGATGTGAGTGGCTGTGGTGAGGAAACTCAGAGATGTTAGGTAGGGAAACAGGTGGGCTGGGATAGGAGGGAGCCTGAAGACACCTTTGGGATTGATTGAACTATAGTAGGATCTGTATGGGTCAGCATTTCCGGCTGGAGGCAGGAAGGAAAGACATTTTGAAGCTGTGATCCTAAAAGACAGGACTGGCCGGATTGTAAAGCTGGTAAGGTTTATTTTTCAGGGCCTCTCTATGTCACTGGTGTCCAGCGTCCCCGTATTTGCCTTTGAATTCTCAGAGTCCCTGGCCTGACCCTCTGTCTCTTGGTAGTGCAACAGGCTCTAGGCCTCTACCTTTCTTTCCTCCTATCACAAAAACTGTTTTCAGTCATCGATCAGCTCTTGTCTTTGAGAAGACTCTGAAAAATGTATCTGCACAAAGCTGTAAATGACAACTTAATGTATTATTTTATAAATGCCTATATCTATCCATCTCTAGCTCAATATCTCTACATACACAATACTAGGGGACAGTACCTTAACTCAAAAGAATAAATGATATAGTCATTTCAATGAGAAATAATGGCATGAAGGAGAAAAAAGATTGACATTCGAAGAAACTGGTGTGGATGTATCAGCTGCATTCAGCTGATCTATGATATCTCAACTGAAAAATATATTTGCACTTTTTAAAAATTAAAGAAAGTGTACATACGTAGGGGTAAACAGAAAAAGAGTGGTAGGAATCTATAAGGAAAAGCTCAGGAAGACAGGATCTTAAAGTTGGAAGGAATCTTAAATGTCATCTAGCCCAACTTCTCACTCCATTCAGGAATCAAAGAGAAAAAGGCCCATACTGGCCAAGCCTGCTTGGAGGACCAGGATTGTCTGACAGGAATGTGTAGCTATCGTGGGAATCAAGCAGATCGCAGTGATTGGGCTTGGGACAGGGTTGGGGTTGGCATGCTTTCTCTCCTCCTCCCCTTTCCTTTCTCTCCAAGCTGAATTCATCTTCCTCTACCATGACCCAGCTCTTCATTCTGAAGCCTCATTCTAGCCTTGGGGTGCACACATTGGAAATACCCTCTGGCCCTGTGTCCTCTTCCTTTGATTGGATGGCTCTTAGAATTTCTATTTAAGAAGGATGCCCCGGTCAGTTATGCCACATTCCTCTCCAGGCTTTACTCATTGCTTTTTCTACCATGCCCCCATACCAGGTACCTTTGTTTCCTTTAATCTACAGCTCCCCTTCCCCCACACCTGCCCTCAAGCTTCCCTTTATGTGTCATCATCCCCCACGTAAGCTCTGTCTGTAAGATTTTCTTTTTACTTGTATTTGTATTCCCGGTGCATAGCACATTGCTTGGCACTTAATAAATGCTTGTGGAAGGACTAACCAAAAGAAAGTCACTCTTAGCTGTAGGTAGAACAGGTTTTGAGTTGGACTGCTATGCAACAGTGACTGAACAGGACTTTGGAAGCTCGGAGTGGTTATAACCAATTTCAACCCCAGTACCTGCAGGCAAAATTCCCTAACCAACTTCCTACCCCCAGAATCTTCACACCCTGCCCTAGGGAGCACCTCATGGCTGCCTCAAGCTGTGGGTGGGCTCTATAATTCAGGCTGGAATGGGTGAGTAAGATCTTTCTCTTCCCCACAAACAAGCCATGCTTTTGATTTTTCAGTGGGAAGGTATAGCACAGGGTGAGCAGGCATGGATGGTTGCGATGTGCATTGAAAATCTCATTACAATATTTTTTTTCCTCAAAATCCATCTCTCTTTTGAAGTTTACTCTCATCCTTTTAGGAACTCAGATTCACAGCCTCAGTGACATTCTGAACTTCACATATCTCATCAGTTACCAATTCTTATTATTTCTACCGCTGGCTCCACATCTCTGGTGTCTGTCTCCTTTCTTACACACACACACACACACACACACACACACACACACACACACACACACAGAGCCACCATCCTAGCTCAAGCCTTTCATATTATCTCATGCCTGGATTGCTGTAATATCTTCCTATTTAGACTTTCTGCCTCAAGTCTTTTCCCACTCTGGCCCATAACCCACAGAGCTACCCAAGTGATGTTTCTAGAGTTCTGTATCACTCTCCTACCCAGTAAACTCTAGTGACTCCGACTTGCCTCTAGGCATATTATTTCCTCCTTTTTACTTTGTATTTTTCTATAAATTTTAAAATATGTAATAATTAGTACAGCAGTACATCCATACAATTTATAAAAAAGCAAATATACTCACTCTGGGAGTGCTTGTCTAACAATTAAATATGTGTATGAGATAAAAAATGTATATCCCTAGAGGAGATAGATAGGCAGGACCTCAGGTGAAACCTGCAAGGGTAAGGGTTCCAGGAGGGGAGAAGGGCCCAGAAAAGGGAGGTCAAACTTTGCTGCCTTTCCAGTTTTGCCGAGCAGCCTTTAGCAATGGCACCGACTCTTGGTTCTATGCTGGTGGGCTAATAACCTCAATGCCACATATTGCTTTTGGGTTTTCTATTGTTCCCTGCACTAACTTTGGCAGTGTCTCCATGACAACAGTAGAACCAACTGAAAAGCGGCAAAATCAATTGGCGGATCAAATGGTCACCTAGATTAAGAGCCTTCCTGCTCCTAGGTTGGCTGACTTTCCCCTCTCCTTCACGGATCTGCCTAAATTTGTGTCAGTCTGAGGACAGATGGTCCTTACGCAGTGAAGAATCCCTGGACCTCTGGCAAAGTCTTTTGGAAATCACAGACTTTTGGAGGGGCCCTTAAAGGCTATCATTTTATGAGAGAATAAAATGAGACCAGAGAAATTAAATGATTCGCTTAATGCCATACAACATCCTTATAGTGTCTCTAGATCTGAAAGGGTCCTTAGAGATCGTTTAGGGCTAATCCAACCTACTCTTTTACCGATGAGGAAAATAAGTCACACACAGCCAGGCAGTATCAGAGTTTATCTTTCTACAGTGGATTTTGTTTCTCCATTTTATTTTTGAGATGATGAGACCTCTATATCTGTGTGCAGGATGGGCCCAACCCTGACTTACAGTCGGGAGGCTTTCTGATGTGCTCAGAGTGAATCTAGGATTGGAGGATGGGTAAATGAGTTTGCTCTTGCATGCCCACATAGATGAGTCTCAAATTGGCATGGGGGTATTCTTCTATAGAAGGTATCATTATCTAGTTGAACCACGAGGGCTACAAATGTTCTCAACCCAGAAAGAACAATGATGGACAAACCAATAGGTAAAATTACTTAGAAGTTAAGTGTTCACCAATAGTTTCATATAATAATATCAACTGACATTTTTATAGCACTTGAAAGTTTGCAAAATACCTTACACATATTATCTCAATAGAATGCAAGTTCTTCGAGAATAAGAACTATTTAAGTTCGCATCCCCAGTGCCTAGCAGAATGCTTGGAGCATAGTAGGTGCTTGACAAACACATAGGTAGTTAAATCTCAAATTGGCACAGGGGTATTGATAAATAATGCTCATTGATTCTCACCATGTGGCATGATGCCCGTAAATACAGATAGGTGTCGTAGTGAATAGAGGGCTGGACCTAAAGTCAATTAGACCTGGGTTCAAATCTGGACTCAGACATTTTCTAGCTGTGTGACCCTGGGAAAGTCACTTCACCTCTGTTTGCTTCAGTTTCCTCATTTGTAAAATGGGGATCATAATAAAACCTATATCCCTGGGTTGTCGTGAGGATTAAAATGAGATAAAATTTGTAAAGTACCTTGCAAACCTTAAATGCGACAGATTTTCACTTTTATCCCCATTTCACAGATGAGGAATCAGACCTAGAGAGGTTAAGTGAGTTGGCCTGGGTGACGCAGCTAGTAAGTGTTGGCGGCAAGATTCAAACCCACTTCTTCCCTCCAAGTTCAGTGATCCCTCATGTCACCATTCCTTAGTCTAATACTTCTGAATCTGCCAATTATAGTATCATCCCCACTGCAAATGCTTGAATATCAAAAGAGTCTGTGATTTCCAACACATATTGATGTTGTGGCTGTTGTTCAGTCACTTCGGTCGGTCGTGTCTGATTCTTCATCACCCCGTTTGTGGTTTTCTTGGGAAAGATACTGGAGTGGTTTGCTTTTTACTTCTTCAGCTCATTCTACAGATGAGGAAACTGAGGCAAACAAGGTTAAATGACTTGCCCAGGATCACACAGCTAGTAAGTGTCTGAGGCCAGATTTGAACTCAGGGAGATGGGTCTTCTTAAGTCCAGGCCCAGTGCTCTATCCACTGAGCCACCTACCTGCCCACCAACACATATTACAATGTCCTTATACCTTAGTTTATGGTTTTTATGCATTCCTGTGGTCATCCTTAGTTGGAGTAGTCCTCAGAGAGCAGGCGTTATTGTTCAGTCATTCAGTTGTGTCTGATTCTTCATGACCAATGCTGGCCATATAGGGTTTTCTTTGCAAAGTAAGTGTCTGAGGCCAGATTTGAACTCAGGAAGATGGGTCTTCCTGACTCAAGGCTCCACACTCTGTCACCCAGCTGTCTCTTCAGAGAGCAGGTAGCCAATCCCTACTTGAAGCCTTTTTTATTTGGGAGGATGTGCTAGAATTCATACTCTGCTAGCATGACATTCATGAACCCACAGTCACCTCCAAATCATAATGAAACATTGGGTTAGGATTTTGGTGAATGCTTATAAGTAAATCTTGGAAAACCCACTCTTGTGGTCTGGAGGGTATGGCAGATGGGGCACAAAGAGAGCAAAAGAGTGGATTCAGAGGTAGGAGTCTGGTTAAAGTAGAAATGGCAGAAGGACAGGTTATCAAGGACCAGGTGTGACAGATCTCGGAACCTAGGTGCCAAGGAAAGCCAAGGACCAGGAGCCTCAGTGAGTTAAGATGGATTTGAATGATGAATGAAGTTTAGTGATGAATGAGATTTGGTGGAATTTAGTGATGAGTGAAATGCAAAAGTCTTAGAGCAAGTGGCAAGACCCCCTGAAGTGACTTCAAAGGAGGGTCTAGGTGTCCTGGAAAGCTGACACAAAGTCCAAGGCCCAAAGCATTTTTTTTAAACACACCCCCTCCCATCATTATGTTGCCTTCATTTAAGACAGCCTCCCACAGTTGCTTCCTTTCTGATCGGCTAAATCATCCTCATCTTCCAAGAAAGGCTCAACGCAAGCCCTATATTCTCCATGAAGCCTTTCCTGAACATTCCTATCCCTTTATGGATTTGGTCATTCTTCTGGCCTCCCTTAGCATTTCCCATCCATGTAGTTCATTTTGGCATTGAGCTATGTAAAATGGTAGAATCTGGGAGCTAGAGGAGACCATAGAGAGCATCTAGTCCAAATTCTCTTGAAATGCACAAATCTCTGGGACAGCATCCCTGATGTGTAGCAATCTAGCCTCTGCCTGAACAATTCCATGGACGGTGATATTAGTACTTTACAAAGCAGATCACTCCATTGTAGGAAAGTTAGGTTTTTTTCCTTTTGTTGAGATGAAATTTACCTCCCTGTATTTTCCTTCCATTTGTTCTAGTATTTTCCAGCAAGTCTAATCCCTCTTCCACAGAATAGTCCTTCAAAAATTTAAAGACCTGACATAGCCCCCTCAGACTGCATCTTCTCCAGGGAAGCCATCTCTGGTTGCCTAATCTTTTCCTTAAATAACATAATTTTCAGATTCTTCATCATTCAGCTTATAGTACGGTGCCTGAAACATGGCAGACACAATAAATGCTTGTTGATTAGTTGATTTTGTCTCCTAGTGCACTCTAGTTTGCTAACATGCTTTTAAAAAGTGTGGCAGGTAGAATTGAACACAGTATTTTAAAGGTGGTCTGATCAATGCAGGGTCCAGAAGGCCTAATAACTCCTTTAATGTGGGTATAATACATGTGTTAAAAGCAACCTAAGATCGCGTTTATTTATTTATGTAAATATATGTTTAGCAAGCTTGTCACATGTTTGGCTGATATGAAAATACAATCCACTTAAATTCCCAAATCTTCTTCATATTAATGACTATTAAGCCACACTCCCCCCATTCTATATGCAAGTGATTTTTTGAACTGAAGAGTGGGAATTTACATTTACATGATTAAATCTGAGCTCTTAATTTTATCTTACTTTTACTTCTTATCCTGTCACCCAGTGTAGGAACTATCACTGGCAGTTTTTCTGGATATGTAAGTTTAATAAATAAAATTGAAGTGTCTCTATTTAAATCACTGATAAAAATGTTGAATAAGACAGGGTTGAAGATAGAACATAGCAGCTCTCCACTAGAGATCTCCCTCCAGGTTTATTCATCAATCATTGCTTAATATTTTTTGGGCATGCTTGCTCAACTAGCTATGAATTTTTCTGACTATTGTTATCCAAAGCCCTTATCTCCACCTTGTTTATGAAATCATTTGTTCTGTGAATGTAAAATGACAAGTTTTGGGTGTTGGAAGGTGGGTTGTTGCCCAAGCTTACTGAGATCACATAGCCTTTGAAATCTCAAAGAAAATGGGCTTCTACTGATCTCTGCTTCCCTTTCTAAATGTTCATATCATTCATTTTGTATACCTGGGATCAACGTCCAACTTTGTGGTTTTCATGTGTGAAATGCACCTTCTCCCCCCACCCCCCTTTTGAAAACCATGACAGCATTTGCCTGTCTCCCGTTTTGTGACATCTCTTTCAGGTTCCAAACAAGTGGTTTAGCAATTACTCTTTTTCAGTACCCCACCCCACCCTTTCCAGGAGGAAAGGTGAGTTCAGTTGTGAACAGTGACATCTCATTGTCTTTTCAAATTCAACAAGTCATGTATCCTATAGGTAGCTGGAACAGCGCAACTGGAGCTTGGGCATGAGCTGGAATGGGCTGGAAACAGATTTGAGAGTCACCACTGCAGAGGCGATAATTGAAACTGGGAGCAGAAGAGCTCTCCAAGGGAGAGAATTAATTACCCTACCCCTATCCTGTGCCCCTCAAATTTCTCTTTCTTTAAACAAAACAAAACAAAAAAACCAAGAATATAGCCCTGAAATTCTGAAGTGAAAATACCCTTAAACCGCAGCCAATTGTGTGCCAGGATCCAAGCATCAGAGGAGAAATAATTCAAGTGAAAATGCTCTCCTGCAGTTTTCGCCCTAAATATGCTGCTGATTGCATTCCTGTTTCCTGTGCCGTGAGAGCCGGAGCCATTAACATACGGATCTGAGCTTGTGAGGAGAGGAAGACCAAGCTACGGATTTATTGTTTTTATTACTGTGACAGAACAGAAGTTTTTTGAGCTTGAGTGCACTTGCTAATAGAAATTAAGCCACTCAAGGTAATGCCATTTACTTATCTTTATTTGATTTGGCAACTCTGGAAACATTTGGGTTTTGCTAGAAGGCCGTCTTCCTCCTCCCCCTTTCCCCTATCCTAACCCTATATATTCTCTACAGCAGTGGCAAGAGCTCACACCTGGCAGTTGAAATAGAGGAATCCTCTCTCTCCTAGTGTCACTGGACCTGTGTTCCACTCTGTTCTCTGTAGCTTTAGGGGGCAGTGTTGTTTCATGCAAAAGGGATTCAGGAACCTCTGGTCTTCATCCAGATATGGTCTTTTCCTTTGTTCTGGGTGACCTTGGGAAAACAAAGCCTGCTCTTTCTGCCTCACTTTCCCCATATATGAAATGGGAGTTAAGGGGTGGAGTTGACATAATCCACTCTCTGATGTAATAACACTATGAGGAGGCCAAGTATACTATATACTATAAGAATGGCGGACTTCAGAATTAATGTCTCCTAAACCCCTACCCTGGATTATTCCCATCAACCTCTAGCATGTTTCCTTCTTTTCACTCCTAATTCATGCTCTCATCACTTTTTACCTGGAGTATTTCAATAGCCTCCTTATTGTTTTTTTTCCTGCCTCCATTCTTACCTTTAATCCATCTTCCACATGGCTCTTAAATTGGTACCCCTAAAACATGAGTTTGATTATATCACCTAGCTCCTTCGCTCTGATATTACCTCCCATTTACACATTGATGTAGTTTGTTGTTTTTATGGTGTTTGTATGCTAAGTGATGGTATCACTTCAGTGGATCCATCTTGCCTCTAGAATAAAGACACAAACCCAGCTCTTGGGCATGTATAGCAGGGGGGCTTAGACTGGAGTACTTCCCATAGAGCTGGGTATGTACTGGGGGGTGAGGCATGCACTCTGACCTCTTATTAAAGAACATAGGTCAAGTCTGATCCAGTAAACATTTATTTTGTGCCAGGCACCATTCTAAGAGCTGGAAATACAATTCATAAAAAAGAAAGACAGTCCCTGACCTCAAGAAGCTTAGTCTAATGGAGCAGAGATTCCTGATTAATTCCTTTGTCCCCTTCATGACTGAAGTGGGAGGGTGCTTTGTCAAAGATGATCAGCAGCTAAGTCAGGACTAAGAAGGAAGAGGGAAAGATGGCTTCTGGTCTTTTTGAAAATGGCTTCTTTGTTGGGACACAGTCAATGCCAGTTCTCCCTTAAATTTCTTTTTTTTCTCTTTCCTCCCTTAAACTTCTAATGGAGATGGTTTTTTTTCCCTCTCTCCAGACGCTGCTCCTCCCTAGGCCCCCAACCCTGCAGCAGACACATGAAAACAAGAACACATACTCACACGAAAGCATGAACATGTGCTTGCCTAACAAACCTGGGACCAGACCTCAAGCCTTTGACTCCCATTTTTGCTTTGCATTCCTTTCTTGGTGGATAGTTGACCACATGTGAATACTAAGATGGATGTTTCTAGCCTTAGTGGCCACTTATGAATAGGAGAATTCTAAAGCTCCAGGGTCGAGTGCTGACTGACAGCAGGAGGTGATTCCTGCAGTACATGGAGGACAAGAATACCATCACCTGGAGAATTCTACAGCCAACGGGCAAAGTACAAGACATTCCCTGACTCTACAGTAGAACTGGGCTTATGACTTATGCAGTCAGCACAGGTCAAGGATGAAAATGAAATTTCTCTTCAGGAGTCCTACTGAGTGTTTTAAAAGTATTGGTTAATGCAGACTTAAGAGTCTTTTGTGACTTAAGCATTATATACAAACAAGCTACATACAGGATAAGTAGAAAATAATTGACAAAGAGAAGGCACTAGAATTAAAAGGGATTGGTAAAGGCTTTTTATAAAAGATGAGATTTTAGCTGGGACTTAATGGGACCTAGGGAAGTCAGTAGGAGGAGTTGAGGAGGGAGAGCATTTCAGCCATGGGGGACAGACAGAGAAAATGCCCAGAGCCAAGGGATGGAATGTCTTGTTTGTGGAATCACTGATGTTACTGGATTGAAGAGTGTGTGCTGGGGAGTGAGGTGTAAGAAGACTGGGAAGGTAGGAGGGGGCTACCTTATGAAGTGCTTTTAATGCTAAACAGAGCATTTTGTATATGATCCTGGAGCTAATAGGGAGTCACTAGAGTTTATTGAAGGGGGTGTATGTGTGTGTGTGACATAATCCAACCTGTTCTTTAGGAAAATCACTTTGGTGACTGTATTGGTAATTAAGGAGGGCTTTTAGCACTTATTCAATCAATCTAGCACTTATTCAATCAATTCAATCAAGTGCCCTTGAAGAGTTTGGCCTTTGTTTCCTTGATTAAATTAGGAGCTCTTGATGATCTCAAGGGAAAGCCTAATTTACATGTGTTTGAGTGACATGTTTGTGACATCAGAGGCTTTTAGACCATGTGGGTTTAAGTCTCATTTTTGTGACGCTTATAGGTCACATGGGTGAGTTGCATGTGTGACTCACCTTTGACCCTGAACAAGATTTATAAACCCAGAGGTTGGCATTCTTCCTTGAGGCTCTCACTCCTGGAGGAATGTTGGTGTGGGACTCTGGGCAGCCGCTGTAAAAGCTTCCTGGCTCATCATGTTTGTAATTTGTTTGTATTTGCTCTGAATTTCAGGGTGCTGGCTTTTTCCTCTGAACTAAGTGAATGATATTTGTATGTTGGATTGAAATAAGATTGTTAACCCCTTAACATTGCTTTCCTTAGTAAAGCAGATCAAAAGAACCTGTGCTGGCAGCATTCTTGTTGTTGGGCTTGTGTTGGTCTTTCACCCCCATGACAGCTGCTAGCCGAATTATTGAAACAGTGGCTGAATGGAGAATGGATTGGAGTGAGGAGACACTTGAGCCCTGCAATAGCCTGTAATAGCCTAGGCTATATAGTCCATGCGTGGGGTGATGAGGGCCTGCACTAGAAGGGTGGCAGTAACAGAGGAGAGAAGGGGGCATATTTGAAAGATGTTGCAAGGGTGAAATCAATAGGCCTTGGCAACAGATTGGAAATGAGAGGAAGAGTGAGAGATAGTGAGGAGTCCAGGATGACTCTTGGCTTGCAAGCCTGAGGGACTGGGAGTCTGGTGTTGCTCTGTGTGTGTGTGTGTGTGTGTGTGTGGCATTTAGGGGGAAAGATAATGAGTTCAGTTTTGGACATGCTGAGATCCAATTTGAGACGGCAGTTGTAGATGCAAGATTGGAGGTCAGCAGAGATGTTGGGACAGGACAGGTAGATTTGATTTTTTAAAAAATTTTTGGAGGGAGGAAGGCAAGGGAGTTGGGGTTAAGTGACTTGCCCAAGGTCACACAGCTGGTAAGTGTGTCAAGTGTCTGAGGTCGGATTTGAACTCAGGTCCTCCTGACTCCAGGACCAGTTCTCTACTCACTGCTCCACCTAGCTGCCCCAGGACAGGTAGATCTGAGAAGCAGATTGGTCTACCTTCCCCAAGTTTCTTCTCACTCCAATAGTCTTTTACTTAGCTGCCAAAATTATTTTTCTAAAGCCACATCAAACCACCTCACATCCCCTGCCTATCTAACACACTCATGCCGATACCCATACCACCCATTTCCTCCCCATTCCATCCTTCCCCAACACATTCAATACACTCCAGCAGTGCCCTGTCACCTTTCAGGATCAAATATAAGATCCTCTGGCTTTTAGATCCTTCCACAACTTGGTCCCTACCCACCTTTCCAGTTTTCTTACACTTTACCCCCCTTTACATACTTTGTGACCTAGTGACCCTGTCCTGCTCACTGACACTACCACTCAAACTCTGTGACTTTGTACTATCTGTTCCCCAGGTCTAGAATGCTCTCCCTCCTCACTTCTGCCTCCTGGCTTCCTTGGCCTCCTTTAAGACTTGGCCATAAGCCTACCTTCTGCAGGAGGCCTTTTCTAGTCTCTCTCTTTTCCTCTTCTCCCTCTAGCTGCTTTCCTCTGAGATTACCTTCCATTTACACATTAATGTAGCTTGTTGTTTCTATGGTGTTTGTATGCTATTTCTCTCATTAGACTATGAGCTCCTTGAAAGCAGGAATTTCCCCCTTGCCCCCTTCCTTAGTTTCTCCAGTTCTTAGCACAGTGCCTGGCCCACAATAGGTGTTTAAATTAGAAGGTCATTTGAGGAATTTAAAATTACCTCAAAAAACCAATTTTGCATCATTTGATGCACCTGATCCTTCTAGTGTATAAATGCTCAGGGCTGTCTAAAATACAGCCTGCGAGTCGCACGCAGCCTGCAGTGAGATTTTATGTGGCCTGCCTGTGGGTTTTAATTTTCAAGAGTGAAAAAATAAAATAATAATTTGCATGGAATGCTTATTAGATTTTTTAATTCCATCACTAATAAATAATCTCATTGATGTTAATTTTCTGTGGTATTTTTAAGCAGTATTATGGATGGAACATAACGCAGGGAATTTTCAATCGATCTGTGGGATGTGTTCTGTCTGTATGATGCAGACTAGTCAGTATGCACCTACCTTTATACTGTTGTGTTGTTGCTTTGTTGTTTTCTGGTTGCTTTTGCACTTCGTGCCTTCACCTGTCGTATTGATGACCCATGTTCCCTCACTTCCTATTAGTGTACCGTATTTTTTATTCTGGGTGCAGCCCTCCAACAATTATTTTATTTTAATGCGGCCCTAAGATAACAAAGTTGGACAGCCCTGTAAATGCTTGTTAACCAAGTGGATTCTTCAAGACCACAATCCATTGGTGCCCAAATTTCTTTAACTGGAGTTTGGGGCATGGTGACAACCTGTGGGGAGATTTTGGGGGAGGGGGAGTAAGGAGACTTCACCAGTATTCTTGAACATCACACTTTCTAGTTGACCACTTCCTTCCTGTATAAATAAAGCTAGGAAAGCCTGAATTTTGTTAGACAACCACCTTTATCAAGAGGGGAGGATTGGCTTTATCTAGGTGGTCCCATGATTTCCAGTTCCTTCTGTTATCATTGATACCTTCTCTCTCCTTAGAATCTGCAAACTCTGTCAGCTGAGTGGAGTGACTATCAGGTAACCATCGCCCGCAGGTTGGTCTCATTCTTCATCTCCTAGCCATCTGATGTATAATCTACCCATGGCAGCTTTGAATTAGAAGTATGGGACACTTGCATGGTTATCCACCCTGCCCCCAGCGTCAATGGGCACAGTAGGACTGTATCAGTAACTCTGGAAATACAGCATCTCCTTTTTGAAACCCAGCTCTCTTTCTAACTCCAGCCCAGGGGTAGGGAACCCGCAGCCTCGAGGCCCAAGTGCAGCCCATTGATTGAATCCAAACCTCAGAGTTTGAATTGAATTGAAATTGAATCCAAATCCCCTTAATGAAAGAATCTGTTCTGTAAAACTTGGGCTCAGTCAGAAGGTGGCACCCAAGGACCTAGAAGGCCACACATGGGCTTGAGGCTTGCAGTTCCCTATCCCTTGGGCCTCCCCTTGTTCTCTCTGCCTGGGATGTCTTGTCTCCTCTTCCAGAGTTAGCAGTGAGGACAGGCCAAGGAACCAGATTTAGATGGGGTGGATCAGAGGTGTCAAGCATGTGGCACCCACACACAGCAGTATGAACAGAACCATATTTGAATGTAATTGGGAAATATTGGACAAAAATAAATAAAAATACAATAGAACATAGATAATGTTAACATGTGGTTTTCCAGGTCAATATTCTGGCCCCAGGGATCCTTATGTATTCTTTAGTGGCTCTCATTTTTATTTGGGTTTCTCACTATCAGCATACATGATGCATTAGAGATGGAATCTTGCCTTTTGGAAGTATGATTTCTAGTTCCCACAGAAAGGCATTCAGGTGCCCAGCAAACTTGAGCATCTTCCAGGCAATCTATGGAACATATTGTCCTATCAATGCTTGCTTTAGATCTCCCCCAACCCCTACATGCTGCACATTGTTTTTTTTTTTAAATAACTCCTCAGAGGCCCAGGACTCCCTCCATTGCCCCCCACAATTGTTTCAGAAGCTCCATAGTATAAACCATTTCCCCAGTTTCTTTCTCCCTTATCCCTCGTAGCTCAGGATTTTCATACCATCTCTTTGACTTGGAGTAATAAGAGATATCCTTCCTCCCCTCTCCCTAAGCAAAAAACAAACAAATTAAAAAAACCAAACAAACAAACTTCAGAGTACTGAATTATAGCCCAGCTGGGACCTTCTAATTCAACATCATGGAAACTGTTTGCTAATAGTTATCTGTGTAAGGCAATATGGCCACCATTAAGACCTTCAGTGGCTCATTAAACCAGCAGTCACAGGACTGCTGCCAGCCAGCAAGGTCTCTGGTTGTTTCTCAGCAGTTGATAAGATTTGCTCTTGGTACCTCTCATTTGGCCCTTTTATCTTATGCCCTCTTGGATTCCTACTTAACTTTTCATGTGTGTACATGTCTCCTCTCCCTAAGAGCTCTGGACTTGGAGCCAAGGAGACTGGAGTTCAATTATGACCTCGGATATTAATAGCTGTGTGAACTTGGGCAAGTCACTTGACCTCTGTCTGCCTTGGTTTCCTCATCTATAAAACAGAGGAAATAATAACGCCTCCCAGGGTTGTGGTGAGGATAAAATGTCATAATATTTATGCCTAGCTCAAAGTGCTATGTAAATGCTAGTTGTTATTAAGGCTATTATTATTATGCTTTTTCCCCTCCTATTCCCAGCACTTGGCCCAGTGCCTTCACCACAACAAATGCTCAATAAATATTTGTTGAATGATTTATGGTCTATTGAAGGACAGAAGCAACTAACAGAATTATGCAGTCCTAGAGCTGGGAGGGACCTTGGAGTTTTCTGGGACCAAGCATAACCATCCCACTGCCCCAGCCCAGTAGAATTGCAGAATATTATAGTTGGTAGAATCTCAGGGGATAATTAGAGTTCAATTCATCCTTGAAGTGCCATTTTTCAGTGTACAGGACAGCCTCTATTCTATCTTATAGAAGATGAAGAAAGAGGCTTATAGTGGCCCCTAAAGAATGCAATAAATACAGAAAAGACTCACAGTGGCCCATGAAAAATCAACACAGTTCTTAGGGTCATTGGATCATAGGATCAGAGGTTTAAAGCTCAAAGGAATCTTAGAGTCCAGCTGTCATTTTACAACTCATCAACTGAGGCCTAGTGAGCTTAAGTGACTTGTCTAGGATAAAAAAACCTAGGAAATATATGAGGTAGGATTTGTATCCGGGTCTTCTTGGACAAATTCAATAGCCTTTTTCCTCTCCTCCCTTTCCATTCAGTGGGGGGTCATGTTTATGATGGATTCTAGGGCGTTTATCTCCAATTATGTGGCTTCTCTCTCTCTCTCTCTGGTTGCCTTGGAGAGGTTAGCACATAGTTTCCCAAGGCTGGGGCCAGGAACTGCTGACTTCATCTACAGAAAAATATCCTTTTAATGTTGGACCCCAATTATTGATGACTGAGGGGTGTTTGCTAGGGTCTGGGGTATGTAAAACAATTTGGACAAGTGGTAGAATTCAGAACTCAAGTGGTTATGATCTGTGCTGTAAGGCTTACCTTATGTCTTCTTACTCTGAATTGTTATCTTCTCATTAACCACCCTTATTTTATTCAGTGTTGCTTAATTACTTAAGTTTAAATATCTATATTTCATGGAAAGTGGTAAACTGCATCTCAGAATGGAGATAGTGCTTTAGAGGAAAAAAACACTGGGCTAGGAGCTGGGGGCTCTGAGTTCTAGTCCTGGCTCTGAGGCTGTGTGAGATTTAACTTCTCTGGGCCTCTGTGTTGGTAATCAAAATGGGCTCCTTAGCACTTAGTTCAACAAGTGCCCTTGAAGAGTTTGGCCTTTGTTTCCTTTGATTAATTCAGTGTCTTTGATTGATTCTTACTAGGTGCTAAGCCCCAGGCCCAAACCCCTATTAGGTGTAAAACCTTAGTGGGTGTGGATTGGCAACTAATGTGGGGCCCAAGGTGGGGCTAATTCCAGGGAGGGCCTAGTTTACACATCTGGGAGGGCAGAGGCTTTTAGGCCACGTGGGTTTAAGTCTGCCTCTTTGTGACGATTCTAGGTCATGTGGGTGAGTCGCATGTGTGACTCACCCCTGACGCTGAAAAAGATATAAAAACCAGGGGTTAGCTGTCTGTTCCTTGGAGCTCCTCCTTACAGCAGTGGTGGTGCGTGACTCTGGGCCAGCCCTTGTTCTGAGCTCCTAGGCTGAACCTAGATGTTGGTAACTATGAATTGTATTGGGTCTGTCTGTTGATGTTTGTAATTTGTTTGTATTTTGTTCTGAAGTTCAGGGTTCTGGCGTTTTCCCCTGAACTAAGTGAATGCTGTTTGTATGCTGAATTAAAGTAAGCTTGTCAACCCCTTCAACCTTGCTTTCCTTATTAAAGCAGATCAAAAGAACCTGTGCTTTCCCAGCATGCCAGCAGCTTTCTGGGTGCTGGTGGTGGTTAGATCTTACACTCCCACAGAAGCTGCTAGCCGGATTGTTGAAACAGCCTCATGTATCTCATTTGTAAAATGAGAATAATGATATTTGCCGTATCTAGCTTATTAGTTTTTTTCCAGATATTGCATGAGATACTTAATATGAAAGTTGAGAAAAGTAAAAAACATTCATAGATGTAAACTTTTATTATTAGGGAAGAAAAAGTGATTGTTTCACCTCTTTGAAGTCATTTTTCTCATATGTAAAAGGGAGATAAAATGGGAGATCCTGTCACAGAACCACCCAGTATGGAGTGCTCATATCAAAGAAGGTGCTGTGCTCTACGAGCAATTTCAGCAGCTCAAAAGAAATGGGAGATGTGCAAATTTAGAGACATCTCCCTCCCAAAAGGTCATGTGGACTATTTGTGCCTGATCTGTGGCAGAGCTTGTATTGATCCAGACTAAATAGCCTTCTTTCTGTTCCGTACCCATGTCTTGCCGAGTCTTAGTGACTTTGTGTTGGTTGTCCCTCATCCCTCTAATGGTGTCCCTTCTTACCTCCTCCTCATAGAGTCCACCCACCTCCTCCTTTAAGATTCAGCTCAGGCAGGCAAGCTGGCTAGCTGGCAATCAACAAGCATTTATTAAGCTCTGTTTGCTGATTGATAATGATACAAAAAGGGCATCATTTGTGTGAAGCTTTTCCTGATGCCCCCAACAGCTAGTGCTCTCCCTCCCAAACTACTTTGTATATTTATTAAGTTTATCTTTATGTTATTTATATTTTTATATGTATTCATTTTCTCCTCCATTAGAAGGTAAGCACTTTGTGAGTGGTAATTGTTTCATTCCTTGTATTTGTATCCCCAGCACTGTGCCTGGCACATTGTAAATGCTTAATAAATACTTCATGATTGACTGATGGAAGACCTGGATCTGAATCCTAATTTTGACACTAATTAGTTGTGTAACCATGGGCATATCACTCTCTGATTCCTCATAAAGGGATTGGACTATGTCATCTCTGATTATATATCATTCTGTGTCTCTGTGTGATTTATTAGCAGTATGAATCCAAGCAAGTCATTTAAACTCTCTGAGCCTCAGTTTCTTCTTTGGCAAGATAGGGATAGTAACATTTGCACTGGCTATTTCACAGTATTGTTGAGGCAAACTTTGTAAACCTAAGTGTATAAATTTATATGTGTATGTATTTGTATATATTCACACATATGTATATAAAGCATATGTATGGAGGGAGGGGGAAGGAAGGAAGAAAGAAAGAAAGAAAGAAGGGAAGAAAGAAAGGAAGAAAAGAAAGAAAGAAAGAAGGAGAAAGAAAGAGGAAAAGTTTGGCTATTGGTATTATTCTTACTGCTTGAGGTTTGGCTACTGTTGATGGATTTTTCTAACCCTAACAGCTAAAAGGGATCAGCCAGCTAGGTCATGGGCAAGTTGAGATTATGTTTTATGTCAGTGTGAGGAATATCCACCCTAATGATACACCAGTCTTTGAAGTGATAATCATCAGAATAGTCAGAAACTTTCCCCTAATTTGAAGAGGATTTTCTTGTTCCTGTATTACAAATGTATGATGATTTATTGGATTCCAGAGATCTGAAAGATCTTTGGGGATCATGTTAGTTTCTAATATGTGGAAATCACTTTGGGGGAAGGAAGTAGAGATAGTCGAGCCCCTGGGACAGCTGCTAACTTCAGTTTCCTCTCAGTATGAGAAGTGACAGTAAAGGCAAAACCTCTCATATAAATTATCTCTTCCCTTCCCCTTGCTTGTCCTGGTGCAAAAAGGGAAAAAAAGAAGTCTTTTCTACAGAGTGGGCTGATGCAGAGAAGCCATTAATTCAAGAGTGCTGGGAAGTTAACGTGTTTTCTTTCATTAGCAAGTTCAAAATTGCATTTTATTTCCATTTTGATGAGATTTTTATGAGTTAGAAGAGATGAAGTTGAATCCCATGAGCGTAATGGACCTAGAAAGATCGCAGATATAGGATTGAATTCAACGAACCATGAGGAGTTTAGTAAATTAATTAAATTTAACAAAATAATGAATTATTTTTTTCCACTGGATTAAAATTACTAAAATGTGTTGAAAAGTTAATTGCATTTCTTATTCTTTGAAAAACTCTTTTGTGTATTTGTTTTCTGTCAGCCATAAGTAGCATTGGTAAGAAAATCACACGTGATGACTTTGGGGTATCTTGCTGGGGATGCTCCCTTGAAACTTCCAGTTCTATTTTCCTTGAACCAATTCATCTAGTTCTGTTTCCCTGGAGAGTGCTGGATATCAAGCCTAATGTCCCATGTAAACATTGAGTCAGAAGAGCCCTGTGGATCTCCTTTCACCCATTTCACTGCCTGAGAGCAATACCAAATTGACAACAATTTAGATATATGGGTTCTTATAGTATTTTGATATTTGAGTAAGGGTCTATTCAGGAGCCCCAACTTTGAAGAGCTTTTATCTATTTTTTATGGCCCACCTTAATTTGCCCTCCACAGCAGGGTCAAAATCCAGGGCCTCATAGAGAATTGTAGGAAGCAGGTCCTATGTTAAAATGCTTTTGTAATGGCTCTGGCTGATCGCCCTATAGAGCATAGGGCCCTTCCTATAGAACTGGGGTCCTTGGGGTGACCTTGGCTATTTCTGTGGGCCATACATACAGACTCAATGTTGCAAGATTTGGGATTCAGGATAATGTAAGAACATCTTGGTTCCAACATGATGGGTGGAGGTAGGTTGTGGTTCAAGAAACAGGATTGGTCACAGGAAGACCTCCTATTCAGTAGTCCTGAAAAGGAGTGACTAACTTCTGGCATGCTTTTTTCTTCATCCTAGGAGAATGTATGGTGCTGAACTCTCTCTCTGGGGTTTCTGCACCCTAGTAGAAATAGTGATTACTCACATGTGGCATCTAGATCAAGTTCATCCAGATGAGCCTGTAGTGGGCTCTAAAGGTCTGGGCTACCTCTTATACTTTGTGACATTTTGCTAAGCATAGGCAACTGATGGAACAGAGATTTTGAGCTGGACTTCTAAGAGAATGAATGAACCCTTATTAACTGTTAACTTTGTATTAAGCACTGAGATACAAATAGACAAAAGTCAGGCAGTCTTTTTTCTCAAGGGGGGGTCCTTAGAAGCCAAATGTGCAAGCAACTTTGGATTTGGTTTTCTTTACAAGTTTATTTTGTAAATTTATCCATTCTAAGTCTATCTCTTTCAAAAAGCACTATCCTTCCATCCTCAACCTACTGCAGCTCAGAATTCCACTGTTTTGGTGGGTTCTTGGTAATTTACTCGTCAGCTGGGTAGGGGATAGAGTGCTAGATTTGGAATCCAAATGCCTGAATTAAAATCTAGCCTCAGAAACTTACTAGCTGTGTGACCCTGGGCAAGTCAGTTCATCTTTCTCTGTCTCAATTCCCTCCTCTGTAAAATGAGGATCAATAGTATCTCTCCAGGGTTGTTGGGAGGATAAAAATGAGATATTTGTAAAGTGCTTTGCAACCCTTAAATTGCTAGCTATTATTATAGATAAAAAGGAAAGTTTCTAAGACCTTTCCTATAGGCTCTGTCATCTTTGGAAACCAGTAGTATAGAGTCTGGTTTTAAAGTGGGGAAGGGAGTGGGGACCCTTAGAGACAGAAGTTCCTTCAGAGTGTTGCCAAGGGTAACTAGGTCTCTCTGAGCAGGGGTTAAACTGATTTGTTTCTACACTGCTGAGGGTGTCTGAGTGCTATTGGCCCCTTCTTGATTATGGCCATGGAGCAGCAGATGGCATGCTGGATTGGGAGTTAGGAAGACCCAGGCTCAAATCCTACCTCAAGTACCGGCTGTGTCTGGGGAGGTATCTTAACCTCTCTGGGCCTCAGTTTCCTTGGCTGTAAAATGAGAGTGTGGGACTCAGTGATCTACCTATAAGGTCCATTCCAGCTCTCAATCCATGATCCTATAATCCTGGCCCACCCTGTCCTAGCCATGGCCTTCTTGGCCTGGGACCTCTTCTCTTTACATGCTCTTCAATGATCTCAACCATTCTCATTAGGACTGGATATGTTGATTTCAGAGATATCTGTGTAGAGATCTACACAGATATCTCTGAAATCAACATATCCAGTCCTAATTTTTCTCCCCAAATTCAGATCCACATCACCAGTGGCTTGCTAGACATCTCCACCTGGATGCCCTGACATATGTTAAGAAAGTTCAAAATTCAATTCTTCATCTTTTCTGGCTAAACTCTTCCTTTCTCAATAAACTACAATGGCTTCCTATTGCCTCTTTTTGTTTTTTAAAGCCCTTTACAACCTGGCCCCAAATTATCTTTCCTACCTTCTTATATATTACTCACCACTCCCTGTGTGCACAAGATTGACCAGTCTACCTGGCTTTCTGGCCTTTGCTTACATAATGACATTCCATCTCCACCCCTCTCCTAGATGCTGCACTTACCTGGAGCTTACACCTTTTTTCACCTTTGTCACTTAGAATATTTGTTTCTTTCAAAGCTTTGCTTAAGTGCTACTTTCTATAAGAGGATTTATCTGACTTCCCCAGTTGCTTTGCTACCTTCCCTTTCCCCCAATTACCTGGTATTTTCCTGGGATACATTTACTTATGTACACATCGTCTCCCTGAAAGGAGGGACTTTTTTTTGGTGCCCCAGCACCCAGAACAGTATCTGGTACATAGTATATACTTAATAAATATTAATTAATTCATCCAACACAGTTGCCAAAATAATCGTCCTAAAGCATAGTTCTGACAGTCACTATGCTGCTCCCCTCAAAAATCTGCAGCGGCTCCTTCTTTCCTCTAGGATAAAAATATCAGTAGCCTGGTTTTTAAAACTTTCTCCAATCAAGTGCCCATCTACTTTCCATACTGATTTCCTATTACCCTCCTTTATGAACTTTGTCTTCTAGCCAAGCTGTACAACTTTCTGTTACTTAACCTTGATATACTAACCTCTGCCTCTTTGCATTAGCACAAACCTTCCACCCGCCATGGCCAGAATGGGCTACCTTCTCACTTCTCCCTCTCAGAATCTCCACCATCTTTTATATCCTTCCTGATATTCCCCATTGTTTGTGTTCTCCCTATCCTTAAATTCCCTCTGGAGGAGATATTGAGGCTGGTGACTTTGCATAGCCTTCCCTCACTTAAATCCAATTTACCTGCATGTCGTGGCACCACCTCCCTGGTGTCATGGTCCTCTTTGAAGGACAAACACCACCACCACCACTAATAACAAATTCCCTAATATTTACCTACTCATGTGCATATTGTATCACACTAGGAGAATGAAAGCTCCCTGAGGCCGGGGCCTGTTTTCCTTTTTGTCTTTGTATTCCTAGCTTGAGCACAGTGCCTTCTTCATCATATGTATTTGTTAAATTTCTTGAACTGAGATGGAATGTGAACCTAGTTCTCACTTTACCCTGAGGTATCTCTCTTTCCATTACACTAGGCATGTGTTACTGACTGAGAAAGAAAATGGGGGATGATAATGAGGGGGGTTTGGGGGAAATTACTTCATAAAAGGGAGTCAGGTTTATTTACAAGAAATTTGTGCAATGTGAGTACTTGACAGATCGAGAATACGACATCAACATGTGTTTCATCCACCTTGTGCTGGCTACTGTCACTGAGCCACATTAGGTCAATATGAAACGCCCCAGAAGTGATTACTCTTATGTGTAAGATTTGAACTGGAACTCTGATTTAGTAGTTGCAGAGAGCTCCTAGCAGACATTCCTTCTGGTCAAGTCCAGAAACATTTACTAAGTGTGTACTATGTGCCAGGCACTGTGCTAAGTGTTGGGGATGAAAAGAAAGGCAAAAAATAACCCCAAACCCAAAACAGTTCTAGTTTTCAAGGAGCTCACAGTATAAAGGAGGAGACAACATGCAGACAACTATACAGTATGTGTGTGTGTGTGTTTGTGTGTGTAAGTGTGTGTAAATTAATATAATCGATCCACTAACAAAGACCAGCAGCCGCTCTGTGATTTATAGTTTTAGAGAGTTACCTGGGGGAGCTGAGACTTGGTTAGGGTCAGTATATGGCAGAGGCAAGATTTGAACTGATTTTCTTCTCTTGGCTCCAGCTCTTTAACCACTATATCTGCCCACGGTACCTCTCAAGATTTGCATGATAGAAAACAATGTATAAAGGTGGAATTGTTAAACATAAGAGCAATACAGTTAATCCAGCAGACTTACATTATGAAGAGCCTACAACTTAACGTGGACACGTGGTGGAATGCTTTAGTGTTTTATGGGGGATGTGGGAAGTTACGGAAGTTGACTGAAGTAAAGGTTATGCAATATTGTGCTTGTCCGAGTAGCATTTAGAACATCCATCAAAATGTATATATATGTTGGGTACATACTGATCTTTTGGAAACTGCAATATCAGCAACCCAGAATCATAGCAATTTAACATTGAAAGGGGCCCCAGCATTGGTCATGTAGTTCAGGGGTTGGAAAACTACAGCATAAGGGCCAAATACAACAGCTGCCATTTTTTTTAAGATTTTCTAAGATTTTCTTTTTCCATTTTAAATACAATAAAACTTTATTTACAAATTTAAAAAAAAATTCTTAGCTTGAAAGTCATTAAAAAAAGAAACCAGGCGGAGGACTGGATTTGACCTGTGGGATATAGTCTGTGGACCCTGATCTAGTCCAACTACAACCGAAATCAAGACATATCTAGAATATCCATCTGGCTGGAGGTGGTTATCCATCTGGCTTCTCTCCTTAAAGAAAATCCAAATTATAAGGATCTCATTACATCCTGAGACGAAGCATCACATTTGGGGACAACTCTAATTGTTGGGAAGTATTTCTTAGGCAAAGCTGAAATTGACCTCTCAGTAACTTCCATCTGTCCTTCTCAATTTTGCTCTCTAGTATCAGGGAAAATAACTTTAATTTTTCTTCTTCATAGGATCATAGGATCATGAGGAAGGGAGCTTAGGGGCTATCTAGCTCAATCCCTTCATTTCTCAGATGATGAACTGAGGCCTTGGGGAAGTTAAGTAATGTATCCAAGAAAACATATACCATAAATGTGATGTGAGAGGGATCTGGATGTTTTCCTTTGTTTCTGAAGAGGACTGAGATGACACCACCATGGTGGAGTCAAGGTACTGTGTGTCCGGCTATGGCTGATCAGATCAATAAGAGTTCAGAAGGCTCTACCACAAGCCAAGCACAAATAGTCCACATGAATAGTCCATAAGATAGGGATAGAGATAGGAAGTAAGGAAACAAGCAATTATCAACTCACTACTATGTGTCAGGCATTGTACTAAGCACTTTACGAATATTTCATTTGATCCTCACAACAATTTGATACTTACATTTGAGGAAACTGAGGCAGACACAGGTGCAGTGTCTTGCCCAGGGTCACTCACACAATTAGTGAGTGTCTGCAGTGGGATCTGAACTCAGGCCTTAACACCATATCCAGTGCTCTATTCACTGTGCTAGAGACTGGGCCTGGGATTTTGGGGTGTAGGGAACTCCCAGGTGAAGAAATTTTACAAAAGCAAAGCAGAATCTGCATTATATGTATTATAAGTATGTGTAACCCCAATCCCAAAGCCCATTGGTGTGGGACTCTCTATTGGTGGAGATCAATGTCTTGTGCTTGTGTGAGGGGCAGAGCAGAGTTGGAGAGGGGGAGAACTCCAGACCCTTAAATCTTTTCTGTCTTCTTGAGTCTTCGTCGAGTTATGAGAATATGAATAATGTCAATCCCACTTCAGACTGTTGCAAGAAAAGACTCTGGGAATAAGCCAGAGCTGACAGAGAGGAGCTGACAGACTCCATTATGTATCCACTTCCAGCTTGCTACACTAGCAACTTTAGTGAACATCCTCTTGGGTAAGAGCCAGGATACTCTCTCTTGGTTGAGCTGAGTTACTTTGCTCCCAATGGGAGAGCTCCTTCACTCTGTGTTGCATTGTATATATTCTCATATGTATACCTTCTCTGATTCTGTTTTGCTATTTGGATAAATGGGTTCCCTTGCTATTTGCTTTGGGTTTCATTGTAGAACTGTATGTGGTGGTAAGGGAGTTAACTTTTGAATATAAAACTTGGAGGTTCCTGCTTCCCCCCAAAATGAACAATGATCAGAAGTTAGATTGAACCTGAAAATTACATCCCGTAGACTAACAACATTTATTAGATAGATATAATTCTAGTCTAGTAGCCCCCTTTGTCTGAGAACAGAGTGGACTCCAGACTCAACTTCCTGCTTCTCCTTCTGGTGAATGGAAGTCTCCCTTGGAGAAGGATAGGGGGAGAAGAGCTTGGAGGTGTCTATTCTGTATCCTTTTGAGTCATACAATGACACATCCATGCCACCTGCACGGGACAGCTCTTGCTATGTGTGGACCTTGCCACATATTGGGGTTTTGTTTAAACAAGAGAGAGTGTCATCCAAAGGGAAGTTCCCCAAAGTCTCTAGTGTAGCAAACTAGAGACAGGGACATTTTGGAGACTGCTGGCTACTCCCATGTGGACTTCTTCCCAGAGTCTTTTCCTTCATAAATCTGAAGTGAAATTTGCATCTTCCATCTTCTTTCTTGAAACTGTAAGCCAGAAGTGCCTGAAGCAACTACAGAACCCAAACTGACTAAAAGAAAACTCAAAGAAGACTTAAGAGCCCAAATAGTTTGGAGTTCTCTTCCTCTCCTCTGCCACTCACATGGGTGTGATTCCACCATTGATCTCCACCAATAAAGAGAGAGTCTCATACCAATGGGTTCTGGGACTGGGTTACATATGATAACCCTTCTAAAACTTGACCAGTAACCTTTCCCCACTGTCTTCTCTTTTCCAGGTAAAATACCCAGAATTCCTTTTGCTGATCCTCCTGGGATACAGTTTCAAGGATCCTTTCCAACCCTGCTTACCTTTTTTAGGACATGGTCCAGATTGTCAAAGTGTCTTCTAAAACTTTTCATCTAAAACTGGATACAGTAATCCAGATATGGTCTAAATGGGGCCAAATGCAGACATACTATCCCCTCTCTTCCTCTGCATACTGTAGTTTTATTGATGTTTGCTTTTTAGGGGGGAGGGAGCTATTATATCACAAGACTAATTCTTATTGAGCATGTATGTGGTTCTTTA
The DNA here is from genome assembly GCF_011100635.1 of Trichosurus vulpecula. Taxonomy (NCBI): domain Eukaryota; kingdom Metazoa; phylum Chordata; class Mammalia; order Diprotodontia; family Phalangeridae; genus Trichosurus; species Trichosurus vulpecula. Next base: position 310,933,218 of record NC_050574.1, on the reverse strand, counting down.
AAAGTCTAAGGCCTATTTTTAAAAAAGAAAATGCCTTCTTGCTTTGTCTCCTCTTTCCTGTACTTGCACAATTGATATTAAAAACCAAACCAAACAAAACCTCAGGTAGAAGACTTTTCTTCAATTCCTATTAAATTCCATTCTGTTAGCTTTATCCTACTCTTCTAGCTTGTCATGATTTTTTTTTAGCTTGCAATTCTGTCAGTCGGTCCATTAACTACCTTCCCTAGCTTTGTGTGTTCTGCAAATAAATGTGACAGATATAGATAGCTTTCTTCTAAGTCATGGAGAAAAACATTGACCTACACAGGGCTGAGGAAAGAGTTTTGGGGCACATCACTAGAGGCTGTCTTCTAGGCTAACATGGATCCATCAGTCATCAGTGTTTGAATTTTAGTAGCCGATTCTGAACCTTCCTAACTGTACAATCAGAATTGTCAACAAGTCAAGGCTTGCAGAAGTATATATATATATATATATATATATATATATATATATATATATATATATGTGTGTGTGTGTGTGTGTGTGTGTGTATCTATCTATCTATCTATCTATATATATATATATACTCTTCCTAAAAAGTTAGCCTAGGTTCATAAGTCAGAAATGCTGAATTCTGAAACTTGTCTTCTTTGCCTATAGATTCCGAGATTCCGAGAGTTGGAGCAGAACTTGGTGGGCATCTAGTCTCAGCCAAGGAAGAATCTAAGGAAGAATCACTTTTACATTTTAATGTAATAACAAATAATATAATGTAACGTAATGGTGATCTCCAACAAGTGGTCATGCAGCTTTTGCTCAAAGACCTCAATATAAAGGAAACTCATTGCTTCACAAGGCAAGGAGTTTCACTTTTGGACAGTTCTAATTGATAGGAAGCTTTTCTTTGTCTTGAGACTAAATTTGCTTCTTTGCAATTTCAAGCCCTGTCTCTTGGGTTCAAATAGAACAAATCTAATCCCGCTTCCAAGCGACCATCCTTCAAACACTTGAAGACAACAATTATTTCCCCCTGAGTCTTTTCTTGTCTAGGATAAATGCCTTCATTTTAAAAAGCCCATCATTATATGATATGATTTTGAGAACTTTCACTATCCTGATTACTTTCTTTTATCAATGTCCTTCCTAAAATACTATGCCCAGAACTAAACATAGTTCAATTCAGGTAAGAACAGGTCAGAGTAGAGGAAAGTATGTTTATTACCTCCACAGTCTGCCACAATGCCTCTCTTAATGCAGCCTAAGATCGCATTAGCTTTCCTAGCTGCCATTATATGCTCTTGACCTATGATGGGCTGGTATTCCACTAAGACCTCCTAATCCTTTTCAGCTAAAGTTCTGTCTAGCTGTACTTCGTGTCTGTTTAATAAGGAATAAGGCAATAGACTTAAAATGAGATCCATATAGAATTTTAGTCCCTCTTCCCTTTCTTTGTAAATAACCTACTTAGTCCTGTGTTGAAAAGTAGACACAATTAGAAAATAGAGATGTAAGAAATATCCTCAAGGAAACATTATGTGGTTTTCTATTCAAATAAAGACTGAAATCCCTGATGCCAAGAAATCAATTCTGCTTCCTCACCCTCGAAAACTGATAACTAAGCATGTATGTGCATGGGAATTGACTCGCAAGTGTGATTTCCTGGTAAACGAAACTTTGTGATCATTGTCTCTCAAAATTGCAATTCCATGTCCACTGGTGTTTGTGCTAATCTCTCCTGCCTTTGATTTCATATTGTTCATTTGCCATTGCTGCTTGCTAAATGGTAGAGCTAATTTGATACCTGTCTCATGGGGCATGTGGCCTTCAATACTACCTGCTTTTCAGGGCTGTTATGAGCATCTTATGAGATAATAGATGTGAAAATGCTATGAAAAGTCCAAAGTCTGATATAAATGTGAAGGATTATTATTTTTATGTTGCCTGCTACAATTCCAGGGAGGTCCACCTTTCTGTTCTTTGAAAAAGTTTCATTGTGTTTTCCAGATTGGAAACAGCCATGCAATTACCCAGCAATATTTTCTCTGTTATCACTTTTCAAAATGCATGTTAATTACCGCCGCTGGTTACGGGGTAATTATGCTGCTGGCCTGGCAGTTGGGCTTTTCAAATTAAAATTGCTCTAGTTTTATTTGGGCTCTACTTTCATTCATTTGATATGAGCCCAGGGAAGTGATTATCTAAAGACATTTCAAAAGTGGGAAAGAGAATAATAGAATCACAGAATCTCAGAACTAAAAAAGACCTTTAAGCAAAGGCTAGATAACCAGTTTTGGGGTACATGGTAGAGAGATCATAGGATTTAGAGCTAGAATTTACTCTACAAGTTCTCGGATCCAATCCTTTTATTTTAAAGAGAAGGAAATTGAGCCAAGTGGTAATGTGCTCTGCTCATCACCAGTTAGCTATAGAACCAAAAGAGGAGTCAGTGGTGACACCTGGGAAATCAGAAAATGGTGTGGTCCACACATTGCCAAGGTAGTCCAGATGTCCTTGCCCAGTTGCCAAGCCAGCAGCATAATTACCCCATGGACTCCAGGTTAAGCACCCATGATCTAGTCCATATCTTAATCTTTTGTCTTCTCCCTAAGTCTTAGCTTCTCCTCGTTAAACATTCCAAGATCTTGAATGCAATGAACATACCTTCAATGTCCTTCACTATCCTGGTTTCTCTGCTCTAGCTGGGCTTTGGCTTACCAACATCCCTTCTCAAATGTGGCACCCAGAAATTAGCAGGTTATTCTGTATGTGGTCTGCCTAGGGCAGGGCAGGATCATAACCTTTTTTGTTCTTCATGCTGTATGTCTATTAATGCAGCTTAAGATTACAGATGATATCATAATAAATGCATCAAGCCCTATAATGCCATGAAATACCTTCAGTGACATCTCTATAAATTTCAAAGGAAGACATAACTATCCACAATAGAAAAATAAAGTGGATGAAAAAGAAATATAATCTGAATTATAGCATGTAGCTGGAAAGTGGCTTTTTGACTTAATCTATCGAAACATATAGTGTGAATATAGGTTAAAGATGGACATCTGAGCTTGTGCTCAGAATTGAATGGGAGGAAGAGATAAGGCTAGGTTGCAGTTAAGAAATTTTGGAGTCTTTTCAATGATTCCCCAAATTCTCAGTTACAAAAGTCAATAAAAAAACCGAAACACTACCAATCTTTTGATAATGCTATATGACTTTGAGTCATGGAATACCACAATTTCAGAAGAATCAAACTGCTGATGATCTAAAGAGCAGCAGAAAGATGCATGATGGTTAAGCATTAATTAATTGATTGACTATTAATTCATTGTACATTGATGATGTGTGTGGAAAATGTTGTAAAACACATCATCAAAGACATGAATAACCAGAAAAGGGAGTGGTTTGGTTATGAAGCAAGAAAAGAACTAATAATCCAAGTCTCACATTTTGGGGGGTCTAGAGCTATGACTTCATTGGTATAGGGAGCTTATTTTGAGGAAATTCCCCCTACTAATACAGATTAGCAACTGCTTCATGATGTATAATCTTCAAGAGTTGTCTGGGGCACTGAGAATTTAAGTGACTTGTCTAGAGTCATCCAATCAGCATGTGTCACAGATGGGATGTGAACCTGTATATTCTTGTCTGGGCAGCTAGTGGCTCAGTAGATAGAGCACTGGGCTTGGAATCAGGAAGACTAATCTTCATGAATTCAAATCCAGCCTCAGACAGTTCATAGCTGTGTGACCTTGGGCAAGTCACTTAACCCTGTTTGTTCCAGTTTCCTTATCTGTAAAATGAACTGGAGAAGGAAATGGAGAAAACTGCTCCATTATCTTTGCAAGAAAACCCCAAATGAGGTCACAAAGAGTCAGATGTGACTGAAATGAAAGAAAAAAAATTTCTGGCTCTGAAGCCAGCTTTCCTAGCCATCATACAATTTTGACTCTGTTTTGTTGAATACAATTGCACCAGTTTTAGGCTGTGCCCTACAAAATATTGGAGTAACCAGTTTGTTGGGTGACTTCTCTATGAAGCATTTATGGAAAGACATGGTTAATGTTACATCACATAGTATAAGAAGGTATAGAAGGGTTGTAATCTGCAATTCTGAGGGGAACCTCAACTTCAAAGATATTACTCATCCATTTAAATGTTGACAAGATTGTAGTAGCATTTTTTTTCATTTTTTTAAATTAATGGCACAAGGCTGGTTAGTTTTTTAATTAGTGAGTTGAATTTCTGTACGGTCATCCCAAAAAGAACAATCTAAAGAATAAAAAAATACAACTACAAGATATTAGTGATTCTATTTTACAATAGAATTTGTCCTTACTTAGGCTGACTCTTGCTTGAAGGTGACAATACGGGTAAGGAGAGTGGTCTGACTGGTGAAGGTGCTCCAGCAGCTAAGTTAGGAGATCCAGCTGTAGTCAAAGAGTGAGCTCTTCTGGAGGGCAGATTATTAGAAGGACCAATGATAACATTCTGATCTTCTCATGCTTCTCTTGATTCTTGCATTTGAAAGTCAAATTTTCTATTCAGCTCTGGTCTTTTCATCAAGAAAGCTTGAAAGTCCTCTATTTTATTGAAAATCCGTATTTTGCCTTGGAGCATTATACTCAGTTTTGCTTGGTAGGTGATTCTTGGTTTTAATCCTAGCTCCTGTGACCTCCAGAATATCATATTCCAAGCCCTTTGATCCCTTAAGGTAGAAGTTGCTACATCTTGTGTTATCTTGATTGTGTTTCCACAATATTCAAATTGTATCTTTCTGGCTGCTTGCAGTATTTTCTCCTTGACCTGGAAACTCTGGAATTTGGTGACAATATTCCTAGGATTTTTCTTTTCGGGATCTTTTTCAAGAGGTGATCGGTGGATTCTTTCAATTTCTATTTTACCCTCTGGCTCTAGAATATCAGGGCAGTTTTCCTTGATAATTTCTTGAAAGATGATATCTAGGCTCTTTTTTTTTGATCATGGCTTTCAGGTAGTCCAATAATTTTTAAATTTATCTCTCCTGGATCTATTTTCCAGGTCAATGGTTTTTCCAATGAGATATTTGACATTGTCTTCCATTTTTTCATTCCTTTGGTTCTGTTTTATAATATCTTGATTTCTCATAAAGTCACTAGCTTCTACTTGCTCCAATCTAATTTTTAGGGTGGTATTTTCTTCAGTGGTCTTTTGGACCTCCTTTTCTATTTGGCTAATTCTGCCTATCAAGGAATTCTTCTCCTCACTGGCTTTTTGGATCTCTTTTGCCAGTTGGGTTAATCTATTTTTAAGGTGTTATTTTCTTCAGTATTTTTTGGGTCTCCCTTAGCAAGTCATTGACTGTTTTTCATTATTTTCTTGCATCACTCTCATTTCTCTTCCCCATTCTTCTCTTACTTGCTTTTCCAAATCCTTTTTGAGCTCTTCCATGGCCTGAGACCAATTCATATTTTTCTTGGAGGCTTTTGATGTAGGCTCTTTGACTTTGTTGACTTCTTCTGGCTGTATGTTTTGCTCTTCTTTGTTACCAAAAACCGATTCAATAGTCTGTGTCCTTTTTCACTGCCTGGTCATGTCCCCAGCCAACTACTTGACCCTTGAGCTTTTTGTCAGGGCATGAGCACTTGTAGAGTAGAGAGTACTTTGTCCCAAGCTTTAGGGTCCAAGCACTGCTGTTTTCAGAGCTACTTCTACTCCACCGTCACCCCAGGCTCTGTCACTGCAGCACTCCAGGATTGTGACCCACATCCAAGCAGGGCAAAGCAAGAGAACCCTGCCTCTGTGCCAGCAAAGTGCTCCCTGCATTCCTGCTCTGATCCACCTCTTGATTCCTCTTACCGGGTGGGCCTGGGGCTGGAACCCGCCACAGCTGGAGCTCTGGAAGTAGCTACAGGAGCTTCCTGCTGCTGCCACAACCACTACCACTGTTTCACCTCTGCCACCCCCAGGTCAGGGCCGGACCTGCACTTCTCTCTCCTTGATCCAGCAGTTTTCCCACTAACCTGCTGTGCTGTCTTTGGCGTTTGTGGGTTAGAAGTCTGGTAACTGCTATAGCTCAGTGATTCATGGCCCTTTGGACTGCTCTACCCCATCTCCTCAGCACCTGGTCTGTCCTGGTGCAGCCCATGCTGGGATGCACTCTGCTCCCAGCACCATGTGATAGACCCTTCCCAGAGACCATCCAGGCTGTCCTGGGCTGAAGACCTCCTTCTCTCTGCTATTTCATGGGTTCTGCAGCTCTAAAATTTGTTCAGAGCCATTTTTATATGCGTTTGGAGGGATTTGGAGGAGAGTTTAAGCGAGTCCCTGCTTTCCAGCTGCCATCTTGGCGCCACCTTTTTTTTTTTCATTTCTAACATAACATTGTTGACTCATACTGAGTTTCCAGGGTACTAAAATTCCTTTGTCTTTTTTGTATGAATTTCATAAGGTCAGATCCCATATCCTATACTTGTGCAGTTAATTTTCTGAACCCATATGCAAATATTTGCTTTTATAGTGTTCCTGTTAAGTTGTACCATATTAGATTGGGTTCAACATTCCAGCCTATTGAATTCTTTTTAATTCTGAAGTCCCTCATCCATCATGTTAACCCTTTTCATTTTCATATCTCCAAATTTGTTAAGTTTGCAGTCTATGCAAACTATGCCTCTAAATCATTGGAACTGGATCATTAGACCAGAACTGGGTTCTACTGAGCACTCCATCAGAGATATCCCTCCATAGTGACAGAATCCCTAATCAACACTCATGGGAATTATTGCTACTCCAGCAACTTAATTCATTGAGCAGGCCTGTCTTTCTATTCATACCTTTTCGTCTCCGGAGTTGAACTGTGAATGACCTTACCAGATGTTTTGCTGAAATCCAGGTGTCTACTATGCATATGGCGTTCCCCTGATCTGCCAGTTCATTAACCCTGTCAAAAAAGTCAATGAGTTTAGTCTGCTATTTCTGGGTAGAACTGACCTTATGCAGTGGTAGAATAGGTAGTGATCCATTGTTCTGGGACAGACCTAGCTCAGTCAAGTATAGCAAATCAGACACAGGACTAGAATGCAATGAAAAACTCATGGTTGAAAAATTCAATAACAATACATATACTTAGAATTAAAATGATGTGACTCATTAAAAATAGAAGGTTCTTTCTAAGAATAGAAACAATGGGTTAGAAGGATGTCTCTCAGTAAAGTTGGAACTCTACAAATTCTTAGAACCACCAGCTCCCCAAATAGTTCTTTATGTCTCAGGTGGTAAAGGAACCTCATCCCATGGACCAAGAAATTCTCCAGGATGGCTTCCTTACCCTGATAAGGAGAAACAAACCCAGACTGTACAAAGTACATAATACTCCTATGACACCCATGGATTACTTAAGTCTTAATTTTTAAGGGCTCCTTTCCTCAATACCCTTTAATACCTGAAATTTTACAGTTAGAGATTTATTCCTTAAAAAATCACCCTGAGCATGTTTACAAATTTGCCCATTAATTCTTAGCATCTCAGGGGGAATTAGTTTCTCAAGTAACTTTTCTCCCTAATGGGAATGCCCAGACAGACCGAAACCACTGGATTAGAGGGATATAGAGAAGGGGTTACTGAAAAGGGATATTAGTTTGCAGAAAGAGACAACTTGAAACTCAAAGTAAATTCTACCAATATCACAATTTTGTCATAAGCCAACTCTGCCTGGACCCCCTAGTGTACTCTGCCTCCTTTGGACATCCCCAAAAGGTCATTTGGTCCAAATCCCTGGCAAGGGTGGATATAATGTCCCCTGCTATTCTTATGCCTCAGATACTATTACATGCAATTGCATCATTATAATGGGGCCCAACTGTATTTAAACCCAAAGCATTCTTCCAAACTTTAGTTGGAACCTTAGTGGTACGGGTCAAGTATAAAGATGGAGCTGGTCTGATAAAGCAAAGTGCCTGCTATGTAGTGTGATTTATGGTGGGTCAGGGATAGCTATACAACCATTAAGGTCTTGAAAGTTTATTTTTTCCAACTTTAAGAATCCTCTATTAAAATTGGAACAGATCTTTATTAGAGAGACTTGCTGCAGAGATGTTCTTCCCCTCCTCCTTCCAGTTAAACTGTGTCCTTGACTCTTTCTTACAAAACTTTTCTTTTTCTTTTTTCCCGACGCGCGCGCGTGTGTGTGTGTGTGTGTGTTGGGAGAAAGAGAAAATAAATGCTTTTTAGTTCAAAAAATTAAATTGAACTTTTAAAAGGTTAAAAAATTCAAAAACATCTGGAAGGGGTAAGATATTTTAAGTCTGGATCAGAAAGCACATTAAGCATCACAGAATTAGAATCACAAAACCTTAGGGTTGCTTGTTCAATCTGTATCTAAATAGAAATTCTCTCCAAAACATCTCAGACAAGTCATCATCCATTCTTTTCTCAAAGACTTCTGGTGAGGGGAAACTGACTGCTCACCAGGGTGGCTCATTCCACTTTTGGATAACTCAAATTGTTCAAAAGTTTGCTTTGCATTGAGTTGAAAATAGCCTCTGCCCTCTGGGTCCAACTAAAACAATCCATTAATTACTGCATGACAGCTAACTGAGGATGACATTATGTGGGCCCATTAATTTGGATTTATCAGAGGCAACAAGGTATTCTCTTGCTTCCTCCCTACTCTTCTTGAGTTTCAATTCCCTATTAGCCACATTTGTTCTGTCCGTTCTAGTCCAAAAGTCATCTCCTTGGCAAAGACAACAAGCAAAATAAAAGTTGAGCAGCTATTCTTTCTTTCTTAAATCACCAGTGTCTCATTCACTCTGAGCATCTGTCCTGTCCCTTCTTTAATCTTCTTCCTTTCCAAAAAAGAGCTTTAAAAACCTTTATGTTTTCTTTAGCTTTCTCACCATCAGTTCTCTTTGAGTTTTAGCTTAGCAACATCGTCTTCTGTTTGCCCTTATTTTTATCTTCTGGAATGTTTGATGAGTTCCCTTTGCATCCACATTGTTCTCTTTCGACAGCTCCTATTTTCCCCATCACTGTAATTTTCTCCTTGTGACCTCAGAACTTCATTCTTGAGAGTCATTCATTCCTCCTGGGCAGACTTCCTTTGCAAATTTTTAGGGCTTTTGAGAGTCTCTTTCCTTTTTCTGAACTCTTTTAACTTTCTGTCTAAAATCTAAGATTCCCACCCAAGTCTGAATGGTTTCTTAAATTTCCAAATCCCAAGTGGTAATTACTCCCTCCCCCTTCTCTCCCCACTCCCCTGCCCCAGCAAAGGTCCTATTACCACTTTAAAAACCAGTTCCTCCTTGTTGGTGTGAATCAGATCCAGAACTGAAATTGTTCTTGTTGGCTTTCCATCTTATGAGGGATAAAATGACTGTTAGAACAAGTCAAGTTTCTGCTTTTGGCAGAAACAGAGACAGAGCTCCAGTACCTGTCCAAGTAATCAAATTCCCCCATCACTGCTCTATCATGCCTCTGGGACAGCCTAGTAATTTATTTCCAGAATTCCTTATCTATTTCTACACCCTGAGTGGTCTATAGTTTATTCCAGTGACGATGTTGCATCGCTTTTCCCCTTTATTGATATTACCCAAGTGCTATCCACTATCTGGCTATTAAATTTCCTTATATAAGTATATCTTCTTTATATGCAACACTTACTATTCCACTTACTTGTCCTGTTTTTTTTTAATAAAGTAGATGCTTCCAGAGCCAATTCTACACATGAATCTCTTCCCACCAAATCTTAATAATACTTATATTATCAAATTCATCTCCTTGTATTAGGATCACTAATTCACCTTGATTGTTACGCTAACTTGGTGCATTTACATAGAGATGTTGGAGGCCATAGATTTTATTGCTTTGTATCTAGTTAAAAAATGGTATCTGAGGATGGGATTTGGATTTATGGACTATGGCTTAAAATATAGACACGATGGACTCTTGGCTAGGAATAGAATGTATGTAACAAGGGCTGATTCTTCTCTAATATTTTTTTCTCTTCTGAATTCTCCAACAGTTTTGCTGTTATTTCACCCCCCCTTCCACTTTCCCCTCCACCACATTATACTTATTCTCTGTGGTGTTTGGCTTGGTAGATATTTGAAGGTGGTTTTCTCTCTCCCTCTTCTTTATCAGTTTAAAACCCTTTTGATTAGATTTTCAAGATTCCAGAAAAAATATTTTTTTTTACCAGTCCCTGCCAGGTCCATCCCATCCCCAGCCAGGATCCCATCATGTCTATATTTTAAGCCATGGTCCAGAAATTCAATATAATTCTCAGATGCCATCTTAAATATTGTTAGCCACTCACTTTTCAGATTCATCTTTGCCTACTGAATCTGGTGTCCTTAATCAGCAGTAGTAATGGAAACACCATCTGTGCCCCTGAGAGCTTCAGTTTCTTGCCCAAGACTTCATAATCTTTAACATTGCTTTCTAGGTTCCTTTTGGAAGTATCATTTATGATACTTGAATTACCAGAAGTAGGTAGTAGTTGTTTGGTTCAACAAGTCTTCTGACTTTCACTATCACTATAGTGTATCTTAGATACATGCCACAGGAAAACAGCAAAGTTACTAGTATCATGAGGTTGACAACTCATTGATTCAATGTCCCTTGTCAGTAACTCATCAACAGCCACTATTCATCACTTGTTCTTCTGACTCTTACTGGATGATGTCTCACCTGATAGTACCTGTAAATCCATACCTTCATTCATTAAATTAAAAGGAACTGCTTCTTCCTCCAAAGGTCTAGCTCCCTCTTTGGTAATAGTCTCATACGTGTTCCTTAGCTCTAAGTATTCCACAGTTCTTCTTCCCTTGTGACATTCTTCTACTGTCTTGCCCCCTGATAGAAGTCAGGATTATTATGTGGAAGGGAAAGAAGGAAGAAGCATGTATGAAACTCCTACCATGTGCCGGTTACTGGGGCAGGCACTTTTTATAAACATCATCTTACCTCATTCTCACAACAACCTTGTGAGGTAGGTGCTGTTATTATCCCCATTTTACAGTTAAGAAAACTGAGGCAGAGTGACTTGCCCAGGGTCACAAAGGCTTGATTTGAACTTAGATCTTTCTGACTCCAGAACTACTGTACCACCTAGCCATCTCTGCTTTTTCAGATACTTTTTTTGTTTTTATTTTCACAAGAAAACTGCCATTAACAAAAAGAATAGTACATTATCTTTGATAGCCTAGAGAGTAGAGAGGTGAGCCTCAAGCCCTTTCATCTTCTTTTCTAGAATAGCAGTCCTTTGGCCAAGCCAAAAATACAAGCGTTACACACTCAGCATGTGTCATTGCAAAGTTCTGCTCTTCATAACTGCTGAAAGTTAGAGCTTTAGTCCTCCGTAATTTTTGCTGATTGCTTTTCTAGAGAATGGCTGTAGCCAAACTGCTTGTCAAGGTTTTCAACCTGACAGTATTCTACTTTGTCGGCTACATCCAGCTTCTTTACCTTGTATTCCCAATTTACCTCAGCAGTTGGTTTTATTTCTTTCTCCAGTCCTTCTGTTTCTCTTCCTGAAGTCTCTCTCCTTCTCCTTTTTCTTCAGAAACTTTCATAAGAATGAGCCATAGGAAGAAAGTAGGCAGGAGGAGACTGGATCTCCCTAGAGGGAAGAAATAGCTTCAGATAGGAATGGTAAGGACAAGCTTTGCTAACTGAGAAGTTTCACCTGGGGTCAGCCCTGAAAAGGTCCCCATCTTGTCTAGACTAATGCCACTCTCAACTGATACCACTCCTTTGCAATCAAATCTTACTAACTGAGACTAATCAGCAAGAAGAGCCAGTCCAAATTAGGAAAAAAAGTCTTAATTACAGAAAATTTGTATGAGAGAAACATCCTTAAAATGCTTTTAGGTACCAACATAACAAACCCCTTTTACATCTTCTTCTCTGTTCCATTCTCTGAGGAAAAGACTCTCTTGGCCATGTCCAACCCTTCTTCTTGTTCTTTTGCTCTGATCTTTTTCTATCGACCTCTGGGAGTGTGTCTGTTCATTCTTCTCCCATTCCTCTCTCGTCTTCATTCTTGCTCTATGGATTGGTTCCATCTTCACTGTCTGAAAACAAGTTCGGGTCTATTCCATCCTTTAGAAAACCTTCATTTGGCCTCAACATTCCTTTAAACTAGTATTCTGTAGCTCCCCTCCTTTTTAGACCCAGGTTCCATGGAAAATTATTGGTACCTGCTGCCTTTATTTCCTCATAATCCACTCATGCCTCAGTCCCTTTCAATTGGTTTTTTGATGCCAACACTCTACTGAAGCTAACCAAAGGTTGCTTATAATATCTCAGCTGCTAAATTTGATGACTTTTTGTTCAGTCCCTCATGTCTTTGATACTCTGACAGTTTTGTCATTTTTTGCACTATCAGTTAAACTCCTCTTCCTAGATATTCCCTCTACCTCTCTGTATCTGTCTCTCCCCTCTTTCCTCCTTCCTTCCTCTCTTCTCCTCTCTTCCTCCTCTCCCTCCTTCTCTTTCTTCTTTTTGTCCTTCTCCTCCTCTTCCTCTTCCCCCTCCTTCTTTTCCTCCTCCTCCTCTTTCTCCCCCTCCCCCTCTCCCTCCTACCCCTCCTTCTCCTCCTTCTCCTCTCCTTCCTTCTCCTCTTCCCCCTCCTCCTCCTCTTAATTCCCCTCCTCCTCCTCCATCTTCTCCTTCTCTTCTTCTTCCTCCTCCTCTTCCTCTCTGACATTTGCAATTCTACTTTATCCTTAGAGTCAGAAGATGTGAATTGAAATTCTACCCCTGACACTTAACATCTGTGGGATCTTGGGCAAATCACCTAACTCTTTGAGCCTCAGTTTTATCATCTGTACAATGAAGGATTTGGACTAGATGATCACTAAGTTCCCTTCTAGATCTCAATCTATGATCCTGTGGGCTGTCTGACAGCTCCTTCTAATTCTATTTTTTTGATCATCATCCAAGCCCCACCTCCCAACCACAAACATGCCTAACTCTCCCCCAGTACCCTTTTTGTTTTCTCTCTATGTTCTTTCACTTGATAATCTCCTAGGAGTTTAAATATTACCTCTTTGCAGATGGTTCCCCAATCTACATAGTCAGTCCTAATCTCTCTCTTAATTAGTGGGATTACCTATATCACCAATTGCCCACTAGACACCTCCAAGTCTATATCCCACTGGCACCATGGGACTCTTCACTTTTTCTCCTCTTTTCCTTCAAAATTTCCTGTTTCTTTTAGGGATGTCACCATTCTTCCAGTCACCTAGGTTTGTGATCTTGGGAGTCATGCTTCATGTTTTCTTTTCCCTCACTTCCATTATCCAATCAAATCCCATCAATTGTATGGAACAGCTAGGTAGATAGAGCACTGCACCTGAAGTCAGGAAGACTCATTTTTCTGGGTTCAAATCTGGCCTCAGATACTCACTAGCTGTGTGACCCTGGGCAACTCACTTAGTCCTATTTGCCTTAGTTTCCTCATCTGTAAAATGAACTGGAGAAACAAATGGCAAACCACTCCAGTATCTTTGCCAAGAAAACCCCAAAAGGGGGTCACAAAGAGTTGGACCTAATGAAACAACCGAAAAACAACAACAAATTGATTCTACAAACACAATGGCTCTTACATGGATCTCTTTCCTTCCACTCCTACTTCTCTCTACATGGCCGTCACCTTAATTTAGGTCTTTATTATATTTTGATTGATTGACCATCATACACTGAAAATTGATCTACTTTCTTCCTTTATTGATTAATTCATCCTCCACACAACTGCCAAAATCACCTTTCTAAGGCATTATCCGAATATATCACCACTCTGGTTAAAGGCTTTCAGTCATTCCACATTATCTCTACAATAAAATACCAACTTCTCAGCTTGACAATTAAGGCTACCCAACTACCTTTCAAGCTTTTAAAAATATTATTTCCCTTCATGTACTCTATATTTCAGGGAAACTGGACTACTAATTGCTCCTTGATCTAGGCATCCTAATTTCTGTTGTGCTGCATTCACACAAATGTGTGTCCAGACCTGGAATACACACCTTCCTCATTTCTCCCTCTTAAAATCTTCATCTTTCTTCAAAATCACTTCGGGTGTCATCTCCTCCATGAAACCTTCTAAAATGAATTCCCTGGTTATTCATTCTTTCTACAAGCATCTATTGAGCATCCACTATGAACTAGGCACTGGGAATACTGAGACAAAAATGAAACAATTCCTGCTCTCAAGGAACTTATTATTTTTTTTTTGAAGGGAGTTGTGTCCAATAGCATATAAGTCAATGCAAAACATATACAAAGTGATTTTTGGAGAAGAGTATGTCAGCACCTGGAGGATGGAATGTAGGTAGGCCTTCTATAGGAGGCAGAACTTAGGCTGAGCCTTGAAGTAAGCTGAGGAATATATGGGGCAAAGATAAGAAGGGAGTGCATGCTAGGAACCAGGGGTAGTTATGCAAAGGATTGCTTTAGCAAGGAGAAGGGCTACCTCTTCATCTGAGATCAGAGTAAAGGATGAAAGAGTTGGTAATGATGTCAAGGCATTTTTAGAGGTAGAGAAGGGCAGAAAGGTAGCTCAAAATAAATGGTCTTTATTTTTTCAGTAAGGCATGAGGTTCTCTGTTGGGCTGGGAGGAAGACTGGTATGAGAAGCTTAAAGAGAGAAGAAAGAGTTTTTGGATCTCCATGATAAGGAGTGAGATAGAGAGTTAATTGGAGAATATTAAAAGCTTGCTTTGCTTTCTTGAAGGCCTAATTAAGATTAGACAACATAAATTACTAGAAAACCCAGTCAGCATGATTGTGTGGCCTCCTCTAGTACCATTTAGCTGCATGTGAGTAAGAATAAGAAGGCTTACTTACTGTGGGATGATCCGAAGGTGGAATTTAGAAATGGAAAAGCAGGAACAGGTCAAGGATGGGGAGTGGGGGGAGGGATATGCAGAGGAGAACAGGGTTTCTAGCAAAAAAAACCCAACCAAAAAAACAGTGTACAGTTCAAATGATGAGACTTACATTTGAGATTGGAAAGGAAGGAAAGTGAAATTTGTGCAAGGATGATCACCTAAGAGAACATCAAGTAACAGGTGAATTGGAGGTCTTGGCGAGGGTGAACAATAGGTTTAGGAAGTATGAGTCAACAGGAAGAAATGCAATTATGGGCAGGGAAAAAGGAAATTATGGTCAGATAGAGGAATTTCCATATTCTTCATTGTGGAAATAGAACAATTTTAAGTGGTGATGAGGCCTGTGTTTGAAGAGGAATGAAAATGTAGGCAAGGGGAATTGACAAGGCTGATACACCGTAAGGCTAGGGTGCTTGAAGAGACATCTATGTCTGTCTGTGTCCATGTCCACGTCCATGTCCATGTCTCTATCTATATCATCTCTCTCTTTTTTCCTCTCTCTCTCTCTCTCTCTCTTAAATTCTCCAAGTATAAAAAGGACAGTGTTTGAGGTGGAAAAGAAACTTTGAACCAGATACTTAGAGGGAGAGAGGTGTGGGAGACAGTAGATAGTGCTGCCGGATGAAATTATGGTCAGGGAAAGAGGAAATTATGGTCAGATAGAGGAATTTCCAAATTCTTCATTGTGGAAATAGAACAATTTTGAGTGGTGATGAGGCCTGTGTTTGAAGAGGAATGAAAGTGTAGGCCATGGGAACTGACAAGGCTGATACACTGTAAGGCTAGGGTGCTTGAAGAGAATTTATGTCTGTGTCTGTGTCCATGTCCACGTCCATGTCTATATCTATATCATCTTTCTTTTCTCTCTCTCTCTCTTAAATTCTCCAAGTATAAAAAGGGCAGTGTTTGAGGTGGAAAAGAAAACTTTGAACCAGATACTTAGAAGAAGAGGGGTGTGGGAGACAGTAGATAGTGCTGCCAGATGAAATTATGGTCAGGGAAAGAGGAAATTATGGTCAGATAGAGGAATTTCCAAATGTTTGATTGTGGAAGTAGAAAAATTTTGAGTGGTGATGAGGCCTGTGTTTGAAGTGGAATGAAAGTGACAGGGTGCTTTATCTGAATGAAACAAACCTCAAAAGAGAAGAGGTTGCTGGGTAATGGAAGCAGAAGGAAGGGTCCGAAAATGGAATCAAGGAGCCAGGGGTATGTTTCTTCCTCCTCCTGGTTTAACCTGTTGTTAATGCATTCTCCCTTTTCAAAATACCCTGTATTTATTTATTTTTGTACACTGAATCCCTTAATAAAATAGAAAGTAGCTTCTTGAGGGCAGGGGCTTCCAAATTTTAAAATATATTTTCCTACATTACCTTGTCTTGAGTACACATACACACGCAAACACATATACACTCACACATAATACAGACACACAAATACCTGTTGAAATGAATACAGTAACTTAGCTTGTCTCAAAAAAGTATCACCCAAGAGAGTTCTTTCTGCAAATGACTTTGAAAAACACTCAGAAAAAGTTAATCATTAGCATAATTATCTGATTATCATGGGGGCCTCCAAAGTTCTTGGTAACAATTTTTCTTCTTAGAGCAAGTCTCCTTAAGATTAGGTGTATGAATTTTTGAAAAAAAATATTTAGATAACAATTTCGATCTGATTGACTCCCTTTATGATCTTATGTATTTTATTCTATGCATTTATAAACATTATTCTGAAAAGAGCCCATAGGATTCACCAGGTTGCCAAAGGGGTCTATGAATGATAATAATAAGTGACATTTATATAGCACTTACTATGTGTTAGGCACTATGCTAAGTGCTTTATAACTATTATCTCATTAGATCCTAACAACAGTCCTGGGTGGTAGGTGTTACTATTATTTCCACTTTACCCTTGAGGAAACTGAGGTTGACAGAGGTCAAATGACTTGACCAGGGTCACAAAGCTAGGAAGTGAACTCAGATCTTCCTGACTCCGGGTCTAGTGCAGTAATCACTAAGCCATCTAGCTGCTTCTAGAAGACACAAAAAGGTTAAGACCCCCTATTTTAGAGTAAAATGCCCCTTTTGTTATTGCATTCAGGCTATTTTCTTAGCAAAGATCCTTTTAAAGAACCGCAAAGGTCCCCTTCCACCCAGTCTCCTTTCAAATGACACCAAGCCCTGAAATTCATGAAGCCTAAATGAATGACCTTTTCTGATGTCTTCCCTCCTCTTCCTTTTCCCATGACTGTATCTAGCATGTGGAGACAGTAGGGTGGTGGTCAAAGCCAATATGATTTGATTGGTCTTGCTTTCTTTAATTCGGGAAGTTTGGGGTGGCATTTACCTTCTGAGTCCCCTCTTTGGCCTGCACTCAATCCTTGATTAATTTGGTGTAAAGGCCTGGAGTGATTCAGCAGCACAAAGGGGTGCTAAATAAGATTGGTTTGTGGCAGGTCATTAATCACTCAAAGAGGGAAATTGCTCTTTTAAAGGGAACTGGCAAATTGTTTCTAGACCCTGTGTGAGTCACAAGGCTGCTCTAAGCAGTGACAACACAGTGGGGCCTTTGCACCCAGATCTCCACAATGGTAATTTGTTCCTGTTGGAAATGTCATATATCACAAATTTACTGCTGATATTCCATTTGACAAGAGGGCGAATGAAGCAGCATTGACTTAATCATAGCCTTTTAATAGAGGTATTTGAGGGCCTTCTTCCCTTTGGTTGACTCTCATGTGATTACACAATGACATTTCAGGCCTGTTCGTCCCGTTGTGTTGGCTAACGAACAGGAGAAGGAGTAGGTGGTTGAGGAAATGCAGAAGGGATTCCTTCTCTCCTGGGGTGGATAGGGGGACAAGGGAGAGATATCAGAACCTCTCTTTATCTCAGACCATATATTTCCCACTTGAGCCAACTTAAACTACTTATCCATCTGTTAACTTAATGTACCAATTACTATGTCCTAGCTATTGGCCAGGTACATGTTAAGAAAGCCAGTTACTGGCTAGCTTCCCTTGAAGCAGGAAGCATATAAAGGGCTTCTTGGCTGGGGCAGAAATTGCCTTAGTTTTCAAGGGTTCTTGTCACTGGTGCTTCCTTGTCCAGATGCTTCATGACCTAGAATGCTGATATTTTTGTGTTTTTCCTATACTATATTTACATTGCCATCCTTGGGTCAAATAGGTCAGGGGGAAGATCTATAGAAATGGTGAGGAAAAGGGTTACTAGAACCTGGTTGTTAGTATGGATAATGATAGTGGGGTGGACAGTACAATTCATTGACTCACATTTCTACTGTCTTTATTATACTTTTGCATTTGTGATGAAATGTAAAGTTTTCTTACTTCATTAACAACCCCAGAAGACTTGCGGGCTATGGCTTTAGGGATATAGCTCCTCCTTATCTCTCAACCCCCTCCATCATCAGGACAGAAACAACAGTTATCTTTGAGACAGCAAATACTCCTTTACTCCCAGGCTGAGGATTGATAAGTGCACAGATTGAATAGAGGTAAGCAATTATAGGTGGAACTAGGAGCTATATGGTGCAGCTTTATCCACTTAGAATACAAGTCAATATCTGATTGCTAACTGTCTTTGTCCAGCCTGTTACCAGACCTGTCCTTTTCTCTTTGGCTATGCCAGAAATGTATCTTTTCTTTTCAATCCCTCTGACTCCATCCAGTTGTTTTTTATGCTTAGAAGGAGAAGTGAGGAGGGAAAGTATTCTGAAAATGGGTGACAGCTGGTCTAAAGGCACATAGAGAGTAGTGGAGTGTCATTTGTGCTGAACAGTCAGTAGGTTAATGAACAGTCAATAGGTTAATGTGTCTGGATTGCAGAGTTTAAAGAAAGGAGTAAAATACAAGAAGACTGGAAAGGTAGTTCAGCACCCAGTTGTGAAGCTATTTGAATGTCAATCAGAGGAGTACACATTTGATCCTATTGACAATAGGGGAGTCAGGGAACAATAAGCTCCTTGAAGGCTAGGCCTTTTTCATCTTTGTAGCCCCACTGCCTGGCACACAGAACATGCGTAATAAATGTTTGTTGATCGGTCGATTCATTGCTTAAAAGAAATCTCTTGGGTAAAGGGGACATGATAGGGTGATTTGAGAGAGAAAAGGGAAGTTGTGTTGGGTTTAGCTAGAGTTGCCAAGGTAACAAAATTCAAGGGACAGATAGAAGAAAGACAAGATGTTTGTAACAAGAGTTTAACCCTGAGGAATTTAGCACAGCTGGTGAAATGCTGGCTTATTTCATGCCGTTTATTAACCCAAGATGGGTGCCTGTGATAGGTTAGGTCAGGACAGAAAGGACCTCAGGTGTAATCTAGTCCAACTCTTCCTCCTGTTTTTCATGATGCCTACGATACTCCAGATAAGTTATCACCATACTTCCACTTAGGTCCTCTAGTGATGGGGAACCCATTACCACTGAAAGGCAGTGTGGTATAAAAGAATCATTGAATCCTACAGTTGAAAAGGACCTCAGACTTTGCTTATTTGGAAGGAATTATTTCCCTTACAAATGAGATTAGATTGCCTTGAGCCATTCAAATCTTCTTCTTGTGTGTCCTTGTCACCAGCAAAATATTAGGTGGGTTGGGAAATACAGTGTGATGTTGGGTTGGAGGGTCAGTCTGGGTTGGTCTAAAGCTGCAGTTAAGGGTCAGCCTGAAGCTAGAGGTCATTCTGTGGTTGGCAGAAATCAGTTTGAGCCTGGGATTAGGTGTTAACTAATGGCTAAAATTAGAAGTCAGTCTCTGTCTATGGTTAGTCTGTGACTAGAATTAGGGCTTACATTGTGGCTAGATTTAGGAGATAAAACTGTAGTCACAGAACTGTGCAAAGCAGATTAGTTTAGGGATCCAAATAATACAATTTTGGAATCTGAGATTGTAAGAGACCTTTAAGATCTATTAGCTAATCTCTTGCTGGTGCAGTGGATAGAGTTCTGGTCCTGGAGTCATGAAGAACTGCTTTCAAATCTGGCCACAGGTACTAGCTGTGTGACCCTGGGCAAGTCACTTAACCCTGTTTGACTCAGTTTCTTCATCTGTAAAATGAACTGAAGAAGGAAACGGCAAGCCACTCCAATATTTTTGCCAAGAAAACCCCAAATGGGGTCATGAAGAGTAGGACATGACTGAACAACAGCAAGCTAGCCTCTTACCTTGAGGACCCCTAGGATGTAGGTCTATACATTCAGTTTTTAATCTCATTCAAAAAAGAAGCAGTTTTTCTGCCTTCTTTGGGGAAATATTTTTCCTCTTGGCTAGACATAAGAAGCTTTCATTGACATTCTGATTTCACAAAGAGGATTTTATTTACTCCCTTGAATTCCCATTAGCATTCTTCTCAACTGACTACTCCCTCTCCCTTCAGACCACATATATAACTGAGCCAAACAAGACCTTTGTAAATCTTAAACTTTCACATGAAATAAGTGGTATTGTTATTAGGCCACTCTCCAATGGTATGATTTTTAGGGAACTAGAATGACAACACAGCCCAGGCCAGTTCTTCTTTCTATCATAGCCCCACTACCCAAAACTTGACATTCCTCTAGAGCTGCATGCATTCAGCTCATCTTTGCTCTTATTAAAATACATTCCTCTTTGAGAACAGTCAGTCATTGACCTTTCAGAATACAGAAAGCTCAGTATGAGTCGGAATTGTGATATGGCAGCCAAAAAAAGTGAAAGTGATCTTAGGCTGAATTGAGAGCCACGGTGCTGAGTACTAGGGATGCTGGCTCTATTGTGCCCTGCCATATTTAAAGTACTGGACTAAGGTCCGATGGGTGACACATTTCAGGAAAGGCACTGCTAAACTGCAGAGCATACAGAATAGGGCAACCAGACTAGTAAAGGGTCTCAAGATCTTGCCATCCGAAGACTAACCAGTCCTCGGTTAATGAAGCAGTTAATGGTGTTCCACCTGGAACAGAGAAGATGGTGGGTAAGGTGGGGAAATGACACGATAGCTGTCTTCAAGTATCTGAAAGACTGTCATGTGGAAGAGAGATTATACTTGTTCTCTTTGGTCCCAAAAGTCAGAAATAGAAGTGATATATAGAAGTTCAGACAGGTGGATTCAGGCTTGATGTACAGACAAGAGTTCCTAACAATTAGTGCTATCTCAAAATGGAATGAGCTACCTCAGGAAGTTACTTACATTCTAGCCCCCTCACCTGTAAGATGACCACTTGTCAAGGATATTGTAAAGCAGGAATTTATAAATTGGGATCTATGAACTTGCTTTTAACAATAATATTTTGATAACTGTATTTGAATAGAATTGAGTTCCTTTAGAACTGTATGTATTTTATGTTATGTTATTTAAAGACATTCTTCCAAGAAGGGATCCTTAGGCTTCACCAGACTGCTCAAGGAGTCCAAAAGAATTAGGAAACCCTGGTGTAGAGGGTACTGCTATATGAGTACTGGTCAGGCCTGATGGCTTCTGAAGTCTCTTCCAACTCTGAAATTCTGTGTTCTCTGTGATTCTGATAGACACAATCTGAATGCAAGTGTGATAGGGGCAGAGGAAAGAAAACAAGAGGGCCCTGAACCTGCAGGGATGACATGGGAAAGGGGAAATGGATAAGGATCTGGAGAGTCTGGGAATACAAAGAAGACAGCATCATGTATTTGACAGTCTTGTTCAGTACTGGTTCTGATTGACACAAACTATACTTGTTGGGAAGAGATAAATACAGTTATCTGAGCTGCGGTGCATTGGAGGAATCTTTCTCAACATGATTAGAATCAGTCAAAGAATCCCAGAGCAGAGCAATAGTAGGTTATGATGTACAACCCACTGAGATATTTATAACGATTTAAAAATGCTAGGTTTATGTATTTATGCATTTTCTACAGTGCTGATCTGCTAAGATACATCTATTGTAGAGATAGATGGTTTATTTCTGTTGGTGCAAATCTGTGTAAAGAGATTGCTCAGCCAACTGTATGACTTTAAGGAAAAGAGCTGAAGGAAAAGGGTCTCATATTTTGATTGCATTGAAATTTTTCTATCTCTTCCTGGGCTCCTGGTAGAACAGAATTATGATTCAAACAGATTCCATTTAGACATTCCTTAGATAGGAAGGCTCCCTCACTAAGGGAGATTGCCTTGGTTTAGGGTTTGGAAGTAACATTGACAAAAACCAATGTGTTTAATAAGACTAAATCACCTCCTGCCAGCAAACGAAAAGCCAGAGGTGTCTTATTAAGCACTGTGGAAGATTAAAATTAACACATCAATAATAATAATGATGATGATAAGGATGATAATAATAAAAACCAGCTAGAGTAGCAAGTGATGGAAAAAGGCTAGATGCCTTTCTAGTATAATCGTTTCATGTTTTCCTAGTCTGAGTGGAAATCTCTTCTCTCCTCCCCTCCCCTCCCTTCTCTTTCTCTCCTTTCTCTTCCTCTCCCTTCCTTTTCTCTCCTATCTCCTCCTCTTCCATCTCTCCTTTCTCTCTTCTTTTCCTCTTCCGTACTCACATGGTGTATTCTTAGACATGTTGATGGAACCATGATCTCAACCACATGGGCCTCTTTCCACCTGCACTGTCATATTTATACATTCTTGCCCACATCTTTCCATAAATCTTCCATAGAGGATTGGTACTTCCAACAAGTTCTGGTTTCCTTAAGGGCTTGGCTCAGGTTCTACCTCCTGATGCCTTTAGATGCCAATTGTTTGGGAAGGTGATGTCATAACTTGCAAGTGAATTGGAAGTTGCCTGTAACATACCCCCATTTTGTATCTACTCTTAAC
Organism: Trichosurus vulpecula; assembly: GCF_011100635.1. Lineage (NCBI taxonomy): Eukaryota > Metazoa > Chordata > Mammalia > Diprotodontia > Phalangeridae > Trichosurus > Trichosurus vulpecula. The sequence goes on along the minus strand of NC_050574.1, from coordinate 310,910,568 downwards.
ATATATATATATATATATATATATATACATATATATATATATATATATATATATACACACATACATACATACATATATATAGTATTTGATTTTCTGTATATATGTTGTTTCCCCATAAGAGAATGTAAGTTCTTTGAGGGCAAAGCCTGTTTCCTTTTTTCTGTCTTTGTATCCCCAATGTTTAACATGGTACATGGTGTGTAGTAGATACTTAACAGATCTTGAATTCTAAATGAAGTTCTATGTCTACCTAATGTCCTATAGAGTCCTCTCTGCTTCTTTTTAACATTCCAGGGATATCTATTTAATGAGGCTATCTATACTCATCAGGTCCCAAGCATTCTTTCCCAATTCTGGGTTCCCTGTCTTTGCTCTTCCTGAGCTATTTTCTCTCCTATTCTCTGCCTATCTAATTCTGGATCAGTTCCCAGACTACCCCATCGATGAAGTCCATGGGGATCTCTCCCTTCTCTGCCTTTTTACTTTTTAAAAGTACTGACTGCCTGGACCCTTTATTTGGACCTTAGCATATGCTGGTATTACCTTTTTGCGTATGTTAGTCTTTCACAGGTAGACCATAGACCTCTTGAGGGCAGGGAAACCTTTACTTTTTTCTATCCCTTGTAGGTCCAGCATGGACCTGGGCATGCCAAAAGTCTTCAATAAATATTTGTTGGCTGATGAATTGAGGAGAGCTGGGAAGGAGCTATTCCAGTGCCTCATCCCAAATATACCAAATTTTTTCCAGAGATGTGCCACAGTGTCTGAAACCCTACCACTAAAGATTCATTCCTTTAGGTTCTTCTTTATGAGCTCTCCTTTCAAAGCACATTCCATCTGGAAAAGGGGTCATTACAATATGGTTGATGAAGTTTGTCTTTAAGTTCCAGACTTTCTATCTGACCTTGACTTCCTCCAAGCATTCTCCAGGCTGCGGTCAAGTATGGAAGAGAGTAACTTTATGTTTAAAATTGTTTTATTTTAAATTAAATGAAAATTTAATTTTATTGACATATCTTGTTTCTATATGGCCAATATTTCTCCTTGCATCCCTTTCCTCCCCCTGCAGAAAGTCATCCTTATAACAGATAATTATTTTTACTTTATGCTTCAAAAACTTGAAGTGCTTACATTCATTATTTTAACAACCTTGTCAGGACCTGACAGAGTCAGTTATTATTGTACTCGTTTGGCAAATGAAGAAACTGAGGCCAAGAGACATAGTCTGTGGGCCAGTACACACCATCATGCACTAAGCATGCCTATGCCCAGAAAGTGAACTGACTTGCTGACGGTCATACAGCTAATGGACAAGCCAGGCCTGAAATGGATGTCCTCTGAGTCTCGGTGGTCTTCTTTTTCTAACATGATACAGGGAGACAATATTGTAGAAATAGGGGAAAGAATGAAAGATTTGGTATCGGAGGACCTGAGTTCAATTCCTGGCTTTGCCATTTTGACCTGTATGACCTCTCTGTACCTCAGTTTCCTCATTTATGAAATAAGGGGGTTGGCCTATATGGCCTCTAAGGTCCCTTCAAGCTCCAAATCAAAGAGCTGAAAGGAAGGCGTATCCTAGAATATTAGAACTGGATGGGATCTTAGTGGTCATGTCCTTTAATATCCTGATTTTCTGTGAGAAGAAACTAAGGCTCAGAGCAGTGACCTGCCCAAGATCATTCAGCTTATGATTAAGGCTCCACATTGCTCATTATAGCGCTGACAGAGCTAGATATAGAGGAAACTAGAGACAACTGTACCTTAGCTGTGATGCTTGCCTCACCCAAGAATAACAACAAAGTGAGGAAACCAAGTCATGGGACTGGTAGGAACAAAGTAAGGAGGTCAGGAGTCCAACCTGAGGAGTTTCCTAAGGGGCAAAAAAGAAATAGCAATGTACAAACTGGGGTGATGGTAGGACAGGGTCTCCTGGTATTTGCTGACAGCTTTTGCTCTCATCCTTTTTAATGATTTGGATAAATAGAATGCTAATTAAATTCAGAGAAGATATTAAATCAGGAGATAGCATAAACACCAGCGAGAATAAAGAAATATTCAGTGGAATCTCAGAGGTTATGAAAATGGGCCAAAAACAATAAAATGAGATTCAACCTTGGAAATTAATTAGATGTGAGCTTTGGAAGGTGCTGGGGGTGGCAAGTTACAAAAAAATTCAGAGCACCCCCAACTTCCAACCAATGTCAACTTGGCATAATTATAACCTGATGTTTCAAGGCCTGGAAGTCAGACTAATTTCCATTGGAGTGGTTTGGGGGATCCCAGTGTGGCACCAGATCTTTCTACACTGCAATGTCACAGTGAGGAAGGAGACCGGAAACAGCTTGTATACAAAACCTGGGGTGAAGAATTCATCTTAGCTCATTGTGTTAATAAAGAACTGGGATGAGATTGAGTGTTTAAAATTAGGTTGGGCAAGGTATGGGAGGAGTGATGGTGGTGGGGAAAAGAATTGTAATGGTTTATGGTAAATAGACTCCCTTATAACAAAAAAGCTTGAAGTTTCAATTAAAATATATAAACAAGTGTAGTAGAGTGGAAAAAACTCCCACTGATTTGCTTTTAGAGGATCTGGGCTCAAAATTAGACTATTTGCTAATTACATGACAGTAGACAAATCCTTTCACTGGTCCTCGGGTCCCTCATTTGTATGATGAAGATGACCTCTGAGGTCCCTTTCAGCTTTAAATTCCTATGAGTCTGCCTTTCTGCTTGCTTGGTCCCCAGCTCATTGCTTCATGTCATATTCACTCAGCTTCTTGAGGAGTATTTCATTGTTTGTCCTTGTGACCTCAGAGCCTAGCGCAGTGCCATATGCATGGAGGGGTGCTTAATATTTACTTGTTGAATGGAATGAAATTGAATTAGGTGTGAGAAGTCAAGAAAATGAGTATTTTTTTTAACAACTGTGGTATGGTAGAAAGAATACTGTAACAGAAAGACTATTGGAATGAAAATTTAGGGGACTTGCTAGCTCTATTTTTCTGGGCAAATACTGGGCAAACCACTTTCCCTCTCTGGGCCCCTGCTGTTCCATCTGTGAAATGGGGGCTGGAATTGGATTTGTACGGTACTTCCAGCTAGAAATCTTATTAAACTTTTGAGGACTGGAGTCCTCATGAGATGTAAAGGATTATTACGACTTGGAGGAGCTCAGGGACTCCTATAAATATGGAATGCCCCAAACGATTAGAATTAACTCAGAGAAGAGAGAGACTTTGCTTGATTCATTTCTGTTATGAGATTTCCATGGTGATGAGGTGATCATTTATGTGAGTGTGGGGAGCAAAAGGAAGCCAAAATGCATGGGTACCAGGTCCTTTCTAAAGTACTGAGCCAGGATTTATATATTGTTTGAGAGCTGCTGATAGCCTTCCCAGTGTTCCTCCCTCCCTTCTTTCCTCTAAGATATATAACTTATATAAGATGTATTTTATATATAGTAATATACAAATTATATATAAGATATACATCTGCTGGTGAGAACCCATTGCTTTTTGAAAAATCTACCCTCCCTCCTGGAATGCTCGAAAAGTTTTAGGACTGAAGGGGATTGGGTAGGAATGTTGTGATCCTTTGTTCTAGAAGAGGATCAAAATGACATCATTATGTTAGAATCAAGTTACAGTGACTGGATGATCAGACCAATATGAACTCAGAATACCCTACCACAGGTGGGACGTGAATAGTCTGTGTGAACATTTGGAGTGGATTCACTAAATTTGTACATCTCACATTTCTTTTGATCTACTGCAATTCTGCTTTGCTCATAGAGCACAGTGCCTTCTTTGATGGGGGTATGCCATGTTGAGAGGGCCTTTGCCAGCATCTCCCATGTCATGCAATCAATTCCAAAGTTCTTCAGAGAGACCTTGAGAGTGTCCTTGTATTGCTTCTTCTGAGCACGGTGTGAGTGCCTTCCTTGCATGAGTTCTCTGTAAAACAGTCTTTTAGGCAAACAGATGTTTGGCATTTGAACAATGTGGCCAACTCATCAGAGTTGCATTCTCTGCAGTAGAATTTGAATGCTTGGCAGTTTAGCTCAAAAGAGGACCTCACTCCCTGGTACCTTATCCTGCCAGGTGTTGTTCAGACTCTTTTTAAGACAATTCAAATGGAAGAGATTCAGTTTCCTGGCATGGTGTTGGTGTACTGTCCAGATTTCATAGGCATAGAACAATGAGGTAGATCAGGCAGGCTGGGAGGATGGGTGGGGTAGCGTTTTCACTGAGCCATTTAAGGGACAGTGGACAAGACTGTCCTGATCTCATCTGCTTGCTGGTACCTGCATTCTAAAAGGCTTTGTTCTTTGATAAAATAACAATCTTTCAGGAGGGAACCCTGAATGCGTATTTGTCTGAGTTTACCAGAACCTTTCCTGTAGAGCAGGTCTGGACGGAAATGCTCAGGTTCTCCACAGTACAGACCCTGATGAGGAAGGAGGGCTCATGGATAGCATAAAGTGAGCCATGACACAAGCTATCATTGTAGGATACCTTCTTGGGAAGAAGCAGCAAAGAACCTGTGCCCAGGACTGAAAACGACAAATCCCAAATCCTCAAGTCCAATTTGTGAGAATCCAGGGACTAAAAGGGAGAAGGGGAAGGTAAAATGTCTCCAATACCCAGTTCAGTGCGTGATGCCCATGCTTTGGGTAAACAGGACCTTTTGGGTAAACAGCCCCCTGGACACCAATGAAAAAGAGACTGACTGTTTCAGTACGCTAGTTTTTAAGATATCAACTGTTCTGGCTAAGCAGCCAGCACCATGTGGTAGGGTAACACAGGAAGACTTGAAGAAGTAGATCCCCAGTGACTCCCACATAGGTGCTTCCCTCTTAGGTGATCTGGGGATGTGAAAAGTCCTATTACAGCTTGAAGACCTCCAGTGAAGGAGAGTGGGGGTAGGGAGTGTGGCTATCTTGAGGATAGCACATTCTGAATTTGAAAAGCCTCTAAGTTTTTGAAAGTTTTTCTTTCTATCAATCCTAAATCTGCCTCTTTATCTTCTACCAATTACTCTCAGTTCTGCTTTCTCCTTGGAATTAGAACAGCTCTAATCTTTCTTGTAGGAAACTGACCCCAAAATACTTGGAGAAACTTTTCATTCCTTCCTATCCCTTGTGAATATTTCTCCAGTCTAAACCTCCCATTTTTCTTCAACCAGTCTACATACAGAATGAGTCACCACGGCCTCCTTTGGGCACTCTCAGTTTATTAATGTCCTTCCCACTTTCCATGATGCTTTTCTTGTCATACACCTTGAAGGCAATCTCCTTTATCCACCCTCCCCCGCCCCCTTGAATAACTCCATACTTTTTTTTCCCATTTCACACTGAAAGAATTTTTTGATGAAGATTTCACTTTAGACTTTATTTGCTAAATGAGCTGTTCGATCAGATTTTCATTTGGAGAGCAGGGACCCTCTTGGGCCAGTCCCAGCTCCCATATTTGTTTATCGAGGAGATTATTTACAAGCCAACATGTCCTTCTTATTTATTTCCTCAATCCAGGCCCTAACAGGGCTGGTGATGCAGGCAGAGATCTAGAAGGGAGAGTTTCATTAGGCATCTCCTGTTTGGGCCCCTTCTGGTCATAGTCTCTTAAGCCAGCCAAGGTAGGGAACTGAAGGGGGCCATGCAGACCTGTGAACCAGAAATCTGCCCAGCAACAGGTTTGTGACTAATTGTTTTAATAAAATAGTGGGAGAAAAGATGATGATCCCTGCTGAGTTATCATTAACAAAAAATATATATATGGGTCAAACTCTGATCCCCCAAAAGGAGAGAATCTTACCTTTAATGAAAATTACCTGTTGTGAAAATTAGGTCACTCAAACACAGTGGGGATTTGGGGGCTCCCTAAGCTCATCTCATCGGCCCTTTTCTTGCAATTTAAAACTAATATAAATGAGAAGGTGGTTGTGGGGTGGGGGAGGAGGTTATTTTAAAACAGCCATCCAACTGCCCTGTTTGCTGAGAGGCAGCATGTTTGCCATATGGAAAGAATGTTGGATCAGGAGCCAACCCTGGCTCTGCCACTCACTACCTGTGTAGCCTTGGGGGAGGAACTTCACTTACCCAGGCTCAGTTTCCTCATTTGTAAATGAGAATATTGAACTAGCTCAACTCTGATGTTTACTCTAGATATTTGATCCTACAACTAGATAACCTTGTAATCCTTTTCATCTTTCAATCTATGATCCTATGAGTGTCACTTGGTTCTCAATTCAACAATGTTTATTAAACTCCTGCTATATGCCAGGCACTGTATTAAGTGCTGGGGATACAAGAAAGGCAAAAAACAAGCCCTGCTTTTAAGAAATTCACAAATGATGGTAAAAACTATGTAAAGAACTATGAAAAAACAAGATATATATAGGACTAATTGGAGCTAATTTCAGAGTAAAAGTACTAGTATTAAGGGCGACTGGGAAAAGGTTCTTGAGGAAGGTGGGATTTTAGATGAAACCTGAATAGCTAGGTAGAGCACTGGGCCTGAAGTCAGGAAGACTCACTTCCTGAGATCAAATCTGGCCTCAGATACTTCCTAGCTGTGTGACCCTGGGCAAGTCACTTAACCCTGTTTGCCTCAGTTGCCTCATCTGTAAAATGAGTTGGAGAAGGAAATGGCAAACCACTCTAGTGTCTCTTCCGAGAAAACTCCAAATAGGGTCATGAAGAATTGGACACAATTGAAAATGACTAAACAACAATGAACAAATCTAAGGAAACCAAGAGATGGAAGTGAGGAGGGAGAGAATTCCAGGCATGAGGAAAAACCAGTGAAAATGTATGGAATCAAGAGATTTGGTATCACGTTTAAGGAATTGCAGATATCAGAATCACTGGATCACTGAGTAAGGTATAAGACTGGAAAGGTAGGTAGGGTCTCAGTTATGAGGAGCTTTAAAAATCACATGGAAGATTTTATATTTCATCTGGGAAATAATAGGGAGGTATTTATTGAATAGGGTTGACATGATCAGACATGCGATTTAAGAGAATCAATTTGACAGTTTAACGGAGGATGAATGAGAGTGGGAACGGACTTGAGGTAGGGGCACTAACCAGAAATCTATTGTAATAGACCAGGCAAGAGGTAATGAGAACCTATGCCAGGATGGTGGCAGTGTTAGAGGAGCAAGGGGGAAAAGGAGAAGTGTGTGTGTGTGTGTGTGTGTGTGTGTGCATGTGTGTGTATGTGTGTATGATGTTACAAAGGTAGAATGAACAGGCTTTGTCAACTGATTGGATATGGAGGTACGAAAGTGAGAAATTGAGAATGACACCTAGGTTGCAAGCCTAGGTAACTGGGTGGAAGGTGGTGCCCCTGACAGTGATAAGGAAGTTAAGAATAATGAAGGATTTGAGGGCAAAGACAATGAGTTCAGTTTTGGACTTGCTGAGTTTAAGATGTCTATAGCAGACGTGTCACACATGTGGCCTCTGGCTCATAATACTCCCAAGTGCTGCCTAAACCAGATTAAAATGTAATTAGGAAATAGTTAACAAAATAAAATATAATAAAACATAGATAATAGTAATATGTGGTTTTCTAAATCAATATGCAGCCCTTGGGAATCATTATGCTCAGTTTACTGGCCCCATTTCTATTTTAGTTTGACATGAGTAGTCTACAGGACATGGAATTCAAGATGTACAATAATAGATAGATGTTCAAAGATGGGAGACTAGAGATCAGGAGAGAAGTTAAGGCTGAATAAATGGATCTGAGAATCATCTACATAGAGATGATAATGGAATCATGAAAGCTGGTAAGATTACTAAGTGGAATAATATAAAAGAAGAAGAGAACAGGATCTGAGACAGAAACTTGGTGCGACATCCATGGTTCCTGGGCTACAGGGAGGTCTAAAAGGAAGATTGAGAGGCCATTATATTAGGAAACTAAGGGATCATTTATGACTTTTAAGAGAGGCACTAGAGTTGAATGATGAAGTTAGAAGTCAGACTGCAGAAAGTCTGAGTGAGAGGAAAGGAAGTGGAGACACCTATTATAGATGACCTTCTCAAGGAATTTAGTCACAAAAAGGAGAGATATAGGATGATAGCAAGAACATCTGAGGGTTTTTTCAGGATGGGGGAAATAGGAGTGTTTGTAAGTAGCAGGGAAATGGCCATGGACTGGAAAGCTTGCAGATTAGTGAGAGAGTAGGGATGATAGAGGTGAAATCTGCTGGAGAAGATAGGATGAAATGGAATCTTTTGTACATGTAGAGGAGTTTGCCTTCGCAAGCAGAAGGGCCACCTCTTCATGTGAGACATGGGTGAAGGGAAGATAGTGGCAGAAGTCATTTGAGTGTTGTGAAATGAAGAGAAGGGAAGAAAAAGGAACTCTCAGCCAATGATCTTTTTCCTCCCGATGAAATATAAGGCAAGGTTTTCAGCTCAGAGGGTGAAGGTTGAAGGATTGTTGAGACATTTAAGGAGGGATGAATAGGTTTGAATAAACTACTATGGTGAGTGGGAAAGTAAATATATTAGAGAGGTTTAAAAAGGATTAGCTTGTTGTAGTTAGGATCTAATTGAGATTATGTAACAAAAATTTGTAGTGGGACCCAGTAAGTACAGTTTTGTGATTTTTTTCCAGCTTTGTTCACCAACATATGGATAGGAGTAAAAACAGGGAATGATGGGAGTCATACAAGGCTGAGGCTTGGCAGATGGGATAAAGGGAAAAGGGACTCAAGAGAAGAGGGCAGTATAGACTTGAATTGGTTCACTAAGGTGTCAAGGCTGTGATGGGAGAAGTCAGTGCATGGTGATGACCTGGGAAAGAATTGAGGGGTGGAAGGACTGGAGAACATGGTGAAAATGAAAAACAGAGTTAGGGGTTGCAATCCAGAAGGAGTGATGGAACGACAAAAGATTATGATAAAAAATTTCAGAGTTCATGAACATGGAAGAACACTTATGGATGATAGCAAGATCAAGGTTATGACCATTTCCATTTGTAGATGAGTTGGATGAAAGGGTAGGTCATGGGAAATGAGTAAGTTGAGGAACTGGAAGGGAAATATGTTTGAGGGATTATGAACATGTATGTTGAAGCCCTCCTAGAATGAGGGCAGAAGTTGAAGAGAAGAGAAAGTATGTGTGAGCTAGGCGTTGAACTCTGAGAAAGGAAAGAAAGTGTCATGGAGGTGAATAGACAACAGTAACATAACGTTGCTTGATAAATTTGGACCAAATGAACTTCAAAAGAGGAGAAGTTATTGAGTGATGGTGGTAGAGGGAGAGTTTGGAAGTGGCAATGGGGAGCAAGGAATATTCCAACTTCTTATTTTTGGTGAGGCAATTGGGGTTAAGTGACTTGCCCAGGGTCACACAGCTAGTAAGTGGAAAGTATCTGAGGCTGGATTTGAACTCAGGTCCTCCTGACTCCTTGGCTGGTATTCTATGCCATTGTTCTACCTAGCTGCCCCTATTCTAACTTCTTTACCACTACCAGTGAGTTGGGGTAGGAGTGAAAGTGTAACCAGTATTGGAACAGTCCCTGTTGTCAAGGAGTTCACAATCTAATGGTGGGGGCAGGGGGGTGGGGAACAACACATATAAAAATGTCCTGTGGTCCTTGGAGTATAGTTGCAATGCAGATGGTAATGCCTTTGCTTAATGTAATTTGTGCTGATAAAATCCCATCAGTTTCAAAGGCTGAACTGTTTGATGGTGACTTGGGCTGAAAGAACTTTTTTTTTCTGGATATTTAGTAGCTGTGGGTAGAATGCCTCGAGGAGCAGTTGCCAGGCAGTGTGTTCATAGCTGCTGCTTCCTAGGATTATGGCTGAAGGCAGTGGGCTGGAAGCAGTGCTCTTCCCAATGTTACTGGGTTCAGGGACCTAGGCTGTCCTCACCAGGATCTGAGGAGAGATGGTGGTCAAGGTGTCAGAAGTGGTGGTTTGACTCGCCAGACACAAGCTGCCTTCCATTTCTCCCTCAGACTGCTTTGCTGCTTCAGCTATGCTCACTTGCCCTCTCTGTGTGTGACAGCTGGTTGACAATTGAGGGGGGAAGAGGTAGCCCCTTCTCCATAGGAGCTGCTTCCTTGGATGATGGCCACGGGGCTAGAGTAGAAGCAAGAGAATGGAGAATGAGGTTGGAACAAGGGCAGAAATTCAGAATCTCTGGGATGGGGAGAGTAGCATGAGATCAGAATATGTTAATCATTCAGGAATGAATTCAGGTAGGTTGTCGTGGTCCACACAGGTTTGTCCTCAAGGGTAGAGTTGTTCCAAGACCACAGGCAGAGGTGTTTAAATGGAAATGGGGGGTGGCTATGGTCCACAGTGGCAAGCAAGCAGTGTAGAACTGTCGGAGGTCAGAGTGGGTGATGGGAGTCAAATGGAATGGCTGGCCCCAGGGAGGCTATGAGGTTCTCTTCCTTCTTAGACAGGCAAGGTAACTGATGAAGAGTTGTAGGAGGCCAGAGTCAGTGCTGGAAGGGGATGGAATGGCTGTCCTGCCCCCTTCCTTCTGGGGCAGATGAAGGCAAGGCAGAATCTTGCCTTCTGGAGAATATAGTTAGGAGGTGAGGATGCAGTGGTGGGTAGAGCCTACAAGGTGTGGATAGGTGTCAGGAGATCTGGGTTTTCATCAAAGCTTATGGACTCTATGTTCTCACTATATGTGTGACCACTGGTAAGCCACTTCATTTTTCTGGTCCTAGGTTTTCAAATTTGTAACAACTGGTATAGCGATCTTGGATCTACTTACCTCCCAGGTTTATTATGAAAATCGAATACTCAACTATGTGATTTTCTCAGCATAGGAAATTCCTGCTGTGGGTATTTTCCTCATTAACACATGATCAGGTCAGTCTGTTACTTAGAAGAAAAGTCTTGGGGGTTGCCTGAGCCACACGGAGTTGAACAGATACCAGTGTGGCACAGTGGAAAAAGAGCTAGATTAGGATTTGAAGCTCATGATGTTAAATCCCAGATCTGCTACTTCCTAACTGTGTGACCATGGACAAATCATGCAACCTTTCTAGGCCTTGGTCTTTCTCATTTGTAGAATGAAGGGGTTGTACTCAGTGACTTCTAAAATCTTCTCCAGCTCCTATGATGCCACAATCTTATGACTTAGACTGAGAATTCAGTTCTGCAAGTTACTACCCCTTTGACCTATAATCCTAAATGATCCTGTATGATTTGAACCCAGGGCTCCCTGGCTCTAAGACTAGCATGCTCCACTTAATGAGGAATCAATAGAAGGAAATTTAAAATATTATACAAAGGGATTGTTATTTTAACTAGATCATCTTAAAACTGTTCTGAGATTAGATCTGGGGAATTCTTTGCTGAACACTTCCTACTGGATTGCCCAGAGAAAGTGACCTTTCAACAGCCCCAAGGCATGCGATATCAGGACAGGTGATGTCAGTTCTTTATACTACAGAACTTTTCATGGCCTTAAACTCAGCAGGGCTCAGAGAAAACTCCAGAATTTCCTCTCCATACCATCTGCTGGGTCTCCTGGTGACTGAGAAATGCATACACAAAGGGTAGCACTTAGTTATAGCATGTTATGAGGCTGGCCAACTCCATTGGCTGGAACACATTTCTGAGAACAAGGTCATGATGTTAATTCCCACATGGACCAGTTGGTTTGCTGCTCCACTGCCGAGTGTTGATACCCAAATGTGTCTACAGAATGATCCCTTGCCATGGGTCACAGACTTCAGCTATAGATTGACCCCTACACTGGCTAACCAATTTCCCAATGTATGGTGATATACACAAGAAAGGGGTGAGAGTATGTATGTTCAGTCCATACCTCATATTGGGAAAAGAGTCAAAGTTCACATCATGGTCGTGGGCCAGTAGCATCTTTATATGTGAAGGAATGTTGTTGTTTAGTTGTTCTTCAGTCATTTCTGACTCTTTGTGATGCCATTTGGGGTTTTCTTGGCCAAGATACTGGAGTGGTTGGCCATTTCCTTCTCCAGCTCATTTTACATACAAAGAAATTGAGGCAAACAGGGTTAAGTGACTTGCCCAGGGTCACACAGCTAGTAAGTGTCTGAGACTGGATTTGAAATCAGGAAAATGAGTTTTCCTGATATCAAGTCAATACTCTATCCATTATGCCACCAACCTGCCCATGAAGGAGTGTGCAGATCATTCAAACTCTAATTAGGATGGTGTCCTTGGTGCTCTGCCATAATCCTTTACCTCTCTATAAGTCGTGAAACCTCTGTTACCTCACAGGGGAATTGTAGACTACAACGAGGGACTTGTGAGAGGAAAACTGAGATGATTATTTAGATCTTGTCTGAGCTTGGCTGTTTCCTTGAAGAGTGATGAAAGTAACAAGAGGGGGAAATTCTTGCCAAAGGGACTTGAAAAGAAGCTAAACGCTGGGTTTGGCCACATAAGATGAGGCATTAAAAACAATAGCACACTCACAAAACAAGAATGGAAAACTGAAGAATTCTTTGGATAGCTTGCTATGTTACTTTCTTGGTATTGAACTAGCTCAGCCCGAACCCCAGAATTTGCCTCTCAATAATGCCTTCTTCTTGTAGTTCAGTCATGTCCAATTCTTTATGACTCCATTTGGGATTTTCTTGGCAAAGATATTGAAATGATTTGTCATTTGCATTTTACAGATGAGGAAACTGAGGCAAACAGGGCTAAGTGACTTGCCCAGGGTCACAAAGTTAATGAACTCAGGAAGATGAGTCTTCTTGACTTCAGGCCCAGCACTCTTTCCACTGTGCTACCTAGCTGCTTTAGATACTTTGTCCTATAGATGACCCTTTCAATCCCACGAAGTGTGTCTGGTTATTATTGTGGTATTATTGACACTCGTTCTTTCCTTTTAAAAATACTTCTGTCGTTTTCCACTGTTGTTCCCACCGGCATCCTTAAAGAACCCTTTCTTATAATAAAGCATAGTACATTACATTTTTAGGGTCGTTGCGTAAATTGTTCTCCTGGTTCTGCTTACTTCTCTAGGAATGGGTTCATACAAGTCTTCCCCAAATTCTCTAAATTCTTTGTATTCAGTCTTTCATGGTTTGATATCTTTTTTTGTCATAGTCATATACCACAACTTGTTCAGCCATTCTCCAGTAAATGAGCACCTACTTTCCTTCTAGTAATTTGCTACTACAAAAAGTGCTGTTATAAACACTTTTGTGTGTATGCAACCTTTATCCTCTGTCTTTGACCTTGGGGGCATATGCCTGGGCATAGGTCAAAGGATATGTATTACTTTCATTAGTATAATTCCAAATGATTTACCAGAATGATTTCTGCTTTCTTCTTGATCTTGGATTGTTAAAACATTTTTGATTTTTATTCCTCCCTCAGTTGGAATTTCTCAGCTCCAAGCTCTCCTTTAACTTTCCTTTTCCTCCTCAACAGGGGCTTTTCAAACTGGGGATGGTTCAACTAGCATCATAAACTCCACTGTAATGGGCCCAGATCCTAGAAAAATCATATCTACTAAAGGAAACTGAACATTATATCTGTCCTGACACTCCAAAAGAAGTCACCAAATTAATTCAGTCAGTCAATAAAAATTTACTAAGCACCTACTATGTGCCAGGCAGTGTGCTAAGCTCTAGGGATACAAAAAGAAGTTGTCCTTCCACTCAAGAAGCTCACAGTCTAATGGGGGAGATAACAAGCAAACAAACTTCTAGCCTACAACCTCAGAAGCAAGCAAATATTTACAAATATTCTGTCTACAGGATTACTAAGAAATACTTAGTAGAAGGAAGGCACAAGAATTGAGAAGTGTTGGGAAAGGCTTCTCATAGAAATCGTTCTTGTTGGGGTTCGAAGAGAGCCAGGGAAGCCAAGAGGTAGAGATGAGGAAGGAGAACGTTCTAGTCATGAAAGACAGGCAGAAAAAAATGCCTAGAGCCAAGAGATGAATTTTTTTTAACAACAAGGAAGTCAGTGTTACTGGATTGAAGAGTGCAAAGTGGAGAGTAAGGGGTAAGAAGACTGGAAAAGGCCAGGGAAGGGCTAGGTTATGAAGGGCTCTGAATAACAGAGGATTCTATATTTGTTCCTTGAGATGATAGGGAGTCACTGGAGTTTATTGAGGAGGGGGTGTGTGACATGGTTGTATTTATACTTTAGGAAAATCACTTTGGTGACTGAATAGAGGATGGGTTGGAGAGGAGAGCAGGCAGGCCCACCATCAGGCTAAGTTCTGAGATATTTTTTTTCTTGGTGGTAAATTTGAAACAGTTTAATAAGTGGCTAACCTTGAGCAGGTGATCACACTTGCTGGAAGAACGGATATGAGTATTAAACTGAATCTAAGCAGGGAGGATCTGGTTGAAGAACCAGATGCTGTACTTCTGTGAGTCAGCAAATCACCACAATTTATTAATGCTCTTCAGAGGACATTCATCATGGACTACATAAATGGGTGATCATGCTTCATCAGTTTCAAGAGCAGGTGCTTACAACCTATAAGGAGCAGTTGCTTACAACTCAGTGCTCAATAGCTTTGAAGAGGAGTCACCCTGGTCTTCTGACTTCTAGTTTTAAGAAAGATGATGTGTAGTTCCAGACTTTCTTCAGATGCTGGAAGGGAAAAACTTTGGGAAGAACATCATGATGATGATGATGATGATGATGATCTCCTCCTCCTCCTTCTTCCTTCTCCCTTTCCCCCTTCCTTTCTCTTTCCTCTACCTTCTTCCTCTTTTCTTCCTTTGCCCTCATTCTTCCTTCATCCTCCCTTCTTCTCCCATTGTAGAACTAGCATTTGGTGGGAAGGGATATTTAGCTTGGGCCACATCTTCTGCATTGTGGGAAAGTGTTAAAGAGCTCATCATCGACCTAGAAACCTTTCCCTAGACTAATAATATTTAGGGGGCATATAAATCTAGACTGGTACCTCTTTTCCTCTGACCACAATCTCCTAATGTCAGGAATAGAGGTCTCCCTTGGAGAAGGGTGGGAGGCACAGACTTTAGAGATATCTATTTCTGCCTCCCTTTGAGCCACATGCGGACAAACCTATGTAGATACATAAAACCTTTCACAGATAAAACAGCATACAAACCTATTACTTATAAAACCTGGGTTTGAGTCTTGCCTTTACTAGCTGAGTCATCTTGGGTGAGTTATATAATCTCTTTGACCCTACACTTCCTTATCTATAAAATCAGGACAGTATTTGTATTACTTTGCTCATAAGATGTAAGGAAAGGGCATTGAAAGCTCTATACTGTGGACTGCTACAATGTGCTCTGTCAGTTCTGGTGCTTTATTCACTCTATGTATTGTCAGGTATATAGTCTCGTCTATATACCTTCTCTGATTTTTGTTTGCTATATAAATGAATTTATAATTGTAAAGTACTGAACGCAGGGCCTGGTACATAGGAAGCATTATATAAATGCTACTTCTTCTTACGTACTAAATGTGTGAGACTAAATGGGCTTTACAGGTATGGGAGAGGCCTCAGAATTCAAATTTTCTTAACTTTGACAAAATCCATTCATTGGAGCCTTAGAATGAAAAGAATATGTCATTTTAATTTACTTCATATCTTTCTTTCACATATACCCCATGGTCATCATATTACCAAAAATAATAACAAATTCACATACCCATATCTGATTTTAAAAGAGAAGACAGCCCTTTTCAGGGTTCTAACCTCACTGCCTCAGTTACCCAGTATTGAAGAAAATCTAATAATATTGTCCTTTGCATAATAGCCACATATATGCCAGAAACAGTTTTCATTAATCTAGATCCAAGCATTAGTCTTGAGAGAGAAGTGTCTAAAGCAGAAAAGTGGCCTTGTATATTCTGACATTCTGTTTTGTTTTTGACAAGGCAGGAATTTATCGGAATCTTGAATGAGGAAAATTTTACAATATGACAAATATGGTTATACAGGGCTAATGTTCTGCTTCCTTTAATACAGAAGTTCTCAAAGTATGGTCAAGGAACACCTCACACCTACCAGACTGGCTAACATGACAGAAAAGGAAAATGACAAATGCTGAGAGGAATATGGAAAAATAGATATACTGATGCACTGTTGGTGGAGCTGTGAACTGGTCTAATCATTCTAGAGAACAATTTGGAACTATTCCCAAAGGACTACAAAACTCTGTATACTCTTTGACCCAGCAATACTGTTATTAGGTCTGTATCCAAAAGGGAGTAAAGAAAAAAAGAAAAGAACCTACGTGTATAAAAATATTTATAGCAGCTCTTCTTGCAGTGGCAAAGAATTGGAATTTGAGGGGATGCTCATTAATTGGGGAATGGCTGAATAAATTGTAGTATATGGTTGCAATGGAATACTGTTGTGTTATAAGCAATGATGAAAGGGATAGTTTCAGAAAAACCTGGGAAGACTTCTATGAATTGATGTAAATGCGCAGAACCAAGAGAACGTTGTATGCAGTACGAACAATATTGTAACAAGAACTAACCGTGAAACATTTAGCTACTCTGGTCAATAAGATGATCCATGGGAGTACCAAAGGACTCATGATGAAAAATGCTATTGATTTCTAGAGAGAGAATTGACAAACTCTGAGTGTAAATTGGACCTTATTTTTCACTTTCTTTTTCTTCTTTTCTTAACATAGCTAACAAGGAAATGTTATGCATGACTTCACATCTACAATGGTTGTTGTATTGTTTGCCTTCTCAATGAGTGGGAGAGGAACTTAAGGGAGGGAGAGAATTAGTAACTGAAAATTAAAAAAAAAGAAAGTAATTGACAGATTACAAAAAAAGAGTGGATCTCCTGATGGTATAGAAGTGAACTAGCTATAGACTCAGGGTTCAACTAATTCTGGCAATCAAATGTTGGGAGACACAATGGATTATACAAGGAGAGAAAGAGGAAGAGGGAAAATGCAGAGTTGTGACTTCCTCTGGCATGTGTTCCCTCTGCATGTGACTCCCTGCTATTGTGTTCTGTGCCTGCTTTTCTTACGGATACCATCTGCAATTGTGAGACAATTCACTCTGGTTTTGAGTGGAAGGAATGTTTCATGATTATTGTTTTTTACTATACCTTATTAGTAAGTATCTTTGCTAAGAGCTTAAAAAAATTATGGTGAAGGGACCCCTGGGGGTCCACCACAGCAAAGCTATTTTAGTAGTAATAATAACAAAAGGTAATATTTGTATAGAGCTCTAAGCTTTTCACCTCACTTTACAAATGCCTCATTTTATCTTCACAATTACTCTGAGAGGCAGGTATTATTATCATTTTACAGATGAGGAAACTGAGGCAGAGGGAAGTTAAGTGACTTGTTCATCATTACACAGCTAGAAAATTCTTAGACTGGATTTGAACTCAGGTCTTCCTAACTTCAGGCCCAGTACTTGATCCGTTGTGCTACTTCATTGCCTCTACTTTTATAATAATACTAAGACATTTTAATTTCTAATACAATACATGCCAATAGATACAACCCATAAAAATTAAAGCACTTTGCGAGTATTCTCAATAATTTTTCAGTGTTAAGAGGTCCTGAGACAAAAAACTTTAAAAACTGATGATTTTAATGGAATAATAGTCACTTAATCTTTCAGGAAAACCCCTGAAGAATCATTGTCCTAAAACCACTCAATCCCACTTTGACCCCTCCTCTCCAGGGTTCTCTACCTAGCTGGTCACTGGGCCTGAAATTATCAAAGAGACTCTTTGTTTGATCCATACCCCCAATCACTTAAAGGATTGGGAGAAGGCCACATCTTTAGAAGACATGAGGTATTTTTCATTCTAAACCTGGTCTCCACTCTGAATTCATTTTCTGGCCTCTTAGCTTTGATTTTTTACTTTTAATCATTTTTCTAAAAGAAAGTAGTCAGTCAGACAGTCAACAAGCATTTATTAAGTGCCCATTTAATATAAGACACTGTACTAAGCCCTCGGGATACAGAGAGGCAAAAGCCAGTCTCTTCTCTCACGAAGTTTCAGTTTAATGGGGGAACCAACATTCAAACAACTATATACAAACAAGATGTATACAGAGTAAATCTCAGAGGGGAAGCACTAGAAGGAGACTGGAGAAGGTTTCAAGATTTGGCCTAAGGGAAGGGGTGGGGGAAGGAGTTTAGCAGAGGAAGTTGTTTCCTGAGAAGTTTGGTTAAGTACTAATAAAGTTTACTTCTTCAGGTCAGTCTGGAAAGGAATTTAAATAGGACAAATATGTATTTCTTAATATTTTCAATTAAAAAAGGGGGTTCTTAACATATTTCTTTATCTGTGTAGTAAGTACAAGTCCATTCCCTGAGGAAACATAGAAGTTAGTCTTTACAAATGCATCCCATCTCTGTCAATCGCCCAGACAGACAAGCTGGGGGTGGAGTGGGGAATGGAAGAGAGGGCTGTCCTTGCATAGGATCTACTCAAACCATGAAATTGCCAATGCACAAAGCCAGTGCCAGAGTGTGTCAGAAGCTCAGGCAGCTGCCCAGTATAGCTATATACAATTACTGTGAAGCAACTGAAAATAAATGTGAGAAAGAATGAAAATGTTTACTAATGCTCTCAATCAGGATTAGACAGTTAATTCGTTTTGGAAGAGCCAGAGTAGATATATAAAATCATTGGAGGTCATTTTATGCACCACAATTAGTGGCTAAGGTCATGGACCCAGGAGTCCCACATTTCTGTATCTACCTTTCCTCAAATGTGAGTTTGTATAACTCCCTGTAATTTTTTCCCATGGTATTTAGATTCTAGGTGCTCTCCCCTGAAAATACATATTTCTCTAAAATCCCATTGGCCAGCTACATGGCACAGTGGATAGAGCACCAGGCTTGGAATCAGGAAGACTCATCTTTGTGAGTTCAAATCTGGCCTCAGACACTAGCTGTGTGACCCTAGTCAAGTCACTTAATCCTATTTGCGTCAGTTTCCTCAAATGTAAAATAGGCTGAAGAAGGAAGTGGCAAACCACTCCAGTATCTTTGCCAAGAAAACCTCAAATGGGGTCATGGAAAGTTGGTCATGACTGAAACAAGATTGAACAACAACAAAATCCTTTAATACTTATGATCTACAGGGTGTTCCTAAAGTCTGGACACATAGGCAAAAATGCATATTTTCAAGAAATAAAATGAATGAAATTTTCAACAACATTTTATTTAATTGGAATATTAACAAATAACATCTTCAATATGATTTCCATCATTTATGATGCAAAGGTTCATGTGCTTTGCAAGATTCACGTGAACTCGATATAATAACTCAATAACTCCACATTGCCATCAATTTTAGCATATTCACTCTTGGAATGTGAATATGAAATTATATGATGTTATTTGAAGTTGAAGATGTTATTTGTTAATATTCCAATTAAATAAAATGTTGTTGAAAATGTCAATCATTTCATTTCTTGAAAATATGCATTTTTGCCTATGTGTCCAGACTTTAGGAACACCCTGTATAGTAATCAATCAGCCCTTAGCACAGATTATCTGGTGTATTAGGTATATTCTATTTGTATTAGTCTTTTCTCCCTAATGATATAGTAAGCTCCTTTAAAGCAAGGACTGTCTAACTTACATACACACACATATGCGTGCATGTGCATGAACAACGCAGAGAGAGAGATATTTGGTATATATCACAGTTCCTAACACATAGTAAGTGCTCAATAAATACTTGATTTTCTGAAACCAGTCAAGCATCCAAAGGGCCACCTGGAGAAATATATGAACCAATTGCATGTTCCTATACAGATCCTGAACCTATGACAGTGAGGTCAGGAGAGATACTTCTCTCAGCTGGTGATGATGCTCAGTGCAGATGTACAAGCCTCTAGGAGGGCAGGGAGCCAGCTGTTCCTAAAATCCTTTAGAAGCCCTGCCAGAAGAGGAGCAGTGTGTTTTGGTATTGTATGCTCCTCACCAGAGGTGCTCTGTCAGAAGGGGATCTGGTCTCCCATTCCTGTCTCCTGGGAGAAAGAAAAGCATCAAGGAAGTGAGGAAGCTGCTTTCTCTCTGCCTTGGTGGATGATTGATGATGCGATTAAGTTGTAATTTGCAACTCTGGTTGAATTATGAACTTTCATAACATTGTAATAATCTTTCCTTCTGTAGTTTCTCCCAGCTGAGGATTGTTGATCACTTTGTGAAACTCCCTGGATTGGCATTCAAGATGGGCTACAAATATGGCTCTAACTTCTTCTCCTTCCTTAATTGATTAAAAAAGACAGAGAGAGAGAGATGGTCTCTTGATGTCATCTAGGTAAAAAGTTCAGTGGATATTCATTGGCCAGATCCTGCTTATCAACTGACTCTGACCAGCTCTGTTTCTAACTGCCTCCTTAGGCAGCCAAGAGGCCCTCTGCTTTTGGGTACTCACTATATACATGACAAACTTCATGTGGACACCTGATCGATATAGCTTACAGTAACTCATAGCTACTGAGCTCTAGAGAGCTACCAGCTTCAGTCTCTATATTAATTTAAAATTACAGATGTACACCATCATACCTGGAAGCTTCTCTATTTGAAATCTTTGTTCCCATCAGACTTGTCTCCTTCCCACCCCCTCAATCAATATTATCTTTGCTTCGGTATCTTTGCTCATGCTGTTTTTCTTGGGAATACTCTCCAACTTCCTCTCTCCTAGTTAAAATCCTATCAGTCCCTCAAGACTCAGATCAAATTTTACTTTCTATGGAGCCTGAATTGTCCATCCCAGCCCATGGCAATCCCTCACTCTACTAAATGCCTATAGAAGGCATTCTATATCACTCAATTCACTTCAATTCAAAAAACATATATTAAGAACTCATTATGTACAGGGCACTAGGCTAGGTACTGGGTAAAATAAGTTTTCATGTGACAACATTGCTGCTGTCATGGAACTCAGCATTAGATAAATATTATACCTGATACATGCTAAGTGTATTACATATGTTTCTGGAATATAGAATTAGAAGGTAGCTTACAGATCCTGTCACCCCTCTGACTCCCTCATTGCCCAAATGAGGGAATAAAGGCCCAGAGGATTAAAGTGACATACTCCAAGTCACAGAGCTAGGGAAAAAGGAGCAAAGTCAGAATTCAAATCTTGATTGATTCTGAACGTAGTGTTCTTTTTATTATATTGTCTTTCTATTGATAAGTGATTTGTAACTATTTAAATACTATAGAAGTTGAGTTTTATGATGGTGATGATGATGATCACAGCGATGACAATAACAATGATGTTGCAAAAAGTGTTGGGTGAGATCTGAGGGGGAAAACTCTACTTGTATTGTTAGATTTCTTGTTACTGGGTTCATCTTTTCTCCCAGAAAAGACTGTTAGGCCCTTGAAGACAAGACTTGTACTCTTCTTTATCACCCACGATGCCAAGAACAAAGTTGAGTATCCACTTGACATTCAATAAATACTCTTTGGTTGATTGATGACTAAAGATAAGGACTACAGAACCTTGTGGTCCAGCTAGATGCCAATTCTAGTCTTGTTGCATGGACTATGCCACCACATATTCTGCGTTAAGATGAAATGGAAAATTTTCCTTATCAATATCCAGATTTCCACAAATAAAGTCAAGAATAGAGAGGCAAAAGGTAAGTTCATGTTCAATCTAGAATCTGCTCTGAGGCTTCTTGAATCCTAATATTAATCCCCATAGATAATAGATGAAAATTCATCTATAGCTTAGTGTATAAGTAGTAAAGAGTTTTCTGAAACTCAGAGAGGTGAAATGACTTGTTCATGGAGTTAGTGTTAGAGGTGTGATATTCCTTTCATGTCTACATAGATGAAGGAAATAATTTATCACATTGGATTCATGCCCTGATTGCATCAATAAACAGAGTGCGGACAATTTTCCAATCTTTCTCATCTATGCTATCTGCCCCACTTCCCCAATCCTAAACCTCAACCAGTTCTCTTGCCTGAATGGAGACCTGCTCCCTTTTCGCTTGCCTCTCCATTTTAGCAGGGTTACAAGTCATGCAATGCTGGTATTCACCCAATTTTAGATGTGAAGTTTCTCTCTAGGGGTGGGGAATTAATGTGGTTTCCCCTACTTTGATTAGAGAACTGGAGGTATTCTAAAGCCCCTCTTCTCATTTCAGCCTCCATTGCTTCTGTAGATTCAGGTGCTGGACACATCAACAGATGAGGCAGAGGGTTGAATAGGCTCACATTTGAGTCCTCTCTTACATTGGCACAGTACTTTTAAATTTCCAGATTGTTCCCACATCCCCGATAATATTTGGTCTTCATTACACGCTTATTATGTAGGCAGAACATCCACCATCATCCACATTTTGCAGGTGATGAAATTAAGACCGACTGAAGTCATCATTTTCCCCAAAGATTGCTGGTTTCCCAATTACCAATTGTCCCCAGATCACTGGGAGGATTAGTGGTTGAGTTGAATGTTAAATCCAAGACTTCTGACTCCAAATCCCAAGGTCTTTCTATACCAATACAATGAAAAAGTGTAGAAGGACTGGTGTTAGCCAATCAACAAACATTTATGGGCCAGGCACTGTGTTAAGTACTGGGGACAGAGGCAAAAAATGGTCCTTGCCCTCAATGAGTGTACATTCTAATGGGAGAGACAACACATAAATATTCATTTCCATAAATTTTAAATTTTCTCCCTCCCTCCCCAAGACAGCCTGCAATCTGATAGAGGCTCTGCATATACATTCCCATAAAACATATTTTCATATTAGTCATGTCCTATAGAAGAATTATAATGAATGGGAGAAACCATGAGAAAGAAAACAAAGCAAGACAAAAGAGAAAAGAGTCTGCTTTGCTCTGCATTCTGACTCCATAGTTCTTTCTCTGGATGTGGATGGCATTTTCCATTATGAGTCCTTTGGAAAAGTTTTGGGTCCTTGCATTGCTGAGAAAGGATATGTCTATCAAAATCAGTAATTGCACACTGTAGCTGTTACTGTGTACAGTGTTTTGCTGGTTCTGCTCACTTCACTCAGCATCAGTTCATATAAATCTTTCCAGGTTTTCCCAAAGTCTGCCTGCTGATCATTTCTTATAGCACAATAGTATTCCATTACATTCATATACCACAACCTGTTCAGCCATTCCCCAATTGATGGGCATTGCCTCGATTTCCAGTTCTTGACCACCACAAAAAGAGCTGCTATAAATATTTTTGTATATGTGGGTACTTTTCCCATTTTTGTGTTCTCCTTGGAATACAGCCCTAGAAGAGATATTGCTGGGTCAAAAGGTATGCATATTTTTTAGCCCTTTTATCATAGTTTCAAATTGCTCTCCAGAATGGTTGGATCAGCTCACAGCTCCACCAACAATGAATTAGTGTTCCAACTTGCCCACATCTTCTCCAACATTTATCATTTTCCTGTTTTGTCATGTTAGCCAATCTGATAAGTATAATGTGGTACCTCAGAGTTGTTTTGATTTGCATCTCTCTAATCAATAGTTGTTTAGAGCATTTTTTTCATATGACTGTAGGCAGCTTTAATTTCTTCCTCTGAAAACTGCCTGTTCATATCCTTTGACCATTTATCAATTGGGGAATGACTTGTATTCTTATTGAATTTGACTCAGTTCTCCGTATATTTTAGAAATGAGACCTTTATCAGAGACACTAGTTGTAAAAATTATTTCCCAGTTTTCTGCTTCCCTTTTAATCTTGGTTGCATTGGCTTTGTTTGTGCAAAAACTTTTCAATTTAATGTAATCAAAATTATCCATTTTGCATTTCATAATGTTCTCTATCTCTTGTTTGGTCATAAATTCCTCCATTCTCCATAAATCTGACAGATGAACTATTCCTTGCTCCCCTAATTTGTATATGGTATCAACCTAGATTGTATACCCATTTGGAATTTATTCTAGTATACAGTGTCAGATGTTGGTCTATGCCCAGTTTCTGCCATACTATTTTCCATTTTTCTCAGAAGTTTTTGGTTAACAATAAGTTCTTATCCCAGAAGCTGGGGTCTTTCGGTTTATCAAACAGTAAATTGCTATATACTCATAATAGTCTTTTAGATTTAGTCATTAAGTACCTACATTAAGTAACTACAATGATAACTTTTGCCCAAAGAAGCTCTGAATTAAAATTTACATTGCTATTTATTCTATATATAATTGTGAAAACTCTAAATATGAAATTATAATACTCTACTTATGAAAATAATTATAAATATTTTATGTGGGATATTCTCTAAGAAATAAAAGAAATAATCCAGCAAGACTTCATATACTTACTATTATCTTTGAGACTTGTGTTGGTAAGCAAAATGGGCTCCTTAGCACTTAGTTCAACCAAGTGCCCTCGAATAGTTTGGCCTTTGTTTCCTTTGAGTAATTCAGTGTATTTCATTGAGCCTTACTAGGTGCTAAGCCCCAGGCCCAAATCCCTATTAGGTGTGGAACCTATGTGGGTGTGGATTGGTGACTGGGGTGGGGCCCAAGGTGGGGCTGGTGAAGGGGAGGTGCTAACTCCAGAGCCATGCCCAGTCTTGAATTTTACTAAGTGCTAAGCCCCAGGCTTAAAGTAAGCTTGTCAACCCTTTCACATAGCTTTCCCTAGTTAAGCAGATCAAAAGGACCTGTGCTTTTGCAGTGTGCTGGTAGCGTTCCTGTTGTTGGGCTTTCACCCCCATGACAGCTGCTAGCTGGATTGTTGAAACAGACTTCACATTATACTTTTTGTTTTAAAAATTTTGTTGAACATAAATGACATTTTAATGAACTAAGTTACAACTTGGAAGATGTTTAACATGATAATATATAAACTTAATTTTGATTTAGGACTATTTTACTTGAACAAAGGTTTGCAATATTTGGCTCCACATCAGATAAATACAGTCTTAAACCTAGTTCTTCACCAAGTTTATTTCTGTATTTTGATTTAAAACAAGAATAGAATGAAAATCATCACTCACACAAATATGTGGTAGAAAATGGTAGGAGAATTTTACAAGAGATGGAAATTCATTTTTCATTTTTAGCTACCTAGACAATTGGCAAAAATGAATAGCTAGTTATAATACAAAACATTTCTTTTCCTAATAGCTAATGATAAGTTCTGTATTAAATGAGACATGTACTTAAATTTCAATTATGTATATTGCTTCATTTTAACACTTATACATAAACTAGTCTTTCTAAGGAGAGAGGTATCTTTGTATGTTACCTTTTTCTCTTCTAAAATTGGCACACTCTCACAGAAACAAGTAACCAGTGTTGTCAACAGTTCATTTGAAAATCTGCCAAATAGAAAAAGAGTCACGTAAGTGGAGCATAAGACTAAATCAGAAAATAGCTTAATACTACAGTGAGAGGCAATCTGAGGTTTGCTTCTGTAGAACGTTTGTGATGGTCCATGACAGTATTAAGATGGCTTACAATGCACATACCTAGTGATTGTGGTTTTCATACCATCTGACGTTTGTGCTGCAAGAATGCAAATGTTCATAACAGCTTGGTCACATGATAACATAGTTGATGAGGTACAATTTCAGGGTAACAGTGTAGAAGGAGGGAACTACTCCTGTTCAGTCTACAGAACACAAATGAAAGTGTGTACATGTCTATTCATCTCTTGAGAATTGGTTTGTGCTCAAATGTCAAACCTTTGTGGTTTGGAAACAACTTGAAGACAGGTTGAGGAACTACAAGAATATCTTGCACTCAGTAGGGGTCAGGATTTGCTTTAACAAAGACCAAAATTGTTGTGCACATGATCATGACATTTTGAATCACTGCAGAAACAAGCCTGTAATGTTTTAAACATGCACATGCTTGTTGTCACAGAGAAAAATATATTTGTAACATGATTGGGCAATTTTTTTCCAGCTTAAGTTTCCATTAAATATATATATACACACACACACACACACACACACACACACACATACACACATACGCATATATGTGTGTGTATGTACACATATACATTTATATGTATATATACACATATATATTTATATAGAATATGTGTATATATGTACACACACACGCACAATCCTTGTACCATCATCAGCCAATGCTCCAGAGGAAAGAGCACTGCATTAGTGCTGAGGAGACTTGGTTTTTATAGTGCTTCTCATCCACTAACTGACTGCGTGACCTTGGAAAATCATTTAAATTTTCTGGGCCTCAGGTTCCAAATCTACAAGAGGGGTAAAAAGAGTGAAGGGGAAATGACTTGAAGATTTAGGGTAGCCAGTAGATGGGAGCTGGTGAACAGGGGATCCAGATTTCTCATAAAACTTGGACTGAGATTGTCCTCCCAGGAAAGACCTCAGAGACCTTGTGCTGAGCTTTAAAGGAAGCTAAAGATTTTAAGAGGTAGGTAAAGAGGGAGTGCTTTCTAGGTATGGAGGAAAGTCTGTGCAAAGACCCAGGGACTGGAGGTGGAATTTTATGTGAGAGAAAAAGCAAGTAAACCAATCGCTTGTAATGTCAAGTTTGTGAAAAGAAATATATAATGAGCCTGGACAGGTAGGTTGAAGTTAGCTTATGAAGGGTTTTAAATGCCAAAGGAGTCAACATTTTATACTAAAGTTCATGTTTTCTCGAGTGATAAGCAAGAACATGTTTTCTGCCTAGCAGTTTATTGTACTGTTCCTTGGAGACCCTCCTGGTTCTTGGAGACCAGAATCTGGGGTGGAGGGGGAAAGAAAAAGAAGGGTTAAAGTTAGGAGCCCCAGCAATAAATAATTATTGATACACCTCCTCTGAAAAGCTCTTCTGGACTGACCATGTTCCCCAGCACCATAATAATTTTTTTATTGTACATCTTGTCAGTATTCACATATTCAGTAGGTAGTGGATTGCTACGTATCTGTTGATGTATTGCTTTGTGTTTTTTCTCAGGTTGTCTTGCAGGGGTACACATAAAAGTCATTTTTGTATAATCTTATATGCATGTACACATGTATGTACATATAATACTATACAGAAAAATAAACCAGTCTCCATCCATAAGGAGTTTCCTTAGGGATAAAAACTGGCTTATTTTTTAATGTAATGTTATTAATAGCTCACTTTTATATAACATCTTTTCATATCCATTATCTTATTTAAGCTCTGTGAGATGTTGCTGAGGTAGAAATGGTAAGTGTTCTTATCTCCATTTTACAGATGAGAAAACCGAGTTACAGAGAAGTAAAATAACATTTCCAAGGTCATACATCTAGTATAGTGGCAGGACCAAGAATAGAATTCCAATTTTCTGTCTCCTGGTCCAACACCTTTTGCTCTATACCACACTGTCTTGCTATCCCTCGGGTGAGATTTTAGAAGTTCTCAAAATTTCCCGTGAGCTGTTGTCAACCTCGCTTTTCTTTTACCCACCTCTTGTAAGGATCAGATACAAACCAAACATAAAGGAGGCAGCTTAATGTCTGTCTTCAGATCTAGAAGTGAGATGTGTGAGCTGAGAATTGGTCAAAGATAGGGTCGAATGACTCCTTCACACCAAGTCCTACACTGAGCAGGGGACTCAGACAACCAAGGTGAAAAGACTGGGAACCTGGTAAATCTTCATGTAAATAAAAGTGCTATTTTTCATACAGCTTATTTACAATGGTTTCCATGTGCTACATTTTGGGGGAAATATATGTTCTTGTCACCAAACTTTAGAGGAAGTAAATGAGTTTGAACCACATGAGTAGGTTTAAATGCCAGACTGAAATTTAGTAAACTGCTTTGTGCTCTCTTCTTCTTCTTCATTAAAACTGTGCCATTTTTCTCTGTCTTTTGAGGTAGTTTACCATGAGGGGGGGCGGTGGATGGAGGGAAGTCAGAATAGAGGGGGGGAGGAAGGGGTAAGGGAAAGAGAGAGAGAGAGAGAGAGTGAGAGAGAGAGAGAGAGACAGAGAGAGAAGTAATATGGAATGTAGGATGATGGGACTTTCTTATCTGGCCATCTCTAAGCACAGTTTTTAGGTAGAGAGGTATATAAAAACTAAATAACTCTGAGCCATTTCTTTAGCCATTCTTTCTTGGTCCTATAACTCAGAGACTCATTCCCTATTTGGAGTTATAACTCCCAGTCCTGGTTGGCTTGATTTCATCAGATTTTCCTGGAAATTTTTGGTATAGTGGAAAGAGCGCTGATCTGTCAAGGGACACATGTGAGATACTTATAACCGCTTTGGCTTGTTAAGTGACACTGGCCTCCTTGCTGTTCCTTGCATAATATACTCCATCTCCCAACTCCATAGATTTTCGTTTCATGTCTTCCATCTCCAGATTCTTCATCTCCACCCACTGGATTTCTTCAAGTCCTGGCTAAAATTCCCATTTTCTGTAAGAAGCCTTCTCAATCTCCGTTAATGCCTCTTCATATCCTTTGACCATTAATCAATTGGGAAATGACTTATGTTCTTATAAATTTGCAAGGTCAACTCTTCTGCATCTATCTGCTACATATTTGTACATGAATATTAAGAATTAGTCCAAAATATTGTTATGGGAGAAATATCTCCTCTCTGAGCTCATATATTAGGTAACTGCTGCCAAATTTATATTTATTACAATATAGAAATTATAGAGGTAAAAACCTAGGTTTTATTATGATGCCCAAGCATAGATTAAGCCCTCAGAGAAAACCTGAACCCTGATTAAGACTTTCACAAATCCTCTTATAGGCAAAATTAGGTCAGAATGACAGAAAAATAATTCTGTTACATCTTGTACATTCCTCTTAGGCCATAATAGTTAAAGATAGATATATAATCCTGTACTTTCTTCAATGTCATGAAAGTTGAACAAATTTAGTTAAACATAATCATAATCTCATATATTCCTAAAGGAAACAAACCTCATCAAACAAACTCTACAGGTAAATTAAGTCAGGTTACAGATTAAAATACATTTAAAGAATTCAAAAATAGACTGATTGAGGAGGAGGATTTACATGTTGCCAAGGAGTCAGGAACAATTGAAATTCTTGCTTTGGCTTCTTAGCTAAAAATATTTAAGTCTCTGAGTACATTTTTGTCATCCCATGGGATGAGTTTTGGTTGTGTAAGGTTTATATTAACCAAAATTTTCAGGAGAAATTACCTCATTCTCAAATAATAAAATGAAATAAAAATTCCTGGGGTAGAGTCATGATGGTGGAGTAAAAGCAGGGACTTGCTTGAGCTCTCCCCTAAACCCCTCCAAATACCTGTAAAAATGACTTTAAATAAATTCTATAGCAGCAGAACCCCATAAAATGATTGAGTGAAACAAATTCGCAGCCCAAGACAACCTGGAAGGTCAACAGGAAAGGTCTGTTGCACTAAGAGAAGAATGCAGTCTAGCTTGGGCTACACCAGCACAGACGGGCCAGAGCAGGGCACTGAATCACTGGCAGATATAGCAGTTTCTAGACTTCTTAACCCCGAAACACCAAAGACAACTTAGAAGGTCAGTTGGAAAGGTCTGTCAGACCTGGGTGAGAGAGGAGAATGGTCCAGCCCCAGCACTAGCCCTAGAACGGTGATGGCTGTAGCTGCAGGAGCTGCTTCTGGAGCTCTTGGCCAATGGACAGTGGGGGGATGGAGTGGCTGATCAGAGGGAGATTGTAGGGATCTCTTTGGTAGTGCTGAGGCAGGATTCTCTTCCTATGCTTGTGCTTTGATCACAGTCCTGGGTGGTGATCCTGGGGCAAGGAGGAGCACTGGTGTGGTGGGTGGTGGGGCTTGTGGCTGAAAGGGGAGAAGGAATTCTCCTCATAGTTCCAATAGTTCCAAGGCAGAAAAGAGTGCTTTTGGTCACTCACAGACAAGAGCACAGGCCAGGAGAAGAGTAAACACCTCTCTTTTGATTATAGCACCTTGGAAGAACTGAACATTTATAGGTCCCAGCAAGTATCTCTGAAAACAGCTGCCTGAAACCTCTGAAGCTTGGGACAGTACACCCCTTACACTGAAAGCAGAGTCCTAACTTGACAAAGAGCTAAAAATGTCAAGTAATTGGCTGAAAAATGAACAAACGGTGGAAAAAATCAGACTATAGAATCTTAATGTGGTGACAAGGAAGATCAAAACATACAACTAGAAGAAGACAACAAAGTCAAAACTCCTACATCCAAAGCCTCAAAGAAAAATAAGAATTGTTTGTAAGCCATGGAAGAGCACAAAAAGAATTTTAAAATTAAGTAAGAGAAGTAGAGGAAAAATTGGGAAGAGAAACGAGAGTGATGCAAGAAAATCATGTAAAATGAGTCAACAGCTTGCTAAAGGAGACCCAAAAATGGCAAAAAAAGGGTGGGATATGGTGGAGGGAAATATAGTTAGTCTTTCACAACATGACTGTTATGGAAGTGTTTTGCATGACTACACATGTGTAACCTATATTGAATTGCTTGCCTTCTCAATGAGGGTAGGTGGGGAAGGAGAATGGGAGAGAATGTGGAACTCGAGGTTTTAAAAGCAAATGTTAAAAATTGTTTTTACACGCAACGGTGAAATAAGATATTCAGGCAATGGAGTATAGAAATCTATCTTGAGGGGTGGAGCCAAGATGGCAGCTGGAAAGCAGGGACTTGCATGAGCTCCCTGCCAGGTCCCTCCAAAAACCTATAAAAATGGCTCCGAACAAATTCTAGATCTGCAGAACCCACAAAATAGCAGAGGGAAGCAGGGATCCAGCCCAGGACAGCCTGGATGGTCGCTGGATGAGGTCTATCGTGCATGGAGCGGAGGGGAGCAGAGCTCAGTGTGGGCCGCAGGACCAACCAGACTGGGAGCCGGGCAGAGCAGTCCCTAGAGCCCTGAATCAGTGAGCCATGGCAGTTGCCAGACTTCTCAACCCACAAACACCAAAGACAACAGAGAAGAACTGCAGAACCCACAAAATAGCGGAGGGAAGCAGAGCTCCAGCCCAGGAGAGCCTGGATAGTCACTGGGTGAGGTCTATCATGCACGGAGCTGGGAGCAGAGCCCAGCGTGGGCAGCAGCAGGACCAACCAGACGAAGAGCCAGATGAAACAGGCCCTAAGGCCCTGAATCAGTGAGCTGTGGCAGTTACCAGACTTCTCAACCCACAAACACCAAAGACAACAGAGAAGGTTAGTGGGAAAAGCTGCTGGGACAGAGGGAAGACAGTTCTTGGTTTGGCCACTGCCTTGGGGTGGCAGGGGTGGTGCAGCTAAAGAACTACAGCTGCAGTTGCTTCTGGCCCCAGGCCCACCTGGTGGGAAGAATTAACTGGCAGATCAGAGCAGGAGTGCACAGCCCGCTTAAGATTTGCATCAGGTCCAGGTTGGCGGTTCTTGGGGAAGGAGGAGTGCTGGTGTGGCAGAGCTAGCTGTATAGAAATAGCTCTGAAATCAACAGCACATCCCCTCAAGCTTGGAACAAAGTACTCTTTATGCTAAAAGCAGTCATACCCTGCTGAAAAACTCAAGGGTCAAGTAAGTTGGCTGGGAACATGGCCAGGCAGCGAAAACAGACTCAGATTCAGTCTCAGACTTTGGAATCTTTCTTTGGTGACAAAGAAGATCAAAACATACAGCCAGAAGAAGGCAACAAAGTCAAAGAGCCTGCATCAAAAGCCTCCAAGAAAAACATGAACTGGTCTCAGGCCATGGAAGAGCTCAAAAAGGATTTTGAAAAGCAAGTTAGACAAGTAGAAGAAAAATTGGGATGAGAAATGAGAATGATGTGAGAAAATCATGAAAAAGAAGTCAAGGACTTGCTAAAGGAGACCCCAAAAATACTGAAAAAATTATTGAAGAAAACAACACCTTAAAAACTAGACTAACTCAAATGGCAAAAGAGCTCCAAAAAGCCAATGAGGAGAAGAATGCCTTGAAAGGCAGAATTAGCCAAATGGAAAAGGAGGTCCAAAACACCACTGAAGAAAATACTACCTTAAAAATTTGATTGGAGCAAGTGGAAGCTAGGGACTTTATGAGAAATCAATATATTATAAAACAGAACCAAAGGAATGAAAAAGTGGAAGACAATGTGAAATATCTCATAGGAAAAACCACTGACCTGGAAAATAGATCCAGGAGAGATAATTCAAACACTTATTGGACTACCTGAAAGCCAAGATCAAAAACAGAGCCATCTTTCAAGAAACTATCAAGGAGAACTGCCCTGATATTCTAGAGCCAGAAGGTAAAATAGAAATTGAAAGAATCCACAGATCACCTCCTCAAAAAGATCCCAAGAAGAAAACTCCTAGGAATATTGTCGCCAAATTCCAGAGCTCCCAGGTCAAGAAGAAAATACTGGAAGCAGCCAGAAAGAGTATTTGAGTATTGTGGAAAAACAATCAGGATAACACAGTATCTAGCAGCTTCCACATTAAGGGATCAAAGGGCTTGGAATACGATATTCTGGAGGTCTATGGAGCTAGGATTAAAACCAAGAATCACCTACCCAGCAAAACTGAGTATTATGCTCCAAGGCAAAATATGGATTTTCAACAAAATAGAGGACTTTCAAGCTTTCTCAGTGAAAAGACCAGAGCTGAATAGAAAATTTGACTTTCAAACACAAGAATTGAGAGAAGCATGAGAAGGTAAACAAGAAAGAGAAATCATAAGGGACTTACTAAAGTTGAACTGTTTTGTTTACATTCCTACATGGAAAGATGATGTGTATAATTCATGAGACCTCAGTATCATAGTAGCTGAAAGGAATATGCATATATATGTGTATGTATATATATACATGTGTGTGTGTCTAGGTATGTATATATGTAGGTGTATACATACATATATATGTGTGTGTATATATATATATATATACACACATAGACAGAGGGCACAGGGTGAGTTGAATATGAAGTGATGATATCTAAAAAAATAAAATCAAATTAATGGATAAGAGAGGAATATATTGAGAGAGGGAGAAAGGGAGAGATAGAATGGGGGAAATTATCTCACATAAAAGTGGCAAGAAAAAGCAGTTCTCTAGGAAGGGAAGAGGGGGTGGAAACGAGGAACTGGGTGGTGAGGGTAGGGGTGGGGAATGGGTCTGGATGATGAGCTACATGCATTCAGAATCACTATGATGTGAAAGGATGACCAGGTGTGAGAATGTTCATCACTGAATGGAGGGCAAGAGGTTGGGTATCAGACTGGAGGCAATTACAATACTAAACAGGAGGCACAAGGTCAGAAGGTGAGAGGGGAGGCTCCACTTAACAACTCTTCTTCCTTCCAAAGGCTGGATATTAAGTACCAGTATGCAATAGGCACTGTGCTAGGTCGTGTGTGTGTGTGTGTGTGTGTGTGTGTGTGTGTGTGTGTGTGTGTGTAAATACAAAAGTAAAATAGTCCTTACTCTAATGGGCTAGGTAACTCACATCTCTAGGGGCTGGTGGCTAGGGAAGGGAGTTTTAGCCTTGACTGTCACAGGGATGGTGAGTAGATCCATAAACTAGTGTTGTGACATTTCATAAGCAATGGTGGCCTTTTTCTTTTTTTTCTCCTCCCTCCCTTCCTCTCTTCTTTCCTTCCCTCCTCTCTTCTTTCCTTCCTTCCTCTCTTCCTTCCTTCCTTCCTTCCTTCCTTCCTTCCTTCCTTCCTTCATTTCCTTTCTTCTAAGGACAAAGGGGTAGGGGATTGAAGTCTAGGCTGGAATGGATGCACAGGATATGAAAAATGGTCTGGGGACCTGCTAGATATAATGTATGGTGAGTCTGAACTTACTGAGTGGAGCAACTTACCTAGGGAGGGGCATTTAGACATGACCTCTGGAGGTCCAGATTGGTGGGTGTCACATGGATAAGGATAGGAAATAAAAACTAGATCTGTGATTTCATTGATGTAGGGAATTGCTGGATGAGGAAACTTCTTCCACAATGTAGGTTAGCACTTTCTCTTCAATTCACAGTCTTAGAGAGTTGCTTAGAACACTGAAAGGTTAAATGAGCTACCCAGGATCAGACAGTCAGTATGCGTTAGAAGTGGGACTTGAACTTAGGTTTACCTAGCTTTGAGGCCAGCCCTGTATCTTGTATGACACACTATCTTTCTGTTGTATAGAGATATATGTGATGTCTGTGTGTGTGTGTTTGTAAAATTAAAATCTCATATATAGAAAATGCATATAACAATCCACATAACAATATGATACATATATCATGTGTGGTATATACATATATACTACATGTATACATATACATTTATTTTTTATCTACATCATGTAACAAACTGCTTGTTATATGTACATATATTATTAGATATATACTATAAAAAGATCCTGCTGTATCACTGAATGTGGGTGGTAAGCCAACCATTACTGAGAAACAGAGAAAATGAGGCATGGGAAGTGACCTGACTCAACAACCCGGTGAACGAGAAGCAAAGCCACAGGAAGAGAGAAAACAAAGTCCAGGCTGGTGCTGTTGGATTCAGCACATAATTGGAAGCAAATAGCCCTTTAGTCACCAGATAGGGAGCAATCATGCTGCAGCCATGAGCAGCCAGGTTTCTGAGCTGCATGGTATTTAATAAGCAATGTGACGACGAATAAAATAACTATTAATAAAGGCACTTCGCCGAATTGATTTTAGCCCCATTAAACTTTTCTTTACCTTATTTCACACTCCATTTAAAATGCTCTCTCTTTTTTCCCCCTTTAATGGCACAGGCAAACCTGGCCCTTAATAAAGCGTAGTGGCATAGATTTAAAGTGGTGTCTGTCTTAAGTGAAAAGAAGCCATTGTCTCAGGGAGAGGTTTTCAGGCAGTTTGGGGCATAAATCTGCCCTTTGTGGCAATCTAATTGATTCAGCAAGTCAGCTGGCAGCTGGAAGAGAGCAATAGGCCCTAAGGGATGAGGTCTCAAGAACTTTTACATGGTTAAACCTTGGTGGAGATTGAATGCAGCTTGAGTGGAAAGGATGAGGCCACTCAGGAAGTCTTTGGTTGAAAGAATAGGAATATGAAGACATGGCTCAACGTAGGACAGACCCATGAGAATGTTGTAAAGTGGGACAAGGTGATCTTTACCATACCCCCTCCCTAAGCCTCCCTTTCTGGGCCTCTTTCCTCCTTCTTTGGTGCAACCTCCTCTACTCCTACTTCTGGAATGCTCTTCCTCATTCCTCCATACAAACTTTCTAAACTTGTTTTCAGAAAAGGCTCGTTGTATATAGAAGTTGCCCTCTCCCAGAGGAATTGGCACTATCAGTCTTCAACTGAAATAGAAGAAAACAAATTATTGAACACTTCTTATGGACACTGTACTGTATGATTGATATATAAATACAGAAACAAAATACTCCCTACACTCAAGGAGCTTAAATTCTACTTTGGGATACACTATGTATGCAAATAAATAAATACAGGGTAGACTGAGGAGGGAGATGTAACAACAGTGCTACTTGCTACTACTCTGGCTGTGTAAGGGCAATAACACCAGCACAAAGGAGGGCTGCTAGTACAGGTTCTTTCATCTGCTTTTTCAAGGAAAGCAACTTTGAGGGGTTTACAATCTCTCTATAATTAAACATACATATATCATTCACTTAGTTTAGGGAGAAAAGCCAGCACCCTGAACTTCGAAGAAAACCCAAATGGAAATTACAAGCAGAAACCATATAAACAAAGCAAATAAACACAAATCAACAGACAGGGCTTCTAGCTGTCTGACCATACATAGTTACCGGAGAGAGAAGCACCAACATCTGGGTTTTTCAAAGCTGGGGGGCTCCAACAGCTACTCAGAGCCTCCTCTGGTCAAATCACAGGACACTCTTCCAGCGAGTAAGCCCCAAACAAAATGCTAACCTCAGTGTATATATACACTTATTCAGGGTCAGAGCACTTCACACCTCTTGAGGGTTTCGCATGTCTGGTGACCTAATTAGCAAAAGATTGTGAGCCTTTCTATAAACAAAGGCAAGGCTCAATCAAAGGCATTGATTACCTTTGCGCTGAGAAGCACTCAAAAACAAAACACAACAAAAGTCCTACTTTTCTTGCTCTTACAGGAGAGAACATTAATAACTCAGGGAATGAGGAATGGCTCTCTGAAGTGGTGGAATTTGATCTGAGCCTTCCATTTGAAAGGTGGGGAAAAGGACAGAGTACATTCCAGTCACAGGATGGGGTGTGGGGTGGCTTGTTCACTAGCACAGAGATTAGAGATGTCTAGTTTAGAGCACAGTTGTTGTCTACCTTGGCTGGATTGCAGAGTCCATAATAAGAGTCAATCTCTTTACTAAGTAATAGTGTTCCATGGATTTATATTCAGAAGACCTTGGTTCAAATCTCAACTTGGCTACTTAACATTGTACATAATAATTTCTCTGGGTCTATTATTAGTAACAGTGGAGACTTAGACTTGATAATTATTAAAGTCCTTTTCAGCTTTAAAATATTCTTGTCCTATGAATGCCTTTATCCAGTTTGCAGAGTCAATAGCTTATTTAAATGGCTCAGGGTAGATCTGTTTTAATTTTGCCCAACATCTTTCCATCTTTATGCATTTTTCCCTAATTAGGTTTTACTTTTGACCTTTGCTCGAGCAGTCAATGATACGAGTGTACACAGGCAATTGATTCTGAAATGTCTCCCACGTTGGTAACAGTAATGATGATAATAATGACAATAAACAAGAAGAAGTAGAGTGTTCTATATAGTACATGATGCTGCCTCGCTCTGTGGGTTAAGCATCTTTGTCATCCTCCAGGGACCTTTCAAGGGGGTACAGGGGCAATGGCTGTTGCAGAGCAGAAGTCTAGTTTAGCTAAGAGTCAGAAAGACATATCCTGGGAGCTCATACCTGTAGGAAAAACTAGGAGGAAGGTTTTGTGAATTCCCACAAACTTAAAATCCACCTCTACCTTGATCTTTTCAAGCTTGAAAGCTGAGAACTCTGTGTAACACTAAACCCAGTCAGGACTGAGGGAGGTAAAACACTGTGGCTTAGTTATATGGCTCTAACAGGGTCAACTAATCCATGAGTAAAATCCAATTAGTACAGGCTAAGGACTCTGCACATTTGCCCCTCCCCCCCTTATCCTATAATTCCTTTTGGGATTTTTCCCCCTTGGTTTTCCTAAGAAACATCTCTTTAAATTCCATTCATTAACTGCCATTTATGTGCTTTGGGGACAGAAAGAACAAAATTAACCTGTCCCTTTCCCTAAGGGGCTTACATTTTACTAGGGGACAAGATTATAATCCTGGACCGAACTACAATAAAAGGAGATTGGTTTTCTTCTAGGCCAGGAGAGGCAGGATGGTTTGAATGCCCTAAGAACCTGGAGTAGAGATAGCAAAGATGGTTTAGAGGACACATTCCTTGGATCAAGGTGGTAGAGAGGTAGAAAATGAAAATAGCATCCCTATATTTTAGAATGTTAGAGTAGGAAGGGACCAAGAGATCCCTCCTAATTTATTCCCTCCCACCTTTCTATGGGGGAAGCTATAGTAAGTGCTTAATAAATGTTTGTTGGATTTAATTAGTGACATAAAATGCAAATGTCCTTGGGAAAGGGAATAAGGTGACTTGAATTCATAATGAAACATAGGCCTAAAGAAAATAATAAGAGTTAGTATTTATATAGTGCTTTAAGGTTTGCAAAGCACTTTACAAATATTATCTCTTTTTATCCTTACATCAACTCTGCAAAGTAGGTTTTATTATTTTCATTTTACAAATGAGGAAACTGAGGCTGTTGTGTCCAAGGCTGGATTTAAACTCAGTTCTTCTTGACTCCAAGTCAGGTGCTTTATTCACTGTGTCACCTAGCTGCCTAGAGAAAGTAACAACTTGGCAAAATCAATCAATAAAAATTTATTAAGCACCTACTATGTTCTAGACACTGTGCTAAGTGTGGGTGATACAAAAAGAGGCAAAAGACAGTCCTTGCATTCAAGGAGTTTGCAGTCTAATGGAGAAGCCAACACGAAAGCAAATATATACAAAGCAAGTTATGTACAGAGGGAAGGCACTAGAATCAAGAGGGTTTGGGGAAGGCTTCCTGTAGAAGGTGAGATTTCAGTTGAGATTTAAAGGTCAGTAGTTGAGGAGGGAGGGAGGAGTATTCCAGGTATGGAGGAAAGCCAGAGAAAATGATTGGAGACATGAAGTGTTTTGTTTCTGGAATGTCCAGGAGGCCAGATTCACTGGAAGATTATGTGTAAGGGAGTGAGGTGTAAGAAGACTGGAAAGGTAGGAGGGGGATTAGGTTATGGAAGGCTTGGAATACTAAACAGAGCATATGTATTTCCTCTTGGAGGCAAAAGGAAGTCACTAGAGTTTATTGAGTAGGAGTGACATGATTGGATCTGTGCCTTAGGAAAATCACTTTAGTGGCTGATGGATTGACAGGATGGATCCGAGAGGGAAGGGACCTGAGGCAGACAGACCCATCTGCAGTATATTACAATAGTGCGGGAGGGTGGTAATGAGGATCTGCAATAGAGTAACAGTAGTATCAGAGGAGAGAAAGGGGCATCTTGGAGAGATATTGCAAAGGTGAAATCAACAGGTGTTAGCAACAGATTAGATATGGGGAGTGGGGAGTGAGGGATAGTGAAGAATCCAGGATGACTCCTAGGTTGTGAGTTTGAGGTACAGGGAATATAATCTTGTTATGTACAATAATAGGGAAGGTTGGGAGAAAGCTTAAGGGGAAAGATTAATGAGTTCCATTTTTGGATATGTTGAGTTTAAGATGTGTATGGAAAACCAGTTTGAGATGTCTGAAAGGTACTTGGAGATGAGAGATTGGAGGTCAGCAGAGAATTTGGGACAGGATAGGCAAGTCAGCAATTTTTTTTCTTGTTGCTCAATTGTGTCCAACTCCTTGTGACCCCATTTGGGGTTTTCTTGGCAAAGATACTGGGATGATTTGTCATTTCCTTCTTCAGCTCCTGTTACAGATGAAGAAACTGAGGCAAACAGGGTTAAATGACTTGCCCTGGGTTGCACAATTAGTAACTGTATGAGACTATATTTGAACTTCTAGATTTGGTCTCCCTGACTCCTCTGTCCACTGCATCACCCAGCTGCCATAGAGATTAATGAGATTACCAAGGGAATTAGTATAGAGCAGCACACTTTGCATTGTGCATGCACTCAGGCCACACAACACCAACAAATGCCGCCCAATGTGAAAAGGGGTAGTGCATGGAAAAAGTTTAAGAAGCCCTGATATAGAAGGAGAAAAGAAGAGGGCCCAGAACAGAAGCCTGAGGGACACTTGTGGTTAGACAGCATGATCTGGAGGAGAGCCCAGTAAAGGGGACAGAGAAAGAGTTGTCAGATAGGCAGGAGGAGAACCAGGTGAGAGCGGTGATCGGAAAACCTACAGAGAAGAGAGTGTCAAGGAGGAGAGAATGATCAATAGTGTCAAAGACTTCACAGGGGTCAAGGAGAATGAAAAAATATAGACCTACTAAGTGGTTGAGCAGGGAACTTAATCTCTAAATCTAATGCTGTTTCCATTACATTACATTGTATTGTTTCTGGTAGGGAGTACTAGGCATCAGCTTTTATTACTTATTGCTTTCTACCTGTAACATCACCTTAGTTTCCTCTTTCTGATCCCTATGCCTGGGGTACTTTCTCTCTTCCCCTTCACCTACTGACCTCCCTGGATTCTTTTAAATGCTAAGATCTCATCTTTTACTGGAAATTTCCCCCAATCCCCTTAATTCTAGTGCCTTCTCTCTGTTAATCATTTCCTATTTATCTAATATGTGCCTTGCTTTGTTTGCATTTTGTCTCCCTCTTTAGATTATAAGCTCCTTGATAGATTTTTGCCTTTTTTTGTAGCCCCAGTTCTTTGCATAGTGCCTGGACTGCATAGGTGCTTAATAATTGTTTATTGATTGAGCTAAAAAAAGAAGAGAAATGCTCATTAAGCTCCTATGGTGTTCCAGGCACTCTGTCAAATGCTTTACAAATATTATCTCATTTGGTCCTCATAACAATCCTGGTAGATTGGTGTTATCGTTATCCTCATTTTATGGGTAAGGAAACTCAGGTAGACAGAGGTTAAATGCCTTGCTCAGCATCACACCCTGCAAGTGTCTGAGGCCCAGCATTCTATCCCCTGGGCCACCTAGCTAACTCTAAGAAATCCTTTTTTAATATGTGTAATGTTAGGCAATAGAAAGAATAACATAGCTTGTCATTCTAGTTCTACCTTTGCCACTAACTAGCTATGTGACCTTGGGTAAGTCAACGGCCCACCCTGAGAATAAAAAATGATGGGATGAGACTGGATGGTTGCCAATGTCTTTTTCATTTCCAAATTTTATGGGGCTATACGTTAAGGCATGAGTCCTTAATTTGGGGCCCATCAACCCTAAAGAAGACTGTGGATAGATTTCAGGGAGTTCAGGAACTCAGACAGGGAAAAATGGCATCTTTATTTTCACTAACTTTTAGTTTTTTTTTTTTTGTAATTCTATGCATTTTTTTTAAAAAAAATGCTTTTAGAAACATGGTTTTGAGAAGAGGTCCATAGGCTTCTCTGAACTACTGAAATGCTTATTACACGAAATGGGTTAGGAAGCCCTACAGTAAGACATGGAAGAAATTAGGCTAGGACAATAAGACATTTGGCCTTGGGCTAGAGTTGTAATGAACTGTGCCTCTGCTTTTCTCCATTCCCCCTTTCCATGTCTTTCTTTTTCATTCATTCCCTGCCTTAGGTTCTCATCACTGTCCCTTCAAATGCAGTACAGCCTCTTGAAAAGCCTGAGAGCTCTCGTCCCTTTTTATTTAATTCTTCACCTTTGGGTGGAACTTCATTCTTATGAAGGGGGCAAGGGACTCATTTGAGCCTCATGGGTTCTCTTATTTCAAGAAGTACCTGACATGTTATGTATAATTCTTCCAAAACCAGCAAACAAACACAAAAGAAGAAAGACAAAGAAATTCCACAGATACCTCAATTCTCCATAAATCACAGCTTAGTTCTCCAGAAACAGATGAAGTCAATCAACAAGTACTTAACAAATATTGAGGCAGCTAGGTAGGACAGTGAATAGAGTGCTGTGCCTGGAGTTGGGTAGGCTTGAGTTCGAATTCAGTCTCAGACACATGGGAGCAACGTGAGCTTGAGCAAGTCACTGAACTTTTGTTTGTCTCAGTTCCCTCATCTGTAAGATGGGGATAACAATAGCACCTTCCTTCTATGGTTGTTGTGAGGATCAAATGAGAAAATAATTGTAAAGCACTTAGCATACACAGTGCCTGGTACATAGTGAGCACTCTATCAGTGTTAGCTATCATTATCTATAGCTATCTGCATAGATAGGTTGGTTGAAGCTGTGAGGGAGAAGGAATTATCAAGGAACAACCCGTAAAGGGGTATGACAGACATGAGAGGACCTCAGGGGTGGGGATGAAGGATGCCTCACTTTGGAGGGCAGGGGGAAGAAGAGAAGCCAGCAAAGGGAGTGGAGGCGGGGCAGAGAGAGAGAAGTGGGGTAGAGACAGAGAGACAGAGACAGAGACAGGTAGAGACAGAAAGACAGAGACAAGAAAAAGAAGAAGAAGAAGAAGAAGAAGAAGAAGAAGAAGAAGAAGAAGAAGAAGAAGAAGAAGAAGAAGAAGAAGAAGAAGAAGAAGAAGAAGAGGGGGAAGAGGAGGAGGAGGAGGAAGAGGAGGAGGCGGCAGTAAGAGTATAATGTTAAGGGGGAATGAATTTTGTAAACCTTAAAGTATAGAAATGTCAGCTGTTATTATGGAAGCCAAGCTGGAGAGGAAGGGAGGGGAAGTGTATTAAGAAGGAAGAGGTGATCCTAGTAAGAAAGGCTGAAGAGAGGTGTAGGAACATGAGGCCTGGTAGAAGGCTATTAAACTTGCCTAATTTTTGCTGATTTGAAACTTACATTAATTTCTTTGCTTCCTGAAACTTGAATAATTATATCCCTCGGGCTCATCCCAATCGAATTACCGTACAACATCCTACCACGTGCTCTTTCTAGGCAGCTGTTCTCATCCCTTTAGTTAGTGGATCCTGACTGTAAATCATCCCTTGAAAGAGATCTCCCATTGCTTTTCTCCACCCACCCCCACCTACGCAGGTTCTCTTCTCTCTTCTTTCCCTTTTTTTCTGATAGCTTTCTATTCCTGTTGGGAGGCTGACATGTGCTGGTGATCAGGATCATCACTGGAAATGAAATGAAATCCCTTCTAGGAAAAAGATGTGGATCCAAATCCTGATTTGTATAAACCTGAAGGTAGCATACAATGCCAGAGAGAATTCTGTCTCTGGAGTCAGGAAAAGTTGGTCCAAATCCTGCCTCTCCTCTTTACTAGCTGTATGACCTTGGGCGAATCAACTAATCTTTGGTGCCTCAGGTTTTTCCTTTATGAAATGGACCACTCAGGTCCCTTCCAGCTCTAAACCAATGAATCTAAATTAAAGGCTAGGCTGGTTGAAGAACCCGGGCTTCTGGCGAATGCTGGGGTCCAAGAGACTACTGCAGAAGCAGGTTGTTAGGTATGAAGAGAGAAATTTCAAACCAGGAAGCAGATCTATAGAGGAGTAGGTGGTATAGTACCAAGAATGGAGAAATTATTGTTGACCTGATGCAATCTGTTTCCTCAACATTTTTGTCTTTATGGATAGCAATATATATTTCTCACCCTTCACCCTCTCCTGTTTTGACGAGCTTGATATGTAGAGACCTAGGCACTAGCCAAATTTTAATGTGCCCAAGGAAAACATGGATGGGGCTATGAACCCACAAAGGGCCAGATTAGTAATAAAGTCTCCAAGATTGAACCCAGGCCATGTAAACCCAAATTTTTAACTTCTAGGACACATTATACTACTAATGGGTCTTTCTACCTCCACTTTCCCATCCCTCTGATCCGTCAGTCAGGCAATCAAAATTAATTATTAAGAACCTGCTAAGTGCCAAAAGGCAGTCTGTTCTTAAGGAGCCCCTAGTCTAATGGGGGAAAGAACATCCAAATAGCTGTATAAAACAAGATATTTACAGGATGAATTAGACATAATCAACAGAAGGAAGGCACTTAGATTAAAGAGGACTGGGAAAAGTTTCCCAGTGGGAAAATGGTGGTTCTCTAGTTAAAACTTGAAGAAGCCAGAGAAGCAAGGAGAGGGAGATGAGGAAGGCGAGCAATCCAATCATGGGAGACAGCCACTGAAAATGGCTGA
This sequence comes from Trichosurus vulpecula, assembly GCF_011100635.1. NCBI lineage: Eukaryota > Metazoa > Chordata > Mammalia > Diprotodontia > Phalangeridae > Trichosurus > Trichosurus vulpecula. The sequence goes on along the minus strand of NC_050574.1, from coordinate 310,867,483 downwards.
AGCTGGGAGATGGAGTGTCTTGTTCACAGGACAGGAAGGAAGCCCCATATCTCCGAGTCATAGAATAAACAGATGGAAGTAAGGAATAACAAGACAGCAAAAGTAAGTGGGGGCCAGGCTACGGAAGGTTATGAATACCAAATAGTAGTTTATATTTGCTCTAGAAGGTGATAGGGAGCCACTGGTTCTTTGAATAGAGGAGTGCAGTGACATGGCCAGACCTGTGATTCAGGAAGCCTAATTGGTTAGCTGGCTGGAGACTGAGTGGAATCGAGAGACTTTAGGCTGGAAAACCAACTAGCAGACTATTGCAACAGTGGAGGCATGAGGTGATGAGACCTACAACATGGTAGTGGCAGTGTCAGAGGACAGAAGGAATTGTATATTAAAGTTAAATATATTTTCCTTATGCATAGATATGATCATGTTGCACCCCTGTTATCAATCTCTCAGGCACTCCCTACTTGACATCTGAGTAAAGTTCAAACTCCCTTGCCTGGCATTCAAGATACTCCCAAATCTGTTGCTACCTGTATTTCTATTATTAGTTCAATATTTTGCTCACCAAATACTCTCTACTTTGCAATTAAATAGGAGTATTCTAGGAGGCAGCTAGGTGGTGCAGTGAGTAGAGCACCGGCCCTGGAGTCAGGAGGACCTGAGTTCAAATGCGACCTCAGACACTTCACACACTTACTAGCTGTGTGACCTTGGGCAAGTCACTTAACCCCAATTGCCCTGCCCTTCCCCCTCCAAGAAAAATAGTAGTATTCTTTGTTCCCTGCCCTGAGTTTCCCACCGCTGTGTGCCTTTGTTTACAATATTACCCATGTGTGGAATATCTTCTTCAGCCCCTGAGAACTGGTTTAATTTCTGCCCATCCTTTGGATTCAAGTGCTACATCTTCAAGGAAGGCTTCACTGATCCCCTTCAATGGGCAATTACCTTTTCCAGCTTCTGATCTCATCCTTCTTATATAACATAATGAATTGTTTTGTATTATAGCTATTCATCTATGTGAATAGAATATAAACTCTGTAAGGGAAGAGACCCCATCTTACTTCAATTTTCCATTTGTACCTGTTGTTTGTCCTTGTATGATTTAAAGAAATAACTCATTTCCTTCTACTCTTCCCTGTTTTTCTTTCGCATTATCATATTTTATATGTGAAGGTATTATTATGATGATATTCTTATGTGGAAAATATTTTGTCAAGATTTTTCATTTCGTTTAATGATTGACACCTTCTTATTTGATTTTACATTTATAATTTCATTCAATTTATAATCAATATAATTTTTGTGGGTTCTTATTCTAGCTTGTCTTTTACTGCTCTAACAAGGTCTGATTATGTTGAAAATAGAGCTGTATTAATACTTTTTATGTCAATCTTAAAATATAAATGAAAATGCTAAAACAAATTGTAAATAACAGAACAACAAGCCCATTTTCCATTTTTAAAATGTTGCCATATATTTTGAAATGTTTTTGAATATAATTCCCTAGGTTTTTTTAAACATTAATCACTACCAGGAACAGATCTCCAGATGTCCAGGACACCCACGGCCCTTGAATTCTTTATTTTATCTTCTCCCCCATCTTATTTTGGATTCCTATGAGCTTGCTGACAATTCCCTCCTATGTCTTCTTGTTGAAAACGGTCATCTGTTGAACTTTTAGAATTGTCTTATGTGGTTGGTAGAACTATTTTGATTTTGATGCTGTGAACTATTCTTACATACTTATTCACATTTCTTTGTTTCTGTCGAGGTCCTAAGACCTCAGGCACAGACATATTTGAGAAAATGAGGAGGCTTAGAAGATATTTTTAAGAATGGAGTTGTTGTTGACCTTGGATCACAGTGTTGTTAGTACCCAGACCTATTGGTGTAGGCTCTGACTTGAGAGTTAGTCAGGTTTCAGCTCACTATATGACTCTGCCCTCCTCAGGACACATATGACATAGGGGAGCACAAAGCCAGACCATGCTGGGAAAGCTATCTAGGTAATTATATTCCCTCCCTCACCACCCTTCAGCTGCCTGGCTCTGCTCTGCATCCCAGAGGAATGCCCAGGCTGTCTTTCTCGACCTCTTGTCAGCACAGTCAGCTCTGTAGTATGGAGGGAAGGCAATAAGTATCTACACACTGGGTGCCAAGCACTGGGCTGTGCTTACAAATACTATCTCCTTTGATCCTCAAAATAACCCTGTGAAGTAGGTGCTATTATTACCCTCATTTTTTTTTTGAGGCGACTGAGATAAGACTGGATCTCCAGTCTTCTGATGCCAGGCCCAGCACCTGAGTCATTGCACCACCTACTGGTCTTGAGCTGGTGTCCTTAGGGTTGTTGACTACACTTGCTTCTTTCCTTCTCCATAGATCAATTTCTTGGCCTTTCTGGTTATGGCAGCAGTTTGTTCCTTGGCAGAGGGAAATAAATCTGGATATCTAGTTAGTCAAATGACTTGGAGTCAGAAAGCTCCCTGATTTCCTGAGAGTTATCTAAGATTTTTGGGTTGAACTTGTTTCTCTTGGACACAGATAACAGAACTAGGAGCAAAGTACAAAAGATGCAGAAATGCAGATTTTGTCTTAACATAAGGAAAAGCTTCAAATGATTAGACATATTCTAAATTGGAATTGGCTGCTTCAAGATGTAGTATGTTCCCCTTCAGTTCTTCAAGTGAAGGTTGGATGACCACTTGTCTGTGATGTCAAAGACAAGATTCCCATTTACACTGACTGACAAGACTAGGCAACTTCTGATGGCCGTGTAAGCCTGAACCCAGTGATTCTGTAATAGGCCAATAATCTTAGACCAGAGGTGAGTGAATTCCCAAATTCTGATTACATACGTTTGGAAGAGAAGATGCCATTTTAATTTAAAGGCCCAAGGGAAATGGATGAAGTGACATCCCACTCTTCCTAAGGGGAAATCAACCCGGCTAGTCAAGGCCTGGTGAATCTTAAGTACAAGATAGTTTAGGAGATTCAAGGCTGTTTGGTCTGGAATTAAGTAGGTTTATTTCTAGTTGACATTTTCTAAAATCTAAACTGTGATTTCAATGGTATGTGTACACAACAGTGCAAGGAAGGCTTTGTGCAGTAGAAAATTTTTCAACCAATATAGCTGAGCAATTCTTTCATAATTTGTAATCTTATAGAGTTGCCTGGGGCAATGAAAGGTTAGTGATTTGCCCGTGGTCATACAACCATGGTCAGACTGCTACTTGAACCCAGATCTTCCTGATCTCAGAACCAGCCTCTTTTCATTATGATATGCTGCTTTTCTCTATTTGATCTTGTGTGAATCCTAAATTACGTAATTCTCTTTCCCCTTATAAACAAATCATAGAAAACATCCCTTTTATAGTCTAGGGTGTACAAAGTCACTAGAGGTAAAACAGTGACTAGAGGGAGAAAATAATGTGGAAAGTGGGTGCCCTGAACATGGCTGCAGAAGTAGTGGCAGAGGCAGAAGGGTCAGGAAGGCAGGTTATTAGGGTTTGAGCTGGCAACTCAGAGGGCAATGTTGAAATAGGAATTCAGGAAGGTTAAATAACTCAGTGAGTAGAGTTTTGGGGTTCAATAACCAGCAACATTTAGAAGGGAGAGCAAGGTGAAAATGTCTGGGTAAAACCCTCCAAAATGAACAGCCTCAAAGAGCCTCCTGCCCTGGGAAACTCACTATAGAGCAATGAGGCAGGGTTGGGTCCTAGCATCTTTTAATGCCCACCCTTTACCCCACTACCAACACACAAGGTCCAATTCATATCTAGGGGCAGTGTCAGGCCATGGAAAATGTGTGAAGAAAGCAGTCACATGAGTTTCCACCTCTCTTTCTATAATTCTCTTCCCCATTCGGGTGGTCCAGGGAGAGAGGTAGCTCTCTCCCACTTAATGGTTCAATAATCCAAAGCCCCTAACCATGGTGTTGCCTGTAGGTCGGTCCTGTCCTCTGTATCCCATATGCTTTGTTCTCCACTTACTCCTTACTCCAGTTCCCTGCCTCATATATGATGGAAATATTTTTCAGTTTAGTTGATTTCAGCTAAGAGGAGAGCAGTTTGATTAAACTTAGTTCTACAACCTTTTAAGTTTTATCTTCAGGAAGTAAAATGTTTGCATGGGCTTAGAAGTTTCACTGAAAAAAATGTTTGTAATATCCTTGAATCAATGCAATAAAAGCCAGCAAAAACATATTAGAGCTGATAACCTCCTCCAGGCACCCCCAGAAGTGCCCAATGACTCCCATCCTCCTGTCACCACTGCAGGTTTTTTCCTTGCCTGGTTATGAAAAGACCAAAACAAGTCAGTGAGCAAGATTTACACTGTTTCTACCAGAAGCCTGCTTCCAAGTAGAGGCATTTTTCCCCCAGAGAGTACAGGCATGTGTTCCCTTCTTTAATTTGGTCCCCTGTGGCCCAAAACCTCAGGGCTGCTGTTTCTGGCAATGAGATGCTCAGTAGACTGGCTGGCAGCTTATAGTTTCCTTGCTTCAGCCACATTAATGGCATTGAGACCCCTGGTTCCTGGACCATTCCTGGCTCATTGGGGAATGCTTTGGAAGATGGGAAAATTGTGCTTTGGCTATTGCTGTGTCAGACATCTGCAGGCTTACATTGGCTGGGGTTGAATGGATTACTCTTGAAGGAATATCATTTGTGATACCCTCCTAGGATTTCTTAAATTGAATATTGGAGTAAAAAGATTCACCCTGTTTCTTGCTTTTTAAGGGGGATAAATATAGATTTAGAGGTAAGTGGATTCCAGGAATCTTACCTATTTATTTTATTCAAGTCAAGTCAGCAAGCATTTATTAAGTGCTTACTATGTTTTTTGCATTGTGCTAAGCAATGAGGATAGAAAAGAAAGGCAAAAGACAATTCCTGACCTCAAGGAGGTCACTGTCTAATGGAGGAGACAATATGAAAACCATTATGTACAAATAAGTCATATATGGGATAAATTGGAGATAATCAACAAAGGGAAGGCATTAAGGGGGATATGAAATGCTTCTTGTAGAAAATGGGATTTTAGCTAGGACTTGAAGGAAGCCAAGTAAGTCAAGAGGTAAATATTAGGAGGGAGAAAATTTCAGGCATTGGGGATTGCCAGTGAAAATGTCCAGAGTAGGGAGATGGAGTGTTTTGTTGGGGGGAACAGCAAGGAGACCACAGAGTATGTGGATATGGATCAAAGATCATGTGGGGGTAAGGTATAGGACTACTGTGAAGATAAGCGGGGGCTAGGTTTTAAAGGTTTTGAATGCTGGAGGATTTCATATTTGATCCTAGAGGCAATATGGGGACACTGAAGTTTAATGAATGGTGGGGAGGGTAACATGATCAGACATGTGTCAGAAAGATTTATTTGACATTTGAGAGAAGGATTGGCTGGACTAGGGAGATTACTGAAGCAGGAAGACCAACCAGCGGGCCATTCCAATAGTCCAGGGATGAGATAATGAGTAGTATGTTAGAGAATCAATCAACCACCAAGCATTTATTAAGTACCTACTATGTATCAGGAATTATGGTGAGTACTGAGGATAGAAAGAAAAAAGTGAAATAGTGCGTGTCCCTGAGGAACTTCCAGTCTAGTCAGTGGAGAAATTATACACACATACACAAATACATATATATGTATGTATATGTATGTGTATGTATATATGTGCATATATACATAGATAGGTATATAAAATAGATTCAAAGTGTTTTTTTGGGGGGAGGCACTAGCAGTTGGGAGAATCAGGAAAGGTGGTAAATCCATCCTTGGCTTCAGAGATGTAATGTAATCCTTGACTGGCAAGGGATGCAATCTTCACTTATTAAAAACATCTTTGTCTTCACTACATCCTAGGTGAAGAGTTGTATGCAGAGGAGAGAGTGCTGTGCTTATAGTCAGGGAGACCTTCATTTAAATTCTGCCTTGAATACTAGTTGTATGACCCTGGGCACATCTTCTCTCAGGCTTAGTTTCTTCATCTGTCAAGTGGGCATAATAATAGCATCTACCACACAGGATTTTTGTGAGGAGCAAATGAGATAATAAAAAATGTGCTTTGCAAACCTTAATCTGCTATATAAATGTTATATCATGCTTTATAAATGTCATCATCACCATTCTCTTTCTCCAGGTTGCAGTCCTTGCTGTTTCTCAGAAGCAGACACCCTATGTTTTTTATCTGTTGAGAAGTAGATATTGGGTTTATGGTCAAAGGTCTGAGACACAAGATATCCCTACCCCTCCCTCAGGTTGTCCCGGATGATTCCTCCAACCAAGAATTCTGTGCATGGCAGAGCATAGACAAAATGTTTTCAAGGAAGCCAGCATGGTTTTCTTTGACATCAACCTCAAACTATAGGGATATAGCCAAAATATTCATATCAATTAATGTGTATTTATTGAGTACCTGCTAACAGCTCCCTGGGCAGCTAGGTGGTACAGTGGGCAGAGTGCCAGGCCTGCAGTCAGGAAGATCTCCTCCTGGGTTCAAAACTAGCCTCAGGCACTTATGAGCTGTGTGACCCTGGTCATTTAACCCTGTTTGCCTCAGTTTCTCATCTGTAAAACAAGCTGGAGAAGGAAATGGCAAACCACTTTAGTATCTTTGCCAAGAATACTCCAAATGGAATCGTGAAGAGTTGGGCACAACTAAAAGGACTGAAATGACTGAATAACAACACCAAAACAGCTCACATCCACATACATTCCCAATCCTGCCTCTTGTTTGTTTTTTGATAAGTGCCATGCAGGTTGTTTTTAGTGGCTAGGGATCAACTCCATTTTCCTAAACAAAGCCTTTTGTGATTGTTTTCAATGAGGTATAACATATGAACCCCTTCCTTCACTGACTAATATGTGCTGTCATTTCTCTTAGATTTTTTTTCTATTTGATATTTCACATATTTAAGCAATATCAGGGCTACAGTTCTGGTAAAACTGAGGGCATTGTAGAAGTACATAGTAAGCTTGAGCTGGTTGCAGCACATTGCAAACAAGGTATTACTTGGGAAGAGTTGTACAAAATAGAGGTGTCAAATATATGGCCTGAAACACTCCTGAGTGTGATAGGAACCAGATTGAATGTAATTCGGAAATATTTAACAAAGCAATTAAAATACAATAGAACATAGATAATGTTAATATGTAATTTTCTAAGTCATAAGCAGCTCACAAGGATCTTTATGTATGGCTGAATGGCCCCATTTTCTTTTTTGAGTTTGACATCACTGTTATACAGGATATTATGAAAGAAATGAATAACCTGAAAGACGGACTGGTCATGTAAAAGGGTGAAAGATTACCAACAGACAGCTTATAAGCTCATAGTCTTCATGCATTGTCAAGATAATTCAAGGAGAGCCTTTAAAATATTGGGTGGAACCTCTGTGGTGGTTTTGCAGTAGGAAATGTTGCGAGTCATATAGGATAGTTAGGCATGGATGGGTTGTAAATTGCAACATTGGAAGAAATACATACATTGTTGAAATAACAAATCCACTGAGTATTAGATTATGAATGACTAAAAAGTGAAGTAAGAAAAGGGTCATGTTTTTTTTAATTGTGTTATAAGCTATCATTTGTCAGTGCATGTACGTAGATACTTTTTGACTTTCAACCTGTACTATCTTTTGGGGAATGGACTAAAATTTAAAAATGTCCATTAGATGACTAATATGGAAATATGTTTTGCATGAATGCTAATGTATAACCTATATTAAATTACCTGCCTTCTCTTCGAGGGTGGAGGGGAAGAAGGGGGTAAGGAAGAGAGAGTTAGAAACTCAAATTTTTAAAAAATGAATGTTAAAATGGTTTTATGTGTAATTGGAAAAATAAAATATTTGGAAAAATACCTCTTAGCCTATTTTTGTCCCACTCACAAGAATGGACTACCAGTTGTATAACTTCCTTCCCAATTCATTCCATCCCAAGCCATCCTGTCCTATAGCATCTCAAACCATTCCATTTGTATTTCTTGAGTACTCAGTGCTGAGAGGAGACAAAAGAAAAATAAATAATATTCCCTGCTTTGAAGGAGTTTATAGTCTAGTTGGGGGATGTAGAATGATTTGCAATACGTGATATAAGCAAAGCCCTAATTATTCAGTTTAAATTTTCAGTGCTATAGGAGCTCAAAGGAGAGGGAAAGCAATGTCAATTGTACTTGGATATGAAGGACAATGATTTAGGCAGTTCAAATAATTTTTATACTAAAGAAAAAAATATCCTTTCAAGAACGTACCTATGAGAAAAATTGCTAAGTAGGAAGTGTTTTCACTGTGTTTAGAAGGGGACTGGGGGCAGAAAGAGGAAGAAAAAAAGAGGAGCAGCAGGAAGAAAAAAAAGATAATCTGATTTTCTAGGGAAAACAGAATTTCTCTCAGCAAATTGTACAATATGCTCTGGAGCTTTAAACTCTGCTAGAGCAGCTCCTGGAGGGCCTGAGATGCGTCTTTATTAATAACGTCAGGCTGCTTTCCCCAGGCTGGCCAAGGCTGGCAGGGCTGTGTGGGGTAGGAGGCAGCCAGAAGTCATGCCATTCTGGGCTTGGCTCATCAATAATTAACTGGGACCTATTGCTATACTCTCTCCCTAAAGCTCCAAAGACTTCTTTGCCATTTGGGAATGATTTGAAAAAGCAGAGAGGTCCAATCCCAGAATTTCTTGTTTGCTCTGCATAGTGAAGGAGATCTCTTGTCACTGCTTCTCATGCAGCAGCAATGAAGGATGACTTCAGGCCCTGATAGGAGTCAGATACAACTTGTATCAAAGAGGCAGGATGTACATGAAACAAATCTGTAAGACTTCATTCTTTTGGCAGAAGATGTCAAAATTCCACAGTTACAGATTGGAGAAACCCCAAAGGGAGAACAAGCTCTTACTCAGAGAAGTGACTAATATCTAAATTATTTATCATCACATCTTTACTGAGTCACTACTGTGGACACAGCTCTGTGCAAGGACCTATGGGACAGAAGAGAAGTCTAAAACATAGTCCTTTGTTGTCAAGGGACTTATAGTCCTGTCAGGAAATATATGCTCCACACACACACACAGACACACACACACATGTACACACACACGCACACATCAATCTATAGTAGTATGATAGAAAGAGGAGGGATGGAAACAAACATTAAGTACTTTCTTTATTCTGGGCATTGCACTAAGCTTTGGGGACACAAAACCAAATAAAAATAAAGGCAATCGTTGCCTTCAAAGAGCTCACATTCTAATGGGGGAAGGGAACACACAAAAGGGAGCTAAAAATCAGGGGAACTGAGGAGATTAAAGTACAGAGACATGGTTTTGAAGTCAAGAAATTTAGGAAGAGGGATGGGGGGGAGGTTTGTGGAAGGATGTTCTATGGTGAGCAGGCCAAAGGGAAGGTGGAACGTTCCAGGAGACAGCCGTTCAAGCATGGGTTTGAAATTCGCAGTCAGGAACAGGGCCAGGAAAGGAATGAAGGCAGGCTGGCCTGGGATCCTTCTTAAAATGAAGTCTCCAAGAGAAAATCACCAATGGGAGAAGAGGGGCGGGTCTTGCAGAGGCTTATTTCATGGTGAGCAGGTTTCAGGGATTGCAGAATATTCCAGGGTAAGGAAGACCCAGGCACTAAGGGAAATTTCAGGATGAGACATCAATATACTTACGATTTTGAAATTCAAGAGGTAAGGAACAGGGATGAAAGGGGAGGGAAGGCAGTGCTTTTTAGTTTTCAAAAGCACTTTTACAGACATTCTTTAATTTGCTTTTTACAACAATCCTGTATAGTAGATAGGATTACTCATTTAGTTTCTCTTTTATAGACAAAGAAACTGAGGTTCAGAAGCAGCGAGCAACTTGTAGCAAGCAATCTTCAGATCACCTAGCTAAATGGTAGACTGGGACTTGAACCAGTTCTTTTATCCCTATATATAGAATTCTGTAAAAAACAATTCAATACAATACAATAAATGGTTATTGAACAAATATTGCATACCCATTGCTGTTGTAGTTGTTGTACGAAGCAGAACGGAAAAAGACACAATCTCTGTTCTCAAAGTGCTTATGATTTCCTTGGGGAGACAAGACCAATGTACAGGAAACAGTTAAGCAGCAGTACAAGAAGGCCTATGATTAAGTGCCAAGATGATTGGTAGACAAAAGAACAAGAGCAGACAGTATATAATTCAGTGCTAGATTGTGTGGTGAGACTGTAATTGCTATAGTAGGTCACAGAAGGGGGAGATCATCATTATAATCATCAGCAGCAGTTCAATCATTAGTAACTGCTGTAAGCCTGGTGCTGTCCTAGGTACTGGACAAACTCCCTTTGTGGAATACACTCAGTGGCTGACCTCTAAGGCAGACAATAATGATTTGGACAGAGGCAGCCAAGGCAGACAAATCCATAAGCTAGAGATACATTAAGTGTTTACACAAAGTATAAGCAGAGGACAAAGTGCACTGAGCAGCCTGGAGAATAAAACAGAGTCACCACTAGTCTTTCTGTTTGTTAAGGAAAACTTTCCAGAAGAGGTGGACTGCCTCACCTCAAAATTTTTTTTAATGATTTTATCCAGTTATTTTCCTCTGAAGAACTCAAAAGGTGATGAAGGGAAAAAAAGATATCCTCCAATATTTAAAACCCCACATTAACCTATTGTCATGAAATTACAATATTTAAAACTTGAAGAAAATTTAGGGATTATTTAGTGCAATCTTCTCATTTAACAGTAGGGGAAACGGATGTCACCATCTTTTTCATAACCAGGGCTCAGTTGATGATGGAATTGGGCATATTGAAGATGGCTAGGACCCTGGGGCACAGAGGAAAATTAGAGAAGATACCAGCAACAGGTGGCAAGAACATAGTTTTAGAGCTAGAAGGAACCTTAGAGGACACCCTTATCTTAATTTGAGAGATGAGGAACTGAGGCCCAGAGAAGTTAAGTGACTGTCCCTCAATCATATGAGTAGTAAGTAGCAGAATCAGGATTTGAATTCAGGTCCTCTGACTCAAATTCATCACTCTTTCCACTGAACCACACCATTTCCTGGAATTTATACAAGTAGGAAAGGAGGCAGCCAGTAGTCACAGATGGCAATAGGTTGATGTTCCAGTAAGAAAATAGAACATGATATTGTGGGGTATGTCAGAAGGCAGGTGGTTGAAATTGAAGATGTCTGCAGGCATCAGAGAACCATGTATGAACACTAAAGTTCAGGGACAGTGCTAGTCTCTAGAGAGGATTGGATAGGGGAAACAAGATAGGACTTTATTATCAAAGGAACTAAAGCACCGGAAATCAAAATTATGGATTCATCACTGGAAATGGGATATAAGGAAGTTTGTGATAAAACAGAGTGTCACTGCTGGAAGCAGGGTAAAGGATCAGAGTGGGATAAGAAGAAAATTGGCATTGCATTTGGAGTCGGGTAACCTGGATCAAAATCTCCTCTATAGATCACTGCCTGCGTGAACTTGGGCAAATCATCTTATCAAACTGGACCTCAATTTCCTTATCTGTAGAATAGGAGGATTGCACTCAGTGAATGTAATCCTAGGTCCTATGATCCTGTGTTATCAGGGGTCTAACAAGCTAGGATTTCTTAAATCTTTCTTGACCAAAGAAATCATTGGTCAAAGAGCCTAGAGAGGGGCTACGCCTGCACATGTGGGTTAAATGGGTCCAGGTAAAAGATGAAAAGACTGAAGAAGTATTTAGCAAAGCAAATCTTTAAACCTACTCAGTCAAGTTTTAATTGATCGGGGCTATTGAGGGCAACAGCTAGTCCTTAGGCCAGTGTTGCAGGCAAATACTTTTTGCTCTGGGCTTCTGCAACAATCAAGGATGATGGTTTCAGAATATATCTTTGACTTAGTACCTTTTTGATGTTGGGAAAGTCATTTAATCTCTCTGGGCCTCAGTTCATTCATTTATGTAATGAGGAGATTTGGACTAGATGACCTCTCAGGTCTCTTTTAGTTCTAGACTAACAGTTCCTAACCCGGGGTCCATGAACTTTTTTTCTTAAAATCTGATAACTGTATTTCAGTATAATTGGTTTCCTTTATTTTGTACATTTAAAAACATTATTCTGAGAAGGTATTTATGGGTTTTACCAAACTGCCAGAGTTCCATGACACACAAAAAGGGCAAGGACCCTTGCTATAGACTAATGATCCTATGATATTCTGTCAAGTTTTTCCCAGTACTAGCTTCCCTTTGAGGTGCCTTGCACAAGGATTTCCTGGGAAATAAGATGGCAATAAATCTCCTAGTAAGGTCATGAGGCTCCTACTGGTATCTTTTAATCTGAGCCTCCTGAGGGGTATAAACTTCTCAGCACCAGAGAAATATGAGTCACTTGGGACATGAGAGATATGTTTTGCTAGTGGTCTCCCCTTCATCCTGGCTGTCCAGGACCTATTATGCCCCTGAGAGCAGAAATAGATCTCCCTTAGAGACTATGCTAAGAGGGCTGCTGACCAGGGTTTCTTCTACCATGAGGGAGCTGCTGAATGCCTGAATTGCCCTTTGTATCCTTGTAATAAATTTATGCTCCTACTAACCATAAGTGGTTTGTATGTCTTCCAGAGAACCCTTGAACTCCTTAATTCTTGTATAACTGATCTCAGGGTTAATATAGAGACAGTTTGCTAAATATCCTAGGGATTTAAAACTCCCATGCCATAGTGACCTTAAATTGCTCTGCCATAATCCCATTCTGGGAAACTAAAAAGGAAAAAAGAGAATCCTGGTCTTTAACCTTTTTGAGATAAGAAACTATAGGTCATACAACAAGTCTTTGTTAAGGCCTTCCTATATGTCCAGCCCTGGTCCAGGTCTTATTTAGAAGAATATATAGTCCCTGCCTTCAAAGGGTTTACATTTTTGAGTACTATTAATTGTTATTTGTGATCTTGTTTGCACCATCACTTTAAGAGGCAAACCTCTTAATTATAGCTAGCTGAGATAAACCAATATAACATGTCTTTAAAATAATTGAAGTATTAAAATAGATTTGTATTTTTATCTTTTGATTTTAGATGGCCTAAATTTATTTTTAATAGTTTATTTTTAAATTAACAAGCTTAAAAAACTTCCCTCCCAATATCCTGCATTGAGCAATTAAAAAAAGAAGAAATATAAAGTCTTGATAGATAGATGCAAACTATAGCAAAATAAACCCCCTGCATTAGCCATGCCTAAAAATCAGTGTCTCTTCCTGAATCTTAGGTTTGTCACTTCTCTGTCAGAATACAAATGGCGTACTTCTTCTTTGTTTTCCACTAATGGCTTGTAATTGAGTTGATCAGAGTTCTGAAGTTGTTAAAAGTTGTTTTTCTCTATAATGTCACTGTATAAATTATTCTCCTACTTCTGCTCATTTCACTCTGCATTAGTTCATAAAAACTTTCAGTTTCCTCTGAAATTAATTGTTCATTTAATCATCTCTTATGGCATAATAATGCATTCATATGCCATAATATCTTTAGCCATTTCCCAATAGTATGACACTCCTTTAATTTTCAGTTTTTGGTTAACAAAATAAGAGTTGCTATAAATAGTTTTGTATGCATAAATCTTCCCCCTGAACTTATAAAAAATGCTTTGAGGTATAGACCTGGTAGTGGTGTAGCTGGGTCAAAGGTTAAGCAAAATTTGGTGACTTTCTGGATATGGGTCCAAATCAGCCCATGTCTTAGGAATTACAGATTCCAAATGAATGGTATTTAAGTAAATGCAATTTGATGAGATCATCCATCACCTTCTCAGAGATGGTTTTGTAAGAGGAAAAGTACATCAATACTAATTTCTGGATTGTAAGTTGAAGGATACTGGTTTATCTCTCCAAAGTAACTCACTTATTTCTTACTTGCTATGGTGGTTCTCATTCAATTAAATTCACCTGAATATTCAGTTATCAAGCATGTACTACTTGCCTAGATTCCACTCAGATTTTTCCAAATTGGTATTTTGATCATTCCTGTCTCCATAAAAAGAATCTATTGTCCTTGGTTTTTTTGTGTTCTTCTTCATGTTGGTTTGCCTTTTCCTGGCTTTAGAACAAATTCTGCCTTTGTGGCTCAGGGCTCTCTGTCCCAGCTTTCTTATTCTGGGGATTGTGAGTCTAGAATTATAGCCTTCAGTTTCCTGAAGTGTGGGGGAGGGGTCTGGCTCCCTGACATCTCACTCTCTATGGGTGCTCTCCTGGCTCTGCCCCCACTCAGATTTTTCCAATGTTTTATCCTAACACCAAAGTGGCTTCAGTCAAATTGTAGAGACAATAGGTTCTTAGACAAGAAAGAGATCACTGGGTGGTGAAAGTTTCATGTAGATGAGCCTCGAGTGTTGCCCCAGGTTGGTGTGGAAGGTTAGGAATCTTCAAGATGACATGGAGCTGAGCAGTGGCAACATTCCTGGACATCATTCTTTTTGGACACAGGGTGAAGGTAGGATGTGAAATGGGTACCTATAAGTTTATTTTCTGTAGAAGTAGTGTAGATATTCCCTCAAAAACCCAATGATTCAAGAGGCCTTTGGTAGGTAACAGTCTTTTGTTACTTTAAGAGAAAGTCTAGGGTAGCTTGTCTACTGAGAAACACATCACTTTCTTTACATCACAAGATGCTTAAATATTGGTAAGTTACAGCCTTGGTCCCAGTGACTACCATAGGACAACAGAGTCATTGAATGATAGCACTGCAAGGGAACTTAGAAACCAACTATTTTATGGCTTAAGAAACTGAGGCTCAGATTAAGCAAGTTGTCAAAGGAGAAACAGCTACTCGGTAGCTACCCAGAAATACAACCCAGGTTTTGACTCCTATTCCCATGTTCTTTCTATTAGACTAAGTGAGTTACGATATTCCTGTGGGTGAGACTGAGAATGCAACAAACATTATTGTGTTCCAGGCACCATGCTCAGTACTGGGGAAATGCAAATAAAAAATGAAAGGGTCCCTGAATTCAATAAGCTCATATTTTATTGGAGTGAAACAACATGCAAGAAAATGAAATACAAAATGTATACAAAGTAACTGCTGGGTAGTGGCAGTGATGGTGGTGGGGTTAAATCAGAATAGGCTTCCTGTAGGAGGTGGCATTTGAGTTCAATCTTGAAGGAAGTTAGAGGTTCTCTGAGGCACAGGAAAGGAAGGAATACAGTCAGGCAGTTGTGATAGCTTGTGCAAAGTAACCATGATGGGACAGAGAACGGGTCAATTTTGGATGGAATATTAGCTATGTGAAGGAGAGTAATCACGTAACCAGTAAGCCTGGAAAGGTAGAAGGGATCTAGATTGTTTTTGCTTCCTTTAAAAGTCAAATGGGACCTGGTATTTTCCCTTAGGAGCAAGAGGAAATAACTGAAGCTTCCTGAGTGGTGGTATCATGGTCTGACTATGTTTAGGATGCAGGAGTGGGGAACCTATGGCCTTGAGGCCACATATGGCCCTCTAGGTCCTCAAGTGTGGCCCTTTGACTGAATCCAACACTTCACAGTGACATATAAATGAATGGCTCACCTCACTTCACAGTGAAGTTTGGATTTAGTCAAAGGGCCGCACTTGAGGACCTAGAGGGCCATATGTGGCCTCAAGGCCACAGGTTCCCCACCCCTGCTTTAGGGATATCAATTTGGCAGCTGTATAAAAGAGAAACTGGAGGTAGAGAGACAAGTTAGGAAGCTTATTTGCTAACCACTGAGCCAGAGTGGGGATAGACAAGGAATCCCTGATTGACTTAGTAATATATAGAGTATGATGTATTTGAGTAGCTGCTATGTGACTAGTCCTGTGCCAGGTGCTCTGAGAAATACAAAGGAAGTATGAAACATCATTTATGGCCAAAACAAACCTGGACCAGGGGATAAAACAGTGTATGATGAGGTATTCAATTGTGTACTGTCTTGGAGAAATTTTTCATCCTTCTGATAGGTTTTCCTGGCTTTGAGCCTCCTGGACCACTGAGCAATTAATTAGAGTGTAGGTAGTTGTTTGATATGGAGATGTTACCTGCTAAGAGAACTGTCACCTGCCAGAAGCTGTCATCTTCCCTATAGCCTACTGCACCAAATCTGAACTCCCCTGCCTGGAATTCAATAACAATAAATATGATTAAGCTCCTTGTACTATGCTATTTCTTTTGTTCTTGGAATTATTTCCAGAAAAACTAGAACACCAAAGGAACAGTAGCCCTGCCACAAGACCCTTGAAGAAACTAAGAGAGGAAACTGTGTAGGAACGTGCAGGGCATTACTGCATTGGGCCTGACTGAAGGCAGAATTGAGCCCCTACTCCAAAGTATTTTTCACATGCCACTTTCGGGAATCCATTTCTCGGAGAAGGGGGATCCTCTCCCATTAAAAGGCCAATCACCTTGGGGTAAATAAAATGTTAAACTGTATATGACAGGATTGATACCTCAATAGGGGTGGTGGTAGTGGTGATTTATTTGTAAGGAATGAGCTCTTTTCCAAGGTGAGAACTGCTCCATGCATACATACTTTAAGTATATTTTCATAGGGGGAAGGATAGAGCATGGATTAGAATCTTGGTAGGATCTGGGCTGCCAGGGAGCAGTTTGTGGCTTTGTGTCCATAGCCCAAGAGGGCAAAGAGACAGTCCTGTTGAAAGGGGAATTGGGAAGTGGCAGAAGACAATTTCACAGTTTTGTTATCAATAATAATAGTGATAATAACAACTTATATTTATATAGTGATCTAAGATTTGCAAGGCATTAAACATAGACCCATCGATAAACGTTTATATATGTATATATACATATATTTGTATACATATGCACACACATGTGTGTATATGTATATATACATTATATACATATGCATAAACTTGTTTGATGCTCATGGCTCAATTAAGTAGCTCTTATTATTTCAATTTTTAGTTGAGGACAATAAGGTTCAGAGTGATTAAGGTATTTGCCCGGGATCATATAACTAGTAAGTGGCTAAGGAAGGATTCAGACTCAGGATTATTTTTTAACTGCAAAAGAGATCATTGGTGACTTTGGAGAGAGCAACATCAGTTGAGATATGAGGTTGCATATTGTAGACCATATTGTAAAGGGTTTAGAAGAGAGTGAGAGGAGAAGACATGAAGGTAGGGTCCAAATAACTCCTTAGAGAAGATTGACTGAGATATAGCTACATAGGTAACTAAAGGGGATGGTAGTGTCTAGTGAATTTTTTTGGTGGGGATAGGGAGAACTGGGAGTATTTATAGGCAGCAGGGGATCAATAGATAGGGAGATACTGAAGGTTAGAGAGAGAATGGGGATGATAATAGTGGGGAAAATCTTCTGGAAAAGACAGGAAAGGATGGGATTAAGAGTCAGTGTTGATAAAAGTGTTGATTTTGTTGAAGATATGGGTCACCAGCGTATCAGAGATTGGAGTAAAGGAGGAAACAGTGAGGAATGAATTCAAGGGGGGATGAGATAAGAATGGAAGTAGGGGCTCATGATAAATGATTTCAATTTTCCTCATGAGGATGGGAAGGGAACAAGTATTTATTAAGGACCTACTATGTGCTAAGCACTTTACAAATATCTCATTTGAGACTCACAGCAACCCTGGGAGGTAGGTGTTTTGGTTGTCCCCATTTAATTATTGAGGATACTGAGGCAGACGGAAGTTGAGTGACTTATTGATGCTAGGCCCAGTGTTCTATGCTGAAGTAAAGTCCTTAGCTGAAGAGGTGGGAAGGTACTATTGGAGTTTTGAGAAGAGAAGAGAAGTTGGAACAGTAGCTGTGGTGAGTGGGATAGAGAATAAATTAGAGAGAAGTGGACGGATTGCTTTGTTGTAGTGAGAGCCCAGTTGAAACTAGATAATGCAGATTGTGGTCAGATTGAACTTGACAGTATTGACAGGAGCTTGTGAACAACTAAGCATTTGAATGAATTTTCATCTAATATATGTCAGGCTTGCTGGTTAACAGGTCTTGAAGGAAGTCAGGGAAGGAAAGAGGCATAGCAAAACGTCTATATTCTTTTGAGCTATATCAGCTGGCATGCTTTATGATTCCTCATGTTCTCTAATGATGGGGCCCATTAATGCTATACTTAAGAGCTGCTTAGTAAGCACAAGCTGTTTTCAGGGGGAGGGAGGGGATGGTAGCAGGGAAGAGAGAAAAAGTAGCAGAGACACTGTTAAAAGTGTTGAATATTTACAATTGCCAGCCTTTAGGAAACATCATTCTCATGAACAAACACAGGCTTCATTAATATACCAATCTATAAGCAATCAGCTAAATACTAGGACCTGGTTGAAAACATGGGACTACGGATGGGGGATGGGGAGAAGGAGAGCAGGATAGAGCATTAGCATCAAGCCAGTTCACAGAAATGTTCAATAGTATGTGATTAACACCATAGAATTAATAATAAGATCATGGAGAAATTCGAAATGCCAAGTGCTAGGCAGAGTCCTTCCAAATTGCATGTGATTGTAGTGCCAACCAGCTAGAACAGGCCACATTTATGTAGTGCTTTACAGTTTCTAAAGTGCCTTCCCACAACAACCTTGGGAGGAAGTTGGTAAGAGAATGCTCTTCCCACTTTACAGATTAAGAATTAATGACTTTCTTGGGGTCATAAGAGCATAGATTTAAGACTTGTATGTACCCAGACAGGAATGTGCTAGAGCCAGCTCCAATTGGCTTTGAAAGCCAATTGTTAAATTTTCAGTGTGATCATTCACACCTCAGCAATCAGCAGTCACTACAGACCAGGACTTGATTTATTCTTTTGTTGATTGTCTAGACTTAAGAAAGTATTTAAAATGCAGCTTATTAACTTAAATTAACTTATAAGTGTATGTGCATACATTTTCCCCCAACTTTGTTGTTAGATATTTGCCATTACATTACTTGAGCTCATCAGGAGCTTAATAATGAGAATATTAGTTATAATAATAGCAACTAGCATTTATATAGCATCTACTACATGCCAGGTACTCTGCTAAGTGCTTTATAAATAGTATTTTATTTGTTCCTCACAACAACTCTGGGAACTATGATTGTTCCCATTTTCCAATTGAGAAAACTGAGACAAACAGAAGTGTGATGAATGAAAAATCTGAGAGACATGATTTTTGAGTAATTAAAAATCAATTTATTAATTGTGGCTAGCAAATAATCAATAAAATGAGGTCAATGGTACTCTCAGAAGCCAAAACCAAGGCACTGAAGTTTTTTGGGTGATGGTTGGGGTGACATGATTAGACCTTCACTTTTGGAAGACCAATTTAGCAGCTGAGAGGAAGATGTGGGAACAAACTTGAGGCAAGAAGACCAACAAGCAGGCTATCGTGATAAGTCCAGGCATGAGGTGATGAAGGATGGTTTCGGTGTCAGAGAGAAGGGTTTACACAAGAGATTTTATGAAGGTAGGCATTGATAAGACTTGGCAATAAATTGGATGTGGAGAATAGAAATATAGGATGACACCTAGGCAGAGATTTTGAATGATGGGAAGACAGTGGTATCCTGGACAGTAGAAGAAAAATTCAAAAAAAGGAGAAGATTTGGGGTGAAAGATCATAAATTAAGTTTTTGATGTTTCTGTCCATAGACATGTTGGGTCTGTTGGACATCCACTTCAATTTATGCAAGAGTCAGTTGATGATACAATGCTGGTGGTCAGGAGGGAGGTTAGAGCTATACAAAAATGATGTGAATCATCTTCATAGAGATAATCGTTGAATCTATGGGAGCTGATGAGGTCAACAAGTGAAGTAGTATAGAAGCCAAAGGACACAGAAAAGAGGGCTCAGAACAGAGTCTTTGGAGGGGCACCTGCAGTTAGTTGATACGACCTGAATGAAGATCCATTGAAGGAGACTGAGAAGTGGTTGAACAGTTAGAAAAAGAAACAGGATAGAGTAGCTTAACGGAAACCTAGAGATAAGAGAGAATCAAGGAAAAGAGGGTGGATGACAATGTCAGGGAGGTTGAGAAAGATGAGGACTGAGAAAAGGCCAATAGATTTTATAGTGAAGAGATCACTGGTAACTTTGGAGGAAGCAGTTTCAGTTGAGTGATGAAGTTAGAAGCTAGATAGAAGAGTGTAAAGAGAACAAGAGGAATGGAAGTGGAGGCATCCATAGATGGTCTTTTCAAGGAGTTTAACTACAAAAGGTAGGAAAAATATAGAATGATAGCTAGTGGGGATGGACAGATCAAGTGACTTTTTTCTGAAGATGAAAGAGACCATGGCATATCTGTAGGCAGTAAGGAAGTAGGCCATATTCATCGAGAGATTGAAGGCAAGTGAGTGGGGATGACAGGCAACTTCTGGTAAAGATGGGAAGGATTAAGGTTATTTGTGCATGTAAGAGGGGTTTGCCTTGACAAAGAAAAAGCGCACTTCTTCATGTGAGACAGGAATGAAGAAGGAGATGGTAGCCAAAGGCATGTGGGTGATGTGAGATCAGCAGGAGGAAAGAAGAGAGAATTCTCAGTGAATGGCTTCTATTCTTTAAGTGATATATGAGATAAGGTTATCAGCTGAGAGGGTAGGACAATGGGAAACCATTAGAGTTTTGAGGAAGGATGAAAACATCTAGAAAAGCCACTGTGATGTGTGGGAGAATAAATCAAGTAAAGAGATATAAAAGGATTGTCTTGTCACAGTGAGGTCTCAGTTGAGATTATGTGACTTAAATTTGAGGACTCAGTCTACATGGTTATATGATTTTCTCCAGTTTCATTCAGCAGCACGTGAATAGTAGCAATGGCAGGGAATAGTTGGAATAATCCAGTGCTGAAGTTTGGCAAGGCAAAACGGGTGATAGCATAAGAAGGCAAGGGAGGGGAGAGAAGAGGACGGTGTGGAACTGAATTGGCTCACCAAGGGGGCAGGATAGGGAAAGGAGGAGAGTCTAGCCAGTACAAAAGGAATGATGGCCTGGGAAGGAACTAGGGGACAACTGAGTCAAGGAAATGGAGGTCAGGATGAGGATGAAGAATAGGGTTTGGAGAGATCACCAGATAGAGAGAGAGAGGCAGAATGACAGATTATAATTAGGTCAGGGAATTTCAGAGTTCAAGAACATGGAAGTGTTGCATTATGCATGATGGTAAGGTCAAGGGTATTGCCACCTCTGTTTGTCTGTGTGAGGTAGGTTAGAGGAATAAGTCATGTGAAGTGAATGAGTTAAGGAATTGGGAATGGGGAAGAATAAACATTTATATAATGCCTACTATGTGTCAGGCACTGTGCTAAGCACTGTACAAATACCAGCTCATTTGATCCTTGCAAAGATAGATGCGGCAATTATTTCAATTTTACAATTGAGACAAATAGAGGTTAAGTGACTTACCCAGGGTCACACAGCTATTAATTGTCTGAGGCTGGATTTGAACTTAGGTCTTCCTGACTCCAAGCCCATTTTATCCACTGTGTCATTTAGTTGTCAATTAGTTGTAGGTGAGAGAAAGACTGAGAGCCACAAGAAACCCCATTATTGCAGAGACCTTTGGCTTAAGAGGACAGGAAATTCGTTGTGGTGACGTTGGAACAGAGATGGAGATATATTATTCTTAATATAGTTTTTTGGCTTCCTTTTTGCAATAAAGGTCATGTCATCCTGTAGGGTTTGTGTCATAATCTAGCCTCTAATTGACTAATCAAAAGTATCAAGTGATTACTATATATCCAAGTCTAGGTTAGACACTACAAGGGATAAAAAGAAGTATAAGATGTATTCCCTGATTTCCAGGAGAGGCAAATGGTTAAACAGGAACATAAGAAGAATATTTTCCCATGCAATGCATATTCAGAAAGCTTCCAGATGGATCAAGATTGAACCTGGGATTTAGAATGGAATGACCATCTTCGTCCAGAGTATACTGGTGAGTGAGTCCTAGATTTTCATGGAGGAATGTGATGGGGGTAGAAGACACAGATCTCTATTGGGGGGCATACATTAGCTGGACATTTTTGACACAGAGAGGATTATGATGTGCTAAGATGATGGAGAAATGTAATTAGATAAACATACTCAGGAAGCTTGATTACCATGGGACTGAAAATTTTTCTTTGTATTATTTATGAATGCATTTATTGTCTCTCCTCTTGTAAATGTAGCCTAAGAAACCCAGTCTCATGATCTGGAGTATGTGGTTGATGAAGGAAAGAAGGGGAAAATGGAGTGGATATAAGGCTTGGGCATATAGTTTTGGTGGCAATAACCAAAGAAAGGAGAAAAAAATTGGGGATGAAGTATGGCAGATTTCTTAAGCCAGGTAGTCAAGATTTTTAAATACCAAGGAGGCCAGGTGTCCCAAATGAAAAACATCCATGCCTTAGTAGATATTTCTATGGGTTGCTATGGTAAAAAAATCATCATCCAATAGCCAAATTTCTGGTGATGAGCTTCTTGTTCTTGACCTAGTAGGAGCTAATAGTCTCAGGATCTTCTAGGATCTAGGCAGAAATCAAGGGTGCTTGGAAAATTGAACTCCACTAATTAAGATCATAGCTGAAGAGCTGGAAGTGACCTTAAGTCCAATGATATCATGTTATAGATGAGGAAACAGGCATTCACAAGAGTTAAATAACTTTCCCAAGGTGACACAGATAGTAAAGTCTGAGGTAGAATTTGGACTCATCTTTTAGCCTCTAAGTTGGGTACCTTATCCACTGCACCATGCTGCCTCTCCTAATTACAGCCACATCTCTTCCAAGGCAGAGTTCTTAGTCTTTTTGTGTCATTGACCCTTTGCAGTCTGGTGAAGTTTATGGACCCTTTCTCAAAATAATGCTTTTAAATGCACACAACGCAGAGGATTACAAAAGAAACTAGCTTTATTGAAATACAGACATCAAAATATTGAAAAATGAACAAATAAATAAGTTTATGGATTGCAGACTGAGAATCCTTGTTCCAGAGAGAGAGAGAGACAGAGAGAGAGAGAGAGAGAGAGAGAGAGAGAGAGAGAGAGAGAGAGAGAGAGAGAGAAAGAGAGAGAGAGAGAGAGAGAGAGAGAAGGGGAGAGAGAAGGGGAGAGAGAAGGGGATAGAGAGAGAGAAGGGGAGAGGGGGGGAGGGAGGGAGGGAGAGAGGGAGAGAGGGAGAGAATATGCTATTTAATGACAACTATCAGGTGTATGGGCCATACAGAAAATTCTTAGCTCAATAATCAAAACATAAACCCAGTTTAAGTTGAAAACTATTAAGCGCATGATCTATCAAGGGAAATTCCTAGCTCAGTACAAACATACAAACATGAAAAAAATGACTTCTGTATAATGAAGATAACTTTCAGTTAGAAGGTAACCTGGTGATGAACTGTGATGTTGGTAACATTCTATGAACTTTGTTCCTCTGGCTTTTGGACAAGAAAGACAATTTGTTGATGGGCTATACTGAAAGGCTTTTGCACTTGGCAATATCTGCAAGACCTTGGTGTCCATTGCCGTGGCATTCTGGACCCAAGGCTCTGTGCCAAAATGAAGCACTAAAATAGAATTTTAGAGAACATGGGTTCAAATCTTTTTTTTTGCCAGGAGAAAACTACTTTATTTGTTTTAAATAAATTTTTATTTTTAGTTTACAACATTCGGTTCTACATAATTTTGAGTTCCAGATTTTCTTCCTTCCCTCCCCCCTACCTCCCCAAGACAGCATGGAATCCCATATAGCTTCCATGTACAATTTTGCATTGAATTAATTTACACACTAGTCAAGTTATGGAGAAGAACTATGATCAATGAAATGAATCATGTGAAAGAAGAAACAGGACCAAAAAAAAACCAACCATGGGTTCAAATCTTGACTTTGATACTTATTAACTATATGACCTTTATAATGTTATTTAAACTTTTAGGGCTTCAGTTTCTTCATCTTTAAAATATGGGGGTTGAATGGACTAGATTTTCTTTCAAGTGAATATTCTTAGCCTGGTGTCTGTGATTGCTTTTATTTTTTTCTTTCTAACATTGGGTTTAAAAAAATGTGCTCCCTGGCCCATACTTTGAGAACCATGCTTTAGATAAATCCTAATAGCTGTCCCCATTGCTGTCAGCTTTATTTGCCTGGGACTTTATAATATCTTTTCCTTCAGTGACCAAAAAGACTTTTGATAAGATTTGGAAAGGAATATTTAACAGGCTTATAGCCTAATCCACAAAATACCTGGAAAAATTTTGGCTTTGTGATTTTTGTAGGCAATGTGCTAGAATAAGAAGCAATGACTCTTCACATCACTCTTCCTCCACTCCACACCCTGCCTACCCCTAAGTCTTGCATCTTTTCTATCTCTATTAGGTTGAGGATGGTGGGTCATCAATGGCATCTATCTATTATGACAGTGTGGCAAAAAGGTAGTTTCTGGGCTCCAGGTGAGATCATCTATCTCCTGGGCCATGCCAGGTTGAAATGATAATTCACTGTAAATGCCTTTCCCTGCTGCAAGGCAGATAACAGATGATCCAGTCTTCCCATTTTGAGGCCAAAGTGTTGCTTCTTTCCTATCCCCCTTCTCTCCCAAATTGCTCAGAAAATCCTCAATTGCCTAAAATTGCTAGACACAGTGAGGGGTCTTAAAAAATTGCTTAGAATAGCAATAATTTTCAAAGTGCAGCTTTAGAGGTAGGACAATCTCTTGGTGCTAGAATTCTTGCTTTGTCTCTTTCTTTCAATCCAGACCTATTCTCTCCTCACTTTCCTTCTGAAGAGATGAACACACACACACACACACACACACACACACAGAGGGGATGGAAAAACAGAGGAAAAAGAATGGAAAGATAGGCACACGTACACACCTAGAGAGAGAAAAGAAGCTGGAGAGACAGATGGAGACAGCAAGAACAATAAAAAACTAGGCAAATATATAGAGAAAGATGGAAAGAAAAACATTTGAAGGAGTTAGAGACAGATGGAGAAAAACAGGAAAGAGAGAAACGACACTGAAAGGGACAGGTGGAGAAAGTAGACAAAGAGACAATAAGGAAAGACAGTTAAAGGGGGAGAGCTGCCGGCAGAAAGAGGCAACCCCAGGGAGATAACCAAAGAACCACAAAATACTAGCAGCTAAGTTTCCTTTCCAGACTAATCAGCGTGCTTGCAGATGCCCTTGAGTAGAAACAAATAAACCCTCGGTGTCCTGGTGGCCAGGTGCTCTTTGTGGGAGAAAAGCAGGTGGTGAGGCTGTTTAGCGATAAAAATACCAAAAAATAGGCGAAGGACAGATAGAAAGTGGGAAAAAGATGGGGCTCGCACAATTTCATTTAACATCAGAAAATAAGTTAAAAAAAGTGAAAACAACAAAAACAAATAAAACTGGAAGTTAAATGCTTCTTCTTTACGCCCAAAGGACTATGCAATGAATTGTAACATCTAAAAACTAAGCCCCTGTCCTCTTTAGTGTTATCAATTATCCTTACTCTACTGAACTCAGTAGAACCATCTTTGAACCACACATGGGAGGGGAACATTTGGCTAGATTTTTCTTTTCCTCTTCTTATTTGTACTGATCCTTTCCTTTTTTCAAGGTAAGCGTTTTAGGAAGGTGGTGATTTTAGGAGGACTGGAAAGATCTTGGCAAAAAATAGCTCTCCCACTGAGCTGTCCTTTTACCAGAATTGGAGTCATTACTTTAGGTTAAGGAATTATCTCCTACAAAAATGCAAATGCACCATGGGAGGGTAGTCAATTGAGTTATTCCCAGACATGAACACATCAGTGTGAATGAGTTTATGAAATCTTTTTTTTTCCCTAACAGGATAACTGGCATAGTGCCTTGAGCGTATTAGATGCTAATTAATATTTGCAGAATTAAGAAAGTGGAAAGAATTATTGATTTGGAGTTGGGAGCTTGGATTCCAATCTCAGCTCTTCTGTTTACTACCTTGTAACCTTGGAAAAGTCAATTTGTTTCTACTGAAGCAAAGTTCGGAATCTGGTACTTTAAAAGGCTGTTAACAGAAGCCAGAGAGGGAGGAAGCGAAGGAAATTCTGAAAACCAGAGAAACAACCTGTTGCTGCAGGTCTTAGTGTTGCCTTGTAGACAAGACAATCCAGGGGTAGAATTTGTTTTGTTGGGAGATTTTCCCCAAAACCAAGGTCACAAATTCTTAACTAGAATGAACTTTAGAGCCAACAACTAAGATTTAAAGAAAATCCAGGACAGAATTTACTGGGTGTGAAGATGGCCAGAAACTGAGAAGTTTCTATCCTGACCCTAATCTTACAATATCATAGATTTAGAGCATGAAGAGACGGTCTAATCACATGACCTCTTCTCCTTGAGTTAATAAATGAAAATCACTGTACTGGGGATCAATTTATTGAGAGAAAGAGGCAGAGAGAGAGAGACAGACAGAGAGAGACAGAGAGACAGATAGAGAAAGAGAAGGAGAGATGGCCGGAGGGAAGGAGAGAGGGAGAGGGAGAGGGAGAGAGAGAGGGAGAGAGAGAGAGAAAGAGAGAGAGAGAGAGAAAGAGAGAGAGAGAGATAAAGAGAGAGAGAGAGAGAGAGAGAGAGAGAGATAAAGAGAGAGAGAGAGAGAGAGAGAGAGAGAGAGAGATGTGACTTGCTAAAGTTAGCCATTTAATTAGTGACTGTGTTGGTGATGCTAGTGTGTATATGACCAGAGCATTTAATTTCCCTCCATACCCTGATGGATTTGGAGTCAGAGAACCAGGGTTCTAATCCAAGCTCTATTTGGATGACCTTGGGGAAGGCATTTCCCCTCCCTGCGCCAAAGTTTCCTCCTCTGAAGAAACAGGAAGTTTGAGGAGACCATCTCTAAGGTCCCTTCCAGCTTTAGGGCCAATGACCTGCAGCACCCAAGGCCCCCAGACTTCACCCCATTCCCACCTACATGCCTCTTCAACTCCCTCTCTCCTAACCCCAGTATAATCAGGACTCAGAGCTTCATTACTGCCTCACAACCCCAACTCCCAGTAGACATCTTCATTCTTCCCCCATGTCTCAAACATCCCCAGTATCATAATAGCCATTTCCTTCTGGTGGGTCTGAAGTCAGGAAGACCTGAGTTCAAATTCAGCCTCAGAAACTTACTAGCTGTGTGACCCTGGGCAAGTCACATGACCTCTGTCTGCCTCAGTTTCCTTATCTGTAAAATGGTGATAATTACAGCACCTACCCTTTCAGGGTTGCGATAATCAAATGAGATGATATTTATAAAACACTTAGCACAGTGCCTGGCACATAGTAGGTGCTTTATAAATGCATATTCTCATCCTTTGATTGACAGACAGATGAGACCTATAAGTTGTCCATCTAACTGTATGTCGTAGACAGGATAATAACCATTTTTCATTCCTTTGGTTACTCTTGTGTAGATGGTTAGATTAAATTCTTCTGACTGGTTATGCATCTCACCCAGGAGACTCTGCAATGTTGTGGGGCTTGAAGAATACAACACGGTGTCACCCACAGACAAGAGAAATCTAGAGCAGGGTTCTTACCTTTTTTCCTATATTGTGGATCCTTTTGGCAATTTGGTGAAGCCCGTGGGTCCCTTCTCAGAATGTTTTGAAGGCATGAATGATCAAACATAGGATTACAAAGGAAGCCAAAGGTTAGTGACAATGAAGATATAATTTTTTTTCCCATCCAAGTTCACAGACCCCCTGAAATCTTCTATAGACCTTGGGTTAAGAACTCTCAATTTAGAGGACCCCGTGAAAATCTCTCTTCAACTTGGAACCTGTGCTAGATCCCTTCCATGACAGTAGAGATGATCTTTGTATTCTTTGAGAAGCATACAATTCCTGTTTTATGTTTCATCTGATTTAGTCATCAGAAGGACATCCAACAAAGTCATATGTATTATGTCTTTCAAGAAATCTATATTTTTGATATATGTCTGTGTTACACCTTGTTAGGAGGGAACTTGTAAGGTGACATTTTGTTCTGTTAGATCAATTTTAAAAATAATAAACCATAAACAGAATGAGCCTCCATATTCTATACATCATTCAGGTAATTGTGAGATGGTAAAGACTGAAGACTGTCAGTTATGACAGTGTTGCAAATAAAATTCCTAGGGACAAAGTTCTGTGTATGAAAAACTCGGTTTAACAATTAGGTTAGCCAATAACCAATAAACTGAGACAAGTGCTCTCTCTTGATGACCAAAGATGAAAATAGAGACTCTGGGCCACTTTATATCTTCCCTCTGACAGAGACCTTTCCTGACAATTGAAAGGCAACCCTGATTGGTGGACATTTAATGAGGAGGTGGGCTAAAAGTTCTCAATTCCTGTTGGAGGGAAGGAATGAAAGCTGAGAACAGGGCCTCCTTATAAGATTCAGCAGCCTCCAGCAATTTGGGCAAGGGAAGCCATCCAGATTGGGATTCTTCTGGGTATATTTCTCCTTTGTAGACCAGGTTAGCCCAAACTTTAATGAAGGCAGCAAGGAAGGGCACACACACAGCATTGACTAGTTCAGGTTAGCTTCTGTTCACAGGGTAAACAGTATGGTCCAACCCAGGCCTTGGGAGAGACAGGAATGTAATGGTATTCCTCAGCTAGAATGGGCCAGGAGGGTTTTCTCTGTAAGCTAGTATAAGAGAGGGCCTTTTGAATGGTGAAGAGAATATTACAAATTAATAATCAAATAATACAGAATCAAAATTAATTTTTCTCAAAAGCCTTCCTGTTCAAAAATGCTCTCATCAAGGATGTCCTTAATGCATGTATATAGCAGACTCATTAAAAAGGAGAATAATTTATCCAGTAACAGATATTGTAAAGACAGATAACTTTGAGAGACTTAAAAACTAATTTCCTTAAATAACCAAACACAATTGCAGAAGGTTGATAATGAAGCATGTTACCCATCTCCTAACAATGTAACATAGTAACATTTGAAGTGTAGAATGGGACATGCATATTTGGACATGGATAATATGGGAATTTCTTTTGCTTGACTATGTATGTTTTTAGGTATTTGTTTCTTTTTCATTTAAAAAAGTGGTGTGGGAAGGAAAGAAAAAGGAATGTTAATTGAAAAATAAAATAAAAATAAAATGGAAAAAATTGTATAGTTGGGAAAGCAGGCATACAAGTCAGTAATTGTTGGTGTTCTCTCAGTTGCTTTTCTTTGATATTAATGAGGTTGAAAATTTTTTTCTAACTTTTGGTATCTTCTCTAGTTTCAGATAATTTATGAATTGATCCCCCATGCTGTCATAATTGTATCATGTTTAGCATGATGCTTGTTTATAATCCTTTACATAATCCTATTCTTAGGTCTCATCAAAGTTGTGTTCATGAGTACCATGCCAATGCAAGTTCTGATAGGTCCTATTGAGGTATAAAATCTTTGAGTATAAATAAGCCTACTGATGGACCAAGAGTCCCTCATCTCAGAGATTCTCATCAACATGAAATGTTTTTTGGTTACCTTTCGTTTATCATGTACAAAACACTGATTATGAGGCAGAGCTCTGATCTCTGATAATGGAGGAATATCTACTCCAACAAAATCACAAATCCTCGGTTATAGTGTAGTAATTGTAAATAATATTAATTCAAGATTACAATCGCTGCAGTGACATTATGCAGGTATAACCGAATGTTTTGTTAGAGGGTTTATATGTTCAGGGTAGCAGGGATTCAGAGAGAGGAGAGGTCCAGGTAATCAGATTAGAGTAGTCATAGAAGGCTTCATAGAGGAAGTTGAGACCTAAGCAGAACCTTGAAAGTCACAAATCTTAGATAGGTCCAAAGAATAATAGGGGATGGGGATAAGGAAGGGCAGCATAAGCCAAAGCAGGGAATAAGCATGCTATTAGTGCATTAGGGTGAAGAGCCTGGCCTGGCTAAAGCAAAGGGGCTAGGTGAGAGAAGAGCAGAAAGTAAATTTGGATGAGCCAGATGAAGGTTATAGAGAGGTTGAAAACTAGACTGAATTTGTACTTGATAAAGACAAAGTCTGAAATCCAATCTTGCCTTACACTTACTGACTCTGATCCTGGAAAGTTATTTAAATTCCCTGGGCCTCAGTTTCCTCATCGTAAAAAGGAGATAATAATAGGATCTCCCACATGGGATTGTTGTAAGGGTCAGAAAATGTAAAGTATGTAAACTTCTTTGTAAACCTTCAAGCATTATATTAAAAAGTTGCTGTAATTATTAGATGAACAAGCACAATTTCCTAGCCTATATTCCGCCACCCTTTTCCCAGTCAGGTCACTATTAAAATGTTCAAGTTATCTTTTATCCTTCTCCCTACTTACCATCCTCTATATTAACATAAAAATATTTTTTTCCTTAGATATTCTTACCATATGAAAGTTTTCCATCACTGCCAATTTCCCACCTAATTTTCTTGTTAGAAATTACAATTTTAAAAAGTCATGAATTAAAGTATTCAGGGTCTTTGATTCTGTGTATTCATTCTCTCCTTGCCTCTATTCCCCTTTTACTTTCTCCTTTTGATAGGCAAGTCTTAGAGATCCATACCCTGTACTTGACCTTCCTCTATGAATTTGTCCTCTGCACTGAATCCTAAGGCTAAACAAGCCCAAGGAAATGAATCACTATTTTATTTTCCAATTTGGCCAGGGCCTCAACAAAGTCTGGATTGAAAAATTTCAAGCATCTGTCTGGACTCTGGACCTGTGACATGCTTGAATTTATGACTATGAGGCTGCATGTTGAATGACCTTTTTTCATAACCCTCAACCTACTCACACCATACCCTCACCCTTGAAAAGCAGATTTCTTTTAAAGGGTGGAGAAAGCATTTGAAGTTCAAGGAGCACAAATTGAATTTAAGGGATAAGGGGGGAACCCAAGTGATATGTCATGGAATTTCTACATCTTAGAAATATGTCTGATTGGGTATGCCCTTCACTTCTCTCACTGTGGTTCTCCCTTGGACAGATATGTGAGAGGGTAATAGCAGAAGATGGTAGGTACCTTCTTAGAATTTGCACGTCATTTTACCACTTGAGTTTTTATTGAGAGAATTAAAGTTTCCTATGGAAAAACAATTGATAACAGAGTGCCCATACTGTGAAAGAAGCTATAATAAATAAATGCACGCTAAAGATCAGAGACTCAGTCTCTTCTCCCCAGGTGGAACAATTCTTTAGTGATTTTCATAGCTTATTCATGGTGAATTCTCATGTCAGATTTAAGCTGGGAGCATCTGCCGATTACCAAGACTTGGGCAAAATGGCCAAGCTGGGGCTGTAAGGGAATGGGGTTGCCTGAAGCACTAGGTGGCAGCAGCTTGTAATATAATGCAATGCCATTCATTTGAAATGATTGAGGGAAGGATAAACAGTCATTGACAAAGTCCGATACCAGAATATTAGTCCTGGACATCCATGACTTACATGTCAATGGGGACATGTAGGCTGGTTTCCAGTAGCTTGCTACCACGAGCACCTTCATGCTGCTTGTGAGAGCTGTTGTTGGAATGATCTGCTTATAGAGCCGGCTGTAACTGCAAAGTAATCTTCCCTGGCTCCCTCTGACTCATGACAATAAGGAGTCAATGACAGTCAGCAGTCAGAGCTTCATTAGTGCATCCTGGCTCTCCAGAAGGCAAGGGGCCAAGACCTTGGCTTATTCATTGCTGAAAGGTGGTTGACTCCTAGTGCCTCTGAAGCAAATGATAGAAACCATTAACATTGGGTTTTAATTATGATGATTCTGAAGTTGAAATTCCTTAGAAAAAATATAATATCAAACTTTAGGAAAGAGAGCAGATGGAAGCAGCAGGAAGAAAACATAACAGAAAAAGGAAGATGGGAACCACTTGTTAATGCTAATGACCCCTTCCATTTGCATAGTGCTTTATATTTTTCAATGCCTAGTAACATTGCCCTTATATTACCACTGCCTTGTGATGTGACCCTGAGCAACTTATTTTGATCAAGTGGGATTTTAACTAGAAATGGGGGGTGGTAGAGGGAGAAAACTGCCAATAAATACAGTAAGAGAGATGTCACAGACTAGCAAGTACATTGTAGGAGGAAGAATGTCAGTGTAGAAGACCAGTAATTCACAGGAAACAATATTCATGGGGAAGAGGAATGATAGCTGTGACCTGAGATGACTATACCCAATGAGCAGAGACAGATAATAAACCAAAGCAATACAGTACACTGGAAAGAGTAGTGGCTTGGGAATAAGAGGATCTGGGGGCCAATTCCTATTTCTGATACTTCTTACCTATGGAACCTTGGGGCAAGTCATTTAACAGCTCTGGGGTCCCAGTCCTTTCGTCTGCAAAATGAAGGGATTGTAGTAAATGACCCTGAAGATTCTGTTCAGTTCTAGGGCAATGATCAAAATATTCTGAGACATTTCATCTTAACCCACAGAGATAAACTTAGCATTGTACATATCATTGAGAGTTTGTGGGATGGAGCTTCTGGTTGGAATATGGGTAGAGTAGAGTATCATATTATTTAAAAGGAAGAGATTAGGTGAAAGGGATTGTGGAGTGACATTATATGTCAAGAGGATATCTATCTATCTATCACTATACCTATTTTTATGTATCTATATCTATGTATCTATCCCTCAAATGATATCACATATGTGGTTACTTTTCCAAATTTGCATACGATACTCCCTTTGTAATCATTTATTTCCTAAATTTCCTATAGATACCCAAACACATCAAGGTAAGATGGACTGTTGAGGGAGGGTAATTTCACATCTCTAGTGTGTATATTGCTGGGGGGAGACTCAGTCTCTTCCAAGGTAGAACAGTTCCTGAATGATATTCATAGCTTTATCATGGCAAGTTCTCAAATAGACTTCCCTGTGTTAGGTTTAAGCTGGAAGCATTTGCCCATTACCAAGACTTGAGTAAAATGGCTGTCAAGCTGGGGCTTTGAGGGAGCGGAGTTGCTTGAAACACTAGGTGGCAGCAACTTGTAATATAAAGAAATGTCATTCATTTGGAATGGTTGTGGGAAAGACAGACAAAGTCACTGGGAAGTCTGACACCAGAATATTTAAAAAGAGATTTGAAATTACCTTCTAATAAGCAAAGTACTATAAGTTAATGGCTCATAAAGAATTGTTGATTTAAAGGGCTAAGGCATCTCTTTTAGGGCAAAGGTAAGATTCGTTTGTAATTAGCATATTTAGAATGAGCAAAATGTATCATTCTAAAATGCCTTAAAACTGTACTCTTGAAGAGATTTCTTTGTCTCTAGGCACTCACTGCCTGTGCACTTGGTCCTGGATGCCCAGTCTTCCTTTTTAGCTGTCTTAGTCATGGCTCCTTGCATTTTTCCTTCTAACCTATCACTGTGTATACTCCTGGCTAGGATGCTAACATCTATGTAGGTATGAAGGCTCTAGACTAGGGATTCTTTGTGTGTGTGTGTGTGTGTGTGTGTGTGTGTGTGTGTGTGTGTGTGTGTGAGAGAGAGAGAGAGAGAGAGAGAGAGAGAGAGAGAGAGAGAGAGAAAGAGAGAGAGAGATAGCCCCTTTCGGCAGTCTGGTGAAACTATGGACATTTTCTCAGAACAATGATTTGAATGGATAACATAAAATACACAAGATTACAAAAGAAACCAATTATATTGATACATAGTAATCAAAATATTAAAAAAATTCATAGACACCAAGTCAAGAACCTCTATTCTGGGAGACAGCCTGTACTAAGCAAAAGGGGTGAGTATTCTTGAAAGGACTCTTGGACTTCAAGGGCTTCCACTGTGGCTTCATTAATGGTTGTATATATGTGAAAGGCGATGGAGAGGAAGAGAACAGGCTTTAAAGGCATCCCCAGGCAGAATTGTAAAGTAGCTAAAGTCTATCTTTGATGTTTCCAAAAGCCTTAGCACCTCCCCTCCCTGCATGGCTCTCCCAAATATTAGAGATAGTACTAAAGCTGGGGTCAGATGACTCGAGTTTTTCAACCCTGGCTCTGATATCATTGACCCTGGATTCAACTTCCTCTTCTGATATTTTTTTAACCTATGGGACCTTGGTCAAGTTATTTAACCACTTGGATCTTTAGTTTCTTGATTTGTCAATAAGGGATAATAGTACTGGGTCTACAGTGGTAAACTGTCTCTGCAGATGGGCTAAACCAAACTGAGGGTAATTGACAGGCCTCAAACCTGTTTGTGAGTTAGGGGGATGTCTACTTTAAGCATGTGAAGACTTTCCTTGGTGGAATGGGCAGATGAGAACAATTTGTTCCAATGTCCAGGAAGGTGGCTGAAGCAGGCACTGTGGAGGGCTTAGGGACTGGTCAGACGTCAAAGACACCAAGGTCCTCCCCAGCATCCTGGGCCATTGCCAGTAGTCTTGACTTTTGTCCTGCCACCGGACTTCAGTGACTCTGAAAGAGACAGTAAGGCTGACGACTTTGCACAACTATTCCTCGCTTAAAACAAATTCAAGCCAACTCAAGACATCACCCCACGATGTTACTGATTCTCTTCGAAAAATGAAGGACAAACAACAGCAATTTTACAGAGTTGTTGTGGGGAAAGCACTTTGTAAATAGTAAAATATTATATTAGCACAAATTATCATTATATGAATATCAGCGCTTATCACCCCCACAAGACAGCATATAGGCAATGGGTGTGCTGAACAAATTAATGGCATCGATGGCTTTGCAGAAGGAAGGAGTTGCCTGGTACTACCTAGCTGGAAAGTATAAACAGTGTATGAAGGAAAGAAAGTAGATTCTGACATTAGGTAGGCAAATGGGAAATCCTCAAAGAACACTAGGACCCGGGTTTAAGGCAAGGAAATGGGTGAATCCCCATAGTCAGTTAAGAGCCAAAAATGTACAGAAATGAGGCATGAGGCAAGAGATAGATTACAGGTTAGTCAAAGAAAATGAAATTTCAGAAACCAGAGAGCGTAAATCATGCAATTTAGAGATGGGAGGGGTTTCAGGGATCAAGCCTGCCTCATTTTATAGATGAGGAAAACTGAGGCCTGGAGAGGCTAAGTGATTTGACCAAGGTAACAAAGGTGATTCTTAGCAGAGCCAGGACTAAAACCAAGAGGTTCTGGTTGCAGACCAAGTATTCTTTCCACGACCATACCATGCAATAAGGTAAGGAAGGGACTGGTTGTGCAGATAAATAAGTGAAGACTTAAAGGCACTCGGGAATTCTTTAGGAGTCTCAGCAGTAGGGAGAGGAGTAGACAGAAACCCAGGCAAGCAGTTCGGACAGAAAAGGATCAGGAACCTAAGGAAACCTAGCCCAAACAGAAGGATAGTAATACACACAAAGGCAATTTTCTGACCCATCTCTCGTTACAAGTCCCTTGGCTATTGGGAAGACTAATTACCCCAGAGTGTGCAAGTAGAATAAGAGAGCCTGCTTAGGGAGATCCTCGGAAGGTTAGCCTGGCTACTGAATTCAAAAGCACAGATAAAGTAGGTCCCTAGAGGCATCATAGAGCTGTTCTCCTAATACCTTCACTTGGATAGAAATGTTGTCTTTGAATGCAGAAGACGAACTCTCATCCTGGCCACCACCTCTTACAACCATATTTACAGAGAATTTGTCCCTCCTTCTCACCCCCCTCCCAGTGCCTTCCATCCTTTGCATGTTTAACATTATCATTATTCAAGCTACAATCCAAACTCTTCCACCTCCAATTACAGCTTAGTCAGGCTAATTTCCTCTAAAGACACCTTTAGCACATCCATGGGGCTTTGAAAGCATCATTTTGCTAGGGAGTCATTAAAATGTTTTGTCTTTCAGCTGGCGGCTTTAGGTGTGAAAAAAAAAAACACCCACTAAAACAAGACAAAAATGGTTGCAGATGGCTGCTCAGAGGCACTTGTCAAAATCCAGTGTCATAGCCGTTTATGTCCCTGCAAAACATAACCCCTATCAGCAGCAAAACTGTCTGGGCAAAGAAAGGACAATTATTCCCCTGAAAACATATGGCTGCTTTTCCACAGGACCCCCATTTGTCCCCTGACACCACTGGTTGGGGAATGCTGAGTGATAACAGGTATTGATTGGTTCAATCCCTGTCTTATAAGAATAGAAGAGATTTAGGGCGAAGAATTATTTTCAAAATGAATCCTTGAACAATGCAGAAGGCCAGGGAAGAGGTCTTGGCATATTACACCTTAAAGAGAAAAAGTAACGGATTAAAAATTATAGAGTAGACATTCTCTTCGTCTCTATGAACATGTTGAAGTCTTCCCTGACAGAATGTAAGTTCCTTGGGGGCAGGGACTATTTCATTTTTGTCTTTGTAGTGTCAATACCTAGGACATAGTAAGTACTTAATAAATCACAGATCTCCAACAATCACAGAATTTGAGAGTTGGAAGGGACCTCAGCAGCCATCTAGTCTAATTCATACATGAAAATAAATCAGTCAAGAGTGTACTATGAGCCTGGCTGGGTAGCTAAGTGCTGGGGATGCAAAGGAAGAGAAAAGTGTTTGCCCTCAAGAAACTTACTGGCTAATGGTAGAGAAAGCATGGAAACAAGTAAGTACAAACTAACTCTGGTCAGGATAAAATTTGAAGTAATCAATAGAGAGAAGGCATTAGAATTAAGGAGGATTAGGAAAAGTCTCCCATAGAATATGGAATTTTAGCTGGGATTTGAAGTAAGCCAGGGAGCCAATAGAGGTGGATAAGGAAGAAGAACATCCCAAGTCTGGGGGACAGGGATTCCCAGTATAAATGTTTTTGGATTGTTTGATTATGCCTTGGAACCTAGGGTACATAGTCAAAGCAAAATCTTTCCTTAATACCTTAGATCCATATAGGCCACATCACAAAATTTAGTCCTCATATTGTTCAGTCGTGTCTGACTTTTTATGACTCCATTTTGGGGTTTTCTTGGCAGGATACTGGAGGGGTTTGCCATTTCCTTCTCCAGCTCATTGTATAGATGAGGAAACTGAGGCAAATAGGGTTATGTGACTTGCCTAGGGTCACACCACTAGTAAGTGTTTGAGGCCAGATTTAAACTCAGGATAATGAGTCTTCCTGACTCCAGGCCCAGCACTCTATCCACTGTACCACCTAGCTGTACTTAATCATATTAAATAACAAAATCCTTGGTAAAGATTATAAATGCTTTAGGATTGGGGAGAAGGGAGAGATCAATGTAGGCTAGAATATATAAAGAAAGGTCATAGGATTTTGAGTTGGAAGCAATTATAATAATCAAATAATCCAGGGTTTTTTTTAATTTGAGTCCTATGAACCTGTTTTAAAAATATGTTGATAAAAATATTTTGGTATAATTGGTTTCCTTTGTAACCCAATATGTTTTATTTTGTGCATTGAAAAGTATTACCATGAGTAGGGCTTCATTAGACTGATAAAGGGATCCATGTCACATACAAAAATTGAGATTCTTGATATAGTCCAAATCTCTCATTTTCCAGACAAGGAAGCTGAGTGCCAGAGCTCACTGCTAACATTTGAGTTGTGCTTGGATTTGAGTAGGTGGAGAAGAAGAACGTAGGCACTATTAGAGGAAGGCAGAGATCTGTATTTCCATTTGCCTTGCTCAATACCTGGCAAATAGTACATATTTAATAAAAGGTTATTTATTGATTGATTGATTTCATCTATTGTAACTTGAGCAAAGGAGACTCCAGACAGTAGGGATGGGAATGGGAGTGGTAAGGGTGGTCTAGCATCACTCACATTGGTAATTATTTAAAAAAGTCCAAACAAAACAGGCTTTCTAGGGTTCTGTGCACACACAGCAGGTACAGAGAAATATCTGCCACTTCCATAGCCCACATTTTGAGTTTAGTTTCATGCCTGATAGTCTTATTTCTATTATAATTTTGTCCTATTCTAAATGCACTAAAAGAATTCACTATTTAAAGGAACTCTGCAGTAAATCCCTTTGTAAAGAGAAGAAACCTTTTGCAAAATGAATAATTCACCTTCCTCTGACCTCTAAAAGCTGCTGTATAATTCTTGATTTTCATTTACCAGATTTTCTTCAACCTAGTATGACACAGGTGCCTGGGACAGTAGTTCCATATATGGTATATCCTTACTACATGCTAATTAAATAATTCATTCATTCATTCATTCAATTCAACCAAGGATTGAAGAACGACTAATCTCAGTGTGCAGATATTACTTTGACATCTGTAAATGTTCTGTGTGGGTAGTTAGGCGGAGCAGTGGATAGAGTGCCAGGCCTGGAATATGTAAGAGTCATATTCCTGAGTTCAAATCTGGCCTCAGAAGCTTACTAGCTGGGTGATCTTGGGCAAGTCATGTAACCCTGTTTATCTTAGTTTCCTCATCTGTAAAATGAGCTGGAGAAGGAAATGGCAAACTATTGCAGTATCTTTGCCAAGAAAACCCTAAATGGGGTCATGACTGAAATGACTGACAAAGTGTCCTGTAGCAAAGGTGCTCAGGGACACCAAAATCTTGTTAGAAAAAAATCCAAGATTTAGTAGTTAGATGATTGGCCTGGAGTTAGAGGACATGGGTTTTAGTGCTGAGAGCTACAAAATTGTTGAATGACTTTGGGTAAGGCACCTCATCTTTTGGCCATTGATTTATCTTTCTTTTAAAAAATGAGGTATTGTACCAGTTGATCTCTATATCTATTTCCTCCCCTCTAGCTCTAAAATTCTATGGTGTGATGATAAGAAATCAGATTTTGTAGTACGAGTCATCTCACTGATTCCTTTGAGGCCTGTTATTTTAGGACTTTACCAATGCAACAGAGTGTAGATGCTGGATTTGCTTTTCCAAAATATGTCTCCAAACTGGGATATTAGGGGAGTGAGGGATGCCAGAATGAATCTAACCCCCAAATCTGTGCCTTTCCTACTAAAGGGTCAGGAGGAACACAGGACTGGTAAGATTTCAGGAGGAGGTTAAGGGAACAGAAAGAAAAGACATTTGGGTGATTAATGAGGAAAGGCCCAAGATGAAGGGGTCCCTGGGTAGTGGAAGGGAAACATTAGGTCATTGTACACCAGGACAGAGCTACATAAAATTGTGGAGAAACCAAAACCAGATTTTAATAGCTAAAAATTTCTATAATGCTTTCAGGTTTACAAAAATGCTTGATGTGTATTATCTTATTTAAACAACCCTGGGAGACAAAGGTTATTGTTTCCTATCTTGGGAATGAGTAAAGTGAGAAACATGAGTGTAGTGACTTGCCCATGTCACATAGCTATTAAATGACAGAAGCAGAATTTGGATTTAGGTTGCTCTAACTTGAAAACAAGAACTCTATACTATACACCATCTAGATATGTCTAATCCCCATTCATTAATGACCTTCTCTGTTCTTCCTCCCACCAGTACTTAGCCTGTGTCTCCTTAATTCCCTTTTAATATAATATTGTATATTATAGTTTTCTTTTTAAGCTTTATTTTCCTCTACCACACTGGAAGCTTCATGAAGACTGGGACTGGGTCTTAAATTTTGTATCTCCCCTGCTCTAACTATGGTGCTTTGTACTCAGTAGGAATATAATTAATGTTCATGGAGTTGAAATGAAGTTAGGAGGTAGAGATGGCTATAATATAGTTCATTTTAAGAAATATATTTAGCCAGTTCATCTGAAGGTAAAATAGCTGCAAAAGGAGATCCCCAAATCCATTAAATTCACTGAAGATTTTGAATGGAATGCGATTTTCTCTCATCTCCAATCAGAGATTAAAAAGAGCCTTGAGTTATTCCTAAAGTTATTGCTAATTTGATTACTCAATTATACGTTGCCTGGTGTGTATGTTTATGATAATGTTATTGTTTTAGAGGAAACCGAGGGAGAGAGGCAATTGTATTTGGGGATCACTCTTGCTTTTTGAGGAGATTAACGAGTAGAGGCAGAAAAAAATGTGTTGCTTCCTAGATCAAGACTAGGGAATCCTTGTGCAGAGCTGTTTGGCGTCAAAGAGATTGCAGACAAAGGAAATAATTACTGGCACCAGATTAATGCGCATCACCACAGGATGAGGTAATGCCTGGTCTGAGTGACACATTCTACATATTAGTCTGTTACCCTCTGTCAAGAGATAGGTAGCATTCTTGGACATTGATGCTCAAGAACCATGGTCCAGACAAAAAGGTCACATTATAAACACATTATAAGAAGGATAGGGAAAGAGTTCATTACTAAGCAAGAATCACACAAAATAAAATGGACAATTTTAGTTACACAGAAAAGTTTAAAAGCAAATCCAGTGGAGCTAAGATTAGAAGTAGGGGTATGCTCAATCAATCTCATGGAGCTGATTGTTAAATTTTCAATATGAACATTGACACCTAATAAATTGGCAAATTCTATAAATCAGGGCTTAATTTATTGTTTTGTTGATTGTCTAGTCTTTAAAAAAGTGAGGAAGAAAATGTTAATAATGCAGTTTAAACTTAAAAGTATTTCTCACAAACATTTCCCCTCCAAAGAGCTAGTTAAATATTTACCAGCACAATCCTGATGAAAAGGGAAATAGTTAGCTGGAGGAAAAAATCTTTTCAGCAAGTTTCTCTGATAAAGGTTTTATTTCTAACATGTTTAAGGAATACGTATGCAGAAGAGCATTACCCTTTGAGGCAATGCAGTACAAGTAAAGAACACTGGACTTTGAGTCAAGAGGTATGGGTTTGAGTTCTGACTCAACCTTGGACAACAAACAAACAAATAATAACTAACACATATTTAGCACTTTAACATTTGAAAAGAGCTTTGGGAAGGGAGAGAATAAGTATTATATAGTACCTACTATGTGACAATGTGACTATGTAAAGCCAAGTGCTTTACAAATATCTCCTTTGATCCTCACAACTCTGTAAGGTAGGTGCTTTTACTATATTTATTTTACACATGAGGAAGCTGAGGCAAAGTGTATAAGTGACTCATCCAAGGTCATATGGCTAGTAAATATTTGCCTGGGAAAGGAGTTTAACTCAGGTCTTCCTAACTCCAGTTGTGGCACTCTGGCCGCTTTGCTACCTTGCTGCCTATTAGAGGTCAACTTACTCAATATTTCCATCCCCCAGTTTCTTCATCTGCATAACAAGGAAAATACTTACAAAGAGTTGTTATGAGGAAAAAGCTTCATAGAATGCTATCTAACTGAACTATTAGTATTATTTGAGACAATTTAATTCAACAGGTCTTTATAAATAACTGTGTGTAAGACCTTTCCACAAAAGTCCTCTTCTGATATCTTATTGTGGTATGGAGGTTATCCTTGATTTTTGAGAGCTATGCCAAATGACCATAAGTTCTGGAAGAGTCTACTATGCTGCCGGAAAGAGTTTAAGTGTGGTCCTGGAAACACACCAATGTGTTTGGTGTTTGACAACCAGCCTAGCTAAGTGTGCAGAAGCTCATCATCAGTAGGCTGATGTCTAGGGAATGAACTATTTGCTCATGGTGGCCTGTAAAGCAATGAAAAACAAAAAATGGCATTTCGTAGTCCACTTCTTTGGTGACAGCAGCAGAATAGTGGGAAGGGGGAGTAGATGTTTTAGGAATCACATGTATCTTTTTTAGATTATCTATAAATATCAGGTTAGCAGTTGGTACTGTAAATATGAGATACTTGTCAAAAGACCAGTCAGTCAACATACTACTGGAGAAACTGAATTATATAAATATTGACATTCTTGTTATACATGAAAGTAGAAGATTTAAGAAAGTTGTAGTTAAATGGAAGGATGGTCATAGGCTTTACTTAGAAAGGCTAGTAGAATTAGTAGAGTTGGTTTCATCATGAGTCTGAAGGTACCAGAAACATCATTTCATGGGATATTTGGTTATCTCATCTAGCAGCATTCATGATAAACTTAAGCCAAAATGACAACTGAAAATAATTGCAGCTTGTACAGTATAACCTTTTGCAGAGAAGGCAGAGAAGTTTTAGAAAGTACTCTACAAAACACTGCAAATTAAATAAAAATAGTTGAAAAATCAATGACTTTAATTCAAAAGTAGGTATGGGGAGGATGATGAAAATATCATCCTTGGGGGGCAGAGCCAAGATGACAGCTGGAAAGCAGGGACTTGCATAAGCTCTCCTTCAAATCCCTCCAAACACCTATAAAAATGACTCTGAACAAATTCTAGAGCTGTGGAGCCCATGAAATAGCAGAGGGAAACAGGTCTCCAGCCCAGGAGAGCTTGGATGGTTGCTAGGAAGTGTCTGTCACACAGTGCTAAGGACAGACCAGACCAGGACTCAGCTGGCTGGAACAGGCCTTAGGGCCATGAATCATTGAGCTGTGGTGGTTGCCAGACTTCTCACAGCAGGTTAGTGGGAAACTGCCAGATTGAGGTGAGATGGTCCTGCCCCAACCCTGGGGGTGATGAAGGTGGTGCAGTGGTGGCAGTGGTGGCAGCAGCAGGAAGCTCCTGAGGCTGCTTCCAGAGCTCCAGTGTCAGCTGCTTCCCAAGTTCCTGGCTTACATCTAGCAGCGGGATCAGAGCAGGAGTGAAAGGAGCGCTTTGTGGACACAGAGGCAGGTTCTCTTGCTGTGCCCTGCTTGGATCTGCTGTGACAGAGGGGAATAGAAGGAGCTCTGAAAACAGCTTGGGACAAAGTACTATGTACTCTACAAGAAGTCTACAAAAAGCTCAAGGGTCAAGTAGTTGGCTGGGAACATGAACAGGGAGTGAAAACGAACTCAGACTCCAACTCAGACTCAAACTCAAACTCTAGGTTCCTTTTCTGGTGACAAAGAAGATCAAAACATACAGCCAGAAGAAGTCAACAAAGTTAAAGAGTCTACATCAAAAGCCTCCAAGAAAGAATATGAATTGGTCTCAGGCCATGGAAGAGCTCAAAAAGGATTTGGAAAAGCAAGTAAGAGAAGTAGAAGAAAAATTGGGATGAGAAATAAGAGTGATGCAAGAAAGCCATGAAAAACAAGTCAATGACTTGCTAAAGGACACCCCCCAAAAAACTGAAGAAAATAACATATGAAAGAATAGACTAACAGATGTCAGAAGAGCTCCAAAAAGCCAATGAGGAGAAGAATGCCTTGAAAGGCAGAATTAGCCAAATGAAAAAGGAGGTCCAAAACACCACTGAAGAAAATACCACCTTAAAAATTAGATTGGAGCAAGTGGAAGCTAGTGACTTTATGAGAGATCAAGATATTATAAAACAGAACCAAAAGAATGAAAAAATGGAAGACAATGTGAAATATCTCATTGGCAAAACCACTGACCTGGAGAATAGATCCAGGAGAGATAATTTAAAAGTTGTTGGACTACCTGAAAGCCATGATTATAAAAAGACTCTAGACATCATCTTTCAAGATATTATCAAGGAAAACTGCCCTGATATTCTAGAGCCAGAGGGTAAAATAGAAATTGAAAGAATCCACCAATCACCTCTTGAAAAAGATCCCCAAAAGAAAAATCCTAGGAATATTGTCACCAAATTCCAGAGTTTCCAGGTCAAGGAGAAAATACTGGAAGCAGCCAGAAAGAGTATTTGAGTATTGTGGAAAAACAATCAGGATAACACAGTATCTAGCAGCTTCCACATTAAGGGATCAAAGGGCTTGGAATACGATATTCTGGAGGTCTATGGAGCTAGGATTAAAACCAAGGATCACCTACCCAGCAAAACTGAGTATTATGCTTCAAGGCAAAATATGGATTTTCAATAAAATAGAGGACATTCAAGCTTTCTCAATGAAAAGACCAGAGCTGAATAGAAAATTTGACTTTCAAATACAAGAATGAAGAGAAGCATGAAAAGGTAAACAAGAAAGAGAATTCATAAGGGACTTACTAAAGTTGAACTGTTTTGTTTACATTCCTACATGGAAAGATGGTGTGTGTAATTCATGAGACCTTTCTCGGTATTAGGGTAGTTGAAGGGAAAATACATATACATGTGCATATATATATATATATATACATATATATATATATATATATATATATATATATATATATATATATATATATATATATATATATGTATAGACAGAGGGCACAGGGTGAGTTGAATATGAAAGGATGATATCTAAAAAAATAAAATTAAGGGGTGAGAGAGGGAGAAAGGGAGAGATAGAATAGGCTAAATTATCTCACATAAAAGTGGCAAGAAAAAGCAGTTCTGTTGGAAGGGAAGATGGGGGAGGTGAGGGGGAATTAGTGAATCTTGCTCTCATGAGATTTGAGCTGAGGAGGGAATAACATACACACTCAATTGGGTATCTTACTGCACAGGAAAGTAAGGGAAAGGGGATAAAAAAGGGGGGATGATAGAAGGGAGGGCAGATAGGAGGAGAAGGTAATCAAAAGCAAACACTTTTGAAAAGGGACATGGTCAAGGGAGAAAACTGAATAAAGAGAGACAGGATAGAATGGAAAGAAATATAGTTAGCTTTTCACAGCATGAGTATTG
Source organism: Trichosurus vulpecula (assembly GCF_011100635.1). Lineage (NCBI taxonomy): Eukaryota > Metazoa > Chordata > Mammalia > Diprotodontia > Phalangeridae > Trichosurus > Trichosurus vulpecula. The sequence goes on along the minus strand of NC_050574.1, from coordinate 310,823,131 downwards.
TGGAAGGGTTTTACATAATGATACATGTATGACCTATGTTGAATTGTTTGCCTTCCTAGGGAGGGTGGGTGGGAAGGGAAGAAGGGAGAGAATTTGGAACTCAAAGTTTTAAAAGCAAATGCTCAAAAAAAGGTTGTTTTTGCATGCAGCTGGGAAACAAGATATATAGGGAATGGGGCATAGATATCTATTGTGCACTACAAGAAAGTAAGGGGAAAGGGGATGGGGGGAGTGGGGTGACAGAAGGGAGGGCTGTGTGGGGAATGGGGCAATCAGAATATACGTCATCTTGGAATGGGGGTGAGGGTAGAAATAGGGGGAAAATTTGTAACTCAAAATCTTGTGGAAATCAATGTTGAAAACTAAAATATTAAATAAAAATCATAAAATTAAAAAAAAAAAGAAAATGTCATCCATGATTTTAAAAATCATCTTCTTCATCATTTCTTACAATACAGTAGTATTCCATTTTATTAATATATTATAACTGGTTCATCCATTTCCCTTTTGATGGGCATCCCCTCAATTTCCAATTCTTTGCTACCATATAAAAGAGCTTCTATAAATATATATGATTTTTACATATGAATCATTTTTCTCTTTCTTTGATATCTTTGAGGTATAGATCTTGCAACAGTATTGTCGGATCAAAGGGTATGAACAATTTAATAGCTTTTTGGGCATGGTTCCAAATTGCTTTGCAGAATGGTTGGACTAGGTCACAGCTCCACCAACAGAGCACTAGTGTATTTTTTCTCACATCCCCTCCAGCATTTTTCATTTTCCTTTTTTGTCGTTTCAGCCAATCCGATGGATATGAAGTGATACCTCAGAGTTGTTTTAATTAGAATTTCAGTTATTATTATTGATCTATAGCATTTTCTATATAGTACTCTGAAGGATCATTAAAGGAATTTGCCTCTGTAATTGAAGATGCCTGGCACAGATAGATCCAAAAGGAAGAGTGAATGCCTTCTAAGAATGAAATCCTTCAGATTATCCTGTTTGTGGATGACATTGTGGTGATTTATTAAGACCTAGAATACCACAAAGTCTTCTAAAGAAGATTCACAATCTCCCATGAATTCGACCTAATAATTCATCTAGGTAAAATGTCAGTGGTGCAGTAAAGAGAGCACTAGAGTCAGGAAGATCTGACTTCAAATCCAGTCTTTTTTTGGTGACAGTTCTTCGCTTAATGCTATAATTTTATAAAACACCCAAGTCAAATGATTTCTTTCTTTGAGGGGGCCAGGCCCTTTTTCGTTCTGAACATTGAACACCACAGTCTGAACACAAAAGAATATTTTTAAAATACAGTTACATACTAGTTTCTTCACAGGGCAACTATTTTTCAACTACAGAAGTATAAGGACTTTAAACTAGCAAGAACTCTGTCAATTGGAATCTCTCTTTTTTCCCTCTCCTCTCCTTTCTTCCATCTTTCTTTTTTTTCTCTTTTCCCTCTCTCCTTTTCTCTTTCTCATCTCCTCCTCTCTTTCTTTGCTCCTCTCTCTTTTTATTTTTTCTCTCTTGTCTTCTCTCTTCTTTTTCTGTTTTTCTTCTCTTCTCTTCGCTTTCTTTTTCTCTCTTCTTCTTTCTCTTTCAAATCCAGTCTTATATACTTACTATTTCTGTGATCCTTGGTAACTCACTTAACCTCTATCTGCCTCAGTTTCCACATTTGTAAAATAAAGAAAATAATAGCATATTAACTCCAAGGGTTGTTTTGAGGATAAAATGAAATAATATTTATAAACTGCTTTGCAGACCTTAAAATTCTACATAAAAATAAGCCCAATAAATAAGCCCAATGCCTAGACCAGTGGTGTCAAACTCAAAGAGAAACAGAGGCCACTAATTCATTCATAAGGATCCCTGTGGACCACACAATGATGATTTTGAAATATAATATTATCTATGTCGTATTCAATTTTTACTCAGTTTGTTAAATATTTAGCAGTTATATTTTAATCTTGTTTGGGCCACACTTGAGAGTATTGGACTGTGACCCATGGACTATGTGTGTTTGGCACTTCTACTCTAGACAATGCCATATATATGGAATGATGGTAAATACTGAGTTCACCCATCAGTGCATATATCTTGGCTAGATACTTGAGGTGGACAAAGAGATAGGTCCAGAATTAAGTGGGAGGAAAAGAATGGACTGGATTGAATTTGAGGAATTGCATAAGACTTTTAAAGACCCTTAACTTCTCAATGAAAAGAGAAACCAAAGAAATCTTGCAACACCAGCACTTGTCCAGCAATGGCATATGGTTGTGAATGAGATCCCTAAGAAAGTTGGAATAAAGAGAGTTGCATTTTAGTAGACATCCATTTTTTAATAAGGTAGATGGGAGATTATGAGATAGTATGTAAAGAATGCTAGATTTGGTGGTGGAGGATCTGGGTGTGAATCCCATCCTCTATACTGTGTTACCTTGGGTTCCCTTTCTTCAAGCACTGTAAATTGGTGAAAGTAGAAGATGAAACTCTCCTCTTTAGAATTAAACGTAGAAGGGAGGGAGGGAGTGAGGAAGGACAAAAAGGTTCAAAATGAAAGCAAATTTGTTCATTATGAAGTAGGCATTCCCAAGAACACAGTAGGGGTGGGAAGATCTGGTGTGGGGCACTTGGGGAGTGTTGTGATGAGGATGTGAGTGAGGGGGAGGGCAGTTAGAAATGCGGAATGGGGCTTGTATTTCTGTAGTTAAAGGTTTAGAATCACTTCAGAAAATAGGAGAAGGTATGCAAACCATTGAGAAATGCATAATATTAGTGACTGGAGAGAAGTCTTTTGAGGGAGTCAGGTGACTGGACTATTGAAAACTCTCTCATGAGAGCAAGCCTTGAGGCAAGTGATGATGTGTCCTCCTAGGGCCAGGAGACCTACTTCACAGTAGTCAGGAGCCAGAGAAGGGATAACCTGGGAGTCCAGTCTAGCCTGGGAGGCATGAACGGCAGTTCAAGGTGGGTCAGGTACTGGAAAGGCCTTCAGAACACTGAAGAAGTCTGGAGCCAAGAGGTCGGAGAAGAGTGGCTTATATCAGGGCTGACACCAGGGATCCTGGAAAGATCCTAGAGTGAAGAGGCTAGAGGCAGGTGGTCAGGATCTGCTAGCGGGTAAGGGGAAGAGAATAATTGAGGTGTTTTGTGTTGAGTTTTTATAGACATGAATAAATATGTCATTCACATGGGTGAGTACCTTGACAACTGTATATTTAAATATTTCACAGCTGGTGCAGCATATCCATGCTTGAGCCCTAGCCTGAATTATTAATTAAGAGTGTTACTTATGGCAAAGTCCTTTCCTAAGGGAAATCATAGGTTTAAGATACTGGTAAGATTCTCCTGTGTACGTATAGCTATGTATACCTGCTCTGGGAATGAGAAGGGGAATCAGAAAAGTCATCTAATATTAGTGATTTCATCAAGATATGGAACCACAATAGCTCTTGATGATCATCACTTCCTTTTCTAGATGGTAATTGAAACATCTAGAAATACATTTTAGGTGATTTAGTCTAGGATTTTGCCAGAAAAAACTAAGTCAAACTGACTGGTCTATAGTTTTCAGACTTTCTTCTCTCTCTCTCTGTGTCTCTCTCTGTCTCTGTGTCTGTCTGTCTGTCTGTCTCTGTCTCTCTGTCTCTCTCTGTCTCTCTCTCTCTCTGTCTCTCTCTGTCTCTCTCTGTCTCTCTCTCTGTCTCTCTCTCTCTCTCTCTCTGTCTCTCTCTCTCTCACACACACACACACACACACACACACACACACCCTTCCACAATTCTGCATTTCCTCTCCATTAACTCACTTTCCATGATCTTTCAAAAACTTCTGTCAGTGGTTCCCACCTATGCTTTCTCTGAACCCCTTGAAATTTTCTTTCCACAGTTTAAAGTGCACATCAGACTATCCTTGGCTTTTCATTTCTTATTTTTCACAAATCCCAAGAGTGGTCACTTCCCTCCAAGGTTCCCATAATTTACACTTCAGTAAAGAGATCCCCTATGTTAGTGAGAAACAAATTCAGAATAGAATTCTCTATGTTGGTTTCTCCACTTTTTGAATGATGAAATTATTATCAAAGTGAATTAAAATTATTTCTTGCTTGGCTTAAGGCAGAGAAAATTCCAACATATACTTTGATAAATGAAGTTCCCACTTTCTGCTATTTTCCTCTTTGAATGTGATAATAAGTAACTGGGAAGTTGTTTGTAGGCAAAAGGGAGTGGATGTAGACATTTGATCAGAGGAAGTTATGAAGTTTTTAAGATGTGATTTGAGTACTATTTTAGGAAGATTTGTATGGCAGAGTTGTGTGGGATTGGAGGAGGAAGAGACTGGAGGTAGAGACACAATTGGATACTTTCAGACTCCCCTCTTTGAAAACAAAATAGTCAAAAAGTATTTGTTGATCGAATTCATCTTTGCTGAATGTTTCTGTTTTCTAAATAACTTCCTAGGGCCCCAGCTTTGGCTACACTTACCGTTCAAGGTCAAGTGTATTTTCCATGATATGTCCATAAGTTGTTTACACATGGTTTCTTGATCCTCAAATTTTTCAGTTGCCATTTCTTGGTTGGTTAGTATTATGGTTTCTAAATCTTTAACAATCCATAATATATCTCCCAGTTGCTCACTATAGATAATTAAGGGTGAAACCTCATTTGTTCTTTATGATGTTTGCTAGTAAACTTCAATCTCCCAAGGGTTGAGAACTTAAAATCATCTGCTATGGGGGAATCTGGAAGAATTCTTTGAACACATTGACAAATGATTCACTCTTTAAAGGGGCCATGGAAAAAGACACACAATAAATATTTAATTCAAGCTGGGGCTCAAGCATGAATGTGTGCTGCAACAGCTGTGAAATATTTAAATGTCCGGTTGTCAAGGCACTCGCCCATGTGAATGACATATTTACTCATGCCTATAAAAACTCAACACAAAACACTTCAAATTGCTTGTTTATCTGAGCACAGAAGATTGAAGACAGTTGATCAAAACCTATCTTCCTTCCAGAATTGTCCCTAAAGATGTGTGAAAGAGATACATATCAAGCTGTCATCTTATATACTCTGGCTGTTTAGAGGGAAGCTGTGAATGATGGATTTGGAAACTTTGCATTATGGGGGAAATCACAGTTATATTCCAATATCCTGACCAATTTCATTTAGATAATTTTGGCCTGTACTAACTTTATTCTATCTTGTCCTTAATTATTAGTCTCTTTTGATATTACAAACTGCCTATTATAGAAGAGGTGCAGCATTTTTGGTATTATGAAATGTCCCATTTAATACACAATTTTAACATTCATTCATTCATTTTTTCATTTATTTGTGAATGTATGAACTCAGCAGGTCATTACTGAACACCTAGTATGCCCAGCTCTGTGCTAGATGCTGTGGGTAATAGAGACAAAGTTATTGAGGAACTAACCGACTAGCTTGCAATACTATATTACATAAGCATAGCGCATTATATCTTTGCAATGTTCTCTTACTTCAATGATCTCATTCGACTTTCAAAATAGTCCTTTAAATTAAATGGATATGGATTATTATCTCTATTAGATGAAGAAATAAATGCTGAAAGAGCCTAAGTGACTTGACCAAGGTCATAACTCATTAGCAACATTCTCAGAACTAGAACTCAGGTCATCTTACTCTTACCTGAGTATACAATGAGCTTGCTTTACTGCTATAAATGATTCTTGTTTTCAAGGGAAAGGGCTTGACAGGAAAGTGGCTATATAGTGATCACAGACCATGAGACCATAGAATCTCAGAGGCCACCTTGTTCAAGTCTACCACCAGTTCTTGAGCAGGTGATTCCTTTTGCAAAGGCTATGCAGCCTAACTGAAGACCTCCAGATCTCAATGGAGCTACCTCCTGAGGCAGTTCATTCTATTTCACAGTCTTTTCACATATTGCTCCCTACCACACACTTTGTGATTCAGCCACACTGGACTCCTTGCTATTCGTTAAACCTGATGCTCCCTATCTCCCCTCTGTGCCTCTGTACCGATTGACACTCAAGCTTGTAATGCTCTTCCTCTTCTCTACCTTTTGGAAATTCTAGTTTCCTACAAGTCTTAGTTCTACTGCCACCCTCTGCCTGTTAGTTCCTTCTCCTCTAAGGTTCCTATTTGTGCATTTGTTATCTAACATATTAGAATGTAAGCTCCTTGAGGGCGGGGACTGTTTTTTTCTTTGTATCTCCCAGTGTTTGGCATATAGTTAATAAGCTGCCTATTTCTAAATGAATTAAGTATTTGTTGTGTGTCTTTTTCCAAGGCCCCTTTAAAGAGTGATTCATTTGTCAGTGTGTTCAAAGAATTCTTCCAGTTTCTCAAATAGCACATGATTTTAAGTTCTCAAGCCTTGGGAGATTAAAGTTTACCAGCAAACATCATAAATAAGAAACTTTTTCTTCATATCAAGCTTAAATTTACCTCTCTTCAATTTTCATTTGTTGCTCCTATTTTTGTTCAATAGGACAAAAAAGGGACAGATCTAATCCCTCTTCGACTGCATATGCGTAGTTGAAGATGGATATTGTATCCTTCCAAGTCTTCTGTTTTCCAGGCTAAATATCTTCAGTTACTTCAATGGATTTTCTTTGTTTGGCATGGTCTTAAGTGTAATCATAAATCTGACAATTCTTTTCTGGATGCACTATAGTGCAGTGGTGTCAAACCCAAAGAGAAACGAAGGCCACTAAACCATACATAAAGAGCTCTCTTGGCCCCATATTGACTTAAAAACCTTATATTAATATTATCTATGTTCTATTGTATTTTTATTTCTTTTGTTAAATATTTCTCAATTACATTTTAATCTGGTTTGGGCCACACCAAGAAGTGTATGGGCTGCTTGGAGCTATGTGTTTGACACCTCTGTTCTGATGTATCAGTGTCTTTACTAAAATGTGATCAGGGTAGAGGCCTGTTATCATCTTCATTTTGGACCTAAGGCCTCTCTTAATGCAGCCTAAGGTGGTCATACAGTTCACTAAGACTTTCAGATCTTTTTTTCATACAAATTATTTTCTATCCATTTCCTTCCTATGTTGTGTTTGTATAGTTTACTTTTTGAAATCAAATATAAAAGTGAACATTTATTACTTTTAAACTTTGATCTTATTAGATACTGCTCATCATACTAGCTTGTCAAAATTACTGTGAATCCTGTCTATTATCCAATATACTGGCAACCCCTTGGAACTTTGTGTCTACTGAAAATTTGACAAGGATGCCTTTTGAACCTTTATCCACATTACTGATAACAATGTTTAAGTGCACAAGGCCAAGGATAGAACCTAGGCTAGAAAAATCCCCCCAAGGTAGTGTTGATATATTAACAAATACTGTTTGGGCCTATTCATTCAACCAGTTCTGCATTGACCTAAGTATACTGTTATCTAGATCTTACATTTATATCTTGTCTACAAAGAAACCTTGAAAGACTTTGTTGAAACCCAAGTGTACAATGTCTATAGCCATCAAATGACCTGCTAGTCTAGGAAGTCAGCCAGAAAAGGAAATGAGGTTGACATGATTTGTTCCTGATGAAGCCAAATTGTGGGCTTTTAGTGATTGCCTTTTGCCTTTCTAAATGTTAATAAGCCATGTCTTTTAAAATGTGTTCTAGAAGTTTGCCAGAAATAGTCAAGCTTGCTGACCTCTAGTTAGCAATGTCCATTTTTATTTCTTTGGAAAAAATGGGACAGCATTCGCCCTTTTTCAGCCCTGTGGCATGATTCCTAATTAATCAAAAGTCAATAATGTTTATTAAACAACTACTATATCCAGGCATTGTGCTATGTTTTGGGGATACAGAGACAAAAGCAAAACAGCCCCTGGCTGGGAAGAACTGTATTTGAATGGGGAAACATCATGAAGGTATATAAAACATAAACAAAATGAGCTATCAGATAACTTTGGGGAGGAGAAGGAACTAGCAGATTGGATGACCAGAAGGACCTCATGTAGGATATGGCACTTGAGCTGAGTCTTGAAGAAACCCAGAGATTCCAAGAGGTGGAGGTGAGGAGAGAATGAATTCCAGGTATGGGATATAATTAGTACCAATCTCAAAGATGGGAGATGGAATTTCATGTATAAGGCCAGGAAGAAGACCCAGTTTGGGTAGAAAGTAAAGTGCATGGAGGGTAATAATCTATAATAATGCTGGGAAGCTATAGAGATCTCCATGATCCAAAGATCAGTGAAAACTGCTCTGGAATTGTGCTTGATGATTCTTTCAGTATCTTACAGCATAGTTCATTTGAAGTTGGGAAATTGAAGTAATTGAGGGCAACTGGGTGCTTTTTTCTTTCTTAATCTTGGGTTTCAACTCCCTTTTAATCATTCTGTTTCATTCCTTCCAATCAAAAGATAATTCTCCTTGGAAGAGAAAATAGAACTGAAATAAGATTCAAGGAGTTCTACCTTCTTGCTAAGTATGTCTGTGATCGTCATGTTTTCCACTTTAAATACTAGTTTGATATCTTTTTTATCCTTCTTAATTCTAACACATCTAAAAGATCAGCAATTAATTCTTCTTTCTGTCATAGTCATCTATTATATATGCTTATGATTATATCATCACTGTTTCTTTCTTCATTTATCATTCTGGATCTGGAGAGAATGGCTTGCCTCAAATATTCAGTAAATATTTTAAAATCTTATATATATCTGTATATATCTATATATAATTATTTTAAAATATTGTTTATATATTTTTAAAAGAATTCTTATTGATACTGTTTACTTTTATGTCAACTAGTTTTCTCCTAGTATCCCACTTCCTTCTCATTCCACAGAGCCATCCCTCATAGCAAAGTTTTTTTTTTAAAGAAAAAGAAAGAAGAGAAAAAAATTCATCAAAATGCATCAATATGTTGGGAAAATGTGACACATTATATAAGTTGTTCCAGAATTATGGACCCCCTCCCACCTTCCATCTCTGCAAAGGAGCTGGGAGAAGGATCTTCTCATCTTTGTTCTTTGGGACCAAGCTTGTTCTTTGCAATTTTTCAACATTCATTTTGATTGTTTCATGTTTGTTGTTCTTTCCATTTACTTTGTTGTTGTCATTTTGTATTTTGTTTTGCTGGCTTTGCTTACTTTATATTGCATCAATTCATATACATTTTTTTTCATGCTTCTTTGTATTCATTATATTCTTTTTTCCTTAGAGTAATTTTCCATTGCATTCACGTATCACAATTTGTTTAGGCATTCTCCAGTTGATGTGCATCCACTTTATTATTTCTAGTACTTGGCTACTACAAAAAGTTCTGCTATAAATATTTTGGCATATATTAGACCTTTATTTTTGTTAACAACCTCTTTGGGGTATACAACTAGCAATGGAATCTCTTGGTCAAATGGTATGGACATTACTTTATCTGTTTTTCCACAGCCTCTTCAACACTGATCATTCCCTAACTTTTGTCATCTTTACCAATTTCCTTCATGTGAGGTAAAACTTCAGGTTTGTTTTGATTTGTATTTTTCTTCATAGTAGTAATTCAGAGTATTCTTTCACATGGTTGCTAATAGTTTGCAATTCTTCTTCTGAAAACTGTTTGATCATATCCTTTTATGGTCATCTATTGGAAATGGCTTTTGGTCTTTCTTGGGTGCCTTTCCCTTCCTGAAAGTCTCTTCTCTACACCCACTGAACAGGGTTATTGTGAGTTTCAAATATGATACCATTTGTAAAGTACTTAGCACAGCACTGGGCCCATAGTAGGCACTATATAAATACTATTATTATTATCATCCTTTAATCCTACATTTCCACATGAACACTCACGACTTAAGTTCCTTGTCCCTTTTGTCAGGTGGAAAAGGGAGCTCAGAGAATTATGTTCCCATTTGTATAGCATATCAAGGCTTGAAAGGCACTTTACCTATATTATCTCATTTGAGTCTCACGATAACCTTGTAAACTAGCTGCACCATTTACAAATACAGAAACTGAGGCTGAGAGAGGTTAAATGATTTCCATGGGTTCATTTAGTTAATAAGTGAAGAAGAATTTGCACTCAGCTCTTCCTGACGCCAAGTTCCAGTGCTCTATTCACTCACCTGGCTGCCACAGTCTTAAGACTTAAGGGAATGAAATGAACATCTATTCTAACATCTTCATGAAATAGGAATCTTGTCTATAACATCCTGCTCTCTCCGTCTCTTTCCACATACATGACACATACATATGTCTATATACGAATATATGCATGCATATATGCACATGTATGTTGTAATATTCTTTTACAACATACACGGACACACATTATATATATGTGTGTATGTATGTATGTATGTATGTATACCCTTTGCCACAGAGGGATGTTCCCAAACACTACCACAAGAATCTAGACAGCTGGGGAAAGAATGAATAGACACACCTATCTCAGCTTGCCTTCCCTACTTCCCTGTAGTTTAGCAGCATGCTAGTGAAGAAATATGACATCCCCACTTCTGGGAAGGTCCTCTTTTGGAAACATAGATGACAAAACAGACTGCATTCTCATTCCCTGGTTCACTTGGATCTTACTCTCACTTTATGAATAACAAAGTCAACCCAAGGCAAAAATAGGTTAACCACATTAAATATATTGGCTCTAGTAACAGCCCTTCCTTCTTTGTGAATATCCCTAGGAAAGTTATGTCTGCCTATGTCTTGCAACAGGAACTTAGCTACATGTGATATTAGCAAGTTACCAGTAGTGCCTTCCTTTGCTTCATTGTTCCACCAGCTGAGTTCTCAACCTCACCACAATTATTGGCCATGTTTTCAACCCTAAATAATAGGCATGCAAACTCCAATTAACCACCTTCAGCTTTGGGGAACCAACCCGCTCACAAAGAAATGGATCCCATCATAAGAGCTTTAATGATTAAGAAGCTCTTTAAAAAAAAAGAAATTTCCTGCTTTAAACTTCCAGCCACTGATCTTCAGACTGCCCTCTGGGGACAAGGAGAATAAATCTAATCCCTCCCCAACATGACAGCCCTTTAAGGACTTGGAGACACTGATCATGTTGGTCTTTTATTTCTCTATCTGGCGTTGTCAGCCTGAGTCAGACACATTGGGTGATGTAGGGCCACAGAGTTTATAAATCCAATAAAAGGGAAATTTCAGAAGATTGCATAGTTTCGCATTTAAAAAGATATCTTTTGGTTTTTTATTATCTTCCTTTCCTACTATACCTCTCCCTCCTTCTCCAAGAGACGTATTCCTCATAATAAAGAATAAGGCTAAAAAAAGGACAATAAAATTAGCCAACACAACAATGAAGTTCAACATTATAAAATCTCTCTCTTCCTTTAATATACAGCTCAAGTATCATTCTATATGTGAGTCATTCCTGATCTCAACAGCTAGTATTCTCTCTCAAACTAGATTATCATATTTTATTACTTCATATTTATTCTGTGTATATATATAATATTGGATTATATATATTATATGTACATATACATATATCTATACCCAGTGTATGTATATGTCCGTGCATATGTGTGTGTATACACAAACACATGCACACACACACGTACATACATACACATATATTTCAATATATTTCCTTGTCTACCCTGATGACATGGAAGTTCTTTGTAATAGGGATTGTTTCATTTATTTTGTTTGTATCCCCAGCACCTAACACAGTGCCTGGTGCATAGTAGGTGAATGATAAATGCTCGCTGGCTTGATTCCACACCCGTGATCCCCCCCACCTCAGCAAAGAAGGGAAGCAAGAACATTTTCACTTATCTTCTTTGGGAATAACATTGGTCATTACAATTTCACAGCATTCAGTTTCAGATTTGGTTGTTCTTTTCATTTGCATTTTTATAGTCACTGTGTATATTGTCTTCCTGGTGCTGCTTACTTAAATATGCACAGTTTCATGTTTTTCCATGCTTCTCTGTATTCTTCATATTCATCATTTCTTACAATGCAGTAAAATTCCATTACAGTCATGTACCACAATTTGTTTAGCCATTCTCCTTTCAATAGGTACTTATTTTGTTTCCACAATGTCTTTGCTACTATAAAAATCAAATGCAGCTATATTTAAGATTGCATTTCGTGAAGGATAAATATTTAGATGAGCATATAGACTAGTACCTACAATGAAAACACTATAAAATTAACTACTTTCAAAATATAACTTCCTGATTGATATATTTTCATCAAGCTGATAAAATATCTTTGAGGGATATTCCATAGAGTCAGACAGACTTGAATTCAAATCTGACCTTACACTTACTAGATGTGATTCTGGGCTTAACCCTGTTTGCCTCAGTTTCCTCATCTGTGAAATGAGCTAGAGAAAGAAATGGCAAACCACTCCAGTATCTTTGCCAAGAAACCCCCAAAAGGAGTCACAAAAAATTGGAAGTGACTGAAAAACACCTAAATAACAACAACCTAACAACTGAAAACCCTCCTCCTTCTTCATGTCTCTCAGGAAATGATCAGAGGGTTGATAACAAAATCCAATGAATTAGCTGTTCACTTTAGACTCTACACCCCACAAATACTCTAGCCATTGACTAATTTATTGAGCATTGTTATCAGCACCATTCTAGGAATACTGAGAAACGCAAGAGAAACTGTCTTCCCTTTTCTGCATAATCTAGTTGAAGGGGTGAGAAATATATATATATATATGTATATATATATGTATGTATATATACATATACATATATATACATATATACATATACATACATACATATATATATATGAAAAGCTAAAAGATAATACAAGACGATATGAGTGGTTACGTAGGATGGCTAGTGGGTTTTGAGACAGATCTAGGTTCAAATTCTAGTGGTGCCACTTACTGTCCATGTGACTTTGAGCAAGTTGCCTAAATTCCCTAGGTCTAAATTTCCTTATCTGTAAAATGGGAGGAGGGGATTGGATGTGAAGACCTCTTATATTTCTTCCAGCTTTAATTCCTACTCAGAGAAGTCCTATTATGAGCTATTGGTCTGGTGATCCAGAAATGGTATTTGGAGATGGTATTCACCCCAGCCCCTTCTCTTCATTTGAAGCAATGATAACACATAGAATCTTAAAATCTTAGAGCCAGAAGGGATGTTAGCAATTAGTTAGTCCAAATTTTACATATGACAGAACATCCTCAGAGGTAAAGTAGCTTGTTCAAGGTCATGGCTAATCAGTGGTAGAGCTAGATTGGTGGGACCCAGGGGTCCTAACTCCCATGATCAATTCCTTTGTCCTTGTTCATTTTCACTCTTCCCCAGCAACTATCAAATTATTTCAGACCATGGCCGTGTTTCTTTTTATGAGAATCTTTTTTTCTATCGGGTTCCTCCTCAGTCTCAGTTTGGAAAATCCCCAGAGAGACTAATTTTGAGGACAGCTGAACTAATCATGAATATCCTGCTGAGTTGGCTTGAGAGAAATCACCCACTCTGTGGAGCTCCTCTCCCTCACCCCTCCTCAACTCCCCCAGTCCCTGGCCTACACACAATTAGGCAGTCAATACCCCAGAGAGGAAATGCAATGACATACCCTCTTTTTCTCTCTTTGAAGAACGAAAGACTAATTTGCCTGTGTCAATCCCAGATTGATTCTTGGTTGCTCCTATTGGCCTCGTTGCATTGGCTCAGGGCATTTATACCTGTCTATCCTTGGCTCAGTCCTACTATGTGGGGAAGCTTAGCTTTCTTTTTAGTGGCTACCAAGAGCCCAAATGTAAATGCTCTTCCTTCATCTGTATAACAGATAACAGGCATTCCCATATGTCTGTTCAGCCAATACGCTTTTATTAAACACTATTGCCAGGCACTTTGCTAAACTCTGGAGATACAAACAAAGGTTAAAACATAATCTCTCCCCCTAATGACCTCACATCCCAATGGGGTAGACAATATTAAAAAACAAGGTATGCACAAGATCTATACACCATTAATGGAACATGATATCAGAGGGAATATGCTAGGATTGGGGGTGAGGGACTGCGAAAGACCTCTTGAAATTAGTGGGATTTGAACAGTCTTGAAGGAAGCCAGGGAATCAAGAAAACAGAGGTGAGGTAGTGGAGCATTTGAGGCATAAGGCATAGCCAGTAAAAAGGCAAGGACTTGAACTACGGAGTGTTGTATGAGAGGAACATAGCCTGGTAGAGTAAGTAGGTGCAGGGCAGTGAAGTACGGAGACAGGAAACTAGGAAGAGCTTTGAAAGCCAAACCAGAGGATTTTATGGTTGATCTTGGAGGTAAGAGGGAGAAAAGGGAATTGGCCAGAGGTGATGAGGGGGAGGTTAGGGGTGGTCTATGTGTGTGACATGGTCAGGTTTGGGTTTTAGGAAGATAACTTTGGAAGCTGATTATAAGAAGGAATGGAATGGCGAGAGATGTGTGTTAGGGAAACCAGTTAGAAGGCTTTTTATCAGAGTACAGTGGGCAGGGGGTTGGGGGCCTATGGCAGTGCAGCAGTTCCATGAGTGGGGAGGAAGGGACATAAAAGACATGTGGAGGAGGCAAAGATAAAACCTGTCAAAAGATTGGTCATGTGGAGTGAGTGGAAGGGAGGAGTTGAGAATGTCAATGAGGTTGTCAGTCTGAGTGATGGGAGGATTGTTGGTTCCTTCAATAGCTATAAGGATGTTCAAAAGTGGGGACGGGGTTTGTCTTCTTTCAGAAGGAAGGTAACATTGAGACAGACACCTTAAAAAAGCAAACAAAACAAAAGCTTTATTCCCCACTGCCATCTGAAATCTCTAGCACAGACCATGCACAAAGAAATCTAATAACACTGTCAAATCTAATAATCACATCAAGCCAAAGAGGATCAAAAGCAACATATGCCTGATCATATTGGAATGAAAGTGGAGTTGAAGAAACAGGGTCTGAGGCAGCCAAATTCAAAGGGAGAGGGGAGAAAATCATTCCTCCATACCTAGGTGTTTTGAGGATTTTGAAAATAGTTTTGAAAACTGGAGGGATTTATTCTTTGCCTTTTCTCCCAGAGGAATGATCAGGAGCCCAGAAGAATAGTCATTCTTTCTGTAGCACATAAGTATTAGATGATTTTCTTACATAAGACTCCCCTCTGGAACTGAAACATGGTATCATTAAGGTATAAACCAGTGCAAAGTGAATGGGGGACACCAAGTTTGCATGCAGTGTCCTCAATTCCTGAACCTAAAGTTGAATATGAATTGTGCTGAGTAAACCAAATAGCAAGCAAATATATATTATAAACTGTGGAAAAGGATGTGTGTTCTAAAGGAGACTGGAGGTCAAGAGAGCTGGGAACCTTGCCACTGCCAAACTGCATGACCTTGGGTAAATCTAGGTCTCAGTTACTTCACCTATAAAATGAAATAAAACCAGTTTTCTATTTCTTTCTCCTTCTTCCTTCCTTCCTTCCTTCCTTCCTTCCTTCCTTCCTTCCTTCCTTCCTTCCTTCCTTCCTTCTATTCTTCCTTCCTTCCTTCCTTCCTCCCTCCCTCCCTCCCTTTCTTTTCTTTTCTTTCTTTCTTTCTTTCTTTCTTTCTTTCTTTCTTTCTTTCTTTCTTTCTTTCTTTCTTTCTTTCTTTCTTTCTTTCTTTCTTCCTTTCTTCCTTTCTTCCAAACAACTTATGCAACAGAGTTACAGAGACTTTAAATGACTTACTTTAAGGGGGCAGAGTTTGTTAGTGGCTGAATTGGAACTATAACTTGTGTTTTGTTCTAAGTCCAATTTCTTTTCCATTCCATCAAAGCCTTTATTGCCCCACTCATGGGGTTTCTGTGAAGGTCAATTTTTAGATGTTGTTGCTCAGTCATTTTCAGTCATGTCTGACTCTTTGTGACCCCATTTGGGGTTTTCTTGCAAAGATACTGGAGTTGTTTGCTATTTCTTTCTCCAGTTCATGTTACAGATGAGGAAACTGAGGCAAACAGGGTTGTGCCACTTGCCCAAGGTCACAAACTAGTGTCTGAGGTCAAATTTGAAATTAGGTCTTCTTGTCTATAGCCCTAGCACTCAAAGGAGATCTTAAATATGTTCATAATTCTGCTCTCTGGAGTCATGCAGAACAAATCTAATAATCCCTCCTCTATATGACAATCTTTCAGATGCCTGAAAGCAGTTATTTCAAGCTTACTCAATGGGATATTCAAATACCACTGGGCTAAAAGAGACCTTAGAGAAGATCTAGTCACAGAATCTCTGAGTTGGGAGGAAGATTAGTGACCACTTTGCCCAACTTTTAGAGGAGTCCCCAGGAAGTGGTCATTTAGTGTTTATTTGAAGACCTCTAAGGATGGAGAACCTCCTACCTCCCAAAGCAGTCCAATTCTAGACAATTCTAGCTGTTAGGACATTCCTTCTTACATCAAACCTCCCTCTGGGCAACTTCTGTCCACTTCTCTCTCTTCTGCCCACTGGGGCCAAGCAGAGCAAATCTAATCTCTTATCCACATGATGACCCTTCAAATACTTGAAGGCAACTATCATACCTCCACCTTCTCCCCAAAAGGCTTCTCTTCAATAGTCTAAACATCCCCAGATATTTCAAGTGGTCCTTCTATGGCACAGTATGCGCTCTTTTGCCAGTCCTAGTTTTTTCATTTTACAGATGAGGAAACTGAGGCTGAGAAAGGTGAATTGATCTACCTGAGGAGATACAGCTAGATGGTGACTCATTCAACACTTTAATGTGTCTTTGAATTCTATGTCTAATTCCTTTTCCATTATATCACAGTGCCCTCATTACCTCCCTTATTGGGTTGCTTGGGGATCATTGAGGTCATAAGTGTGAAAGTACTTTGACAAAAAATGAGTGTAAATAGGATGAGACTAGACTTTCAATTTTAGTAGTGTAGGGAACTCTCAGGTGAGAAAATTTCCTCTGCCCATGAAAATCAGTACTTTCTCTGCCACCTAGAGTCTTGGGGCAGTCTTTCTCAATTTTTTTAAATCTCAGGACCTCTTTACACTATTAAAACATATTCATGATTCCCCTAAGATCTTTTGTTTATGTGGGTTCTATCTATCAATGTTTACCATTTAAATGTCAGTAGTATTATGAAAATAAATTTGCCCCCAAGTTGCCCTTAGAGATGTTAGTTACTCCAGGGATCCCTAGTCCATATTTGGCAAACCACTATCTTAGGGACTTGCCTGGGACACTGAGAGGTTAAGTGACTTGTGAAGAGCCACCCAGACAGTTTGGACCAGTCGCGACTTGAATACAGGTCTCCACTCTGACAGGGCCAGCTTTCTATTTACCACACCACATTGTGTTACTTCTCTGCCATGTGAATAAAAGGCATTCATGTTGTCATCCCACTGTGTCCAAGGTCACCTACAGATGTCTCCCTTTGTCATTGTCTTTCTGTGGGTCAGTTTGAGTTTGGAAGGGAAAAAAATGCCTACAGTGGCATTTTTCAAGCTCTCCTGCTTGGTATATTGATGGTGCTGTCAGAAGTCACTGCAGTTTGCTGGCAGCTGTACCTCCTCCCCCCCAATCACTTCCATTTCCTCAGGGATAAAATGAGGAGCCCCCTCCAGTGTAAACAGCTTTAGACTATTGTGCTAACATAGGAGAACTCCCTAGGCTTTTGTGATATGAAGCATGTTTTGTCAATGCGAAGAGATTGCTATGAAATTATTTTTACAGACAAGGAGACAAGAGAGTTCAAGAGCAGAGAAAGCTGATTCCAGGGGGGAAATATTCATATTAAAAAGTGGATATTTCAACTGTCTTTTGGGATTGGGTCTATATAGGAAAATTGTAAAGTCAATCAACTTCTTTGTCTATTGCCTTGAGTCTTCCCTTTCTGCTCCATTATTCCTTCTCCCTGGTCTTCATTCATTAATTTCTTCAGGAGCTCAGGGTCCACATATTTTCTTTGAACATTTCCATGCCATGCTTTTTCCTCTCTGACTTTCATTCCCATCTCTTTCCCATAAGAACCTTCGACTCCGCTTTGGGAGCCACCCTGGGTTCTGATAAGCGAGCTTTCCCCTTACCCTATCTAGAACCTGGCCTCTGTGCCACTTCCTGGGCCCCTGAATACCATACTGCCATGTGCCCCTTCCCTCTTTGTCTTCTTCCCTTTATGTTGGCTTTCCCCATTAGAACGTATACTACTGGAAGGCAGAGCCTGTCTTACTTAAATTTGTATTCCCAGAACTTCACATAGCACCTGGTTTATAGTAAATGTTTCCTTCCTACCTTCCTTCTTTCTTTCCTTCCTTCCTTCCTTCCTTCCTTCCTTCCTTCCCTCCTTCTTTCTTTCCATCCTTCCACTCTCTCCCTCTCCATTTCTTTCCTCCCTCCCCCTTTCCTCTATAGAAGAGTGTGCTGGAGCCAGCTGTTGCAACAATCTGCTAGTGGCTGCTGAAGGGGTGTAAGACCCACCAACAACCAGCACACAGAAAGCTGCCAGTACAGGTTCTTTTGATCTACTCTACTAAGGAAAGCAACGTTAAGGGGTTAACAATCTTACTTTAATCCAGCATACAAATATTATTCACTTAGTTCAGGGGAAAAAGCCAGCATGCTGAACTTCAGAGCAAATACAAACAAATTACAAACATCAATAGACAAACTTGTCTGATTCAAATCTCAGTGCATAGTTACCAGAGTTTAACGAAGTCCGAACATCCAGGTTTACAGGCTGGAGGGCTCTTAACTACAGCTGCCCAGAGTCTCCACATCAGCACACTTCCAAGAGTGAGAGCCCTCCTCAAATAGCTCTGTTTTCTCTTTTTATGCACTCTTTAGCCATCATCAAATGTCATCTGAGTGACCAGAACTTAGGCTGTTGCTATTGGCTCTGGTCTTAGCAACTCCCCTTAGGACCCTGAGGGCTTCATGCACACATAGGCTTAGCACCTAATAGATAGGGGTTTGGGCCTGGGGCTTAGCACCTAATAAAACTCAATCAAATACACCCAACTTAATTGATATTAGGCCAGCTTGAACCATTTCTCTTAAGTTGATTGTTAAGTTTTCATTGTGAGCATGTACACTTTGGAAATCATTAAATGATATATTAAGACTTGGGTCAAAGTGGATGGGATGATGATAGAGGGGAGCATCTATGAGGCACAGTGGAAGGAGAAGGCAAAGGAGAACAGTGGAACTGGGAATGGGAAGGGATGAAATAGCAGAGAAAGGATTTTTTTTTGTCCCAGGAGACAGGCTCTGAATTATAGCAAAGATGTAAGAATTCCCTAGGATAGGATTGGAATATTTAGTTAATTGGATCTAGAGATGAGAAGGTAATGGCAGTGGGAGTTTAGAAGATCTTGAGATGAAGAAGGTCAATGATAACTGTGCCCAATTGGGAATGTAGGTGAATGAGACCTCTAATACTGGGCATTGGTCAGCAGGGCTTCTTTTTAGTAGTGAGAGTCTCTACTTTCCTGATATGAGATAAAATCCTACCCTCAAGGAGCTTACAGTCACTTTGGCAAGCCAAGAATTAAATATAGGCAATAGTTATATAAACCAAGGCAGAATATAATTAATCAATTAATCAACAAGCATTTATTAATTACCTACTATGTCTCAAGCATGCTAATTACTAGGAATACCAATAAAAATGGAACAATTCCTGCTCTCAAGGAGCTTGCATTCTAATTGGAGAGACAAATTCATATATATGTATATAATGAGAATACAAATAAATGCAAAATAATTAAATGCAAAGTTCTGTGGGAGGGATGTCTCTAACAGCAGGGGGAATCATTAAGGTTTCACATAGAAGGTGGTGCTTGAGTTGCATTTTAAAGAAAGGGAGGGGTTTTATTAGGCAAGGATAAGGAGGGAGTGCATTCCAGGCATCAGGGACAGCCAGTACAAAAGGAGTACAAAGATGGGACATAGAAGGATGTGTGTGTGTGTGTGTGTGTGTGTGTGTTTGTGTGTATGTGTGTGAGAGAGAGAGAGAGAGAGGCAGACAGACAGACACACAGACAGACCCAGAAGCAGAGAGACAGAGAGGCAGACAGACAGGTAGACAGGCAGACAGACAGAGACAGAGAGATGAGGAGAGACAGAAAGAAGGCCAAGCAAGTTTGGCTGGATTGCAGAGTTGGGATGGGACAGTAACATACAATAAGGCTGAAAAGATAAGCTGGGGCCAGGTTGTGAAGGGTTTTAAAAGCTCAGCAGAGAAGTTATTTGATTCTAGAACAGGAGCTCTTAACCTTTTTGCGTCATGGCTGCCTTTCTCAGTCTGGTAAACCATGTGGACCCCTTTTCTCAGAATGTTTGTTGCCTTCATGAATAATTAAAGGAAATGCTGAATTTCATTTAGAGGTTAGTGAAAATAAAGACTCAATTTTTTTTCTTATCATCCAAGTTCACAAAACATCTAAAACTTATCCACAAACCCCCATTGGGAGTCTGTGGAGTCTATATTAAGAGCTCCTGCCCTAGAGGTACTAGAACATATTGTAATGTAGGTAATAGAGGTAGCTAGAATGTATTGAGCAGGGCAGGAATGTAGTCAAGTCTGTGCTTAAGGAAGATCACATTGTCACTTGTGGAGGACTGGATGGATTAAAAATAGATTTGAGGCAGAGAGACCAGTCAGGAAGCTACTACAATAATCTAAGTGAGAGGTGATAAGGACCTGACCTAAGTGGTGGCCATGTGAGAAGAGAGAAGGGGCCAGATATGAGATCTATTGTGGAGATAGAAAGAATAAGATTTGGCAAATATTTGGGCATGTGGGGCAAGGGAGAATGAGGAATCAAGGATAACACTGAGATCTTGGAAAACTAGAGGGAATGTTGCCTTTGACAGAGAGAAGGAAGTATGGAAGAGAGCTGAGTTTTGGCGGGGGAAATGACAGGTCCTGTTTGAGACATGCTAAGTTTGAGGTGACTCCGGAACATCTAAGTTCAAATGTCCAATAGACAATTGGTGGTGTGGGACTGAAGTTGAGGGGAGAGACCAGAGCTAGATAAGCAGATCTGGGCTTCATCTGCATAAGATGATAATTAAACCCACAGGAAGCCATGAGGTTAGTAAGAGAGAGAAGGTGTGTGGGGAGAGGAGGAAAGAGGGCTCAGGATAGAGCCATGGGAAACTCTAACATTTAAAGGCTATAATGTGGAAGGTGAACCAACAAAGGAGAATGAGATGGAACAGACAGGTAGGAGAAACAGGAGAGAGGAGTGTTACAAAAACCCAGAAGACTGGAAATATTTTCACTGGCTATTTAAAATGGAAAGGATGCATTCTTTTCTGTGAACTTTGAAATTCAATGGCAAGGCAAACTCACTACTTCTATTCCCTAGTTTAAGTCCACTAACCATAAGAATAGCATGACAGATGAAATATATCTTGGATTTTTTTTTGAGAAAAGGACTTCGTTCTTAATGTCTGAATGTTACAAGCCAGATAAAATGCTTTATTAAAATACATTGTCTGTGACTGAATGGTGTCCACTTGAATTCAAAACCAAGGGAAGGAGAGAAATCCATATTGATGGGTCCCAGGCCTGACAGGTCAGGCAAGTAACATTTTAAAAACTCCTTGAGTAGGGGTCGAGAGGGAGGGGTGGCTTCATTTGACAGTAAGGAAGTGATTTATACAGTAAGCACACAGGAGATCATATCCCATTAGATGCTTGACCAGCTTTGGAGTACTGTCAGTGACTGGTCCTCTGGGCCCTCTAACAGCAGATTTCTTTCCCTCAGGCTATGATCTCTTCTCATATTCTCTGCCCTAACATCCAGAGCATGTTCTGCTCTCTTAGTACTTATTCCCCATTGGGCAAGGTTCATGGGGTACAAGAAAAGTAGTGTTGTAATTTCTTCCATATTCCTTCACATAACAAAGTTAAATTGTATAGTGTAAACTTTTAGCATTGCAAGAGTTCAGACAAAGGCTTCCTGGAGGAGATGGGCTCTTAATATTATGATCATAAGCATCCTTATCCTATTATTAATCAAAAGCAAGATCTATTATGTACAATGTGCTAAAGGTTGGGGCTACAAATGTGTTCTCTCTTTTTTAGTGGCTTATGTATGAGAATAGGAGCCAGGAGTCATGGGTTCTAAGAGTTCATGCCTTGGCTGTGTGATCTGGAACATGCCTCTTCCCTTTTCTGGAATTCAGCTTTCCCACTTATAAAATGAAGGAGTTGGATTTTCTAATTGAGTTTCTTTACAACTCTAAGAATCCAAACTTCAAAGTTGAGGAGGCATAAAATTTAGGTAATCAGAGGAGTACCAGTGTTTCCAGAAGGAGGAATAGTGGGCAATGGTATAGATGTGGGGATGATCAGATAACTGTGAGGTGTGTGTGTGTGTGTGTGTGTGTGTGTGTGTGTGTGTGTGTGTGTGTGAAGAGACAAATCTTTACATCTTAACAGTCTAAGCCATGAATTTTATAAGGGGAAGGAAGCTTCTCAGGTTGGAGAAGATATGTCATGGCTAAGTTCTACGATTGTTCACTGAACCTGTGTCTTAGTCATTGTTGGATACAAACTTTTAGAGAAAGTCCTTGGAATGGGAACATGAGGATGGAGGGAGATGTCCTACCTGTAGTAAGTGGGTGTTTGCTGATCAATGGAATAAGAAAATGAAAGGTTTGTTCTGTACCTTTCTTTATATGTACCTGTACATATAAAATATTACAACCTGGCCCATAAGAAGAAGCTGAGAGTCAGGAGGATTGGGTTTTGGTACTAATGGTCTCTTCAACTTAAGCCACTGCCCCTCCCTGCCCCTCCCCTCTTTTCTCATCTGCCAAATGGGGATAGCCTAACTTAAATCTACTTTCCAGGAAAGTATCTAAGCCATATTGAAGAGAAAGATGTTTTCACTGACTCTTTAAAATGGAAGGGAAGCATTGTTTTGATGGATTTTGAAATGCAAACATGAGTAGAAATGGAGAGCAGAACTCCCTGCTTCTTTTCCCTTGTCTAAGTCGACTAACTATAGGAACAGCATGAGAAATGAAATGCATCACGGATTTTTTTTAAATAAAAGGACCTCATTCTTTGTAAGTCTGAGTGCTGTAAACCAGGTAAAATGCTTTATTAAAATACATTGTCTATGTCAGAATGGTGTCCACTTGAGTTAAAAACCAAGAGAAGGAGAGAAATCCATATTGATGGGCTCCAAGACTCAGGTCTCTCAGGTCAGGCAAAGAGTATTTTTAAAAGTCCTCTGGGGGGCCTTCACTTGGCAGCAAAGAAATGATTTATCCAGCAAGCACTCAGGAGGCCATATCCCATTAGATGCTTGACCAGCTTTGGAGTACTCTGACAGTGGCTGTTCCTCTGGGCCCTCTAACAGCAGACTTTTTTCTCTCAGGCTGTGATCACTTCTCACACCCCAAGTCCTAACATCCAGGCTATGCTCTACTCACTGTATCTATTTCCCAACTGGGTAAGGCTCACTGGGCACAGAAGTAGAATTACAGCTTTCTCTGCATTCTGGCTTTGATCTATCTTTCACTGTGCTTCATTCATATTCTCTAAACTATAGCTAAACTGGAATACTAGCTCATTCCTGATCTTGTCCTGACTTCTCTCCTCCTCATGCTTTTATATAGACCATTCCTATTCCCTATTTCCATTACCTGGAATGTCTTCCTTCCCTTATCTTTGAGTCCTAAAATCCTTTTCTTCTTTCAAGGCTTAGCTCAAATGCCATTTTTCCCATTAAACTTTTCTTGATGTTCCTCAATGTCCCACCAGAGAGATCTCTACCAGAGCTTTACCTAGGGCCAGGAAACGACAGTTTTGTCCCAGTGTGCTGACCCTGTAAGGTGTATTCCATCCTATCATCTCTATGGCACGTTGTTCTTTACTTGTCTGTGTTCCATATTATGAGTAACTCTGATCCCTTGCCTAGTTCCAGATAGCCACCATGGCATCTTTCCCCCTACCATTTTTCTTCCCCACTTGCTGCCTTCCCTCCTTGTCTTTGTCAATGGAGTTAAGGACCGTTGGGCACACCAATAAGGGAATGGTGATTGGGCCACCTCCTGGTATGAGTGTACCAAGCACAGATTATCTTCTGTGTTGTGATACCTTCTCACTCCCCTCCCCCCACCCCAGGGCATAAAATTCCTGGTTTTGACTCCTTCCTCAAATCCTTATTTCACATTTTCTGGATTTCTCCTTTGTCTCTGTCAGCTTCTACCTTACTAGACAGAAAAACAGACAGAGAGAGAGAGAGGGAGGGAAGGAGGAGGAGAAAGTGGAGGAAGAGAAAGAGAGAGACAGAGAGAGTGACAGAGAGACAGAGAAAGAGACAGAGAGACAGAGAGGGACAGACAGGGACAGAGAGAAACAGAGAGACAGAGACAGACAGAGACAGAGACAGAGATGAAGACAGAGAGACACAGAGATAGAGGCAGAGATGAAGATAGACAGAGAGAGACAGAGACAAATAAAGACAGAGATGATAGATGATTGATGAAGAAGATAGAGAGACAGAGACAGAGAGAATTTACTAAACCCTGTGCTAAGCACCAGAATACAAATACAAGCATATCAGACAAGTTTCTGTGTTGGGGGAGGAATAAATGTTTAAATCTGCATTATTAACACTTTCTTAAATCTACACAGTCACCAAAACAATAAATCAAACCCTGATTTGTAGCAATTGTTGATTTGTGAGAGGTAAATACGTTGAAAATTTTCCAATTGGAGGCTCTCTCACCTGGTTAGAGCTGGCTCTAGTATACCCCTGAATTAAATATACATCTATGTGCACACATCCAAGCCCTATTCCTTGCAAAATTGTGTTAATTTGACTTCCATTTGTCATTTCTCCTTTCTGAGCCTCTTTTTACTCCTTTCAATACTGCTTCCCATCCCTGTCACTTATCCCAACCTTCTTCCCTCCCTTCTCTTCCTTTCATGAGGTACCCAAACATAAGTCTCTAGAGTCTAGACTAATCCTTTCCTTTTCTTCCAAGGGAGCTTGCAGTGGGGAAAAAATGGGGGGGGGGTTTGAAAGTAAAAAGGGAGAAGTTAGTACTGAAGTCAAAACAATGATATTCTCCTGGTGGAATTTCAGGTGCCCTGGACAGGCCCTGGATTAGATGTTGGAGAGGAGGTGGTTTTCTCAATGTCTCTTCACTTCATTTAACTTCACAGGCTGCCTATAGTGCCTTCAAAGGAAATGTGGTATAATGGGAAAACACTCTAGATTTTGGGTTAGAAGACCTGGGCTTTTTACATCCCCTTTCTCTTGCTCATATGATCTTGGGAAAGTCTCTTTACTTTCCTGAGCCCTAGTTTCCTTATCTGCAAAAGAGGAGTAATGATACTTGCCATATCTATCTCACAGGTGGTCCAGAAGGGCTGAATATTTCTCAAGAGTAAAGAATAGAGCTAACATGTCCTAAATTGGGTACTTGGGTAATTTTGTGCTGAAAAACTTACCATCCAGAACTTTTCTTCTTTAATGGAACAGGTCAAGAGTAGTTAAATGTACACATTAGTAGAATGGCCAGTGTCATTTGAAGAGGTCCAACAAGTCTCTCTAGAGGTGCCATGGAAACTGAGATTCTACCATTAGAGATTCATTCCTTTGGATTCCTTTCTTTCCTTGAAAGTTCATGCCTTCCTGGGAGGGATAATACAAAAAAATACCATGAGAGGACTTGGGATCTAAACAAGGGGCATTGTTAGGGTGAGGGTAAGAAAAGTCAGGGGATTGAAAGTACAGACAAGGTCACAAAAAGAGAAGGCAAGGGACAATAAAGGCAAATTTTATCTATCTAATGGAGGTCTGAGAACTGACGAGAATCCTGGGATTTGTAGTTCAGAGAGGATGAGAGCTAATTCTCAGACTCCAATTATAACTATTGCAATTTAAAAAAAAAAGTTGACCCCAGCCTGGCTAATAATCGATTCCACTTTGTGGTTTATGAAATGCTCATTAAACATCATCTCATTTCATACTTGCATCAGGCCTGTGAGGTGCAGAGTTCACACATTATTAATGCTGTTTCATAGTCGAGGAAACCGCGACGCAGAGAGATAAAATGATCTATACCAGGTCCTGAAGCAGGCAAAAGGCAAACCGGGTCCTCCTGAATGCTGCCACACTACCTCACAGGAAAAGGAAAATGTAAATTTAGTGCAGAGTGTTTTCACACTTGTTGAAGTGATCCAAATTTTATGTATTAGGTTTTTTTTTTCCTGTGGAACTTTGATCAAACGTTAATGTTGTTACGGCTCACTTTCTGGAATGGTCCCCTAGTACACTTAAAAAATAATTTCATTGCTCTGGGGTCAAGATAATATTGTAATATGGAGGCATAAGAGGAGAAAAAATATTTTTGTATGTCATTTCAAATGTAATTCTATTTATGGAGCATTCTCATAGAACCGTCTCCTACAGGACTCTTAAGTACTTCTCTGAACCCCTCAAACACTTCCATGAAACCCTAGAATGCTTCTACAGAACTCCATTAGACTTCCAAATAACTTTATAGCATGCTTTCATGGAACTCTAGATAAAAAGTCCATGAAACTCTAACAGACTACTTTGTATCCCATGCATGCTTCTCTAGGGCCCCTAATGTGCATTAATGAAACCCTAATGTAATTCCACAGAATCCTAACATGTTTTCATGGAATCCTAGTGTGTTTTCATGCACATTTCTATAGAACCTTAATATCTTTCTATGAAATCCTAACACCATTCTATGAAACCCTACCATGTTTCTGTGCAACCCTAGGGTTCTGTGAAATATGGTTTGAAAAAGGCTCCTAGAGACAGTTATGGTAAAAGATCAAATTTAATTTTTGAAAATGGGTTCTCATTTTGTTTTGTGAAGTGACATGAATTGCCCCTCTAATGTAGTGATACATTTCAGCTGGATTTTTGTGTCTTGAATATATTTTTACTTTGTTTTGATTGGACATATATTAGTGTGTGTCATCTCCTGGGATTAATTAGCACCTGCCTGAGTTACATTTAGTTTAGGTGGCTGAGTGCCTCCAAACAGATGGTGGCTGAAAAATTAGAAATTATTGTGATTATCATAATTATGAATTTCTGAATGTCAGAAGTTTGTAAAATCTCATTGGCCATTGGGCATTGAGACTCCCCACACAGGTTCACTGGGATGGTGTGCACTTTGAACTGTATAGCTGCTATTAATCCTCTGTCCTGAATTCCCTTTGGAAATGGCATTTCCTATTACATTAAAGTTTTTTTAAAGTTGATTTATACATGTGGCTCTTGCTCCATAATTATGGTCTAGAATTAATTGAATACCCTGTAGCTTTTTGTACTGTATATGCTAATGATTACCAGAAATTGATTCTCTTCTATATTTCTTTATTAACTTATCTTAAAGTGACATATTGTGAATAACAGCCTCACATACTGCTAGGCTCGGCAACTTTATAATTTGCAATTCAAGCTGTTTATTCTTTTCCATTTGTTTAGGTAATTTATTTTTCTAAAAAGAAAAAGGCCTGAATTATAGGAGCTAACTGAGAGCACAGATTCTAAAGGGCTAGAGAGCCAGAGTGAATAAATAATCTCACAATGAGACAATCACGACCTTCCATCAGGGTGTCTGGTGAGTCGTCATGCTAGTTTTATTTTATAGACCATATTGAATTAATTTAATTATAAAATATCAGTGCCCTGCCTGGTAATTAGCATTGCAAAAATTTCTCTAAGGTGTTCTCTCCCCTAAGAGGCACTGTGGCTCTGTGGAGTCACAGAGTAGAAATAATAATAATAATAATGAAAATTCTCCCAGCGGTGACTTCATATTTAGATGGCCTCGTTTATTGGCTTTCTCGAGATCAGTAGATGGCTTTGGGTGCCAAAAGACAATGGGTCTAAAAAGAGTTCTGCTATTGCGGCAGAGGTCAGAGGACAGTAAGAGAGAAGTACTTCAGCTCAGTAGAAGCTGTGAGAACTAATGCGTAGCCAGCAGATTCAGTGAACTGCTGAGCCTACACTAGAAATAAAAACTGGATAGAACTAGAAAGACTTTTTGGAGACCCAGGGACGGATGGACTTGGGCCAGGGACATGGATATCTAGACAGCGGCATTTAAGATAAGGCCTTAAAAAACTAAAATGATATTTTTAACATCACCTTCCAAATGTACAATTTGTCCTTTCTTCACCCAGAGGATCAGCCCTTGTAACAATAAAAAAGAAAAAGAAAAGGACGTAAGATATTTTTAAGGAAGACTTTTATCCTACGTTAGTTGGACTCCGTATCTCAGGTGGTAGTACAGAGGTTAGAGTTCTAGACCTGAAGTCAGGAAGACTTGAGTTCAAATCCTTTTTGTGTGAACCTGGGCAAGTCACTTAGCCCCCATTTCATTTTCCTCATCTGAAGATTAGAATCTATCCCTAGAGTCTCTGTGACAATGAAATGAAATAATGTATATAAAGTGCTTTGCAAAACTTAAAGTGCTATATCAATCCTAGCCACTAATGCTCTATTTTACCATTGATCTTGTAAGTACCATTCCGGATAGTTTATGGTCTGACCAGTCCTTGATCCTTGAACAAAGACCTTAAAGATAACTAAAATTGAGAGAGGATCGCAGATCAATTATCCCAAGGAGAAGCACAAGGTTTAAAGGGGTGGGAGGAGAATGACGTGGTCAGGAACTCCACAACCTCAGGCAGGGAGGAGAATGAAGACAGCGAGATTACTGAGATACTACCAATAGTCTGGCGGCTTTTACTGAGTACCCACACCTAGACTGGCAGTGAAGGCCAGCTGGCAAGCTCTAGAGGTTCAGTGGTATAACAGTAGACTCCCCTTGGACCTGGGATTCCTGCTCTGATTATTTCCTGGAAGGCTTCAGGTGGTGTTTGAGGTGGGAACTGTGACTCTACTCTGCTTTTTGTATTCCAGCTGCATAGCTACTATTTGCTTCTGAATTTGCTTCTTGCTCTACTCAGCCTAGTGTCTGAGACTGCTCCTAACCCTGAAATGCCATCCCTGGGTGCTGGCTCCTGTCCTCGTTCCATCTAGGATCTAGAACGTGGAATTGTTTAGTGAGGGCAGAGCTTCCAGTGGGCACCTGTCCCTATTGCTGTTACTAGTTTGGAGCACTTCTGTGCAGGTCTGTGACCTTGGATTATTTTCATATACAACCTATGTCCCCTCTCTCTGTCTCTGTCTCTGTCTTTCTGTCTCTGTCTCTCTCTGTTTCTGTCTCTCTGTCTCTGTCTCTCTGTCTGTCTGTCTGTCTCTCTCTGTCTCTCTCCCTCTCCCTCTTTCTCTCTCCTTTTGTCTTCTGTCTCTCTCCCATCTTCCTATATTTGCATGCATTGAAAATTGGACTTACTCTGATTTTCACTTGAATTGCTCACTGAGGACTCAGTCTGGTGCATTTTTTAGATCTTTGCTGAGGAGTTTTGTGGGGAAGCTTGGCTATATTTCTTTCTGCCACATCACCAGGCTGAGTCCCCAAAGCATGACTGCTATTTCTCCTCTCAGTGTCTAAGGGAAAAAATTTTGAAGGGTTTAGAGATTAACTAAATATTATGGTATTTTAGAAAGAAATCAGTTCATGCCCTCCCAGACCCCCAAAATGCTTGTGACATTGATATACTATGACTTGGAATGTTAACTGGACTTAATCACTCACTTCCTAAGGACTAATACCCTTTTGAAGAGTGGTTTATTCACCTCTGACTAGAGGTATTGAATCATAGGGTCACAGAATCATAGATTTAGAGTGGAAATGGACTTTATAATGATTTATTCCATCCCTCCTCCTCCATCATTTTACAAAATGAGGAAGCTAACGACCAGAGTGGTAAAGTGATTTCCCCAAAGCCACACAGCTAGTAAGTGGCAGAGATAGAATTTGAACCCAGATCCTCTGATTCCAAATCCAGTACTCTTTCTACTATATAAGGTAAGACCTGAGCAAGGCCTTGAAGGAGGGATAAAATTTAGACAGATGGAAGTAGTATGTAGGAGAAGGTATATGAAAAGTAAAACAAAAGGATAATTGTGAGTGGGTTACTTCATAACTCTGGATCCCATTTTCTCGGTCCGCAAATCAGGAAATTTACAGAAGATGATCTCTAAGGTATCTTCAATGACTAGAATTCTATGGTTCTGCATCTTGCATTTTACATTCTTTGGAGGATGATCCTTTCTTCTGTGTTTGATTGAGGTAAGGTGGTGGGAAGGAGAATAGTTGCAGTGTCAAAAGGTTCCTTGAGTCACAATATTTTATCTCTCCTGGGGAGTTACTTTGAACATTACGTCATCATGGGTATCCCAGTGTTTTGAGAACTGCACAGCCATTGGATCATAGAATTAGAGAATCTTAGAGTTGGAGATACCTCAGAGATTCCCTGGGCTCACCCTCCTTGCCCTCCATTTCACCCTTCCACAGCATCCCTAAGGAGTGGTCATCCAGTCTCTGTCTCTGATAATGACACCCATGCAAGGGTGGGAACAACTGTGGATGCTCCAGTAAGTCAAGCCTCGAAAGGAAGACAATTTGCTGCCTAGGGTGATTTCTCCAGAAAGTATAAACAACTTCAGACTACCAGGGAAATATACCAAATGGTTGGGACCAAAAGGATTGAGAAATGCCAATTTGAGGACTGTGTTTCTAGTTTTCCTCCACTGCCTCTGTTATTTACTTGGTTCACTTTCCCAACAACACACAGTTAGGAAATTCACCCAAAATTCTAACCAAATATTCTTTTGTGACAGTGTGGGCAAATATATTCATTGTAGCTAAGGAATTAATTTAACATTATATCTGTCTTATAGTCCTGTGGGCCACTTTTTCACTTATATTTTTAAGTTCAACTATGTGATTAAAATCCAACAAGTATTTATTAAATACCTACTAGATTCCAAGCAGGAAGCTAGATGGTCAAGTGATGATAGAGTGCCTGGCCTAGAGTCAGGTAGACCTGAGATCAAACTGGGCCTCAAATAATTACTGGAGGTGTGACCTTGGGCAAGTCACTTAACCCTGTTTACCTCAGTTTCCTCAACTATAAAATGATCTAGAGAAGGAAATGACAAACAACTCCAGTGTCTTTCACAAGAAAACTCCAAATGGGGTCGTGAAGAATTGGACACAACTGAAACGACTGAACAACAACGACAAACGTGTAAAGCACTGTGCTAGTCAACATGGATACAAAGAAAAAAAATTAGATAATCTCTGCCCCCGGGCGCTGACCTTCTTCTGTCAGATACAACATGCAAGCTGGCAATAATCTCCTACATCTATTTGAGGGGGAGGGAGCCCTAACAACTAGGGGAAATCAGTATAGAACTCCTTATGGAGGTGACACATGACCTGAACCTTGAAGGAAAGCAAGAATTCTAATATGTAGAGATGAGGGAGGGGCAGCATGCCAGGCACAGGGGACAGCTCACACAAAAGCATGGAGCCAGAAATGGAATGCTGAGCTCAGAGAGGAGTGCATAAGACAGTTTGTCTAGCATAAAGAATGTCAGAAAGGGAATAAACTGAAGATGAGGGGATTAGGGGTGGGACGGGGAGCAGAGTTTATTTATTTTTTGAAATGATGGTGGTCTTGATTTTTTTTTCTGGAGAAAAAGAGGTACAATTCAGTAAGTAAATGAGACCTCTATTTATCCCATCCTCCCACCTCTTAGTTGAACAAGCAAAAGAAGCATAGGCCTAAATTTCTCTATGGGATCCATATGGGGAATTAGGATTGTTTGTCTTTCTGACAGTGAGTGAATCTAAACATTGATTCTAGGGTCCATCCAATCTGGAAGTTTCTTTTCCCTTGATTGATCAAGGCAGATTTTCCAGTTTACAAAGAGATTCTTTTCAATATGTCAACCAGTTTTTGTCAAGTAGCCATTTTATATCTGCTTTTGTGAGAGACTCTTAAGGTAGTGAGCCAGGGACCCTCTTCTCAGGGAGCACAAGTCTGTCCTGCTTAATGCAGAATGCCTGCTCCTTTTACTTTCCCTATTTTTTCTGGGAGAAGATGATTTCTAGCTTCATATACCACATGACAGTCAGTGAAAAAGCAGCTATTAAACATCAGTCCTTGAATCAGGGCCAACTATTCATGTGGGATAATAATAAGGGCATACCTCTCACGCGTTATATGAATTAGCAGGAGAAAGGTCCCACATGTAAGGAAATAATAATTATCTCATCTTGTGATATAAAATACTAGTGATAGGTATAGATGGTGAGTAAGAGCACCGAAGGGTACCCTTTATAGATATCTTCACCTACTGGGAAGCTGCTGTTGGACGTAGAGCAAAATACAGGTATGCATCAATAAAAGATTTCAGAAAGGCATTCCTTTTAATTTTAGTCCTGAGTAGGCTGAGTTTTGCCCTGAGGTGGCTACCCTCTTTAGTCTAGGTCAGGGATTCTTAACCTGGGGCCCATGAACGTTTTTTAAGGTATTTTGATATGGCTTACTTTGTAATTGTATGTATTTTATTTTATTCATTTAAAATATTATTGACAATGGGCCAACTGGTTTCACCAAACTGGAACGACAATAATATTAGCTAGTATTTATATAACACTTTAATGTTTGCAACAGGCTATACAAACATTGTCTCATTTTATCCTCACAATAATCCTCAGAGGTTGGTAATATTATTTCCATTTTACAGATGAGGAAATTGAGGCAAACAGAGGAGCAGTGACTTGTCCAGGGTTACCCAGCTAGTAAATGTCTGAGGATAGATTTGAACTCAGTTCTTCCATGACACAAAAAAGTTTGAGAATCCTTGGTCTAGGGGATTCTTATGTTGACTCACATCAGTTTAGAAATCTATCTCTGTTTATTATTTGTTTCAGGTAAAAGGGAATAGATAACACAGTAACAATTGCAGGAGGGGAAGTAAAAAAGTGGATGGGCACAGTTCACTGGAAAGAATAGTGGTCACACCTTTTCTGCTTTATAAGCGGGAACGTTTCCCCTTGCTTAATCTCTTTCTGTGTCTTGTAAGAAGGAAGGTAAAGATCAAGCAATTTGCTCAGTTATTGGGTCTTGTCCTTTCCAACTCAGAAGCAGGAGAGAAAGGAGCAGGGTCTCCCCAATCATCACCCAGTCTCTCCATATCCAGATAACCTCACAAACCTACTCCAGTGGCTGCTGTAAGGGGGTGGGGGTGGGGTTGAGCAGTAGCTGCTAGAATGTTGTAGAGAGAATCAGAGGAGCACAAGTGTTTGACTCCGGGAAGTCCACATTACATATGGAGGACAGACTTTGAACTCTTCTCCTCTTGATTCAGCTTCCCCTTTTCTCCCAGTATTCTTCAGGAACAGTCCTAGATATTCTAGTCCTGTGAAATCAGTTGCTGATGGTTTTGGATAGATTACACATGTAGTCTTTGAAGGGCTAATAATGTGATCTAAGAGACCCTGGAAAACTCAGTCTGCTCCAAATATTTTCCTCCCTTTCTCTGTGCCTAAAACTCTCACCATTAACAATTCATTCTGTCAAATCAATTAATCAAGAAAATATTTTTTGAACGGCTATTATAGTAACAGCTGACATTTACAAATTGCTTTAAGGTTTGCAAAGCACTTTTAGATATTATCTCATTTGATGCAACTCTGTGAAATATATCTTAAATGCGTTTTTCCATTTAACATATTAGGAAACTGAGGCTTAAATCCATGTCCATCTCACCTTAGGGATAGTTATTATAGATAGCTGTCTATATGATTCAATTCCAGCTGTGGTATGAAGGCTTTCCTACTGAAAATATGTCTTTCACAGCAACTTATTAATTCCTGGAACTCCTTTCATAACAGAAAAATTATTCTTCCAAATATGCCCATGGTAACACAGCTATCAAATGTCATGACACAGGATTTGAATACAGGTTTATTCTGAGACCAGGTTAGCAGGTTCTCCAATAAACTCCCATATGATCCTGTACTAGGTGCTATAAACATTGTTATTTAGACTTATCATGACTCTAGGGTTCTCTAATATATCCTTGGGATTGGTAACACCTTAAGTTTTCAACAGCTAAGTCCAGAGGTTCTTAACTTATTTTTGGAGAGAATGCCAAAGGCTCATTTAGCTCTCTGTTGAAGCCTATGGATCCTTTCTCAGAATAATGTTTTTTAAACAATCGAGGCAAATATAAATTTCGGTTAGAGGTTAGTCAAAATCAGGATGTAATTATTTTCCCATCCAAGTGAACCCCCCTTGAAATTTATTCACAGACTCATTTGGTTTAAGAACCTCTGCCCTAGCACACAATACCTTATTGGAATGTCAAACAACAACCTAGGAACAGTAATGCAAAGAAGTAGTTGCCGGCAAGAACTGGACAGAGCTTGAAGCCAAACCCAAGACTCAATGCTGTCAGAGACTTTCTTTGCTTTACTCTTAATGGATCTATACCCTAGATCTGTTGGAAGTGCTGACTCCTATTCCTCTTTATCAGTGCTACTAGTCCCTGTCAAACCAATGGAGTGGACTGCGTCTCTTCAGCTTTCCTCATTTATTGGTGAACACAAACTCTTTTTCTTTTAACTTATAGGAGGCAAAGATTGTCTCCCCTTCTCCCTCTACCAATATGCCACAAAGGACTTTTCTGAAAACTAATGGGGAAAGGTAAAATAGAAAACTTAGTAGAGAAAAGAACTAACAGGTCACAGGATATGGCAATCTTATCCCCATGTACAGTCTCTCTAATTTCCTCCAGTTAGCTTGAATAATTTCCTAGCACCTTGGTCAGCTACCTAGAACCTAGACCTAGTTTTGTCATGTAGCCAAGGGACATATTCTCTCTGGAGGGGAAATGCCAAATTGTCATCCTGTCCATGACTTAAATCCCACTCTTGGGTTTTAAAACTAGAGCCCTTTTGGCATCTTCCATCCTGTGCTGGTTGCTTAATCCTCCTTCTCTGAGTACTTCTGACTCGCTGACTAGACTGTAAATTGTGAGGTCCAGTTAAACATTTCATGTTTGTCTTTCACAAGCATCAAGGGTAAGGGGGGGACTGAGAGGTGGAAGCAGAGCAAGAAAAGGGAAGGGAAAGAACACTGAACAGATACATTAATAAGCATTTTAAAGCACCTACTGTGCTGGACACTGTACTAGGGACACGGAATATGAAGAAAAAGAATGAAATAATCTTCAATGATTTCGTAATTCTGCTTTTTTCCATATTAACTGGTCACAGGAATGAAACCACTCATCTGGATGGTCTATCAGGCCTCTTTCTCCTCAGTTTCTCCTCTGTCCTGAAGCCTTAAGCCCTGGTTAAATCCCCAAACTCTGTCACTCCAGTTCACAAGTTCCTATTCATAATGAGTTTTTAACTTTCAACCTTCTTTTTCCTCTTTCCTTATTATGGTTACAGTGGATAGCTACTTATGAGGTATGATGGTAGTGGTGCCATGAAGGCCTGTCTGCCAAAAATATGCTCTCCTTAGAAACTGATGCTTAAAACTGCTTTAATAAGAAACAAAACTATTCCCCCACCCCCATCCCCAACAGTGAGTGAAGATGTAGATACTCCTCGAATGAAAAAAACAACACCACAAACTTCTGAAATGTGATCTTGGGAAGAAACGACTGGTAGCTGATCCTTTTCTGAAAGCAGCTTTTGAGGGGGAAGGCAGAGAGGTAAGTTAAGGAAGAGAAAAGAGAACAAGAAGGTTTCTCAAGAAGTGAGGAGGAAAGGATACAGTCTTCGTGGAAGGGAACAGATGGTGTATTTGGGGGGCAGCAAAGGCAACCTTCGTCCAAGGCCACATCTCTTCTCACACCTGCCCCTTTCCCTACCTCTCAATTCAAGCCCTCTTTCAAGGATTTCCCAGCGAGAATGAGGCTTATGAAAATTGTCTTGTAGCTAGCTGCAACATTTCTTGGGCTGAGAATTTTCTCTTACAGTGCAGAGATAGAAAGCGAGAGGTGGAGACGGGAATGGTGGTGATTTGGGGGAAGGGGAGAAAGGTATGTGTGTACACAGTCACAGGTACACAGGAGAAGGAAAGGGAAGAAAGAGAGAGGAAGAGGAAGACGAAAAGGGAGAGGAAATGGGAGAGGTGGAGACTGAGAGAGAGTGAGAATGAGAACAAGAGCGAGGAAGAGGAGGAGGAAGAGGAGGAGGAGGAGGGAGAGGAGGAGGAAGAGGAAGAGGAGGAGGAACAGGGAGAGGAGGAGAGAGAGCAATGAAAATGAGAAAGCTCAAAAGAGAAATATCCTTTTTTTTCTCCTTTTTTTTCCTTTTTGAAGGGAAATCAACTGGCTAATAGTCAGGCAAAAAGGAGCAAAGGTGGAAGGAAACATTTCCAACGTTTACTCATTCTGAAAAACCAGGGTCCAAAGGTTAGTTCCTTAAATGCTTCAGTAGTTCCTTTCAGGCAAATGTAAAGGGAGACATTCCACCTGAGTGGAGTCAGAGAGAAAACATTTGTCCAGCTCACTGGCACCCTGGTAGGGGAGCACAGAGGGTAGGAAGAGCGGAGAGGTCAAGAAGGAAGTTTCTGATTTTTCTTCCACTGGACAGGGTCCTAGAGTTGAAACCAATTCAGGGATTTTCATAATTGTCCATACAATCCTATGAGAATCCCTCTTCTTCTATTCCCTTTCCTTCATCTCCTTTTGTTCAAGGCCTGCATCTCTGCCTTCCTTTGAGGAGGGGTTTAAAGAGGATCACCTTTGGGGAGCTTCCAGATCCTAAGCCATAAGACAACTATCCTTGGCTGTAACAGGGATTTTGTCTGGGGCAGGCAGCAGGGGTACTGCAGCATCTTGCTCTAACTCCTGGAATCCTATTCTCTTGAGAGGTGTAAAGTACCTCATGTAGCCCAAAGCAAATAAAGACTTCACCAGAAGTTACAGTTCTGGTACCAGCTGTGCTGCTGGAAAATCATTTTCCCTCATGACCTTAGAACAGAAGCTTAGATTTAGAGATGGAAGGTGCCTTAAGCATTCATCTTATCCAATACTCTCAATTTACAAATGGGAAAACTGAGGCCTAGCTGTTTCCTCCCCTTTAAAATACTACAAGGTCATCTCTGGGGCCCCTTCTACCTCTGATAGACCATGAGTTCTGTGAGTTGATGACATGTCTCTGGTGAAAAGAGTGGTGGAAACTAGTATCAGAGGACCTGGGTACAAATTCTGTTATTTGTGCCAGCTGTGGCCTTGGTTGTGCTACTTTAACTCACTAGGACTCAGTGAGCCATTTCAGCTGAAGCATCCTGCTAGTGGTTTCCATATTTTCCAAGAAGTGCTATGTTTGCAGGAAGGAA
The DNA here is from genome assembly GCF_011100635.1 of Trichosurus vulpecula. Classification (NCBI taxonomy): domain Eukaryota; kingdom Metazoa; phylum Chordata; class Mammalia; order Diprotodontia; family Phalangeridae; genus Trichosurus; species Trichosurus vulpecula. The sequence goes on along the minus strand of NC_050574.1, from coordinate 310,785,887 downwards.
GGGGAAAGGGAATAGACATTTATGTAGTGTTTACTATATCAGGTGCTTTTGTACAAGTATTATTTCATTTGATCCTTACAACAACCCTGAGAGTTAGTTGGTATTATCGCTGTTTTACAATTGAGCAAACTGAGGCAAACCGAGGTTAAGTGACTTGCCCAGGGTCACACAGCTAGCAAATGTCTGAGGCTGGATTTGAACTCAGGACTTCCTGATTGTAGGCCCAGCACTCTATCCCATGCTCTGCCTAGCTGCCTTAAGTACCTCCTGCTGGGGAGCCAGCACTGGCTCAGGATCTCCTGACTCTTCAAACTCATGAGGTAGCTGGCTTGTCTATAATTGCTCTTTAATGTCTGTGTCTCCAAGCTTTAAATCCCATGAGCTGTTACATAGAGATAGCAGAATTTAGAATTGGGAAAGCCCTTATCCCCTTTCATTTTATAGATAAAGAAGGTCATATAAGTGTAATGTTAACGGAATGGGAAGATCTTCCCCACCCATTAATAGGCCTTAGGGGGAGCCCATTAAGGGAAGCTTGTTTAGGGGAGGCTTGCTTGTAGGAAGGTTGTACCTTTTGCTAATCTCTAATTAGGCACTGGGTCCCGAGGGCTGTGATGCCCTCTGGCTCTGAGAAGTATATATATATATACTCTGAGGTGAGGTTTTGCTTTGGGGGTTCACTAATGAGAAGGACCTTGTGATTCCCTGGTTGAGACTCTGAGTGGCCATATGTTCAGACCACCCCCTCCCACCGACTGCTCAGAGGTAAAGGCTCTCTTGATTCAGTGTTGTATGTAAAGTGTATAGCAATATTGCCTTGATTCAGGCAGTAGAACCCTGTCTATTGGTCTTTATTTCACTACTTGTATTTTCTCTGTTTATATTTTCTCTGAAGTTCAGTGTGCTTTTCCCCTGAACTAAGTGAATGATATATATGTTTAATTAAAGTAAGATGGTTGACCCCTTAAACAGCTATCTTTCCTAGTAAAACAGTTCTAAGAACCTGTGCTAGCAGCCATCCTGGGTATGCCAGTGTGGTTGCTGTTTGAATAGGTAGCAGAGCTTGCCTTTGAGATCATGTCTTTAAGTTACAAATCTAACATTTTTTCCACCTGACCACATAATATCTGCCATGTGTATTCACAAAGTTTGTGTAAAGATACAACTCTAGATGAGTATAACACTTAAAAGGAAGAAGACAGATAAAGGGATGAGGGCTTGGTAGCATCATGTACTAACAAGGTATGTGAGAAAATCCAGGAACTAGACTCAGGAAGTATGGTAGAAGACACTTGGGTGAGCACAACAAGGGATATTTTCATCGGAGTATATTATAGATCTCCTAGAAAGAAAAAGGAAATACAGGAGAAGTTTGGGAAGTCTATCTCAAGCCTGAAACGTTCACATAGACTGTCAGAGCAACCCGCAAGGTCTAGATCTGCTGGCCAGGCAAAATATGGCTATGACTTTCTTGGTCATTTCAGGTGAAACATACTCCTAGTGGCAGCCATCTTCTCTCAGCAATGTTAGAATTGCCAGGCATGGTGGCCCATGGCTGTAAACCCAGCTGGAGGGAAGCTGAGGATAGTGTATTTCTTGAGCTTAGGAGTTCTGAGCTGCAGTGGGGCTAAAGTCAACTGAGTGTCTGTAAGCCTGGCTCCAACATGATGAACCTTTGGGAGTAGGGGGTCACCAGGCTGCCTAAGGAGGGACAAATCAGATGAAAGCTCCCATACCAGTAAGTAGTGGGCTTGGGCCCATGAGTGGCTGCTATATTTCTTATCTGGGCAAGATGGGGAGATTTTCTTTTTTAAAAAAAGAAGATGAAGAAGTAGTGTTATTGTAGGAGCACGTCCTGCTAGGTAGCCAAAATTGACTCAGGATATCTTGACTTCTAAAATTTGTGGGGTAGCTGCGAAGTAAATAGGCACGCATTTTTCAGGATTATTGTTTGGTAACCTATGCTGAGGGAAAAGAAACGCAAAGCAGAAGTGGCAGGCAAAGGCTTGAGTTCCAGTCTCAAGGTCACTTGGACAATCACATATTCTTGCTGCCGTGTGATCATAGACACATGACTTCTGGGAAGGGAAAGGGAGAGAAATCTTTTCCCACCTTTTCTGGAAGTTAAAGGGAAAGCTGGAAGAGTACCATGCAAAAGACTTAAAGGGAGGAAGACAGAAAAGACTCCTTCCCTTTTATAGCCTACTGAGCAGATGGATCTTCCTGGCTTAGCTAACAATTATCTCTGAAGTCTTCTCCTCAGCCCCCAAGTCTCAGGGAGTGCTGCATCATCCCAAAGTGCAAGTCATTCAGTGCTGATCCAGAGAACATATCAATCTCCACGTGCCCAGTGGCACATGGGAGATGCCCCAGAGCAACAATTCAGGGGAATTCCCCTAATCACCCTTGTTACATAAAATTATATACGCAGAACACTGGGGTGGATCACTGCAATAGATGATTAACACAAGAGGATAGCATGAATGTATACAAATAGTGCCAGGAAGGTTAAAACTCAAAATAAGTTGAGCACAGTAAGGAAAGCTAAGAGGAGCAAAATCCTCTTTTTAAAATTTAATTTCTAATTTATGGAATAAAACAAGAATTTCAAAAATATAATATAATAAAAAAAGATGATTGCACACGAAACTGCAAATCTGCTATGTACAACTTGTTGTTCCTTTCAAATATACAATGAAATTATCATGGAAATTCCCTTTGTTTTTCTTCTTCCTCCCCACCCTCCATCCTATAGATGGCCACCATTAGACACAAATATATGTGTGTGTGTGTGTGTGTGTATACATATATAGAGTATAAATACACATACACACATATATATATATATACACATATAAATCCATGTATATGCACACACATATGTATATGCATATGTAAAATTATTCTATATATACTTCTATTTATCAGTTCTTTCTCTGGGTCCAGATAGTGTCTTTCTTCATATGTCCTTTATAGTTAATTTGGATATTTATAACTTATTTTCTCAAAGTCATGCTTAAAATGGTGTTTCTATTACTACACACAATGTTCTCTTGGTTCTGCTCATTTTGCTCTTCATTATTTCATGCAAGTCTTTCCATGTTTTTCTAAAATCATTGACTTCATCATTTCCTATAGCATAGTAGTATCCTATCACAATTATATACCACAGCTTGTTCAGCCACAGTTTATCAGATAAAGGTCTCATATCTAAAATATATAAAGAACCTTGTCAAATCTATAAGAATATGAGTCATTCCCCAACTGATAAATGGTCAAAAGATATGAACGGGCCAAGAAATCAAAACAATTTATAGTCATATGAAAAAATGCTCTAAATCACTGTTGATTACAGAAATGCAAATTAAAACAAGAGATATCATTTTATACTTACCAGATTAGCTAAGATAATAGAAGGGGAAAGTAACAAATATTTGAGGAAATATGGAAAAATTGGGACAGTAATTCATTGTTGGTGGAATTGTGAACTGTTCCAACCATGTTGGAGAGCAATCTGGAATTGTGCCCAAAGAGTTATTGAACTACCTATACTCTTTGACCCAGCAATACCACTACTTGGTCTATTTCTGAAGATAATTAGGGGAAAAGGAAAGGAACCTATATGTTCTAAAATGTTTATATCAGTTCTCTTTGTGATGGCAAAATATTCTTTTTAAAAGTTCTAAAAGTGGAGGATTGAAGAGGGATAGATCACATCTTAGGATGGTTGGTACCATGATAACTGACAACTGAGGGAAGGCAGAGCTGCTCAGCTATTATTTTGCTTCAGTGTTCTCTGCTAAGGGGAATGCATAACAACTGTGTAGCAACAATTTGGCTAGCAGCTGTTGTGGGATGTAAGACCCAATAAGACCAGCAACAAGAGCTGCCAGCACAGGCTCTTTGATCTGCTTTACTAAGGAAAGTAACTTTAAGGGGTTAACAATCTCACTTTAATCTAACATACAAATAGCATTCACTTAGTTCAGGAGGAAAAGCCAGCAACCTGAACTTCAGAGCAAATACAAACAAGTTACAAACATACATTATAAATAGACCAAATACAAACCAACATCCGGGTTAGCAAAGCCTGGGGCTTGCCCAGAGTCACACACTACTTGTTCAGTAAGTGGGAGCCCCCAAACCAAACATCTGGGTTTCTTCAAAGCCGGGGGGATCTTAACAACGGCTTGCCCAGAGTCACACACCACTCTTCCAGTGAGTGAGAATTCCAAGGGAAAATGCCAAACTCTGGGTTTATACATCCTCTTTAGGGTCAAAGCATGTCACCACATTCCACTCAAACCCAAGGCTTTCCCTTGAGGCAAGGAGGTCCTCAGACTCCTGATCCAATCAAAGAAACAAAGATCAGACTCTTCAAGGTCACTTGATTAAATAAGTGCTAAAAGAGAAAACAGTAAAAGAAAGTCCCACCTTAATTACTGATACAAACTGGCAGAACAAAAATGGCTGACAGGGATTTGTTACCTAAGATTAGCAAAGAGATAGTCAGGGGTCATCTTGATGAATTTAACTTAGCTGGCTCAGTTGAGTTACATTAGGTATGCAATAAGTGGAATGGAATTGGGTATGGAATCAATCTAATGGGGGAGACAACATGCAACAACTATCTACACGCAGGGTACAGATAGGACAAAATGATGGTAATCTCAGAGGAAGGGACTGATATTGAAGGCAACTGGAAAAAAAGCTTCTTGTGGCAGGTGGGAGGTTAGCTGAGACTTATCTATTATAAGTTATATACCATGTAAATAGAAGATAATTCTAGAGGGAAGGGACTGGAGGGGAGAGGTGTTATGGAAAGAAAAGGCTTCATGAAGAAGGTTAAATTTGAGCTGTCTCAAAGGAAGCCAGGGAAGCTAGGAACATACCAGGCACTGGGGATAGTCAGTGAAAAGTCATGGAGTTGATAGATGGAGTATTGTGTATAAGTAGCAGCATAGGCCAGTGTAGCCAGGTTGGATCAGTTCACAATTCTACCAACAATGAATTGTCCCAATTTTCCCACATTTCCTCCAATATTTGTTACTTTCTCCTTCTATTACCTTAGCTAATCTGGTAAGCCTGGAAAAGTAAGGAGGAACCATGTGCTGAAGGAGATTTTTTATATTGATCCTGGAGGTAAAAGGGAGCTACTGGAGTTTATTGAGTAAGAGTGTGTCATGCTCAGACCTACACTTTAGGAAATTAACTTTGTCAGCTGAGTGGAAAATAGAATGGAATGGAGAAAGACTTGAGGCAGGGAAACCAATGAGAAAAATATTGTACCAGTGAATCTACTGGCTAGAATCCATAGACTTCATTCTGCCCTGTACCTGGCAAGAATTTTTTCTTGCCCCTCCTGATCCCTCATTTCATGTCCCATAGGGCCTGATTGTCAAGAAATTGCCATTTGGACACCAGTTGGTGATGGTAATATAAATTGTATACCTCCAGGTCTATAAAGTGTGTCCTCACAACAACTCTGTGAAGAAGGAAATGCTGATGTTGTTAGATAGTGTAAGCTCCTTGAAGGCAGGGGCTGTTTCATTTTTTTCCTGTGTCATCAACACACAGCTCAGAGTCTTGCAGGTAGCACAGGCTTAATAAATGCTTATTGATTGACAGGTTAATTGACTGTTATTTCTACTTTATAAATGGGCTTAGAATCATAGACCATAGAATGTTAGTGTGGAAAGGGATATTCTATTGCAACTTCTTCATTTTACTGGTGAAGAAATTGTTTCAGAGAGATGAAGTGATCAAAGATCACACAGCTAAAAACACAGATTTCCTAAATTCTAGTCCACTGTCTTTTCTCCTCTTTTTGCTGTGTGTCTGCCTTTTTAAATGTATTTGACTTTACAAGGAATCTTTGGGAAACAAAAAAGAATCAAGATCCATGTCAGTAACTAGCATGAGCAACCAGAACTTTGCCTCAGGGAGTTGGATTTAAAGGGGCACTGAAACTTTCAGACCTTCAGGAGCTACAAATAACAGAACTTAGTAGCCTTCTTCCTTCCGCAGGCTGCCTCCCAGAGTATCTATAGCCCCACCTCATGTCCCTGTGTTGCCTGTTTCCTTCCCCCAGTAAAAAGCTGATTTGAAATTAATTTTTCTGATATCTGTCCTGGCAGTGGTTTGAGCTGCCTTAGGTGCAAATAGTGTCCTTTACTTCAGGCACCATGGTAAGCTGATGGAGGAAATACTTTTTTGGGATTTTCAAATCAGACTCATGTAGATGGCTGCCTTTGTGCTCCCTTCTCCCTTTCTCGGGAAAAAAGCCTTTACTATCGAGGCATTCCCCGTACACTTTAAAAAGTAACAAGCTAGATGAGTCCCATGCAAATGGAGTCAGTAGCGCAGCCCTGGGGATATTTCACTGCTTGCCAAGGGCCCCGATTTGATCTTACCAAGGGCAGGGACAGATGTCAGCTGCTCCCTGTGAATTATGCCTTGGCCTCTTATTTTTTATAACAGTCCTGGGCTGTAATTCTAATCTTTTCTTATTACTTCTGATTTCCATTCCCAGCTTCTCTCTCTTGTGTGATTTTCCCCCTCTTCCCCAGACTTCCTCTCAGTGATGGTAATATCTCAAGGTCAGTGCTCTAGTCTCAGGGAGAAACTAGGAAACTCACTCCAGCATACTCATAGTTTGACTCAGAATCACCTTGTCCCAATCCTGCTGGTAGGGCTTTGTGGCACCAGGGTCTGAGAAACTCCAAGTTTGGAATTGTGATTGATCTTATAGGGGAAGCATCAGATATCCGTGTGTGTGTGTGTATGTGTGTGTGTGTGTGTGTGTGTGTGTGTGTGTATGTGTGTGTGTGTGTAGCTTTAAGCTTAAAGGGGGAGGGGGAGCAGGGTCAAAGTTCTTTCAGGGGTTACAATTCTGACCTCCCACTTCTGAAACCTCCTTCTCCCACATAGCTCTTGTCACTTAGGAGAAGTTATTTCGGGAAAATAAGAAGACTGTCCTGCACTCTTAGGTGAATATGATTTTGTCAGTGTGGAGAAGCAAATCGACAACACATTTTGATTTCGGAGTTACTTGCCCAGGGTCACAGAGCTAGTAAGTGTCAGGAACTAGATCTGAATCTAGATTTTCCCAAGGTCAAGTCTAATGCCTCTTCCTACTATACCACCCTGCCTTCTGGATAGCACTTTCTATTTTTCAGAGTATTTTTGTATTCCATGTGATCCTTTCACAGCCCTGTATAGTAGGTAGGGAAAGGGATTACTGTCATGAGATCTTCAGTTTTGAACTGGAAAGGACCTTAGAGATCATTAAATTCAACCTCCTCCTTGTACAAAAAAAAGGAGTGAGACCCAGAGAGCTTAAACGACTTTCCCAAAGTCACCTCTGAGTAAATGTCAGCTCTAGGAGTGGAACCCATGTCCCCCAACTCCCAACTTTTTCCATTGCAGTAAACAAAGAAGCAAAGGCCCAGAGAGATTAAATGCCTTGTGCATCATTGCACAGAAGATTAGTGGGGAAACCAGGGCTAGATGCCTAGACATCTCTTGACTTGAAATCTGTTGCTTGCTCTTCAGTTATGGGATTCTGCTGTGTAATAGTAGGTGAATAAGCATGAATGAATAAGCATTCATCCACTATGATATTTAATAAATCTATCTTACTCCTCTCTACCTTCCTCTACTATTGTGATAATTGTAATCTTTATATTGTTTGATGTTTAGTTATGGTGATGGGACTCCAATATGGAGTGACATTGGCTAAGTGGTCTTAATGCCCATGAAGCATATAGGCAAAGGCAGACAGGGTTGTAATTTTCCACTCTCCTGGGGTCAGAAGACATGGGCTCATACTCCTGCATTGCTCCTGAATACCTGGATGGGTTGCCTTTAGCCCAATCATTTTATCTCTCTTGGCCTCGGTTTTGCCATCTGCAAAATGAGAGAATTCAACTAGATGATCTCTAAGATTCCTTTCCAGGTTTGACATTCTGGTATCTATAAGATTTCTTGAGCTCTAAATTCAAAGCCTCTAAACCTACTGGCTGAGGTGTTTCCTACTAACAGAGGTCTGATCCCTCCTTGGGATATTTGTATTTTATGATGGAACTCAGGACTTTGGGAGGGAAAGGAAATTCTAATGGTGGAATGACAAGTTATAAGAGCCTTTTCCTGATGGGGGGTTGGGTGTCTTGGCTCATCACTCCTCAAATTCAACCTTATAGGTGCCCATCTCCTCTGCCTATGCATAAGCCTGGCCTGGGTTGGTGCCAAGCTAGATAATAGAGAATGCTTTTGTTTTTTCTCTTTCCTTTCCCAACTACTACATTAGTATTGATTTAGTACGGCAAATCACATTTTATTGGGTGCATTTAAACAGACCTGTGTTTTAAAACCAAGAGGGATGGGGACCATGGCTGCTAATTGGAACCAACTGCAGCCTTCCGATGCTGCTGAAGTGGCAGGATTCCCCCCTCTCCCCCACCTGCCGGCCTGGTGGTTTAAGAGAGCATGAAGGACTAATTTCATGGCTGATAAAACTTTCTGTCCAAGAGGCTTCACAGACAAATGAGAGCTCAACTCCTTTTTTCCCTCTTAAATTATATTATTTTCTCCTTTCATAAGGGATAGACTCCTGGCCCTTTGTTACAACCTTTCCCAGTATGGGCCTTTCACAATGTGGTCAAGGAGATGGGGATTGTCTTCATCACCTAAGAGATGAGAAAATTAAGTCCCAGAGAGGTTAGGCAATTTGCCCAAGGTCACACAGCAAATTAGTGATTAGAATTCCTAGTCCAGTGTTCTTCCTTCCTTCCTTCCTTCCTTCCTTCCTTTCAACAAGCATTCTTCTAGGTCCCAGGGGAAATAAAAAGCTAAATAAGACATGGTCTGTGCCCTCATGAGCTTCCTATCCAATAGGATGGTTCATTAGTTTACTATCTAGTAAGCAGTAACTATAATACAGAACACAACATGACATGTGAATAAGAGAGGTATGACTGAGGTGTCATTTGAGGCTAGGAAAGATAATTTCTAACTGGAGACATTATGGAGATAGAATCAATTAGGTTTGGCAACTGATTAGATATGAAAGGTGAGGAAGGAGAAAGAAGAGTCAAAGATGACTAGCATTGTAAGCTTGGGTGACTGGGGAGATGGTGGTGTCTTCGGTAGAAATGGAGGAGTTTCGAGGAAGGATAGCTTTTGGGGAAAATATAAAGTCATGTTTTGGATTTGGTGAATTGTGGATGTGGGGACATTTAGATAGAGGTGTCCAGCAGGCAGTTGATAGAACATCAGTAAACTTGAAGAGAAGAGTTTCAATAGAGTGGTGGGCATAGGTATGCAAAGAGTGAAAGCCAAGAATACAAGTGTACCCCATCCACTCTCCATGAACTCTTATGATGTTGGGGTTAGAAGTAATATTGAAAGGAATGGGAGATGAGGAAGTTGTGGCTATGGGGATTGATAATTTTTTTAAAAGCTTGTTAATGAAAAGGAGGAGAGATATAGGACAATACTTGGAGAAGATGACTGGGTCAAGTGAAGGTTTTTTGAGCATACAGTAAATGTGAACATATTTGTAGGCAACAGAGAACGAGCCAGTGGGTAGAGATTGAAGATGAGAGAGAGGGAGAGTTTTTGGTGTGGAAAGGAAATGAGATTAAGAGCACAAGCAGAAGAGTTGTCTTGAAAAAGAAAACATAAATTGGTGCTTCTTTAGAGACAGGAATAAAAGAATAAAAATGGAGAATGATGAACAGGGGATTTTGAGATTTGATAAAGTGGGAGAGAGGGAGCTTTTTATAAAAAAAAAGTTTTGGGTGCTTTTTAAAAAGCATCCCTATCATTTACTACTTAACAGAAAGCATTCTCCTCCCCATCAATCAGACTCACTCTTGTTACAAAGAGAAGGGGGAGCTCATAAAGGAAGGTGTTTATCTTCTCAATAAAATGGGAGGCAAGGTCATCTGCTGAGAGATAGAGAGAAAGAATTGGCTTAGGGGACTGACTGGAGGAGGAAAGGTTGGAACAGATGCTTCTATGAGTACACTAGGGACATTGAGGGTGTGCAACATCCATGTTTGTGCATGTGTGTGTGTGTATGTGTGTACATGTATAGTTGAAATAGCACTGAACTTTAGAAAAATATGTTTATTTCATTAAATATTTCCTAATTATGTAAAAAGTTTTTTAACATTCATTTTTTAAAAACTGTGAGTTCCAAATTCTCTCACTCCCTCTGGACAAGGCAAACAATATGATATTGATTATACATGTGAAATTGGACAAAACATATTTCCATATTAGTTATGTTGCAAAAGAAAACACATTAAAAAATCCCCCCCCCCCAAATAAAGTGAAAAATGTATGCTTCAATCAGCACTTGGAATTCGTCCATTTTTAACTCTGCAGACAGATAGCATTTTTCATCATGGCTCCTTTGGAATTATCTTGGATCATTATCTTGATCAGAGTAGCTAAGTCTTTCACAGTTGATAATCCTTATAATATTGCTGTTACTGGGTATAATGTTCTCCTGGTTCTGCTCACTTCACTTTGCATCAGTTCAAATAAGACTTAATTTTTTCTGAAACCATCCAGCTAGTCATTTCTCATAGCACAATAGGATTCTATCACAATCATATACCACAACTTGTTCAGCCATTCCCCAATTGATAGGTATCCCCTCAATTTCCAATTCTTTGCCAACACAAAAACAGCTTCTGTAAATATTTTTGTACCAATAGGTCGTTTTTCCTTTGATTTCTTTGATATACAGACTTAGTAATAAGTAGTATTACTGGATCAAAGAGTATGCATAGTTTTACAGTCCTTTGAGCACAGTTCCAAATTGTTTTCCAGAATGATTGGGATAGTTCATAACTGTACCAACAGTGTATTAGTGTCCTTATTTTTCCACATCCTCTCCAGCACATTATTTTCCTTTTCTGTGAGGTTAGCCAATCTGATAGGTGTGAGGTGGTATCTCAGAGTTGTTTATTTGTTAATTGTTGTTAATTTGCATTTCTTTCTTCAGTGGTGATCTAGAACAATTTTCACGTGACTATTGATAGCTTGCATTTCTTCTTCTGAAAACTGCCTGCTCATATCCTTTGACCACTTATCAATTGGGAAATGGCTCTTATTTTTATAAATTTGACTCAGTTCCCTATATATTTGGGAAATGAGGCCTTAATCAGAGAAACTTGCTGTAAATTCCCTGCCCCCCCCCCCCCCCAGTTTCCTGTTGTCCTTATAATCTTGGCTGCGTTAGATTTGTTTGTGCAAAACCTTTTTAATTTCATATAAACGAAATTATCCATTTTATTTTCCATTATCCTCTGTTGTTCATCCTTCATTCTTGAAGAGGACCAATGACATCATGAGGGTGATAATTTGTGTGTAAATTGGATTTAAATGAGGCAGAGCTATGCAAAGCTTTACTCTCTCCTCTAGAGTCATTACAGTCCAGTGGCAAGACAAAAGTCAAGATCCTCTCTATCTCTTGTTTGGTCATAAACTCTTCTCTCATCCATGTATTTGGCAAGTACACGTTCCTATGCTCCCCTAATTCACCTATATTATCATCCTTTATGTTTAAGTTATTTATCTATTTTGACCTTATTTTAGCACATGGTGTGATATATTGATTTATGCCTAGTTCTGCCATATTTCTCTCTGGTTTTCCCAGCAAATTTTGTCAAATGGTGAGTTCTTGCCCCCAAAGCTTGGATATTTGGACTTATCAGTCACTAGATTACAATAGTAATTTACTCCTATGCATTGTGTTCCTAATCTATTCCACTGATGTGACACTATATTCCTTAGTGATTATCAGATTGTTTTCATGATTGCACTTTGTAGTATAGTTTGAAATCTGGTACTACTAGGCTGCCTCCCTTCACATTTTTTTTTATAAATTTCCTTGATATTCTTGACATTTTGTTCTTCCAGATTGATTTTGTTATTTTTTTCTAACAAAATAATATTTTGATAGTTTGATTGATATAGCACTGAATAAATATATTGACTTAAATAGAATTGTCATTCTTATTATGTTAGCTCAGCCTACCCATGAGTTATTAATATCCCTTCAATTGTTTAGATCTGTCTTTATTTGTGGGAAAAGTGTTGTGTAATTGTGTTCATAGAGTCCCTGGGTTTGTCTTGGCAGGTAAAATATTGAACTTTTAAAGAATAGACTGAATTGTAGTTCTAGCACCAACACTTACTTGCTTTGGGGATCCGGGCAATTTACAAAACCTCTTTAACCATCAAATTCCATACCTGATTCCTTCATTGGGCTATTGTGAAGATCAAAGGAGAAAATGTATAAGAAATAATTTTGAAAATGAGATGAATATGTCATCATCATCATCATCATCATTATCTATGGTTTCATTCATGTAGGCAATTCCTGGCAAGGATTCTTCCTATGTCAATGCAGAGTAGGACCTACTCTGAAACATATCTTAGAGAGTTGCTTGTGGGGAGCACTGAGAGTTAAGCTACTTGTTCAGCCAGACTCACAGAGTCAGTATATGTAGAACGTGGTATCCAGGTCATCCTAACTTTTGTCCACTATGCTATATTGTCTCTTATTATTGTTATCCTTTTCATGATTCTGTTACAACTAATTGGAAAACTCCCTCAGGAAAAATGTCTTATACTTGTTTGTGTTCCATATCAAATGAAGCTGTCACTTGTCAAATATTTATTGAATTGAGTATATAGTGTGACTGGGATGGTGATAGAGTCTATGGATGGGTAGATGGCTGAACTAGTAAGTGGCTAGATATAACATAGGGACTATCCCCCTATTTACCACTGCCCAGTCCACACCAGTAAAGTTTGTAAGCATATCACAGTTGTTAAAAGATTGGTCCAGGTTAACTTAGAGTACCTTCTCTCTATTGGCTTTTTTCTTTCAGATCAAATGAAGTAATTATTTTGTTCAGTTCTATATAAATGTTCTACTACCTGAATTTTAGGAAAAGCCTTCTTCCTCCCAGAGAGTAGATTGACTATATTATTACTCAGAGTGGGCTTAGATCTACTCCTGTTGGGCTAAAAACTTTTTAGCTTTCATAGTCATCAAATAAGTTTGAGAATTATAGAATCTGGTAACTCACGGGGACTTTAGAGGTCAATCTCAATGATGTATCTTCTCTCTATAGTATTCCCAAAGAGGTCAACTTTCTCTTCAGTCTAGATGAGCCTAAAACCATAGCTGGGAAGGCTTAATTTTCCTAGGTGACTTGGTTTTCTCTTCTTTGAGATGATGAGAATTTGGGTTACATATGATGCTAAACTTGGGTAGTAAGACATCATCACCAAACTTTCAGTCCAGTAACCTTGATGTGTTACATCTTCATACATGTCTTTCTTTGTTTCCATTTCTGAATCTTTAGAATCACAATGCCCCAGAGGCTCTTAAAGATCTTCAGTTGTATATCAGCATGTCTGGTGAATTTGTTCCTGATGCTGGAGGAAAAACACCTTCCTTTCCCTTTAGGGCAGAGATTAAAAGAACCAGCACATTGCACTCACCTACTGTTGCTTAGTTTCTCCACATATCAAGTTGCCTCAGTGTTATGAAGTGATCCACTGTATTGATACTGAGCCTGAGACCATGATTGTAGTTTGGTTTGTGTCTCTTAGTTATTAGCAGAACTATAGGGCCTGTGGAACACAAAATCATTGATTTAGACCTGAAAGGGATAGTAGAGGTTATCTAGTCCAACATCTTCATTTTACAGTTGAGGAAATTGAGGTCCAGTGATGCTAAATTGCTTCTCTAAGGTCATACATGTAGCAAATAGCAGGGCCAGGATTTGACCTCAGGACGTCTAGAGTCTTTTATATTACAGTATGTTCCGTTGACAGGTATTCCATCCTTTCTCCTATGGGTGCTAGAGATCTACGTGCCATGCTCCAGATGAGGGGTTTAGGAGAGGGTTGTCTTATTATCATAAGCCCTTGGAATTCGAGGTCTTGTTTGAGGTTTCACTGGTCAATGTGTGCCTTTGGGGGATTGGCACCTTTATACTAAATGGCCATCAGCAGATATGGTGTCTATGATTAGGGCTTATAAACTCCTACCTAAGGCAGAGCTCAGACACCCACCTTTGCTCAGAATCTCTTGAACCAAAAACGGGAAGGAGTAGAAGAGAACGACAACAAAAAACAAATATCAATAAAGAGATTTGGTTTTGGCTGGTGGCTAAGACTGACTAAATTAGAATTTTAAATAAATTTTCAAAAATAAAGGTGGGATCTAAAAAGATTTTTTTGGTGAACTTACATTGTTTTAGGATTTATTTCTTTTACCTAAAAAGAGGCTGGATTGACTGTGCCGTGTTCACATGAACAGATAACCTTTACTCATGGAGACCCCTGGGGAGAAGCTAAATGTACAAAGAATGTATGAAGATTTTTTTTTAGGTGGAGTGTGGGGTGTCTATTTTATATGACCTGTTATGAAGAAGGAAGACTAGCTCTTCAAATTTGATGAATATTTTATTCCTGAGTGGGCTGTTGTTACTGAGCTACATGTAATTAGCTTATGGTAATCTAGAAAATGGCACATATATATCCATGTAGAATTTTGTTTATTGTTCAGTGTTTGCTTATACTTAATAAAATAGTTTATTATTGTTGTTGTAATAATAGTATCATTAGCTTCATTGCTTCAGTCTCTCTAGATTGTGAACTTATATTTGATGTCAGCATGCGGCTGGCCTAAGACATTTTTACCCAGAAATTTGCCTTAACTCAACCTGCCACTCCTTCCCTTAGTTCCTTTCATAACCTAGTTTTCTCATGGTTAGCTTCTTTCTTCTCAAAGTGCAATGTGACTCCTAACTTCCAGTTAATGGAGGGTTCCAGTTAGTCAAGGTATGACTGCTGACCTAAAAAGGGTGTGATGTTGTTTCATTCATACTCACTCTTTCAACCTATAATTCCTAGTGCCCTGAAAAGCATTCTGTTTATGATTAAGAGACAACTATTAGGCTCTTTCTCAACTGCATATTTACATTGGTAATAATTGTCACACGCCAATGTAGCGGAAACACAGCAAGGACCGTACCATGCTGAAGCAAATATGCGATTATTTCTCTACTGTGCAGGTTAGAGAATAATTGCTCTTGGATCCACTCAGTGTAATTACTCCATAGGAACATGCAAATTGCTAGGTACCAAAGTTACAGGCTAGCATAATTAATTAATGGCATTGGTATCCTGAAACACAGACCCTTAGAGCCAAAGCACTTTCTTCTAGAGGACTAAGCTGACCCCCAGGGATAAGGTAAGCAAAAAGATGTAATCCTATGTCCAAGGATGTCTGATATTGCCTTCAAATTTTGACGTGATGGAATAAATAAGAACCTCATTTAGATTGAAGCCAGGAATAAGGTAGTTGTTGGTGTTGGGTGTCAGGAGAGGCAGGCAGAGTGCCCAGTGACTTCTAGGAGAGTATTTAATTTTTCATACTGCTCTGTGCCTCAATTTCTCCATCTTTGAAATTGAGCCAAAACTATGGCACAGGACCAATGTGAAGATCATAAAGATGAGAAATCTTCAGTTTGGAAAGACAAAGGCTAGAGGGGGACATGATGACCACCTGTAAAATCAGGAATCATGGATTCCTCACCAGATCCAACATGCTAGGACCATGAAGCATCCTTTGAAATCTGAGCAAGATAAGTTTTTGGCAAATAAAAAAAAGTACCTGTCTCTTTAGTTAAGTAGGTACTAAACTCAAATATCAAGAATAATAACCTACATTTGCATAAAATTTTATAGTTTTTACATATATTGTGTTTCACTAGAACTCATTTCCCACGAGAAGTGAGAGAGGCAGGAAATATAAATGAATTCAAATATGATTGTGCAAATTGGTCATAGGATCACAGATTTAGAGTTGAAAGGGATGTTGGAAGCCATTGAACCTAATCCTCTTGTTATTTATTTATTTATTTAATTTTTTTTTGGAATGGTAACATTTTTAATGTGTTATATGTTTGCCATACAACAACAGTATACTTGAAAACAGTCAAATTACTGGCCAATACAGAAACTGGTTGGCTTTTCAGATATCTTATTTGTTTGGATATTTTTACATGGCTACATTTCTAGGCATTTCATCAGAATGATATAAAAAATTCTGACTATCGGCACTGTTGAACACGACGGTGGTTTTATCCTCTAATAGTATTTCTTCTTTGAATCACAGATGGAAGCTGTGTTCCCTTGTTTCTTTTTGGCTCTGTATTTATACACTCCATTTAAAACCCCTAACAAAACAATCAATAAACTCCCAAGAGCCTTTTTAATAAAAATGCCTCACATTTAACTGATTCAGGGTCATGATGATGTCACCTTATATAAGTCACTCCCCTTCTGGACTTCGGTTTCCTAACCTGTACTATGAAATGGGGTAATTCCCAAGGTCCATTCCAATGCCAACACTGTAATTCTACAAATATGTGCTATGATACTATTGTAGGGCTGTTACCATATGACTAGTTTTTTTCCATTTACATGGCTTTAAGAAGTTTCTTTAGATAGGACCCTGAAAGCTAGGTTAAATATCAGTGGCAGAGTTATGCCACATTCTGGAAGTATTCCCAATTCATGTCACCCAAGCCTCACTTTATTTTTTTTTCATGTCAAACTAACTTTATTTCCTTTTTTTTAAAAAATTTATTTAACATATTTAGTTTTCAGCATTGATTTTCACAAGAGTTTGAATTACAAATTTTCTCCCCATTTCTACCCTCCCACCCACTCCAAGATGGCGTATATTCTGGTTGCCCTGTTCCCCAGTCAGCACTCCCCTCTGTCACCCCACTCCCCTCCCATCCCCCTTTCCCTTCCTTTCTTGTAGGGCAAGATAAATTTCTACACCCCATTGCCTGTGTATCTTATTTTCTAGTTGCATGCAAAAACATTTTTGTTTGTTTCTGAACATCTGTTTTTAAAACTTTGAGTTCCAAATTCTCTCCCCTCTTCCCTTCCCACCCACCCTCCCTAAGAAGTCAACCAATTCAACACAGGCCACATGTGTATCATTATGTATAACCCTTCCACAATACTCATGTTGTGAAAGACTAACTATATTTTGTTCCTTCCCAACCCATCACCCTTTATTGAATTTTCTCCCCTGACCCTGTCCCCTTTCGAAAGTGTTTGTTTTTGACTACCTGCACCCCCATCAGCCCTCCCCTCCATCACCCCCCCCATTTATTTTTATCTTCTTCCCTCTTCTTTCCTGTGGGGTAAGATTCCCCATTGGGTATGTATGGTATTCCCTCCTTAGGCCAAATCTGATGAGAGCAATGTTCACTCATTCCCCCCTCATCCGCCCTCTCCCCTCCTCCCACAGAACTGCTTGCTCTTGCCTCCTTTATGCGAGATAATCCACCCCATTCTATCTCTCCTTATCTCCCTCTCTCAGTATGTTCCTCTCTCATCCCTTAATTTAATTTTATTTCTTTTAGATATCTTCCCTTCATCTTCAACTCACCCTGTGTCCTCTCTCTCTCTCTCTCTCTGTATATATATATATATATATATATATACACACACACATAGATATATACATACACATTCACACATATATATACATAAACATATATGTATGCATATTCCCTTCAGCTACCCTAATACTGAGGTCTCATGAATCATACTCGTCATCTTTCCATGTAGGAATGTCAACAAAACAGTTCACCTTTAGTAAGTTCCTTGCAATTTCTTTTTCTTGTTCTTTTTCTTGATTACCTTTTCATGCTTCTCTTGATTCTTGTGTTTGAAAGTAAAATTTTCTATTCAGTTCTGGTCTTTTCACTGAGAAAGCTTGAAAGTCCTCTATTTTATTGAAAATCCATATTTTGCCTTGGAACATGATACTCAGTTTTGCTGGGTAGGTGATTCTAGGTTTTAATCCTAGCTCCATTGACCTCCGGAATATCGTATTCCAAGCCCTTCGATCTCTTAATGTAGAGGATGCCAGATCTTGGGTTATTCTGATTATGTTTCCACAATACTCAAATTGTTTCTTTCTGGCTGCTTACAGTATTTTCTCTTTGATCTGGGAGCTCTGGAATTTGGTGACAATATTCCTGGGAGATTTCTTTTTGGGATCTATTTGAGGAGGCGGTCGATGGATTCTTTCAATTTCTATTTTGCCCTGTGGCTCTAGAATATCAGGGCAGTTCTCCTTGATAATTTCTTGAAAGATGATATCTAGGCTCTTTTTTTGATCATGGCTTTCAGGTAGTCCAATAATTTTTAGATTATCTCTCCTGGATCTATTTTCCAGGTCAGTGGTTTTTCCAATGAGATATTTCACATTGTCTTCCATTTTTTCATTCCTTTGGTTCTGTTTTATAATATCCTGATTTCTCATAAAGTCACTAGCTTCCACTTGCTCCAATCTAATTTTTAAATTAGTATTTTCTTCAGTGGTCTTTTGGACCTCCTTTTCCATTTGGCTAATTCTGCCTTTCAAGGCATTCTTCTCCTCATTGGCTTTTTGGAGCTCTTTTGCCATTTGAGTTAATCTGTTTTTTAAGGTGTTGTTTTCTTCAGTGTATTTTTCAGTATTTTTTTGGGTCTCCTTTAGCAAGTCATTGACTTGTTTTTCATGGTTTTCTCGCATCCTTCTCATTTCTCTTCCCAATTTTTCCTCTACTTCTCTAACTTGCTTTTCCAAATCCTTTTTGAGCTCTTCCATGGCCTGGGACCAGTTCATGTTTTTCTTGGAGGTATCTGTTGTAGGCTCTTTGACTTTATTAATTTCTTCTGTCTGTATGTTTTGGTGTTCTTTGTCACCAAAGAAAGAATGCTAAGTCTGAGACTGAATCTCGGTGCGTTTTCGCTGCCTGGCCATATTCCAGCCAACTAACTTGACCCTTGAGTTTTTCAGTGGGGTATGACTGCTTGTAGACTACAGAGTTCTATGTTCCACGTTTGGCGGGGAGGTGCCAGCTCTGCCACACCAGCACTGCTCCTTCCCCAAGAACCCGCAACCTGAACTGGGCTTAGATCTTTGGCAGGCTGTGCACCCCTGCTCTGATCCGCCACTTAATTCCTCCCACCAGGTGGGCCTGGAGCTGGAAGCAGCAACAGCCCGTAGCTGCCCCACCTCCACTGCCCCAGGGGCTGAAAGCCGAACCGCGAACTCCTTCCACTCCCGCAGCTTTTCCCACTAACCTTCTCAGCAGTCTTTGGTGTTTGTGGGTTGAGAAGACCGGCAACTGCCGCAGCTCACTGACACAGGGCACCAGGGCCTGCTCTGCCGGGCTCCTGGTCTGGCTGATCCACGCCGCTCAGGCTGGGCTCTGCTCCACTCCGTTCCCAGCTCCCAGCTCCCAGCTCCCAGCTCCGTGTGGTATAGACCTCACCCAGAGACCATCCAGGCTGTCCTGGGGTGGAGCCCTGCTTCCCTCTGCTGTTTTGTGGGTTCTGCCGTTCTAGAATTGGTTCAGAGCCATTTTTTATAAGTTTTTGGAGGGACTCAGTATGGAGCTCACACTATTCCCTGCTTACCAGCCGCCATCTTATCCTCTTGTTATTTAAATGAAGAAATTGAATACCCAAGAGTTTAAAAGACTTGCCTAGGATCACACAGTTAGTATTTAAGGTAACATTCAAACCTAAAGGATAGAGCTGGGCCAGAGGGACCTGACTCCAGGTCCATTGCTCTATCCTTGATATTTTTCTGCCTCTCATAATGAAGGACAGAACTTAAAACAACTACTAAGAGAAGCTTAAATATACCTAGTATTTAAGACTGATACCATGGAAGACAACATACTTTTCCAAGACACTTTGCTTGGGGGACTTAGCAATACAGTTTGCAGGTTTCGACAGGGTGTCTAGACCTTAGGTTTGACTCAGTCCAGCCCTTACTTGACGCTTAGTAACTCACTTCACATTTATGTAAACTTTAGGGCCAAAAGGTTATTCCTAACTTTTAAACTAAGTCCCTCCATCTGATTGATAAACCCGTATCTCTTTAACTTGGTTCAAAGCCACACCTGGGAATTTAGGAGCCTAAATCAGATTCTATGTGATGGTGGTTGGGATGTGATATGAGTAGAATGAAACAAGGACATAGAGGTCCCTGGATACCCTGGTATACCAACATTGTTGTTGATCCTGGACATCCATAGGCCAGGTGGCTTATGAGCAGAAAGTCTGGGTCAAGTACTGTTGAGTACAAGAAAACTGAGTGCTAGTGACTTCTTGGCTAAAAAGTAATTTAAATTAAAAAAAAACAATTAAAAACCCATCCACAGTTCATCATTTCCTATCAAGCAAGCTTAATTCTTTTCTCATCTTTTCTGATGTTGTCAGACAGAGAAATACAAACCTGTTTTAATGTAAGAGGAGAATTTTTTATGTTGACTTCCATGTACATCTCTGGGAATGGAATAAGCCTGTGAGTAAGACCTTTTAGCACCTGTTAAATCATTTGGCGCTGGGTTCTGGTTGTGTTATTTTGTTTTGAGTAACTGGGACCAACTAAAGATTTTCTCTCTAACTCAGTGTTTTCTGACCACCACTAATATTTACATGGGATTATGAGGGAGAGGAAAACCTGAAGGATGGATAACCACAGGAAATCCCTAAACCATATTATTTCAGTCAGTGTTGTTCCCCACTCATCTTAATTGAGGCTTGACTAAGGTCCAACATCACCTCTTCCCTCTGGCTCAGGTCTATTTGTCAATTGTTAAGATGTAAGGAGATAGTCCACCAATACCAATAGTAAGCTCATGCCCCAGGACAGCAAAGACAGAGTAAGAGGTCCCATCTAGACAAAAATAATAAATTTGATTTTTATAGTAGGAAAGAACTAGGTGGGCATCAATCATTTGGAGGTATTGCTAGACAAATTATGGTATATTAATTCAATGGAATATTTTTTTCATGAGAAGTCATGAATATGAAGAATTCAAAGCAACTTGAAAATATTTGTATGAATTGATATAGTATAAAATAAGCAGAACCAAAAAAATGTGATGACCTTAATGATGGAAAGAAAATAATATTAAAAGACTTTGAAACTCTGTTCAATTCAATATCTGCTCTTGACTTGAGAGGAACTGATGGTAAAACATGCTTTCTACTTCTAGGAACAGTGGTAGTAGACTATAGGTATGGAAATAGGCAATTTGTAGAAAGGTCAATGAGCTAGTAAGTGTATTTTACTTAAATGTTCTTGTTACAAAGGAGGAGACACTGGAAAGTAACAGTCTAAGAAAAGATAAGGGTATCAATAGAATAAAAATAAAAATAAAAGAAACCAAAAAGTTATCACAAAAAATAACAAAGAGAAGCTAAAAACCTAGATAATCTATAGACTGAATGATCACCTTCCAAATCAGCGTGGGACAGATAATAGGTACTTAATCAAGAACAGCATATTATAAGATGAGGAAGTGACTGAAGTTCATCTTCAATGATACCTCTCTTCCTAACCCTTATTCCTCTGATATCAGTAAATTCAAGCTCTTTCTCCTTTCAATAAAATGTATTCTCAGGAAAGCATCTTAACCTCATTCCCATTGAGGCACAAATGATTAATAATAGCTCTCTGTGATTTCCCCCTCCCAGGGAGATATTGGTAGTCTAATTAAGATCAAAGTCTTAGTGAAAGCTGTTCATTTAAAGCCGAAACATATATCTAGCACCTGCTGTTAATAATATACATTGTGTGTTGTTTGTTGTTTGTCCTTCATTCTTGAAGAGAACCAGTGACATCAGTAGGGTGATGTCTTGACTTGCAAGTGAATTGGATTCAAGTTAAACAGGACTATGCAAAGTTATCAACCTCCCTCCTCCAGCATCATCAGTCCAGTGTCAAGAGATGCAGTGAGGAGACAACCATGGAACCATGGCTCAAAGCCTGTGGGACTCTCTTCACTGTTGTAGACAGATGATTTAATGTTCCAGTGCCTGCGTGAGGAATGGAGAGTCTGGAGTTCATGAAAGTTTGAGAGAAAAGACACACCCAGCTCTTCTGGCTTCCAGTTTAAAGAAGGAACACATTTTGTTTCAGATTCTCTTTGGGTCTTTGAAGGGAGAGAAGGCCAAGGAGCCAACATGTAGAGGAGACAACACTTCAATGTTCTTCTCCCATATTCCCAGTCCCTACTAGAGAAATAGGGGAACTTCCCCTTGGGTGAGATCTTGGCTCTTTTTCTTGGTTGAGCTGAGGTATCTTGCTCCAAATGATAGAGCTCATTCTCTTTGTGTATTGTCTGGCTAGAGCTCATTCACTCTGTGTATTTGTCTGGTATATTCTCACTTTTGATTCTTTGATTTTTGTCTGCAATCAGTTTGGCTAAATGAGTTTTTTGTACTTTTTGTGTCCTTTAATTTGTTTTTCTTCTGTACTTATTAATTTGTGCTATTTACTTGGTGTGTGTGTGTGTGTGTGTGTGTGTGTGTGTGTGTGTGTGTGTAAATGGCATTTGGTGGAAAAGTAGTCAAGTACTGGATATAAAGGTTGGGGCACTCCCTCCCTTTTAAAGGATAGCAATCAGGAGTTCAGTTTTAACCTAGAAATTATTTCTCTTAGATCAACAATATTTAAGGGGGAAGATAGATATGTCTAGTCCAGTACCCACTTTCATTGAGGAGAACAGAGTGGCCTGCCTCCTGTTTCCCTTCCTATTGCAAATCAGTCTTCCTTGGAGAGGGGTGAGCTCAGGAGACCATAGAGATCTCTATTCATGCCTCCCGTTGAACCACATCTAGATAGACCCACATGGATACACATAACCCACATGGGCAACACACACACAAACACACACCACTACCACTATCACCACCACCACCATTTACACTTGTCAGTCCTGTGGAATAGCAAGATCGAAAAGATGAAATTCATACCCTTAAGAAGCTTACTCTTTAGGAAGGATTCCCCAGTCTGAAAGAATATCAGAGTTTTAAGCTAATGCACCTATAAGTGGGAGAAGACTTATAGGTATTATTTGTGCAAAGGACTCCCAAGATCATTGAATCCATCTCATTCATTTTTCTGTTCAAGAAACTGAGGCCCAAAGAGGTGAAATAACTTACACGAAGCTATAGAGGCTCTAAATAGAGTCAAGCTTTAAACCTAAGACATCAGACTCCAAATCTAACATTCTTCCAACTACCCAATGAGGGGCTTTCTAGCCCCTAAAACCTTGTCATGTATACAGACATCTACCTTGCCTATGCATAAACCAGCCCTGACCCACTTGTGAAGTGGGCTGTTTTGTGGTTATTTTTTTCAGTTACAGTAGTGTTACATCTTTCTAGCAATGCTGAAAGCCCCTTTATGCATCCCCTGGTCCTTAACTTTTTTTCTTACAGTCTTTTTTTATGAAATTCATCATATCCTTTTCAGAATTTTATTCTTAACCTTGAACAAAAAGGACGATGCTGATTTAAGCACGGGGAGCCCGTCAGTAGAGCAGAAGCATGAAAATGAGGATGGAAACAATTACAAATTAAAACACATCGCTTCTGTAGAGTCCACTGCTTCGCCTTTCATCATGATTAAAGCGGACTATCTACAGTAAGAAGATATTTATGTGAAGTTAGAGCAGGGCATATTTCTTACTATTATCCAGTTTACACTGGTGTTCACTGAAGGGATATATATTTTCCCCGTCTTTTCTATTAGGCAGCTTGCAATAGCTAATTTCAGAAACTTAAGAAATTGGGCCAGTCCCCATGATCTTAGCATTATTCCATAATCTGTGCTATCACTCTTGCCTGGATTTTGAGAAGTCAAAGAACAAAAGCTAATGGGAAGATGAACTGGCTTTAATTGATGGTATTTGTTCACTGGGGAGCAATGGATCTAGTTTACAGGGAGCAGCCCATGAGCCTTGTGGCAGAATGATTTAGAGGGTGTTATTTTAGGGACGTGTTCCTCGGTGGAATGAATTTTTATGTGTCACAATAATTTTTAATGCAGTTTACTTTCATTTCCATCCAGGATGACAGTGTTCAGAAGCGGAGGGCCCATTGAAGGAGCACAACATTAATTAATGAATCAAGTCATCCATTCAACAACCTACTATGTGCAAAATACCAAGAAGAGGAGGTAATAGTACAGTTTCCAGCTTTCAACAATTCAAGGATGACATGAAAAAAGCTCCTCAAATCATGGCATCTTGCAAATACTGTGAAAGAGATTAGGAAGGACTAAGAAATGCCAAGAGGAATAGAAAAAAAACATATGGATACTCTCTTCAAAACGGTGATTGTCGAGCTTGGCAACGATGAGCCTGTGTTTATTCTTCACAGCTTGACTCCAGCCTATATGGGGAGACTTGTTTCACATTGTTCACCTTCATCTCCTTTTGTTTCAGCCAGATTGGCTTCCTTTCTTTTCTTAGAATTCAGTGTTCTATTTCCTGTGTCCATAAGGCTGTTGCCCAAGTCTGAAATGCACCCCCTCTTCACCTCTGCATCTTAGAATCTTACTTTCTTTGAGTCTCAACTTGGGTGCCAATTTGTCACAGATCTTGTTTCCTGATCTCCCTACTTGTTGGTGCTCTCTCCTTCTAACCATCTCATGAGTTACTTTTCTATGTAGTCATAATATCTGTCTGGTAAAATGTAAACTCCTGGTTACTAGGTGGTGCAGTGGATAGAGGACCAGACCTGGAATCATGAAGATTCATCTTCTGTAGTTCAAATCTGGCTTCAGCTGGTTGACTTTGGGCAAATCATTTAACCCCATTAGCCTCAATTTTCTCATCTGTAAAATGTACTAGAGAAGAAAATGGTGAACCAGTTTAGTACCTTTGCTAAGAAAACCACAAATGTCAGGATGAGTCAGATATGACTGAAAAACATCTAAGTAACAACAAAATACAAACACCTAGGAGGCAGGGATTGTTTCTCATTTTTGTCTCTTGTAGGATCATGCACTCTGGAGTGACTCTCCCATCCTCCCTGGCTAGTTTTATCCCCAGAGATTTGCTATGTGTCCTCTCAGAATCTAGGGGTATCCCTGAGGGATTATTTTTATTTCTAATGCTATAATTGACATGTCCCCTCAAGTATGTTTTCCCTATTGATGGTCATACAACATCCACTAGTCATCCAGGCTTAATTAGCTCTCAGAAAGGAGTTTCTAGCCTTCTCTTAGTGCTGGGTGGGGAGGGAGGGAGACATTTCAGAACATAAAATATAACAAAAATAAATAAAATTAAACAAAAAAACCAAAGAAACAAAAAGGAGTTTCTATTAAGGAACAGTAAATACTAAGCATCCCCTGAGAAGTCTAGGACACTAGTACATACAGGGTCTAAGGGAAAGCAGACTCAAACTCACAACACATATTACAAAAGGTCACTTAAAACTCCTAGATGCTAGAAATCCTTTCCTCCCCTTCATGGGGGTCATTCATGAAGCTCCCCTTAGATTAGGAGAAGCTTTTCTGCTGGACTCTTGGTTGAGTCTTAAAGTTGCCTTTCTTCAGTGTGTCTAGTGTGTCCTCAGCTATCAATGTATAGACCCCACTGTCAGCTCCTGCTGTTCAGGAGATGATGCTAGGACATTGAAGAAAGGTCTCAAGTTAAGAAGGTGCTCCTCCAGCTATGTGGAAGGGGAGTGAGGTGGGGAGTCAGAGACCCAGGCAGAGAGCAGGGCTTCTCCCCACTCTGCTAAAGAACTCTTTATCAGGGAAGGCCTGGAAATATTCTGCCTGAATTTACTAGCTGCTCGAATCCACAGGTTTCAATTTGGCTTTCTGACTTATAGATAGCCCACAGAGTGTCACAAATTTCCTTAAGCACCTAAACACATTTCCTGCATAACATCATACCAGTTCATCCAATAGCTTTTAAGGATATTGAAATTGATCAAGGACATTTTCTGTACTTTAGTCTAAAGGGTATGATTGATTAATCTAGTCAAGAAGTGTTCTCACTTGGTAAAAGTATCAGAGAAAAAGAGACATCTTGGCACTTTAAGGACACTTTAAGGGGGATGAGAGTGATTTGATTGATTGACTCAATTACAGCCTTTCTCCTCTCCAGCCCTCCACCCCCTTCTTGATGATAGGTCTATAGCTGGAAGGGATCTGAAAGCTTCTTTAGTCTAATCATTTCACTTTGCAGATGAAGAAACAGACCAAGGAAGCAAGTGACTTGCCCAAGGTCTCAGTGTTAGTATTCATTGTAAGTGAAATTTGAGCCCAGATTCTTTAAGTACAGAGACAGTGCTCTTTTGTCTAAACTCCCTGCATAGTGTTTAGAGGATAGTGGGCTAGGGATGGGAACTAGACATATGGGGTTTTTTTTTTTAGTAGAGAGAACTCCCAGGTGAGCAAACTCCCTTTTCCAGTACAGGTAGATTAGATTTTAGCTTTTCTGAAACTGATAGTCTTAGAGAATTGTTCAGTACACCGAAAGGACTTTAAGTGACTTCATCAGGGCTGCAAAGCAAGTGCTGTTTGAACCCTTATCTTCTTGGTTTAGAGGCCACCTTTCTATTTGTTAACCTATGCTACCTCTGATAGTCATGCTGGCCCAGAGTAGGCACTTAATAAACTCATGTTACTTAGCTAAGTTTGATAATAGGCTTTAATTAAAGTTTGTTGAATTTAATTGAATTAAACTGGCAAGGTGTGTGTGTGTGTGTGTGTGTGTGTGTGTGTGTGTGTGAGAAAGAGAGAGAGAGAGAGAGAAGGGGAGAGGAGAGAAGAGGAACGGAGGGGAGGGGAGAAGCCATATCTGGCATACTGGATTTAGTTCTGGGTGCCACATTTTAGGTGTCCCATTTTATGTAGGAAGTGAGCTGCTGGTCACTGGTAGTATATTGATAGAGATTGGATGACCATCTCTCAGGGGTTCAAATCCTGCCTTTGACACTAAACTAAGTAAGTATGTGTCTGTAGGCAAATCACTTAACCTCTGTCTACCTTAGTTTCTTCAACTGTAAGCTGGGGATAATGATAGCACCTTTCTTCCAGGGTTGTTGCAGGGATCAAATGGGATAATGTTTATAAGGCACTTAGCACAGTGTCTTGTATGTAGTAGGCAATTAATAATTACTTGCTTCCTTCTTTTCTTCTATAGGGTTGAACAGGGAAACAGTAATCCAAGTACAATCTTCTAAAAATAGGATTAATTGTGTTGGAGCCTCACTATCGTTCTGTCCTTTAGTTGCATGTTCTGGTGTTAGTGTATAGACAATAATAATCACCGATATTTACATAGCACTTGAAGGTTTGCAAAGTGTTTTATGTACATTATCTCATTTTATCCTCGTGATACCCCTTTAAGGTGGGTGCTATTAATATCCCCTTTTTATAGAGTTGGAAAGTGAGGCTAAGCAAGGTTAAGTAACCTGCCCATACTCACATCGTGAATGAGGTGAGTAGGTGCTGTTAATATTCCCATCTTATAGATGCAGAAACTGAGGCTGAAGATAAATGACTTGCCCAAGGTATAAAAATACAAGTTATTCCCCAGGTGATAAATGATCAAAGTATACAAACAGGTAGTTTTCAGAGGAAAAAATAAAAGCTATCTCTAGTCATGAAAAAATGCTCTAAATTCCTATTGATTAGAGAAATGCAAATTAAAACAACCCTGAGGTACCACCTCATATCTATCAGAGTGGCTAATACGACAGAAAAGGAAAATTAAATGTTGGAGGGGATATGTGACCAGTATCTGTGGTAGGATTCAAATTCGGATCCTCCTGACTCCAAGTCCAGTACTCAATGCATTGTTCCACCAAGTGCCCTCAATTTTAGGGACTATTGGGTCAATCCTCATGTAACAAATGAGGAAAGTGAGGGCTGGACAAGTGATCACCATGTCGTATAAGTGATCTGCAAGTGCCAGAGCTGGAATTGAAGTCCATATCTTCTGGCCCTAACTTCAGTGCTTTGGTCCCACTCCATCACGTCATCCTTCTTCACTAGATAAGTTATTTGGAGTGTTGTAACAACTGAACTCTGTGCCTAGTGTCCTCTGAATGGTTCTTACTTGGAATGACTTGGAACTGAGCTGCATTAGGGGGCTGTATAGAGTATGTTTAGGGGGCCATAAAAAGATGGGTCATGAATTACATTGTCAGGGTTGATGCAGAACCTTAAGTCCACAAATAAGTCTGGGGTGTGTTGTGAGGGAAAACATAAATATGCTTCATCTGCAGTCAGTACATGAGACTCCATCTCATGGAGGGCTCTGTACATGATGTCAGTGTTTGTTGAGTGCCTTATTGTAGCAGCTGTTAGCGGAAGGCAGCATTATAGAGTAGAAAGAGTGACATAATCAGAATCGAAGGACTTGGAATTGAGTCATACTTATTAGCTATGTGACCGCTGCCAGATCACTTCATCTCTTTGGTGAAGACAGCCAGGTGGTGCCGCGTATAGAACGTCTGGCCTGGAATCAGGAAGAAGACCCAGATTAAAATCCAGCCTTAGACTCTTACTAGCTGCATGACCCTGGGCCAGTCACTTAACATGTCTGCCTCAGTTTCCTAATCTGTAAGATGGGGATAACAATAGCACCAGCCTCTCAGAGTTATTGTGAGGATCAAATGGGATAATATTTGTATAATATTCCTGGCACATAGTAGGTGCAATATAAATGCATATCCTCTTCCCTTCTCCTTAATAAATATCTCTTGAGTTGAAGTGTTAAACTGGTTCAGTGCTTCAAGATTTGTCCTTTTCCTGCCCCATGATTTAGAAATGCAAGGCCCCCTAGAGGTCATCTAATCCACCACCACCCCTCTTATTTTTCAGGTGAGGAAACTGAGACCCAAATAGAACAAATGACTTGCCCAAGGTCGCACAGGTAAATGGTCATACCCAAATAAAACCTTTTTCCCCTGAGTACAAATCCAGTTCTCTTCCCACAGTACAATGATGCAGCCAATTTGTAAGAATCTTACTATAGGAGGAGTAGGGAAATTTCCCCAGACCAGGTTTTCTCTTAATTAGAATGTCATGTTTTTATAGTACATAAAGCTAGGAAGGACTTAAAAGATTAAGTGGTCAGCCTCCCTACCCTTGTGGGTGAGGCATACGAGGTGTAAAGAGATTTGCCAAAGGTCAGACAACTGGTCAATATGAGAGCTAGGACTTAAACCTAGCTTGGCAAACTCTTGGTCTAATGCCCCTTTGGCAACACTAAAATGCTTTGTGTATATTGGCACATTTAATCCTCATAAAAGTGCCAATGTTAGACGGACTTTGCAGATAGATGCCATCTTGCCCAACAACCTCATTTGACATGAAAAAAACTGACTCAAAGGAAGGAACTAAGCATTTAAGTGACCACCGCATGCCAGTCAGCAATGCTAAGTGCTTCATAAATATTATCAAAAATTTCCCCACTCCTCCTACACTAGGATCCTTACAAATTGGATATATCACTGAGACGTATCAATGTACAGTGAGAAGAGCACTGGATTTGTACTCAGAGGACTAAGGTTTCATTTGGTTATGACCACTTACCTGTGTGACCTTGGGCAAGTCATTTATTCTATTTGGGTCTCAGTTTCCTCATCTGCAAAATAAGGGAGTGGTGGTGGATTAGATGACCTCTGAGGGCCCTTGCATTTCTAAATCATGGGGCAGGAAAAAGACAAACCCTCAACACATATTTATTAAGGAGAAGAGAAGGGAATTAGCATTTATATAGCACCTACT
This sequence comes from Trichosurus vulpecula, assembly GCF_011100635.1. Lineage (NCBI taxonomy): Eukaryota > Metazoa > Chordata > Mammalia > Diprotodontia > Phalangeridae > Trichosurus > Trichosurus vulpecula. Next base: position 310,756,213 of record NC_050574.1, on the reverse strand, counting down.
ATGTGCTAGGCATGATGCTAAGCACTTTATACAAATATGATCTCATTTGATCCTCACAACAACCCTGGGAGGCAGGTGCTGTTATTATCCCCATTTTACAGTTAAGGAAACTGAGGCAAAGAGTTTAAGGGACTTGCTCAGAGTTACTGAGCTATCAAGTGTCTGAGGCAATTTTTATTTCATGCCTTCCTGACTCCAGGCCCAGGACTCTATCTATCCATTGTGCTGCTGTGTGTAGGGCATTGGACTTTACATTAACTAGACCCCTAATCCACAGCCACAGAGGTTGAATAGAGCTCATAATAACACTGAGTTATTATCAAGCACTTGAACTACCTTAAAGCCCAAAGTCCTCAAAGGTCCTCTAAGACCATTGGGCCGGTATATCTTATTTGTTCCTCAGATCTGATCTCTAGGATTTTCCTTTTAGTGCTAGTGAAAAGGCCAGGCGTGCTGAAGAAACTGAGAAGAATGAAGGAGCGAGATGGACTAGGGAGAGAGAGGGAATAGATGGTCATAAGGAAAAGGGGTGCAATTGAAGACATAGAAGAAAGTAGTTTGGAAAGAAAACCATCTTTCCCAGAATTCTTCTAAGTTTCAGTAAAGGACATTATAACTGGGAGTAATGGTATGCAAATAAAAGGAGGAATAGTTCATCTAAAATCCAATTTAATTAAGTGCACATGAGAATACTTCATAACTCTTTGATTAAGGACTGTGAACAATACCTTGTGGTGACATTTCTGTGAGTTGGAGTACAAATTGGAGTTGAAAATTGAAGTCATTTTATTGCATCCACACCACAAATGTGTGTGTGTGTGTGTGTGTGTGTGTGTATGTGTGTATGTGTGTGTATGTCCAGGTAGGTAGATGGGATTGTAATATGTGAGTAGGACCATAGAAGGGTGGGTATGGGTCCGGCTCACTGGGCTCTGAAAGATAGCTTTTGTGAAATGATTAATAGAATGAAGTTTAATATTCCTTTCTTATTTTCTTGTTTCTTTCTGATAATCATACCTCACATTTGAGATGTGCTTTTTTTGTTTGCAAAGCAGTTTCATATGATGTTATCCTATTTTTACCTGAAAAACATAAGAAGTACCATTCTAGAAAAACCCTAGTCCATCTAGCCCAGATTCTAGGGCCATAGAGGAATGGTTCCATAGAGTCATAGACTAGAACTACAAGTTGGAAGGGACCATAGAGATGATCTAGCCCAACTTCCTTGTCTTAAAATGCAGCTGAATGTCAGAGTCTAGGTGAGGGGAGGTAGCTTGGTTCAGAAGAAAGAGCATTGACTCTGGACTCAATATGGGCTTACAGTCTACCTCTGATACTCTTGCGACCTAAGGCAAGTCATTCATCTTCCTGAGGCTTGGTTTCCTGATTTAAAGTGAGGAAATTGGATTAGATAGGATCTGAGGTATTTGCCTCTAGCTGTAGCACCCTATTATTTGTCAAAGGTCATAGTTGTCCTTATTTGTTAGTCTAGGAGTGTTCCTCAAACATTCCTAGCTTCCTTTAACCCATACTTTTGTTGTTGTTGTTAAGTAGTTTTTCAGTCATGTCTGACTCTCCATGACCCCATTTGGGGTTTTCTTGGCAGAGATACTGGAATAATTTGCCATTGCCTTCTCCAGTTCATTTTACAGATGAGGAACTGAGGCAGACAGGGCTAAGTGACTTACCCAGGGTCACACAGCTATAAAGTGTCTGAGACCAGATTTGAACTCAGGAAGATGAGTCTGCTGACTCCAGGGCCCAGCACTCTATCCACTTTGTTACTTAGCTGTACCTTAACCTGTAATAGATCTTCCATTATGAATTTGTCTGAATTCTTCTTGAAACATTTGAATTGTTACCAACACAATTACCCCACAAAGAATGTTGGGTAGATATTATTCTATCTATTTTGCAGATAAGAAAATTTAGGTACAAAGAGGTTAATTGGTATTGTAGTAGAAAGAATGTTGGACAAAGAATGAAGAGTCTTGGGTTCTGGGCCCACCTTCATTATTAATTAGCTCTGTGAGTTTGGGTAAGTCATTTCATCTCTGTGGGCCTCTGTTTATTCACATCTTAGACCAGACAATGGGGCTTTAAGGTCAATAGCTTAGATTTATATAGGGTTTTCAGGCCTACAAAACAGTTTCTTTACAACATCTTGCTGCGATAGGTCATACTCAGAGCTCATGGTGCTGCTGTGAAAGGTCCACTGGCCACGCCCTTCCTACCATACCTTTGCTCCTTTCCCTGACCTTGGGCCCAGCAGACCCCATGAAGTCTTGTTAGGAAAAGCAAGATGATAGCTAACACCACTTGGATGAAATGGAGATAATTAATTTGAATCCTTCCGGCAAGATGGAGATCACACAGCCACAGCATTCTAAGTTCCTCCAGTCTTTATCATGTGCTCACTTCTCTAGAATCTTGGGCACTGTCATTTGATGGATCCATGGGCCCTGTCATCCACCCTACCCTGCTTCCCTTAGGACTTACAGGCATTTCTCTCTGCCCTGCAGATGAACCTTTTCCATGTCTTGTCTCCCTCAATTCAGCTATGAACTCCTTGAGAGGAAGAGCTATCTTGATTTTTTTTCTATTTGGATTCCCAATGCTTAACACAGTTTTTGACACATAGTAAACATACAATGAGTAAATGTCTTTTCATTCCTTCACTTATTCATTCATTTCCATTTTACCAATGAGCAAATTGATTATCAGAGAGGCTAAATGACTTGACCGTAGAAACATAAGAAACGTCAGAGTCCATCTCTTGGCTTCTGAGGCATTTTCTGGTTCTAGATTTATAATCTCAAAACAATATGAAATTCTTGAGGGTGGGAACAGTTTTGTTTTTGTTTTTCGTATTCTTAGCACATGACACATGATAGGCATTTAATAAATGCTTTTTTAAAAACTGAGCCCTATCCTTTGAGCTCATGATCCAGGCCCAGATTTTTTTTTGGTATAGCCCTGACATTCTAGGGTTTTATGAACTCATACAATAAAGTCAGTGGCCAAGCCAGGAATAGAACTCAGGTTGACCTGACACTCTAGTCTTGTTTCTTCCCCCCCTCCCCCACCCCTGCATCGATGCTGCCTGCCCTCTGAGGGTCATAATCATATTTCCAGGGACAACTGAGGAGGCCAGAGCTAAAACCAATAGTGGCTAAAAGAACCAATGACATGAATCCTAATGAGTGTCATGTTTCTTAACTTTCGGTTAAATGATGGCAAGGTGTTTCAACATGTCCTTCCAAGCTCACATGCTGAGATTCAGAAAGGGAAACTAACCGGAAAATTGAAGTGACCAACTGTGTCTGCCTGACTGAGCTGTATAGCAAACATGCAGCAAAGACTGGGAATAAAAAAATGAGATTTCAATTGTTCTCTCTAACCTTCTCCCCCTCCTCACCCTTCATTTGAGTCACACAAGTATCATCTATGACACTGAGATGGGGCTGTTTCTTTAGCAGACTTTATTTTTATCTTGAGTGAGAGAGTCCCTTTAATTGGGTTGCCTTGAAATCTACCAACCCCATCCAGATGAAGGGAGTTTGGGCAGTCAGTTGTGGGAACTTTGGGAGGGAAAAGAGGTCGTGCTGTTATCACTGGAGGTTTAATGTATGCCGTTTCACTCCTGCTGGATTAATGGGCCTGTGCTTTCTTTATGATTATCATCAAAACTAATTAACACAGCTCCTTGAAGCTCCCAGATGAAATGGGAATGGAGTGGGGCAGGGATGTGGGAAGAAGAGGTTAATTTTTAAAACCTTTCCTGCCAGCCCCTGGGGAGTGAACAAAACTGATGGCCCCAATTAACCCCAACAACTTTCTCCTTTCCCTTCATACTCTCAGCTACCTCTTATCTTTCCCCTTTTATTCATTGATCTGCAGATTCCCCACTTCCCCATCTTACCCTAACCCTTTCTGTACCTCCTCTAGGAAAGGACTTAGCCCATTGCCCATCTTTTCATTCTGCAGGGGTTCTCAGCATCAATGGCAGATGTTTTCTTTTTTTTCAAGGCAAGGCATTGCATTTAGTCACTAGGATACAAAGATAAGGGGCTTAAAATTCAGTTTAGAAAAGTCAGGCATAAACTTATGTAAAGATAACAAGATGGAAAGGAATATGCAATACTACCAAATGAGCCTTTTAGTGAATAAATAGAGTATGAACTCAGAACATGGAAAACTCACCCAGAGCCAGAGAGACCATGGAAGTCTTCCTGGAAGCAGTGAGGCTTGAACTAGGTTTTAAAGAATACATAAAATGTAGCTAGTAGTCGGTAGAAAACTGACCCATCCTACTGCTTATTTTTTTTAAAATCTAATTCAGTTCAACAGACATTTATTAAATACCTACTTGTAACCAGTCAGTCCAAACTTTAGAGCTGAGTGCTAATGAGGACAAAGTCATAAGTCAAAGCCTTGTGTGGGCACAGACACTTTATGGCCAAAATCTTCCATAAAGTGTTCTTGGATCATTTAGTCCACGGTGACCTCTCTCCTCTCCCTGACCTATTATGATGCTAGTGTCTATGCATTTTTTGGTTTGTCTATATTCATTGTTATTGTTTTCTCTTTTTTTTAATTAATAAAAAAAATTTTCTCTCCTCATCTCCCTCCTCCATTGGAAAAAGAAAAGAAAAAAAAATCTTTGTAACAGATATTCATAGTGAAACAAAACAAATTCTTGCATCTATTATGCATTTAAAAAATGAACCCATCACCTCTCTCTTTCAGGAGGTGGATGGCATCTTTCATCATGAGTCCTCTGAAATCATAATTAATTATCGGGTTAATCAGAGTTCTTAAATCTTTCAAAGTTGTTTGTTTTTACAATGTTATTGTACAATTTTTTTCTCCTGATTCTGGCCATTTTACTGTTCATCCATTTATAGAAGTCTTCTCAGGTTTCTCTAAAACCATCCCTTTTCTTATTTCTTATGGTACTATAATATTCCATTACATTCAGAGACTGTATTTTTAAAGCTGTTCTTCAATTGATGGGCACCCTCTTGGCTTCCAGGTCTTTGTTACTGCAAAAAGAGCTCCTCTGAATATTTTTGTACATATAGGCCCTTTTCCTCATTTGGGTCTTGTATGTCAATCTTGTCTTCACTAGTTTCTTGTAAGCTCAGGTAGTGCAAGACACAGAGCTCACTGTCTTGCAATAAATACTCATAAAAGAGAGTAAGTTATCTCCTCTCTATTCTGTGGATATATACTCCACACAATCTGGCTATCAACTGATACTTAATCCCAGCCAGAGGCTAATTTTTTGATGCCTCCCCAAGAAGATTAATTTTTCAATTAGAGTTTACAATCCAAGAATCTTGGTTGTAGCTGAGACTGGCCACTAGAGGTCTTACTAAACACACTCTTATCAACTAGAGAGGAACACTTTCCCAAGGGCATTAGAAATGGAAGGGAATTTAAAGATTAAATAGTCCAATCCCTTTATTTTGCAAGTGAAAAAACTGAGGCCCAGAGAAGTAAAACAACTTGGCCAAGGTCATAGAGTTAAAGGGTAGAGCTAGGACTAGAATCCAAGTCTGAAGACTAGAAATCCAGGGCTCTTTATATTACACTATGTTAAATTGGGAGTGAGATGGGGGTGGGTGGGGTGGGGGATGGGAAGGAATGATAAAGAGTCATTATGAATCATTCTGCTTAATAGTGAGAAGCAATAAATCCTGGGTGGAGTGGTGGTAGAGATATTTCATTAGCAATTTTTCACTGAACAAGAAAAGCAGATCAGGAGAGGACCAGGTTGAAAAGCAGAGCATATTTCTTGTACAGGAAAACTAGCTCTCTAATGTTTTTCTGAGTCTGCTCTCTTTGCTTGTCCATTGCTAGACTGAGTTGAGAGGGAAGAACATATATCTTAAGGTGATGGGGTCATAGGCTTTAGAGTTGGCAGGGATCTTAGATGTCATGAAGTAGAAAGAAATTTGGGCTTAAGTCTGGAGACCTGGGTTCAAATTTCAGCTCATTTTACTGTCTCTGAGCTATAATTTCCTAATCTATAAAATGGACATTATTTTTTTTTGAGGGGGGAGAAATTTTACATTTGAGAGCACTGAGGCACAAAGAAGCAACATGACTCACTCAAGGTCACATAGATGATAAGTAGCCTTATCTAGCATTTGAATCCATGGGCTTTCTAGCTTTAGATATTTTAATACCAAATCCAAATCCAATGTTCCTTTTAGTAAATCCTGTTGGCTGTAAACACATACAGAGTAGCTTAGTCACAACTATACCCACTTTATTAATACACATTGTGATAATATACTTGTACAGACATATACCCCATGAAACATAGAAGCAGATTGGGCACACATTATTCTAGGTATGGTGTGAAAATTGCAGGCTTATGTGTTACTATATACAGGATACTTTATGACTTCCTTGTAACACATAACATCACAAAATACATGCATGCATGGAGCTAGTAATTTCTGGCATGGAAATAATGTGTATTCAGTAAGAAATAAGATTTAAAAACTATAACAAATTATGTATATATGCTTATATGTACATATGTGTGTATATATACACACACGTGTGTGTATATATGTGTATGTATACACATATACATACACACATACATATACATACATAAATTTATGTGTGTGTGTATATATGTATATATATACATATATATATACACATATATATATACACACACATATATATATATATATATATATATATTTAGAGAGAGAGAGAGAGAGAGAGAGAGAGAGAGAGAGAGAGAGAGAGAGAGAGAAGGAGAGAGAAAGAGAAAGAGGGAAAGGGAGGGAGAGAGGAGATGAAAATATCTAAAATTGTCTCTCCTTACTTCCTTCTATTGTGTTGTATCCCAGATGGCAACTACCCACCTTGCCTCTCCCTAACCCCAGCTCTGTACTTTGGGCATAGGTTAAATTCCATGCCTCTTGTTGAAAAAATAGACTCGGGAGGACTGAAACAATTGCCCCAAAACTCCCATGTACCTCCCTCAGGGAGTTTCTTCCTTCTCTCTCAAGGAGTGCTACAGGCCTCTGTCCTTGGTGCTAGTTCAATATTTTTAGAAAGCAGCAAAATTATAGAAGGTGTTTATTACATGCTTATTAAATATGAAAATGTCACAATACTGGGAAGGATAGTTAAAATGTTATTTGTCTGAATTGGAATCTAAAGAGAACTCCTTAGGCTAGATCGATCAGCCAAATCTATCATATGAAAACTAACAGAAGAAAATGTGAAATCTTGGGTTAAAAAAAAAAAAAAACAGCAGAAGTACAGAATGGGGGAGATGTTGCTAAGCAACAACAGTTCATTTGAAAAGGTCCTGGGGGTTTTAGTGGATGGCAAGTACCATATGAAATAACAAGGTAAAGTGGACCTCAACAGAATTAAAACTACTGTAGGTTGTATTAACAGAAGTGGAATGTCTAGGACTAGGAGATGACAAGCCTTCTTGGATCTCAGTGACCTGCTCAGACCACATTTGGAGGGTTCTGTTTAATTCTGGATAACCCATTTTAGGATGAGCATTGTTACCATGAAGTATGTCTGCAGGGGTGGGGTCAGGATCATGAGGATACTTACTTAAAACCCAGCTACACAAGGATCAGTTGAAATGTATGGGAAGCTTTAACCTGAAGAAGAAAAGACTTAAGGGCAAGAAGATAGCTGTCTTAAATTTTTCAGGCTTTGTCATGCAGAAGAAGGATTAGATTTGTATTGTTTGATCCCAGAAGGCAAAACTAGAAAAATGGAAAGAAGTTGTGGAGAAGCAAATTTAAATATGAGATGGAAGGAAATAACTAATGTTTTGAGCTGTTCAAAAATAGAATAAACTGACCAAAGAGGCAGCTTCCATTGTTGGAGGTCTGTGGCCAGACAGCCACATCTTCATAATATCCTAGATTTCTAGGTGGAGGCCATCTATTCCAACCCTCTCACTTTAAAAGAAGAGGAAACTGAGGCACAGAGGAGTTGAGCAACTTACCTAAGTTCACACAAGAGAGGAAAAGCTGGAATTGAAACCTAGGTTAGTTATTCACTCAACAAACATTCCTTGAACATTATTGCTTAATAGTGCACTATGTGCCTGGTGCTGTACTCAGTTTTGGGAATACAGAAAAAGGCTAAAACATGGTTCCGAGTTAACATGCTAATGGGTGAGACAGCATGCAAATAACTCCATGTATATAAGATATATACAGTTTCAATGGAAGGTGATGTTCACAGTAAGGACGCTAGCAGGAGGTAGGGGTGGGGAGGTAGGACAGACTCCTGCAGGTTGGAGTTAAGCCGAATTTTGAAGGAAGGAGGCAGAGGTAAGGAAGGATCAAATTCCAGGGCTAGGAGACTGCCAGTAAAAAGACACAGGGTCAGCAAATGGAGTGTCCTGAAGGAAAAACAATAAAGTCAGTGTCCCAGGATTGCAAAGTTCACAGAAAGGAGTAAAATGCAAGAAAAGTGGAAAGGTGAGAGGGTGTGAAGGACTATTCGGTGTCAAATGTTCTTTTTATTGTACCACAAAATCACTTTGGTAATAGAGTGGGCCTCCGAGACAGTCCACAGTCGTGGGTTTTTTAGGCAGGTTGGTTGGTTCCCCATCTCTGATGCCACAGGCAGGGAGATGTTTGGTATTGGGCAAGGGGAAATGGGGCTGCATTAAGTAGAAAGTACACACATCAGTTATGGAACTGTGGAGAAAGGTGTGGATGGAGAAAGGAATGAGGAGGGGGAATGCATGGTATCCTGAGCAGTGTTAGTCTGCTGCAGGCAAGCTTTATGCATTTCAGGAAGGCTACTTGGCTCTATATATTTTTGGACTGTGACAAATAAAAATGTCATACATTCTAAAGTTGGTTAATGTTAGGAATTCCTATTCTGGCATGGCTTGGACTAGATTACTTAAAAAGTCTCTTCTAACTAAGCTTCTATTATTCTGTTATCTCTGATACACCAAGTCTTTATCAGAAACTCTTAGGAAATTTGACTGCTTTTCCTTCCCTTCGACTCCACCCCATCGGATGTCAGCAAATTCTTCCCCTTCATTCAGATGAAATAGGTTGGGTATCAAAATCTATATCAGAGACTCAACGATGAAAAAAATTGAAAGAAAGGAAGATAAACCACAGAATTCTTTAGACAGCCAAATTAACAAAGGCCAATCAATATTCTTTGGCTTAGCCTTGTGTGAACCTGTATGAGGGTGTCCTATTCCTAAATTAGTGTTGGAAACTTGGTGTTTAAATTTTAACAGTTTATGAAGATTAGAAACTTATTTGTAACATATTGCATTACTGAGTTTCCATTTATCCCTGAAAACCTTCATTTGTTGATCCCTTTGTCTTCCTATTTTACTTCCAAGTATCTGGCTCTTAGAAAGGCAGCCTGGCATTTGTGGACTGTGTACTGGATTTAGACTTAAGAAGCCCTAGGTTTGAATTTTGCCCATCATACATTGGCTATGTGACTCTGAATAAGGGATAACCCAATTAACCCTTTGTGCCTTAGATGACTGTCTAATAGCTAGCATAGGGTTTAAGGTTTGCAAAACTCTTTACATGCTATTTCATTCTAGCAATAAGTCTCTGAGCTAGGTGTTATATTATCTCTGTTGTTTAGATAAGAAACTGAGGTCAAGAAAGGTTTAGTGACTTGCTGGGGGTGGGGTCACAGGGGAAGGAGTCTTGATCATCATCACAGACAGATCTTTCCCCTTCTGATTCCTCTGAATTATCCCTCCAAGGCCTAATTGAGGTTTTTTTTTAAGCAATGTTTTTCTGAGTAACCCAGGGAAAATGGTAGCTAGTATCGTCAATAACAAATTTCTATGAAATGCCTTGGGTAGCTAGATGGATATAGTGCCAGCCCTGGACTCTGGAAGACCCGAGTTTAAATATGGCCTCAGATACTTACTTGGTGGGTGACCCTGAGCAAGTCATTTAACCCTGTTTGTTTCCATGTTCTCATCTGTAAAATGAGCTGGAGAAGGAAATGGCAAACCACTCCAGTATCTTTGCCAGGAAAATCCCCAATGGAGTCACAAAGAGTCAGACATGACTGAAAATGATTGAACATAAAATATCTACTATGGGAATGGCACTATGTTAGGCTCTGGTAAGAAAAGTAAAATCTTTCCTGTGGCAGAATTTGAGCTCAGGTCTTCCTGAATCCAAGTTCAAAACTCTTATCTACTCTACCACTAAATTATAGTTTGGCCCTGATCTGCATTGGAAGGAGTTTGAAGTTACAGATTTTTGAGATGTTGAGATTTGGATTTTACTTCTTAAACCACAGAGGTCTCAGGCTGAAGGACACTTTGGTGAGGCCATTGCATTCCTCATCCTATGTCCAGGGGACAGGCCAGCAAGATGATCCTTCTTCTCTCTCCTATTAAAGAGAGAGAGAGAGAGGGAGAGAGAGAGAGAGAGAGAGAGAGAGAGAGAGAGAGAGAGAGAGAGAGAGGGAGAGAAGTAGATATATGTTCCAGGTAACTCTTCCCAAACTAGTAGTGCCAAAACTGAGAAATAGTTTATTTGGATGTTACCTCCTTAATTCATTCCATTCCCTCTTTTTGTCACCCCATTGGCCACTAATCCAGTGCCTTTACATTCCTTAAGGTGCTCACTGTGATATCTTACCTGGGGTCATCTGTCCTGGATAGCTCTGTATGCTCTCAACCTGTCTCTCCTTCTTTTCTCATCAAAATCAAACTATCCATCAATAAGGGTCTATTGACCCTCTGATATGTGCCTAGTCCTGTGCTAAGAGAATATAAGAAAAGGAGAAAATACAGCCCCCATCCTTGAAGAACTCATAGTATAATGTGTGAGACAAGACTAGTGAATGCAAATGAAATGACTATGAACAATAGGGTTAGGTAAGCATACGAAGTAGGCGCTAATCTAGATGAGGCAAATTCTAAAGTGGCTGCAGTAGGTTGGGCAGGAGACATTTTTTGTGAATTGGGCTAGCCTTGGAAGTCCTCTTTAAGAGGTAGCAGTACAAATGAGCCTGGATAGATGGGTAGAATTCGGTTAGCTGAGGGTGGGTGAGTGGGAACCTGCAGGTGTGGTAGGGTGGATACAGCAGCACAATCCAAGGAAAGGCAAAGAGGTGGGAATAATCATGACATGCTCAGTCTAGGGTATGATGGAGGCAGAAAAGGCATGATGGGAAATAATGGGAGAGAAGGCTAACAATGTGTATTTGTGTATTAGCTCATTGCTGAGGGTTGAGGGACAGCTCTCCTCTACAGCTTGATACCTTTCATACAAAAGCACTCTCCTTTTTTCATTCTAAGCTGCCTCACTCTCATTCTAATAGCTAGCCAGCATTTCCAAGGAGCATAAAGGTTTGCATAGTGCTTTACATTTATTATCTTATTTGATCCATATGACTGTACTATATCATTGCCATTTTACAGATGAGAAAGAGGCTAAGAAAGGTTCAGTGACTCATCCAGGGTCAGTCTCAGTGTCTGAGGCAGAATTTGAACTCAGGTTTTCCTAATGACAAGTCTAGCACTCTACTCTATCCAGCACTGGCAGCTGCCTTCGCCCTTGCCTCTTCTCTTCTTATCCTACCAAGTTCCATAAGGTCAGAGGCTATGTCTTACCAGGGTGTGCTAGAACTGTTTAACAACGAGCTCTCCTAAGTTTTTAATTTAATCTTCATTATTAATGTTTCCTCGTCACTTTCTTAAGTCCAGACAATCAACAAAAAAGTAACTCAAGCCCTGATTTGTACCATTTGCTGATTTCAGAGGTGTAAATGCTCATATTGAAAATTGAACAGTCAATTCTCTCTTGGGGGTAGGAGTTAGCCCTAGAATCTAGCATAATGCTATTTCCACAACAGGCATCTAACAAATATTTATTAATGAAACCAGTCATAATTTTTCCTGCATTGCTGAAGAAAACATTGTTTTTTAAAACCTCAATGGGACCATGGAGGAATAGCTCAGATGAATCAGGATGGGGAAGACAGGGTTTTAATGATGATCAAGACTCCTGCCCCACCTCCTTCTTAGCTGCCTCACTCTGAAATAGTTCTTATAATGAGGTCCCTTCTCTCTATTGTCCTGGAAAGCCATCCTGTCCTCTAATAGAACTGAGCAGGAGGAGATTCCCCACAAGCTTGCATTCCTACACATCTCTTCAATCACCATTCATTAAATCACATTTAGTGACTTGTGACACTGTTGTTTTCTTCCCTCTCCAACACTTTGCCTGGTTCAAAGGATTTAGAATTGGAAGGTGCTACACACATTTATTAAAAATTGCCTTTGGGAACCTGGTCCATATTAACTCTGGTGGGGAAGCATGTTATTTCCTGTTTACTTGTTTCCTGATATTTGCTTTGGGCTCAATTTTCCTGGGTGACTTCATAATATCCAAAGGAGCCTGGGGGGAACTGTTGGTCTCTTACTCTTAGTCACCCCCCTTCTCTTCCCTCCCCATCAAGCTTCCACTTCTTACTCTGTTCTAAGCTTTCCTAGATGGCTCTGTGTGGGGAAAGGGGTCAGCAAGTGGGTAGCAAGCATCAAAGAAATATATTTGGTCCCTGTCTAGGGCCAAAATGCCAGTCTATTGTCTCTAGTTATCTGACAGCAAATATTCATCAGACTGAGAGTATAGAGGCCCAGATTGTAGTCTAAGCCATGCCAGGCTAATGCCTGCTAACTAACTATGTAATTTGTTGTGTAACCTTGTGTAAGCATTTATCCTCAAAATAATAGATTGAGTGACCTCTAAGATCTATAGATAGGAGAAAGGCACCGGACCTGTGATTTTACTGGTATGTGACCTCCTAGAATTCCCTAGGATCCTTCTAGTACTATGCTTCATAGGAAGAGAGACTGGATCTGGGATTATATTAGAATAGGGACCCTCTCCCTTCCTTACCTGTTGGCACCTTTTCTGGGAGATATAGTTTTAGGGAGTTGTGTAGAATACCGAGAAATCCAGGGTCATACAGTCACCCGATATCAAAGCAGAATTAGAGCCAAGCTTTCTTGGTTTAGAGGCTAGCTCAATCTACTAGGCCATGTTCCCTTTCAAAGGGGAAGGTCAAAGGCCACAGAAGGAAGGTGGTACAGTAGAAAGAGAACAGAATTTGGAGTCAGAGGACTTTGGTTCAAATCCTGCCCTTATCACTTACTACCTACATGACCTTAGCCAAGTAACTTCACATAATTCCCATTCCATCTCCAATATTCTTTGCTCTGTGATCTATTTGGCATCACAGGGGTCCAGGAAGACCCTTGGAAAAATTGTAAAGCAGGCAAAGTTTATCTTGGGGGATCTTCCCATCTTCCCCCAATGTGCTTGGTATATTCATGCTGCATCCTTTGCTGCTCAAGATTCCTCCCTTACTGTTCTAGCTCCTCTATTCTTCTTTTCCTCTCTTCTATCACCCAGCCCCAAAACTTACCCTTCCCTTTCTTCCATGACCCTGACTTCTTAAACTAGACAATCCGATGCATTAGTTGATGCTGAAGTGTTACTGGAAGTGACTAGCTCATTTCCCTCAAGTAACCCATTTACATCATACGATGAGCTTCAGAAGACTTACTCAAAGGGTGGGTATTATGGTGAGGAGATTATTTTGCATGGAGCAAGCTTTCAGTGTCCCTCATCTCAATGCACCCAAGTGGCTGCCAGCTCTGATCTGCATGATCGAAACTATAATTCTTGACTTTCTTGCTCCATTTTTGTCACCAGGCAGGCACACCCTTGATATATCTTCTGAGATATTGCAAGACTGCAAAAGTCTCATTTTTCTGGCTTGAATCGATATTAACGTGGTCAAAGGGCAGGGAAGAGGTGGCCAGAGAGAAGATCATCTTGAATTTATGCCTTTTTTTCTCCCTGGAGGCACTCGAAACATTTCACCCACTAATATCACCTCATTTTCTCTTCCTGATAGTCATTTCACAGAAAGGGAAGCTAAAATTCAAAAGGAAAATAAGTAACCTGCTGCCATATAGAGAATCAGTAAGAGAACTCAAGGGCCAATTAGTGGATCAGACAATTAAATCATTAATTGCTGGCTGCCTGGTATGTACAAAATGCCGCATTATTTGTCATAACTAGTGTTTGGTCCAGGTTAGTGGCTGGGTCATACAGATAGGGAATGGCTGAAACTGGGAGATCAGCAAGACCCACAGGGATATGTCAAATTATCAGAGAGAACAATAATAGCTGGCATTTATAGAGCGCTTTAAAGTTTGCAAAGCATTATACAAATATCTTATTTGACTCCCACAAGAGTCTTTGGAAGTTACTATTACCATCTTCATTTTACAGGTGAGGAAACTGAGGCAGACAAAGGTTAAATGACTAGGTCAGTTTCACCCAGTGAATAAGTAGGTGAAGCTGGTTCTGATCTCAGGTCTTCTTTTGTTCTAGGTCCAGCCCTCTATCCACAGTGTTATCTCCCCTCCTAGAGCAAGACTCCACTTTCTCAAAGGCCTCAGATTGAAAGGCAAGATGCCAGTCCCAGGAACCGGGGCCACCAGGCAGGGAACCAAGGCATGGAGAGATGAAACAGAGATGTCACTAGAAATGGAATGCAATGTCAGGTTCAGTCGCAAGGTTACAGTCCTGCTCCTGGAAGGAACGAGCAAGTTCAGAGTAGGAGAAGAAGATAGAAATATTGTGCCAGAGGCCTACTAATCTAGCACTCTTTATGTTCTTACGGTCTAGGGACAGGCTTGAAAGTGACTAGGTCATTTCTCCCAAGTAACCCATTTACACCATACAATGAGCTTCAGAAGACTTACTCAAAGGGTGGGTATTATGGTGAGGAGATTATTTTGAATGGAGGGAGCTTTCAGTGTAACCTCATCTCAATGTGCCCAGGTGGCTGCCAGTTCTGATCTGCATGATTGAAACTATAATTTTGACTTTCTTGCTCCATTTTTGTCATCAGGCAGACACACCCTTGATGTATCTTCTGAGTCATTGCAAGACTGTAAAGGACTCATTTTTCTGGCTTGAATCGATATTAACATAATGTATCAGGAGGGCAGAGTTTATAATCTCAAAGAGGATCATAAACATGTCTGAAAGGTTCGGAACCGCCGGATATAAGAAACTCTCAAAGTAGAAGGCAGAAGAATCAAAACATTTATTTAGGCTCCACAGTAACCAACCCATGAACCAGAAGCCCCATTTTGATATGTTGATCAAAATCTTCCAGGCCCAATAAGTACGCCTTGCAAGAGTAACCAGGAGGCTACAGAGAAGCATGATTGCGTAAAGCAAAATCATGCTTCCCCCTCGATGGTAATAAGATTACCCACTGGCCTGAAGTCTTTGTTCAGCTTTCTCCCGTAGGTCAGCTCTGCTACTGGCAGCTCCTGCTTCTGCTGTGTCTGTGTCTGTGGCTGTAACTGACGTAACTGTCGTAACTGTCGCTGTAACTGTCGCTGTAACTGCCTCTGGTTCCAACGGAAGCTGCTTTTAACCATCCAGCTTCTGCGGGGGTGTAAGGTACGCCGGGGAAAGCACAGGCTCCCCCAATCCACTGGCCTGAAGTCTTTGTTCAGCTTCCTCCCGTAGGTCAGCTCTGCTACTGGCAGCTCCTGCTTCAGCTGTGTCTGTAACTGACGTAACTGTCGTAACTGCCTCTGTAACTGCCTCTGGCTCCAACCGGAAAAGGAAGAGAGAGTCTTCAAGCTGTCCTCTCCCCTCTTATAGAGTTTTTGACATCATCAAGCACCGCCTGAACGACCAGGGCCGATTGGTTCTTGACTTGGCCCCTCCCCCTAACGTAGCCGTTAACACCTCCCCTCAGCCAGCCCCATGACTCATCACACAGGAAGTTGTCTGGTCCTGCCCCGGAAGAGCAAGCCCCAGCATCCAGGGAAGCTCAATGAGGTAAGCTGAGTCATTCAAAGAAAACAAAGGCCATTCTGGCTACACTCCACCCCTTGTTATAGGATACATAATCTAATCAGCCATGTATCCTAGAACATACATTGTGATCCAATTACAAAGGAAACTAAAACATATCATTCATTATAAAGCAAAACATATCATTTGGTGACATTCCTAAATATTGGTTTACGATTCAAATGTGATCCACCCCTAGGTCCCAGCAAGATAATCTTTTCAATCAATCATCCCCAAAATAATTATTAATAATTCAAATGTCCACCCCTAAATCCTTGTATCCATTACATAGGATCAATAATATCATAACAATAAAACAACACAGCAAGGATAACACAAAATAAGTAAACAGAACACTATCATCATTTCCACCCCCCTTGAACGATTGGGGCTCAAAATCTTGGGGTGAGGGGTGAAGGTCTCATTTTCCATAGCTTCTTCATGCTGAAATTGGATGTAGAGATGGCCCTGCCCCCAAAAAGTCCCATTCCAGAGGTCATTTCTTTAACAAGCTGGCAGGAATTCCAAGAATGCTACATGCTTAGGCAGTCACCAGAAAGTGCAGGGTGCTTAAGCCTGAAGGAAACAAAACTAGCAACAAGGTTAGCCAAAACAAAGGACAAAAAGAATAGACAAGTATGGACTATAATTCTTCAAATAAAATCATCTCAAGTTTGGTTGAGATTTCAGTTATGCAAAGATCCAACATCAGAGCCAAACTCAGGTGGGAAATGTTTCTTTTCAAAAGGAACATAATGAGGAAGCCAAGAGGATCCCACCCTAGATAGAGACTAAGATTGTCCTCCCAGCCTTTCCCCAAATGTACAAGTTTTCATCCGTTAATCACACAAGGTCACCTTCACTCTGAGTGGCTTGTGGGCTTGCAGGAGCAGTTCTTATTTCCCTATCTCTCCTGTTATCAAGGCCTTTATCTCTGTACATTCTATATAATTCATTGGTTGGAATTCCATCTATCATTTCAAAACCTACCCCTGCTCTCAATAAAGCAGTAAACATTTCTTTCCTTGTTACTCTCCTTTGGCGCCAAGTTTGCTGGTTATTCACCCTTCTCTCTCGAGGAGATCTATCCCCTCCCCAGTCACCTAAGTCATGTAACTGTAAAATCTTATTTATCACTGTTGTAAGACGGCTCCCTACTTCTCCAAGTAATAAATTCAAAATTAGTTGTTTATAAGCAGGGGGAGCTGTCTTAATTATTAAATTCCTATGAGGCAGTTCCATTGAATCATTGTAATATTTGTCTGCAGTTCCTGTCATAATGGCAGTCTTCATTACCTCCTCCTTTAGTCTCATGATACAATCTCTAAGTGAATACCAGGGTCTGTGCTCAGTGGGCCACATAGAATCAGTAGCATATCTCTTATTGCATCCCACAGCGGCTAATGCCAACAGAGTAGTCCTGCTATCACCATCTCCTTGCTGATGATGTTCCCTAAAAGCTTGTTGAACTAGAGGATCATGGCTGATACCTATGAATCTCATGCAGTCTGTCCCATCTACTGATATTCCACCGGCCCCTTGATCACTGAGTCTTACCATCCAAGATATCAATGGTTCTCCTATTCTTTGGCTGAATCTACTCAAAATATCTGTGACCTCTTGCGGTGAGAAATCTTCCTGAATTTCCCTTGTAACTGAATCTTCACCTCGGGTTTCTGTCTTCCTCCTTTGTATGGGTCGAGCCCTTGTCTGATCATTTAACCATCTCCTATTCTCTGTGTGAGGCACATCCTGAACCCCAGTAGTGTTTTGTGCCTCAGCCCCTAACATTGTCTCATTCTCTCCCCACTCACTTCCTCTGCCACCATGGCTAGGACGAAGCAGGCAGTCAGGCTCTTTCTGGGCTGGGTTGAAATGCACTCTGGGCTTTTTTGGTCTCCTGTTGCTCTTAGCCACATTAATAGAAAAGTTCTCATTTGAGTCAGTTTGGTCTCCTGCTATCTGAGATTCCTCTTCTTCCTGTGGGGTAGGAGTGCCCCCATGTCTTTCACTTAATCTCAATCTTTCGTATACTAGCCGGTAGGCTGATAACACTATCCAGCTTTGCCTAGATAGTGATGCCCCTGACTGAATCCCAACTTCTCGTAAACACTTTTCCAAATCCCTAGGATCTCCTCTCCGTAGCCTTGGTTCCCAGTTTTCACAGGGTCCAGCTTTTTTAGCCAATTCTTTTGCTAGGGAGGAATAAAATGGATCCTCCCATCCTGGGATATTCATCTCTTCCTCTGAAATTGTTCTGCTTCTAAATAGAGATCTTATACCTAGCGATCCTGTTCGTGACGCCAAATGTATCAGGAGGGCAGAGTTTATAATCTCAAAGAGGATCATAAACATGTCTGAAAGGTTCGGAACCGCCGGATATAAGAAACTCTCAAAGTAGAAGGCAGAAGAATCAAAACATTTATTTAGGCTCCACAGTAACCAACCCATGAACCAGAAGCCCCATTTTGATATGTTGATCAAAATCTTCCAGGCCCAATAAGTACGCCTTGCAAGAGTAACCAGGAGGCTACAGAGAAGCATGATTGCGTAAAGCAAAATCATGCTTCCCCCTCGATGGTAATAAGATTACCCACTGGCCTGAAGTCTTTGTTCAGCTTTCTCCCGTAGGTCAGCTCTGCTACTGGCAGCTCCTGCTTCTGCTGTGTCTGTGTCTGTGGCTGTAACTGACGTAACTGTCGTAACTGTCGCTGTAACTGTCGCTGTAACTGCCTCTGGTTCCAACGGAAGCTGCTTTTAACCATCCAGCTTCTGCGGGGGTGTAAGGTACGCCGGGGAAAGCACAGGCTCCCCCAATCCACTGGCCTGAAGTCTTTGTTCAGCTTCCTCCCGTAGGTCAGCTCTGCTACTGGCAGCTCCTGCTTCAGCTGTGTCTGTAACTGACGTAACTGTCGTAACTGCCTCTGTAACTGCCTCTGGCTCCAACCGGAAAAGGAAGAGAGAGTCTTCAAGCTGTCCTCTCCCCTCTTATAGAGTTTTTGACATCATCAAGCACCGCCTGAACGACCAGGGCCGATTGGTTCTTGACTTGGCCCCTCCCCCTAACGTAGCCGTTAACACCTCCCCTCAGCCAGCCCCATGACTCATCACACAGGAAGTTGTCTGGTCCTGCCCCGGAAGAGCAAGCCCCAGCATCCAGGGAAGCTCAATGAGGTAAGCTGAGTCATTCAAAGAAAACAAAGGCCATTCTGGCTACACATGGTCAAAGGGTAGGGAAGAGGTGGCCAGTGAGATCATCTTGATCATCATCTCCCTCAGTTGGAGGAAGGGTTGATAGAAACAGGGAACAATTAAATGAGCCCAGCTTCTAATAAAGGAGGGGGTAAGGATGGTGGATCTAAAGTGAACTAAATACCAGGGACTATGGGACTGTGAGGGTTATAAAAATATGAGTCCATGGCCTCAAGAAACTCAACAGTCTGTATGTAAACAACTAAAAAGATAACTAGTAATACTAGTATTTACTAATACTAGTAAAACAAAAAGTTGGAAGGAAATTTAGGGAGTTATCTGCAGTTCACCCTGAGAAGGAATAGCTTCTATAAAATCTTGGACAAGTGGTTATTCAATCTCTACTTGAAGACTTCAAGTGATGGGGAAATCACTATCTCCAAAGGCAGCCCATTTCATTTTTATAAGATAATAAGTGCCGGGTGAGTGGCAATGAGTGTTGTAGGCAATCAGAGGAGGGAGATCTCTTTTAGCTTGGATGGCTAAGGAAAGCTTCCTAGAGAAGATCGAACTGAAGCTGAGTCTGGCAGGATCAGCATAATCGCTGGCATCTATAGAGTACTTCAAGGCTGGCAAAGCACTTTCTATATACCTGTGAGGTAAGGATGGATAGGATTTAGATTCAGTGGTGAAAGATAGCATTGCAGGATGCATAGAGTATTGTGTTTAGAATCGGGGGTCAGAGGCAGGGGCCTCCAGTCTTACCAGATGGATGACCCTGAGTAAGTCACAACCTCTCTTATCACCAATTGCCTCATCTGTAAAATAAGGGAATGGTACAGAGAGAATAAATGATGTGCCCTAGACTAAGGTAGATACTTACTAAGGCTCAGATACTATGTATATGACCTTGAGCAAATTACTTAACTTCTTTAAAATAGCAATAAAAATTTCTTCCTTAAAAAATCTTTGGGGCTGGTAGCTGGCACAGTGAGTCGAGTGCTTGTCCTGGAGTCAGAAAGACCTGAGTTCAAATCTGACCTCAGATATTTATTAGCTGTGTGACCATCATCAAGCCACTTAACCCTGTTTGCCTCAGTTTCCTCATCTGTAAAATGAACTGGAGAAGGAAATGGCAAATTACTACAGTATTTTTGCCAAGAAAACCCCAAATGGATTCATGAAGAGTCTGACATGACTAATTGACTAAACAACAACAACAAATCTTTAAAAGTGCTTTGCAACAAAATGCTATGTAAGTATTAGCTATTATTAATGCATATTCATATCCTATCTTGTATCATCATCATCACCAGCGCCGCCTTGTATATCATGGGGTGGGGGTGGATGTGGGTGTGGGTGTGGGTGTGGATGTGTGTCTAGTTATCATTTCTCCCTGAAAGACAGTGACCTCTATGGAAGCAAGCATTCATCTTATTCTCCTTTTTATCCTCCACAGCCTTGGGTACATTGCCTCTTGCATAGTAGGTATTCAATAAATATTTGTCAAATTGAATAGAAATGGCATGAAATGAAGCACTGAGACAGGGGAATTCATGACTTACTTGGGAAACAGTGAGCAGACCAGTCTGGTTGGAGCAGAGAGAGACAAGGCAAGAAAGGAGAATCGGGGCCTGATTGTGCAAAGTCAGGCAGAGTAACCTGAACCTGGTCCTGTAGGTGAGGGCAGTAGTGCCTGACAGTCTAGTGTTCTACCCCTATGGCTGGGCTTGTCACAGGCCTCTCTGCTCCTCCTTCTCATCCCCTGCTTCCTGGCCTTGAAAGGAATCCTGCTCTGGGATGCTCTGCCCATCTCCCTACCAATCCATAAAACATGAGCGAGGGGTGATGGATGGAGGTGCCTGTCAGCTCGCTACCGTGACAGCCTGACAGGAGGAACGGAATCAACAGAGGCAGATGCCAATCAGAACCCCAAATGCTCTGAGACAGCTTCAGGGATCTCCTTGGATGGGGGCAGCTGAACTTCAGCTCTAGGCAGGAGGAGATCAATACTGCCGAGATAGCATGGGAAGCATCACCTGCTTAGAAAGCAAACATGCATCATCAGATGCCACTGAGTGCCACTTCCCGACAGCCTCCAGACTTTCTTTCTGGGGCATCAGAGAATTCATGCAAAAGAAAGAAAGGCGTTATAATTCATAGGCTTTAGACTTAGTTGGACCTTAGAGAGAGGTGTGCTGGTAAATGTTTAACAATCAGTTCTTCCCCTCTCCATTTCCCCCTAAAAGTGGGCATGAGACACATTTTAAAGTTTAATCTGCACAATATCTCCATCATTTTCTAAAGTCTAGACAATCAACAAACAATAAATCAAACCATGATTTGTGGTGTTTGCTGATTTCTGAGGTGTAAAATGCTCACACTGAAAATTTAATAACCATTTAGTGTTTGAGCTGGCTCCAGCACACCCAAGATAATTTTCTTCAACACCTTGATTTTACAGATGAGGAAAATGAAACTTAGAGAATTATGATTTGCCCAAGGTCATGTATATAATAAATAGCTACGCCTGGACTGACAGACTTGGAGCCAGCCAAAGCTGGATTCATATCCTGCCTCCCACACTCACTAGCCAGGTGAGCATGGTCACTTCAGCTTTCTGAGCCTCCGTTTCCTCACCTAGAAAATAAAGGGATTGGACTAGAACACTTCTAAAGTCTCTTCCAGCTCTAAAGTACAAGTCCAATAGGAATTTAAACTCTGCCTCTATCTTTCTGTGTGGTTTTGGGTAAGCAGCATGCTTTCTTTGTGCCCATTTCCTTGTCTGTGAAACGGAGCTAAAAATACCTGCCTGTTCCTACCCACCTCATAAAGTTGTCAGACTGCATTCCTCTGGACTTTACCTTGTTCCCCAGAAACTTCATTTTTCTGTGATATCAAAGTATTCAATCTCATCTATACCACCTGTGTCAGGGGCTCTCCCTTTCTCTAATTGGAAAGGGTGGAGGGTCAAGAGCTGAGCTCCATTTAAGGAGGGATCCCAGGCCAACCATCTTGTCATTTTCCACTCTATTCTTCAGACTTCATTATGCCCTTTTAAGAAGGATACAATTCCCCACTTTTAACTTTTATTTATGTGTTGTTTTCCTCTATTAGATTGTGAGCACTTTGAGGGCAGGGACTGTCTTTTGTCTTTATTTGTATCCCCAGTGCTTAGTACAATTCTTGGCACATAGTAAAGGATTTATAAATGCTTCTTGATTGACTAAAATGAGATAATTAAAAAAAATGAAAAAACAAAAGCATTATTTGTACAAATGTAAGGTATCATGCAATGTAAGAGAGAATCTGAATCTTCATCTTTCTTGGATCACTCTAGAGTAGATTTTGAAGAACTTCTAGAGCACCTAGTGGGGAGTTTGTGCTGAAGGGCTATGTGAACTTTAGCCTTAGCTCTTTAGCAAGCGAGTCATGATGGAGGAGGGAAACTCGAAGAAACTGGAGGCAAGAAAGCTGGATTTCTGCCCTGCCTGTCATTAATCTTCTGGGTGACCCTGGGAAAAGTCACTTTGTTCCTCTAGCCCTCACTTTTCCTTATCTGTAAAATTGAGGGGTTGGTCAGGATGATACCAAGGTCTCCTCTTGTTCATGATTCTTACAAATTGGCCTAGGAGAACTCTTCTAAGACTGCTGATAATTTTCTAATAATCCTCCTGTTGGATTTATGTACAGTCCATCCTAGAATTTTAACGAGGAAACTTGTATGCAGCTAGGTGGTACAGCAGATAGAGAACTGGAACTGGAGTCAGAAAGACCTCAGTTCAAACCCTGTTTCAGACACTCAGTCACTCTGCCACCATAGAAAAGCCATTTACTTTTCCTCAGTTTCATCTTTAACATGGAGTACTAAAAGCATCCATCTAACAGGGTTGTTTTAATGGTCAAGTGAGAAAATATGACTAAAATACTTTGCAAACCTAAAGTACAATATAAATGTAACCTGTAAGCTTGTGCCCATTCTGCAGATGGACAGGGTGAAACTCAGAGATTGAATGCAGTTGTCATTCATGGGAAGTAGTGTGAGGGGACTTTACTTCTATTTTCACCCCACCCAGGATGTCTATGCTACAGTTTTCTCATAGTGTCAACTTTCCTACCTACTTTGTCTGCAATTCCTTTAATTAATTTCTTTTTGGGGTTACACAAGAAAGTTGGGTACATTGTCTCAAGCAGGTCCCAGTAAAAATGTGCCTATTTTATAAGTGAAAATGAAGGAGAGCCTTGTTTGGGAGGTTGAGGGGGGTTGCCTCTGCCTCTCTTCTATGAGCAAGTTAGCCTTTGAACCCACCTCAGTTCATGAATCCCAAGCTTCCTCTGCCCCAATGGCTTTCTCCTGCTTGCAATTCCTCCACCCCATGGCCTCCTCTTCTGATTAGTATGTTCTGGCTTAGAACCTGCATTTGGAGTTCTCATGACAACTACGCTTCTTTCTAAGCTGGCTCAGCCCCTGATTTTCTAGGCTACTTTTCCACCTGGAAACCTGTAGAAACACCTCCTCTCCCCACCTCTTTCAATATCCTTTTTGGTTATGTCTCCCCCCATTAGAATGTAAGCTCCTTGAGAGCAGGGATTTATTTTTGTTGTCATTGCTTGTATTTGTATCCTCAGCACTTAGCACGGTGCCTGACAAATGGTGCTTAAGAGATGCTCTTTCTGTCCCTTCCTTCCTTCCTTCCTTCCTTCCTTCCTTCCTTCCTTCCTTCCTTCCTTCCTTCCTTTCTTCCTCCTTTCTTTCTTCCTTCCTTCCTTCCTTCCTTCCTTTCTTTCTTTCTTTCTTTCTTTTTCTATATTTATCAGATCAACCAACCGTCCTTTAGAGGACACTGGGAGCTTGAGTCTGAGAAAAGTAATTGAATGAGGAAGATTCTTTATAACGATCTTAGTCTCTTTGGTATTAGGTTATTAGGATAGTCACTATTCCATAGCCAATAGAGATTTATTAAGGGCTTATTGTCAGACACTGTGTTAAGCTCTGGGGATACAAATAAAGACAGTCTTTGGTCTCAAGGAGCATACAATCTAACAGGGAAAGATAATACACAAAAGAAAGCTGAAAATCAGGAGGTGAGACTGGTGGGCTACTAGAGGGAAACCAATACATGGGCATGATGTTTGTGAAGTCAAAACCAACCAGAACAATTGATGGGAAATGAGGTGCTTACAGAGATGTGAAGGCTTGGGAACTTGGGAATAATGTGGTTGGATGGATAGGACATGTTATTCAGTTCTTTCAGTCATGTCTGACTCTTCATGACCCCATTTGGGGTTTTCTTGCAAGAAATACTAGAATAATTTGACGTTTCCTTCTCCAGCTAGTTTTACAGATGAGGAAACTAAGGCAAACAGGGTTAAGTGACTTGCCTAGAGTCACACAACTAGTAAGTGTCTGAGACCAGATTTGAACCCAAGAAGATGAGTCTTCCTGACTCTAGGCCTGGCACTCTATCCACTTCGCTACCTAGCAGACTGGAGATACACTTTACAAAAGCCCAACAAGCAAAGTAATGTATATTAAGTGACTCATTGTGGTAGGGTGGATAGGTTACACGAATTGGAGTCAGGAAAACCTGAATTCAGATTCTTCTCTTCTATTTGCTACCTGTGTGACCCTGGGCAAGTCACTTAACATGTTTTGATTTCAAATTCTATACCTATAAGGAGGGGGTTGGATTAAGGACCTTTAAGGTTCTTCCCAGCTCTAAATCTATGATCTAATGCGCAGGCCCATTTCTTTACCTTTGTTCTGATTATTCCCCTTGCTTGGACATCCCTCCTTTTCTCAGTTTGTTTAGGTTCTTCAGATCATTGAAGGCCAAGTTTTAGCTTTTCCCAGGTCCCCTTTTCCATGAGGATCTTACTATGGGATACTTTTCCTTACTTACAATGACCTCTCTTCTTCTTCCCCCTCCCCATATTAACACAGCCTGCAAGGTTCATGTGAAGTCTTACCTCCAGCTTGAAGCTTTCTCCAGTCTCTCTAGTCCACAGTGACCTCTCCCTCCTTGGTATGTACTCTTATAGCAATTATGATCTCTACCTCTCACAACATGCATCCCGTATTGACTTGTGATAGCTCTTCTGTCATTCCATTGAATCAGCATGGATTTTAGCTAAGTCTGGTTGACAAACATTTATTAAGCACTTATTGGGCTAAGGGCTGGAAATATAAATACAAAAGGAAACAAAGACAGTTCTTCCCCTTAAGTCTCTTCTAATCTAATGGGGGAAGAAAACACATAAAAGTAAATTGAAAAAGGAGAGGAGGAAAATGGAGGAGAGGATAGGCCACCTAGGCAGGTGCACGGGAGAGAACATCCAGAGAGTCAGGAGTGCAGCCTGCAGAAGAATTAAAAAGTGGCTGGCCCAGGCTTGCTCCTATGAGGGGGGTTCTGGGAGGAGCCAAGCAGGCAGAGGCTGCAGGATAGATGGTACTCCAAATATGAGAACTTTAGGGTGCAGTGAACTTCCATGGTGAAGAGGTTTCTGTGGCCTAGTGCCTGGCACATAATAGGCACTTGAGAAACGTTGATCAATTGAATAGAATGGTAAGAGAAGTCCAGAGAGTTAAGAGTGGAGCCTGGAGAGGAATGGAGAACGTTTATCATGCAAAAGACACCATTATGGGGCAGCTACAAGAATAAATGGAACACACAATTCCTATTGGACTTGTAATTTAGAGCTGAAGAGATTTTAGAAGACATCCAGTCCAAGCCCTTTATTTTCTAGATGAGGAAACGGAGGCTCAGAAAGCTGAAGTGACCATGCTCACCTAGCTAGTGAGTGTGGGAGGCAGGATATGAATCCAGCCTTGGCTGGCTCCAAGTCTGTCAGTCCAGCCACAATGCCACACTGCTCTCATTGAGCTTCTTTCTGTATTAATGTTGAAACTTTCACTTATACGAGACTATAAGTTCATACAACTAGGTGGAGCAGTGGATAGAGTGCTGGACCTGGAGTTAGGGAGACTCAACTTCCTGAGTTCAAACCTGGCCTCAGACACTTATTAATTGTGTGACCCTGGGCAAGTCACTTATCCTTGTTTGCCTCAGTTTCCTCATCTGTAAAATGACCTGGAGAAAGAAATTGGCAAACCACTTCAATATATTGGCCAAGAAAACCCCTACTGGAGTCACAAAGAGTCAGAACTAAAATGACAGCAAAAACAGCCATCTCCCCATCCAGACTATAAATTCTTACAAGGTAGGAACAATTTTTTTTGTTTTTCTTCATTCCCCATAATATCTAGAATAGGTCCCTCAACATGATAGATATTTCATCAATATTTATTTACTGACTTCTATCTAGAGGGAGGCAGGGTTGTATAGCGCAAAGAGTAATGACATTGGAGTCAAAGGATCTGAGTTCAAGTTGTCCTTCCTAACTGTATAACCTTGGGTGAGTCATTTCTGAGTCCCAGTTTTGTTATTTGGAAAATGAGGAGGTTGAAATAAATGACCTCTAAGGTTCTTTCTAGTGCTAAATCTTATGTTCTAATCAGTAAAATGACACATACATTATCATACTGACCTCATAGGGTTGTTATAAGGATTAAATATAATGGTATCCATCAGAAGTGTTGGGGGCCAAGTTATACAGCCTTCAATAGTCCTGAGTTTGGCCCAAACCAGATTAAAATAATTGGGAAATATTTAATAAAATAAATAAAAATGCAACAGAACATATATAGTGTTAGTGTGTGGTTTTCTAAGTCAACACATAGCCTGCATAGATCTTTATGTATGGTTTAGTGGTATCCATTTCTATTTAAGTTTGATACCACCAATATAGAAAAATTTACTTGGTTGTTGCAGAAAGGGCTCCGAGTTTTGAGTCTGAGAACCTGGATTTAAATCCCAGCTCTCCTCCTTACTCACTGTGTGGCCTTAGATGAATCTCTTCACCTCTCTGGGCCTTAGTTTCCTCATATGTACAATGAGGGGATTGACCTTGAAGGTCTTTTCCATTTTGAAACTTACCTCTAAGATTCCTTCTGGCTTCAGATCCTATATAAATTGGAGTGATTATATGGAGAAATATCCACCCTGAAGGAAATTCATCTTTATTCCTCTAAATAGCATACACATACTCAATAGACTTGTCGTTGAGATGCTGAAGATTGCAGTGAAAAAGAGAGATGTAGAGTCAGAGTTCCTGATTTGGATTCTGGGCTTAGCTATTTACTATTCTTGTGTTTTTAATTTCTCTTGGCCTGCATTTTCTCATCTGTAAAATGAAGAGGTTGAAGCAGACGACCTCTGAGGTATCTTCCTGTTCTAGATTTATGATCCTGTTTCTGGAGTTCGGCAAGATTCTGCTGTTTGGCGCCTGATCAGGCTGTCATTTTAGAATTGTATGTGAAATTTGGATGTTCAGGCCAGAGGAAATGATTCACACCCTGTTGTACCAGAGATCCAGGGTGCTTATGCAACAGGAACGTAATTGTCTGAGAAATGTGAACTCGTGGACCAAGATTTTGCTGAGCAAATATGAAATCCACATCCATTTTGTTGAAGCCCATGATTTCTTCCTGCCCGTTTTGGCAGAAGGCTGTAGGAGAAGGAAGTGGGGGGCAGTAAAAAAGGAAGTGGTTATAGGATTAAGGATTAGAGATACAGGTTTAAGGCATACAGGATTAGGAGGCTTGAGGGAGAGTAACAATGACACCTCTGACACACAGATACAGGCTCCTCTAAGCTCTTATCTGACCTACAAGAATCTGAAAGTGGAAATACTTTTCTTTGCAAGACCATGACCTTAAATCACATACGTATACACAATTATATTTCAATATCTTTAGTAGCCTTTGTAATCCTATGTATTTTACCTTATGCATTTAAAAACATTCTGAGTAGTCCATAAGATTCATAAGACTGATAAAGGGGTCCAGGCTCCCCTATAAAAAGTGAATAATCTTGGTCTAGGGCGTCTTCCCTCCTCTCCCTATGTTTCAATGTGGTTCTCATGAAACTCTTCTGCTACATTGAAACTCCAATGAACAGACCATGGCCAACACTTCTCTGGCTCCTCCTTTTCATCAAAGGAAACCACCTAAATAGATTATCTTTCAGGAATGCATCCCCCCCCCCCTCCATTACAGCTTCATCCTTCTCTTCCTGTCATTAGCTATCGTATTGTAGCTTTTTGTAAGAAAGGCAGTTTGGGATAGTACAATGAGTTTTGTTATTGGTGTCCAAAGATCAAGGTTTGAATTCCACTTCTAATATTTCTTTGCTATGTGACTCTGGGTAAGTCATTCTGATATCTCTGAACTTTAATTTCCTTCTCTTGAAAATGGGGATGATAATATTCATCCTACCTATCTCATGGGGTTATTTTGCAGAGGACAGTACCTTTTAAACTGTAGAGTTCAAAAAAAGGTGTGCTATTTCTTTGGACACAGCATGGAAGAGTAGAAGGAACATTGGATTTGGAGGCAGAAGACCAATTAAAGGTCCACCTCTGCCACTTACTATCTGCGTGACTGAGGGCAAGACTTGACTTCTCTGGGCCTCCGTTCTCTCCAAGTGCAAAGTGAGAGGGTTGAACTTGATCTCTAAAGTTTCTTTGAGCTTTAATTCCTTTGGACTATGCTCTGTGTTTCCAAACCTTACAGGTGGCTCTGTTTAAGTTATTTGATTTGTTTAGGCCTCAGACTGAAAGGATTTAGAGCTGCTGGGGGCATTCAAGATCATCTGGTTCAACCACCTCATCTTAGAATTGAAGAAACTGGGGCTCAAACAGGTAAAGAGACTTGTTTAAGGTCAAATAAGCAGTAATGATCAGGGCTAGTGTTTGAATCTAGTCTTTTTGATTCCAAATCCAATGTTTTTGTGACAAAACCACATTCCCTTCTTTATTAAATGTATAGGAATTAAGAAGGGGTATTGGATACAGTGATCATCAAGGCCCCTTCAAGGTTTAAAACTTTTATAATATTATTTACATATACACATATACATACATATTTATACATATATACATACACATACATGCACACATACATACACATCTGGATGTTTTGTTGTCACAGAAAAGGCTGAAAGAAGAGGGAACAAAGTGGAGTCTGGAAGTTAAAACATTAACACAATGTTCTTTCTGGCTTTCTTGGCCAGGAAGGAGATGATGTCACCTGTTTTTCCTTTGTTATATCCTGTGCTTGTATATTAGCAGAAACCTAATCTGTCTCCCTGCTTCCCAAATCTTCCCCTTCCAGGGAGAAGTAGGCAGGTTTGGAACTCATTAAGAAGTGACACGAAGCCTTGAGCCTGAGCAAAATAAGAGGAAAGCTCACCTATCAGAGTCCATGGTTCCAGGGGCAGAGTCCAGGCTCTGGTGGTAGGACAATGGGGAAGATGGCTGGAGTATAGTCAGCATGGTTTGGAAATGGAGGAGAAATAGGACATGTGAATAACATGATGGAGGACCGTTTTCTCTGATCCGCATAAATTCTCAAATTTCTCCAAAATAGGAATTATGCAATAGATAAAGCAATTCCAGCCATCTTCCATAAGATGCTAAGAACCTTAAGAAAGTAACAACCAAATGAACTAATAGAAGAGAAGGCTAATCTCTAATCTCAAACCCACTCATTCACCACTCATCTCCCACAGGCTACCACATTCTGGCAGGACTTTGCAAGCTTACTCAACTCTGCCCTTGCCCTAGAAAGAAGGCAGCTAGTGCTCAGCCTGAAAACTAGAAATAGAGACAACTAGGACAAGGCATCGGTGTGTTTGTGGGGTTCCACCAGGTCTCAAGTAAAGAGGATTGGCATCCACCTAAGGCTATTTCTGTCCCCCTTGAAGTCTCTTGGGTCAGAGTAAAAGTAAATCCCTTACTATGGGAGGAGGCAGCTTTGAGGTGTAACCCCTGGGGAAATTACCATCAGAAGGGAAGGAGTTAGAAAGTGAGTAAAAGGGGAAAATACAGGAAAAAAACCCACTGTAATTACCAATTATCTCAGCAGGCGAAAGATGGTTTAAAATGTCAAAAACAAGCAGATAAACCAATAGGTGAAATATTAGCAACAGAAGGGAACATAGCCTCCAGATCATCTAAATGGAAATGTTTGGGAAGTATCCAAACTCTTCATTCAAGACCCTTCACAATCTATCTCCTTTAACAGACCCTGGGCCATTGCCAATCATTTTATATCTTGCCACCGAACTCTGATGACCCTAGAGGAGACAGTGAGGCTGATAACTTTGCACAGCTCTTCCTCACTTAAATCCAAGTCACTTGCAAGTCAAGCCATCACCCTAATGATGTCATTGGTCTTCTTCAAGAATGAAGGATGAACGACAACAACAACAACCTTTCACAGAAACCTATAGAACCTGGTCTAACTTCCATTAATGAGAACTCCATTTTTCAAAAGATAGAGAAGCAATGAAGAGAAAATTCAATTCTGGATCATATTCTTACCAGCAAGGATAAAATTCTTGGTAAAGGAGGAATGGTGGAACTTTAAGGGAAATGCCTGCTACACATTAACGTTTGTGATAAAGAAGAAGAAAGTCTGATATGCTTCATAGTTTTTTAGAAAGCAGATGTTAAGGGAAAGAGAGAAAGGACAGGTAGGATTCTATGGACTAAAATTCAACATGGGAAACGCATTTAAGAAGAAGAGGTAGTTTTCTAAAAAATGAGAATTTGAAGAATGTGTAAAAAATTAATTCTCATGAGGAGAAAGGGGAATTGTCTAAGGAGACTGATATGAATTCCCAGGAAACCTGTTGATCAATAAACATTTTTAAAGATTTAAGAACACGTAAGCAAAGGCAAGTAGTAGGCAATGAATACAAAAGTATGCCATGGCCATATAACAATGGTGTGAAGAATATTAAAGCTCAAAATGAGCTGGGATTGGGTTGGCAAGAAAAGCTACTATAAAAATGTAGATAATAAAGTTGTCAGTTTCCATAAGAGTAATCAAAGTAAAAGTGGCATTGAGTGTAAGACAGCCTTTATTTTACCCCACAGAAAATGAAAAGGATGTGTTAGAGCCTACAAACAACCAATACAATTCTCTTTTGCTCTCCACAGAGACATTGAATTCTTGGACTTTCCCGGAAAGAAAATAGATTTTGGAGCTGCTAGGTTGGCTGTCTCCTTTCAACTGGATCTGCATTACACAAAAAACTCATTGTAATAGTGGTAGTTAGGTCAAGTCTTTTAAAGTCATGACTTTATTCTCTTGCTGCAGCTAATGGGGTGTCATGGGTGACTCTTTTCTCTTCAAGAGGCTCACTACATATTTAGGAAATTCCCTTTTTCTGGCTAGAAGGCTCCTCTGGCTATATCTCCAAACTCTTGAACTCCAGGTTATGTGCAAGACAACCTTCAAGGCTTATGCTACCCAAGAAATCTGCCTTCTGCAAGAGCTTTATTCTGTATTATGCTCTCTCCTTCTAGCTAAAAGGCAAGGATTTAGTAATGTCGTTATCCATTAACTCCCCCTTTCTGGCTATATGACTAAGCACATGTAGCTTCAAAATGCTTCTCCAAGTTACTCTATCACTTCCTCAACTACCATCATCCTTTGGGCTGAGAAATTCCACTCTCTGGTCTCTTGCCCTTTGACCCATTTTCAGGAAGGGATAAAGAAGGGCCAAGGGCATCCAGGAATTCTCCTCTGGTCCTCTCTGGCCAAGCATATGCAGCAGCTCCTGTGTGCTTCTGCTAATAGGCAGCCGATAAGATTGCTGGAGGTGGGGAGAAGAAATTTCAGCTCCTCCCTAACTGGATAATAATACTGCTCAGCTTGGAAACTAATAACAATTCTGAGAATGTCCTTGACAGAAGCTACTATTACCTTACTGTGTTTGTGGGGGGAGGGGGAGAGAGGCAAAATGTTTTGCAGAAGTTAGGGGGAAAAAGATAAAATCAAATCTTTTAAACTTTTGACATTCAAATTATGAAGCTATGCATGGCTATGCTTCAAAGAAAACTATTAGTTGAACATGCAAGGAAAAAGGATTACAGTAAACAATACTTATTACAAAGGTTTCTTCCATTTGGGCAAAGAGGCTCCCCAGTGGGAAATGGACTTAGAATTTCAGTAGACAATAAGGAATGATAAAAACGGAATCAAGATTGGCTTGATCCGTCATTTTGTCTCACTTCTCTAGGTAGAAATTAAATCATGAAGTGTGCCACAGCATTTAAAATAAAGCACTGGCATATGAAAAAAGACTGCCCAAAATATATAAAAAACAAAAAACCAAAACCAAACCACAATCTAACATACCTAATGTCCCCTAATGAGTTCAAGTCATCAGTCTGAGATAAACTACATCCCGGGTTGTAAAAAGAACTGTGATTGGTAAGCCATTGTCAGTAATCCTTAAAGAGATTGTGGAGAAGAGAAGCTCAGCAGGATTGGAAAAGGGCAAAGCTATCTTAATTTTCAAGAAAAGGAATGGTCTTTAAACTCTAAGCTTGGGAGCTTAACTTCAGCTCCTGAAAAAATTCTAGAATGTATAATTAAAAGGATGATTAGTGAATATTAAAAAAAAATCAAGCTATGAACGCAACACACACATGCACAAGCACAGAAAACAGCATTGCTTCACCAAAGACATATTATAGCAGACTTAACTCATTTAGTTTTATCTTTCTTATGAAATAAAACAAGCATTTCCATAACAAAGTAGGATAGAAAAACAGAGAATTGCTCCTGAAATGGCAGATCCATTATGTACGACTTGCTATCCCTTTCAAATATACAACAAAGTTGTCATATAACTTTCTTTTTTCCCTTCCCCCCACCCCACATTTTGAGATGGCTACCACTAAACACAAATCACTGTGTGTGTATGCACACACACAGAGACATATATATATATATATGTATATACACACACACACACATATATATACATACATACATATACACATACATATACATACATATCAGTTGTTTTTCTGCATTCAAATAGCATCTTCTTTCATAGCATCTTTGTAGTTAATTTGGGTATTTATAGTAGTCAGAATGACTTGGTTACTTAAAGTTGTTCTTAAAATGACGCTGATGTTACTATATACAATGTTGTCTTGGCTCTGCTCGTTTTGCTCTTAATTATTTCATGGAGGTCTCTCCATGCTTTTCTAAAATCATTGAGCTCCTCATTTCTTATAGCAGAGTAATATTACATCATGAACATATGCCACAATTTGTTTAGCCATTCCCCAATTGACAGGTATCTCTTTAATTTCCAGTTCTTGCCACCACAAAGAGAATTGCTATAAATATTTTAGAACATGCAGGTTCTTTTCCATTTTCCCAAATCATCTTGGGAAACAGACCTAATAGTGGTATTGCCAGGTCAAAGGGTATAGGCAGTTTAATAACTCTTTGGGCGTAATTTCAAATCTCTTTACAAGACGGTTGGATCAACTCACCGATCCAGCAACAATGAATTAAGGTCCCAATTTTTCCATATCCCCTCCAACATTTGTCACTTTCCCCTTCTATCATTTTAGCCAGTCTGATAGGTGTAAAATGTTATTTCAAGGTTGTTTTAATTTGCACTTCTCTGATCAATAATGATTTAGACCATTTTATATGACTTTAAATTGTTTTGATTTCTTCATTGGAAAACCGCTTGTTCAAATCCTTTGACCATGTATCAATAGACGAATGACTCATGTTCTTACAGATTTGACAAAATTCTTTATATATTTGAGATATGAGACCTTTATCTGAGGAACTGTCTATAAATCCTGCTCCCTTCCCCTACCCCAGTTTCCTTCTTTTTTTGTGGTCTTGGCTACATTTGTTCAAAACCTTTTAAATTTAATGTAATCAACTTTATGTTTCACTACACTCTCTATCTCTTGTTTGTTCATAAGTCTGATGTCCATAAGTCTAATAGATAATATGTACCATGTTCTTCAAATTTTCTTGTAATATCTCCCTTTATATCTAAGTCATGTATCCATTTTGACCTTATCTTGGAAAATGGTGTAAGATATTGGTCTATGCCCAGTTTCTGCCAGACTGCTTTCCAGCTTTACAAATAATTTTTACCAAATAATGAATTTTTAGCCCCCAAACCTAGGTCTTTACACTTATCAAACACTAGGTTACTATATTTGTTTACTGCTGTAGATTATATGCCTTCTCTGTTTCACTGATCTACCTTTCTATTTCATCACTAGTACCAGATAATTTTGATAATTCCTGCTTTATAATATAGTTTAAGATCTAGTACTGCTAATCCTCCTTCCTTTATATTTTTTCCACTAGTTTCTTTGATATTGATTTGGAAGAAAACATTCTTCCAAATGAATTTTGTTATTGTTTTTTCTAGCACCATAAAATATTTTTTTGGCAATTTAATTGGGATGGCATTGAATATATAGACTAACTTTAGTAAAATTGTCATATTTATTGTATTGGCCCTGCCTACTCATGAACAATTAATATTTATCCATTTATTTAAATATGATCTTATTTGTGTACAAAGTGTTTTTATGTTTCTTTCATGTAGGTCCTGGGTTTGTTTTGGTATGTGTATTCTCAGGTATTTTATACTGTCTGGAGTTATTCTAAATGGGGTATTTCTAGCTATCTCTTCCAGCAGGATCCTATTGGTGATATATAGGAATACTGATGGTTTGTGTGGTTTTACTTTATATTCTCCTACTTTGCTGAAATGGTTTCAATGAACTTTTTAGTTGAGTCTTTAGAATTGTCCAAGTATATCATATCATCTGCAAAAAAAGATAGTTTTATTACCTAATTAATTCCCTATTCTGTTTCCTTCTCTTTCTTTTCTTATTGCTATTGTTAAGATTTCCAATACAGTATTGAATAATATTGCTGACACTGGGCCCCCTTGTTTCACACCTGATCTTACTGAGAAGGCTTCTAGGTCATCTCATTACAATTAATGCTTGCTAATGGTTTTAGGTAAATGCTTCTTATCAATTTAAGGAAAAGTGTACTTACGCCTATACTTTCAAGTGTTTTTAATAGAAAATGTACATTAACATTGCTGGGTAAGTTATTTTTGGCTGCAGCCCCAGTTCTTTTGCTCGTTGATATATAGTGTTCCAAGGCCTACAGTCTTCTAGTGTAGCAGCTGCTAGGTCTTGTGTAATTCTAATTGTGGCATCCTCCCTGTTCATTTTATTTATGCCTTGAAAATTATCATTTATTTTTACATCACAATTTCCAAATACATTTCTCTCCCTCCTCCCCAGAGAGCCATTCTTTGTAACACAGAATTTAAAAAGGAGACAAATGGAGAAACATTTCAAAACTAACTATGGTACTAATTAAGTTTGATGTTATATTCCATGTGTCATACTCATAGTTCCCTATCTCTACAAAGATGAGGAGAAACTTCTCTGTTTTTTAGGACTAAGCTTGAAATTTATTATTATATAGATTTCAAATTTCTTGTTATTATTCTTTGTATTTACTTTATTGCTGTTGTAACAACAATGCTACTTGCTGCTACTGTGGCTGCGTAAGGCCAATAACACCAGCACACAGGAGGGCTGCTACCCAGTTTCTTTGATCTGCTTTTCTAAGGAAAGCAACTTTAAGGGGTTAACAATATTACTTTAATTAAACATACATATATCATTCACTTAGTTCAGGGGAAAAAGTCAGCACCCTGAACTTCAGAGAAAACACAAACAGAAATTACAAGCAGAAATTATATAGAGCAAAATAACACAATCAACAGACAGGCTTCTAGCCATCTGACAAAGACATTTTATACATAGTTACCAGAGAGACAAGAACCAACATCTGGGTTTTTCAAAGCCAGGGGGCTCCTTAACAGCTACCCAGAGTCTCCTCTGGTCAAATCAGACAACACTTTTCCAGTGAGTGAACTCCAAGCAAAATGCTAACCTCAGAGCATATATACACTTCTTCAGGGTCAGAGGGTATCACAACCATGTGACTCAAACCCACGTGACCTAAGGCTTCCTGTGACTTAAGCAGGTCATCAAAGACTCCAGATTCAATCAAAGACTCTTAATTGAAACAAAGGCAAGACTCAAAGGCAATTGATTGCCTTAGTGCTGAAAAGCACTCCAAAACAAAAGACAGCAAAAAGTCCCACTTTACTTGTGATTGTAGCTGTCATTGTGAATATTGTTTTCCTGGTCTTCCTTACATCATTTTATGTCAGTTCATGTCTTCCCATGCTTCTCTATATTCTCCTCTTTTCTTATAGCATAGTAATATTCCATTGCATTCATTTACAACGGCTTGTGTAGTCATTTGCAATTGATAAGCATCCATCTACCTTGATTTCAATTCTTTACCATTATAAAAAGTGCTGCTATAAATATTTTGGTATACATTGAACCTTTTTTTTTTCTTGTTTTAACCCCCTTGGAGTATGTACTTTGCAGTGAAACTTCTACTTAGTCATTTTCTTAGCATAATTTCAAGTTGCTTTCTAGAATGGTTGCAGCAATCAACAGCTCCATCAATCATCTACTGGTATGTCTGTCATTCCACAGTCCCTCCAACATTGATTCTTCCACTCTTTGCCCATTTATTGGTTGTGAAGAACCTCAGCATTGTATTTGAAGCAATCTCTAATGTTTGCTTAGAGCTTACAATTCTTTTGAGAACTGTTCATATTCTTTAACATACTTTACTAAAGAATGACTCAGTCTTACATATTATCAGGCCATTATTAGAGATACTTTATGCAAAGATTTTTTTTCCCAATTGATCACTTCCACTCTTATTCTAGGTGCATTGATTTTGTTCATGTGAGTGCCATATTTTAAGAAAAACATTAATAACCTTGGGAATACATAGAGGAAGGGTAAAAAGATGGCAAAGGGCCTTGAAATTATGCTGTATGATGATTAAAGTAACAGGAAATGTTTGGCCTGAAGAAGAGAGGATTCAATGGGACATGAAAGCTGTCTTCAAGCATTTGAAGGGCTGTCAAGTAGGAAGATTAGATCTATTCTTCTTGGTCTTATAGGGTACAACTGGGAGGAATGAGAGGAAGTAGCAAATAGATATATTTAGGTTTGGTGTAAGGAAAAATTACCTGGAAATACAAATATCTCAAAATGAATATTTTCAAGTGGTGGCTATACCCATATGTCGGATATATTGTAGAGGGGATTTTTAATCATGTACTTGTTGGACTAGATGGTCTGCTTGAATTGTGTGAGCTATGTGACCCTGGGCAAGTCAGTTCTTATCTTAGAGTCCTGGTTTCCCTATCTATAAAATGGGGATGACAAACCTATATTATAGGGTTTTTGTGAGAAAAGTATTTTGTAAAGATGAAACTTAGTCCTTGAAGGACTTCTAATTTTGTTGGTGTCATAACCCCCCACCAATACAGATTGCTACTTTTCTATGATTTGGCTGATAGTTTTTGAAAGTTACTATGGCTGAAAAAAATCCATTACCCTGCAATCAACAGGTGATGAGCCCGTCCAAACTGAGTCAGGCTGGTCCTGGGGAAACAGACTCATCATCCACCCCATATTCAGAACCTTTCTGCGTGTTAGACCTTGGCATAACTTGTGTTCCTCTGATAAAGCCTTCAAAAAGTAGAGCCACCTCCACCCTTTGATGAGCCCTCAATAGGTGTGTTTTATCATCATAACCATGATGAAGATGATACTTACCTTTCCATTCTCAATGCCTTCCTAGAACTTTGTCTAGTTCTCTCTTTACCTTACCTACATTCTCTATCCTGCTGTCCTTCTGCTGTGTGTTTTATCCTCAGGCTTACACATGCAATTTCCATCAGAGGCAGTTTGATATGGGGAAAAGAGCTCTGGTTCTGGAGTCAGAAGCCCTAGGTTTGAATCCTGCTGCTAATTATTTCTATCTATGTGATTTTGGGCAAACCCCTTAATCTTTCTGAGTCACTTTTCCTTCATATGTAAAGTGTAGAGTTTGGACTGGATCACTCCTGAGGTTCCTTTCAGCTCCAGATCTATGATCCTATGATCAAAGAGATGCTTTATAAAAGAGAGAGAGCAAGAGGATGGATTTGCCTTTGATGACCTGTATTTGTCCAAACAAATACCATAGTTACTCGTTCACATCTCTCCATGCTACATTGTAAGGTCCTTGAGAGCAGGATCTGTGTCCTAACTATATTCATATCCCCAGTGCCTTGCCCAGGATTGTACATTCGCAGAAATTCATAAATATTTGTTGAATTGCTAATAAGCTCAGCAGGGAAGGAGCGGGGAGCTAGCTGGCTGGGACAGGACCCTAGAAATGCTGAAACTGGGGCATCTTGTTTATGAGCTTCTTAATAAAATGAAATAATATTAATCATAATACTTTGCAAATGTATGTCATTACATAGTTATCTCATTTGATCCTCATGATAATTCTGTGACACAGAGAATGAAAGCATTAGCATTCCCATTTTACATATGACAAAACTGAGTCTCAGTGATTTGCCCCACTCATTGAATTTGTCACCTCGCCAATGTCACACAGCCAGTAAGTGACAAAGTTGGGGTTTGAACCCAGGGCAGAAAGTTTAGGGGAGAGGGTGGGGGGGTAGAAAAGGCAAGGTCTTCCTTCTACAGCTCCTTCCCTGAGCTAAGGAGCCAGAATTTGGCCTTTATGCTTTTAAAAATGCCCATCAGTTGGCTTCCATGGGCATGTCCTGAAATAAAACAGGAAAATGTATTATGCCCATTATGGGAAAAATATAGATGAAACGTATTTCTAATGAAAATATGGCCCCTCTTATTCCCACTATATATTGCAGTAAATGATTTGATTTAAGATTTTGGAAGCAGTATGGGGAGGGCCTGGAAGTATCTGAATTCTGCTTTGGAATGTGGCTCTGTAAAGAGGCAAGTGATATAGGCTGTTTCTTAAAGCTAGATGGCATTGTGGCATAAGGGCTCTTTCTGCTGAGGTTTTTCCACTTCTCTCTACTCCCATCAGTAATAAGCACCAAGGAAAAAAACACCAGGGGAAAAGCACCAAGGGTAGGGCCTGACTAGTTGTCATTTCCATTGTCACAGTTGAGGGGTTTTTGAAAAATCAGATGAAGCCCTGATTCTATATACTGTCTTGTATTTTTCTCTGATTCTTTAATGTGTCTGAGCATCATCTTCCCAGATAGGCTATGCTCTCCTTAAGGGAGAATAGGAAGAGATCTGTTAGATCACATAGTCTAATCCTTTCATTCTATCAAGACCGATCACTTGCTCAAGGTCATAAAACTAAATATGCCCCTTCTTCCATTGTCCCTGTGCCTATTGATGAAAGACTCTTTTGTAGCTAGTCCATTGCTCAAGCTTAAAACCCAGAAGTCCCTCACTCTTCTTCCCTGCTCTATCCCACCTTATCCTATCAGGTGCCTAATCCTATTGATTCTACTGCTACAAAATACTGGGGAGAATCATCGTGGCATAGTGGGAAAAGCAATGAATTTGGAATCAGAGGAATCAGGTTCAAACTCTCCCTTTTCCCCTTACAACCTTTGTGACCTTGGAGTAAGTCACATAACTTTGCTTGGCCTCAGTTTTTTCATCTATGAAATGAGCGAGGTTGACTAGGTGGCTTTTAAAATCTCTTTTGCCTCTAAATATATGATGCTATGAATATCTTCAGAATGAATGGAAAACATTTATTGTTTACTATATGCCAAGACTGTGCCAAGTTTTGGAGATAGACACGAAGAAAGGTTACAGTCCTTGTTCTCAAAAAGCTCATATTCTAATTGGGGCACGTAACACAGATAAGAGAAGTCAGCTTTAGAATGGATGCAAAGGCCCAAAATGGTGCAACAGCAGGTCAGGTTGTATGTTTGGCATCTGGAGGGGGTAGATAGTAAGGCCGGGAGAACCTCAGGAGATAATGAATGGTAGGTCAGACGGTAAAGCCTGGGAGACCTTCATCTCACTAGAGGACTGTAGTTGGTGACTCCCATATCACCCAAGCAATGTGAGCAGATACAGCCTTTCTCCCCTGTCTAATCCCTCTTTGGGATTGAGCTCTTACGATCTCTTGCCTGGACTATTCTAATAACTTCCCAATTAGTCTGATGCCTCCAGTTTCCTCCCTTTCCAGTTACTTCTGACCACAGCTTGTCAAACACTTACCCGCCTTGGGCATAGATCTGGTCATGTCAGCCTCCTGTTTAAAATCCACGATGACTCCCACTGCCTCTAGGGAAAACACACATACACACACACACACATACGCACACACAAAGGCAGAAACACACACAAACAAAACAAAACAAAACAAAACTAAATTGGCTTTTAAGGCTTCCCACAGTCTGTCTACAATTTAACTTCCTATTCTTATTTCACATTGTTTCCCTTTGCGTACCTTACTTGTTGTTCCATAATTTCGGTCGTGCCTGACTCTTCGTGACCCCATTTGGGGTTTTCTTGCCAGAGACACTGGAGTGCTTCACCATTTCCTTATCCAGCTCATTTGGCATATGAGGAAACTGAGGCAAACAGGGTTAAGTGACTTGCCCAGAGTCACACAGCTAGTGTCTGGGACTGGATTTGAGCTCATAAAGATGAGTCTTCTTTATTCCAGGCCCAGTGCTCTATCCACTACACCATCTAGCTGCCCCACACACTGCACTCCAGACAAACTGATCTACCAGCTGGTCTTTGAACTTAATCTTGAATCTGCCGTTATGATTTCACATTGACCGTGGACTATGTTTGGAGGTGACCTCCACCCTTTAACGCCCTTTTCTTCCTTCAAGACTCAACTCTTCCTGATGCTTACAGCTGAAAACATTTTCTCTCTCTTCCACTTTTCCTTCAGCACATTGTCTGAATCTGTTTTTATTTTTGTCCCTCTCTACTTTGAATTAGTATACATCCTGTATCTCTCCTTAGTAGAATACTATATCTTTGAAGGTAAGTAATTCATCTTTGTATCCTCAGTGCCTAGACGATGTCTTGCTTACTTCATAAATGTTTGTTGAATGAATAAATGAATGAATGAGTGGACAAAAGCATAGGGGGACTAAAATCAAATCTCCTAATTCTTGGTCCAGTATTCTTCCCAGAACAGTGTTATGATG
Source organism: Trichosurus vulpecula (assembly GCF_011100635.1). Taxonomy (NCBI): domain Eukaryota; kingdom Metazoa; phylum Chordata; class Mammalia; order Diprotodontia; family Phalangeridae; genus Trichosurus; species Trichosurus vulpecula. The sequence continues at coordinate 310,715,049 of NC_050574.1, read as the reverse complement.
GAGAGATACAGCCTTTGGCCTTTTTCTCATATCATTCACCGACTTAGGAATACTTTGTCTCTTCCCTTCTGACTATACCAATATGACCTATTCTTGAAGGATAAGCTCAAGTCCCGCATGAGATAGGAAATGCTTAGAATTTAAAGGAATCTCAGATGTCATCGAATCATATTCATATCTGAAGTAAGCATCTCCTCTAGAAATTCTGGTGCACAGAGAAAACCAGAAAAAAAGCCCAGGGCAAGCCCAAGGGAGGCTTGAAGAAAGAAGGAAAGTTTTAGAAGAGTCACAGTGAGGAGTTCAATAGAGAATCAATTAGGATTAACATTCCTGAGTAGCAGTGAGGGCCCAGGTGAGATTTAGATAACATAAATTTGTAGTGGATCCTGGCCAGTCTGGTTCTGTCACTCGCCTCCAGCACTGGCTAAAAGCAGAGACTTTTGATGGTCAGAGTGATCCAAAGGATGAGGAAAGGGATGAGTGGCAAGAAGAAAAGGGGACAAGGGATTCCAATGGAGAGGGTCATGTAAAGTTCACTTGGTTAATGAGAGGAAAGGAGGAAAATGAAGCCAGAGAAAGACAATGGTCTGGGATAGCCCAGAAGGATGGAGGAATTGGAGGTTATGATGAGAAGATAGAAATGGTTCAGGAGGAATGAGACAAGGGCAGATATGGAACAAGAGGAGGTTATGGACAGAGAGAGGTATTTAAGAGCTCTTGATCATGGGAGGAGAATACTTATCATATTGACTACCAAACTCCCCCAACCCTTTTCTGGTGAGATCAATGGTAGGATTGAATTTGTGTGTAGTTGAGGTAGAATAAGAGCTTAGGTGATTAATGCTGAAGACGGTGAGGAACCAGAAGGCAAGGATGTTTTAACGGACATCAACATGTATATTAGATTAGCACCTTCAAGGAAGATCTGAGTTCAAATCTTCTCTTAGTCAGTTACTAGTCGTGAGACACTGGACAAATCAGCTAACCTCAAAGCCTCAGTTTCCTCATCTGTAAAATGACAATAATAATGGTGCCTATATGACAAGATTATTTGTGGGTACAATGAGATAATATATATAGAGTGCCTTGCAACTCTTTTTTTTGGAGGGGGGAAGGCAGGGAAATGGGGGTTAAGTGCCTTGCCCAAGGTCACACAGCTAGTAAGTGTGTTAAGTGACTGAGGCAGGATTTGAATTCAGGTCCTCCTGACTCCAGGGCCAGTGCTCTACTCACTGCACCACCTAACTGCCTCTTTGCAATTCTTAAAGTGCTATGTAAATGCTAGCTAATATTATAATTCTGACTATGATTATTATTGTTAAGTACAGGGGTTGGGACAGAGAAGAAGACTACATGTCTAATATTGAACTCCATGGAAAAGGAGTAAAAATGGTTTGGGAGATGGTAGATAACTGTCCCTAGCATCTGAATAGGGTGACATAGCTGAACAGATGAAATTTCAGGGAAGAAGTTGCTGAGTGATGTTGGAAGTATTAAGTCCAAGAAGCTTGAAGAGAGCAGAAGTTACCTCTTCTTAAGCTATAGTGGAAAGAAAGAACACTGAACTTGTGAGAAGAAGCATTAGTCATAAATTCTCCTCTGATGCAAACTTGTTTGGAGAGCTTGGGTTAGTCACAGGACTTCTACGGATGTCAGATTTCTAATCTTTAAAGGGAGGGAGTTGAAAATGTTAGTGTTCACTCACCTTCTTTTTCCAAAGCAGAATGCCCAATATTTTCTGACTGTGCTGTCATAGTGCTTTGTTTCTTCAAAAGGCAAAATAATCTCCAAGGAGAACCAACTATTCTGGTTATGATTATCACCAAAAAGGAGAAATTGATTCCTGGGCTGGAAATGATGGAAACCTTGGAGAAAATGACCCTAGCTTTATATTTATGAGAGTGAATAAGAAGAAAAACAAGGAAAAAAAAGTCTGACATGAAGCCTAGATTTTTCCAGAACAGATTTCAAAGAGTTCAGAGGAGGGATAGGCAGGTAGAATCCCACAGTCTGAAATTACCTCTGAGGGAACCTACAGCTTTAAAAATGACATTTTGGAGGTTCTAAAGCCTCAGTTACAATGAGGATGAAAAGAGAGAATTGTCAAAAGAGACATATATGGATATATAGGCAACTCATTGAGAAACTTAGATTTCAAAAATGTATGTACTAAGATGTAAACAAGGGTAAGCAAAAAGAGGATGAATAAAAAACCATGGCACAATCTTATAAAATAATATCAGGAATTATGATGCTTGGAATAAATGCCTGCTGAGAAGGAAAACTATAGAAAACAAAAAAATTTTTCTTAAAAGCTATATTGGAGAAAAGAGTAGGTCTGAAAAAGGGGATAGAACTGATCTTTAGGGTGTTGGGGCTGTCATAATGGACAATAGAGAGAAGGTGAAACTGTTCAGCTCTAAATTTTGCTTTAATATTTTCATCGTAGGAGAATGGTCTTTGATCTTGAAATCCAAAATAGGTATGAAAACAGGAGGAGAGTAGCTAGCTTCCTTGATGAGATTAGGTCGTCAAGCCTCAATGAATATCTCAAGTTCCTGAAAAAAAAATAAAAACAAAATCAAACATAAATGTGATTGCCGAGCCACTGTCAAATATATTTACAATATTATGGAGATTGGGAGAGGCACCCCAAGATTTTATTCTTTTCTTTTCAGTCCAGGGAGCTTTGTCCTTTGCAGAAAAAAATAACAGAAGGAAATGAGAGGCCATGGAGTTTGATTTCAATTCTTGGGGAAAATTCTAATTCTAGAAACTATTATTAAAGAAATGTTTATTAAATATTTAGAAAAGGAAGCAGTGTTCATAAGGGTCAGCATGGCTTAATCAAGAAGAGATTGTGTCAGAGTAACTTAATTTCCTTTTTTAATAGGTTCCCTAGACTGTTAGAATGGAGCACTTCTGTAGACACAGTTTATCTAGATTTTCTGAAAGTATTTAGCAGCCTCTTATGCTATGCTTGTGAATAAGATGGAGAAATGTTGCTTAGTTAATGCAATTTAGGTGGATTCAGCACTTTTTGAAAGGCAGTACAAAAAAAATCATTAGTGATTAAATGTCAGCCTTAAAAGAAATATCTAATAGAGGGCCCCCTCTATGAGACTGGACTTGAGCTATTTATCATTTTCATTAATAACACAGTCAAGGCATAATTGGAATGTTCGTTACATTTTCAGGTGACACAAAGCTGTGAGGGATAACTAACACTTCAGATAAGAAAGTCAGGATCCAAAAAATCTTGGCAGGATTGACCAGAGAGCTGACTCTAATAATTAACATAATTAATCATATTAAAAACAAAATCAAATAAAACCACATGATTATATCAATAGACTCAAAAAAGTCTTCGTCAAAAATGTTTCTTCATGCAGACCTCTCTAAAACAGGCAAAAGGGTCTGTTCTTTAAAAAATGACTAACTCATTTTTATCAAACCAAAATTTGGCATTATTTGCAATGGAGAAAGAGTAGAAGATTACCTAATAAATATTGGAGTAAAGCAAGGATGCTCTGTCTTCTCATTATTATTTGAAATAGCTCTGAAAATACTAGTAATAATAAGATGAGAAAGAGATAAAATATATAAACATCGGCGAAAAAAGACAAAATCATATCTGCTTAGAAGTCATTAGGCTTACTTAGAAAAAGTCAGATAATTTTCAAAGAAATTAGTTGAGAAATTAGCTTTAGTAAAAAACCAAGATGTAAAATTTTTTTTAATTAGAGTTTTTATTTTTAGTTTACAACACTTAATTTTACATGTTCTTGGGTTTCAAATTTTCTTCCCTTCCCTCTCCCTCCCCCCCAAAATGGCATGCAGTCCAATATAGATTATACATAAACCTTTGCATTAAACTTATTTATACAATAGTCAAGTTGCAAAGAAGAATTATGACCAATGGAATGAATCATGGGAGAGAAGAGATAAAACCAAAACAAAAGAAGAAAAAAATAGAGAGCAAATAGTTTGCCTCAATCTTCATTCAGACTCCACAATTCTTTCTCTGTATGTAGCTAGCTTTTTCCATCATGAGTCCTTTGGAGCTATCTTTGAGCCTTGTATTGCTGAGGAGAGCCAAGTCTGTCAAAGTTAGTCATCATAGAATCAACATGTCTGTGGTTGTGTACAATGTTCTCCTGGTTCTGCTCCTCTCACTCAACATCAGATCATGTAGGTCTTTCCAGGTTATTATGAAGTCCATATCTTCCCCGTTTCTTATAGCACAATAGTATTCCACTATATTCATATATCACAACTTGTTCAGCCATTCCCCAATTGATGAGCATCCCCTTGATTTCCAATTCTTTGCCACCACAAAAGAGCAGCTATAAATATTTTTGTACATACAGGTCCCTTTTCCACTCATGTGATCTCTTTGTGATATAGCCCTAGGAGTGGTATTACTGGTTCAAAGGGTATGTACATTTTTATAGCCCTTTGGGCATAGTTCCAAATTGCTCTCCAAAATGGCTGGATCAGTTCACAACTCCACCAGCAATATAACAATGTTCCAATTTTCCCACATCCTTTCCAGCATTTATCATTTTCCTGCTTTGTCATGTTAGCCAATCTGACAGGAGAGATGTGGTACCTAAGAGTAGTTTTGATTTGCATTTCTCTAATCAATAGTGATTTAGAGCATTTTTTCATATGACTATAGATATCTTTAATTTCTTCCTCTGAAAACTGCCTGTTCATATCCTTTGACCATTTCTCAATTATCACTGTTTCCATAAATCATGACAAAACCCATGAGGAAAAAGAGAATGAGAAATCCCATTTAAAATATTCCAAAAATGAATAAAATATCTGAGAATCAATCTGCCAAAAAACTCTCAAGGCACATGTAAGTATTACTACAAAACTTTCTTTACAGAAATAAAAAAAGACAGATATTTGGGGGAATATTCATTATTCATCCTTGGACTGTAGAAATATAATGAAAATAATGATACTAAGACCAAGGGATTTCTTTAAATAGAGCTACAAAAATAATAACAAAATACACTTGGAAGAACAAAAGGTCTAGAATCTCAAGGTAAGTAATGAGGAAAAAGTAGGAATGAAAGGGGAGCTCCCTCATCCATTTAATCATGTCAGACTGTTCATGACCATTTGGGGTTTTCTTAGCAAAGATTCTGGAGTGGTTTGCCATTTCCTTCTCCAGCTCATTTTACAGATGAAGAACTAAAGCAGACAAGGTTAAGTGACTTGCCCAGGGTCACACAACTAGTAAGTATCTGAGCCCAGATTTGAACTCAGGAAGATGAATCTTCTTGACTCCAGGCCTGACAGCTCTATCCATTGTGCCACCTGGCTATCTGACAATTCCAGTCCTCAAACTATATAATAAAGCAGGAATCCCCCAAAATATTTTGGCATACCTTAAAAATATAGAAAAGTAGATTAATGGAACAGACTAGGCAGAGAAGAATCCAGATTAATCAGCCTTAGTAGTTTAATGTGTGATAAATCAGAAAATAAAGTTCCTGGGAAAGGATTTCCCATTCATCAATAACTTCTGAGAAAAATGAAAAGCAGTTTGATAAAAAGTAGGTTTAGACTAGCATTTGCAGCATGTAGGACGACAATGACCAAATTAACTAAATACAAAAGGTCACATAATAAAAACTATTTGAAGAAAATATGGTACTGGAATTCTGAAGGGTATGACAATCTGTTGTTACATGGCTCTAGTCGGAATCTTTTCTAAAGGTGGGAGAATGGCCTAGGGGCCAATAGATAACATCTGCCAGCTTCTAGATAAACTCAATAACAAAGCTATCTTGATAAGGTGGTATATTTGGAACGTGTGAATCTCAAAGGTGCAGAGGTCACTAAGTGGGGATTATGGGTTTATGGGATTATGGAATTCCTGAAAGTTGCAGCAAGGCCCAAGAAAGCTTTCTACTGCCCATCCTAGGACATTGTGTCAGGGGCTTGAAGGAATTTCTATATAATACTGGAGAGGGCTGCTAAGGTTACGGTCATATATTATTGAAGTATACTTAAAAAAAGAAAACAGAACTTGAGGGTTCTACAGGGCACAACGGAAAGGGAGGGTACAGTTAGATAGGGACCCAGGATAGGATTGACATAGTTGGGTATGAGGGGCCTGGAAAGGAAATTTCAGCATAAATAGCCTTTCACTCAAAATCACAAGGATTCACTCAATGAATAAAAAAAAACAGTCTTTCAGAGAATTTAGTACATGTTCACAGCTGTCTTTTATACTCTTTGACCTGGGGACTTAAATTTATATTTTCATGTTCTTTCATTTCTCCTTCCTTCCTAGTTCAAAAACATCTTTTAACTCTTTTCACCTGTACTTCACTCCACCTTAGCCACAAAGACAGAAAAGTTCCTTGATTGCGCTATTGTCCACAAGTGTTCCCACTGGGGACCCAAATGGACAGTTCCAGTTGGGCAACTCAGTTCCACCTCTTCTTCTCCCTCTCCCTCTCTCCATATGGGGTATCATGTCCTCACCTGAGGGTGTTCTGCCCAAAGCAAGATAAATTTTGAAGGCTGAAACCTACCTAGATATCTTGGGGTTTACTGGCTAGATTTCTTTCTTAAAAACCCTGCCTTAAACGCAATTCACTTTGGCTCTCATCGATTGTCCAGCAATAGGTCCCTACCCAAGCACCACTTAGTGGTTATTGTTTGGGCTCTGATGGCTTAGAGTGAATATAAACAGTAATTTTTTCTCTATTGGTCTTCCCCTCCCAGGTTGATTTTTTTTTTTTTGTTAAAGGGGCCATCCCTTGACTCATTTCTTTAACAACCCTAATCACTGAATGGGCGTTGCCTCAGTCAAAGTGAGACCTTGGAAAGGCCTTAGATTAAATAGGTCTTCCACTGCAACCTGGGCCATCTCCAGTTGCCCTGATCGATAACTGATCACTAGACCCAGATGGCTTTGCACAGCTCTCCCTCACTTAAATTCAATTCGTTTGCAAGTCATGGCATCATTTTCCTGATGACAAACGACCACCACCACAAGTGTTCCCCCTCCATAATTTATAACTCTGAAATTCACTCTGAACATAAACTCCTTCACTTCCAGCTCCCTTGCTCCTAAGGCTTCTCCTTATCCAGAGGCTTACAATGTGATTCTCTCCCTCAAACACAGCCAGGTGAAAAAGAAGCTTAATTTGGTTGGTTAGTGTCTTTTGGATGCACACTAAGTTCTCAGTCAGTAGACAATCAAAAGTCCATCTCTTCACCCCATGGTTAACAGACTCCAACCAGTTATAGACTGTCTGCACATGCCCAAGTCCACTTGAGGATGTGTCAGCAAAGCATAATTTACATACTCATTTTGACTAGACTCATTGACCAGTCTCCCCTCAGCACTTTACAATTGATAAATAAGTTATTAAGCACTTATTATGGGCTAGGTGCTGTGAAGAGCTGAGCATACAAAAACAAGCAAGGAAAGTAGTACACACCTTTAAGGAGTTTATATTCTAATTGGGGAAATCAACCAATGGGGTGGGGTGGAGCTAGAAAGGGGTGGGACCAGAGAGATGCATAGTGTTGAGATGGTGAGAAGTGTTGTGGAGACTTGATTCCAGTCGAGATAAGGCAAAATCTGACTTGTCAAATCCAAGCAACCCAATGAAATCCAAGATTATGAAAGGAGGGAAAAGGAAAGGATGGCCAGAGATCAGGTGGTATGGGGTAGAGATGTCCAGGAAGTGGTGTGGAGCAATGCTATTTGATTAAATATCTTTTTTAAATATATATTTCTTCTGATTCACTGGTAAAAGCAAATATAGCAGTGGGGGCTTCTGAACTATGTATGCTGACTTAGAGAGTGCCTCGTAACTGAGGTCACTTTTATAGGGATTCACATGAGAGGGAGGTTCCCAGGTGTTACAGGCTAAACTTTTCATTCCTCAGTGAAAGGTCAGTGAGTGACCAAGGAGACCAGGGAGCATAGATAGAGCAGAACTATGAACTTGAGACAAAAACAGAAAAGGGGTAAAGAAAACAAGGTACTAATAGAGTGAATTCTGAAATAGTTGAGAGTGAAAATTGCTCAAAGATTTCATGCGCTCATTTTTTTCTTTTTAGTTCATGGAGAGGGAAATGGGATTCCTTACGTAAAAGGCTCTTTGTCTTGAATATCATGCCATTAAGGATTTAACTGATTTTTCCCATTTTAGAGAAGTCAGATTCACTAAATAATTAAAGGACTTGCCATGAGCTCTCTTGAGTCTGGCCATAGATTTCAGAGGATGTGGAAGGTTTGGGAAAGTAAAACTAAAACAGCATTTAAGCTTTAATCAATTACAGTGACTCCTAGCAGCTCCAGATATATTTAAAATCAGTATGGTTTTTCTTTGTTCAGTAGAAAATGGTTATTCTAAGTCCTTTAATTCTGAGGTCCATTTCCCCCTTAATTCGTCTTTTCTCCAACAAAATGAAAGAATATGAAAAAGGCACAATTACTTTGGGTCATTGAATGTTAGGGTTACAATACTAAGGGAACTAGCAGAGGAGATTGTCTTGAAGAAGGCTAATGTTATAAATTGCTGCCTCCTGGACTGGAGCCATTGGATTTCTTCTGTGTTGTGTAGTGGAAAGATCACCCACCAGGCAAGGAGTGAGGTTCTGGTTCCTTGTCTGCTACATGCTACATGCATATATTACCTTGAGACTTTGGGAAAGTCCCACCCCTTCTAGGCCTCAGTTTCCTTATTTCTTATAGGAGAAGATTGGATTGAATAATCCCCATGGTTCCATCTGGTATGCTCTCTCTCCAAGGTTCCATCATTTTCACACTGCTCATACTAATGCCTAGCCATTGTTCAGCTGTGCCCACTAGTGTTTCTTTCTTTTTTTTTTTTTAAAAGACTTTGCGTGTTCACCCCTTGCCTAGGATACCTCCAGGCCAGGTTTTGATGAAATGTTTGTCCTCTGTGACAAATATCCTAGTGATCTCTATAAAGCATTCGGGTCATTGGTTTGATGAAGAAAGCCTGAGAAATTAATAACGGCAGTAATAACAAGGATAATAACAAAGTTGATGCTGGACAACATTTATATAGTGCTTATTGGCTTACCAAACTCTTTACGGGCCCATGGGGGAAGCGGGGGAGGGAGGTGGTAATCAAAACAGAACAGTAAGCTTGAAACATGATTGATTTAGAGTAGTGTCCATGTTTGTAGAGAAATATAAAATCCCTTGATTGTCTGGTCAGGCCAGAGGACACTGGAGGTCATGTTATCTGATTTTAATTATAGTTAGTTAGCCTGCCTTTAAGCCAATAAATATGAACACCCAAAAATTCATAAACATCGGTTAGAGAGCCTCACAGCTACTAAATTAAAATGACGGAAGGAAAGGCCGTTCAGAATGCCACAAATGTTCATAGGCCAAAGCATTTAAATCTCAATATATCAATCTATCATTAGTAATGCTCCCTCGCTTCACAAAGCCCTAGTGTTCCATCGTGTTGTTATGAATAATGGTAATTTGATATATGTAAAATCGGTTGACCCATATCCAGAATCAACACAATCTCTCACCCCTAAGAAGCAGTACAAATGTGAGCTAAATAAATTGTCATTCATTGCCTTTCTCCTCCAGGCTCAGTTAAGATGGGCTGTTGTGTTAAGATTTTTTTAAGGAAAAATAAAACCATAATAATTCCTTATATCTGCATAACACTATAGTGCTATATAGCTTTTATCTGTACTAATCCACTGAATCCTCACAACAAGCCTATGGAGAAGTCAGGGCAAGGGTTATCCTCATTATGAAGAAGGGGAGACTGAGGCTCAAAGATGCTACATCTGATGATGTGCTAGAGCCAGCTCGAACAGCTCATACCAGCTGTTAAATTTTCAGTGTGAGCATTTACCCCTTGGAAATAGGCAAAGACTGAAAATCAAGGCTTGGTTTATTGTTTTGGTGATTGTTTAGACTTCAGAAGTGTTGATTGTTTAGACTTAAGTCTAAGAAAGCTCTTAGACCCTTAGAGTCCAAGGAGAAGATGTTAATGCAGATCAAACTTAAAAAGTGTGTTATTCCTTGGAGAAGCAATTGTTAAGTGTTTATTGACGTGTTTGGATGTTCCGGGTCTCAGAATGAGTCAACAGCCAGGTCAACTCAGATCATTTGGCTTCAAGTCCAAGTGTATTTCATGACCTTTCCTCCTTCCTAAGATCTCTAAATAAAAGGTGGATATCCACTTATTGGAGAGGTTGTAAAGGGGATTCTTGTTCAGGTTGGAACAGATGACCTTGGGGATTATTGTATCCTCCGAGATTCTGTAAAGGTCAGATGCTGCTTGTCATAGACACCAAAGGCCAGAATTGTCCTCATTCTCTTCATTCCAATCTGTGTTCTCAATTTCTGCTTAACAACCTTCCCTGCCAGTAGCCAGGCTTCAAGGGCTCAGGTAATTCATATGGATTGGAGGTAGTGGGCTGATCTAGTTTCCAGTTTCTTTTTGTCATTCAAAGTCTACATTTGAACACCTTTAAGAAAAAATATACATATATGTATATGTATATGTATATGTATATGTATATGTATATATATATATATATATATATATATATATATATATATATATATATATAGACACATACACACATATGTAACGCAAAATAATTTAGTTTCATCTCTACTATAGGTACCCCACTGGTTTCATGTGAGTCTTTAGGCCCCTAAGCAAGGGCGTGTTGGTGCCAGCTCAAATCATCTCAAGTGAGCTGATTGTTAAATGCTCAGTGTGAGTATTTATACCTTGGAAACTGGCAAAAATCAGAGCTTGATTTATTGTTTGTTAGTTTTCTAGATTTAGGAAAGCTATGGAGAAAATGTTAATAATACAGATTAAACTTAAAATTATGTCATGTTTCCCTCTTTTCCTGAAGAGCCAGTTGTTAAACATTTATCAGAATAGCCCTGTCCTCTGTTGTGTGACAGTGCCCTCAGTTACTTTCTGCTGCTCATCCATGGATCATAGCAATGTGCCATGTGGGAAAGATTCTTCTGAATGCATTTTTATCCTTCTGTTTTAGGATCATGCAATCATCTTTATACCTACTTCAATGCCTAGCACAATGCAATGTATATGGTATGGCAGATACTTAGTGCATGTTTACCAGATTAATGGCTAATGAAATGAATGATAAACCCTATATATCAATACTTCACTGCTAAAGAGTAAGTCTATTTCCCCCTTCGTTCTTCACTTTGCAGATTCACTTAGTGGAGCTGCACAACAAAATTCCTTCAAGGGATAACCACTGTTTTTTGAATTGTCCACCTCATATCCTTTGGAGCTCCTGGAAGTCCTCCCTGTTTGTTAGACTTCATATAGAGATATACACTTTGAATTTTGTCTCCAATAAAGGTGATGTTCTACACTTAGACATTCTCCAGGTCATCAAGTCACTAAAATGAACCATTGTTCACTTTGCCTTATATGTAGTTTCTTCCATCATATATACAGTAGAGCTATAACTAGGATGGGGTAATCAGGGCTTTTGCACAGGGCACTGAAGTTTAGAAGGCAATTTTATCAAACTTCAGCAGTCTAGAAACAACTGAACTTATAACCTAGTTAGCAAGGATTAGTTAAAAGAGAAAGCTACCAAATAATGGGCTTTTTCTCATCCTTCGCAGTTGGTCCAACCACGTTTATCTTTACCCCAGCAATTCCCTTCCTCGCAGCAGCCCTATTGGGTCCCAGAGTCTACAACTCCCTGTCATGAAAGTATGTATCCCATGGTCTCTATCTCTCTCCCATGGGGTCTTTTGTTTAGGTGTCTTTCCTCCTACCTAACTGTATCTGAAAGCACATATTGTGTTGCTTGCTCTTGGTTTGTTTTTTGAAGCTTTCTCCAATCCCCCAAATTGCCAGTAATTATTCTGTAATGTGTATCTTATTGTACCAGTGTAAGCATATACTTCTTTTCCCTCTCCTTCCCCAGGCCCTTGATTTCATTTTTTTCTGCCTCCTATTGTAATCCGAGTGGGTTTTTAATCTACCACTTTTTAAAAAATTGGCAATGATGTTATAACAGAGTAGGTCTTCATTGTGCTTTTATTCCCCCTAATCTCTATGCAATCTTTATCCCTTTGTATTCTGACACCTCCTTTTGGCAAGAGAACATTCTCATTGCTTGCTGGATTTCTTTTTCTTCACAGAGGCTGTGCCAGCCTGTGACACTTAATAAACCCTTTCTGATGATTTAGCAGTGGGCGAGTTACACTCTAGGTCTGCTGAGCCACTTTTTGGAGACATTAGTAAGATCACCATGGTACCATTTAGTACATTACCATCACAGGGCTATGTTGCTGTACACTTAGGCAATGGGACAAGTCCAGCTGAGGAAGTTTCCCAGGTTAACTCAGCTGGTAAGAGCATATGAAAATAATGAGGCTAAGGTCTGTGATAATCTTATAGTAGGTGAAATAGCTATCTAGTTAATGGTATATCAGGGGATTTTCCCCTTACCTCCATCATCCTCTTCAATTCCTGCCAAACCATAATTGGGGCTTAATTCCCTCTGGTCCTCATTTTAAGTTTTTTTTCTGTCTTTCAGATATTGTTAAAAGGCAAATATCTTGAAGTAAGATCCCACTATAAATGTCTCTTATCTAAAAGATTGGGGAATTAGAACAAGTAAAATACAGAACAGGTATAAAGGATATAGCAAATAAATTAGGAATAAATATATGATGTGACATGTAACTACTTTGTGTGTATTTGTATTTATTAGTTCATGTTTATGCTGTATGTATTTTTTCTATCTACAGAGTGTCTCCTCATTACAACAAAAAACTCCTTTGAAGTATGAAGAGTTTTGTTTATTATACCTGGTACATGCTCAATAAACACTAGATGATTGATGGATTGACAAGGTACCGTGGTTTGCGGAGAAGGTGGATAATGTGAAGTCAGACAGTCATAGCATCATAGAAATTAGAGCTGGGAAGACTTTAAATATCACGTAGTCCCAGCAGCAGGGACCTTTATCAAACACTGGTCCTTTAAGTACAGATCTTCCCAAAGCAGTACAATGTCAGACTACCCTCAGTGCTCTTCTTCTCTACCATGAATTCTATAATGGGATGGTACTTTGATCCCAACATTCCTATTGTTTCTACTTCAACAACTAATTTCTCCTTTTGGGGTAGAGCCCTTTTCCTTGTCCATCTTTCTACCTTTAGAAGTAAAATAATGATAATAAAAACAACTAACATTCATAAGGTGCTTGCTTATGTGTTAGGTACTGTGCTAAGCACGTTACAAATATTACCTCATTTCATCCTCACAGCTCTGGGAGACAGGTGATGTTATTATCCCCATCGTACAAATGAAGCAAACAGAGGCTAAGTGACTTACCAAGGGTCACACAGCTAGTAAGTGAATGAAGCTGGATTTGAACTTAGGTCTTCCTAATTCTAGATCCAGCACCCTATCACCTGAGGCATCTAGAAGGATGGAATTGTCATTAAAGGAAGTCAAGGTTTTTGTTCTTCTGCTTTTGGTAAAGAGAGATCCTGTAGCTCTAACAGATCTCCATATAGTTGCTTTCACCAATACTATTCCATTATGCATCCATGCCTTTTTTGTTGTTGTTGTTGCTTCTCAAACTCATCTAATTCCTACTTCTGTCCAGGTGGGTTCTAGAGTACTCCTATGACAATAAAACTTCTGTTTTCTTTCTCGATTGATCTTCATTTTCCATCATATTTCCCATGATGAATTCTTTGATTTCCTCATGTGAATATATCTATATAATATATAATACTGCCCTTCGTTTCCTCCCCCCTTGTCTAGTTTGTTTCTAAGGTAAAGGCTTTGATGCATTCTTGTTTAATTAGGCTCTTTACCATACAGGGAGGATAGGGGACATTCAGCAACAAATAGCTAGAATGACTGATATATCATTAAGTTTAGAAGGGGAACACCAAAGGGATTTTACTTACCTCCACTTTTATTCTTATCTAACTTGACCATTGTCATAGTATTCAAAGGTTCTTGGAATATGCTTACTTTGGAATGAGAGCATGTATAAGGACTGCAGTTCCCTTTACCCTTCTGGTTATTAACCATGCTATTTCTCACCACCGAAGAGTCATTCTGAACCAGGCTGGGCAAGGTGGATTTCCTGCTATCATCACCTGTGTTCTCAGATGTTTTTCATCTCTCAGGACTAAAACTGAGAGTGAAACACATATGGGAGCAAAGCATATGATACAAGTACCTTAGTATTGCATGTATGTGCTTGTGTGTGTGTGCTTGTGTATGTGAAACACACACACTTACATACATACACATACACGCACACACACACAACAGATGGTTTATATATTATTACCAGATTCTGTAATTAGGTCAAACTGAGTATCAAGAGTTAAATTCCTTAAAATCCTAGACTAGAATTTTATCCATTTGTCTCATACAGAGCCAGATTGTATCCGTTTGTCTCATCTGACTAAGTTCAAGTAAGAAGTATAAGGTCAAATTGCCTCTGTATTAGGATTGCCAATTCACTCTGTTTACTGCCCACAAGGTGTACATAACTATCTCTGGACGTAGATCTTATTTCTGGATGTCTTCTTGGATATTATTTTTTGTGTATGAATTACTGGTTTTCTCTTTTGCTGTTTGTCTTCTACTTGTATTATATCTGCTATCCCTCATGGTTCTCTCTCCCCCCTTTCCTATTTAGTTTAAAGCAATTAGATTCATCAGATAATGCCTGAGCCAATGGGTATTTACCAATCTTTAGGTATACTCCATCCTTGGATCATCATTCTTACATTTTAAGTCATAATTCAGAAATCACAGTCCTAGTCTCAGACTCCATTATTTTTAGTCTAGTGTTTACTTCTTAAACCTCATTTTCCCCTTTGAATTGGCCATCTCCTGTCATTAGTGATGAAAACACCACCTGTGTCCCTAAGCTCTTTAAGGTCTTTGACCAGAACTGTGTAATTCTTGGCAATGCTTGCTAGTATTTTTTTCCAGTTATCTGATGAATCATCAGAAGTGGGTTAGTGCTTTCCAGGTCTGTGAAGCTTCTGGATGTCGTCATATGCTGTAGAAATGTCCTGTGAAGACAACAGATATTTCTGTTTACTTCAGGTGAACAAATAGCTGTCTCAGCAGGGAGTCACCAACTACTAGTCATCTCTTTTTCCTGTGACTGTTACTGAATAGCCTCTTCTCTGGTAACACCTGTGGATCCACATCATCAGTCCTTGGAGCACAAAAAACGGCCTTTCACAGATACAGTCTAGCTCTCCATTCTACAGGAAGTGGCTCATACCTATTATACAGCTGCAAATGGTCAGTTGTCATTTGTCATTCTTTCCTTTTCTGTATCACATCCTTCTACCCTCTAATCTCCTGATATAAATAAGCAGTCTCTGTCTCTTTATATCTTTTTTCTTCATTAACCATCCTTGAAGAATTCTGCCCCCCACCTCTATTTCTTCAAATCCATTCCTCCTGGAAACCTGGACAGTAGCAACATGTGCCCGCAACCCACGGCTAGATTGTGAGAAAAGCGTGTTGAAAACCTTAAAATGTTGTACAAATGTGCGCAATTCTTATACTAGATTCAGGACATAGAGACCATAGTTTGAATCCTAACTCCATCAGCCATTATCTATGTGGCCCTGGCCAAATCGCTAAATTTCCTTGAACCTTAGTTTCTTTATCTGTAAAATGGGAAGAATACATGATCTTGCTACCAAAACCAAATTGGCTAACAGACATGAAAATGTGTAATATTGGTAATAGTAAGGTAATATTGTCATTGGGTGAATGAGGAAAGGAACATACAGCATGTGGAAGGGTGGGTATGGGGGAGATAAGGATTATTATGAGTGTGGGAAAATTAGCATAGTGTAGTAGAAAGAGAAGAAACCCAGCCTTGGAATCAGGCATAGTTGGGTTAGAATCTCTTCTCCAACACTTCCCAGCTACGTGACCATAGGCAAGCACCTTGTCTTTTCAGAGCTTTAGCTTCTTTATTCATAAAATTGGGGTTGATAATACCCATAACAGCTAGGTGGAGCAGGGGATAAAGTGCTTGGCCTGAAGTCAGGAAGATTCCTCTTTGTGAGTTCAGATTCAGCCTCAGACACTTACTAGCTGTGTGAATATGGGGAATTCACTTAACCTCAGTTTCTTTAACTGTAAAATGGGGACAATATCACTTGCTTCACAGAGTTGTAAGGAGAAAATTTGATAATATTTGTAAAGTGCTTAGCACAATGCATTTCACAGAATGGCTACTATTTTATGCTTATACCCTCCCATAGGACCTACTTCACAGTATTGTGTAGATCAAATGAAATAATGTGAAATGCTCTACAAACATAAAGAGCTGGTATTTCTTTTAGCTTATCATTTCACAACTCTGATAGAAGTCATATATTCATTTTTAAAGACTCAGATTTGGGAGCGATCTTGGGCTGTATCTAGTTTAAATAATATTTGAAGAGGATTAGAAAAATCCCCAACTAGTGGCTACATAGCTTTGGGTGGAAGATCTTCAGCAAGGAGTGATCCCTTGGTCTCAGGGGAAGCTCGTGCCTCTTTTGGGTAGCTCTAATTGTTAGGAAGCTTTTCCTTCCAGGGCCCAAATCCATCTTAAAACAACTTCTGCTGATTTTCTTTGGTTCTTAGTTCTGCCCTTGAGAGCCAAACAGAATAGGTCTTTTTCTTACAACTGACTACTGTGTTAGTCAGGTTTAGGATTGCAAGGAACATAGAAGGTTTATTAAATAAATAGGGCGTATGGAAAGGTATGAAATCCACATGATCATACTAATACCAGGAGGATAAATGAGGGCAGTATTCATATTCATTCCTTTCTATCTAGTTATATAACTGACATGCTAGTATAGGCAATCATTACCTCTCACCTAGACTATGATGATAGCCTTCTAATTGGTCTCCCTGACTCCAGTCTTTTGCCTCTCCCATCCATTTCCCATAATCTGCCAAACCAATATTTCTAAGGTACGGATCTGACCATATCACGCCTCTACACAAAAATCTTATAGAGCTTCCTATTTTTCTTTTTTAATAAGTTAATTTATTTATTTTTAGTTTTCAACATTCACTCCTGTAACTTTTAAATTTTCTCCCCCTCTCTTCTTCCCCTCCCCAACACGTCATGCCATCCCATATAGGCTCTACATACACATTCCTATTAAACATATTTTCACGTTAGTCATATTGTATAGAAGAATTAGAATGAATGGGAGTAACCATGAGAAAGAAAAACATAAAACAAAGCAAAACAACAACAACAAAAAAAGAAAATAGTCTGCTTTGATCTGCGTCCAGACTCCATATTTCCTTTTCTGGATGTGGATGGCATTTGCCATCATGAGTCTTTTGGAATTGCTTTAGATCCTTGCATTGCTGAGAGGAGCTAAGTCTACCAAAATCAGTTCTCCAACAATGTGGCTATTACTGTGTACAATGATCTCCTGGTTCTGCTCACTTCACTCAGCATAATCAGTTCATATATGTCTTTCCAGGTTTTTCTGAAGCCTGCCTGCTCACTATTTCTTATAGTACAATAGTATTCCATTACATTCATATACCACAACTTGTTCAACCATTCCCCAATTGATGGACATCCCCTTAATTTCCAGTTCTTGGCCACCACCAAAAGAACTGCTATGAATATTTCTGTACATGTGGGTCCTTTTCCCATTTTTATGATCTCTTTGGGATACAGCCCTAGAAGTGGTATTGCTAGGTCAAAGGGTACGCACATTTTTATAGCCCTTTGGGCATAATTCCAAATTGAAGAGCTTGCTATTTTTCTAAGATAAAATAGAACCTTCTCTCTTTGGTATTCAAGCTCCTTCACAATTGGTGTGTAACATTTTTTTTTTTTGCAATGGACTGACAGAACATCACTTCTCCTCACACATGCTGCATTCCAGACAAACTAGGTCAATCTGCTATGCCCCATAAATGACATACTATCTCCTGTCTCACTGCCTTTGTTTAGGCTTCCCCTCATGCCTGGAATGCTCGCCCTTTTTACTTCCAACTTGCAGAATCCTTAGTTCACTTCAAAGCACAGCTTATGGACTGACCTCTCCCGATTTTCTCTTCCCCTAACAGTACTTTCCCCCTTCTCTGAAATGACTTTGTATTACTCTCTCTATTTTGTATAAATACACTTATCTGTGTATATGTTGATCATGACCATGTGCTCATCCCTCCCTCCCCCCTTCCCATGGTCAATTCAATTCAGTGAACATTTATTAAGTACCTACTATGTGCTACTTGCTAAGTGCTGAGAATACAGTAAGAAAAAGTGATAGTCTCTGCCCTCATGCCTTCAAGGAGCAATCTAAGAGGGGAAGACAGCACTCAAAAATAAGCCAAAGAGGAGGGGTGGGGGAAGACACCAGGGAGTACTCAGTGTGGGGGTCTTGGGCATGTTGTTCTGTGGAATCGAAGCCAAGGAGGGCTACTGATATAAAATGGAATTACCAGGAAGGTTGTGTTTTTGTTTAGTCATGTCTTCATGACACCATTTGGGGTTTTCTTGGCAAAGATACTGGAGCGGTCTGCCTTTTCCTTCTCCAGCTCATTTTACAGATGAGGAAACTGAGGCAAACAGGGTTAAGTGACTTGCCCAGAGTCACACAGCTAGTCAGTGTAAGTATGTTTAAGGATAAGCTCTATTTTTTATTGTCTTTTTGTTGCTGAGTAGCTAGTCCAATGACAGGTACATTTGAAGTCCTCAGTAAGTTCATGCTGAATTGAATTGACATACTCACATCTACTTCAGTGCCAAATACAGGTCCCCCATCTTTGTCTGACTCCAGGAAATGAAGCATCCCTGTAACCCTCCCATAATGCTGGCTCTTTCTGGATGATAACAGCCTGACCATCAGCTGGCCCACAGCTCCTCAGGGTGGTACGGTTTCATGCTGCATTAGACAAAGGGAGCTGTAGCCTCTTATTCATGCAGCAGTCTAGGCTAGGTCATAGAAGGCTAAATAAAGATAGAATGGAGTCAGGGGCTGAAGTCGTGGATAGCTATCAGCAACACTTGGTTCCTTTGTCTGTTTCTCCACTCCAGTCTTTGCTTCTGACTCTACCTAAACTTCACCACTATGACTCATTACCTTGGAACTTCCTTCAGCACCTGAGGCATTTTTATTCTGAAATATACTTCTCTGTCATGGAGGGTCCTCCCTTTTTCCCATCGGTGAGTTTTCCTGGGGTTTTGATTTTTGTGATAGCTCTAAACCAGCCACATTTCATTCCCCTCCCAGCTAGCCTTCTGACACTTCCCTGGATTTCTCCACTATGTTCATGTGTAAATACCTTCCCCATCATTCTCTTGCTTTTTAGTTCCCTTTTTGTTACATTGTCTTCCCCCATTAGAGCATAAGCTCCTTGAGGGCAGAGACTCTCATTTTTCTTGTACTCATATCCTCAGTACTTAGTCAGTTTTCTGGCACATAATAAGCACTTGATGAATATATGTTGTCTACTTGACTGCCTGTTTCTGCCATTCTCCCCCCTTCTATGAGTGAAAGGGCTGATCTAATAGGCCTAAATATAATAGCCTTTAAGTACTTCAAATAGTTGTGACACATTCCTTAAGTCTTCACTTATCCACATTAAACACCCCTAACATCTTGAACTAATTCTCATATGACATGATCTCTAATTTCCTTACCTACCTAGTCCTTTTTTATTATTCCTCCCACATTAAACACCCCTAACTTCTTGAACTAATTCTCACATGACACGATCTCTAATATCCTCACTACCTAGTCCTTTTTTATTATTCCTCCCAGAGAAGCTTCTAAGAGGACTATAGAATATCTTGAGGAAGTATTCCAAGTGTTCTGTCAGTTATGGGAGAGAGTAAATTCTGGTCCTTTCTTTCTAGAAGAGAAACCCTACAAAACCCCACAAAAAATGGAAAGCAGCAGCATTTGCTTACAAGATTAGGTCTCCTTTCCATAATCTTCCTTCCAGGTACCTACCAAAGTTCTTAGTGACTTCACTCTAAACTCTGGAACAACCTACTCTGTCCTGCCTGACAAGAAAAGTGATTCTTTCTTCTAAATGAAACTTCCCTCAAAAAAGTCTCTTTCTTCAGTGTCTTGTTTTCTATAAGTTGTCATGAAGGAGAGTATCAGACAATCTCATATTCAGGTATAGATGACTGATAGCTTAAAGAGTTCCTCCCATGTAAGGGCTTAGGAAAAGTGAATACTAAATGGAAAAGAATAGAACATTAATGGCATAATTCGAGACCCTGTAATAATAATAGACAGCATGCTAAGCACTTTACAAATATTACCTCCTTTTATCCTCATAACCCTGAGAGATAGGAGCGTTATTGTTCTCATTTTACAGTTGAGTAAACTGAGGCAAATCTGGTTAACTGATTTGTCTAAGATTACACATCTAGTAAGTGCCTAAGGCTGTATTTGAACTCAGGCTTTCCTAACTCCACATCCATCAATGTACTCACCTCATCACGTTCTTGACTGTGATAATCAAGTAGGTAATATTTACGTGTGTATATATATATATACATAAAAATAGATGCATGTATGCATACACATATGATATGTGTACATATGTATTGTGTGCATGAATATATGTACACACATGTGTGTGTATATATGTAGCATATATATGTATATTTACAATATGTGGGGGTAAGAGGAATCTGAGTCCATTGACCTTGAAACTCTATGATGTTGGCAGGCTTCTACCTTGCATTTTTTTCTTCAATCACTCAATTTACCAGTGTAAGTACAAGTCCTTGCACAATGCTTTGAGAGCCCATTGTGTTGCGGAGTGAATTCTGGACTCAGTCAGGAAGTGCTGGCTTCACATTCTACTTCTGATATTTTTAAAATGTCAGATCAAAGATAAATCACTTACCAACCCTAAGCCTCAGTTTCCTCTTCTGAAAAACAGAGATAATACTTGTGGTATATCTTAAATGAGATAATATGTTAAAGATCTTTGAAGACTTTAAAGTACCATATAAATTTCTATTATTGTTATGATACTGTTCTCATCACCAATAGGCAGAAAGGTAGACTGAGATACTGAGTCTATACAGCATGCCAGAAGCTCCAAAATTCAGGAATGCATGATGGCAATTGGTCCTATCCTTGGGGCAATGAATGGGAGGAGTACTTCCTGGTGTTTTCCATTGGCTATATTGTTAATTTTAGTATATAAAATTACACTTTATATGCGAATTAAATATCCCAATAACAACATATTAAGTGACTTTTGTGTTCAGAGTGTTGTACTGGGTGATAGGGAAGAGACAAAGAGGAGGAAGATAAAAGATCTGAGCCTTCATGGAGTTTACAATCTAGCAGGGGATTAAGATTAATGCATAAAATCTTAGGATCATAGATTTAGAGCTGGAAGTAACCTTGATAATGAGGGAAGTGACTCACCCAAGATATGGATCATTGGGTTTGACTGCCCACAGTAAGGATAAATTCATATCAAGGTCCCTGTTACTGATGTATTTGTGAACATATGACATTAAGGAACAGTCTATGGTCAGGGTTAGGGGTCAGTCTGTGACTGGAGAACACCATGAAATCAAGGACCATGCACTGGCTGTTGATTCAGAACCTTGGACTTATTCACATCATTCTTTAATTACTAGTGCAACCAACCAGGGATAGGGAAGCACAAGGGGGTACCTGAGTATGCCAACCTTCAAACTATTTCAGGACAGAATGTACATAAGAAATTATTTTCCTCAATGAAAGTAATATAAGGATTTTTTCCTTTGGAGAAACATTTATTCTACTTGATCAGGGTAATGGAGGAGATTGGTGGTTGGTTGTAGTAGTACCTGAATGTGTATAAGGCCCAGAACCAGTCACTCTGAGTAATTCTCTTTCATCCTCAATCATAAAAAAGCAATCAAAATGAATACTCAAGATAACCTTGAAGGATCAAAGAAGTTTAAAAAAAAGGACAAGCTTGAGGTATGTATAAGCTTCAGGTATTCTAAATATCACCTTTAAGAGCCAATTTCTGCTTTCATCTGCTTTGAGGAGCCAATCCATGAGCCATGTTGTCACCTAATTCCAGATGCATGGTAAGGTGTATGTGCTCTCATTGAATTAGATTAGCCCTGTTGGAGTTTGCTGTCCATACGGAAGGGGCATAGGAGGACAAAAATTCTGGAGGAGAAGCCTAAATGGAAGCCCACATGGAACTCCATGGTAGTGGTTCCACATTTTCAAACTGAAGCTGAGATGGGCCCCCAAGAAAGGGTAATAAAGTAGAAAAAGCTAGTAAGGTAGGAAAGCTAAGGTTTTGAAATCAGAAGACTTGGGTTTGAATCTTTGAATACCTACTAGGTGTAACTGGGAAGGTTGTTTTACCCTCTCTGGGACTCAATTTTCCATTTGACAAAATGAAACTGATAATTTTTCCATCATTGGTCTCCCAGAGTGATAGTGAAGAAAGCAATTTGCTACTTGCAGAATATGAGTTAAGTATAATCTATAAATATATGTGTATACATACACACACATACACATATGAGTTATTATTGAACCAAACCCCTGGCCTTCAGGCCAAAATATGCCTAAATTATCAAGTGAAGACTTTGAAGGGCAATTTCAGAAATTAAATTCACCACTCAGTACATCTGGTAAATGGACAGCAAAATTCCACATCCATTGTAGAATTGTTGTTGTCTTTTTAAAGGCCTTCGGTACTTTTCAGCATTGCTTTCCAAAAAGTAGCTATACCTTACGAGAACACAGGGCCATATATGGCTGAGTAGCTTGCACAGGTTGGGGCTGGAGAAGCTCTGTGATGTGCGATGCTGTTTGTTTCCATGAGGGACAGCTCCACTTCCTTCAGTTGGGGAGAACGATTTCGAACTGGACTAGGATTTTAATTAAAGGCAAAAAGTTCAAACTGGAGGAGTTTCAAACTTATCTGAATTCACAGACCTGCTCAGCATTCACTCCCTAGAAACCTCCCATAGGATTTCCTATGGCAGGCAGTGAATTATTGAACATGAGGATATAAGTAAACAGGAAGGTAGAAATGTTCAACTATCCCCATAGCTCATGGACCTGAATGTGGAAGATGCAAACTTCTACTCAGCAGAGTTAACTTGGGAGCAGAAACTCTAACATTTAAAATGCAGATGTCTATCAGCTAGTTAATAGCCCAGAACAATGGCAAATCAGTATATTATTCCCGTTTTAATTCTTCTGCGTATTTATCTGCTCTCAGTATAGCAAAATTAAGCTTTGAAAGTATTTAACAATTAGGCTAGGAACCAGAAAACGTAGACTCAATTACAATTTTTCACTATGTTAGGGTCCTAGGACATTGATTCCCTAACATTTGCTAACATAGTATGAGGATCAGATCTGTGATTTTACTGTTACAGAGAGCTTCCAGATGGGGATGTCTCTGCCAATGCAGGCTGGTACCTCCTTCGTAATTTATAATCTTAGAGAACAGCCTAGAGACCAAATGATTTGCCAAGAGACTCAAACCTAGTATGTGTCAGAGTCAGAACCTGAAGCCAGGTCTTGCCAAACCTGGCTCTTCCTCCATTACCCCACACTGCCTCAGGATTATCTAAATGTACAAATTATTGTGTTGAAAAGTTCAGTCATTTTTTTCAGTCATGTCCAACTCTGTTATCCTGTTTGAAGTTTTCTTGGCAAAGATACTAAAGTAGTTTCCCATTTCCTTCTCCAGCTCATTTTACAGATGAAGAAACTGAGGCAAACAGGGTCAAGGGACTTACCCAAAGTAACACAGCTAGTAAGTGTCTGAAGCCAGATTTGAACTCAGGAAGAGGAGTCTTCCTGTTTTCAGGCCCAGTACTCTATATGCTGGACCACCTAGCTGCCCTGTGTTGAAAAGAAGCATCCCTTAATCATATATAAGGATAAGATTGTCCTTTGTTTGGTGTGCATCACAGTGAATTTTGGGAACTTGGTTCCCAAAAACAATGTTGGATGATAAAATGGGCATAAACTTCTGATGGGTCTAGTGGGAGGCACAAAAGTAGCAAAATTTGTCTTTAGTGCATTGCCCCCAGTTCCTTCTCTCTGTCCTTGTCTTCTCCTTAAAGCATTTGGCATGCTCGGGCTGGCCTCATACTTTCCCTGTGATCCTCTTCCTACTCTCCCAACCAGGTGTGCCCAACAGTGTTTTGAACTCTGTCCCTTGGCAAGTTGGCCACTCTGCCCCTTTTAAACTGACCTGTCCAGCATAGCATAGAAGATAGAGAGCTTATACTTTGAGTCAAGAAGATTTCTGAGTTCAAATCCTGCCTTTGACAATTACTACCTACATCCATTAGATAAATCACTTTATTTCTCTAAACCTGTTTCCTCATCTGTAAAAGAAGTGTTGGGCTAGGCACTATCTAAGGTTCCTTGTAGAACTAAGTCTATAGTCCTGTGTTTTATTTCACGATTTCACTCTCTGTTGGGTGACAGAGAAATAATCCAATAAATTTTTAAAATAAATTTTTTATAATCAGCAAAAATCTGCCTTTTCTCTCTTCAATCCAAACCCCTCTCCCAACTGAGAGTAAAAGAAAAACAAAACCTCTGTCATAAATATGTATAGTCAAGCAAAACAAATTCCACAATGGCCATATCCTACCTACATACATAGATACATGTATGTGTGGGTGGATATATGTATATACACATGCATACAAAATACATATATACATATACACACATACATGTGTCCCATTCTGCACTCTGTGTCCTTCACCTAACAAGAGGTGTCCTTCACCTCTCTGTTCTAGTTGGTCATTATGTGGATCAAAGTCCCTCATTCTTTCAAGGTTGTTTATCTTTTGTCAAGATATTAGGAGACACCCTGTTTTTAAGAACTAAGGCCCAGCAAGCAAGCTTTGCCCTGAGCTTGGCAAACAACAATCCTCTGGATGATCTCACCCTCTGGCAAAATCACATAATTGTTGTATTGCTTTGACCAGCACCAGGTGTTCTCTGAGCTCGGACAAGCACTGGACAAGCTTGAACGAGTACCTATATCCTGGTCATGAAATCCTGCTGTGAATCAAACTTATCTCATTATTGGTGTTACCTCTCATTGTCATGGCTACAGCTCACTGGGTAGCCATAGCTAAAAGTATTGAGATCTCCCCACACTGCATTAGGTCCCCCCACTAGGGATGAGACCCTGACACACATGTCATGTTCCCTCCTTGCTTGCCAGTTGTTTCCCTCCCTTTGAAATTAAATTTCTGTTTGATTCCTGACCCTCCTATCTCTAGCCTGCTTTGGTTGGCTCTGGCCATCCAGAGGTTAGAGGCCAGATTGGTCTAGTAGGCACTTTGTGTCATTGTGCAATTGTTCTCTTGGTTTTGTTCACTTCACTCCACATTTGTTCATATAAGCCTTTCCCATGTTTCTCAGAAACCAACTTCATCATTTCTTTGAGCATAATAGTATTCCATCACATTTATAAGCCACGACTTGTTCAACTATTCACCTTCAGATTCCCATTCTTTGCTACCTCAAAAAGAACTAGAGGGGGCAGAGCCAAGATGGCTGCTGGAAAGCAGGGACTCCCTTAAGCTCCTCTCCAAGTCCCTCCAAACACCTATAAAAATGGCTCTGAACAAATTCTAGAGCTGCAGAACCCACGAAATAGCAAAGGGAAACAGGGGTCCAGCCCAGGACAGCCTGGATGGTCCTGGTTAAGGTCTACTGCACCCAGCTGGGACCACAGTGGAGCCCAGCATGAGCCACGCCTGGACCAACCACACCCAAGAGCAGGGCAGAACAGGCCTCAGCACTCTGAATCAGTGAGCTGTGGCAGTTACCAGACTTCTCAACCCACAAACACCAAAGACAACAGAGAAGGTTAGTGGGAAAAGCTGTGGGGACAGAGTGAAAGGAGTTTCGCTGTTCAGCCACCACCCCAGGGGGCAGTGGAGGTGCTGCAGCTCTGAGGACAGAACTACAGCTACAGTTGCTTCTGGCCCCAGGCCCACCTGAAAGGAGGAATTAAGTGGCGGATCAGAGAGGGAGTGCACAGCCTGCTTAAGATCCGTGTCACAGTCTGGGTTGGTGGTTCTTGGGGGAGGAGGAGCACTGGTATGGCAGAGCTTGCTGTGTAGAAATAGCTCTGAAAACAACAGCACAACCCCTCAAGCTTGAGACAAGTACTCTCTACAAGCAGTCATACCCCGATGAAAAACTCAAGGGTCAAGTAGTTAGCGGGGAACATGAACAGGCAGCAAAAATGGGCTCAGATTCAGACTCAGACTTTGGAATCTTTTTTTGGTGACAAAGAAAACCAAAACATACAGCCAGAAGAAGTCAACAAAGTCAAAGACCCTACACCGAAAGCCTCCAAGAAAAATATGAATTGGTCTTAGGCCATAGAAAAGCTCAAAAAGGATTTGGAAAAGCAAGTAAGAGAAGTAAAGGAAAAATTGGGAAGAGAAATGAGAGTGATGTGAGAAAACCATGAAAATCAAGTCAATGACTTGCTAAAGGAGACCCAAAAAGTACTGAAGAAAATAACAACTTAAAAATAGACTAACTCAAATGGCAAAAGAGCTCCAAAAAGTCAATGAGAAGAATGCTTTGAAAGGCAGAATTAGCCAAATGGAAAAGGAGGTCCAAAAGACCACTGAAGAAAATACTACCTTAAAAATTAGACTGGAGCAAGTGGAAGCTAGTGACTTTATGAGAAAAACAAAACCAAAGGAATGAAAAAAAAGGAAGACAATGTGAGATAGCTCATTGGAAAAACCATTGACCTGGAGAATAGATCTAGGAGAGATAATTTAAAAATTATTGGACTACCTGAAAGTCATGATCAAAAAAAGAGCTTAGACATCATCTTTCAAGAAATTATCAAGGAGAACTGCCCTGATATTCTAGAGCCAGAGGGTAAAATAGAAATTGAAAGAATCCACTGATCACCTCCTCAAAAAGATCCCAAAAAGAAAACTCCTAGGAATATTGTTGCCAAATTCCAGAGCTCCCAGATCAAGGAGAAAATACTGCAAGCAGCCAGAAAGAAACAATTTGAGTATTGTGGAAACACAATCACGACAACACAAGATCTAGCAGCTTCTACATTAAGGGATCAATGGGCTTGGAATATGATATTGAGGTCAATGGAGTTAGGATTAAAACCAAGAATCACCTGCCCAGCAAAACTGAGTATCATGCTCCAAGGCAAAATATGGATTTTCAATAAAATAGAGGACTTTCAAGTTTTCTCAATGAAAAGACCAGAGCTGAATAGAAAATTTGACTTTCAAACACAAGAATCAAGAGAAGCATGTAAAGGTAAACAAGAAAGAGAAATCATAAATTGAACTGTTTTCTTTACATTCCTACATGGAAAGATGATGTGTGTAATTCATGAGACCTTTCTTGGTATTAGGGTAGTTGAAGGGAATATGCATATACATACATATATACACACATACATATATATATATACATATATATATATATATATATGTATGTATATCAGAGGGCACAGGGTGACTTGACTATGAAGGGATGATATCTAAAAAAATCAAATTAAGGGATGAGAGAGTAATATATTGAGAGAGAGAGAAAAGGAGAGATAGAATGGGGTAAATTATCTCACATAAAAGTGGCAAGAAAAAGCAGTTCTGTTGGAAGGGAAGAGGGGGCAGGTGAGGGGGAATGAGTGAACCTTGCTCTCATCAGATTTGACTTGAAGAGGGAATAACACACACTCAGTTGGGTATCTTACCCCACAGGAAAGAAGGAGGAAGGGGATAAAAAAGGGAGGACAATAGAAAGTAGGGCAGATAGGGGGAGGAGGTAATCAAAAGCAAACACTTTTGAAAAGGGACATGGTTAAGGGAGAAAATTGAGTAAAGGGGGACTGGATAGGAGGGAGCAAAATATAGTTAGTTTTTCACAACATGAGTATTGTGGAAGGGTTTTACATAATGATACATGTGTGACCTATGTTGAATTGCTTGCCTTCTTAGGGAGGGTGGGTGGGGAGGGAATAGGGGAGAGAATTTGGAACTCAAATTTTTAAAAGCAGATGTTAAAAAAAAGGGTTTTTTTGCATACAACTGGGAAATAAGATATACAGTCAATGGCGAATAGAAATCTATTTTGCCCTACAAGAAAGTAAGGGAAAAGGGGATGGGGGGAGTGGGGTGACAGAAGGGAGGGCTGACTGGGGAATGGGGCAATCAGAATATATGCCATCTTGGAGTGGAGGGAGGGTAGAAATGGGGAGAAAATTTGTAATTCAAAATTTTGTGGAAATCAATGCTGAAATCTAAAAATATTTAATAAATAATAATAATTTTTAGAAAAACTAGAAATATTTTCATATGTCCTTAGTTAGCATCTGTTTTGCTTAGAACTAATTCCTTCCTTAGTCTTCCTTCCCTTTAATTCTTTCTCCCTTTTCCCCTTTCCCTTTCCTTCCTAATTCCTTGTTGAGTTGAGTGAAATGTATTTCTGGAACTAACTCTCTCTGACTGTCTCTCTCTCTCTCTTTCTCTCTCTCTCCCTCTCTCTCTCCATCTCTCTCTCTCTCTCTCTCTCTCTCTCTCTCTCTCTCTCTCTCTTTCCTTCCCTCCCTCCTTCTCTCCCTGTCTCCCTGTCCATTTTTCCCTCTTTTACCCATATCTAATAAATTCTGTAAGCTGTTTATGAGTATAAAAATGCAACTCATCCCAAGTTAGAGGAACATTTTAATAGGATCCTTCCAAGGTGGCTTTCATGAAGCTATCCGGTTCAAGGCACACCCAAACTTGATTGTTCTCTATGACATCCCTAACAAACATCCCATACCCTTAATTTGAGAACCTATGTATGGATAGTTTAGGCATTTGTACGTGGTCATTCTAAGGTAAGGGAAGCTAATGGTCCTGCCCAGATTTTTTTTTATTTTATTTTTTATTTTTAGTTTACAACACATGGTTCTACATAATTTTGAGTTCCAGATTTTCTCCCCTCCCTCCCCCCCTCCCTCCCCAAGACGGCATGGAATCTCATATAACTACCATGTATAACTTCGCATTGAATTAATTTATACACTAGTCAAGTTGTGGAGAAGAATTATGACCAATGGAATGAATCATGAGAAAGAAGAAACAGAACCAAAAAAAAAAACCCAAAAACAAAAACAAAAGAGAAGAAAAAAGGGTGAGCATGTAGTGTGCCTCAATCTGCATTCAAACTTCACAGTTCTTTCTCTGGATGTAGATAGCATTCTCCATCGTGAGTCCTTTGGAGTTGTGCCTGCACCTTGTGTTGCTGAGAAGAGTGAAGTCTGTCAGGGTTGGTCCTCACGGAATCCATATATCTGTGGTTGTGTACAATGTTCTCCTGGCTCTGCTCTGCTCACTCAGCATTATGTTGTGTAGGTTTTTCCAGGTTATTACAAAGTCCATGTCAACCCCATTTCTTATGGCACAATAGTATTCCATTACCTTCATATACCACAGCTTGTTCAGCCAACCCCCAATTGATGGGCATCCCTTTGATTTCCAATTCTTGGCTACCACAAAAAGAGCCGCTATAAATATTTTTGTACATATGGGTCCCTTTCCCTCTTGTGTGATTTCTTTGGGATACAACCCTAGAAGTGGTATTGCTGGGTCAAAGGGTATGAACATTCCTATGGCCCTTTGGGCGTAATCCCAAATTACTCTCCAAAATGGCTGGATCATCTCACAACTCCACCAGCAATGTAACAATGTTCCAATTTTCCCACATCCTCTCCAGCATTTATCATCCTCCTGCTTTGTTATTTTAGCCAATCTGACAGGAGAGATGTGGTATCTAAGAGTTGTTTTGATTTGCATTTCTCTAATCAGTAGTGATCCAGAACATTTTTTCATATGCCTATAGATAGCTTTAATTTCTTCCTCTGAAAACTGCCTGTTCATATCCTTTGACCATTTCTCAATTGGGGAATGGCTTGTATTCCTATATATTTGGCTCAGTTCCCTGTATATTTTAGAAATGAGGCCTTTATCAGAGATAGTAGTTGTAAAGATAAAAAACATAAGTAAGAGATGTAAAGGGAGGGCTATGAGAGAAGAGGTAAGGAGGTAGTAGAAAAGGGTAAATTACACCAAATGAAGAGGCACAAAAACATATTATAGTAGAGGGAAAGAAGGGAGGGAGAAGAGCAGTATTTGAGCTTTACTGTCATCTGATCTGGTTCAAGAACGGAATAACATACCCTGATAAGTTTAGAAATCTAACTTGACCTACGGGAATTAGGAGGAGAAGGGAGGGTAAAATGGAGGGGGGTGGTCAGAAGGGAGGAGAGAAGTACTGAGTGGGAAACGGTAAGATAAGGGAGGGGAATAAAGAGGGAGGATAAACTGAGGAAGGTGGCGGTCAAAAGCAAAACTTTGTTGAGGATGAGAAGGGGAAAGGGAGAAATAAAAGCATAAACAGGGGGAAATAGGATGGAGAAAAAGACACAGATAGAAATCATAACTCTGAACGTGAAGGGGATGAACACTCTCATAAAACAGAAGTGGATAGCAGAATGGATTAAAAACCATAATCCTACAATATGCTGTTTACAAGAAACACATTTGAAACAGGGGGATACACACAGGGTAAAGGTAAAAGGCTGGAGTAAAATATATTGCCCCTCAGCTAAAGTAAAAAAAGCAGGCATAGCAATCCTAGTCTCAAAAAAGCAAAAGTAGAGGGAGATTTAATTAAAAGAGATAAGGAAGGACATTACATCCTGCTAAAAGGCACCATAAACAATGAAGCCATATCATTGTTTAACATATATGCACCAAGTGGTAAGGCATACAAATTCTTAGAGGAGAGGTTAAGGGAGTTACAGGAAGAAATAGTCAGCAAAACTATAATATTGGGAGACCTCAACCTCCCCCTTTCTGAATTTGATAAATCTAACCTTAAAATAAATAAGAAAAAAGTTAAAGAGGTAAACAGAATTTTAGAAAAGGCAGATATGATAGACCTCTGGAGAAAACTGAATGGGGAAAAAAGGAATATACTTTCTTCTCAGTGGTACATGGCACATACTCAAAAATTGACCATGTACTAGGGCATAAAAACCTCACAATCCAGTGCAGAAAGGCAGAAGTAGTCAAAGAGTCCTTTTCAGATCATGATGCAATAAGAATTATTTGTAATAAAGAACCATGGAAAAATAAGCTAAAAACTAATTGGAAACTAAATAATCTAATTCTAAAGAATGAGTGGGCCAAAGAACAAATCAGAGAAACAATTAATAACTTCATTCAAGAGAATGACAATAATGAAACAACATACCAAAACTTATGGGATGCAGCAAAAGCAGTTCTTAGGGGAAGTTTTATATCCCTAAACACTTACGTGAATAAAATAGGGAAAAAGGAGATCAATGATCTGGGCATACAGCTGAAAAAGCTAGAAAAAGAGCAAATTGAAAACCCCCAATTAAATACCAAATTAGAAATTCTGAAAATCAAAGGAGAGATTAATAAAATTGAAACCAAGAAAACTATTGAATTAATAAATAAAACAAAGAGCTGGTTTTATGAAAAAACCAATAAAATTGATAAACCTTTGGTCAATTTCATTAAAAAAAAGAAAGAAGAAAATCAAATTACCAGTATCAAAAATGAAAAGGGTGAGTTCACCTCTAATGAAGAGGAAATCAAAACAATAATTAGGAACTATTTTGCCCAATTGTATGCCCATAAATTTGACAACCTTAGAGATATGAATGAATATCTACAAAAACATAAACTGCCCAGGTTAACAGAAAAGGAAGTAAAATTTCTAAATAACCCTATCTCAGAAAAAGAAATTGAGCATGCCATCAATGAACTCCCCAGGAAAAAATCTCCAGGGCCAGATGGTTTTACATGTGAATTCTATCAAACATTTAAAGAGCAACTAATTCCAATACTTTGCAGACTATTTGGGAAAATAGGTGAAGAAGGAGTCCTACCAAATTCTTTTTATGACACAAATATGGGACTAATATCCAAACCAGGTAGAGTCAAAACAGCGAAAGAAAGTTATAGACCAATTTCCCTAATAAATATTGATGCAAAAATTTTAAATAAAATATTAGCAAAAAGATTGCAGCAACTCATCACGAGAATAATACACTATGACCAGGTAGGATTTATTCCAGGAATGCAAGGCTGGTTCAATATTAGGAAAACTATTAGCATAATTGACCATATCAACAACAAAACTAGCAGAGATCATCTCAATAGATGCAGAAAAAGCCTTTGACAAAATACAACACCCATTCCTACTAAAAACACTAGAAAGCATAGGAATACATGGAACCTTCCTTAAAATTATAACTAGCATCTACCTAAAGCCATCAACAAGCATTATTTGTAATGGGGATAAGGTAGATGCATTCCCAATAAGATCAGGGGTGAAACAAGGATGTCCATTATCACCCCTACTATTCAATTTGGTACTAGAAACGTTAGCTGTAGCAATAAGAGGAGAAAAGGAAATTGAAGGAATTAGAATAGGAAAAGAAGAAACTAAATTATCACTTTTTGCAGATGATATGATGATTTATTTGGAGAATCCTAGAGAATCAAGTAAAAAACTACTTGAAATAATAAACAACTTTAGCAAAGTTGCAGGATATAAAATAAACCTACATAAATCTTCAGCATTCCTATACATTACTGACAAAGCCCAACAGCAAGAGATAGAAAGAGAAATTCCATTCAAAGTTACTGTAGACACTATAAAATATTTGGGAGTCTATTTGCCAAGACAAACCCAGGGCCTATATGAACATAACTATGAAACACTTTTCACGCGAATAAAGTCAGATCTGAATAAATGGAAAAATATCAGTTGCTCTTGGTTAGGCTGAGCTAATATAATAAAATGTCAATTTTACCTAAATTAATCTATCTATTCAGTGCCATACCAATTGAACTACCAAAAATTATTTTACTGAGCTGGACAAAATTATAACAAAATTCATCTGGAAAAACAAGAGGTCTAGAACATCTAGGGTATTAATGAAAAGAAATGCTAGAGAAGGTGGCCTAGCCATACCAGATATTAAACTGTACTACAGAGCTGCAGTCATCAAAACTACCTGGTACTGGCTAAGAAACAGAGGTGTGGATCAGTGGAATAGGATAGGAATACAAGATAGAGAAGTCAACAACTATAGCAATCTACTCTTTGATAAACCCAGAGAGGCCAGCTTCTGGGCTAATAATTCACTATTTCACAAAAACTGTTGGGAAAATTGGAAAATGGTAGGGCAGAAACTGGGCATAGACCAATATCTTACACCATATACCAGAATAAAGTCAAAATGGGTTCTTGATTTAGGAGTCAAAGCTGATACTATAAGTAATTTGGGAGAGCAAGGAATAGTTTACTTATCAGATTTATGGAAAAGAAAAGAATTCAAGACCCAACAAGAGATAGAGAGCATTACAAAATGCAAAATGGATAATTTTGATTATGTTAAATTGAAATGTTTTTGTACAAAAAAAGCCAATGCAACAAAAATTAGGAGGGAAGCAGAAAATTGGTCCTGCCCGGATTTAAAGCTATAGCCTTGGTACCTGACTTGGGGGCATGGTGGAAAAGTCAGAGAGGAGCTGTTTGAGCTGAGCTCACTCATTAAATGAAGGTTCTAGAGCTCATGGCCCAACTCTTCAACAGGACCGGACAGAGGGTAATGATGAGGTGGAGAACTGAGGCTGTTGGGATTTTGCTCAGTGATGCAGTTTTCCCAATAATGAGCTGTCTGGGGTGTGGTGGAAGACCAAAAAAAGTCCCCAAATAGTATAGCCAGTTGAGGAATGGTATGGTCAGAGCAGGACAGAGCACAGTGGCATTATCACCTACCTCATTGGCTAGAGAGCATCATGATGGGCCAAGTTAGGTTAGGGAAATACGACTAGAAAGAATAGTTTTGGGGGTTTAAAAGCCACACAGGCTGGGACTAGGTATACTTCTTTTAAAAAGACACAGTCTTGAATCAGGAATATATGGGTTCAAATCCTGCCTCTGACTCAGACTGCCTCTGTGCCCCTGGGAAAGTCACTTTACCTCTTAGGGCTTAATTCAGCTCTCTAAGACTATAAGTTAAGTAAACAGTTGCCTTCTGTTTTGGTAAAGGGACTGTCCTCAGGAATTCTCTAGACCAGCGAAATCACAGGTTCAAACAAAAAAAATTGCCTTACCTTGGCTTAGCATTGATGAATTTTATATTCTCTACCTGTCTGTAACCTTAGAAAATAAACTCTTGTGGTGAAGACTGTAGAGATAGAGGTTAGAGGAGGAATAAAGTGTGGATGACAAAATTGTGCTTCCCAGAAGACAGTGAAAACTAGTTAAAGATTGTTGGTAAAGACCCAGGGAGCTCAGCAGGATTAGAAGGCTCCTCTGTGTTGGAAGTCAGTGATCAAGAAGGTTTAGAAAATAGTGGAAGGTAGAAGCCAAGGGCAGACTTTTCTTGGTAGACTCTAGGGAAGAACCACGGTCCCTGGAAAATATATGGTCAATTAGGCCTAAAGCCCAAGGCTGACTCTTCTACTGTCAAACACAGTGCAATGAAAAGGAAGCTGACCTTGGAGTCAGGGGCCTGGAGTCTGAATCTCAGGTTATCACTGACCTGTGTGATGTTGAACATGGAATTTAACCTCTCTGGTTCCTGGTTTCCTCATCTATAAAATGAAGAGTTTGGCCCAGATAACCTCAGGATTTTATTTTCTTAAGTTTCTTTATGAGGAGGTAGAGAATACGGAAATTCACAACTGATAGACCAGGATAAAGCAATTTGTTTTTGTTGTTGTTGTTTTGACCTGTGATTTCATTGGTCTAAAAAGAATTCCTGGAAGGATGCTTCCTGTACCAAAACAGATAGCTAACTGTTTAATTTATTGTCTGAGAGAGTTGCCTGAAGGCCTGAGAAGCTAAGTGAGTTGCCTAGGGGCACACACAGTTGGACCTTCCTTGACCACACACACCTTCCTGACTCAGGACCAACTTTTTATCTATGATCCTTGGTTCTGGAGACTTGAAGTTTGGATGGGAGATGCCTGTTTTTATTCCTTTTCTGAAGATGAGAGAAAGACCCCAGAAAGGTTGAGCCAACAGATTAAGATCACACAGCAAGTAAGTGACTGAGCTGCTACTCTGAGGACTTCAGTGTTAAACACAACAGGAGGCCAGAAAAATGTTTTCTGACCTTGCCAGGAACTTATCATTTGTTCAATTTGCTTGCTGTGGGAGTAATTTTCCCTTTTGATTGTGGCTGATGCCAGGAGTCACACACCTGGAAGGGGTCCAGTTGGTGCCTTAGATAACCTGGGCCATTTCAGCTGTTGCCAGCAGCTTGCATTTTTCTTCAAATACTCCTAATCAGCTCCTTCCAGCTTCTCCTAAACTTAAGGTCTATTGGGCATTCTTCACTGTTGGCACTTTTAACCAGAAGGGCTTGGTTGGGGGTAGGAGGTGGGGGGGTGCGGAAGGAGGGGGAACTCTTCTATTTTGTTTACTCAACCAAAGAACTGAGTACTCAGGAATTCTATTTTTTGTTCTGAATCCAGGATGCAAAAGGCTTAAACTGAGCTTAATGCTGCCCCCAAATATCCTGTACAGTAGAAAGCAGCAAACAATACTGACTCCATTCCAAATGCCCAAATGGCTTGATCGACTTTTGAAGGCTTTGCAGAATAGGGAAAGGAACCCTGGAGCTTCAAGGGAGTGGGAGGTGGTGCTTACATACATTTCTTTTCAAATAGGTGCCCTGGCTGGCTCTGGAAGGGAAGTTGTTTAGTCTGCAGCAGATTTGTGGTGAGTGAGAATTGAGGCTTGGGAGCTGCTCTCAAGACAAAATTGTGTGGCAGGCAGAGTTTGTGTTCTGAGAACTGTATCCTCTCCCTCATTCTTCCTGTTGTCTTGGACCCAGAAACTTTCCCTTACCACTGAATTGACCTTCCCATGCTCTGTAATTTTCTTCTCCTCCCTTATGTAGACTGACTTAGTAGATTTAGAGTCTGGAAGACCCTGCCTCTATTGACTGGGTGATTGTGGGCAAGCCTCAGTGCCCCAGCCCATACATCACAGAGAAGTTCCTAGAAGGTGTTCCCTCATTGGAAATTCTCCTTACCAATGAAATCAAAGTTTTGATCCCAAATCCTAAATCCTCTTTTTACCCTTAAACTTAAAGGTTCAATCAATCAGTCAATGATCATTTATTAATTGCCTTCTATGTGCCAGGTACTGTGTTAGGTGCTGGTTGTGTCCCATCCAATCAGGGCCAAACTCCTTGAAATACGGCAATTGGAAATAATGAGTTAATGAGGTGACAATACATGTGAATGGCTTTATAATGCTTAAAGTATACATTAATTCATTTAGCTTTCACAAAACCTTGGGATAACAGGATATGCCTCTTGGTTTAGGGAAAGAAGGGACAGCTAGGTGGCACAGTGGATAGATTGCCAATTCTGGAGTAAGGAGGACCTGAATTCAAATCTAACCTCAGATACATATTAGCTGTGTGACCCTGGGCAAGTCACCTAACCCTATTTGCCTCAGGTTCCTCCTCTGCAAAATGAGCTGGAGAAGGAAACGACAAATTATTCCAGTATCCTAGCCCAGAAAACGTCAAAGGGAGTCAGGAAGTCAGACACATCTAAAAATGAATAACCGAATAGGAAAAGAGTGCTAAATTTGGAGTCCAAGGAACTGGATTAGCATTCTGCCTCTGGATGGGAGGGAATTGGATCAAGTAAACTTGTAGAGAGAAGTTGAATGGATGAGGAAAAGGGCCATTTTGTCAGAGAATGGAGTAAAGGAGGGAATGGAAAGATGAAATCAAGGGATTGTGAAATGAGGAGGAGTAGAGAAGTGGAAGCTTCTCAATGCAAGTGGCCTTATTTTCTCTGTACAATGTGTTCCTGTGATTCTTGGGCCTAAGATATCCTTGTTTATTAGAGTAAATTCTCTTTGGACAATGCTTCCCAGAAGCTTATTATGCAGGAGCTTTACAGTGTGGTAAGGTCACCTAGTGGTGGACTCCCACCAGTAACGCATATTGTTTGTTCTCAAGATAAAAAGAGGCAACTAGGTGGTTCAGTGGATAGAGCACTAAACCTGAAGTCAGGAAGACCTGAGTTCAAATGCAACCTTAGACTCTTAGTAGTTAAGTGACTATGGTAAAGTCACTTAACCGCTGTCTTCCTCAGTATCTTCATCTGTAAAATGGGTTGCTATAAGGATAAAATGAGGTAATACTTGTAAGGTACTTTGCAATCTTTAAAGTGCTGTATAAATGCTAGCTCTTGTTTGAGAGAGAGAGAGAGAGAGAGAGTGAGACATGGGGATTGCTGTAGCTGAGGAGTGGAGATCAGAGAGGCTAGAAGTGACGAGTTCAGATAATGCTGAGAATACACAGAAAGGCAGCATAGCCATCAAGGGGAATGACTCCTTAGAGATGATAGAGACTGCAACATACGGGGCAAGAGGTTTGCTGCCAGAGGTTGCCCCTCTGGTTCCTGAGAGGAGCCAAAAGGATTTCCAAAGCTATTGCTCTTCCAAGAGAAAAAACATTCTGCAGTTGCTGTCCTGACAAACTAGCATTCCCCAGGCTGCTGCTGTGGCAATGTGGAAAGGAAAGAGGCTAAGCAGAGCCTGCCATGCTCCATAATCTAACACTTCTCCACAAGTTAACTGTTGTGTCTCCTGCTGTGCTGAGGCTACAGAGGGATTAATTGGGAGTAGACTAAAGTTCCCAGGAGACGGGGTTGGCAGCCATTTGGTGATGGGTGCCACGGGCATTTAGTCCTTGATCCAATTCTTTCTTATTACCTCACCATTTGGTTTTAATTAAGTAGCTTTGTTTTGACATCATGTGTCATTTGGTTTGGTCGTGTATAGAATCATATTGATCGGGGCTTGGAGCTATGAATTGGAATAGATGAAGATCCAAACAGTCCCATGAGCCTGCCAGTGAAGCTGACTCTGGTGCAGGGTGTCATACAGAGGGAGTGCCAGGCTCAGGGGTTTGCTGGGGCCAGCCAGCTCTACCCCGGTCTCAAGAACCAATTGTTACATTTTCAGTGTGAGCAATCACAACTCAGAAAATGCTACACATCAGGTCCTGATTTACTGTTTTGTTGATTGCCTAGACTTAAGAAAGTAATGGAGAAAGTATTCATAATGAGGATTAAGCCTAACCATGTGTCTCGCATACGTTTTCCGGTTTTAGATAGTCAGTTGTTAAACATTTGTCAGCATATCCCTTCCCAGGCTTCACATAATATTCAGTATTATAGAAAATATGTCCAGGTAGGTCATCAGTATGGATTTTTTAAAATTCTCCTTTCTAACAGCATTATAAAATCTCCAGAAGGCCAGGGGTTGTGTCTTTTGTCATATCTACCAAAGCACTGAGCATAGTAATATGTGAATACTAAAGGGTCTGTGATTTACACATGGGAACTCAATGAAATTTGTAGTAGATATGTCCTAAGGACTTTCCTGAAACACACAGAGGTTAATTGACTCACTAGGTAACACAGCTAGTGTCAGAAGTGGCCCCTGAACTGAAAATCTTCCTATGCAAGGCCAAAACTCAGTTTCCTTTCCTTACCACAGCTTCTGAGCACAACGATAAAGCTTTATAAAGACTTGTGAAACTGTACAGATGGATGTTAAAGGGGTCAGTGAACTAACTCTTTTTCCTGATGATGCCTTTGGCTATTTATGGAAAATCAGGGATTGATAGAGACTCCCCTGTCTGGGCTTCCCTCTCCTCCTCCATTCTGAGTTTTCCCCATCTCTGCCAAAGTTCACAGTGGAAAGACTAAAAGGTTGGGGACCTTCACCAAAGGGAAAGAGGGCTGGCCTTTAATCCAACCAAGTTAGTAGTTTTTTGATCATCTCCGTTCCTTTCCTGGGTTTGCTCCCCATTTCATATCTACCTTAGTTCTTCATGAACGAATGAACGTATGATAAAGCATAAACACTTTCTATGGGTCAGACACTATACTAAGCGTCTACTAAGACAGATACTTCTTTCATGTTACAGTTGTGTGTTTGTGTGTGTGTGTGTGGGCACAACATATAAAGGGGAGCTGGAAAGGGAGTAGTACACATCAGATGGCATGACTTGGAAATGTCAGGAAAGTTATGGGAAGGCTTGGTTCCAGGTAACATAAGGTGAACATTTATTTGTCAGAGCCCAGGGTACCAGGGGCAGAGAACAAAGTTCCAGTGGGTAGGGGCTGGGGGGGGGGATGAGGACTATGAGGGGGATGGTTGGATGGCATAGGCAGCTTGGTTTAGAAATGGCTAGAAAGTGTTATTCCCTGGCTATCCAGAGCCCCCACCTTGAGAGCTTAGCTGGGTCTGCCCTCTGAAGCAATGCTGCCGCAAAGATCTTTTCTTTACAGGAATGTTGATCCAGCAGAGTGTGGAGGGAGTAAGGTTAGTATGCAGTGACTGTAAAAGAATGTTGGCAGGCTGTCTCAGGTGGAGAGCTAGAATGAGTCAAACTTTCTGTTAAAATACAGTTTTGTTCCCCTTGTAGGGGTTTTCCTGACCTGCTCTGTGCTGTCTACAGTCTCCTTCAGCAGGGTCCAACTTTACCCTTTTGATTTAGTTCCATGCCATCAGGCGTGGTCCAACATGGCATTTTGTTTACTCTCTGGGATCATGGCTCAAACCATGCCCTTCCTACATGTGCATAAATGGTAGGTCAAGTGTGCCAGCACTCCTATCATCATATTCTATCCTACCCAGGAGTCATCTCTCCTAGAATATAAATTAGTTTATTCAGTGTCTGAGACGAGAGTACAGAAATGGGACTTTTGATAGGGGGGGAGAAATAAGTGTTAATTTCAGAACCTGGGTCATTGTGTAGAGAAGGTATATTTGTGTAGGGTTATGCAATGTGCAGCACAAAGGCATTAGATAGAATATTTGACCTCTTTGGGTCTCACTTTCTACATCTGTAAAATGAGGAGGGTGGTCTTGATGGCCTTTAAAGTCTTTCCAGGCCTGTCTATGATTCTACGAGAAGGCCATATGACCTGCCCTTTTACTAATAGCGATAATAACAAGAGTTATCGTTTATAGAGGATGTTAAAGTTTGTTAAGTACTTTATACACATTAATTCATCGGATCCTAATAACAGTCTTGTGAAGCCGGTGCTATAGTATCCTCCTTTTAAAGAGGAAGAAACTGAGGCTGTTAGAGATTAAGTGGCTTTGTCTAGGGTCACACAGCTAGTAAGTTTCTGAGGCAGGATTCCAATTAAGATCTTCCCGACTTCAAGTACTGGCTTCACTCTATCCACTGCTGCCCCTGTGTCCATCACATTGTCAATTTTTCTAGGCCTTAGTTCCTCATATGAAGAATGAAGGGTGTTAGACTAGATGACCTCTGAGGTTCAGCTCTGTGACCTATGACCTTCTATCTCCTGCCTTCCTGCTTCTGCATGGGCTGTCTCACTGGTCTGGAATCTTGACACCTATTCAAGGTTAGCTCAAGTACTAATCCCTGTTTGAGGCAAACTCCCAGTTTGCTAGCAATCCTTGCCTACAATTAATCTGTATTTATTTTGCATCTATTTTATGTTTAATTTTCTGTATGATGCTTCTTGAGGGCAGGAAATATTTTTGCATCTCCAGAACCTAGTACAGTACTTGGCATACAATAGGCACTTAATAAATGCTTATTGAATTAAAGGAGAGGTGTTGGATAGAGGGACAGATAGAGGGAAGATGGGATGAAGGATGGAGAGCACACTATCTGAAGAGAGATTTCCTTTAAGGGACCATATATTTAAAATTAGAAGGGGCCTCAGATGCTATCCAGTCAAACTCCCTTGTTTCACTGAGGAACTTGAGTACCAGTGAGGTTAAGTGACTTGTCCAGGATCACACAGGCAGGATTTGAACCTAGGTCCTCTGACTCCAGAGCTAGTATCCTTCCCCCTGTACCATGATGTCCAGGGTGAGTTCTACATTGTTGTTGTTCAGTCATTTCAGTCATGTCCAACTCTTCTTGACCCCCTTTGGGGTTTTCTTGGTGAAGATACCGGAGCGGTTTGCTATTTCCTTCTCCAGCTTATTTTACAGATGAGGAAACTGAGGCAAACAGGGTTGAGTGACTTGTCCAGGGTCATTCAACTAATAAGTGTTTGAGGCTGGATTTGAACTCAGGTCTTCCTGACTCCAGGCCCAGTGCTCTATCCACTGGGTCACCTAGCTGCCCCTACCTGTGAGTTCTGCATGGAGATACACAAACATCCACTTACCCAGTCACCAGCTCTTCTTTCTCTCAACTGCAGTAACCACCACCCCAGCTCCTCCACTCCCATGAGGTGCTGGAGAAAACCACAGAATCTGGGGCTATTGTCACCCACCAATCCCAACTTCACAAGGCTTTCAAGTGTTTGGGGAAACGCTTTTGGGGGAAATGCTCTCATTCTGCCTCAACTTATCATCCCTTCAGCTCTGGCCTCCTTCCTCTTTTGCTGACTCTGAAGCACCAGAGGGAATCCACGACATCACACCCTCTAGGATCCTGCCCATAGGAGGAATGTGAAAAGGGAAAAGCCCAGCCACCTTGGAGGTACTTTTCATTAGCCATTCTGAGTGCCCCAGTTTCCTCAGGGATTTCTTAATTACTGGTAGCGCCAAAGACCTCCTGGACTAGAGGCTAATCTTTATCCTCTTTCCCCAAACAGAACACCACCTTTGTAATTAATAACAGTTTCCCCTGACTGGCTGAGGTGACCTTGAAAGGGGATGGAGGAACCTTGAGAACAGCAAATATTTCTTATTGCTACAGTAATCACATTGTTCTTCTCCCACTCTAATCCTTCATGTTCATTAAAATGAGACAACGGTTATCCATCCTAATATACCCACACACACACACACACACACACACACACACACACACACACATTCTGCTAGGAAGTGAGGTCTAAGGTAGTTGATAGGCTCATAGATCCAGATCTGAAAGAGACTCCAAAGGCCATTGAGCCTGGCCCTCTGATTTGACAGATAAAGAACTGAGACTTGTTCAGTAACTTGCCCAAGGTCACTCAGCCAGGAAGTAGGAGAGCCAATATTCAGACCCAGGTCCAGGTCTACTGAGTCTAAATTTAGGACTCTTTTTCTTGTACTATGCTACCTCCCAACAAGGGTAATTTTCTAATAAATCTATCATCATCTAAACATTCAAACAAGGGTTTATCTTCATATTCCAAGGTTCTCTGGAGCCATCATTGCTCATGCCATCCATGGGACTCCTCACTGAAAATGTCTTCAGTGTCCCTGAATATCCTTAGTGGCAGTCAGTCCTGGTCCTTTCAGGTAGACTTGAAT
Source organism: Trichosurus vulpecula (assembly GCF_011100635.1). Lineage (NCBI taxonomy): Eukaryota > Metazoa > Chordata > Mammalia > Diprotodontia > Phalangeridae > Trichosurus > Trichosurus vulpecula. Next base: position 310,672,613 of record NC_050574.1, on the reverse strand, counting down.
TTTGGAAACAACCCAAAGAATTTAAAGGCAAGTCTGGCAAACAAAAGTCATCTCAGGTAATGTGGCTTTTGTTGGAAAATAATGAGACTTCATAGTGTTGAGACTGATTTTTTTCTTCCTAACTCCTAATTTGGCTCTGAAGGAAATTCCTGGAGAGGCTTTCTCTGAGGGACTCCAAGGCAGCATTGTGGCCTTCCAAAAATGGCCACTTTAATAACTAAATGGATGTATGGATAGATATATAGATAGGTAGCTAGATAGAGCATTTATTTGTAAGAGCTTACTATGTCCCAGACACTTTGAAGCAGGTGATATTCATTCGAATGGGATAAACTTTGGTGATTTTGTTAACAATTACACACACACACACACACACACACACACACACACACACACACAATTTCCTTATCAATCTGTCCAGGTCCCTTTAAGGAGGTTATAATGTAATGTTTAGGCAGCTAGGTGTACAGTGGATAAGAGCTATGGCCTCGGAGTTAAGAAGACCTGAGTTCAAAGCCTGCCTCTGACACCAGCTGTGTAACCCCGGTCAGGACACTTGATAGCTCAGTCTCAGTCTCTCCTCTATAAGATGGGATAATAATAGCAACTACCTCACACTGTTATTGTGAGGATTAAATGAGGTAAAATAGAACATCTGTAGAGCACCTTGCAAACTCAGAGTGCTATATAAATGAAATCTGTGATCACTTATTATTATTTTAGGCTAACATCCAGAAGTCAAAAAGCTTTGCTGAGCTGAATCACTTCCCATTCAACAATTGACATCTTCTCAAGCTGTTCACCTGATGGATGCTATCGGCTACCTTTGCTAAAGCCTGAGGCAGACGCTGACTCGGCTGCTCAAATCTGGCTAAATATTTAATGTGCCTCTAGTTCACTTTCTCTCCCTTATATCGAGCGGATGCGTCCCCTTACTACAATCAAATTCTAGCCCCACCCCTTCCCTTTTAAAATATCTTTTGTGCAGTGCATTATCTCCAAACCCCTCAGAGAAATAAACCTGGAGCCAGAGAGCTGTGAGCCACTGGGGGCATAATGGAAACCAGATCATAGATTTAGTGGGAAAGAGGACCTCAGGGGCCACCCAGCCCAACCTTCTTATTTAACTTATTAGAAAACTGAGGTCTAGAGGAGTTAAATGGCAGGTAATGGCAGATTTGAACCCAAGCCCTTGGACTCCAAATCCAGGTCTCTTTTCTCTGCAGACACCTCCTCCCTGCATAGGGGCTCAGGAAAGTTAGAAGTGATACCTGGATCTGCCACTTACTAGCTCTTGAACAACTTATCTATCATCTCTGAACCTGTCAAATAAGGATAAGAACATCTGATCTGCCTCCTTCACAGGATGTTGTGAAGACAGCTTCTAGATGTATAATGCTATGGCTTGTCAGGGATGGGATTGAGGTACCTGAACTCAAAAGACCTGGGCTAGAGTCCTTGCTCACCTTTTTCACTTCCAGTGCTCAGACACTTACTAGCTGTGTGACCCTGGGAAAGTCACTTAACCCTGTTTGCCTCAGTTTCCTCATCTATAAAATGAGCTGGAGAAGGAAATGGCAAACTACACTAGTATCTTTGCCAAGAAAACCACAAATGGGGTCATGAAGAATCCCACACAACTGAAACAACTGAACAATAAAAACAAAAGTTTAAAAATAAAACCTGCAAAATGATATTGAAACACTCAAAATTTACAAAATCAACTATTAGCAAAACATTTTAGTTCTGAACTCATTTAAAAAGGGATTGATTTGCTGTGTTTTCTATTCAGTTGCATTTTGAAAGACAGGATTTCCACATTAGAGTAACCCAGTGCTGTAGAAATTTAGGTCCAGTTGACCTGAGACAAGTCACTTTTACCTCTTGAGCCTCAAATTACTCACCTGTCAAATGGGGACAATATTTGGACTACTTTCCTCATAGAGAAGGTGTGAGGAAAGCACTCTATAAACTGTTCCTGAAAACTATTATTGGTTATGGTTAATATATGGTTTATATATATTTATTAATATATTATGTTACTATATTATATTAATTAATATAATTAATTATATATTAATACAGTATATACTAATATATTATTTTTAAATGTATAATTAATATATATGTATTTTATATAATATAATTAGTAATAATACATTACATTAATATATTATTGTGTATTATAGAATATATATATTATATTACATATAATATATTAATATGTATATCTTTATATATATAAAGATATGGTTAATATAACAAACATAGGGGAAGAAGGGATTGATGGAAGCACCAACTTATATACAGGAGATGCTTAACAAAAGCTTATGGCACTGAGGTTTGAAAACTGGAATCAAAATTCTTTTGGTTACAATAGGTGGCTTGTAAGGGAGGGTACCAGGAGCCTCTATTCAAAACCAATAGTCAGCTATTCAGCCACTAGATGTCAGTGGAGAGAACACTGGACAGACAGGAAGACCAGAATTCCAATTCTGATTCAGATGGTCATCGGCTACATGACCTTGGGTAAGTCACTTAACTTCCATCTACCTCATTTTCCTCTTCTGTAAAATGGGGACAATAATAGCAACTCCTTCTGAGGGTTGCTGTGAGACTCAAATGAGTAAAGAAATAAAATCTTTTGCAAACTTTAAAGCGCTAGATAAGCGCTAACATTGTTTATTAGCAATAAATGACTCATTTGGCTTAAAGAAAGGTCAGGGACAAGGGGAGATATCATAATCACTATTTATTTAGGTATTGCAAGTCAATTTTGAGCAGGGGTGTAATTTTAAACTTGAAACCTCCAACAAGATTTTATAAAAATCATCCTGCCCACCTCCTTCCAGGTGACAACTTATAAGAAGCCTTCTCCACCATCTTCAATTGCCATTGTCCCTCAGTTGGAAGATGGTTAGAAGGTAGGAGCTACTGTTATTAAATGAATCATGCTGGGTCATGGCAGTGACTGGGAGAAACTCAGGTATCCTCCTTCTCATTATGGTAAATGTGTAAACTTGTCTTATGGGCCAACTTTTTTTCTTTAAACTTGGTTTCTAATTTTTTTTCAGTTCAAGCAGTTGTGCTCATTGGAACTTGATAAGCATGTTGAAGGACTGAGACAGGGGAAAATAAGTTGAGGACTATCTCCTAAGAGTCAGGGTTAGCACAAAATGTCATATCGTGGAAGCAGATTAAGAGTCACAGAAATTTTATTGTTATGTTGTAGTTATTCAGTTGTGTCTAACTCTTCATGACCCCATTTGGGGTTTTCTTGGTAGAGATCCTAGAGTGGTTTGCCATTTCCTTCTCCAGCTCATTTTACAGATGAGGAAACTGAGGCAAACAGGGTTAAGTGACTTGCCCAGAGTTACACAGCTAGAAAGTTTCTGATGTCAGATTGAATTCAAGTCTTCCTGACTCCAAGGCCAATGCTCTATCCACTGCGCCACTTAACTGCTTCTAATTTTTATATGTGAAGTAAATTAATCAACAAGTAATGTAAGGTAACCTACTATGTGCCAGGCTTTGTGCTAGGTGAGCACTAGGGATACAAAGACAAAAAAAAACACACTTCCTGTTCTTATGGTGTTGACATTCTACTGGGGGAGCCATCATGCATAACAATGTGTAGAATAGTGCATAACAAGCAGTTAAAAAACAAAGCAGTTTGGGAGAAAGGAAACTAATTGTTGATCAGCAAAGGCTTCTCCTGGAAAGCAATACTTGAAGTGCATTTTGAAGGATGGAAGGGCTTCTACGAGGCAGAAGTGAGGAGGGAGGCAGTCAGCCAATAGACATTTAAATTACCTACTATGTATCAGGAACTGTCCTAAGTACTACAGATACAAAAAGAGGGAAAAGACAGTCCCTGACCTTGAGGAGCTTGTACTCTAATAGGGGAAGATGACACAGAAAAAAGAAGATAAAAGGGAGAGGGGAAGAGGGAGAAGAGGAAGAGTACCCAGCCAGGGGATGGAGAGCATGTAGAGGTGGCTGCCCTAGGTTCCTTCCTTAAGTGGAGGATCTAGGAGGGGTTTTCAGTGTTCACCCTCCACCCTCTTTGGTAGATGGATGGGCTCAAAAGGGCAGATGGCAAAGAGGTAGTAGGAGTTTCAGAGTTGATTTGATCTTGTTAGAAGACAAGTTTCTGCAGACAGTGATGAAGTCCATGTGAACCAGGTGTTAATTTGGGAGAAATGGCCCCAGCAGTTGAGGGCATCAGGAAAGGTTTCTTGAGGAAGGTTGTGCTAAGCTACATCCTGAAGGAGAAAAGGGATCTCAAGGGTAGAGATGAGGAGGGAGGGCATTCCAGGCATGTAGGATTGCTATACCAAGCCATGGAAACAGGAGTTTGAGTGTTGGGATTCACATACAGAAAGAAGGCCATTTTGTTTGGACTGTACAACTTGGAAGTGCGAGTGATGAATAGAGAAAATGGAATTATAGTTTGATATCAGGTTGTAAAGGGCTTTAAAAACCAAGCAGAGGAATACACACACTTGTACACATGTATATATGTATGTATATGTATGTATACATGCATATACATACACACATATACATACACATACACAAACACATAATACACACATTTACATACACACACACACACACACACACACACACACACACACACATATATATATATATGAAATAAGGAATCACTGCAGTTTATTGGGTAATGAGGTGATCTAGTCAGACTTGCATTTGAGAACAATCATATTGGCAGCTATGTGGAGGATAGAATGGAGTGGGAATCGACTTGAAGCAGGGAGACCAATTAGCAGCTCATTATAATAGTCCAGGTGAGAGGTGATGAAGTCCTGAACTAAGGTGGTAGCTGTGTGAGTAGAGAGAAAGAGTCAGGTGTGAGAGATGGTGTGGAGGTAGAAATGGCAAGATGTGACAACAGATTGGAATTATGGGGTGAAGGAGAGTGTGGTGTTGAGGATAGTGCTGAGACTGTGAACCTGGGCAACTCGAAGAATAGCAATACCTTCAACAGAGATAGGCAAATTCAATAGAGGAGAAGGTTTGGGAAGAGACAAAGATAACGAATTTTGTTTTGGATATTTTGAGTTTAAGATGTCTACTAAAAACCCAGGTTTGAATTGTTTAAAAAGTTGGTGATGATTACTGCAGTTCAACTAACAGACTAAGGGTAGATATGGAAGTTGATGATGTCTCTGAGAGAGGAGAGAGAGAGAGAGAGAGAGAGAGAGAGAGGGACTAGGAAAGGGCCAAGGGCAGAGTCTTGGGGTACACCCACAATTAAAGGGCATGGTTTGAATGATGAACCAGCAAAGGATACTGAAAAGGAGCCGTTAGACAGGTATAAAGAGAGCCAGGAAACTAGTATTTGGAAAATCCAGAGAAGGGAGAGTTATTTTGTAAAGAACAATTTCAGATAAGCGATGCAAAGCCAGATTGCAAATGATTGAAGAGAGTGAGAAGAAAGGAAGTAGAGGAAACAAAAATATACAACTTATTTCAAGAATGTGGCTAAGAAAGGGGTAGAGAAGTATAGGATGGTCACCTGAGGGAATTGTAGGTTTCAGTCAGTCATTTTTTAAGGCATTAGGTGTGAGACTTGGTCATTTTGAAGGTAACAGTAAAGGAATCACTACATAGGGAGAGATGAAGATAGGAAGGCGGGGAATTTGTTGAAGAGATGAGAGAATGAGATCAGGGATCATTGAGTGGGATCCTGGAGAAGTGACAGCAAGTAGAAGTCCATCTCATTATGAGAGTCATTATAAGCCAAGGAGAAGAGAGTGAAGGAAGACATCAAGGGCTTTGAGAGAAAGAGAAGGGAAAAATGAAGTTGGCAACAAATGGTCTCAATTCTCTCAGTATGCAGGAGTGCTCAAGGTGTTTCATCGAGAGGGTGAGGCAGGCCTAGGTGTGGGAGGCTTGGGAACAGAAGAGGTTTCAGGAGCAGTTTTAGGGCAAGTGGATTTGCCCTTAGAAAGGAGTAAAAGGATTGCCTTCCTGCTGTGAGGTCAGATAACATAAATTTATAGTGTATATAGCCAACTTGTTTGTATTACTTTAGCCAGCACCATTTAGCAGCACATGAGTAACAATAGAGATGGATACTGGGAGGAATCCAAGGTTGGGTCTGGCAAGATAGGGGTGGTAACAGGACAAGGGGGTGAGACATTCAAGAGCAGAATATAGTGTGGAACTAAACTGGTTTATTATAGGGTAAAGATTGGGAAAGGAGGAGACTTAACTCAGAGAAGGAATAAGAAAAGTGGAGGGATAGAAGTCATGCTAAGGGAAAAGAATAGATTTAGGAGAAGTAAAAAAGGGATGTTAATTCAAACTTACATTTTATAAATGAAGAAACTTAGGCCCAGAAAGAAGTGATTTGCCTGAGGTCAAACCCATTGTTACAGCAAATCTGAGACACGGAGCCTAGGTTTCTTGATCATTTGGATCCTTCCATTTTGTAGGTAAAATTCCTTAGAAGACACTGTATATTTTTTTGAGGCAATTGGGGTTAAGTAATTTGTCCAGGGTCACACAACTAGTAAATGTCTGAGGTCAGATTTGAACTCAGGTCTTCCTGAGTCCAGGGCCAGTGCTCTATCCATATACTGCCTAGCTGCCCTGAAGACACTGTGTTCTCAGAGAGATCATGTCCCTCTCTCATTGCAATCATGAACTTTAGCATGGACTGAAGTTCTTTCTCATGCTCTAGTCACTGAATCCTCATGATGCAATCACCCTAAATCCTACATACACAGTCTCACTGGCAGTGGAGTCCTGGACACTTTTCCAAATGGGCATAGCACTCTATGCTTCCAAGCATTCTGGGAAACTTAGACCTTCATAATAGTTCTCATTAGAGTGACCCAAGTATTATCCCTATTTTTTTTCTTTTAGTAGATGAAAAAGCCTATCCTCAGGGAAAGGAAGTTCATGCTGTCACACAGCTAGTACATGGCCCCAAATCCTAGACTCTTCCTAATGCATCACTCCACTCTCTCCATCATGGTGTACTCCAGAGAGCGCTCAAATGGGCATCAGATTTGGCATCTAGTCCCAACTCTAGCAGTGAATTACTACATGACAACAGAACAGTCACTTGTTTTCTTGGCCTCAGTTTCTCATATGTAAAAATAGGGTTCAACTAAATTATTTCTGACATCCCTTCTAGCTGTAATAAGCAATATGTTTCCAGAGATAATACAAGCTGCGGGTAGTCTATCTTGAGATGCAAAAAGCCAGTTAGCAGGATTCATTGAAATCATATTTGCTGTGGAATGGAGGGAAGGGTTAGATCTTGGTAGGCTAACTGGAGGCAGCTATAGTTTGAGCCAGGTCTCCAGGATATGATAGGCATGGGCTAGTGTAGATTAGAGCATGAAGGAGGGTCTTTTTGAGGGGTAAAGGAGGACGGAGGAGACAAATAGCACATATATGTGGAGGAGTTGTGGGTGGCACAAGAGCTGAAGATGGGTCTCTGTGTGTGTGTGTGTGTGTGTGTGTGTGCGCGTGTGTGTATGTGTGTGTGTGTGTGTACTAAGATGGAGACTTGTTTCTTCTCTTTAAAATGATTAATCACAAGTGAAATACTACTTTATTTTTTCTTGTCAAGAAATTTCATCCCCATCTGAAAGGACTGTCATTTTTCTCCTCCCCTAAACCAAAAAGCTTATTTATTATGACCAGCTAAGATGCCTTTAAAAGAGCACCATGAAAAAAAAATTAGGCCACACCTGTTTCCAAAGGAGAAAAATAATGTCCTGAGGCTCTGGGCTAATCACCAGCTCTCTGGTAATATTTTAAAATCAGGTAATTTGTTTAAAGCTGCAGCAGCTTCAAATGAAAGGGATCTATCATGCAGAGCCACTTGCCAAGCCCTGTAGAAACAATTGCTGCTAGAAAATCATTTGTCCTGTTATGGTCACATAGATGGGGGAGTGGGACCAGCATACACATAGGCTGAGTAAGTAGACACCTACAAACTGTCATATTTGAAGACAGGAGGAAGTCCTTTTGACCTTCCTCCTGCTGCCTTGTCCCCCTCCTTTGTCTATCTCCCCCACTGGCCCTGCTAGTGTTGAACTCGTCATTTAATAAATGGATAAAATTACAGCAATCATTATTCATTTCTTTGGGTTAAGGCATTGTTCTCTGCTAAAATGTAAATCCCCATGGGAGGGGAAATGCATTAATCTTCTATCAAGCATAAACATTGCAATTTGAACTAATTGACCAAGTCTTTTCCAAAGTGACTGCTAGCTGAGAGCTGGTCTTTACCAAGTGAGACGCATAATGGCTCAATTTGAAGTGAGGGAGGATGGAAAGAGAGGTCTTCAGAGTTAGGGACTGATACATGACTGGGGACTAGATTACCACAATCAAGGAAGCAGGGCAGGTGTGCTGTTGGCAAGGGAAGTCAGCAGCTAATAGTGCTATTGGGGACATAGGTCCCTTAATTTGAGACTTCCAGTGGGTGGCTTATAAAAGTAGGAAAATAACAGGTCGATTGGGATGAATTAGAATCAGACCAGTCCTAAACCGGTCAACGCACCTTTCTGTAGAGCTGAGTGTATTGACAGGAGGAAGAACAAGCGTGTCAATTGAGAACTCATTATGTCAAAGTCTGTACCCCTGAGGAATCTAGTTACCTGGGTGGCTTTCCTTACTGTCTCTATGTCTGTGTTTGTGCTCCCCTATGCTGTTTATCTCATGCAAAGTTTTATGTAGTGGCCTGTGCTATGAGGCTTTGAAAGTGGAACTTTATGAAGTGGACACTCTCATAAGGTCAGTGGTAGCCATATCCTTGTAATCAGCCATTCTGGGACATTGATACAGTAGATAGTACCACAGTGGGATGGAACTTGGCTGCCAAACAATCAACAAGTATTTATTAAGCACCTGCTATGTATTAGGAATCGGGATAGAGGGCAGGAAAAAGGGTTAAGATGCCCAATGGGGAAGGGGAAGAAAGGAGAAAAAAGAAGTGATGTATGAAGCCACTTGAAACGCAATTTGCCTCCTTTATCCAGTGAATCATTAAGGCAGTTATCAATCCTGAGTGAAAGACACTGTGCTCTCGGGGGGAATCTCAGCTTATCTGAAGGAACCTTGGTTCAGATGCTTAAAAATTCCTTTCCATTATGCATTTAGCCTTTGGCCAAAGAACCTAAGGTCCTTTCTAATCATGGTGGCCAGCGCTGGCTTGTAATCAGCATTTCTGAGTATTGAACTCAGGTGATGCCCCCTCTCTAACTTATCTGTCTTTCTTCCCCCACTTACCCTTGCTTAATATGCTTTTGAACTCTGTGCCATGCATGGGCAGTCCCTACATTCTTCCATTTCTTGAAATTGCATTGTAAAACAGATTGTTGTAAAGCAGATCTCATTTTCCCATAGGAACAGTTTTATAACAATTTTATAATTGAGCGTTGCATTCCTGACCAATGACTTGACATCCAATAAATCATAGATATGGGCAACAATATGATATAAAAGAAACTATTAACTTCTATAATCTATTATAATGGTAAAATTATTATGTCAGTCATCAAATGTTAGACCTAGAGGGGACCTGAGAGACTATCTAGTTCAACCACCTTAGTTGAGAGTGGAGGGAATTCAGATCTAGAAAGGGGAAGTAACTTTTGAAGGTCACAGAGCTAGTAAATGGCACAACTGGGATTAGAACCCAGGTCTCCTAACGTCCAGTTCAGTTCTCATTCCACTATACTGTCTCCTTTATAAAGCACTTTTAAAATGACCATAAATGCACTTTTCTCATTGATTATATAAGGGGCCCCAATGCATTATAAAGTATGCACCTAGCACAGAAAAAGACAAGTCTCCTGTCGTAAATTTGACCTAAAACTAATATGTCAGCTACAGCAAACATTAAGAACATTTAATTAATATTAATCTTGTTATCCTTCTTCCAGTTTGAGGGACTTTGTTTGTGTGTGTGGTGTGTGTGATGATTTGGATAGCCCAAGTCTCTTTTAAAAAGCTGTCCAGGGAGGACTGAATGAACTCCTCAGTGTGATCAATTTCTCTGTAGCAAGCAGAGGTGGGCAGAATGAATCTGCTGATGGTTCTTTTCAAAAACAGTTGGTGCAGCATCTTGTAGTGGGAATCAGAAGCCTCGGGTCCTAAAGCCAGTTTTGGCACTGACTGACTTCATAGTTGTAGGCAAGTCACTTCACAGAATTATGGACTGTTAGATTTGGAAGGGGTGGCCCTTAGGCATCATCTGGTCCAACCCATTTTACAAATGAAATAATTTAATCATCTCACAGACTCCATGATCGACCCAAATCATCAGTAGTCTTCTGACTCTCATTCCCTCAGTGTCCTTCCCCTTTTTGTGTGGCCTTGGAAAAGTCATTCAATTTACCTGGACCTCAGTTCCCTCACCTGCAAGATGAGGGAGTGGGACCCTCTGATTCTACGAAGTCACTTCCACTTCCATCTAGAGTTTGCAGAACAGGAATCTCATGGTAGTCCTCTATTTCTTTGCTCCTGACACCCACGTTCCCTGTCTTCCTTCTTCCTCCTCTATCTCATCAATCTCCATCATCCAAAGCAGCTTTTGAATGGCAAAATATGTCACAAAAGGCAGCATTAGGGCTGTGTTTGGAGGTTGGGAGATTCATACTTCTTTGGCTTCTGTAAGTGGAGGGGTGTGTGTGTGTGTGTGTGTGTGTGTGTGTGTGTGTGTGTGTGTGTGAGACACTGCATTTTCTTTAGAGTGAAAGGTAGATGTTATCTTTAAAGGTAGTAATAAAGAGAAAAGGAGCACTGACAGCATAGACAACACCAAATAAATAAGAACAAGTGAAATGCATGTTGGGAGAAACACACACACACACACACATAAACACACACACAAAACAGCTTTTATAAAACATCAGTGCGTTTTGCAAAGAACATTCAACTACAATTTAAGAATCTGAGACCTTAGGTAACTTCTGAATCTCTGTTTCCCCATCTGTAACACAGAAAAAATATGTACCCTCTTTAACCAGCAATGGTTTGCTGAGAATCAGATTGGATAATGAAAAAGAGTATTTTGAAGATGATGAAGTAGTATAGAAATGGAAGCATTATCATTAAGGATAAAATCACGTTTTTACTCTAATGCCATTTTATACTTAACAGAAATGCCAGTATTGCAGAAAGAATTGAATGCTGCTTAGGACTTTTTTGTGGGTGGGGGAGTGTTTTTGTGTATTCTAATGAATGAGGGGAAAACATGGTAGAAAGAGCATTGGAATTAGTTTCAGGAGCCCTGAATTCAAGATTCTGATATTTGCTAGTTATGTGACTGTGGACCTATTAGGATCATAGATTTAGAGCTAGAAAGGATCTCAAAAGCCACCTAGCCAAATAATTTCTTTTAACAGATAAAGAAAATTGGGTCTAAGAACATTAAGGGATTTGCCCAAGGTCATACAGCTAGCAAGCATCAGAAATGAGATTTGAACCCAAATGTTCTGATTCTATTTGGTCAGTTGTTTTTTCAGTCAAGTTCAATTCTTCATGACTCCATTTGGGGTTTTCTTGACAGAAATATTGGTGTGGTTTGCCATTTCCTTCTCCAGCTCATTTTACAAATGAGGAAACTGAGGCAAATAGGGTATAGTGACTTTCCCAGGGTCACATAGCTAGGAAGTACCTGAGGTCAGATTTGAGCTCAGGAAGAAAAGTCTTTCCTGTAGTGCTTCTCTTTATATTGTATCATGCTGCCCAAAGCTAGTGCTCTTTCTACTGTATCGTCAAGTCAAGTTTTTGAATTTCTCTGAGTTCTAGTTTCTTTTTTTATAATATAGGGATATTTTTACCCTCTGTATCTCAGGGTTATGGTGAGTAAGGTATTGGTTAAAATGCTGTATTCCCATATTGATGTGAATTCCTACTATAATAAGCATGTTTGACGAGTGGGCAATTAGCAGAGATGGCTCTTCTTCCTCTTCCTTTTGTGCTCCTTTTCCCCAAGAGTCACAGAGGGGAAGCTAGACAGTGCATGTTCTAATAGGAAAGGACTTGGTTTCCCATAATGCCATGGGCCAGAGATACATGGGCAATTAAGAGAAAAAAGTACATTGATTTCTGGAGAAGGAACCACAAAGACAGAAAATTTTGAGAGATGTAGTACTAAGGAATGTGGGTAGGCATTAGGACTTAGAGAGAGTGACTGCCTGGCTAACTGGGAGGAATACCTGAAGTATGGGAGGAAAGCCCTGGACACAGGCTATACTGAAAAAAGAAGGGTTGGAAACAGGAAACAGGTGGGAACTGGAATATAGATAGCCAGGCCATCGATATAGACTGAAGGGCAAAGGGAGCATTTGACCCTAGAGGAGAGGGGAACATGGGAGCTTGCATTGGATTTCTTCCCAAATCTGTTGTGTCACTACATTCAGGCTACTAGCTTAGCACCATGAGTCTTTTTTAAATAATATTTTATTTTTTCTAATTCCATAAAGAGGCAATTTTAATATTCATTTAAAATATTTCGATTTCCAAATTTTTTCTCTCCCTCCCTTACCTCCCCTGCTCCTTGAGACAGTAAGCAATTTGATATAGGTTATACATGTCCAGTCATGTAAAACATATGTCCATATTAGTCATGTTATGAAAGAAAACCCAAAGGAAAATAAAACACACAAAAAATACAGAAAGTGAAAAAATACTGTGTGTCAATCTGCATTCAGGCTCCATCAGTACTTTCTTTGGAGGCAGATACCATGTTTCATCATGAGTCCTTTGGAATTATCTTGGATCATTGTATTGCTGAAAATAGCTAAGTCATTCACAATTGATTATCATACAATATTGTTGGTACTGTGTACAATGTTCTCCTGGTTCTGCTCATTTCACTTTGAATCAGTTCATATAAGTCTTCCCAGGTTTTTCTGAAATCTGCCTGCTCATAATTTCTTACAGCACAGTAATATTCCATTACAATTATATACCACAACTTGTTCAACCATTCCCCAATTGATGGGCACCCCCTCACTTTCCATTCTTTGCCACCACAAAAAGAGCTGCTATAAATATTTTTGTACAAATAGGTCCTCCCCCATTCCCCTACCTTTTAAAAATATCTTTGGGATATAGACCTAGGAGTGGTAATTGCTGGATAAAAGGGTATCCACACTTGTATAGCCCTTTGGGCATAGTTCCAAATTGCTCTCCAGAATGGTTGAATCAGATCACAACTCCACCAACAGTGCATTAGTAGCACCATGAGTCTTTTGCAGAGACTTAGACCGAACCATTCAGAGGCAATAAAGTTCAGAGTAGCTCTTTTTGTAATTAGACTTGAGAACAAGACCTTTTTCTTTTTCATATATCAGAGTAAATTTTTTTTTAAATTCAGTTGCACTAATAGCATCAGCTGTTTGCAGGAGGGCATTTAAATGCCTGAAGGAAAACTAAAATGAGACTGAGTCTAATTTTCCCAGAGGCACTTCTGGGTGGGACCAAATATAAACCCTAGAGAAGGACTTTGGGAATCCAGAACTTTGGCTCTAGGTCATAGGTTATAAGGGGAAAAAGAGAGGCACTAACCAGATGCAATTCCTGGAATCACACAAATAAAATAGAATTTTGCAACCCAGAATTTTGAGGGCAATCTGCCAATTTCATTTTTCCTAAAAGCCTTTCTTTAATGTCCTTTGTCCTGACCCCAAATAATGGAATTTTAAGAGGCATTTTGGTACAGTGGAAAGAACAGTGGATTAGGAGTCAGGAGATCTGTTTCCTCCACAAATAATAATACCTAGCATTTAACTGTGGGCCAGTCACTGTGCTAACCATTTTGCAAATATTATCATATTTTGATTCTCAAACAGCTGTGGGAGTAGGTGCTATCATTATCCCTGTTTTATAGTTGAGGAAACTGAGACATGCAGAGGTTAAGTGACTTGCCCAGGGTCACACTGGTCACATCTGAGCTCAAGTCTTCCTGACTTTAGGCCCAGGGCTCTATCTACTGTAGCACCCAGCTGCCGCTAAGGAAGTCCTTTACTCTCCAGGCCTCAGTGTCCTTGTCTGTAAAATGAAGGAGTTGGTTCCTTCCAACTATGACTTTAATTTACTACGCCTTCATCTCTATTTATTTAACATTATTATTTTAGTGCTTTGGAGGTAGGGACTATCACTAAAAGTCTATGTGCAACATGCCTCCCGTACATGCCTTACACTCTAATATAATGATATCTTCCTTTTCTTTTTTTAAATAAAATTTTCTTTTTTTCAATGAATATAAGTAAATTTTCTCTCCCTCTCAACCACTCCCCACAATTGAAAAACAAAAACAAAATCCATGGAACAAATATGCAGAGTTAAATAAAATCCCAACATGGCTGTATCCAAAGTGTGTCTCATTCTGCAGTCTGTGTCTATAACCTCCCTTTCAGGAAGTGGGTATCATGGTTTATCATTATTCTTCTGGAATGGAGGTTGGCCATTGTGTGACTCAGAGTTCAGAGTTGTTTGTTTTAACAGTGTTATGTCACTATATACATTTTTCTCCTGGTTCTACTCACTTCACTCTGCATCAGTCCCCACCATCTTTTCTTATGGTACAGTAGTATTCTATAACATTTATATACCACAATTTGTCTGTCTATTTCTCAGTTGATGACTGTTCCCTTAATTTCCAATTCTTTGTTACTACAATAAGAACTTGCGTGTAGGTCCTTTTTATGTTTCTTTGATGTCTTTGGTCTATAGACCTCATAGTGCATATTTACTTTTCAAAGGAGTACTTATTTTACTATCTAGATCATTATTTCTCAAACATTTCTGGACTCAGGGCCCCTTTGCACTTGAGGAATCCCAAATAGCTTTTGTTTATATGAGTTGTAGCTATTAATATATACCATATTAGAAATTAAAACATCTTAGTAATATTATGAAAATAGTTTTGACCTCACAGACTCCCTGAAAAGGTTTCTGGCTGGAGCTCCTCAGGCTGTACTTTAAAAAATCATTAGTTTAGACCAGTAGTGTGAAACTCAGACAGAAATGAATCCCTGCTGATAGCATATTGACTCAGAAAACCACAAATTAACATTATCTATGTTGTAGTGTATTTTTATTTATTTTGTTAAACATTTCCCAATTATATTTTAATCTGGTTCAGGCCTGACTGACTGGGAGTTTTTCAGGTGTGAGTTTTAAATCTCTGGTCTAGGCCATCTAGAACACAGATGAGATCCAGGTGATCAGACAATGAGGGCCTTTGAGTCTCCAAAAAGGCACCAAAAAGCTCATATAATTAGATATTTTAATGGTAGGGGTAAATTAAATTTAAAAGGGCTGCTACTGTTTCCTGGGCCATACCCTAAGGCTGTCTGGTTACTGCCTTTCTTCCAGGAATATTGTTGGGAGAAGAACATGTCCAACCCTAGAATGGCCTTGTCCTTGGCCCTAGAAGAAGCTCCCATGGTGGGGGTGGTGTTGGTGGTGGGGAGGGGCTGATGAAATTACAAGTAATGTTTTTCGCATGTCTGTATTTGTTTTACTTATCTTATCTCCTTGGATCTTCACAAGAAACAAGTGAAGTATATGGTAGAAGTATCAATATCCCTGGAGAAACTAAAGCAGGTCCAGAGCATCCTGGGACTTGGCCAAGGTCAAACCACCAATAAGTGAAGCAGCTGGGATTCCATCCAGGTATTTGGATTTCAAGTCCAATTCTCTTTCATTCCATTCTACCATACTCCACCTCATTCTTTCTTGTTGATTTTCTCCCTAATATAAGAGAATTTGGGTGGAACAAATAGAGCTTTCTGAATGAGTTAAAAGACAAAAGTTATATTTTTGGCTATTCCACTAATTATATTGAAATAAGGAATAGTAGTAGATTTATGATTTCTAGGGGGCAGCTCAGTGGCACAGTTGATAGAGTGCCAGGCCTGGAGTCAGGAAGGCTGATCTTCCTGAGTTCAGATCAGGCCTCAGATATTAGCTGTGTGACCCTGGACAAATTACTTAATCCTGTTTGCCTCCATTTCTTCATCTGTAAAATGAGCTAGAGAAGGAAATGGCAAACCACTCTAGTGTCTTTGACAAGAAAACCCCAAATGGAGTCATGAGGAATAGGGCACCCCTGAAATCACTGAACAACAACAGCAAATGATTTCTTTAGCAGAGAGAACTTATAGATGAGGAAAATTCATCCACCAAAGCAGGTTGGCATTTTTTCTTCAACTTAGATTCTTAGGGATTTGTTGGAGCATTTACTCTGTTTTACATAGCCAGCACATGTAAGAGGCAGGACTTGAACCCAGGACTTCTTGATATCTAGGCAAGATCTATATCCATTACTCTATGTCATCTCTATGATTAGGGAAAAATCACTTCATTTCTCTGGTCCTTAGTTTCTTCTTGTATAAATGAGGGAATTGGACTATATGATATCTAGGGTGTTTTGAAGATCTTGCATCCTATCACCTAATCAACAGAATTAAAGGAACACTGAAAAGTGTAGAATGTTGCAAAGAAACACTATTATCCCAGACATTTGTGTTGGGAACAATCACCAATTTCTGTATTTTGGGGGTTCCTTAAAATGGAGCCCCTGAGAAATAAGAAGGGTGTCCTTTGTTTCTTTTCATTGTTAATTATCATTTCACATGTGGTTAATCATATCTTCCAGACCATCATAGTGACCATAAAACGCCATGAACATGTGAGTTATTTTTATTAAAGTCTCCATTAGGAGTGTTAGACCATCCTGTAACTTCTGATTGTTTCCTTTTAAGAAAGTCTGATACCTTCTATTTTTTAACATGGAGTTTTTGCTTCCTGATTTAAAGGGCTCAGGGGTTTTTGAGGCAGCAGCCAACACAAGGCACCAGATAGGGATATGATTGAAGCTGGGGCTTAGACCAGTTGAAACCAGGATGGATGATTATGGCAAATTTTGAAAAACCACCGATCTTGTATCGACCAGACCATGGCTCCGGGACTACTGGCTACTTTTCCTTCCTGATGTTGGAGGGCTGTTTCAGACATTCTACCATTCAGATTTGCAGCTTGTGAATTCTCACCTGATGTCACTGTACTGCTAGATTTTTGCTTTTATTGTTTAGTTGTTTTAGTTGTGTATGATTCTCCATAACCCCATTTGGGGTTTTCTTGGCAAATATACTGCATTGTTTTGCCATTTCCTTCTCCAGCTCATTTTATAGATGAAGAAACTGAGGCAAACAGGGTTAAGTAACTTGTCCAGGGACACACAGCTAGTAAGTGTCTGATCAGTCTTCCTGACTTCAGGCCTGGCACTCTATCCACTGTGCCACCCACCTGCCCTCATGCTGCTAGACCCATTGCTTTTATAAAGTGTTCAATTATATCACAAGGCAAGGAAAACAATCAAGAAAGTGAATTAGATAGATGAGGTACATAATGTCCAGCTAAATGTAGCACAGAATCTGGCATGCGGTAATTGCATAATAAATGCTAATTGATTGACTCACTGTTTATCTCCAGGTAAGTTCTACCTCCTCGTTTCACCAAAGCTACCAGTGATCCACTATGATAAAATCCACAGATGTTTGAACCCCCCCGGGAGTTGGACTCAGGTCATCGGAACTCATGATTAAGTATTAGGGGTCTAGAGAAAAGGATCTGCAAACAGTCTTTTTATCTGCCACCTTTTTCATTTTAGTGTTTTCCAATAAAAGAAAAAAATTATTAAATACCAAAGAAGTGAACTGATATACTCATAATCACACTGGTAGTTGGTGGTGAAACCAAGACTATTACCTTTATCTCTTGACTCCATTTCAGAGGGACACTTGCCTTCTACCACAATACTTCTCTTACACAAAAGCCTTCAGATTGGTTTCTTTGCCTCGAGAATCTGCCCACACATATCCTCTACTTAGCCAGGATGATTTTCTTAAAGCAAAGGTCTATGTCTCTCTCTCTAGTACCTTCAGGATCAAATATAATATCCTCTGTTTTGGTGTGTAAAGCACTTTACAACCTGGCCCCTTGCTACCTCTATACTCTTTAATCCAACCAGAGTGGTCTATTTTCTGTTTATCACATGATTGATACCTCATCTCCCAACTCTGTGCCTTGGCATTGGCTGTCCCCAATGCCTGGAATGCTCTTCCTCTTCACCTCCACTTTTTAGCTTCCTGGGCTTCCTTCAGGACTCAGCTGTAACCCCACCTTCCACAGAAGGTCAACCCTTATTCCTTTCTTCTGAGATTGCCTCCCATTCACACTGTATAAATGTCACATACACATGGTCATTTGCATGTTGTCTCTCCTATTAGAATGTAAGCACCTTCAGGATAGGGACAAATGTCTTTCTTTGTATACCCACTACTTAGAACAGTGTCTGACACACAGCTAATAAAATGTTTGTAAATTAACAGGGAAAAATCAGTAAGACAGGATAAGTTGGAGTGTGATAGAGTAGACAGAACACTGGACTTGTCCTCAGACTTGCACCTGGGATAAAGCACTGTTACTGCCCTCATGAAGTTTATATTCTACTAGGGGGATAAATCACTTAAACAGATGCTTATGGATGCTAATTTGGGGAGGAGGGAGAGAAGGCTAACAACTAATGGAATTTAAGGAATCAGGAAGGGCTTCCTGGAGTAGGGCTGACCTTTGAATGGAGCTAGAATTTCTAAGAAGTGAGAGGGAGTATATAACAGGCAGGGAGGACAGTCTATACAAAGCCACAGGGCTAATAATAATAATGAAAATCGTCAGATATAATAATAAAGTAATTATAATGTATAATATGTAAATATAGTATTGATAATAATGATGGATAAAATTTATATAATACTTTGAGGTTTACAAAACTCATTATTATTATCTCATTTGATTTTTATAACTCTGGGAGATAGGTGCTATTATTATCCCTACTTTACAGATGAGAAAACTGAGGTGGGGGATAAGTAACTTGCCCAGGATCACACAACTAGTAAGTGTCTGAGATTAGATTTGAATCCAGATCTGTCTGACACCATGTCCAACACTCTGTCCACTGTGACACCTAGAGATGGAATGCCAGCTTCAGGGAAAAAAAGCAAACCGCATACACTGTCCCTCAGAGGCACTGAAGCTCAAGCATTCATGTTTTGACCTACACCTCAAGTAATGGGCTTCTTTTGCATCTTCAGTAACCAGATCCTCAACCTAATACCTACTCTTATTAAAGAGGTTGCAATATGGTAAAATCCAGGATTTTATAGCTGGAAGAAACCTGAGAGATCATCTAGTCTATCCCCTTTCTTTTTTTCCTTTCAAACAAAACAAATTAACATATTGGCTATTTCTGAAAATGTATACACACCTCATTCCATGCCTGTACTACCTTTCTGCCAAGAGTCAGGCAGCATGCTTCACCCTCAGTCCTTTGAAGTCTCTGTTGGAGGCTACATTGGTCAGAATTCTTAAGTAGTTCAATGTTCTTCTCCTTTATGTTATTATGTTCATGGTGTCATTTGTCCTCTTGTCTCTGCTAACTTTATTCTATATCATTTCGTACAAGTCTCTGCAAGTTCCTCTGAAATCATCATATGTTTAATTTCTTATGACATTGTAATATTCCATTACATTCATATACTGGGATTTCTTTAGAAATTTCCTAATCATTGTACAGTGCCTTTCCTTCTGTTTCTTTGCTACTACCAAAAAAATTGTTGTTATAAATATTTTTCCTCTCTTTAATCGCCCTTAGGGTATATCCTTAGCAATGGTATTACTGAGTCAAAAAGAATATAGATCTTAGCAAATTGTTCTAGTGTAATTTCAAATTGCTTTACAGAATGAATGGCCTAGTCATTCTGTAACAACTTCACTAACACTGTGTTGCTGAGGCAGTTTTCCCACAGGGCCTCCAACATTTATCATTTTCATCTTTTGTCATCTTTGCCAATCTGATAAGTGCCCCCTTTCTTTTATGTATGAAGAAAATGAGGCTGAGAAGTTTCAAAGACCATAAATGTAAGTGGAGTCAGGTTTTAAATTCAAGTCTTCTGTCTCTAAAATCAGTGACTTTTCTAAGTTGGACATCATCTTATCGAACTAATCATTTTGTACATGAGAAAATTAAAGCCTGGAGAAGGAAAGAGGTATATCTAACTAAAACAAACAAGTTAATGTCAGAATTAAAACTCAGAGCTCCTGACTCTTTGCCAAGATCTCCTTCTATTCTCCAATGTAACTCTTATGACTATCTTAGCTGTCTATGACCTAAACAACACTGACAGTTTGTGATTGCCATCCACTGTATTCTATTCAGTTCTGAAGACACTTGCAAATGGATATTTGAGAAACAGTGAATATGGGATTGTAAAAATGATAGAACCTTTTCCCCCTGCTCCCCAGCTCTCCACAGCTTTCCAATCCACATTTTTGTTGAGATTGTCTATATTATGAAATGACAGCTAATTAAGAGAGAGGAAGCCTTAATCAGGAAAACAGGCAGGCAAGAGAGGTATAGACAACTTGATTTCAGTTATTTATTCATCAGTGAAAAAAATAAAATGCATAATTAAGTGTTTGCTTAGCATTAGCAGCTCTCCATTACTGCATTTGCCTTAGTGCAGCAGTAATCAAAGGTTAGTTAATGCAGCAGTGAGAATGGGGAGTAGGGGGCAAGAGGCCATACAGGCAGGGATGCAGAAATGGGAGGACATAACCTGATTTACACTACCAACATTTTAAGCTACCATAGAGTTTCACATCTAGAGGGCACTTTATAGATTATCCAGCCCACCTCTCCTTCTTCTTCATTTTATATGTCATGAAACGGCTCTAGAAATGGGGTGATTTGCTCTAAGGTAACATAGCTAGGTATCAGGAACAATGCTCTTTTCTATCATATTGACTTATTTAGGGAGAAAATTCAGTTAGTAGGTATTTTCTGAAGTAACTGCCATGGGTATAGTCTTTATCTGGAATGAATGGCTGAACCATTTCAAGAAATGAGGACAGATATAGGCATCCCAGAAGAGCACCATGTCTCCTTTAAGAAATCTGCCTAGTTGACGGATCCAAACTCTATTTAAAAGGTCCACCACTGGAGTATGTGCTGAACATAGCAAGGCAGTCAATATATTATGTTGTTGTACATTAGGGATGGCTTATCTTTAGCTACCATGACCCCTTGGTTTGTTTTGATAATTATGTATTCTACTTCTTGCCTTTAGATCTACTTTATTAGACTGATCCGGCCTTCATTCGAAGGTACCTTCTGCCAGGATGCTTTCAATCTTGATTCTGTCTGTTTCTACTTTGCATGTTACTGCTTCCCATGGTGTGTCCTCTAATACCTTTTTGCTTTTAGTTCCCTCAGTGACAGCTGGTTCCCCAATATCCTGGAGCCCCAGTAGCTAACTCTAGTCTGCTGGAAATCAGCTGCTTGGACACAACTGATATGAGTTTTCCTTCGCGTGGTACATTAACTAATGCTTTACCCAGTTTAGCTTCAAATTTCATCAAATCAGGCTTTCTCTACTCCCCTTGAAAGATTATAGCACACTACAATGAGGATGGATGACAAATTCTGTTCTAATAAATGTTTGTTCAATTCAATTGATCTTTTTTGACTGGTGTATGTATTCTATTTTAAAATATTTTTTTTTTGCTTTTGAAAAGCCAAAAAAGTATTTTCACATTAATTATATATTTTTGTGCTCAAAACAGGCCTATGATATTGAAAGGACAGATATTATTATCCCCATGAGGATAGAGATTATGTCTTAATTATATTTTTATCTTCTCAGAACCTCACATACTGTTTTGCACATGGTAGGTGTTGGATGCATGAATGTATAGTGAAAGGGGTGCTCTTTGATCTGGGTCCTATTTAGCTATCTCTGGTTCTAATAGTTTATGGGTCAGAGTCTTCTCTAGATCATAGCTCAAGAAACTCCATATGAAGTATTTACTTTTCCTAGTCAACCAGAAGACTTAGTTGGCAACAAAGACATCTAATAAAATAGCATAGTAATAAAATATTAGAATATTCCCCCTATAAATCTTAAGCTTACTTTCTCAAAATATGTGTACACTTAATGGAAAGAGTGGACATACACAGGAATTCTGCCTGGACCATACACACACACATGGAGAACATATGTGACCAGAGCACACATATGGAAGGGCAACTCATTCCTCCAACACTACAAAGCTATCAATGTCTTCTGGTAATGCTGTTAATCTGTTCTTTATTGGATCTTCTTTCCCAGGGCAGTGCTCTATCAGGTATTGCAGTTAGGTTGCTCCTTACTGGGCATCTCTGTTGCTTCACATGAAGCAACACATCTCTTCTTTAGCTGGTATCTAGCTATCCAAATATCTTCAGG
Source organism: Trichosurus vulpecula (assembly GCF_011100635.1). Classification (NCBI taxonomy): domain Eukaryota; kingdom Metazoa; phylum Chordata; class Mammalia; order Diprotodontia; family Phalangeridae; genus Trichosurus; species Trichosurus vulpecula. The sequence goes on along the minus strand of NC_050574.1, from coordinate 310,650,258 downwards.
GTAATTGAATTCCCTGTCTAACACTTGTTAGGAATGCTGTGGTTAGTAAGCATCTCCCCTGCAAGGAGTGCTACAGCTCTGTTAAATAGCCTTTCACTGAATTCTACCATCCATTAGGGAGTGCTATGGCTAGAAAGCCTCTTAGGTCTACCCCCTCCACCTCCTTTTTTTCTACAAAGGAGAATGAGAGCTCTTTCAGTCTAACCTTTTAGCCTTTTATTGTGCCTCAGTTACAGCCTTCAAATGAAGCGTTATCTTGAAGGTTATATAAAATTATATCCTCTATCTACTTGAGAAGAATGCTACCCTCAGAGAAGGGTTACAATTTTCATTAGCCAGTCCTTTCAGCAAGGCTCCACCAAAATGTCAGAGAAGCCAGGTTAAGATCAGGTTTGATCTTTGATTCCTAGAGTGCTTTTGTTTAACATTTCTCTGAAATCTTTTTGACCATCCTCTTCCTTGAATCTCTCAGACCAACTGCCTCTAGCTTATGGTCAGAAACTTCTTTAGTTCTTAGTGTTTTTTAGCATATATTACCTAGAATGCCAAATATTCCTAGAACTTCACTTCTTTAAACTAAAAATAAGCTGTGATACTGTGGTAAGGAAATTGTTTTTAAACCTTCCTTTCACCCTCTCCTTCCTAAGCATTTGAATACTCAGATATGGTAAGAGAAAGAAGTGGGATGATGGGAGCTAAATTCAACTGATGTAGCTCTACAGTGAAAGAGGCATGGATGACCCCTCTATTTGTGTGCCTTGTTCACAGGTATTTCCTATGTGTATGCCTCTCCATATGTACTTCCTGTGTACCCACTCTTTTCACTGATCCTGTGTATATATGTGGTAGAGTACACTACAGGTTCATGGGGGAAATACTTTGTTGATAGAAACTATTGCTATTTTTTTTACTATAACATTCCAATAAATCCCTTTGTTATGTACTGTGTCTTCCTGCTGACTATTAAAAGAAAATATTGTTTGTCTCATGAGAGACAGTTTTAGGGGATTTGACTCACCTGTTCACCATTTCCCTATATATGTATATATATTATTGTTCCCACTAGAATGTAATAAGCTCGTTGAGGGTGCAGACTGTCTCATTTTATTTTTATATCCCCAGTGCTTAGCCAATGAGCAAACATTTTTACATGCTTACTATGTGCCAGACGCTGTGTTAGGTGCTAGGGATTCAAAGAAGAAAAAAACAGTCTCTGATCTAATGGAGCTCATATTAGATTAAGGAGAAGATAAGTACACAAATAAGGAAAAATGAAATATACATGCAACATAAACACAAGGTAAATTTTTTGGGGGGAGACATTAGCAAATAGGGGATCATGTAGAAATTGTCATTTGAGCTGAGTTTTGATGAAAGACAGAATTCTAAGAAGCAGAGTTGAGGATGGAAGGAGTGAATTCCAGGCATGGGGGTCTGTCTCATGAGGAACAGTAAGAAAGACAGTCTGGATGGATTACAAAGCATAGTAATGGGAGTAATCTACAATGAGAATGGGTCCAAGTTGTGAAAGGAAGTAACAGGCAAACATGGGAGTTTATGCTCTATCCTAAAGTCCATTGGGGTTAGAGTAAAGAAAGACATGGTCAGATCTGCATTTTTAGAGTGTCACTTTAGTAGCCCTGTGAAGGATGGATTGGGATGGGGAGAGACTTGAGGCAGGGATTAGAAAGCTATTGCAATATTCTGGGCAGGAGGTAATGATGGCCTGAACTCCAGTGGTGTTTGAGTGCAGAGAAAAGATGCAAAATGATGTGGAGATTGACTATGGAGTGAGTGAGAGTAAAATGTCTAGGATGGAGAGACCACATCAAGGTTGTGAACCACATAATTCAGTCTGTTAGCTAACGTTCCAAGCTTTGAGTTTTTGTATCTGCAAATTTGACAAGCATGTAATTTATGCCTTTATCCAAGTAATTGATAAAAATATTAAGCATCATGTGGCCAAGCACAGATCTTTTTTAAATTGACAATGAATCATTAACAACTAACCTTTTGGTCATTATGATCATTCAGCCAGTTCAGAATTCTAGGTGACATCATTCAGTAAACATCTCTCATAATAAACATTTATTGTCACTAGATATCATCACTAAATAAACATTTATCAGCACTAGAATAGTATGAGGGATTTTATTAAATGCTTTGTTTGTTTAGGCATACCCTATCTACATAATTCCCTTCCTCTGGTTATCAGTCCTGTCAATAAAAGAAATTAGGCCTGGCTGGCAGGACCAGTATTGATGAATACATGCCAGATCTTTCTGATTACTGTATCCTTTTCTAGCTATTCACTAACCATCCCTTTAATAACATATTATTGAGTTTTGTGAGTAATTTTGTGAGTAATAAAGTCACGTTCATCAGTATATTGTTTGCAGCTTTAATTAATTCACTTCCTTTCCTTTGAAAATTGAGACAATTGTTCTTCTTGAGTCTTATAGTACCTCTCCCACTGTCCATGATCTTTCAAATAGCAGGGACTCATTGGTAACAGCCATCCATTCTTTTAAGATCTCCAGATTTAGCTTTCCTGGCTTAGATGGCTTGAACTTATCAAGGGCAGCTAAGTGCTCTTTTACTATCACTGACTTGTTTATCAACTCCCCACTAGTCACTTTTGTTATGTCCTTTCCAACCTAGAGCTCATTTTCCTTGGGATAGGCAATGGAAACAATATAAGAATTGAGCAGCTCTGATTTCTTCAGGTATGGTGATGATGAAGACGATGATGTCAGAGGATGTCAAAGATGGCTGACATTTACTTTGTGATTCAGATTTTCAAAGCATTTTATGTACATTTTCTTCTTGATCCTGAGGTATATGCTAGTATCATCAACCTCATTTTATGGATGTGGAAACTAAGATTTGGGGGTAAAGTGATTTGTCTAAGGTCACAATGCCAGTAAGTGTCTGAGGCAGAATTTGACTCCAGCTTTTCCTGTCTCCAAGTCCAGCACGCTATCTAGGTTACCTTTCAATTATCTTTACCCCATCCACTCTAGCAACAGCCTTAGCCCTTTTAAGATTCCCACAATATAGATAAAAGAACCGCCAAACAGAAAACCTTTTATTGTCCTTAGCTGTCCTTATTAGCCTCACTTCATTCTGAACATTAGGACTCTTGATACTATTTTTGTAATAATTTACTTTTGTATTCATTCTTTGTTCCCTGCCCTTGCTTCCATCTTCTGTACATCTTTTTAAAATCCAAGTTTGTTGATGAGTCTCTCTAGACAATTTCCCCCTTTCCTCTTCATCACAATTACTTCTCTTTGTGTCTTCAGAATTCCATTTTTAAGAACTTCTCCTTCCTCCTGGTCTGACTGCTCTGCAGAATTTTTAATCTATTGAATCCCACCTATTCTTCCTCTGGACTCTAGGAAACCTGTTCGCCTAACCCGGTCCAAATACCCTCTTTACTTCTTATTCCTTGTATGAGTACAGGCAATCACTTTGCCTTGTTTTCTTCATCTTTAAAGTGAAGAGGTGGGGTTAAATGATGCCTGAGGCTTATTCCAGTCCAAGATGGATTAGTTGATCTATTTATCTATCTACCTATCTCTCTCTCTCTCTCTCTCTCTCTCTCTCTCTCTCTCTCTCTATATATATATATATATATATATGTATATATATATATATATATATTATAGTGGGCAAACTTAGCAGATTCCTTTGGTTGAAGGGATCATAGATTGAGAGATGGAAAAGATCTTATAGAGATCAGTTGGTCCAAGAGTTCCTAACCTGGGTCTGTGAACTTGTGTTTTTAAAAAAAATGATAACTAAATTTCAAAATATTTGTTTTTGTTTGTCATCTTGTATATTTTATTTTATTCATTTAAATACATTATTCTGAGGAGTCCAGAGGATTACCAGATTACCCAAAGGAGCCCATGTCACAAAAATTATGTCCCTCTGTTCTAGTCATTTTATAGATGAAGAAACTGAGGCTTAGAGTAATTAAAGAAGGGCTCATGCTGAGTTTCTGCAGGCTACAGGATACAGTGTAAATTTCTCTTGACTTGGTATAGTGGGTGATAGCCATGGGTGTACTGGAGTTAGCTTATATTGGCTTGTGAGAGCTATCATGTAATTTTCAGGGTGAATATCTGCAAATCAAGGGCATCGACATGGCACAATGGACAGAGTACAGGGCCTGAAGTCAGAAAGTCTCATCTACTTGAGTTCAAATCTGGCCTCAGACACTAGTTGTATAAACCTGGGTAAGTCACTTAACCCTATTTGCTTCAGTTTCTTAATCTATAAAATAACATCTACCTGAGTTCAAATCTGGCCTCAGACACTTCCTAGCTGTGTGACCCTGGGCAAGTCACTTAACCCTGTTTGCTTCAGTTTCCTAATTTGTAAAACAAGCTGGAGAAGATAAGGGCAAACAACTTTGCTTTTTGTATGTTCAGATATTTTTTTTGTATGTTCAGAATCTTTGCCAAGAAAATTCCAAATGGAGTCATAAAGAGATGGACATGACTGAAAGAAAAAACTGAACAGCAACATCTACAAATCAGACCTTCATCTATGGCTATGTTGATTGTCTAGACTTAAGAAAGTGATGCAGAAAATGTTAATAATGCAAATTAACCTTAAATGTGTATTGCGCCTACAGTTTTTTTTTTTTTCTCGAGATACAGTTGTTAAAAATTTACCAGCACGCCTCTGATTATAGCCCTGAGAAAAGTTATTTTAGATCCAGTGCCTGATTTCCCTTTTGGAACACCTGGATTTTTGGACTTGTAGCTTTTGTTCCCTGGATACAGCTGCCTGTGATTAGAGAATGTCTGTGGACTGTTAGGTACTATGCAGTCTCCTTTGTCAAAGCCTGAAGTAGATCTGACCTATTTAATAGCTTATCTAGAATCCATAGGCAGGGTGACCCTCTCCCCCTTTACTTTCTTTCCTTCTAACAGGTTGTTTCTGCCATGAGGGTTCCCTGTGACACTGATGCTTAGCTGCCAGACTGAGTCCCATCACTTATCTAATTTGCTGCTTGCCTCAGCCACTCACCACCTCCTTTTGCTATCACCTGAAATACCTTTCCTGCCTCATACTATTATTTTGGGTGATTTCCCCCACAAACTTGACTCTAAATTCTATGTGCAAATGGATTCTCCTGGGGTCTTCTCGGTTTTCCCCCAGTTCCCTTTAACCTTTCCTCATCAAACGCCTCCCACTGAAATGTTAGCTTTGGCTTTTGTTAACAGACCAGCCCCTTTCCAGATTACTAATGGCAAGGTTTGCCGTATTGTAGATAGAATAGGCCTAGATGGTATGATTTCAGGGATGCTATAGACCCCCTTCCCAGTTCCTCCCCACAAAATCCCTCCCTGTTATGGGTTCTAGAAACTCAAATGACTTTCATCTGGGACAAAGGCTTTCATTCCATGCTCTGGGAAAAAAGGCTTTGAATGTGATTCTCTAGCAGAGGAGATAGAGATTCACACTCAATTATCATACTATTATAGATCTAGAATTGCAGTGGACCTTGGGAATCAGTTTTGTCCCAACCATCTCATTTTACAGCTGAGGAAACTGAGGCCCAAGGAGCACTTGCTGAGGATCGTACATGTGATGTAAAAGTCAATGCTAATGACAAAAGATGCTCATGTTTTTGGATGGGGGGAAGAGAGAGAGAGAGAGAGAGAGAGAGAGAGAGAGAGAGAGAGAGAGAGAGAGAGAGAGAAAGAGAGAGAGAGAGAGAGAAAGAGAGAAAGAGAGAGTGTGTGTGTGTGTGTGTGTGTGTGTGTGTGTGTGTGTGTGTGAAGCACAATGGCTTTGGGCTTCCAAAGAAGGGAAGGAGCTCACTACTGGTTTGGAGGTGGGGAAGGGAAGACTATATACAGATATAGAAAGGGGAACTAGAAGCAGTGAAGACATTTTGCATATTACACATTTTTTTTTCTGAGTGCCAGTCCTCATTAATGGACTCATTAGCTCAAAATAGAGCTTCATGCTAATCCCTGTGTTGGCCTTTGAGGCCCTTCCTCCAATTAACTTCATGGTTCTTCTTTATCCTTTTGTTTGCCATTTTTCATTCAGTTTTAATCTGTGTGACTGTGTGCAAAACCAAGACAATTTACATGGAAAAAATGGTGTGAGATGCTGTATCAAATCCTTTACAGGAAAAAAATCCATTGGGTTTATTGAAAGATGAGAAAAAACACACAAGGCAATGTTTTCTTATTAGCCATCAGCTTAACTGGACATGTTTGTAATCAGCCACCTGCCTTAGGCTTCCCTGCACTAACAGAGCCAGGTAACACTCACACACAAAGTTCAATTTCAACTCCTAGAAACAAAGACCAACATGTAAATTTAGTACCAATGCATTTGGTCTATGTGTATGTGCATGTGTGTATATACATTTATTTAAACACACATATTTATGTGTGCACGTATATATATGTATGTGTGTGCCGACGAAAGCATGTGTTTTTCTGAATATATGCTAGGGAATATTAGTGAAGGGGTGAGGCTTGGGATTTGCATGCTATTGTCCTTGGAAGGCAGAGCTGGGAGGAGAAAGAAAAGCTAGGATTAGGCTGGGGCCCTCCCCAAGGTGGGGCTGGGAGCTATACACAGTGTTAACAGCTGGGAGAAGTTCAGCAGCTGGATTCATGCTGCAAGACATGAATGGAAATGCAGTTCCCTATGGGACATTCAGGGAAGGTCAGGGAAATTCTTACTGACTTACTGAGGATGGAAACTTTACTGAAGAGGAAACAAAAGCCACTGGCTTGATAATTGTTTTTAGTACTTACCCTGATTCCATTTCAAAATAGGCTAAATTCTTAACTAGGGGTCTCTGTGACTGTGCTATGTGTTTTCTAATGTTCTTGAGTCAGTCTTCAGAGGCTAAACTTCTTCCACCTTATCTCTCTCTCTCTCTCTCTCTCTCTCTCTCTCTCTCTCTCTCTCTCTCTCTCTCTCTCTCTTTCTCTTTCTCTCTCTCAAATTTCTCTTTCTCTTTCAATCTCTCACTGTCTTTCCCCTTTCTTTCCCTCTATTTTTCTCTTTCCCCTTTTTCTCCTTACCCTTATTTTCTCCCTTCTCTCTCCCCCTCCCTTTCTTCTCTATCCCATCTCTTTCCTTTCTCTCTCTTTCTTTCATATTCTCCCTCTCTTGCTCTCTCCTTTCTTCCCCCTTGAATGTAGGTATACATTATAAATATAGCTATGCATATATGTGTATGAATATTTATTTATGTGTGCATGTATTTATGCATGTGTGTATATATAACTCCACTAAAATTCTACTTTGATGTCTTATTATGGCATGGAGGGGACCCATACTTGAAAGTCATGCTGACTGAATGCTAGCTCTGATTGGTCCTCTCATACTGGGAAGGCCTTAAAGAGACTAGATTGAGTCATATGAAAGACCAGTCTGCCTAAGTCTGATATTGGTCATCAGCCATTAAAAAAAAACAAACAAACCCCAAAACAAAAAAACGGTTTTTAATTTTTGGCCACAATAGCTCCTGAAGATTATCTTCTAAGACGTGGAAGGAACAAGAGCTGCATCGGGGGGGGGGTAACACCCACACTGATGAAATAATATCTTAGTACTTAGACCCTAGAGATCATGAAGCCTGATCTCTTCATTTGTGAGGGTGCTGAGGCTCAGAGAGGAAGCTAACCAAGGTCACCTGACAAGTCAGTGGCAGTCTTGAACTCAGGTCTCCCATGCTCTTTCTACTCCTCCACAATTCGTGGATCTCTGCAGCAGTAGCAGCAACAATCATGGTCTTTCATCCATATGAATACACAAAGCATTCTAAAATTTGCCAAGCCTTTTACATAATTTAATCCTCAAAATAACTACGTGAGAAAGGTATTATTATCCCCATTTCACAGATGAGGAAACTAAGGCTCAGAAAGATTAAATAACTTGCTTATGCCATGGTCATGTGGTTAGTAAGCATTAGAAGCAGAATTCAAACCCAGGTTTGCCTGACTACACCAAGTCCAGTACTTAGTACATGCTGCTTTACAAAAATGTCTACTACTGTACTATCCTTATTGAGAATAGAGCTTAGCTGCAAAGGATCAGATATTCAGGGTCAAATTCAGAAAACATAATATCCTCTCAGATCCTTTCTTATATTAATCCTGTATCCTGGCTCTCAAGGAATTGAGTTATAGACCATATCAGACCCTCAGAGCATCACAGTTAGGTTCTATAAGTTTCTGACTGACAGCTCTGCACAAGGCCACAGGGCAGCTGTTAGGGCCATCACAGCCCTGGGGACATCAGGAGGGAAAAACCCTAGACGAAAGCAGGTCACTGCAAACTTCTCTGAGCTTTACTTGCTATCTTCTTTCCTGATCTTGCACATACCACACTGTAAGTCACAGAAAGGTTGGCTTGGTCTGGTGACAATATAGTTACCACTGAAGGCAGTTCAATCCTGGCTCTGACCTACTGGATAAAATAATCTTCAATGCTCAGCCTCAGTTGAGGTCCTCCATCCCCATGTTTTTTACTAGCAGCCTCAGCAGCAGCAGCAGCAACAACATTTTGGCCAAATAAGAACTCAGATAAGATCTTTGGTCAATAAGAGCTCATGTTATGTGTACAAATATGTAAACACATGTAAATATGCTTATATAGAGGAGCTCACATATTGGTGACCATGTACATACATGTGCATGAAATAGCTTTTATTAATACATACACAGAAGTTATATATATATATATATATGTGTGTGTGTGTGTGTGTGTGTGTGTTGTGTGTGTGTGTGTGTGTGTGCAGAGGATGAGTCTTCCCGACTCCAGGCTAGGCACTCTATCCATTGTACTACTTAGCTACCTTGTTCTATATCCTACCATAAATTTCTGACTTTGCAGGTCCAGTTGCACCAACATTGATGATGCCATCTCTGATCCTTTTGGCAAAGAGCAAAGTGTGACTACTTTAGGTGTCGATATGCTTGGTGTATGTACATTGTGGTCATAAGGACCTGTCAGCTACCAATGTCACGGTAGCCCTTCCGGGGAAGAAATCACGAAGGTGTTGGAGCCTTTATAGACTATGTGGGTTAAGAAATAAAGGACGGGCAAGTACTGTAAAAAAGAAGGTTATCATTAGGAGAATGGTCCCAGGGGAAGAGTTTAAGGTGTAATAAATGATTCCCTAATGATGCTGTCAGAATTTCCTGACACTGTCAAAAGCTTTTGTTTCACTTTGTGGCAAAGACTGAAATTTCAACAATTAGAGGTTTCACTTAACAAATCTCCTTTCAAGCAACCACAAGGGCCATCAGGGAGGTTTAATAGCCTGACTGCCTGGTCATTCTCATATTGTTTTGAATTAGTTCAGTAATAATGTTCTCCTTAACATCTGCCTGCACAGAGGAAGTAGAAGCATTGCTGGGGTGGGCTGGGTGTTTAAAAGAGGTAGCACTTTGGGGAGCTTTACAGGCCTGAATGAGGAACTTAGGGGAACCCGAAGACACTGGGGGCCTGAGGAAAGAGGGCTGAAGAGGCATATAGAAAGGGAGGTAGCAGATGCCATAGAAATTTGAGTAACTGACTTTTAACCAGGGGCTGCCCCTGTGTCCAGGGAGTGTAGATGAAACAAACAGTTTTTCCCCCTAGTGTGCCAAATTCTTCCCCTTCCCTCCATATTTTATACCAGAATCCAGAAATCAGGCTAATACCAACACTTTTAGAGTTCAGCTATTTCAAGAATCAATCAATCAACGAGTCTTTTATTAAGCACCTATTATATGCCAGGCACTGTGCTAAAATGAAAGGAAACAATCCCTTGCCCTCACAGAACTTGCATACTACTAGGGAAGACAGCATGTATATGTACATATAGACATATTATATGGAGACATAATAAGATATATAAAGAATAAATACTATATAATTGTGAAGGTGAGTTAATGGGGAGGCACCAGCTGCTGGGGGATTGAGAAAGGCTTCATAGAGAGACTTGTGCTTGAGCTGAGCCTTGAAGGAATCTGAGAATTCTAAAAGAATGAAGTGAAGGGCACTCCAGGAATGGGGGACAGCCTGTGAAAATATATGGGGAGGTCTGGACCATAGAATACTGGAAAAGGAGCAATGTATAATAAGGCAGGAAAGGTAGGTTGAGGCCAGGTTGTTCAGAGTTTTAAATGACGAGCAGAGGACCTTGTATTTGACTCAAGAAGTAATAGGGAGTCTAGTACTTCAGTGATCCCTGATTCTGTGGTGTGAGAAGTCTTTGCCCTCTGTTGTGGGTTCTCTCTTTGTTGTTGTTCAGTTTTCAGTCATGTTCAACTCTTCATGACCTCATTTGGGGTTTTCTTGACAAAGATACTGGAGTGGTTTGCCATTACTTTCTCCAGCTCATTTTACAGATGAGGAAACTGAGCCAAACAGGGGTTGAATGACTTGTCCACGATCACATAGCTAGTGTCTGAAGCCCGATTTGAACTCAGGAAGATGAGTCTTTCTGACTTCAGGCCTTGCACGCTATCCACTGTGCCACATAACTCTCTTCCCATCACTGAAATTAATTTAACTTTACCTGATATATTAGGTATATACTTCTCTTCAAACCTCTTGTTTCCCAAAAGGACAACATAATAAGTTCCTGGAGGACAGGTGATGATCTTAGCACTGGGTCTGGTACGCAGGCATTCAATAAATGTTTGCAGAGTTGAATCAATTCCGGATCATAAACTGTCCATGGCTTTCCAAATGATCTTTCTGAATTGTTATTAGAAAAAAAATAATCACCCAGTAGCCTAATTTGTGAGAAGCTTCTCCAAACTTATGTAGGCTGGTGGTCAGATGATAAATACCTGATATCTTACCAGGCAAGCACCAAAATCTTTGATAGGAGCTGCTAGTGCTTGCTTACACCCACTTGGGATGGCCTTTGAGATCCCCAGCTCAGTTGAATGCCAATGTGTGTCATTAGTGAAGGCCTTTGGTAGAGGATATTTCCATCACAGAATTAAGTAGGTTTTTGTGGGTTGGTATGGAAAACTACCTTTCACTTGTAACATAGTTTCTGTGGAGAAATGAATTGGAAGTTCCAAACAACTGATTTCCAAATTAAGGTTTTAGCACAAAACTCCTCTGCATTCCCAGCTCTTTGCAAGGCATCTCCATGCTCTTGGATGACCTACCAGAATCTCAAACTCCAAACTGAATTTATTTTTTTTTTCTTTGTAAACCTGTTCAACCTCCCAATGCACATATTTCTATGGGTGTTAACCACTGTTTCCTCAGCATTTTTGGTTCTTCCTTGTCCTTTAACCTATCCCATCAAAATAGTTGCCAAATCCTGTTAATTTTACCTTTGCAAGATCTCTCTTCTATCTACTTTCTGCGTACTCACACTGCCATCACATCTGACCCTCATCATCTCTCAGCTGCATGTAGCAATTATAGCCTTTTAACGGATATCCCTTCAAGTGTCTCCTCTCTCTACTCCATCTTCCACATATGTGGACATCATTTTTCCAAAGGTCAGTCTGATTATTACTCTCTTGCCTCAAAACCTTCAGTAGCTCCCTATTGCCTATAGGATAAAATAAAAATTTGTATATTTATATAATATGTGCAGTTTAAGGCTTTCTATGATATGGAACTTGTTTTCCATACATATTTCCTCTTACTTTATTTCATGCACTCTATATTATAGCTGGAGGTATGCTGGAATGCATTGGCCTGTGAGAGCTGATTGTTAAATTTTCAGTGTCAGCATTTATACCTTAGAAATAGGGAAATGCTACAAATCAGGCCCTGATTTATTGTCTTGTTGACAATCTAGACTTAAGAAAGTGATGATGACAACATTAATAATGCAGACTAAACTTAAAAGTGTGTCTTGCACACATTTTTCCCTTCTGAAGAGCTAGTTAAACATTTACCAGCATACCCTTGTTATAGCCAAACCAGAATGTTGCACCTGGAACATAAACCATCCTCACCTCCATTTTACAGAATCTTCCTTCATCCTTCAATGCTCAACTCAGATGCCACCTCTTTTCATGAAACCTTCCCTGATTCACCCAGCTGAAAGTGTTCTCCCTTCCTTCAAATGATCTCTTTGAGCACATTATATGTTGTATTATATTTATCAGTCTCTCTCTCCTCCTCCTCCTAAATGGAGGTAGTGAGCTTGGAATACTGGAGGAGGAAGAGAGAGCAGAGGGACAGCTTTAATTTTGCTAAATAGGTATTCTCCTCCCTTTTTCTTTCCCTGTTGAAAGAATACAAGTCCTGTCAGCACCCTCTAAATTTAGCATATTGGGGCAAAACCTGGGTCACCCCACCCTAGTTGTAATTTTGGTCTCAATTGATATATGATGGGCTGAGGGGAGAGTTTCTAGCTATGGAATTTCAGGTCCCAAGGCAAGATCAGCTTGCTTAAGCTGGTATTATCCTGCTGGTATGGCAAAATGCGATCTGCTCATGTGTTATTTTATTGCTTCGAATCCTAAATCCTTGGTGCAGGTTGTTGCTTTTAAATAAGCATTCCACTAGCATTTAACTCTGGTCATTTCATTGTGATTATAGCTGGAGGCTGGTGTAGTGGGAGGTATGACTTTAGAAAAGAAATACAACAGCAGCACAAAATCACGAAGTTTGGTTGGATATTCTGCATCCCCAGTCCCTGTCCCTACCACTCCTCAAATCTTCCATCCCTAGGACTAATCCCTTCCTCCTTCCTGAGTCCCATCTATCCTCAGAATCTCCTCTATTCCCTGTGATTTTTGGCTTTTGAGATGGGACAAATTCCCCCCAGACTTTAGAGCTGGAAGAAACGCTAAAGATCAACACCTTTTATTTTACAGGTGGGGGAAATTGAGGCTCAGAGAGTTAAAGTAGCACATCCAAGGGAACATGGCTAGCAGTCAGTGGCAAAACCTGGTCCTAGATGTTCTGACTGACTCTCAGTTTAACACTTTTCAGAAGGAAAAAAAAGTCATAAGACTTAGATTCTAGTCAGAGCCATAACAGGTTAATGTGAATAGAGTCTTATCCTAGGGCATTGATATTTGGTATGTGGGTGGGGGCATACTTCTTCCTCAGTACAGTGCCCAATCTCCCAATGGCAACTACTTCTTTCATTACCTTGCCTCAACTCTATTGGTGTGTGCCTCCCTTGACTGCTACCCCAAGGATCTCATCGCAGTGATTTCCCTTTTCCAGGCTGCTCCGCCCATATGTGCTGTCCTCTTTATAAGAATATAAGCTCCTTGAAGGCAGACTGTCTCCCCATTTTATGTATGTATCCCTAATACTGACACATAGAAAGAACTTAATAAATACTTTAAAAAATGTAAGTCCCATGAGGATGTAGGCAATGACTTTCTAGGAGGTAGAGTGTTCCCTTTCTCACCATGGCTACATTTGTGCTTGGACTGGCACTGTGTCTTAGGGCTACTGCCTTTCCTAAACTGCATCCACCTCAAGCACAAAAATTCCTAACTATGACTGCAGTTCTCTTCTGGCTTCTGCCACCTATAGGCTGTGCCTAGTAAACTGTAAGCCCTAAAGAAAGTGCACACTCATTACTGAGGGACATAGCCAGAAAATGTCGGTCTTGGAAATCAACACTAATAAGAACCCAGTGAATGGAGGGCATGTGTCAGCGACAGAAGGAACCTTCATTTAAAGGTAACTTTTAAATATGGCATTAAAGAAGACCAGAGGCTTCCTGAATCTCAGAAAGGGGCCTGGAGAACCTCCACATAAAGGCAGGCATTAATTTAAAATGTTACTAATAGAAAAATAGAATGTAAACTTGGAACGTGTCACACTTCTGTATGGAGTGTTGTTTCTCAAATTAGCTTAGTCCTGGAACACTTTGGGGTGAGTTTTAATGTGGAGAAGAAAACTGATGCAAATTGAGGGGTGGGGGGCCTTGATAGCTGCCTTTAGGAACTTGCTCCCCTTGGACCCAGGGTGCAGAACTAGTAAAAATGGGTGGATAAAAGCTGATAGCTCTAGAGCTCGAAGGGAGGCTCAGAGGCAAGCTAGTTAAACTTTTTCATTTCACAAATGAGGAAATTGAAGCTCAGGGAAATTAAATGACTTGCACAAGGTCACACAGGTATTATCAGAGGTGGAGTGTGAGTCCATATTACAAAGAACATATTTAGACTTAAGGAAATGTCCTTAGTATCAGATTTATCAGAATGTAGAATTGACTGCCTAACTGTGAAGTTACTCTTCCTCTCCCCCTCTCCCCCTCCCTCCCTCCCTCCCTTCTTTCCTTCCTTCCCTCCCTCCCTTCTTTCCTTCCTTTCCTCCCTCCCTCCTTCCTTCCTTCCTTCTTTCCTTCCTTCCTTCCCTCTGTCTCTCTGTCTCTTCCTCCCTCCCTCCCTCTCCTTCTCTCCTTTTCCCTCTCCCTCCACTCCTCCCTTCATTTAGTGACTTGCCTGAGGTCATTACAGTTTTAAATATATGATCCCTTGATTTTATGATCTTATGACTTCTCACAGTAGAAATAATGGTTTACCTCACCTTGTAAGGTCACCCAGTCCTACTCCCCAAATTTTACTAACAAGGAAATAGGGGACCTGAGAGGTGAAATCACTTGTCCACAATTGTACAATCAGTCCATCAATATACATTTATTAAAGTGCCTACTATGTGCCAGGCACTGTGCTAAGCCCTGGGAATACAAGGCATACAAGCTCCTCAAGGAGTTCACCATCTAATGGCGAAGAAAACGTAGAAACACTTCCACCCAAATAAGCTATATGTAAGATAAATTGGAGATAATCAGCAGAGACAAGGCACTAGAATTAAAGGGCATCAGGAAAGGCTTCCTGTAGAGGGTGCAGTTTAAGCTGGGACTTGAAAGATGCCACATCTGGAATTCAAACTCACATCCTCTGACTCCACATCCAGAAGTCTTTCCACTGCAGTTCTCTGCCCATGCAGAAGGGATGCCTTGTATCTTTCGTCAATGGATGCAAAACACAGAAGCCCTTTAGGCCTTTTCCTTCTGCTTCTCCATTAAGATTGGCAGCTCTTCTAAGACTGGGTTCATGTCTTATTTTTACTCCACTGTTCTTCACAGCGATTGGGATTATACTACGGACTTGGTGAACATCCACTAAATATTTATTGAAGTGAAACATGAGCTGTTGCATACACCAGAACTTATGATTCTTAACACCTGAGCAGCCTGCAAATCAGGGCTTGACAAATCCCGGTTACCAGCTGATCATGGGGCTTGGCAATTTCAATTTAGTGCCCGGTTTCTGAAGAGCAATCTTTCCTCAACCTTTTAGAGGGCACTTTGTTCTGCTTATTTGTAAGCAGCCCACATTTGCTTTTATGACAACTTGAAAGGAAGCCCGAAGCACTAGACGGTGCTCCTTGGAGTAGCCTTAAGTTTGGAAATGTCTGGGGGCTCATGAGCTTCTTGGCTATTCCTGCCGCTGTACCAGCTTTATCTTGGCTTCCACTCCTTGCTTCAGGTGAGGAACTGCTGGTCACCTATGCTTCCAATTTCTTTGTATGTGTATAGTACTTTAGGGGAAGAATTCTCAACAAAAGGAGGTATGGAGGCAATTATAAAAGTTCATTAGACGATTTTGATGATGAGAATTTGAAAAACTTGCATGAACAAAATCAGCACAACTAGAATAAGAAGAGAAACAGCTGACTAGGAAAATATCTTTGCATCAAATATTTCTGATACTGTTTTGATATCTAATTACAGACAGATCCATTAGGGAGGGCAAAACCAAGATGGCACAATGAAGTTAGCAGTTTGGCCAAGCTCTCTCAACCCACCCTTCTAAACAACTTTAAAAAGCCTATCAAATGAAATTCTGAACAGGACAACCAACAAAAAGTCACAGTGATTAACTTTTCTAGTCCAGGTAGCTTAAAAGGACAGAAAGATCTACAGACACTTAGGTGGGAGCTGGCTCAGAGCAAAGAATAGCAGAAGCAGCTCCAGCTGTGGGCTTTGGAGGTAGTGGTGGCGACAGCAGTAGCTATAGCAGCACCAGGGACATCCAATACCCAGGTTAAGTAATGAGACCAAACACCTGGTTAGAAAGAGATTCCAGGTGAACTCAGGTGCCAGCACTCACTACAAGATTGGGCACCATTTACCAGCTGCATAGCTTAGTACCCAGTTCTAGGTCACAGTTACAGGGCAGAGAGGAGTGGTCGTAGTCATGAGGGAGCAGGGTCTGTCTAGGTAAGGACAAGATCAAGAGGGCAGTGACCAGACCAAACTCCAGATCATGCCACTTTGGAAGCATCAAAAACTTATAGGCCCTCAGACCTAGCTGCAAAAACAATACAGCATAAAAGTCTGAAGTTCAGGCCAGTCACCCCACCACCTGCACCCCTAGAGTCAGATTTATGGTCAAGTTGTCTTTTTGTTGTTGTTGTTTGCTCATTTTCCAGCCTATTTCTTAACTTTATGTTAAAGAGAGGAGAGCTCAACTCTAACATAAAGTTAAGAAATAGGTTGGAAAAATGCGCAAACAACAAAAGAAACTGGCCATAAATATCTGCTGTGGTTACAGGGAAGCTCAAGACATAAACTCAGAAGAAGACAATAACATGAAAGTGTCTACAAGCAAAACCTCAAAGACAGATGCAGATAGGACACAGGCTTCACAAGAATTCCTGAGAAGGCAGGGATAAAAAAGGAGCAAAAAAAGACTAATAATAAAAGATCTATAGAAGAAAAAAGGGGAAAGAAATGAGAGCAATGCAAGAAAATTATGAAAAGAGAATCAGCAACTTGGTAAAAGGGACATAAGAAAACACTGAAGAAAATAACTACTTAAAAATCAGAATTGTCCAAACAGTAAAAAAAACATAGGTACTCAACCTCACCGAAGAATATAACTCCTTAAAAATTAGAATTGGTCAAGTAGAAGCCAATGACTTCATGAGACATCAAGAGACAATAACAGAAATATAAATTCAAGAGCCATTACCCAATACGAAAGTGATCTAAGGATATGAATAAACAGTTTTCAAAAGAATTGTAAATTATTATTAATAATATAAAAGAATGCTCTAAACCATTAATAATACAGGAAGTAAAAATGAAAACAATTCAGGTTTCACCTCACACCCAGAAAATTTGCAGAGATGCCAATAGATGGCATAGTCAAATGTTGAAGGGGTTGTGGAAAGATGGCCACAACTAATTTATTGTTGGAGGAGCTATGAATTGGCCCAACAGTGGAAAGCAATTTGGAATTATGCAAAAAAAATCCATATCCTTGAACTCAGAGATTTCACTGCTATGCATATCTCAGGAATGTCAACAATAACGACAAAAGACCCTATATGTAGCAAGTAGTTCTAGCAGGACTTTTTGTAGTAACAAAGAACTGAAAATAGATTTGAAAATGGATGAATAAATTGTGCTGGATGTATTCAAATGAAATAGGCATGGTCCATGAAAAAAAAAATACCCTGACCAGCTTCTGTCTATTCAGCTTATTCCTGCAGCCTTAGACCATTCTGTATACCAAACATGGTATAGTAGAAAGAGCACCAGGTTTGTGATCATGAGATCATAGGATCTCATGATCCTATGATCATGAGCTAAAAGGGATCTTAGGGGTCATTTATCCCAACACCCTCATTTTGAAGAAACAAAGAAACTGATATAGGAAAAAAAAAACATGAAGCGACTTTTCCAAGGTTGAATACACAGGTAGCTTATTACCTGCAGGTAGCTGATCCAAGATTCAAATCTGGCTCCTCCATATCTAGCACTCTTGGGTAGTTGTTACACTATAATGACCTAAATCCCAGCTTTATTTCCACCTGAGTGACCTTGGGCAAGTCCCTTCACATTTCTGGGAATCACAACATTTTGTTGTTGTGTCTAAGCTTATGCATTTGTAAAATAAAGGGGTTTGATTAGATTACCTCTAATATCCTTTCTTTTTTTTTGAGGGGGCAATTGGGGTTCAGTGACTTGCCCAAGGTTACACAGCTAGTGAGTGTGTCAAGTGTGTGAGGTCAGGTTGTCCTGACTCCAGGGCCAGTGCTCTACTCACTGCACCAGCTATCTGCCCCTCTAATATCCCTTCAATGTAGCTTCCCATGACCTTTGGGCATCCAATTTTGGGTCTTGACTTGAGGCTGAGAAACAATACTCAATGGTGACACAGTCTTTTTGTTTTCTTCCTTTTTTTCTTAAAAAAATAAAAAAAAATCCTTGTCTCCTAGGTTTAGTGGAAGCTAGTGACTCCACAAGACTTCAAGAGACAATAATGGAAATATAAGCCCAAAAGCCATTAAGTGATCAAGGGATATGAAGAAACGGTTTTCGAAAGGAGAATTTCATGTTGGAGTACTGGCTCCTAGATTCAAAGCAACCTTGAAGACCAGCTCTAAATAGTTTGTTTTCCTTCTTGATCTATCCTTGTGCTGAATGACCAGTTTGGTACATTTTTTGGGAAAAAAATTCTCTCTTTTCCTCTCTTCCCCTTCCCTTTTCCTCTCTCCTCTTCTCCTCTCCTCTCTCCTCTCTCCTTCCCTCCTCTCTTTTCTCCTTTCCACTTCCGTGTTTCTCTATCTCTCTCTCTTCCTCTATCTCCTTTCCCCAATTCCTTTGTCTGTCTCTCTGTCTTTCTCCTTTTTCCCATAATTAGCTCTTTTCCCCCTAATCAGACCGCACAGCCAGAAGCTTTCTCTCTTCTTCCTTCCTCCCTGGGGCTGGTAATTACTGCTGAGCAGACTGCGGCTGAGCCTGAGAGATGACACCCAGCATACCCTACTTATCACCAGCAGCTGCAGGAAATTGGGAAAGCAGAAAGTTACCTAAATGTGGGAGGGAATCTTGGCACAGATTCAACCCATCCCAGGGATTCAGAGAAGAGAAAAGGAAGCATCAGCTCAGCCAGCTCCAGCGAGGAAGGCCAGCTGTGAGAAAAGACCTATGTTAGATCACCAGGCAAAACTGTTCACTTATGCATAGCTGGAACTTGGGTAGAGAAGTAGGGAATGTTATTGTTCTTCAAGTCCCACACAAACAAAACAGACAAACCTATAAGACAAATTATGTATGTAGAGAAACTTTAATGTGCTTGAATACTTATATGAACCAGTGAACCAAAAACCAAATTATATTAATTTCTAAACAAAGCCCTATAACAACTATAGTTTCCCCACTGTAACTTTGTTATATATGGTACTTCTTTTACAGACGATGAAATGGAAATTCAAAATGATCTTTGGTTACATGATTAGTGAGCATGTTACTGGCATCATTATATAAAATAGTGATTTATTTAATTTGTTAAGGTATAATAGGTTTGTTAGCTGTGCTACATGACTAACCTAACTCCTTTTCTGGTCATACATGTCCTTGTTGAGGTCTTTCATGACATTTTTATGTCCCTATCATTGAGTCTATGTCTTATTCCACTCTCCATGTGGCTGTCCATTGGGCCCCTTGGGCTACTCAAGATTTTAAATCTATGGAGGTCACGTGCAGCCCTGTGGCATCACCGAAAGAAAATCTTTGATTAAAAGATAGATGTTTATACCATTAAGCAGCTGGAAATGTCACACAATTTTCCAAGAATGATTCAGTCCAATCTCTTCCTAACCTATTCTGGGTTCAGTTCACTGACTACCCGTAGTACCTGGCCAAGATGTGTATGCTGATGGATTTACTTAGTACACTGCCCATCCAATTATGTTTTATAATCTGGGTGATACGTTTTTCATTCACTTTTTTTCCTCCCAGAGTGGGAATGGATAGAATGATCTCATTTAAGTGATTCTGAATTTCATTGAGGAGGCTAATTGAAGCATGTCCCGGAGTTCAATGCAATTAGCACAACGCCGTCTGAGAAGAGGAACATTTGAAGAAACTCACAATTAATAGGAAGTTCTTCCTCTATTTGAACTCCATTTAGAGATATGCCACATGACACTGGTGAACTCTGTTTTATGTCTCACTTGTTGATCTCAAACAATCCCTTGCTGTCAAAGCACATCTTTTTAACACCAATATTCTCCTGGTGTGATGCTAAGTAGCTTCAAATGACCCAGAAAATTAAAAAAAAAAGATGGATAGAAATATGGAGCTTGAAAGATTTATTGTCAGTAAAAATAGGCCCAGCATTTTACCAATCAGAACCCACAGGAAGTTATATAAAAAGACATCTTCCAGGAGATGAATGACAGGAAAAAGAAGGAGAGTCGTTTAGCAATGGTGTGGGATAACAGATGCATAGTAAAAAGAGTTCTGTTTGTATACATGAAATAATAAAAGATTCAGAGGCAGGGTTCAGTAACATTGGGAAGATACTGAGTATTTATAGAAGGATAGGGATAAGAATTGCACAGGATGAGAAGGCATGGGTTGGGCCTTGATCTGCACTGATGGACAACTTATCTTTGTTGATAATATAATGGCTCCACCTAAGCATTGCAGTTGGTATAAATAGTGGCTGGTTAAAAATAATGTTATCTTTGTTGTTGTACATTTTATGGAAACATCTTATTTTGGAAGACTCTTTGTAGCTCAATTTAGTCAGTTTTAGCTACTCTTAACAACTTCTGTTTCCTTACATAGCATACTGGTTACTGAGATGGTTAAGTCCAAATATGTATTTCTCATATCACGACATAAGAAATTAGCTCACCATAGAAACATCAACAGATCTGTGCCACTTCAGATGTATTTGTTGTATAATTTCCAGTTTCTGTTAGTACTCTCAGAATAATCTAGCTTATTTGGATTTCATTCTAAGCTCTTTGTAGCTTTCTTTTCCCTTAAATTTTTTTCACTGTTTCATAAGGAAATATTTGTCATAGTGAAAGTGAGAGATAATAGATGAAGAGTGCTTCCTTGCTGCCCCTGAAACATTAAAAGATCCAGAGGGAAACTTCCAACATGTTCGGCAAATTCTGTCTGGAGAATTCACAGAAAATTAGAATTGCATAGGGTGGAAAGCCACAAATGGGCTTTGATTACAGGATGAGGGAGTACCTACAATGAAGAGAGCCTTCCAATTATATATTTTAAATTTTATTATTTCATTTTAAAAAATATTAAGTATTCATTTTTTCTCCTACTCACTTCTCCCACTGAGAGAAAGAAAGAAGAAAGAAAAGGAAGAAGGAGGAGGAAGGAAGAAAGTAAGGAAGGAAAGGAGGAAGAAAAAGAAATGAAGAAAGAAGAAACTCATGTCACATTAGTACAATCAAGGAAAACAAATCCCCACATGGGCCATGTCTAAAAATAAATTTCTTATTTTGCATATTAGTCTATTATCTCTCTGTCATCAGGTGGAGTGTGTTCTACTTTATCATTCACATGGAATCATAATCACTTGTTTAGTTGATCTAATTATCTAAATATAAGAGTTAAATATATTATAAATGAAAAACCCTTCTCATGGATATATAAAAACCAGAATAATTTTATTACTAATTTCTTAAGTTTAAAATATGCTTAAACTACACTTACAGTTTCACACACAAGCCTCTTTTTCTACTCTTGCTAAATTGAAATGTTCATTTTTGTTGATGTTTAAGTTTATAATAATAATTTAAATTAAAATGTATATATTTTCCTGATGTCTTGCAAATCTAATGAAAATTATTTTAAACTAAAAATTATGTAGGAGGGAGAAAACTACCTAAATATTTCATCAATCTTTGTACCACAGACAGTAGCATCATTGTAGGGTGAAGTGGCAGCTACTTCCTAAAATTTGTGATGAAGAAGAAGAAGGAAGAGGAGGAAGAAGAGGAAGAAGAAGACAACAACAATGGCGATGGTGACAGTGACGACAGTAGCAGTAGCCTGGGCATTATTTCATCTGTATCTGAGATTTGGGGAGAATAGATTTCAAAGGATTCAAGGAAAGGACAATTAGGATCCCATTAATTAAAATTCTGTAGGAGAAGTTTAACACAGTAGGGACGAGAACCTCTCAAGAATGAAACTATAAAGACACAAAGAAAAACAATGCCTAGAAGGAGGGAAGATGGGAGTTGTCTGAAGAGAGCGATGTGACTACACAAAGAACCCACCAATTGGCTTATTAAAAGTTAAGTACAGAAAATAGAAGCAGTAACAGGTAACAAGATGAGTACCAAAGTGTGTAATGGTCCTCTAAGAATGGTGTTAGGAGTGCTATGGCTCAAAATGTGTTGAACATAATGAGAAAAACAAGAACAATCAAAGGAGAGTAAATAAAAAATTCTTAGCTCTCTTAGAGGAAAGAAGATCAAAGAAAGGATAGGACTTCTGCTTGGGGGTGGGTGAGAATAACAACAGAGAGTTCACAGAGGACTTAATATTTTCCTTCTGATCACTCCAGGGAGAATGACCTTTCACCTAAAAGAAGAAAAAATGCTAATAGAGTTGGAACCCAATAAAAATAAGGAGAACCCTTAGCCATCATTGGTGAATTCAATTCAACTGGTCCAGATAAACTGCAACCTTGGGTCCAGAAAGAACCAGCAGATGTGACTGCTGGGCCACTGTCAGAGTTATTTGACAGATCATGGAGGACCAGAGAAAGACGAATGCCTCCATTTTCAAAAAGGGAAGAGAATGGAATTTGTAACCTAGACTTTCTTTAATGGCAAAATTCTACAATAAATAATCAAAAAAGCTGGTCAGTGAACTTCTAGAAAAGAAAGCAAATGTCACCAGGAACCAGCATAGTTCCATCAAAGGCAGGACAGGTTGTACCAAACATTTCTTTTTTTTTAAAACAGGATTACTTAACTGGTAATTCTGGTAGCTACTGTAGATAGAGTTTACCTTCCAACTCTGATTCTGTAATTTTAGGCTTCCTTATGAAATATAATTCAGTGGGGAGGGGAGAAGAGAAACATCGATTCAATAACATGTTGAGTGAACGAGTATATCAACTTCTTACTTGATGGGGGAGATTGTGATCATCAAACAAGGGAGTTAAGCACCTGACAGGAAGAAGGAAAAAGAAGGAGAAATGGATTTGTAACTTAGATTACAGTTCTAGAGCAGCAAGGGTACTCAGAGACATTCTAATTCAACAGCTGAATTTTACAAATGCAAAAATTGAGGCCCCGGGGTAGTTAAGTGACTTGCCCAAGGTCACCCACATAGTAACCATGTGAAATAGGTTTTGAACCCAGCTTCTTTGACTCCAGAGCTAGTGCTCCTTCCATTATATCATGCTGCATTGCGCAGGTACAAAAGAGAGAGCTGAAGTCCATGAAGATTGAAAGAGGGGGACAGGGTAGAAAGAGTGGAGAGATTTGTGAGCTGGAAATGCTGGTCAGCTGGTTGGAGGCCAAAATATTCTTAATCCCTAAGGCACTGTGGACATGTTAGAGGAAATTCCTTTGTGACAACATAACAGTTTGGTATAGTGTTTGGCAGAGGCTTCCCTCTGTTGTTTCCTACTTATCCTATATATAGCTTGTTTGTACATAATTGAGTGTGTTCATGTTGTCTTCCATATTAGATTATGAGCTCCTCAAGGAAAGGGACTTTTTTGCCTTTCTCTGTATCCCCAGTGTTTAGCACAGTGCTTGGCACATAGTAGATGCTTTGTTGTTGTCCCATCGTTTTTCTATCATGTTTGACTCTTCATGACTCCATTTGGGGTTTTCTTGGCAAAGATATCAGAGTGGTTTGCCATTTCCTCTTCCAGATCATTTTACAGATGAGGAAACTGAGACGAATAGGGTTAAGTGACTTGTCTAGGGTCACACAGCTAGGAGGTGTCTGAAGCCAGATTTGAACTCTGGAAGATGAGTCTTCTTGATGCCAGGCCCAGTGCTCCATCCACTGTGCTGTACCAGTGGATGCTTAATAAAAGTTTATTGAATGGCTGACATAGCTATTGAAAATTCAGGTTCATGTCTATGTCACAGTGAGAAATAAAGAGTCAGAGAATTTTAGTAGTGGATTGTTATTACTGTCAATAAACATCTGTTGGTTGAATAAATGAATGAATTCATAAGATGCAACTGAATCAACCTTGGGAGCCTAGATTCTGCTATTTAAGCTCCTATATATCTGTCCTGGATATTAAATTATTGCTTTATAGCCCTAACCTCTTGTCTCTCTATTTACGTAGACGGACTGATCTTATGATAGCAAGGACAGAAATATGAAAATACTCCTGTTGCTTGCATCTCTGTACTAAGGTCTAGGTGCCCAAAGTGGTCATTTTTATACCTTCCCTGGGCTTCACCATTTTAACAACTCCCACTCTCATTCTTGATGGAAGAGGGGTAGAAATCTCTCGTATTTTCTTTTTCTAGAAATCAGATGAGAGTCAAGAAGGTATTTATGGTTATTAACCACTGATGAACTATGATACCTTCCCACACCATATGATGTGGCATGTTTTTCAAGCACATTTACATTCTCTGTCCCATTTGGACTCTTTATTTGTTACAAAGAAGTATTATCAGGGGAGCCTATTAGGAATTTTTTTAAATGAAGGTAGCCATAAAACTTTACAAACAAGTAAAAGAGGTATCTGGGAAGAAACTGTTGAACCCAGTGGAATGAAGCTTTAATGGAGGAGTCTGGAGACTCCTGGAGAGATATTTGTGCATGAGGGCCAGGCAGGTGCACCTTAATATGCTGCCTGGAATCTTAAAAACACTTATCAGCCCTCAGGAGAGATATGCTTTTAATGCCAAAGAATTCATCACTTAGGCTATCTGGGGCTGACGTGGGGGAGGGTGGGACAGGTGTTCTTTCTTCTTCATTTGTCATTTTCCTAAAACACATTACAATTAAATACAAACAAACAAACTCCTTGAGATGGTCCAGTTCTTTCTGTATGGAATATCTTCATTTTATTTGGCGCTGACTTCTGATTAATAGCACCATCCTACCTTTGTCTGGCCTCCTTTGTAAAAATGATTTTTTCTGTCTATCTATCCATTCATTCATTCATTCATTCATCTGTCTATTATCTATTTTCTATCTATCCTTCCATCCTCCAATTCATCCATTTATCTATATTTTAGGAAATGAGGCTCTTAGAATCATAGAATCAATGAATATCAGAACTAGGAAAGACCTTGGATCTAGTCCAATTCCTTCCATTGACAAGTGAAAAAACTGAGGTTCAGAAAAGGGGAATGATTTGTTCTAATTAGATTTGTTCTATTTTTTTAAAATTTTATCGTTTTTATTTAATACTTTAGTTTTCAACATTGATTTCCACAAGATTTTGCGTTACAAATATTCTCCCCATTTCTACCCTCCCCCCCATTCCAAAATGGCATATATTCTGATTGCCTCATTCCTCAGTCAGCCCTCCCTTCTTTCACACCACTCCACCCCCCCATCCCCTTCCCCTTACTTTCTCATAGGGCAGGATAGATTTCTATGCCCCATTCCCTATATATCTTGTTTCCCAGTTGTATGCAAAAAACAATTTTTTTAAGCATCTGCTTTTAAAACTTTGAGTTCCAAACTCTCTCGCCTCTTCCCTTCCCACCCACCCTCCCTAGGAAGGCAAGCAATTCAACATAGGTCACATATGTATCATTTTGTAAACACTTCCACAATGCTTATGTTGTGAAATGCTCACTATATTTCTTTCCATCCTATCCTGTCCCCCTTTATTCAATTTTGTCCCTTGACCCTGTCCCTTTTCAAGTGTTTGCTTTTGATTACCTCCTCCCCCACTCTGCCCTCCCTTCTATCATCCCCCTCTCATTTAATCCCCTTCCCTTTACTTTCCTGTGGAGTAAGATACCCAATTGTGTATGTTATTCCCTCCTCAAGTCAAATCTGATGAGAGCAAGATTCACTCATTCCCCCTCGCCTGCCCCCTCTTCCCTTCCAACAGAACTATGTTTTCTTGCCACTTTTATGAGAGATGATTTACCCGATTTTATCTCTCCCTTTCTCCTTCTCTCAATATATTCCTCTCTCACCCATTAAATTTATTTCATTTTTTTAGATATATCATCCCTTCATATTTAACTCATCCTGTGCTCTCTGTCTATATTCCCTTCAACTCCCCTAACACTGAGAAAGGTCTCATGAATTATACGCATCATCTTTCCATGTAGGAATATAAACATAACAGTTCAGCTTTAGTAAGTCCCTTATGAATTCTCTTTCTTGTTTACCTTTTCATGCTTCTCTTGATTCTTGTGTTTGAAAGTCAAATTTTCTATTCAGCTCTGGTGTTTTCATTGAGAAAGCTTGAAAGTCCTCTATTTTATTGAAAATCCATATTTTGCCTTGGAACATTATGCTTAGTTTTGCCGGTAGGTGATTCTTGGTTTTAATCCTAGCTCCTTTGACCTGCAGAATATCATATTCCAAGCCTTTTGATCCCTTAATGTAGAAGCTGCTAGATCTTATGTTGTCCTGATTGTGTTTCCACAATACTCAAATTGTTTCTTCCTGGCTGCTTGCAGTATTTTCTCTTTGATCTGGGAGCTCTGGAATTTGGCAACAATATTCCTAGGATTTTTCTTTTTGGGATCCTTTTGAGGAGGTGATCAGTGGATTCTTTCAATTTCTATTTCACCCTCTGGTTCTAGAATATCAGGGCAGTTCTCCTTGATAATTTCTTGAAAGATGATGTCTAGGCTCTTTTTTTGATCATGGCTTTCAGGAAGTCCAATAATTTTTAAATTATCTCTCCTGGATCTATTTTCCAGGTCAGTGGGTTTTCCCAATGAGATATTTCACATTGTCTTCCATTTTTTTCATTCCTTTGGTTCTGTTTTATAATATCTTGATTTCTCATCAAGTCACTAGCTTCCACTTGCTCCAATCTAATTTTTAAGGTGGTATTTTCTTCAGTGGTGTTTTGGACCTCCTTTTCCATTTGGCTAATTCTGCCTTTCAAGGCATTCTTCTCCTCATTGGCTTTTTGGAGCTCTTTTGACATTTGGGTTAGTCTGTTCTTTAAGGTGTTACTTTCTTCAGTATTTTTTTTGGGTTTCCTTTAGGAAGTCATTGACTTGTTTTTCATGGTTTTCTGGCATCACTCTCATTTCTGGTCCCAGTTTTTCCTCTACTTCTTTTACTTGCTTTTCCAAATCCTTTTTGAGCTCTTCCATGGCCTGTGACCAATTCATGTTTCTCTTGGATGCTTTTGATGTAGGCTCTTTGACTTTGTTGACTTCTTCTGGCTGCATGTTTAGCTCTTCTTTGTCACCAAAAAAGGAATCTAGAGTTTGAGTTTGAGTCTGCATTTGAGTCTGAGTTCATTTTTGCAGCCTGTTCATGTTCCCAGTCAACTACTTGACCCTTGAGCTTTTTGTCAGGATATGACTGCTTGTAGAGTAGAGAGTACTTTGTCCCAAGCTTTAGGGTCCAAGCACTGCTGTTTTCAGAGCTACTTCTACTCCACCATCACCCCAGTCTCTGTCACTGCAGCACTCCTCCTCCCCCAAGAGCCACCAATCAGGACCGCAACACAGATCCAAGCAGGGCACAGAGAGAGAATCTGCCTTTGTGCCCACAAATTGCTCCTTGCACTCCCTTTCTGATCCGCTGCTAGAATCCTCCCACCTTGTGAGCCAGGGACTCAGGAAGCAGCTGAAGCTGTAGCTCTGAAAGCGGCCTCAGGAGTTTCCTGCTGCTGCCACCACCACCACTGCACCACCTTTGCCACCCCCAGGGCTAGTAATCAGACCACTCTGAACTCAATCTAGCAGTTTCCCCATAACCTGCTCTTTGGTGTTTGTGGGTTGACAAGTCTGGTAACTGCCACAGCTTACTGTTTCATGGCCCCAGGGCCTGTTCTGGCTGGCTGATTCCAGGTCTCATCTGTCCCACCATGGCCTGCACTGGGCTGCCCTCTGCTCTCAGCACTGTGCGATAGTCCCTTCCAGGCAACCATCCAGGCTCTCCTGGGCTGGAGACCTATTTCCCTCTGCTATTTTGTGGGTTCTGCTGCTCTAGAATTTGTTTGGAGCCATTTTTTCAGGTGTTTAGAAGGATTTGGGGGAGAGCTTAAGCAAGTCCCTGCTTTCCAGCCACCATCTTGGCTCTACCCCAGATTTGTTCTATTTAGCTCCACAGAGCATTATGGACCTTGGGCAAATCACTTCCACTCTCTGCCTTGGTTTTCTTATTTACAAAATAAGCAGATTGGACTAAGTAATCTGTAATGTTCTTTTAAGCTTTCAATCCTGTGATCAAATGAAATAATACCTACACTCCCAGGAAATGGAGTGGGAGAATAGTGTGACTACCTCCAATATCTTCTGAAATCAGAAGAAATTAGGTAATCTTGATGAGGCAGGGTATCATACGGTTATGGTTCATTTACATTTTATCTCAAAAAATAAATCACTGCCTGTATGCATTGCATCCTGGTGGTGAGAAATGGTCTTAGAACAACTGGAAAGCAGGACACTCTTGGGATCCTGGGAACAGTCAAGAGGCCTCTCCCCACATTCAATTTCTGTAGGCAGAAAAAGAAATAGCTCCCTTCCCAGAACCTTGTACTCAGAACCATCCAGCCCCAGGAATAACTGAGTCTGGCTTCTGGAGCTTTACCCACCCACTTACCCCTTTTTCCATTTTTTCATAGTACCTGACTCCTTCAAATACTCAGTGCCATCCTGCTGTCTCACTCACTCAATACAGGTATCATTGACAGAGAATAGCTTAAATGGTAATTCCCATCTAGGGGGAATCTACATTATAATATTTTATTTTTCTAATTACATGTAAAACAATTTATTAACATTATTTTTTATAATTTTGAGTTCCAAGACAAGGGAGAAAAGAAGAGAACCAAGGACAAACCCTTGGGGAGCACCCACTTTGAAAACTGGGTAAAAGATCAGGTTTAATAAATCCTAGGTTCTCCCCATTGGCTGTAGTATAAACTAATGAATTCCAATATTTAGATTTATACTTGGCCCCAATCTGTCTTTGTGGATTCACCACACATACCTTTCCTTCCCTCCCCTCACTCTAAGGTCTAGCCAAACTGGCCCTCTCTCTTCTGTTTCCGTGCCTTTATGTAGCTCAGGTAAACTCTTTTACATGAGACCTAATCTGCTCCACTCTCCACTCAGCTGCCAGTGATTTTCTTAAAGCATGGATTGATCATATTTCCTTACTATACAAACTCCAGTGGCTTCTTTTTGTATCCAGAATCAAATATTAACTCATCTGTTTGGCACTTAAAATTGTTTATCACCTCACCCCTTCCCCTTACACTTTACTTCCCTCCACTCTAATATCCAGAGACACTGGCTTACCTGCTGTTCTTATTACAGGACACTCCATTCCTGTCTTGTCTTTGTGCTGGTTGCCTCCCTGGACTGGAATCCTCCTCTCCATCTCCACCTCTTGCTTCTCCTGGCTTCCTTTAAACATCATTCCAAATGCCACCTTTTGCAGGAGACCTTTTCCAATCCACCCAGCTGCTAGGGTCTTTGCCCTGAGATTACTATTGGTTAACTCTTTACACACTGTGTCATTATATACATGCCATTTCCCCTATTAAAATGTAAGCTCTTTGGAGGTAGCGACTGTTTCTGCCTTTCTTGGTATCTCTAGCACTTAATACAGTGACTGTCACATTGTAACTGCTTAATAAGAGATTGTTGATGGATTGAGAGAGTGAAAGAAGCAGAGGAACTTTTAGAGAGGTAGAAGGAGGACCAGGTGACTGTAGTAGCTATGAAAACTGAGGGAGGAGAGAGTATACAGTATGAGGGGTCAGTCACAAAATCTACAGAGAGTTATAGCAGAATGAGACCTGAAGAGAGGCCATTGGATTTAGTGGTCAGGATCTCAATGATGACTTTAGAGAGAATTGCTTAAACTCATCAGTGGTATGGATCATTTGAAAAAGACTGAGAAGAGGGTGGGCTATGAGGAAGTGTAAGCATCTGGCTAAGACAATTTTCTCAAGTTTACCATTGATGGGGAAGAGAGGGAAAGACCAATAGTTGGATTGTTGGAAGTTTTGTTTTTGATCTGGGTGCCAACATATACATACACAATGAAGGACAACCAGGAAAGTAGAAGACAATGGCTTTATCTATTGCTTAATGCGATAAACTATGGGTCAAAGTTGAGTATGGAGAAAACTGAAGGCTGAGTAAAGGAAATGGATTGGAATAAATGGGATTTATAAAAAGGGACCAAAGGTCATGATATATCAAAGAATAACGTAACCATGAATGAGACAGTGGCAGAGGTAGGGTATGCAATTTTGGTTACAGAGTAGAATTTCCCTAATCTAGAATTGATGCAGTTCTGAGTCTAAGAGATAATGAGGTCTAAATTGTGGCAACGTATGGCTGAAGTGGAGCGGAGAAGAAAGTAACTGGAATTAGAGAAGTTGAAGAATTGTGTACTCAACTTGTCAGAAATGTTGGCAACATGAACACTGAAGCCCCCAAGGGTGAGGGCCGGTATTGCAATGGAGAGGAATATCATGAGTTAGGTAGTAAAGTTACTGAAATTTATAGGTAAAGAAAGTTGAGAATTGGCAGAAAGAAGGATAATGAGTGAGGCATAAGTAGATCATAGGGATCTTGAAAGAGGAAAGGTCACTGAGTGAGGGTGGTTTGAGAATGATCTGGAAGGAACAGTAGGGACCAAGAAGTATGAACAGATCTGCTAATGACCCCGTGAATAAGGGGAAATAGTAGCATTAGTGAAGGCAGCAAGGAGTTTATTGTCCTTGGGGAGAGATCCAGTTTTCCATTAAATAGAAGTAAAGGGAATTTGGATGAAAAGTTCAAGGATGGTGAAGAATTTAATGACTATAGGGTGAATTTTCCAAAGGCACAGTGAAATGGACTAAGCAATGGGAAAATTGGGTTGGAGTAACTATGGGGAGGAGTGCTCATTAGAATAAGGGTGAGTGATTAAGGGGAGTGCTATGAACAGATCGCTGTCATCTAAGGCACTAAAGTAAGACTGGTTAGATAGGACTAGGAAGTGAGTAGATTAGAGAGGTATACTTGGGGGTGGAGCCAAGATGGCAGAGTAAAAGCGTGGACTTGCTTGAACTCTTCCCCAATGCCTCCATATTAATGTAAAAAATGACTCTAAACAAATTCTAGAGCTATAGAACCCATAAAATGACAGAGCAAAACAAGTCTCCAGCCCAAGACAGCCTGGAAGGTCCATGGGAATTTCTGTTGCACATTTCTGGGAGCAGAGCTCAGCCCAGTGTGGGGCTGCACTGGCACAGATGGGGCTGAACAAGACAAGGTGGAGCAGGCCTCGGGGCACTGAATCACTGGCAACTGTGGCAGTTTCCAGACTTCTCAACCCGCAAGTGCCAAAGGCAACTTAGCAGGTCAGTGGTAAAACTCTGTTGGACCTGGGTGAGAGAAAAGTGTGGTCCAGTCCCAGCCCTGGAGTGGCAGAGGTGGCTGCTACACTGGAACTCCAGGCCCACAAACTGTGAGGGGATCAAATGGCTGATCAGAGCAGGAATGCAAGGATCTCTTTGCTCTTGCTGAGGCAGGATTATCTTGCTTTGCCCTGCTTCGATCTGGGTCACAGTCCTGGATGGTAGTCCTGGGGTGAGGAACTGAAAATTTACAGGTGCCTAGAAACAGCTCTGGCCCCAGCCCTTTTCCAAGATGGTGGTGGCTGCTCTTTCCCGGCTCTTATGGCAGCGGTGAAAGGGGATATGAGAGAAGGCCAGATGGAGACAACTTTCCTTTCTCCTCTTTCCAACGTTCCCAACTTTAGATGATGCCTCACAGATCTACCCCTCCAGAGCCCCCTGGACCTCCTACTTCCCTTCAAGCCACAGTCTGAGTCCAGTCACACTCCAGGGTGTTTTGTCGGATACTAGATCGGCCTTGCACATTGGCCTTGCTTGTGGGCTCCCTGCTGGCTGTCATGATGTACCTGTCCCTTGGTGGTTTCCGTAGCCTTGGTGCCCTGTTTGGTCAAGACCCAGGCCCCACCTTTGATTATTCACAACCCCATGATGTCTATACCAACCTCAGCTGCCTGCCTGGTGCCCTTCCTGCCCCAGGGGCGCCTGTGGCTCCAGAGGCTTTGCCCTACAGCCCTGAGTGCTCTCCCCTCCTAGTGGGTCCTTTGTCAGTGTCCTTTAACCCTGTGCCATTGATGGCACAGATTTTGGAGAGAAACCCTCAAGTGGAGCTGGGGTGCTGCTACCATCCAGGGGACTATGAGCCTCGCTCTTGAACTGCCATCATCGTGCCACATCGGGCTTGGGAGCCCCATCTCCATCTGCTACTCTACCGCCTGCATCCTTTTCTGCGACGTCAGCAGCTTGCCTACGGCATCTACGTCATCCACCAGGCTGGAAACTGAACATTTAACAGGGTGAAGCTGCTGAACATGGGGGTTTGGGAGGCCCTTAGTGATGAAGAGTGGGACTGTTTGTTTCTGCATGATGTGGACTTGCTGCCTGAAAATGATCACAGTCTTTATGTCTGTGACCCTGGGGGTCCCAGGCATGTTGCTGTTGCCATGAACAAGTTTAGATATAGCCTTCCATACCCCCAGTACTTTGGGGGGGGGGGTCTCAGCTCTTATTCCAGATCAGTACCTGAAGATGAATGGCATCCCCAATGAGTATTGGGGTTGGAGTGGAGAAGATGATGATATTGCTACCAGGGTTTGTCTTGCTGGGATGAAGATCTCTCGACCACCCATCTCTGTGGGATACTACAAGATGGTGAAACACCAAGGAGATAAGGGAAATGAAGAAAACCCCCACAGGTTTGACTTCTTGATCCAGACACAACATTTGTGGACACAGGATGGAATGAACTCACTGACATACCGACTGCTGGCTCGAGAACTGGGCCCATTTTATGCCAACATTACAGCAGATGTTGGGGTTGATCCCCGTGGCCCCCAGTCTCCCTCAGGTCCCAAATTCCCACCTGGTTCCTCTCAGGCCTTTCGTCATGAAATGCTACAGCGCTGGCCTCCAGCACGGCCTGGTCCTCTGCCTCCTGCCAACCACACTGGTTCCCACTGACAATCCCTCTTTTCATTTGAGATTAGAAGGAATGTGTCCTCTCCTGGTCCCCTTTCACTGCTGCCTAAAGGGGTTGTCTCTGCTGTGCTGTGTTGGAGCTGGGCTCCTGCAGCCCTAGAGGGCACTACTTCTGAGTCCCCCAAGATAGGGCACATGACTGTGATTCACGGACATGTTATACATAATGCTGACTCTCCACCTCTGTGGAGTATCCTGCCACTAGGGCAGGTAGGTTTGGGCCCTAGGGTTCTCCTACTCCCTCCTCATCCCCCACCCCCAAAAGAGGGCTCAGGTATGACCCTCCTTCCTGGACCCCTGTGAATATTTATTTTATTTATGGCCCCTGAAGAGGGCATATGTTAGTTGGGGAGGGCATGATCCCTCCCCTTCAGGATTCGCTTCTGGGGTGTCTCTCTCCCCACCAGGTCTGTCTGGGAACCCTGGGATTTTTATATATTTTCTAATAAAGGACTCTGTCATGTCAAAAAAGGAGAAATAGCTCTGCAAACAGCTGCACAAACCCCTGAAGCTTTGGACAGAGCACTTTCCACTCATGAAGCAGAATCATACCTTGACAAAGAGATCAAAGGCAAGTAAAACTGGGAAAATGAGCAGGTAGCATAAAAAAACTCAGACTATAGAATCTTACTTTGGTGACAAAGAAGATAAAAACATATAGCCAGAGGAAGACAATGAAGTCAAAATCTTATATCAAAAGTCTCCAAGAAAAATATGAATTGTTCACAGGCCCTGGAAGAGCTCAAAAAAAGATTTGGAAAATCAAGTAAGAGAAGCAGAGGAGAAATTGGGAAAAGAGATGAGAGTGATACAAGAAAACCATGAAAAATGAGTCAACAGCTTAGTAAAGGAAACTCAAAAAATTACTGAAGAAAATAACATCTTAAAAAATAGACTAAATGGCAAAAAGGGTCCAAAAAGCCAATGAGGAGAAGAATGACTTAAAAACCAGAATTGGCCAAATGAAAAAGGAGGTCCAAAAGACCACTGAAGAAAATAATTCCTTAAAAATTAGAATTGAACAAATGGAATCTAATGACTTTATGAGAAATCAAGGAATTATAAAACAGAACCAATAGAATTTTAAAAATAGAAGACGATGTGGAATATCTCATTGGAAAAAGCATGGACATGGAAAATAAATCCAAGAGAGAGAATTTTAAAATTATTGGACTACCTGGACTACCATAATAATAATTAAAAAAGTCTAGACATCATCTTTCAGGATATTATCAAGGAAAACTGCCATGATATTCTAATACCAGAGAGTAAAATAGAAATGGAAAGAATCCATTAATTGCCTCTTGAAAAACATCTCAAAAGGAAAACTCCTAGAAATATTGTAGCGAAATTCCACAGTTCCCAGGTAAAGGAGAAAATATTGCAAGCAGCCAGAAAGAAACGATTTGAGTATTTTGGAAACACAATCTGAATAACACAAGATCTAGCAGCTTCTACATTAAGGGATAGAAGGGCTTGGAATATGGTATTCTGGAGGTCAAAGGAGCTAGGACTAAAACCAAGTATTACCTACCCAGCAAAACTGAGTAAAATACTTCAGCGGAAAAAAATGGATATTCAATGAAATAGAGGACTTCCAAATATTCTTTTTTAATTTTATTTTTATTTCATTTATTTAATACTTTTAGTTTTCAGCATTGATTTTCACAAGAGTTTGAATTACAAATTTTCTCCCCATTTCTACCCTCCCCCCACTCCAAGATGGCATATATTCTGGTTGCCCCATTCCCCAGTTAGCCCTCCCTTCTGTCACCCCACTCCCTGCCATCCCCTTTCCCCTTACTTTCTTGTAGAGCAAGATAGATTTCTATGCCACATTGCCTGTATATCTCATTTGCCAGTTGTACGCAAAAACTTTTTTTTGA
The DNA here is from genome assembly GCF_011100635.1 of Trichosurus vulpecula. NCBI lineage: Eukaryota > Metazoa > Chordata > Mammalia > Diprotodontia > Phalangeridae > Trichosurus > Trichosurus vulpecula. The sequence continues at coordinate 310,615,403 of NC_050574.1, read as the reverse complement.
ACATCTGTTTTTAAAACTTTGAGTTCCAAATACTGTCCCCTCTTCACTCCCCACCCATCCTCCCTAAGAAGGCAAGCAATTCCACAAATGCCATGTGCGTATCATTATGCAAAACCCTTCTACAATACTCATGTTATGAAAGACTAACTATAATTTACTCCTTCCTATCCTATCCCCCTTTCTTCAATTTTCTCCCTTGACCCTGTCCCTTTTCAAAAGTGTTTGCTTTTGATTACCTCCTCCCCCATCTGCCCTCCCTTCTATTGTCCCCCCTTTTATCTCCTTCCTCCTTCTTTTCTATGGCATAAGATACCCAATTGAGTGTGAATGTTATTCCCTCCTCAGGCCAAATCTGATGAGAGCAAGATTTACTCATTCCCCCTCACCTGCCCCCTCTTCCCTTCCCACAGAGCTGCTTTTTCTTGCCACTTTTATGTGAGATAATTTACCCCATTATCTCTCTCCCTTTCTCCTTCTCTCAATATATTCCCCTCTCATTCCTTAACTTGATTTTTTTTAGATATCATCCCTTCATATTCAACTCACTCTGTGCCCTCTGTCACATGTACATATATATATATATATATATATATATATATATATATATATATATATATATATATATATATTCCCTTCAGCTACCCTAATACTGAGGTTTCATGAATTATACACATCATCTTTCCATGTAGGAATGTAAACAAAACAGTTCAACTTTAATAAGTCCCTTTTGATTTCTCTTTCTTATTTACCTTTTCATGCTTCTCTTGATTCTTGTGTTTGAAAGTAAAATCTTCTATTCAGCTCCGGTGTTTTCACTGAGAAAGATTGAAAGTCCTCTATTTTGTTGAAAATCCATATTTTGCCTTGGAGGATGATACTCAGTTTTGCTGGGTAGGTGATTCTTGGTTTTAAGCCTAGCTCCTTTGACCTCCAGAATATCATATTCCAAGCCTTTTGATCCCTTAATGTAGAAGCTGCTAGATTTTGTGTTATTCTGATTGTGTTTCCACAATATTCAAATTGTTTCTTTCTGGCTGCTTGCAGTATTTTCTCCTTGATCTGGGAGCTTTGGAATTTGGAGACAATATTCCTAGGAGATTTCTGTTTGGGATCTTTTTCAGGAGGCAATCAGTGGATTCTTTCCATTTTTATTTTACTCTCTGGCTCTAGAATATCAGGGCAGTTCTCCTTGATAATGTCTTGAAAGATGATGTCTAGGCTCTTTTTTGATCATGGCTTTCAGGTAGTCCAATAATTTTTAAATTATCTCTCCTGGATCTATTTTCCAGGTCAGTGGTTTTTCCAATGAGATATTTCACATTGTCTTCCATTTTTTCATTCTTTTGGTTCTGTTTCATAATATCTTGATTTCTCATCAAGTCACTAGCTTCCACTTGCTCCAATCTCATTTTTAAGGTAGTATTTTCTTCAGTGGTGTTTTGGACCTCCTTTTCCATTTGGCTAATTCTGCCTTTCAAGGCATTCTTCTCCTCATTGGCTTTTTCGAGCTCTTTTGCTATTTGAGTTAGTCTATTTTTTAAGGTGTTATTTTCTTCAGTTTTTGGGGGTGTCCTTTAGGAAGTCATTGACTTGTTTTTCATGGTTTTCTCACATTACTCTCATTTCTCATCCCAATTTTTCCTCTACTTCTCTAACCTGCTTTTCCAAATCCTTTTTGAGCTCTTCCATGGCCTGAGACCAGTTCATGTTTTTCTTGGAGGCTTTTGTTGTAAGCTCTTTGACTTTGTTGACTTCTTCTGGCTGTATGTTTTGGTCTTCTTTGTCACCAAAGAAAGATTCCAAAGTGTGAGACTGAATCTGAGTGCGTTTTTGCTGCCTGGCCATGTTCCCAACCAACTTACTTGATCCTTGAGTTTTTCTTCAGGGTATGACTGCTTTTAGAGTAGAGAGTACTTTGTCCCAAGCTTGAGGGACTGTGCTGTTGTTTTCAGAGATATTTCTACACAGCAAGCTCTGCCACACCAGCAACTCCTCCTTCCCCAAGAACCATCAACCCAGACTGGACTCATATCTAAGCTGCCTCTACACTCCTGCTCAGATCTGCCACTTAATTCCTCCCACCAGGTGGGCCCGGGGCTGGAAGCAACTGCAGCTGTAGCTCTGTAAGCAGCCTCAGAGCTGCATCACCTCTTCAGCCCCTGGGGTGGTAGCTGAACTGCAAAGTCGAACTCCTTTCACTCTGTCCCCTGCCATTTTTCCCACTAACCTCCTCTATTGTCTTTGGTGTTTGTGGGTTGAAAAGTCTGGTAACTGCCACAGCTCACTGATTCAGGGCGCTAGGTCCTGTTCCGCCCAGCTGCCTGTATCGTTGGTCTGGGCATGGCTCATGCCGGTCTCTGCTCCCCTGTGCTCCCAGTTCCATGTCATAGACCTTACCCTGTGACCATCCAGGCTGTCCTGTGCTGGAGCACTGCTTCTCTTTGCTATTTCATGGGTTCTGCAGTTCTAGAATTTGTTCAGAGCTATTTTTATAGGTGTTTGGAGGGACCTGGGGAGGGGAGATCATACAAGTCCTTGCTTTCCATCCACCATCTTGGTTCTGCCCCCACTTCCAAGCATTCTTGATGAAAAGACCAGAGTTGAATTGAAAATTTGACTTTCAAGCACAAGAATCAAGAGAAGAATGAAAAGATAAAGAGGAAAGAGAGATCATAAGGGACTTATTAAATTTGAACTGTTTATATTTATACATGGAAAGATGATATTTGTAACTCATGAGCTTTTTCTCAGTATTAAGGTGGTTGAAGGGAATATACATATACATATATATATATATATATATATATATATATATATATATGGCACAGGGTGAGCTGAATATGAAGGGATGATATCTAAAAAACAAAATTAAGGGGTGAGAGAGGAATATATTGGGAGATGGAGAAAGGGAGTGATAGAATGGGGTAAATTATCTCACATAAAAGAGGCAGGAAAAAACTGTTATAATGCAAAGGAAGAGGGTGGAGGTGAAAGGGAATGAGTGAACCTTACTCTCATCAGATTTGTCTTAGGAGGGAATAACATACACACTCAATTGGATATCTTACCCTGCAGGTAAATTGGGGGGAAGCGGGGAAGGGGGATGATAGAAGGGAGGAATAGATTGGCGGAGAGGTAGTCAGAAGCAAATGCTTTTGAAAAGGGACAGGGTCAAAGAAGAAAATAGAATAAATAGGGGGTGGGATAGGATGGAGGGAAATGTAGTTATTTTTTCACAACATGACTATTATGGAAGTGTTTTGCTTAAGAAAACATGTATAACCTATATTTAATTGCTTGCCTTCTCAATGAGGGTGGGTGGGGAGGGACAAAGGTAGAGAATTTGGAACTCAATGTTTTAAAAACAAATGTTAAAAATTGTTTTTAGATGCAACTGGGACATAAGATATACAGGCAATGGGGTATAGAAATCTCTTTTGCCCTACAAGAAAATAGGGAGTAAAGGGATAGGAAGGTGGGGTTATAGAAGGGAGGCCAGACTGGGGAAAGGGGTATTCAGAATGCATGCCATCTTGGGGTGGGGAGAGGGGAGAGATGGGGAGAAAATTTGTAACTCAAAATTTTATGGAAATGAATGTTGAAAACTAAAAATAAATTAATTCATCTAATAAACAAAAAGAAAGGTATACTCCCTCAACAGGACTTAATAGAGAATTTGCAGTTTATCTATAGTTTGAGATAGCATTTCAAATTTTATTGTGTTAGAGATTATTTCCTGAGATATTTTTTTCTCTCTAGATGCTCTTGATCAAGAAATCTCACTCAATATAGGGAATTTACTTCTTCTGTAGCATCAGTTATATTTGTCCTTCCCTTTCTAGTCTAACTTCCAGAACTTTATTTGTATTTTCCTGGATGCTTTTCATAGTACCCTAAAGCCAATTTCTCTCACATTACCTTTGCTCGAACATTTGCCAGATATATCCACACCATGCCTCCTATTCTCCAACCTCCACCTCTGTCTGGAACTGAAGGGCCCCCCTCAGTAATGCTGGGCTCTGATTGCAGAATATTTCACCATGTTTTGTCCCAGGCCCTCCACACTGCTTCCTGCCCATCTCCATGCCATGCTGTTATTTTGCATATTCCCTTCCTTCCAACTCTAGTTCTGAGAATAGATAGCTAGGTGATGGACTTGGAATCAAGATTACCTGAGTGCTAGTCTAGTCTCATACACTTACTAGCTGTGTGACCTTGGGCAAATCACTTACCCTCCCTATGTTTTGCCATTCATAAAATGCAGATGATAACAGAATCTACTTCATGGTGTTGCGACGAGACTAAAATGAGATCATATTTGTAAAATGCTTTGCAGCTATTAAGTGCTATATAAATGTTAGCCAGCAACAGTAGCAGCAGTAGCAGTAGTCGAAGCAGTAGTCGTAGCAATGGCATCAGTAGTTGTTGCTGTTTGTCCTTCTTTCTCTAAGAGGACCATGACATCAGGAAGGCGATACCATGATTTGCAAGTGAATTAAGCAAGGGAGGGCTGTGCAAAGTTACCAGCCTCACTTTCTCCTCCAGAGCCATCTGGGTCCAGTGGCCAGATATAGATCAGAATGACTGGAGATGGCCCCAGCAGCAGTAGTAGTTGTTGCAGGAATAGCAGCAGCAGCAGCAGAAGCAGTCAACACACCAACACTACCATTCCCAGTAACGAGTTATACCCTGTTATTCCAATCACCATTCTGACTCTCCTATTTAAAACACTTCTCCCTCAGTACCACTAGCCTGTTTGTTGTCATCCCCTATTGAGATATAAGGACCATTAGTTTCTTGATGAAGCTTCTCTGACCCTGACAAAGCTTCCTTCCCTCATGCAATGTGATTGGCCCCAGCTCTCCAGATGCAGCTTTCTGGTCTGGGGCCGTAAAAGTTCCCAGGCTCGTTCAGTCACTACTTTTCAGACTTAGCGGGTACCTGAGAACATGTGAGTTGCTCTACCCTGATGACTGACTGACCCCATCCAGAGACACTAATTGCCCCTGAATACTTATCACATATCCTTGCAATGTTAGGGCAAATTAAACCTCTTCCTTTGTTAAATGTTCAGTGACGTTTGATGCCTCATTTTGCTCCGGCAACAAACCTCAACTAAAAGGTAGTAGCTTTAAATCCTGCTTACAATATTCAGAGAGGGCAGGAACTATCTTGCTTATATATTTATTTCCTGCATTTAACACAATGCCAGGCTCCTTAACTTAGCATTCAAAGCTCTCCACAATCTGACCTCAGCATCTCAATCTAGGCTCAAAGCTCATTTGCATGAATCCTTCAGTCTAGCCACTCTTTGATCATTCCTGCCAATGCACCTTTGCTTCTACTGTGCCTGCTACATGGAATACCCTCTCCTTTCCTTATTGCTTATCCAAATGTCCTTCATGACCCAGCCTATATCATTTACCCCCTGTAAAAATACTCCCAACTACCCCATTATGAGATATCCTAGAGTCTCTGGGTTGAAAGGGATCTCAGGGGTCATCTAATTCAACTTTTGCCTGAAACATGTTCTCTGCCCTCCTTTGAATGTTTATATTATTCATTTAGTACTTGGTATAAATTTGCATTATTTAACTTTTCATGTGCGACAGTCTGGTCTCCAATATAAGAACTGTTTTTTCTTTGTATTCCTATAGTACAGATTACGGTGCTGGGCACATAGAAATAGATATTCTTTGAATATTTATTGAATGGATGAATGAATATGAACACTGAATAGCATGCAGTAAAGGGCCCATTTTTACAAAAGAAATTTTAATATCTCCTTGAAATGAATGTCCCTGTAGTCAACCCTTGATCATTTTTGGCTACATTGTTGGCTTATCTGGAGAAAAACTTGTTTGAAACTTTATTAATAGCTTCTACCTAATTTCTTGCTGTTGTTTGAAATCTCTTCCTATTTAATGGGTGCCTTCATAGGGAAGGCTTTAAAACTAAAGAATTTAACTGAATCTCTTTCTAGCGGAGGGACTGCTGAGCTTAGTCTGAGAGACAAAGCTGTCAAGTTCCAGCATGGAGGGGGTTAAAAGGAAGAGCTGAACAGTAGAGATGGACGGAAAATTCCAAAGGCATCTAGGGCTAAGCTTTCACTAGGTGACGTCATTGCTTACTTCATTTAAAGGAGTTCCCAGATTAGATACATTCTGATCAAATTCAAATACACACAGTAATTTCAAAGGTGATTTGGGGAAATTCTGCCAGCTCTGTAGAGCAATGCCTTTTGGTTAAAACTTGGGTCTTGGAAGGATTACACTTTATAGGAAGCTACCAACTCCCTCTCCCCAAGTCACATCAAGTCTTTTGCCAAGTCAGGTCAAGCATTTATTAAGCACCTAATATGTGCCAGCCAGTTTTCTAGCACTGGAGACACAAAGAAGGTACAAAGAGTACCAAGCCCCTGGCTTTGGGATGAACATGGCTATTCACATTTACTACCATCTGCTCTAACAATACCTGGGACTTGCCATCAATCCTGCTAGGCTTTCCTATCCTCCCTTCATCTTAACCCTCCTCTTTATGTTTTCTTCTCTAGTCATAATGTGATCTCTTCGTGAATGGGGACTGTTTTAATTTTATAATTTGAATTCTCAGTGCTTAGTGTGGTGCTTGGCATATAATAAGTGTTTAGTTAATGCTTTTCCAGTCTGTGCCATGCCATGAATAATAAGTGATATATGAGCTGTACAGAAAATAAGGGTCTGAAAATTCAGAGAAGGGAGAAATCACTCTGGGCCGATATTGTCAGGGAAGGCTTCAGGGAAAAGATGGAACTTCAGTTGGGCCTAGAAAAGTACTAGGATTGGGAAATAAGGAGAAGGGAAAGGACATTCTAGGTTTGGGAATATCATGAGCAAATTGGTAGTGGGGGGGATAGAAACGTGTAACCCCTGTTTAAAGGCAAATTAGGGCACTGAACCTAATTAGAAGGAAAGATTTCTTTCTGCCAAGAGAGAAAAATAGAAAAGGAAAAGATGGCAAGAAGAAGACAGCGCCTTACTACACCAGCCAATCTACCATATCACTGGAGTTTAATAAAAGTTCACCTTTTGGTAGCACTTCAATGTTTACAAGGTATTTTCCCTGCAATACTCCTAGGAGATGCATAGTGCAAATATGACTAGCTGTCTTTTAACAGATTAGTAAACCAGAGAGCTGAGAGGTCACAGGACTTGTCAGTCACACAGTCAAGTAACCTCAGATTGGAAATCCATATCTGGGTCTCCCCTGATCGTAGGACCAGCCCTTTTCCCACCACTTATTTCAAACTCTTGAGTTTTGTTTTTCCAGTTAGTGACTTCCTTCAGACAAGATGTAAGCTGCAGTTTCCAATAAACATGATTTACATTTGCCATTCAGTCTGCTTTTCAACTCGAGTCAGATGAAATCTTCCAGAGGCTGGAGCTGAAGTAGCCCTTTATTTAGTAAACACAACTCTAAATTGTAAAGACAGCTCTGTTTTTTGAGGTCCACTTCCCTCACTCCACCCAAAGTATCAGGTCAATCTTTATGCTAAGATACCATTAAAAATATGGGAAGCTTATATTTGTTCCATGACATAGAGATCCAGCATCTGGCAGCCCCTCCATAAGGACCATATTCCTGTTGAGGAAATCTCTCAGACTTAACTGTCAAATCAAGTCAACTAGCATTTACTAAACACCTACTATGTGCTAGACACTGTGCCAAGCTCTGAGGATAAGAAAAGGGATGAAAATTTGTCCCCGCTATGAAGCCCACAGTCTAATGGAGAGGAAATATACAAACAACTACACATTATCAAACATATATGCAGGAAAAATAGGTGATGATCTCAGAGGGAAGGCACTAAGATTAAGGAAGACTGGGAAAATTAAGAGTTAAAAGTCAATAGTTAATAAAGATTTATAAAGTGACGATTGTGTGCCAGGTACTGTGCTAAGGGCTGGGGATACAAACACAAAAACAGAATGACAGTCCCTTAGTGAGCTTACAATCTAGTGAGGGAAGACAACACACAAAAGAAAGGTAAAAAGCAGTGGGTAATTCTCTGGCTGGGAGGTGGTACTGATGTGAGGACATCTGGGGGTACATCAGTCAGAGAAGTCCCAAAGTAGGACAGCCAGGTGAGAAATGAAATGTTTGAGCTGAGCTCTGTCCTCAGGTGGAGGTTAGGAGCCTCAGCCCCATCCTCCAATCAGAGAGGCAGAGGATAGTGATGTGGTAGAGCACCAAGGCTGATGAGATCTTGCAGGATGATAAGGTTATCCTAATAGGAGCTTCCTGGGGCCTGTAGAGAAGTCAGGTGGTGAAATTCCAAAGAGATCTGAAGAGAGTCAGAGAAGCCGGGAAGTGGAACTGAGGAGGGAGAAACAGAGAGAGAGAGAGAGACAGAGAGAGAGAAAGACAGACAGACAGAGACACAGATACAGAGAGAGAGACAGACAGACAGAGACAGAGACAAAGAGACACAGACAGACACACAGAGAGACAGAGACTGACAGACAGACAGACAGACACACACGCACACACACTCACACTCTAAGAGAGAGACAGAAAGATATAGACAGAGACAGAGAGATGGAGACAAAGACACACACGCACACATAGACAGAGACAGAGAGACAGAAAGATACAGATAGAGACAGAGAGAGGGAAACAGATACACAGAGAGAGACAGAAACAGAGAGACAGAGACAGAGAGAAAGAAACAGAGACAGAGAGAGACAGAAAGATAGAGACAGAGATAGAGAGAGAGACAGAGAGAGACAAAGAGACAGAGAGAGAGAGACAGAGAGAGAGAGAGACAGAGAGAGAGAGAGGAGAGAGAGAGAGAGAGAGAGAGAGAGAGTCGTAGAGTTAGTTCCAGGCATGAGAGACAACCAGTGAAAAGGCATGGGGTTGGAAGATGGAGTGTGGTATATGAGGAACACCAAGGAGGCCAGTGTCTCTGGACCCTAGCATCTGTGGAGGGGTGTAAGGTGTAAGAGAATTGGAAAGGTAGGATTAGACTAAGTTATAATGGAGTTTAAAAGCCAGAGGATTTTATATATGACACTGGATGCAATGGAGAGCTATTGGAGTTTGTTGAATACGATTATGAGAGTCAGATTTGAACTTTAAGAAGATCAATTTGACAAATGGGTGGAGGATAGGCTGAAGTGGGGAGAACTTGGGAACCATTCACTTCTGTACAAGTCATTCAACCACAGGCATTTATCCAATGTCAACTATGAATGAGGCAATGTTCTAGGCTCTGGGGACATAAATTCAAAGAATAAAATAATTCCTATTCACACAGGATTTACAATCTAATATCACTTTCCTTCCTATTTTCTCAGAGGATTCCAGGCACTGAAGCCCTCTGTGATTTGTCTAAGAATGGCTCAGGATTCTTGAGTTACTCCAACTCTTCTAGGAAGGCTTGCCCTCTGAAAAATTGAGCAGAATAACTAGAGTTTTGGCCCAAGGACCTGAATTTAGAGAGTCCTATGCCCCATGGCTAAAAGTACTTGCAGTCCTTCTGCAGAGAGTTTGTACTTAGTGTAAAAAAAATACACGCACAAATATGAGTATGTGTGTAGTTAAAATAGTAATTCCCTACGTGGCCTGCTTCCTCCCCTGGTGACCACATCCCAGGTGAGTGCTGCCTCTCTACCTGTTCCGACTACACTTCCCTGTAGCAATGTTTCACTTCACTTGTTTCTGGATGAAGTCTGAGGTGCCCTAGGAGCAAAAATTACTGGTTATAGATGGTACTGGATCATAGAATTTAGCACTAGAAGGGACCCTATTCCACTCCCCTCAGGGAAGTTTCTCCAAGACATGCCTTTCTCTGTCTTTTGCCCCTTCCTTCCCTCCACTCCAATCCCTCAGGTACTAGTGCTCTTCTGTTATGATATGTTTTCCCTCAAAGCAACAGCAACGTCAGTAGCAGTAGCAGCAGCAGCAACAACTCTACTTATTGGCAAGGAAAGATCTGTAACCAGTCCCTTACTCCTTACTGCAATTATAAACCATTGTGTTTCTCCTAGGGACATTCAAACTTAAATCCTTATAACTGCTTGTGGGATGAAGGACCTGTGCCCTGGTGAAGGAGTTTCAGTCCTTGGTGATCATCTGGGCTGGGGAGGTATTTAGGAGACTAGGATCCTCACTGGAGTCTCCTCAAATCACACCACATAGAATGCTACAAGCTTCAGCTTGGTAAGGATGGCTCTGCTTTGTGAGCCAGCAGCTGTGCTCCATTCCCAGATGTTGAAAGTCAGTAGCATTTCCCTCTATGCTAAGTTGAGGATACTCTTAATGAAGTCATTAATCCACACTTCCAGATCCTTTTGGGGTTCATTCTGTCAGTGGGAAAAAAGTGTTCTCCTCAGAATGAACTAAGGGCCGTTTTTGTCTCTTAATTACCAAATTAGGCTGTCAGATCTACTGCATTTGAGAGATAAAGTGAAAACCAAAGATGTCTCTGGGCTTCAGGTTTTTTCAAGTAGCATTAGGCATTTTCCAATCCTCTCTCCTGCAAAAGCTCAGCTCTTTATTGGTTGAGTGGCCTACTCTTTCTTGCCTGCTAGTACCTCCTGGGAGCTAGGAAAAAATAGCCATTCAGAGATCCCAGTGAATAGTAACTGTTGGTGCTGGCTTCTGTCAGAATGATGAAGGAATGTATGTTTGTCTTTGGAAACTCATCCTCCTCGTATGCAGTCTCCTGTCATACTATCTCTTGCTGCCCAGTGCTCTTCAGTGTGGTTGCCCCAATAAGGTCTTCCTTCCCCTGAGCAGTGCCTTAAGTGGGAGAGACTATGACTTTATTCTAGGATGTCAACATTTAAGGGGGCCCGCTAGCATGTACAATTCTTCTGCAGCTTAGGAACAAATATCTAGCTTAGTAGCTAGTTAGTAAGAATAATTAGCTAAACTAACAAGCTACCAGATGGTGTGTTTCTTTTTTACCTTAAAAACAAGACTCCAGCTGAGTTCCTCTCTGGCCTCCCTCACCCTTAATCCCCTACCCCCTGTAAAAGAGCTGTCCCCCCAACAGTAACCTAATGTTTTCCTGGGATCCCTTTCTTCTCCAACCTCAACTAAATTGCCCTGGGCAACAAAAATGCTGGGTTCAGATGTAGCAGAGACAACCATAGATCTTTCCTGGCCACTTATTACCATAAAATACATTTGCCCAAAATCTCATCTTCTTAAAGTCTAGCTCTTAGCTTGGAGTTAATTGAACAAATCCATGCTATGGTGTTAGTGGAAGTGAATTAACTTCTTGGGTTCCCCCCTAGAGGCCTTTGGAAATAATTTCTTGTATTTCAGTTGTTTTAGTCAAGTCCAAAGATACTGGAGTGGCTTGCCATTTCCTTTTCCAGCTCATTTTACAGATGAAGAAACTGGGGCAAAAAGGGTTAAGTGATTTGCCCAGGATCACACAGCTAGTAAGTGTCTGAGGCCTGATTTGAACTCAAGAAGATGGGTCTTCCTGACCCCAGGTCCAACACTGTGTCACCTAGTTGCTCCATCCAGAAATAATGCCTTAAAACTTAAAGGAGTGACTCTTACGATAAGGCAATATGACAGGCTATAGAAGAAGAAATTTAAGACCAGAACATAACTCTTTTAAATACTCCATGAAGGTAGATGCTCCCTACATTATTACATCAGACCTTGATGGTGGTATGTGTGAATTCCATGACATCACTTACACACAAGGAATTGTTTATAATCGCTTGCTGGGATTTCTCTAATTAAGAACTGATCTCTATTTATAAACTACTCCCTTGGTGGTACAGGGTATAAGCCATGACAGCAATCTGAGAGCAGGGAGGTAGAACAATCGATCGATCCACAATCATTTATTAAGTGGCAGGCACTATCCTACAGGTTCTGGTGATTCAAAGACAAAAATGGTACAATCTCTTCCCTCTAGGACCTTACATTCTAAGGAAGCATGTGGAGCAGAATTATCCACTGGTCATTGTCTTCAAAGTCTATCTTTTGCTTCAGTTTGACCAATGAATGGGCTGGCAGCCAGCAGGAGCCCACCAGGAGTCAAGTCAGCACTAGAACAGAAGCTTGGGTTAAACTTAGAATGGTATCAGTGTAACAGAGCTTTAGTAGAGCATCATACCAACCTAGGCTGCCAGTCTGAGGCCATGTGATATTTACCAAGTTAGGATGGTGGCAGTCAGAAAACAGGTAGAACACAACATCCGATTTCTACTCGTTATCTGTAGGACTGATTGTAGAGATATTGGGCACCTTCAGAAGCAGGGCACAGCTGGATGTGATGAGTTGTCCTCTGGCTTGATATGTCAAAGCATGTACCTCCTTCTGCAAGCATGCCATTTGGCAAGGACCATCATCAACAGTGTTCTAGGGTCTGGAATTCCTTATCCTAACATCATCTCTTCCACCAGACTCCACTCAAACCAAGACTTTCTTTTTTTATTAACAACAACAAACAGCAGCAGCAACAACAAGCATTTATCTAGAGCTTTAAGGTTGGCAAAACTTTACATGAGCCTGGATAAAGTATTCTTCCTCTATGTGGCACTTCTGTAAAAGTCACCTTGCTTCGAAGGAAGGTTGACATCTTGTAGAAGTTGCTTGATAAAGTCAAGGTGGGGACATGATACATGCCTAACCCAAAGGTCAGTGTGATCCTGCAGAAAGAGTTGTAGCCTGAGAATTGGAGTCCTAACTCTAATACCCAAAGTAGTAGACTATATGGGGAAGAGAAGAGGGGGCACCACATGAGTTAAGAAGGCCTGGGTTCAAATCCTACTTCAGACATTTGCTAGCTCAGAAACACTAGGTAAATCACTTAAGTTCCCTGTGCCTTAGTTTCATTATCTATATAACAACAATTTCTTAAGTACCTACTATGTGCCAAGTACTGTGCTAAGTTCTTCAGTAGGGCTATTGGCACACACACCTGCCCCCCACATCTTGGTCAGTGTTTAGTTTTCCCATCTTACTTATAGGAAGGACCTTCCCCAACAACATCCCTTCCTCCTTCCCCCACTCTTACCTAAGCCTGTTTTCTTCTTGTTGTAACCCTTTCTTAACTAAGTTTTCATAGAAGATAGAAATTTAATTTAATAGATAAATTTAATAGATAGAAATGTTTTCTATCTACTTTGAAGTACCTGAGAAGGAACATGTTTGAACTGAAGCAGGAAAGAACCAAGACAGATAGACAGAAGTTAATAGAATCATGAGTGTTAGAGCTTGAAAAGCCCTCAGGGGCTACCTAGTCTAGTCCTCTCAGTTTATAGGTAAGGAAAATGAGGCCAAGAAAGGGTAAAAGACTTACCCAAAGTCACCTAACTTGCAACTTAGAAATGTAATTTGCACTTAGACCTTCTGTCCCCTGAATCAATGTTTTCCAAGATGGCAGAGTATTGTGATGAAAAGGGCAGTAGGGCAGAAGATGTGTGTTCTATTGCTGTTCCCTCATTGACTAGCTGTGTCACCTTGGGCAACTAACTTTCTCTGGGCATGAGTTGCCTCTTCTGTACAAATGAAAGTTTGTCAACATTTTTTTTTCTGTCATGGACTTTTTTTTTGCAATATAGTGAAGCCTGTGGATCCCTTGTCAGAAAAAGTTTTTAAATGCATAAAATCTAAAAAAACCCCACAAAACTTCATAGGATTACAAGAGAAACCAAATGCTAATGAAAATAATGATGCATTATTTCCTCCATCTAATTTCATAGATCCCTTGGAATCTGTTTACAGATTCTTTGGGGGTCCATGGATTTCAGGTTAAGAACTCCCCCACCCCAAGCTAAACTTCCTAAGTTTGTCCTTTGCTGGATTTAGTGCATCTGCTTGGAGTTTCAACCACCTGTACTCTCAGGAATTAATGAAACTAGGGATTTCAATGATCACCTAAGTTTTTCTCTAGAATTTTATATGCCCCGAGTGACTCATGGGATTTCAAGGGCCATGAGGGTCACACTGTACCCCAGGAAGCCATGATTTATGAATAAGCTGCATGGGGTGAGGTTACAGAAAAATGGAGTCACCTTTGATTTGGTAAAGAACAGTTTTGGGGACTGTTTATTGGGAAGACACTGAATTCTTTTTCTGTTCAGCATGAAGCACATAACAAAGTTCACTCAGAAGTTCCCTTCCCAATAGGTGTAACAGGTTTCTGTGGAGCTTGGAGCAGAAAAGGTTGATTATTTCTACTGTATCAAAGTTGCAGTCGGGAGATAGTATAGCTCCAGTGCCCCAAGATCCCTATGTTAATGAGGAAAGGATGTTTGAATGAATTTTGCAACCACCTCGAGATAGTCTAAAGTTCTTTGGAGAGCCCTCAGTCCTCTAAGCTCAAAGCAAAAGTAGCAGTCAGCAAAATTCTGAAGCTGAGAACTAGTGGATTCTTCATATTTATGAGATAGGGTTAATTAATTTCCTAAAACAGACTTGCTTCTCTATAATACTGGTTTTGGGAGTGGACCATGCTGAAATACAGACCTTTCCTTCACCATTTGTCAGCCCCAAATTTCAGTCCTGGTACAGCAGGGATGGAGGAGGAGTAGCTGCCATGAACAAATATCACATTTGGAAGCAGTGATTGAATTTTTCATCCCTTTTCTAGGTTAAGCATGGAGGTTATTTTTGGCTTAGTGCCTCCTTTGGATGCCAAGGGGATGATGAAAAATATATGTAACCTGACTTCTTCAATAGAAAACCTATCTAGGAGGCAGTGGTAGAGAAGAGATCTAAGTGGGGAGGGCTAATTTTCTTTGGTATCATAAAGGCTCAACCTGAGAGAGGGACCAGGCTCCCTGCAATCAGGTGATCAGCCAGCAAGTCTTTGCTAAATCCCTACTATGTGTGGGGCACTGTGCCTCTTGCTTTAGGGACCCTGTGGTAGAATGGGACATGACAGCTGCTCCCTATTGCTTCTGGGCTAAAATATAAACACTTTAGGATTCAATAATGTTGACAATCTGGTCCCAATCTCTCTGGCCAGGCTTTTCTTCCTCTAAATTTCAGCTAAATTTGACTCTTTGCTTTTTGCCAAACTCAACATTGTGTCTCCTGGGTCTGATCATTCACAGTGCCATTGATCCATGCATTCCTTCTTCAACTAACTCTGCCGCTGAGTCCTTTTCTTTCTTAAAGGCTCAGCTCAGTTGACACCTCCTTCAGAAAGCCTTCCATGATCCAATTCATTTACCAAATTACTATTATTTATCTGTATACATGTCATATCCCCTCAGGAACGGAGAGAGAGAACAGTGTTTAATCTGTCAAGTCACTGACCAATATGGTAAGTCAGATGAGAGTTGAGATGAAGGTGTCAGAGGAGACAAGCATATGCTACCTTTGGATACCTCTTTGCTACGGGGAATTGTTTTATAGGCATTGGCTGAAAGAGCTTTGGGAGAGAGGCTTAATAATCACTGTGACCTCTGTGGGCAGAGTAGCAAGTGACCAAATGACCTTACCTGGAAATTATAGTGTATCTCTAGTAGGAGGCCAAAAGAGCTAACTCAAAAGAGTTGTAGCCCTCCCATGTAAAAGGAAGGCTTACTAACAATACCATCTCCAATGGCTGGTGGACAAAGCATTAAGTGCCTCTGAACACTTCTGTGTAACTAAGGACCAGTTGGGGAAGAGAAGTGACAGCAAACAGGGAACACTGTGAACTCTGGAAACATGTGATTTCTCTGCATATTCACGTACCGCCAAATTAATAGTTCACTATATTTGTGAAATAGCAAACTCTAGATTTATGAGGGGATGTTCTTATTATTTTTATTACATTAAAATGCTTTTGCCTTAAAATAAATATGCTCTCTGTGTCACGAGTGAAAGTCAGCACAATGGTGATTGCTTTTGAGATATGGTTTAGAAAAGATTCTAATCCACAAAGTACCTAGAACCTGGTTTAGGTCACTTTCGGGGTGGGGGGAAGGGAGGTGAAGTCCTCAGCTTTACAGAAGTTCTTTGAGGGTCTACTTTTGTCTTTGCACCCTAGTTTCTTACACATAGGGACTGGGACTGTATCTGTGATTTCACTGGCCTTGCGGAATCCAGGTGAGGAAACCCTCTACCAGTACAGGGGAGTGACTTCTTCGTAGGTCAGTCTTAGCAATTCCATTGAATGACTTAACCAGGCTCATACAGCTAGTGTATACATGTCTGAGGCAGGACTTTAACCTAGGTCTTCCAGAGTTAAAGGCTTAAGGCTTTCAGACCAGCTCTCATGCTACCTGACTTGAATCTCTGCCCTACTTTACTTCCTTTCAAATGTTATTAAATGTTAATTGCCATGGGAAGGTTTTACAGCTTTGAATGCACTAGTCCAGAAGAAACAAAAACTCTGGCTTGTGTCTCTGAATAAGAATATTTGGAGATGAAAGGGATGGGC
Organism: Trichosurus vulpecula; assembly: GCF_011100635.1. Lineage (NCBI taxonomy): Eukaryota > Metazoa > Chordata > Mammalia > Diprotodontia > Phalangeridae > Trichosurus > Trichosurus vulpecula. The sequence goes on along the minus strand of NC_050574.1, from coordinate 310,599,013 downwards.
AGTCCCACCCTTTCATTTGACAAATGAGGAGTCTGTAGCAGACCACAGTGGTGTGACTTACTAACGTCAAACAATGAGTTTATGAAAAAGCTGTGATAAGAATCCGGGTCTCCTAGGACAGAGCTCTTTCCACTTACTAGATTATCACCTAAACCTGTAGCATCTGGCATCCCCAGGTGGCCTCATATCTAAATTTACCCAGGGCTAATTCTGCTATACTTCCCAAATCATATGAGAGAGGGCACATGCTCAATGCCACAGCTGTAGATGGGCCAAAAATAGCTTTCCATGTCTATCTGGCAACATCTGCATGCCTGTGGTTATGACTGCCGCCACAACCCTTTCCCTCCTTTTCCAAGAGATAGCTAATGTTTGTGAAAAGATTTCAACGGTGAAAGCCCCATATTTAGCTGACCCAAGGCTGTGAGTGGTATCTGGAGCTGCATTAAAAACAGTTCAGACCAGTGACACCAGTTGTTCTATTTTGTTTTGTTTACACAGACATCTGTACACAGAAGCCAGGGACCAGGATGGGGAGTTGGGAGAGATAAGGCACAATGTTTTGCTGGCTCTAGAAAATAAAGAAAAAGACCTAGGAAATCTCTGTATATATGCTCCATCAGTTCTTCCAATGAGGTCAGACTGGTGAAATAAGAGTGCTGCCAAACAAGCTTCTTTCCAAAACATTGTCACATCGATGATCTCATTTATCCACAGTATTTCCAGTGGAGGTGGGATGAGTCATGTCTATCATGGAAAGAGAACTGAGCTTAGTGTTAGAAGGTCAGAATTCAAATGCTACCTCAAGTACCACGTGACCTTGGGCAAATCACAGTCTCCCAGAGCCTCCATTTTCTCATTTGTAACGTGGGGGTATTTTTATTCAGTTGTTTTTTTTTAGTCATATCTGACTCTTTGTAACCCTATTAAGGATTTTCTTGGCAAAGACACTGGAGTGGTTTGCCATTTCCTTTTCAGGCTCATTTTACAGATGAAGAAACTGAGGCAAACAGGGTTAGGTGATTTGCCCAGGGTTACACAAGCTAGTAAATTTGTGAGGCCAGATTTGAACTCAAAAAGATGAGTCTGAGTAAACGTAAAATGAACTGGAGAAGGAAATGGTAAATCACTCCAGTATATTTTTGCCAAGAAAACCCCAAATGAGGCCATGAAGAGTTGGATGTGACTGAAACGACTGAACAACAACAGCAAAACAACTTGCCTTTGCATTGATCTCAAGTGCCTGGAGAATAGCCTGACCTCTCTTTCTTAGCTTTCCTGGCTTTTTTTCAAGACTCAGATCAAATCCTATCTTCTGATGGAGACCTTTCCTACTCCATGCCCCACTTCCCCCCACTGCCTCGGTAGTGCCTTTTTTTCTTAGATGATCTTTCATCTACTCTCTATATATCTTGTATATACCTACTTATTTACATGTTGTGTCCCTCATTAGAATGTGAGCTCCTTGAGGGTGAGGACTCTTTTTTGCCTTTCCTTGTATTCCCAGCATTTAGCACAGTCTGGCACAGAGTAAGCACTTGATAAATGCTTGCTGCTTTGCTTTATAACCCCATAGTGCCTTGCACATACTATGCACTTCAAAAATGCTTGTGTACTGACTATGAAACTCCCTGAAATCCGTCTGGAGCCCTTACATTCCTTCAAAGCCTGGGAGACCTTGACACCTACCAAAAAGTAGTCTCCTGGTGCCGGTCTCCACCCCTGTCAAAGAAACCAATAGAAACAGGGCTCGCCAACTTGGCACCATAAACAGAGCTATCAGGGAAACTCATGTCTTGTGTGTATGAGAGGATACTCAGTGTCATAACATACACCCTTTATTTTGGATCAGTCTTAGTTTCTACTCATTGTAGTCGTTTTGGATCAGCTCACAATTACTGGCCAGGAAAAATGAATGAGTTAGTCTATTTCTACAGTGTTCTCCTTGAGAAGAAGGCCTCATCCTGTCTATAAAGTGCTCTTCCCACTGAACTGTGATTATTATCACCATCTCACAAACTCTGAGAGTTTGAGCAGATTGTTTAGTCACTGAACAAATTAAGGCACACCTGGGCCTAGAACTCGGGTCTCCTGACTCCTAGACCAATGTTGTCCTCTAGACTCCTTAGATTGTTTTCCTATCCTATTCTGTCTTCTCTCCAAGAAACCCAGCCAGTCCATTCTGCCCTAAGGTTACACTTGTTTTTTCCTATTAGATTGCATACTCTTTCAGAACAGGGATTAGGTGGGGTTTTTTTATCTCTGCCTCCCTAGTACTGAGCATTGCATCTAGTACATAATAGATGCTTAATATGGCTTTGATGGAATTGAATTATTTTCCCACAGGGAGTACATTTTATGTATAGGGAGATCATTGCAGCAAAAAATAGGTATTTTGCAAATTTTCTGAGAACATTTTTAAAGCAAAGCTAAAACCTGCCCAACACAACTAACATCTAGACAATCCATTTCTTTTGGTGGGAAATAGCAGTAGACTAGGAATTGAAAGAACTTGTCAGCTTTGCGACTTTGGGCAAATCACCAATATCTCTGGGCTTCCCTGTCCTTCTCTGTCAAACAAATCCCTAAGGTCCCCTCTAGATGTAACACTTTAATTGAATTTTAAAGTGGATACAACAGAGACTCAGAATGTGCTTAGATTTTTGTAACCCTATCAGAAATAAACTCCTCCTCCTTTCTCCTCCTCCTGCTCCTTCCTTCCTCTGCTTTCCTCCTTCATCCTCCTCTCTCCTTCCTCCTCCTCCTCTTCCTCCCATTCTTCTTCTTCTTTTCCTCCTTCTTCCTCTTCTTCTTCTCTCCTCTTCTTCTTCCTCCTCCTTTTCCTCTTCTTCCTCCTCTTCCTCCTCCTCTTCTTCTTCCTCCTCCTTGTCTTCTTCCCCTTTCTCCTTCTTCTTCTTCTTCTTCTTCTTCTTCTTCTTCTTCTTCTTCTTCTTCTTCTTCTTCTTCTTCTTCTTCTTCTTCTTCTTCTTCTTCTTCTTCTTCTTCTTCTTCTTCTTCTTCTTCTTCTTCTTCTTCTTCTTTTTTCCTCTCCCTCCTTCTCCTTCTGCTTGAAGTTGGATTTTCAGAGTATTTTCCATAGTCAATTCTTCAATAAATGAGAGAGGAGATTTAGGCCAAAGAAATCTCATGGAAAATTATGAATTCAATGATTTGTCTTTGGCATCCCATCCCCTTTCCATATTTCTTTCTTTACACCACTCCTTCATCCCCCTGTATTGGCAACCAAAAATGGGCTCCTTAGCACTTAGTCAACAAGTGCCCTTGACTAGTTTGGTTTTTTCCCCTGAACTGAATGCTGTTTGTATGTTGGACTGGAGTAAGCTTGTCGGCCCCTTCACCTTGCTTCCCTTGCTTAAGCTGATGGAAAGAACCTGTGCTTTCCCAGTCAACCCCTTCACCTTGCTTAAGCAGATTGAAAGAACCTGTGCTTTCCCCAGCGTACCTTACACCCCCGCAGAAGCTGGATGGTTAAAAGCAGCTCCTGTTGGAGCCAGAGGCTGCTATAGCTATAGCCACAGCTGAAGCAGGAGCTGCCAGTAGCAGAGCTGACCTACGGGAGGAAGCTGAACAAAGACTTCAGGCCAGTGGGTAATCTTTTTACCATAGAGGAGGAAGCATGATTTTGCTTTATGCAATCATGCTTCTCTGTAGCCTCCTGGTTACTCTTGTAAGGCGTACTTATTGGGCCTGGAAACTTTTCATTAATATGTCAAAATGGGGATGCTGGTTCATGGGTTGGTTACTGTGGAGCCTAAATATATGTTTTGATTCTTCTGCCTTCTACTTTGAGAGTTTCTTATATCTGGCGGTTCCGAACCTTTCAGACATGTTTATGATCCTCTTTGAGATTATAAACTCTGCCCTCCTAATACACCCCCCACCCCAAGTCCACAAAATTTGCACATCTTATATCCTGTTTCATGGTTTAGTACCTCCTAGCCTTGGGTACTCAGTGTTCTCACTTTGCCACAGGATCCTTCTCTTGGGGATCAATGAAAACTGTTAAACCCATTTCATATAGTGGGGTTGGGAATTTACTACATCTCCTTCCCTTGGGCATTTATATTTTAAAGGAGGACCATGGAGGGATTAGTGCTTACCCTTAAAGGAGTTGCTTTCATGATGGAATGATGTTATTTCAGCCATCAGTAGGGTAGATATTTGAATGGCAGAAGGACGTTTTCAACATCTATGAAATCTCAGAATACAGCTGTTTCTTTACCCTGCCATCCTTCTCATCCTATGTTTTAACAGGACAATTGTGTATGTATTAAGGGAAAGGGGAGCCTTTGGCTAATTCTGTGTGATACTGACTAAATCAGTCCATCATACATACAAACTGAAGTGTTAAGAAAGCCTTGTGACTATGTCCCTCCACTATACTTACGAGCCATACCCCTCATTGGGTAAGCAGCTGAGGTTGTCACTCTTTGGGCATATGCCAGGGCAACTCTAGGTCTCATGGCAAATAGGTGGCCCAATTCTTCTTTGGAGAAAAGAGGATTCTCTGTGTTTTCAGGATGAAAATTCTCTCTCTGGCTATGGAGAACTGGGCCCAACCATTGTGTTTGCTCAGAAATCTCTGTTTTTAACATTTTCTCTAGTCAACACAAACAAAATACATTTTTAATGAAAGAGCCAACAAAAACATCTTCCTGAGATATCAGGAGTTGAGGAGCAGCAATCTCCACGGGGACAGCTAAGTAGACGTGCTCTTTAGTGATATCATTGAATACAGATTTTTTTCTAAGTACTTATTGACTTTAAAAAATCATTTCAGCTACTTTTAAAACAAACAACTCACTTCAGGTTCAGCCAGAAGTTAAAGACCTTGAGGCCCAGTGTGGGTTCTGGCTTCCAAGTTCTGTTAAGTTTGCAAGAATGATTGCTGATTAGAAGATGACCTCAGATTTGGAGCTTTTGTAATTCCCTTCTGCACAATTATTGTTGTACTGAGTTTGCTAATAAGAGTTCAGGATAAGAAATTCTGGCAGCTGTGGAACTCTTTTTTTTCCATAACAATAAACCACTAAAAACAGACAACCAAGACTGCTAGGTAGGCTAAGACAGTCTCCTTCTTACAAACCAACAATGAAAGATGATGGAAAACTGTTTTGCTTTATCCCCCTAAACTGGCTCATCAAGCAGAAGGCAAGCTTTGATTTCATGTTGAGAGGGTGGGCCCGTTGTTAAGGGAAATAATTGACCTATCCTGGTGCTTGGCTTTGGCTCACAGGGTTCACATCCCGCTGGCCTAAAACTGTACATGTTACTAAGACGATAAATATCATTAAATAAAGGAATGAAGAACAATCTGCTATCTTCTCCTGTGGAGAAGCATAAACAAGATAAAATCAACAGGAGATCTATCTGCATTAGGGGAAAAAAACTCACAACTATTTACATAGTCCTTGGCAAGGATTCTGCAACACTCTGCCATCCATTCTGCTGCATGGATGAGACCCATTTCTCACTCTGGAGGATGGGTTCAACTCTTTAAAATCTAGACTAAACAGCAGGGGTGGGTGGAGCAGTGGGAACGCTGTTATGGTTTTTGGAATTTCTTGAAGCTCTTGAGCTGTGGATCCAAACATAAAATCCTAAAGCATTAGAGCTGGAAGAGTCCTTTGTCCTACTCCATGTCCTACTCATTGTATAGATGAGGATATTGAGGTCCAGAGAAACTAATACCCCCATAATTTAGTGGCAGAATGCAGTGAGAGAGGATTGCCTTTGGAGTTAGAGAATAGGAGTTTAAATCTGAGCTCTGCCATTCACTGGCTAATGTGCCTTCAGCAAGGGACTATTTCTGTGGGCCTCAGTTTCCTTATTTGTAAAACGAAAGTGTTGGATTATATGACTTCTAAAGTCCCTGACAGCTCTAAGTCTATAGTCCTTTAAACTAGTTCTCCAGACTTTCAGGCTAGTGTTCTTTTTATAGAAGTCCCAATACTTGTAATCCATTTCTAGGAATTAAGTTTTATTCTAAAAAAAAATTAACAATACAGAACAATACATACTTCACACTGTATCATGCTTAATAAAATCCTCTACAACTATATAGGACCTTTACTTTCCAAAGTGCTTTGATAATGATTGTTACAGTCATTTTTATTTTTTCCACTCTGTTAGCTAGTTAGGGTAGGTATTAATATTCTCCTTTGACAAGTAAACCAAAGCCTAGTGAGGTTAAGTGACTTTCCCAAGGTCACACAGCTAGTTGGCAACAAAGTAAGAACTAGGATCTCACTTTCTGGCTCAGTCTATTTTGACTCTTTGTCCAAAGACCCAAGGACTTAAGAAGCCCTGGGTATCAGCATTTCCTTTTCTGAATCACCTTGAGAGAGATATGAGGCCATGATCATGCTGGGCTCCATGGTGCTCTGACAGGCCTTGCCCTGTCAGTAAGAGGGGTGAAGGTAAAGATACTGGCAATGAGCAGGACAGAGTCAGCACAAAGGCACATTGAGTCGTCTCTACTGAGAGAGTACCTGTGGAGTGCTTGATGAGAATGATTTCTCCTGCTAAGCCGTTGCTCCCTAGTGAGAGAAGACAGTCACATCTGGGATTTAGTCCTCTCTTTCATTCAAGGACTCTAGCCAAAATATTTCAGCAAAGATGGCCTTACACATAGGCAGAGCAGGTGACTGCTTACTTTTATGATCTGATTAACTGCCTATTCCATTCATTCAATGAATATTTATTAGGCACCTACTATGTGCCAGGCACTGTGCTAAGTGCTGGGGATACAGAAAGAGGCAAAAGACAGCCCCTGACTTCAAGGAGCTTACAATCTAACAGAGGAGACAACACGCAAACAAATGTACAAAGCAAGCTATATTAATGATAAACAAGGATTAACAGGGCAAAGGCACTGGAATTAAGAGAGGTTGAGGAAGGCTTCCTGTAGGAGGTGGGATTTTACTTGGAACTTAAAGCAAGCCAGGAAGGTCAGTGGTCAGAGTGGAAGAGGGACAGCATTCTAGGTATGGAGACAGCTAGAGAATGCCCAGAGCTGAGAGATGGAGTGTCTTACTTGTAGAATAGCCAGGAGGCCATTGTCACTGGATGGAAGAATATGTATTGGGAAGTAAGGTATAAGAAGACTGGAAAGTAAGAGGGGGCTAGGCTACAAGGGGCTTTAAATACCGAACAGAACATTTTGTATTTGCACCTCGGGGCAATAGAAAGCCATGGGTGTTTACTGAGACACAATCAAAATGCTGACATACTGTCTGAAGTGCCACCATTAGAGTCTTTCCTTTGGGTGAAACAGTACCTTTTAAAATGAAAACAAAACCCCAGTAAGGGATGGATGCCATAGTACCCAGATTCCCTGAGAGTTAAGATGCCAGATTCCCAGGCAGTTAAGAAATCCAACATTCCAAATGGATTGTCCAGGTTTTCATTAGTATTTTTCATCAGTCAATCAGTTGGAAACCTGCATTGTTTACGTATGCATCAGAAAATTCCATGTGTCCTCCATTCTATGAAGCAGAAAGGTGGTTGGCTCTTACTGCTCCCCATGTCCTTAACATGCTTCAGTGACTATTTGCAGTGGACACCTGGCCTAGCCAAGGCAGAGAGCAACAAAAATAAATTGTTTCAGGGATATGTCTGAAAGATTGTGGTCATTGGTACAGCACAGAGGAGAAATTGGAATAAATGTTAAGTGGCTGCAACGTGTATGTGTGTGTGTGCACGTATGTGTGTGCACATGCGTGTGTGTGTGTGAGTGTATGTGCACAACTAATGTAATTAGAGTCTGGTAACTTTTATATATAGGATCACAGGACCAAAGCACCATAAATCCTGAATTGAAAAGACCCTCAGAGGCCATTTAGTTCAACCCACACTTAGTACAGTGCCTAGCACATTGTGGGCACTTGATTGATTGATTTTACAATTGAGGAAATTGATGTCTAGGGAGTGGCTTGCCCAGACTGAGGTTATAAAGATAGTGAGTGTCTGAGATAGGATGTGAATCCAGGTCTTCTCGCTCCAGAACCAGTGCTTTTGGATTCTTGGCATTCTGGGAGATAAGCTGGCAACATCTGGGCTACAGTTTGAAAGCCTTCACACTTCAATAGCATAAAAGTATTTCCCAGACCTGCCCTCTCTAGAAATTGAACTCATTCCTACTTGGCATCTCCTCCAAAGCTCTGACCATCATTAATCTTTCCACTGAAACAAACTCATTCTAATCATGTCAACCACCACATAAACAGAAATAATATATTACATTTGTAGAGTATTTCATATTTTTATGAATACTTTCACTTTTAAGGGCAATCTTCTCAGTGGACAGGGATTTCTATCTCTATTTAACTCATGAGAAAAATTGAGATACAGAGAGTGATGGAGTGTATCTTTCAACAGAAGTGAATACTTTTGCCCCAAATGGAAAGATTTCCTATGGCCCATAGAATCCCCAAGAGGGAGTTTTGCAAACAGTTAATTTCTGGTCTGGTCACTTGGGAGCTTAATGCTGATTCTGTTAGTATAGAAGCTCCTTGAGGGGAGAGATTATTTCATTTTTTGTATTCATTTCCTCAGCACACCACACAGTGGCTGTCACATCCTAAGGACTTTGTACATGCTTGTCCGTTGTTTGATTCCTTTGAAATTGTTTCTCCTCAAATGCTACTGTCTATTGACATTTAAAAATCAATCTCTCATCACTCTCTGACTCATCACAGGGAGTGTCAATGCTATCCCTCTTCCTGCAGAGAGAGTGTCGACCTTGAGATCTGACCTGTGACTTCTAAGTCATCGTAGAGAAGGGCAAGAGAAGATTGGAGGGCAGAGCAGCTCTATGCAGTGCCCACATGGTTGTAGTACTTTTAATCTTTACTTGAACATTGCCTGCCTCCATTCCCTCCGGCCCCTCTGTGCTGCCTGTCATTCCCCCTGGGCTGCAGGTACTCCACCCCTGCGAGAGTGTCTTCCAGAATATCTGAGTAGCTTGCTTTGTCTTGGTGAGACTTTGTCGTTGTTGTGCTACTATCTATAGGCTTAAAGCAACTAGGGATTTAGAGAAGGTTAACACAAGATTCAATGGTCTAGGGACACACACTCCAAGAGATGCCCTGGGTTTCTCAGCAATTTTAACACTAAACTCATTAGAATGTATGGGCCTGACACATGAAGGTTTTTGCTAAACTATCTGTGTATAGATAGGAGCAAATTCACTGAGGAATACACAGCCATTTCTTTTTTTTTTTGGAGGGAGGAAGGAAGGACAATTGGGGTTAAGTGACTTGCCCAAGGTCACACAGCTAGTAAGTGTGTCAAGTGTCTGAGGTCGGATTTGAACTTGGGTTCTTCTGACTCCAGGGCCGGTGCTCTACTCACTGCACCACTTAGCTGCCCCTTACACAGCCATTTCTTAATTAAGGAAACCTGGTTCCATACTCTCATCTACATCAAAAACATTTCTTGAGTGTGTGGGCTTCAACAAGGTATGCTTTCATCTGTCTATTTATATACGTATGTTCATATGTTTGTCCATTTGTAACTCCACATTTGGAACAAGATACAACATATGTGCATATGATTACACGGGTGTGTGGTATTAAGCATATTTTGCTATTATTATAAGTATTTCATGCACCTGTTAATAATACCTTCTGAAGCAGACTGCAGGCTCCCTAAGAGCAAGAAAAATGTCTTTTTTTGCATCTTGCATATTGGCAAAAATATGTAAAGCAGGGCTGGGTATACAATAAATGCTCAAAAAAGACTTGACTTTGATTAGACTAGGTTGAATTGATTAAGCAGTTCTTATTACTGTCTCAGGGACAGGGAGAGTAGGGAAGGAGAGAGGAATAGAATTTGGAACTCAAAACTTAAAAAAAACCCAAATGTTAAAAATCGTCCTAACATGTAATTGGGGAGAAAAATGATTTTTAAAAAAGTATATATGTATACGTAAAGATATAGATTTGTGTGTGTAAAGGTCCATTTTTTTCCTTTTTCTCTCCTTCCTAGCATGGGACAAAAATCTAGCTGGCATGGTGTTTTCAGTTGATCCTATACGCAATGGCCTTCTTGGGAAATTGTTGGAAATGTTCCCATAGATTCAGAAGACCCCATCTGCAAGACTTTCTTGTTGATTTGGGAGACTGCCTCTGTTCTCAGTTGTGCATCCAGAACTCACTGGGAATGAATCGAAATTTCACAACATTCCTTTACAATGCTAGGAGGGAGCACAGAGAGAAGAACTCAGGAGGGCAAGTCTATGTGAGTTTTGGACTCTGTCACTTTATAGGCGTGGAAGCATAGAAAGGACTCAGGGGTCATTGGGGGATAACGACCCACAGTGTCTACTATTTACTGCTGGAAGCAGGAAGCCCGATTCAGGAGTTGCACCAGTTCTGGAGTAAGAGGACCCAGGGATTCAGACACCATTTTGCATGCTTACTACCTCTTGTGAACTCGGGCGATTTATTTATCCTTTCCAGGTTTCCATTAGGGGCATCTAGGGGGCACCTGGGCCTGGAGTCAAGAAGACCCGAGTTCAAATATGGTCTTAGATACTTACTAGCTGTGTGACCCCGGGGAAGTTACTTGGTCCCTGTCAGCCTCAGTTTCCTCATCTGTAAAATGGGGTTAATGCAAAGCACTAGGCACAGCGTCTGGCATGTAGTAAGTGCCATATAAAATGTTAGATGATGTTACTTATCCGTTCTTTCATCTATAAGTAAGAGGGTTGGACTAGATGGCTTCTGATTTCTCTTCTAAGTGCTAGATCAATGATTCTGGCATTTATATAGCTTAGCCTCACTTCTCCCAATTTTCCACAGAGCCACATCTAATTCTGTGTTTTAGAAAATGAAAAAAAAAATAACAGGAAGAAAGCAAACCATAGATCCAAGCAAAGGCTACGTTCTGAATGGGCTGGGCAGATTCCAGGCTACATTAAAAAATAATGAAAATCAACAGATGGTGATGGGGTGAGGAGAGGAATTTTTTAAGAACCTTGCCAGGGGCTCCTTTCCAATGAGATTTCTTACAACTCTGAGGAGGATACACTTTTTAAAAAAATGAACATCAGGAAATTTCCCTTCAATGTCCTAAAAGGCAGCACCAAGCACCCATTTATAGAATTGTAGAACTTGTAAAGAGGGGGATTTGAGCTCATCCAGTCTCTAGGCACCTCATTTTGCAGATGAGAAAAGGGAAGCTTAAGGAAGAGGAAGTGAGCTGTTTAAACTGACCCAGGGTCTCGGTGCTCTGACCTTTGTACCATGATGTTGACCACCCCTTCGACATGCTCGACTTGTTTATCCCTGAGTGAGTTCATTCATCGCTGACTGGGTTTAAGCAAATAAGAAGACCGCTGTTGCTTCCTGTCTCTAACGGGAAGGAAGATTGATGGAGTCGTGAAGCCTGTGGAACCCAAAGACTCTTGTCAGATCCTGAGAGTACCCTGGCAACTGGAGGCCACTAGATGGCGCAGTGGATAGAGCATTAGGCCTGCAGTCAGGAGGACCTGAGTTCAAATACTTCTCAGACCAGACTTACTAGCTGTGTAACCCTGAACAAGTCACTTAACCTCTATTTACCTCAGTTTCCTCAACTATAAAATATAAGAGCACCTATCACCCTGGGCTGTTGTGAGGATTAAATAATATCTGTGGAGCTCTTAGGACAGCACCTAGCACTTAGTAGGCACTTAATAGATGCTTTTTTCTTTCCTTTCTTCTGGCTCCAGTGGCTTTTGAATGGCCAATTAAGAGACTCAGCAAGATTGAAAGTCATTGATAGATTGATTTCTTAACTTTGTTATGAATCTAAAACTATAGTTATTAATTTTCTTATTTAAAAACTATTGCTATGTTATTTCTTTCTAATTTTTTCTTTGTTAAAAAGGATGATTCACTAGGTAGGGGAAGAATATATTCAGAAATGAAGAAGACATAAAAACAAAAGATATTGTAATTAAAAATATATTGCTATAGATAATGTTTGTTAATTGAATCAGATAAATTTCTTTCGTATATGTGTACATACGCACCTATACATATATATGGAGAGAGGGAGAAAGAGAGAGAGAGAGAGAGAGAGAGAGAGAGAGAGAGAGAGAGAGAGAGAGAGAGAGAGAGGGAGAGAGAGAGATTGAGATGGAGGGAGGGGAAGAAACTCTTATTAATACAAAAAACTGAAGTTTGGCTTTGAGTACTGAATTGTTTGGGGCCAGGACAACTTCCAAAATCTGGTTGCTAAGGCATAGGCATAGACAGTCTATGATCTTACACTGATGAAATCAGAGACCTTGGACGTTCTGACATTGTACATTTGTGACATTTGAAAGGCTGTGTGGCATATGACATAAAGGTCCAATCTCAGAGACAGGAAATCCTGACTCTGAGACATAGTAGCTGTGTTACCATAGGCAAATCACTCAACCTCTCATTGTTCTAGAAAACTCTTTAAGACAATATGAAAGGGTTGGTGACCTATGGTAATGAAGTGCACACCATGAGTGTTCTGTTCCTGATGAAATCACAGGCCTGGACAAAAAAAAATCTTGTGTTTATCTGTTCTGTTCATATGTATACTCTTGTATGTGCCATGGATATCATGAAAGGTCAAGTCTAACAGTTGCATTAAGGGATGACTTTAGGAATAGAAAGATGACAGAAACTGAGTCTATGTGGCAGCAACACATTTACCATGAGATCACAGATTTGTAGCTGGAAGGGACCTCAGAGACCATGTCTGGTGTAACCCCCTCACTAAAATGATCTACAAATCTTCATCTATAAAATAGGTGAAGAAACTGAGGCCTAGGTAGGTTAAGTAACATCCAAGAAAAAGGCACAATCCAACCATTTAATGTCTCATATGTACAATGCTCCAAAAACTCCGATAACTGGTTGGGTCAACTGAATCACCTTGATTATGTTGTATCATGAATACCCAATGCTAATGCTAAACAAAGGAGTGAAAAGGGGCCTTCTGGTATTGGTGACCACAGTAAAAAAGACTCAGACCAGAGATCTTTCACTTCATTTGCATCCCAGTAGGGTGAGACATTTCAGATCTCGATTCCTGAAAATGTCACCCCTTCTCCATCCTTGGTGAATGCTCAGCCAGGATTCACATATATTCACTTTGGTGGTTTGTGACTCTGTTATATAGCAATAACTTCCTTCTCTCAAGAGGCCACATGAGTCCAGATAATCACCCTACCCCACCCCACCCCACCCTCTTTTTTAGGGATCAATTTTTCTTAAATTTTTTTCCAGATTGTTGGCAGAGTGTACCAGGCTTTGTAAATATCTAAAACGGAAAGACACCCACACAATATAGTAAATGTTAAAAATAAGAAACAAGCAACACAAGAGAGATGAGAAAAGTCCTGGACAGGGCACTGAGCCATGTTTTCTGTTTTCCATATAATCAAAATGTTATCTGGTTCAGAATGTTCTGTTACCATTTAAAATTTATTTCCAATAGCTCTGCTATATATCAACGGGACATGGGCATCCTCTGCTGTTAAGGTATCCTTTTTTTGCATTGGCACCTGTTGTTTTTCCTAAATGTCAAGGACTGACATTTGATATCATTATGCCCTGTCAGTATATTAATGATTAAATTTCCCATTCCACTCCCTCCCCTCCCCCATGCCCCTGCTCTCATGACATTGAATTTAATGGTGACCATCTGTATTGCGAATGAAATCAATAACCCCCAATCTGGCATTCAGTTCTCCCTGAAGAAGCAAATGGCCTCGAAATGGGGGTGGTGGCAGCTGCAGCGTCCCCTCAAAATAGCCATAGCATTGAGGCCCTTCTCTTCCCCAGATGGACTATCGCAAGGTGTATCCTCCAGGATGGGGAACACTAAGAAAATCTCTGTGTGCTGACTTTTTTTCGGTGGGGGAATCATTTCTTTTTCTCAAATGAAATATTCTTTTTTGTTCTCATCTCCAGGTTCCTGAAGGGTTGGGTCGTTTTTCAGGGCTTCTTCGGCACTCTCTGCGAACTCTGTCCCCTTGTCTTCATTTGTGTGGTAGGTGCCCTTGTGCCGGAACATGTAATACAGAATTACAAGCAGGAGGCAGATGAGGACAAAGGCCACGGCAGCACTCACAACTGCATGAAACAAAGGACCACAAATGAGCAAGCTAATGTGTATGATACACTTGGCAAGCCTTAAAGTTCTATGTAAGTGCCAGATATGATTTTATTTATTTTAATCTTTTTTGAGTTTTATTTTTAAAAATTCTAAATTTAATAAAGACCAAATAAAATCAGCACTTTCATATACTGAGTACAGCATGAAAGAGAATTGTACGTGAAAATACAGAGAGAGAGAGAGAGAGAGAGATTGAGAGGGGCAGAGACAGAGACAGAGGCAAAGAGACAGAAACAAAAACAGAGTCAGAGAGACAGGGAGGGCAGGAGATGGAGAGTCATAGAAAGACAAAGACAGAGATAGAAACAAAGAGACAAAATTCCAAAGTCAGAGTTGTGATCTCCAGGACTATATGACTGATGATTATAAAGGTCAGTATGAGAAACTTGTCGCTCAGGTAGGGATGAAGGTAAGCACCAAAGATAGATAGTAAGTACTGTTCTCCTAAGCCAGAGTCTAAGGCAGGGTTGGGGAACCTACTGCCTTGAGGCCACATGCAGCCCTCTAGGTCCTCAAGTGCAGTCCTTTGACTGAATCCAAATTTCACAAAACAAATTCTCTTAATAAAAGGATTGTTCTATAAAGCTTGGACTCAGTCAAAAGACCTCACACAAAGACCTAGAAGGCCACATGTGGCCTCGAGGCTGCAGGTTCCCCATCCCTGGTGTAAAGTATAGGGTGATAGAAGTGTCTATAGTTCCTGGAGGTCCAGAAAAGCTGGAGCTAGATTCTTCTGGAGGGTCCACAGAAAGGGTAACATGAAAAATTTCAAAAGTGGAATGGTAGGTGGTACAGGGGGTACCAAAGCCAAGCTGGAATTTTGTCCTGTCTAGGAGATAGATATGGGGAAAGGGCTGCTGAAGGCAAGGTTGAAGTTTCTCTTCTCAGAGAGCTTGCTCACCCGCAATGATGATGATGTCATTCACCGGACTGAGGTCTCCTGCTGTGGAGAGAGCACAAAGGTCCCAAATGGATTAGATAAACACAGCTGAATAGAGAGAAATCATCAATCCATCGGTTCTTTTCATCTTACCACCATCAACTTCACCTCAAAACGAAGTATGGGGCTTCTCCTGCGATTATTAACAATCCTTCCTCAATTGTCCTGCCCTGCCCTGTTCTGGGGTCTATGGCATTCTGTAGAGAGGTGGGGGCAGCAAGAATAACACTAATAATAGGTGAAGCATCATCAGTCTTAGAAACGATGTCGGACTGGAAGTCAGAAGATCTGGGTTCCAGTCTCATTACTGCCGCCGATTAGCTAATTAGCCATATTCTGTGTTTCTAAAATATGACCGTAAAAGAAATATACATGTATAAAACACTTCACATAAGTTATCTCATTTGAGCTTCCCAACAGCTCCTGCTGAGATAGAAACCAGAATTATTATGACCCTCCTTTTATAGATGAAGAAACTCAAGTTCAAGAAGTTGAAATGACTTGTTCAGGATCACATAGCCACTGAGTGTTAAAGACGGGATTTGAATGCAGAACTTCATGACTCCAAGTCTAGTGTTCCTTCAGCTAAACTATGTTGACTCTTATCCTACTGCTGCCTCTCAAGCCCTGCCCTTCCTAAAATTAACTCTATTTTCAGCCAAGGAACTGATATTCTTATTAAACTATGGTATAAGCGACTAATAAAGTATAACCTGTAGTCCCTTACAAAGACAGCTGTATTTGAAGTATAGACTAAATCTTTTTTTCTTTATTTATATTTAGTTTACAACATTCAGTTCCACAAGCTTTTAAATTCCAAATTTTCTACCCCTGCCCCTCCCTCTCTTCCCCCTCCCCCCTCAAGACGGCATGCAATCTAACATATATAGAAGACTACATCTTAAGTCAAGTTGTCAATCAATCAATAAAAATTAAATGTCTACTATGGTCAGGCACTGTGCTAAGTACTGGAAATACCGCCCCCCCCAAAAAAAAGCAAAAGAGAGTCCCTGCCCTCAAAAAGCTTACTGTTTAATTGGGGAGACATGAAAACAGATATATAGATATAGATACATAGATATTGATATCAATGTCTATATACATGTCTAGATATCTATCTATATAGATCTCTATGTATATATACATATATTATTATATATGTATATATGTGTGTATGTATATGCATGCATGTATATATATGTGTCTCTGTGTGTATATATGTATATATGTGTATATATGTGTATATATGTATATATATGTATATATGTGTGTGTATATAAATATATATATATATATATATATATATATATATATATATATATATATATATATATATATATATATATATATATATATATATATATATATATATATATATATAGCAAGCTACATACTGGCCGAATGGAAATAATAGAGGGAAGGCACTAGAATTAAGAGGGTTTGGGAAAGGGGTGGGATTTTAGTTGGGATTTAAAATAAGCCAGGGAAGTCAACAGAGTAGAAGAGGGAGAGCATTTCAGGTGTAGTGACAGGCCAGAGAGAATTCCAGGAGCTGATTTGTTTCTACAACAGCCAGGAAGCCAGTTCCACTGGATGAAAGAGTGCATGGTGGGCAGTAAGTGGCAAGAAGACTGGAAAGGTAGTATAGGGATAGATTATAAAGGACTCTGAATGCCAAGCTGAGCATTTAACATTTGATCCTGGAGGTGATAGGGAGCCATTGGAGTTTATTGAGCAGGGGGGTGACATGGTCAGTGAAAAATGGATGGGGTGGGGAGAGACTTGAGGTAGGCAGACCCCCCTCCCCCAGTACTCTACTGTGATAGTCTAGGCATGAGTTGACGAGGGTCTGTACTAGAGTGGTGGAAGTGTTAGAGGAAAGATGGGGGCATATTCAAGAAATGTTGCAGAGGTGAAATCAACAGGCCTTGCCAACAGATAGTTGGCAACAGAGAGATAGTGAAGAATCCAGGATGACTCCTAGGTTGATACTACCTAAGTGATAATGACAGTATTTTAGTTATAAGCAAACACACGAGAAAAGGTGTTTGGGGATCAGGAACTTGCCTGACACCCCTGAAATCAGGGGAAAAGGAGAGGGCATAAGCATTTATAGAGCACCTACTATGTGCCAGGAACTCTGCTAAATGCTTTACAAATATTATATCTTTGATCCTCATAACACCCCTGGGAGGTAAGTGCTGTTACTACCCCCATTTTGAAGTTGAGGAAATGGAAGCAGACATGAGGTTAAGTGACTCATCCAAGGTCACATACCTAGTAAGTGTTTAAGGCTGGATTTGAACTCAGATCTTCAGGCTCATCACTCTAATCACTGAGACACCTACCTGCCAAAATCATACCACAAAGGTTGTTCCTTATTGTATTTAGTCCTAAAAGTCTTGCCAGGTAGGAGTAATTTCCACACAATCTCCAAAGACTATTTGGAGACCCTTCTAAACACTGTTATTTCTTCTGACAATTCATCTCTCTGCTTCCTTTGAATGAAACAATAACTTGTCTATCCTTAAGGGCTGGTGTTTAAGATCTTTCTTTTCTTTTTGGGGAATGGATATTAGAGTCCATCAAAGTGTATCCCAGGCAGCTCCCCTTCTCTCTCCTGCTTCACCTTAGAATCCTTTGGGTTTTATCGGACTTATGGGGTTTATCTAAGTCACTGCAAGCTCTTGGAATTCACCTTCCTAATGAGAGCTCCACAGTTCTAAACTAATGGAATTGTGTGTGGTTGTCCTCAGTTATTAAGCAGACTTACAGACTCTCCTCTGGGAAATTGGAAAGAAGAATGATTTATTAGACAGTGGAAGAGGCGTCAGTGTTAACATGCAATTCCCATGTTCCCATTACAAGGACTACACATATTAAAACAGAGAAGACTGCTTTATAATAGACATTTCCACTCAAATAATCACTTTAATTATAGTGATATGAGGTCATTCTCCCTTGGGGTAATTGCCAGATGCTTCTTTCTGCTAAGAAGCAAGTTGCCAGCACTGGAACTATGGGTATTCAGTAGCAGGGACATATATAGAAAGGGCAGGAAGTCAGGGTTAGAAAAACTGGGCAATTCACTAAGGGTAGGGGGTGGTGGTATGCCTGTCTATGTCCAGATTAGGGGTGTTGTCTAGGCCACTAACAAGGCTCATATGAAAGATCAAGATCAAATAATGGAATAGCCATCTACTGGGATACTAAGGCCTAGCCAGAGGAGGCATCTTGCTATCTCTCATTGCCTGACTCTCCACCACTAATAGCTGCCCTCAGATCCAGCCTCCAGAGAATCTCTCAGGACTAACTGTACTCAGTTTTGGGTTGGCTCTGGGGCAGACCTGCCCTGGATAGGATGGTGAGCCAATCTTGATATCAGTCCTCTCTATCTAGCTGGCTGCAGATCAGACCATGCTTCTTACCATCTAGTGATCCACCAGGACGCCAGAGCCTAATCATTACAGGCATCTTGCCATCTGTTACATGGGCGTTCCCCTCTCCTCCACCCTGCTCCAGATACCTTCCTCCTCCTGTACGGGCACAGGTGTGCATACAGGGTGCTTCTAGGCATACCCTAAAATTTCCAAAAATTAGTGTTTTGTTTCTCATCTTTAAGTTTGTAGTTGAAAATATAGTTTGTAATTTTAAAAAGTAAGTTTATTTGACTTTTAGTCTCTAGTTTTTTTGAAGTTTTTGATGAGTAAAAATAATGTTTTTTATGATTGAGTATTCAATAACTTTTCACCTTAAAATTTTTTTGGGTGTACACCCTAAAGAAAGAAGCATGCTTGTGTGCTCAGGAGTTGGGCTTAGAGATGGAACTAGAAATCACATCAGTATTGATAATGATATTAGAAAAAAGTAACAATGATCACATTGGCATTAATACTGGAAAAGGACTATTTACTTATTTTCCTGTGACTCCCATTTATGAGCCCCTAAAGTGTTTAGATCAAAGCTCCTTTCCCTGGCTACCACTCCCCATCCATTTGTTGTTTTCTCACACTAGAATATAATTTCCTTGAGGGCAGGTACTGTCTTTATTTTGTATGTGTATTCCTAGGCAGTTCAGGGCACATAGTAGGTGCTTAATAAATACTTGTTGATTGACAGAATCCTGGAAGGCAATTAAGCAGAATACAAAGCATACAAGGGTAAGGCCACGTAAGGTAGGGGGTGCCTCAGGGACAAGACAAGGAAATAAACAAAAAGGGCTTTTGTACAAAAAAGGAATGAAAAAGGAATAGTAAAGAGGCTGAAGTATATGAGAGCCAGGTTACATGTTGCTATTCAGCTTTAGGCAGAGGGGCAAGGGCAGCACCTAGGCTTGACATAAAGAATAGCAGCACCATGATGATAACAAGCCTCCTGATGTCCAGTGCTTCTCTCATTTACGTAAATCACAGGAGCATAAAATTAGAACTGGCCCTTACAGGTCGTCTAATCCAACGGTACTCATTTTACAGACGAGGAAAGTTGAGACGTTGAGAGTTTGTGACACGCTCTAGGTCACAAAGTGGCAGAGATGGGATTCAAACTCAGGTCTTTTGATTCCAAATCCAGCATGTTTTCCTGTATGACAGGCATTCTCCTTTGTTTGCTCTGGTCTTTTTCCTGCCACTCATTTGACTCTGTGTTGCTTCCTTTCTAACCTTCTAGCTATGTCTGCTGATGGTCAGATTGAGTTATTCTATTATTCCATTCTATTGCCACTCCTTCAGGGCCTTGATACAATGAGAAGAAATGGTTAGTGTCTAAGGAATCCGGAGGATCTGAAAGAACAGGGTATCTTTATTAGGTTTTGGTTTAGGAGTTATCGTGGTATAATGAAAAAACGTCTCTCTGAAGGTCAAGATGCCTGGGTTCTAGTCCTGACCTTGCCACTGACCAGCTATGTAGCTTTGGGGAAGTCGCTTGACCTCTCTAGTGTTGCTTCCTAGTTTATAAAATAAGCTTGTTATGTTAGGCAATCTCTAAGGCGCCCTTTTTGCTTGAACATACTACGGCAAAATAAGAAGATGGAGGTGAGGCAATAGCACCAATTCTGCAGCAAACCTCTGTACCAGTCATAACCTAATTTTTTGCCGGGTGTAGAATTTGTGCAAAGCAAGTAAGTGGTGGCACCTGATTGTTGTGAGCAGTGTGGTTTAACAAATTGGACAATGTTCAGAGGAGGGTATCTGTCCGGATGATGAAGGACCTTGAGTTCATGTTGTATTAAGATCAGTTAAAGAAACTGGGAATTTTTAGACTGGGAGGACACGAAAACTGTCCTCAAGTGTTTGAAAGGCTACCATGTGGAGCAGAGATTTTCTTTGTTCTTTTTGGCTCCAGGAGCCAGGGTTAAATGTTGCAAAAAAGGAAAATTTAAGCTTGACATCAGGAAATACCAGTAAGATCTTCAGGAGGCTAGGGCGTAAGATATATAGAGTGCTGAGCCTGGAGTTAGTACGAGTTCAAATCCAGCCTGACACACTAGTTCTGTAACCCTGATATATGACTTAACCTCTTTTTACCTCAGTTTCCTTATCTGTAAAATGAGGATAATAATAGCATCTATCTCCTAGGTTTTATGAGGATTAAATGAGTTAATATTTATAAAAGACTGTGCAAACCTTAAAGAGCTATATACATTACTGTTGTTGTCATGATGATTATTATCTGTCCAAAAGTGAAATGGACTGCCTCAAAAGGTGGTGAGTTCGCTCTTTTCAGGGTGGAGCCATGATGGTGGCTGGAAAGCAGGGACTAGAGTGAGCTCCCTGCCAAGTCCCTCCAAAAATATCAGAGGGAAGCAGGGCTCCATCCCAGGACAGCCTGGGTGGTTGCTGGGTGAGGTCTTTCTTGCATGGAGCTGGGAGCGGAGCAGATCCCAGCGTGGGCCATGTGGACCAACCAGACCAGGAGCCGGGTGGAGGGAGCCCTAGTGTCCTGAATCAGTGAGCTGCAGCAGTTACCAGACTTCTCAACCCACAAACACCAAAGACAACAGAGAAGGTTAGTGGGAAAAGCTGCTGGGGACAGAGTGGTAGAGTTTGAGGTTCAGTCACCACCACAGGGGCTGAGGAGGTGATGCAGCTACAGAACCACAGTTGCAGTTGCTTCTGGCCCCAGGCCCACCTGGTGGGAGGAATTAAGTGGCAGATCAGAGCAGGAGTGCAGAGCCTGCTGAAGATCTAAGTCCAGTCTGGGTTGGGGATTCTTGGGGAAGGAGGAGTACTGGTGTTCTAGAGCTGGCTGTAATAGCTCAGAAATCAACAGTGTATCCCCCCAAGCTTGGACCATAGTAGTCTTTACTCTACAAGCAGTCATGCCCTGCTGAAAAAAGGGTCAAGTAAGTTGGCTGGGAACATGGCCAGGGAGCAAAAACGCACCCAGATTCAGTCTCACACTTTGGAATCTTTCTTTGGTGACAAAGAAGACCAAAACATACAGCCAGAAGAAGTCAACAAAGTCAAAGAGTCTACAACAAAAGCCTCCAAGAAAAACATGAACTAGTCTCAGGCCATGGAAGAGCTGAAAAAGGATTTGGAAAAGCAAGTTAGAGAAGTAGAGGAAAAATTGGGAAGAGAAATGAGAGTGATGTGAGAAAACCATGAAAAACAAGTCAATGACTGGCTAAAGGAGACCCCCCCAAAATACTGAAAAGTATACTGAAGAAAAGAGCACCTTAAAAAATAGACTAACTCAAATGGCAAAGGAGCTCCAAAAAGCCAATGAGGAGAAGAATGCCTTGAAAGGCAGAATTAGCCAAATGGAAAAGGAGGTCCAAAAGACCACTAAAGAAAATACTACCTTAAAAATGAGATTGGAGCAAGAGGAAGCTAGTGACTTTATGAGAAATCAAGATATTATAAAACATAACCAAAGGAATGAAAAAGTGGAAGACAATGTAAAATATCTCATTGGAAAAACCACCGACCTGGAAAATAGATCCAGGAGAGATAATTTAAAAATTATTGGTCTACCTGAAAGCCATGATCAAAAAAAGAGCCTAGATATCATCTTTCAAGAAATTATCAAGGAGAACTGCCCTGATATTCCAGAGCCACAGGGCAAAATAGAAATTGAAAGAATCCATCAATCGCCTCCTCAAATAGATCCCAAAAAGAAACCTCCTAGGAATATTGTCGCCAAATTCCGGAGCTCCCTGATCAAGGAGAAAATACTGCAAGCAGCCAGATAGAAACAATTTGCGTATTGTGGAAATGCAATCAGAATAATCCAAGATCTAGCAGATTTCACATTAACAGATCGAAGGGCTTGGAATAAGATATTCCGGAGGTCCAATGGAGCTAGGATTAAAACCTAGAATCACCTACCCAGCAAAACTGAGTATCATGCTCCAAGGCAAAATATAGATTTTCAATAAAACAGAGGACTTTCAAGCTTTCTCAGTGAAAAGACCAGAGCTGAACAGAAAATTTGACTTTCAAACACAAGAATCAAGAGAAGCATGAAAAGGTAATCAAGAAAAAGAACAAGAAAAATGAATTGCAAGGGACTTACTAAAGTTGAACTGTTTTGTTTACATTCCTACATGGAAAGATGATGTGTGTGATTCATGAGACCTCAGCATTAGGGTAGCTGAAGGGAATATGCACGTACATATATATATATATGTTTATGTATATATATGTTTATGTATATATATATGTGTGTGTATGTATGCATATATATACATATACATATACATACATACATATATATATATATATATATATATATATATATATATATATATAAAGAGAGAGAGAGAGAGAGAGGGCACAGAGTGAGTTGAAGATGAAGGCATGATAGCTAAAAGAAATAATATCAAATTAAGGGATGAGAGAGGAATACATTGAAAGAGGGAGAGATAGAATGGGGTAAATTATCTTGCATAAAAGTGGCAAGAAAAAGCAGTTCTGTAGGAAGAGAAGAGGGGGCAGGTGAGGGGGAATGAGTGAATCTTGCTCTCATCAGATTTGACCTGAGCAGGGAATACCATACACACTCAATTGGGTATCTTACCCCACAGGAAGGAAGGAGGACAAGATAAAAAAGGGGGGATGATAGAAGGGAGGGCAGATGGGGGAGGTGGTAATCAAAAACAAACACTTTTGAAAAGGGACAGGGTCAAGGGAGAAAATTGGATAAAGGGGGATAGGCTAGGAAGGAGCAAAACATAGTCTTTCACAACATGAGTATTGTGGAAGGGTTATACATAATGACACACATGTGGCCTATGTTGAATTACTTGACTTCTTAGGGAGGGTGGGTGGGAAGGGAAGAGGGGAGAGAATTTGGAACTCAAAGTTTTAAAAACAGGTGTTAAAAAACAACAAAAGAAAAGTTTTTGCATGCAACTAGAAAATAAGATACACAGGCAATGAGGCATAGAAAATTATCTTGCCCTACAAGAAAGAAAGGGAAAAGGGGATGGGAGGGGAGTGGGGTGACAGAAGGGGGGGCTGACTGGGGAACAGGGCAACCAGAATATATGCCATCTTGGAGTTGGGTGCAGGGTCGAAATGGGGAGAAAATTTGTAATTCAAACTCTTGTGAAAATCAATGCTGAAAACTAAATACATTAAATAAAGATAAAAAAAAAGAAAGGTGAGAGTTCTACCATTCCACCTTGGATGTCTTCAGGCAGGGCTTGGATGACTACTTTTCAGATTTGTCATAACGGGGATTCCTTTCATATATGGTGTCAACTAGAAGTTGGCTAAGGTCCCCCACAACTCTGAAATGTGGTGATTCTGTGAATAAGTGTAGATCAGGCACTGGAATCTTGCTTACAGTACTTGTCATGTAAACACTTTCAGAATATAGAGCTGAGATGGCAGATCTGCTCTTCCTTCCTTCCTTCCTTTCTTTCGTTTTGCTAACTGCTTTCAGGGACTAACAGTCATTTTACTGCCTGGCTCTTACTCAATAACTAGAGCTTCCCAGATCCTTCAGATCTTCCACATGCCTCTTTCCTTCTGGTCTTGGAACCTTGTCTTACAAGTCTGTTCTTCCAATATCTGTATTTAAATGCATGAAGCCCAGGAATCTGAGCCCAGTTTAGAGAAAATTGATCTTTCCTTTAAATTTGGGGGGTTTTTTTTGAGTGCATATTAAAAAAATAAACATTTGCAAATAGACAAGAAGGCAGGCTCTGTAGTGGATAGAGAGCTGACCCTGGTGCCATGAAGAGGGGTACAAGTTCCATTTTGGCACTAGGCTGGGTGACCGTGGGAAAGTCACTTAAACTTTTAGGAGTTTCTAGGAAACTCTCTAAGAATGTAAGTTTCAGAGAAAGTGACAATTTTCATTAATAGAGGGTTGGTTCACCCAGGAATTCCCTATGCCAATGAAATCATAGCTCTAAGTCCTATCCCTATCCTTATTTCTATATAAGCAAATTTTGTTGTTTGGACTTTAATGACCACTCACATCACAGAGGAAACTAATTTTTTCAGCTGAATGAAATAACCAATGAGTCAGTCATGATGTACTTGTTGTTTAACCCCCCTGCTTTATACATTGTGGATCATCCTGAAACAAGGGATTGGTCCAGTCAATTAAAACAATCCAATTAATTTGTGCTATATTTCTGGTTATCAGCCATCTTTTCTCTCTAGTAATGCATTCCTCCAATGTTATTTTCCTCTTTATGATATGGAGGTAGCCCTAGGTTCTCACTGACTTTGTAAGCTGGGCATACACTATGGTCTGTTCTATCAAGCTGAAAAGGCTTTGTGTACAGGCCCCACAGTAGGCCAGTCCAATTAAGTTTGGAGGGGCTTACCCCTAGAGGGATGGCCACCGGGAGGTTAAATTTTATTTATTTATTTATTTGGCACAGCATTCACAAAGACTATTTACAAAGTGAGGAATGGATTTTGATCTGTGTCAGGAGGAGTAACCTTCCAGGGAAATCCTGGATCCTTGAAGAAAGAAGTGTTGGAGTATGTGCCTTTCACATACAAAGATGTGAGGATGCTGATTAGAGCCACTCTAAGGGCAATCAGAGTTAGAGCTGTTGGAGTTCTCCTGGCTCACAGGCCAATGCTCCTTCCACCAGATCACATTTTCTCCTAAGATAAAACCATCCTACTTAAAGAATATCAGGTCTTTTTAAAATTGTATTTTTATTTATATATTCATTCATCTGTTTTCTTTCCTTGCTTCTTCTTTTTTTCATTCATCTATTTTTACGCATTTTGGCGATAGAAGCAACATCTGTTATATTTAGTCTGTGATGGCTCTTTAAGGGGGTGGACGGTTGTTTGGCTTCCTTATCATCCAAGGCCTAAAAGGCCCAGCCAAGTGGAGTTAGTGTTGGAGGTTTTATCAAAATTCCTTGTTGCCCTGTGAGGGAAGGACTTCCTGATTTAATCTGGTTACCATGGTGACTGTGGAGGAGAAAGAAAGTAGTGTTTTATCTAGTCACTATCTTTTTTTTAACTTTAGAAATTATATTTTAAATATCTTATCAGCAAAATTTTTTAAACTATATTTTATGTTCCATAAGTGCTTTACTGAACTCTAACTGCAAGCCTGGATCACTGTTGGCCTAGGTTAGGTTTGGCCTAACTTCTATTTCCTAACCTTGCCGAGTGCCTTTGTGAGTCACTGCCTAGCCTCCAGATCTACAACTATCCATCGGATATTTTAAACGATCACACAATTCCTGTTCTTCGTTGATTCTTCTTTAGAATTTGGGGCCTTCCAGCTCATACAGGGTTTCCTAAAAGTCTAAGTGCGGTATTAAACTCTTAAAGCTTATAATTGCACTAAGACTTTTGGAAAACCTTGTATTTTCAATAAATGCTTAACAAATTCAATTCAAGAAACATTTATGAAATAGCTAGTGTGTCCAAGGCTCTTTGCTAAGCACTGTTTTCACTAGTTAGTCAAAAAGTTGACATTTATTGAGCACAGCATATTCAAAGAGTTTGATGATTTGAGCGTGGATTTGCAATTGTATATTATTTGGGCATTTTGCTAACAAATCAACAAGTTGCTAAGCTCTGAATTTGGTGCATTGGGAGATAGCAGAAATATAAGACACAATCTCTTTCCTCATCAAACATAACAATCTAGCTGGGAAACAGAACAATGGCGCATAGCTTAGGATTTGGAATAAAAAGAACTGACTTTGAAATGTAACTGCCACTCAGTACTTGGGTGATTTTTGGGGGAGTCATTGAACCTTAGTGAAACTCAGTTTCCTCATCTATAAAATAAAGGAGTTGAACTAAATGACCTTTAACCTTATTTTGAATTCTAACGTTATGATCCAGTGACTGACACATGCCGCTGTTAGAGAATAATATAAGATAGGATATTGTGTGGTACAGACACAGTGAGGGTGTTAAGAGAACTGAGAGGGGGGGAAAATCACTGTGAGATGGGTATTTAGGGAAGGCTGCATGGAACAGGTGGGATTCAAGTTCAAATCTAACCAGAAGCTATCTTTTTTTTTCTTTTCTTTTCTTTGAAGCAGCCTAGAAATATTTAGTTTGTGCATAGCTACACGTTAATTAGAGACACACTGAGAAAGAAGGGGAGGTGAAAGGAGAAGGATGTGTGTATGGAGGGGTGGGGCATCATGATTTTGATTTTACACTGCTTATTAGAGCTTATGAACCAAAATGACTCAGGAACGGCTTTTCTTCTGTGGCATTTGTCAATTGGGGGTATGGGCTGATAAACATTGGCTATATCTAATGAGTACAGCTAACACTCACACCACTTTGATCTTCACTTAAATGGGACAAGTAATGGGAGGCAGAAGCCCTTCATTTAATGTTAAATACATTCTTTTCTTTTATGCTCCAGCTAAGTGATTTCATGACAATAATGATGTCATGGGTTTGCACTGTAGCCTTGTTATTCACTGGACTGATAGCATCAATCAATCAACTGAAAAGTATTTCATTAAGTGAAATCAAGCCAACAGGCAATTATTAAGTGCCTACTACATTCCAGGCATTTTGCTAAGTGCTGGAGACACAACAAAAAGCAAAATACAGTCCATGTTCTCAAGGAGTTCACAATCCAATTATTAAGTACCTACTATGTCAGGTGCTACAAATATAATGAATGCAACAATTCCTGTTTATAAGGAACTTATATTCCAATGAGGGGAGGAACAATAGAGATCTCTCTCTTTCTCATCTATCTATCTATCTATCTATCTATCTATCTATCTATCTATCTATCTATCTATCTATCTATCTATCTATTTATCTATCTATCTATCTATCTATGTATCTATCTGTCTGTCTGTCTGTCTGTCTATCTACTTACACACACTCGTATGTGTATGTATATATACAGGATAAATATGTAGTGTCTCTTTGGGGGATATATGATGAGGGGATCTTCCTTCTCTCCCCTCCTCACCACATAATTCAAGGCAAGTACAAATATTCTCAGATTGTTTTCTATTGTCTGTAAGGACTAATTTGATTGAATACTGAGCCAGAACTCTGTGAATATACTAGGAAAATAGTCCCCTACCTGTCAGGCTTCTTCCTGTCAGTCTTAAAGCATTAAGGGCCACTCTATGAGCTCATGGCCAACAGGAAACATCCTAAGGATATCTGTGTTTGCTCTGAAATGGGGAGGGGAATGAGGAAGGGGCCTCCATCACACATCCCCAAGGGAGACACAGTTCATTAAGAGAATAAATATAATTCTCTAGAAGTATGTGGGGAGCACATATAAATAACACCTACTCATCAAAGACAAAGGACTTTCTATGGAGACAATTCTCATTCCCTACTCCTCAATGAAGCTGGTACTTTAAAAACAGAATCTTCTCTGACCCTTTACCCAACTCTTCCCCCACCCCTAACATCTAATGACTTTTCCAAATGCTCTGATAACTGAAAAAAAATTTCCAACATCCTGTTCTGCTGCCTTCTATTTCTTCACCCCATTCATTCTGAAATGTCTTTGAGCTCAGATTTGCCTCCAAAACATATGCAGAAGTCAAGTGGCTAATTCTCAGTTAAGTTCTTTTGTTATGCAATCTAGGATAAACCCCGGGACCCAAATATTCTGGAAAGATTTGGAAGATGAGAAAGAATGTGATTTAAAATCTCTAAAATTGGCAAGGGGACAAGCAACTTATTTCTATTCCCCCCTCCCCCAATTTAACAAACTTTTATTAAGCAACACACATGTAATCAAGGCACAAACATTCTAAAAATTCCCTCTGGTTGGATTGTGGGTATTCTGCATGAGAGAGTTCATTTGATGGCTAAGAGCACCTGAAAGGAGTTAGGAGTTGGGAGCTCCTAGAGGGAGCTTTAAGGGATCCTCTCAAAGTCACACATGTTATGAGCAATAGATGTTAGATCTCAACTGAGGTCCTTTGACTCAGAGCCATTTACTATCTACTACTCCATAGCTAATTCTTGGTCAGGTGTGGGGTAAGACAGGAAGACCCCCAACAAACCAGAGGCACCCTTCTCCTTTGCTCTCATTTTGCCCACCCCTACTTCAACCTAGGTCTGCCTAGAACCCATCCAGGTGGCTGGCTAGTTTGTACCACTTGGATAAGATGATATTCCTTCCAATGGCATGGAGGATCACCAGGCCTTACGATTAGCCCTGTCTCTGAATCCTAAGGCAATCCAGAAGAATTGGATTTTAGTCTGAGTTATCTGTCAATAATTTACATTGATATCTTAGGTAAACTACTTCAACTCTCTAGGCCTTCCTTTCTTTTCCTTCCTTCTTTCTTTCCTTCCTTCCTTCTTTCCTTCCTTTCTTCCTTCCTTTCTTCTTTCCTTCCTTCCTTCCTTCCTTCCTTCCTTCCTTCCTTCCTTCCTTTCCTGCTTTCTTTCCTTCCCAGGACATCTTATCTTACCCAAGCTGGAAATACAGTAGCTACTCACAAACCTAATTCCACTGTTGGTCATCATGGAAGCTTTGATTGCTCCATTTTGCACTGGGATAGATTCACCCCTTCTTGGGCAGCCTAGTTCCCATTCCCATGGACTCACCATATTGGTACCAGATTTAGTGTGGACACGTAATTGACTTTAGCTCTGCTGTAGCTCAGAACTCCTGAGCTGAAGTGATCCACCAGCCTCAGCTTGCCCAATAGCACCATATGTGTCACCGTACCCATCTGGCCTCGGTTTTCTAAAAATGAAGGACTTGGATTAGATAGCCTTTAAGGTCCCTCATATTTTCAACATTCGGTAACATATGATCCCTAGCTATATGTTTAATTAATATTAATATCATAGAATCATGTGCCATTTCAGTAGGAAAGGGGCCATGAATATTAGTTTCTCCAACTAAAGACTGTAGTCCATGAGAGACCTGCTAATTAACCTTGTGTTTGGTCTCTTTAAGTCATCTAAAAGGAGAAAGAGGACATTATCCCACTGTCTTTTTGTAGCTTTTGTGTTACAAGGCTTAGGCCTCAGAGTAAAAGCTGCCATTCTCCAGTCAGGGTTTTGTTTTGTCTGCTGGCAGAGTAAATATGGGACACTGGAGGCAGACAGGATTACATTAAAAATAAGGGAGTTTTGCCTTCAAGCTTGTGAAAAGTAGACAAACAAGACAATTTTGTATCACACAGAAGAAACTGTGATAGACTAAGACATATGCATGGCTTCAAAAAAGGTTTAGGTAAACTCTTGGATGGGTTATTAGCAGCAGCAACGAGTTAATAGAGAGATTGTAGTGGCACAGAGCACAGAGAGCTGTCCTCAGAATCTGAAGGACTTGGGTTACATTTTATCCTCTGATACATACTATCTGTGGGATCCTAGGTTACTTAACCTCTCAGTTGTTCCTTCGGCCCCTCCTCACCCCGTTCACCGCCCAGTAACTCTCTAGGCCTGTAAGTTGCAGAGCAGTTTAGGATCTGCATTGATACAAAGAGTTTTCTCATCAGAGTTCCCCATACTGAAGGAATCTCAAGTCTGCACTATGTACCCTTAGGTCAATCAGTAAAGGCACATTTATTGGGCAGCAGCTATGCTTTTAGCTCTGTATTAATTAGAACAGGAGATTAAAAGAATTATTAGGCACAATCCCTGACCACAGAGAATTTATAGTCTTGATTGGAAATCCAGACTAACCCACAGAAAAAGGTAAATAACAATGCAAGGGAGAAGATGTTAAGCAGGGTAGTTTACCCTGGCCACCACTCCACAATCCAAAACCTGGTACAGTGAGTACTGTAGGAATTCAGGGAATGGAGAGAGGGAGAGGGAGAGGGAGAGAGGGAGACACACACACACACACACATACACATGCACACACACACACATATACACACACACACATGCATGCACACATGCACACACAGACAAGAGAGAGACAGAGAGAGCTCAATTGTGCACTGTGGGCCAGGGAGGCTTTTCATGGAAAAAGAGGGACTCAAGAGTCACAGAAAACCCTTTGAAGTCATTAGAAAGCCTGGAGTAGTAAAAAGCACTAAAATTCAAGTGTTAAACTTGGAGTTATGGGAATTGAATTCAATTTTTGTTTCTATCACTTGTGACCTATGCAACCTTGGCTAAATCATTTAACCTCTTTGGACCTCAATTTTCTTATTTGCGAAATGAGGAGGTTGGACATCTTAGATTAATGGCCTCTGAGGTCCCTTCCAGCACTAGGTCTGTGGATTCTATGATTTGATCTGAAGTTTTTTTTTTGTTTTTTTTTCTTCCTCTCTGTACTTCGGCCTAAGGCTTAAAGTTCTATGGGCAACTGAAATCAGTTAGCAAATGGATTCCATTAACTGAATTGTTTTGGTTAGAACAAGGTCAAATTTACTTTCTTTTTTTCCTCTTCCAGATTCCTTTAGACATTCCTTGAATTAATAAAGTACACATGCTTTGGGAAGCTGAGTAGAAGTTATCAAAGTTAGTATCATATCATGTAATTCATTTACCCATTGACCCATTTACCCATTCATCTATTCATCCATCCATCTATCTATCGAGTATTTCATGAGAACTTAAATGTACAGCCCTGAATTAAGTTCTGTGATAGAGCTTACTACTCAGTTAAGGAGACAAGATGTATGTACCTTGGACAATCAAAGAGGCAAAGAAGGATTTATTAAATACATACTATATAGTGTGCCAAACACTGTGTTAGGTGCTGGGATTTACAATGACAAACGAGAAACAATACTTGCCTTCAAAGACTTTACATTCTATGAGGTGAGATAGCACATTTATATGTAAGTATATACAGAGAACATACATACACATATATGTAACATATATGAATTAGCTACATGGTAACTTGGAATGGGAAAGCACTAGCAGCTAGGGGGAAGGGCAATTGAAATAGCAGGAAAGGAAATAGAAGAAGGAAATTTTTAACTGAATTTCTGAAAGAAACCAGGGATTTCAAGAGGTAGAGGTGAGAAGAGGGAGGCCTGGGGTGCATCCTACACATAGATATAGGGAATGGGAGACAGAGTGTGGCATAGCATGAACAAGCTAAGCAACATTATGAGTCAGTAGGGGGTGGGTTTCAAACAAGGGACACAAACTGGAAGTGTTATGGGAGAGTGTGGAGGAAGGCGAGATCATTGTGGGCTACCAGTGTTCGGGACATGATGAAACTTGATTGGGCTTCCCTCTAGCTTATTCATTAGCTTATTGCTAATGAGCCATTTCCAATTCAAAAGAGAACTGTTTTAGGTAGAGGAAAGTCCACTGGTTCTGCTGCACCTGTCTGTCTTGATTTCCCTTTCCTTTATGTTTTGCCTCATGTCAATACTTTCCATTTGAGAAAAAAAATCATTATTCCATTAACCTGTACTTGTTGATTAAATACTTTGAAGTATGGCTGGAACAACATGAAAAGAGCCTAACTGAATTCAAAAACAATTTTTCTAATGAAAACATCAGGAAGTCAGAACTAGTTTATAGTTATTTGTTTTGGTGAATTTCATAATTTCTCCAAATTACTTTTCCAATTGTTATGGTGGTATGGTTATTAACACCATTTTAAAGATGATATCTACTATCCGCTCTTTAATCTGTTGCCAATCAATTTTGCCTTTGCAACATCTCCTGAATATGCCCTCTTCTCTCCTCTGACACTGCCCCGACTCTGGTGTAGACCCTTATCACCTAACACCTGGACTGCTGCAATAGGCTGATGGTAGGTCTGCCTACCTCAAGTCTCTCCCGACTCCAATCTATCCTCCATCAAGGTGCTATATTGATTTTCCTAAAGCACAGATCTTCATTGCTCTACTCAGTAAACTCCAGTGGCTCCCTATCACCTCCAGTATCAAATACAAAATGCTCAAACCCAGCCTCCTTCCACCTTCCTAGTCTTCTTATACCTTGGTTCCTTGATACGTATTCTTTGATCTAGTGAAACTGCCCTCATGTCTTGTTCCACCAATAGAACACTCCATGCCTCAGCTCCAGGCATTTCCTTTGGCTGCCCACCATGCCTGGAATGCTCTCTCTCCTTTAAGTCCCAACTAAAATCCCATCTTCTACAGGAAACCTATCCCAACTCCTCTTAAATCCCATGCCTTCCCTCTGTTAATTATTTCCTATTTATCCTATATACAGCTTGCTTTATATGTTTGTTTGCATGCTGTCTCTCCTATTAGATTGCGAGCTGATTGGGGGCAGGGACTATCTTTAAGTCCAAAACAAAATTATATCTTCTACAGGAAGCCTTTCCTTCTTGTTGTTGCTGTTCAGTCCTGTCTGACTCTTTCACGGACAGTCCAGACCCTTCCACACTCCACTATGTCTCAAAGTCCATCCAAGTTCATGATCATTGTTATCATGATACAACTATCCATCTTATCCTCTCCCATCCCCTTTTTCCTTTTTCTTTCAATTTTTTTCCATCATCAGGGTCTTTTCCAATGAGCCCCATATTCTCATCATGTGGTCGAAGTATTTAAGTTTCAGCTTCAGTAGCTTGAATTAATTTCTTTAAATATTTACTGATTTGACCTCTTTGATATCTGAGGGACTCTCAAAAGTCATCTTCAGCACCACAATTTGAAAGTATCGATTCTGCCACGCAGCTTTTTTTATAGTCATACAAACCATAGCTTTGATTATGTGGACCTTTGTTGGCAAGAGGATATCTCTGCTTTTTAGTATGCTATCCAGATTTGCCATAGTTTTCCTTCCAAGGGGCAAATGTCTTTAATTTCATGGTTGTAGTTGCCATCTACAGTGATCTCTTGAGCCCAAGAATATAAAATCTGACACTACTTCCATTACTTCTCCCTCTATTTGCCAGAAAGCGATGGGACCAGTTGCCAAGATCTTAGTTTTGTTTTGTTTTTTATGTTAAGCTTCAAGCCAGGTTTTATATTCTCCTCTTTCACCCTCATCAAAGCTTCTTAATTCCTTTTCACTTTCTGCCATCAGAGTGGTATCGCCTACATATCTGAGATTTTTGATATTTTTCCCAGCAACCTTAATTCCAGCTTTTGATTCATCTAGCCTGGCATTTTGCATGATGTCCTCTGTATGATGTACTCCCTCTTTTAATTATTTCCATATATGTGTGTATGTGTGTGTGTGTGTGTGTTCATTTGTTGTCTTCCCAATTAGATTGTGATTTGTGATCTCCTTGAGGGAAGGGACCATCTTTTGTCACTTTTTGCGTAGCCAGCATTTATTGTAGTGCCTGGTACATAGAAGATACTTCAAAAATGTTTATTGGCTGACTGACTGGTGCCCAAAGGCCCACGAACTGCTAGCTGATCAGTCATTAAATACTAAAAGTAGTGCCACCCTCCTCCTCCACCCCCTTCCCTTATCTTAAATGACTGCCACTCCCTATCAGAAACTGCATTAAATCTAAATTCCCCTGGCTCACTTCCTCTTTTATTTATTAAATTTATTGACATGCCTTTTAAACACTTCCCAACAAGGACTCAAAAAATGTTCCTACAAAGTACAATCTCTGAAACATGTTAAGTCTATTGTAAACAGGAAGAAGGGATATGTCCTTTAACAATGCAGTATTAATGCCAAGTATTCTACCAGAATTTATTGCCTCGCTAGGTTGCTATTACACTGTTGTAATCATTGAATATTTTGTTCTTTCAGTTATTTTTTTTTACTTTACATCACTTCATATAAGGTTTCTCATATTTCTCTGAATTCTTCATTTTTTTTCATTCTTTACAGCCTAGTAATATTCCATTGCATTCACATGCCACTTCTCCCCCTCCCCACCCCCCGCTATTCCTGGTTGTTGGGTATGCGTTTTGTTTCCAGTGTTTTGCTATTACAGATAATAATGATATGATTATTTTTGTGTGTAATCCAAGTACTGGAATCTCTGCGTCAAAAGATATGAACAATTTAACTATGATATGTACTTTTCTTATACTGCTTCACATTATTTTCCAGAAATCAGAAGACCTAGATTTGACTTCTAGAGCCTCTACTTATCAGTAAATTATTTGGGACAAGTCATTTCACCTCTAAAACCTCAGTTTCCTTATCTATAAAACAGAAATGACAATATTTGTATAACCTATGTCACAGGGTTACTGTGAAGAAAGGACTTTGTAAACTTTGTGTGTGTGTGTGTGGGGGGGGGGTGTTTGTGTACACATACATATAAATGTATTATTTTGGCTATATTGTTTGCTGTTATTTTATTTTATATGCATATAGCTTGTTTCCCAATCCAATTCAGTCCAATCCAGTCCACATGTATTAGGTGCCTAATCCATGAAGCCTAATCCATGTGCTCATTGCTAGGGATACAAAAGCAGGATCAAATCTTTCCCTGGCCACAAGGAGCTTACATTCGACAAATGGACTGGATGTTCCTTGAAGACAAGTTTTATACTTCATTAGTATTTTTTAACAGAGCTTAGCAGAGGGCAGGCAGAGTGGGTCTCTAAGAACATCTGTTCACTGAATTCATTGACTACTTATATTGTACGTAGCACTGCATTACGCAACATAAGGAATGGAGATTGAGGTAAGGATACAAGAGAAGATGACCTAGGCTTCTGCTTATATGCATAAGAAGTCTGGAATGAGCTTTGTGAGATATGATGTCAGTATAAAGAAAAGAGAATTTCACAATCAACACAAATGAATTCATAAAAGACTTTGTCTACTTTGAATACTTAATGGTTCTTATTTTTTCTCAGGAAACAGGTGATGTGGATGGACGATGAATATAGTTAAAAATACAGCCAATGTTATTTGACCTCCCCTCTTTCCCTATCCTTTCTCCCTCTTACCCCTCCAAAACATACCACATAAAATACATTGAAGCTCTAGAACGGTACTGAAATTGGTCATTGTTTGGAACGCATCGATCTGACATGCTGAACACAAAAACACTACCACCCTTGAACAATAACCCATCAGGCTTCACATTCATCAGTCCTGCTCTTTGAAAATTAAGCAACGGTTTCTCAGCTGTCAATCTGGACAGCAGACAGAATAATTTGGCTTCCATTTATATGCTAAATTATTTCAGTGAAACTAATGGGAGGAAAAACAACCACCGCTGATTCATTTAGGTAAATAACTGAACTCTGTTTAAGATGCAGTGGCAAAAGGTTTATAATTGCCTGGGCTATTTCCAAATGAAGACACCTAATGCTTTACATGTAAATAGTTCATCACAAAAGTGACATGGGAAGGAGATAACTATTTGCAATTTTTCTTTGGAGGAAAACAGGGCATTTAAAACAGTGAAGTGATCCTTAGCCTGATTTGTATCCTCCTTCATCTTTCCTATTCTGACTTTTACCTACATCTTTTTTGTTACATCAGATTTAGACATAGAATGTAATCTCCTTGAAGACTGCGACTCTTTCATTTCTTGTATTGCAAATCCAGTTCCCAGCTTCATTCCTAGCATGAAGTAGACATTTAATGAATGCTTATTGAATGGTCAATCAGACTTGTTGAGAACTTCACCATTTGTCTCAGACCAGTGAAGTCCCTAAAGAAAATACACATTCAACATAAACTCTTTCCAAAAGCTCAGCCTCACTAAGGAAGAATGCCAGTGGTGTCTTCCTGTTTTTAAACAACAAATCAGAAAGATAATCTCAATTCCAGAGAGTCAACAACCCAGGATTTGTGATAGATAGATGTACTGATAGGAGGCAGGAAGGGAGTAGCATGGGAAATCATAGCGTTTTAGAACTAGAAAGAACTTTTGAGATCATCTAGTCTAAACAACTCATTTTACAGATGAGAACCCTTGCCTAAGGCCACACAGGGAGTTAGTGGCAAGGCAGGAACAAAAGTCCAATTCTATAGAGCTTCCACTGCACCAGTGCCTAGCATGTCATATTTAAAGAGTCTCCATCTTGTTTGGTTTCTGGCCTATATAAATAGGCCTCACTTGGAAGAAAATCTAGTCTAATTCAGTGGTCTTACAAAATAGTTTAGGGGCAATTATTTCCTCTGTGAAATCACTCTGCACAGGGAAGAGAGTCTATTGGGGACTGGTAGAAGGCAAAAATTCTGGGTAAAGTGAATGAAGTCTCTAGACCAAGGCAAAGTTTACCTCTGGAAAGTTAACTGATTGAGTAAAGTTGAATGAGGGCAGGGTCCCTCACCATTGGAGTTTTTGTGTCACTGGAAAGGGATCTAATGGAAAAACACACTGACATGGAGCTGCCTGGTGTCAAATGATACATTGGTAGAGAAGGACTGATGATAGTCCATGTTAATTAGTACTCAACATAATGAAAAAGCAATATTTAATGTGCAAGACAGGAGCAAATACTGAGAAGCTTAAAACGAGTAACCAGAATAGAGTGTTAGCAAAAGCACAATTAGCACAATTAAATAATTAGGACAGGCTAATTGTTCTTATCTGCTGTTGACAAAGGGCCATAGGATCAGCTCTATTTTATTCTTTAGTCTATACTAAAGAATAATTATTTGAAACTGGAGGGTACTGAGTAACAAGAAGGACTCCTTTGGTATCCCATCCAAGGGAGTTTGATGTAAGTACCTCAAAGCCCTCATTATAAGGCAGTTTTACTTAGAAGATGATGATATCATTTGGACTCTGGGGACTTGTTATACTGAGGTTCTAGTGTCTTTTAGTCTCAATATTGCTCTAATTCTCCCTCTACCATCTGACGCTATCTCCCTCTCCCCACCCCTTCTTAGGAAAGTGGCAACTCTGGATATTTTCCATTTGGGGGATGCACATACGTGTACACATATGTTCTATAATTGTTATACATGTGTGTTTAAACAATACATGCATGTGTGCCTTATATGTATGTATACACACACACACGCACACACACATACACACACCCCTATCTATCTAGGCTGGCTGGTGCAGTGTATCAGGGTGCCGGGCCTGGAGTCAGGAAGACCCATCCTCCTGAGTTCAAATCTGGCTTCAGACACTTACTGGCTGTATAACCTCAGGCAAGTCATTTAATCCTGTTCACCTCAGTTTTTTCATCCGTAAAATGAACTAGAGAAGGAAATGACAAACCACTCCAGTATCTTTGCCAAGAAAACTCCAAGTGTAGTCACAGTCAAACATGACTGAAAGTGACAGAACAACATCCACCTTTTATCTGTCTGTCTGTATGTAGAATGAACAGGAATTCCACATGTGATTTCATTGGAATAGGGAAATCCCCCGTGATGAAACGCCCTCTCCCAATCCAACACGGGTTGACACCTTTTCAGCAACTTGTCATCTTAGTTGCTAGGGCACTCAACTGTGAAATGACTTACCCAGGGTCTCAAATCTAGGATGTGCAGAAGGTATAACTTGAATGCAGGTTTTCTTGGCTTTGAGGCTTGTTCACTATCTGCTATGGCACACTGCCTCATCCATCCGTCAGCCTATTTGTCTCTATCTATCCACATGAACGCATTTCACTAATCCAAATTCAGAGCAGCCACATTATTAGTGCATTTTAATATTTTGTGCTACAGTTCAGTATTTCTGAACTGCTCCTTGAATCAGATTATGCTAAGATACAGTCTCCATCTGACTTATTTGCTCCTCGATGTTTCTCCTGTAGATTATTCTACATGCTGGTAGTACTTTTTCCTTTTGAATGTTATATGTCTGGAAATAAATTTCCACCCCAATTTTCAAAACATTAGTTCATACATGTTTATTTGAATAAGTCACAGAAAATAATCAGTTCTAAATAGAGCTCCCATCTTGGGGCCAATTTTGGAAAAAGAAGCTGTCATGGTAATGTAAATTTGAAGATCCCCATCCATTAAGAGGCCCATGTGACCTGCTTACATCACAGGAAGCCTAAGTCACATGTGGTGAGAGGGGCTTGCTGAATGAGAGGAACAGGAAAGGGTGGAGCAGAAAATGCTTGGAGCAGTTACAGCTGAGGGAGAGAGTGGAGACAGGCAAGCTAGCTGTGGTGTGACTGCTTTTGTGGGAAGGCCTCGGCAGTGGGGCGGAAGGTTATTGGATGGTGAGGCTCCATGTGGTGATATTGTGTTTTAAATTCTTTGCTGTTATGATAAAGTGGGTTTACTGGTTTGGGGAGTTGCTTGCTGCTTGGATGCTTTGGACTTATTGGTTATGGGATTTGGTCCTCTGGTGTCTGAATAAATGTTTTACTTCTTCTACCTTCTATATAGAGAGTCTCTTATATTCCGCTATACAGAACTATATAGGCACATTCACAATTATCGTCAATGTTGTGTTTATTGCCTTGCTGATGTAGAAGCCCAAGAATTTGCTAGACTATGCTAGCCCACTCATTTTGTAAATGAAGAAACTGGATCCTGGGAAGGTTACATGATTTACTTAAGATCACATCAGTGGGATTTAAACCCAGACACTTGGACTCCCACACCAGTGTTCTTTCTACTGTATCCTGATGCTTCCAAGATAAAGGAAATGACAAGAAGAGAAGGAAAGGACATAAACGGGAGGTGAGGGGTCCTCCAAACCACATTTCAATGTCTTGTCCTCCCACTGTTGTCTGGAGGCTTTAGGAGGGTATCACTTATGCAGAAACTAAGATAATAGTATTAGAGCTACAATTCAAAGCCCATTTCAGACATTACTCCAGGCCTAGTTTGGAGGGGAGGAGTAGGTAGGAAGCATTCTGCTAGGGTGAGCCTCTGTCCTTTCTTTCTTTGATGAATCCATTTCTTTGAATTGCCCTTCTCTTAGTCTTCCTTAAAGTCTTGGGTAGAACAGAAGTTCATACAGGGCCTTAATAAAGGGCTATGTCCTAAGGATGACCCTGGACATCTGGCTGGCTTTAATACATTATTGAAGGAGAAATGTCATCTCCCCCACACCCCCATGAAGGAGGACTGTGGGGAGGGTCAGAGCTTGTGAAAGGGCCCCTCCCCCCAGCTCACAGCAGCCAAGTCTGAGTGCCCCTTTTGTTCCCAGCTCCCACTCCCTGGTCTATTTGGACCGGCTGCCCGCTTAGGTCTGGGCGCTGGTCCTTTTTTTTTCCTTCTCACCATCATCTTCACTCAGAATGACTGAATTCTTTTGCTCTTTCCCCTCTCACCCTCAGTTTGCTGGTTTGAAGTGATATCTAAGAGCCTTTTCTGCTCTGGAGCCAATGCTTTTATCATTTTTGTTTTTTCACAGCACAGGACTATCATGAAGCCATCCAGTCAAAGTGGTGGAGGCAGCCCTTAGGCCTGGATGTCAGAGACTTCATGGCTAGTGCCTCTGCCCTTTCTTTCTCTCTGTTCTTTCATTCCCTCCACTTGCCCCTCCCCTCAACCCTCACTTAATTAGAAAATATATGTGAGCTTTAGGCTATGTTCAGCCATTCAATCTTTTGGGGCCTTGAGTTCAGAGAAAAAATTTACTGTGCTAGGGACAAAGGGTCCTAAGGAGAGACAGGGTATACAGAGCTCAGCAGGCCCATCCTCCAACCTCTTGGACAGATAGCCTCTAAAACCCATCTTGTCTAGATGTCCATTCACTTTTTAGACATCTGAGTCTTCTGTAGGACTTAGGACTTCTGTAATCTGACCCCAACCTATCTATTCAACCTAAAGCCTCTGTATTTGGAGGTGGTAGAGCTGTGTTTTAACCCTGGGCTATTCCATTTAGTACCTGCGTGATTCTCTCAGCCTCAGTTTCCTCATCTGTAAGATAAGATCCCTTCCAATGCTAAAACTATGATAGTGACCCAGATTTTTTTTCTTTTTATTTTCTTATTAACCTTCAAAAATGTCCCACCTCCTTGTTTTTATTCCTACAATGTAAACTCCCCTCTCTTCTCCGCCTCGCTACAGCCTCATCACCTTTCACAATACTAGCTTCTTGCTTCTTCTGTGAAGCTTATTTTATTTTATTTTGTTTGCTTTTTTTAAGGAGGGGAAGCAGGGCAATTGGGGTTAAGTGACTTACCCAAAGTCACACAGCTAGTGAGTGTATGAAGTGTCTGAGGCTGGATTTGAACTCAGGTCGTCCTGACTCCAGGGCTGGTGCTCTATTCACTTCACCACCTAGCTGCCCCTTGTGAAGCTTATTTTAAACCATCCTAGCAAACAGTTTTCTCTCTTCCTCTTCCTAGCATTTCCATTTTGCCTCTTTTTGAAGCAATGTGGTGTCACAGTGTAGAGAATGATGTACTTTGAGTCAGAAGACCTGAGTTCAGATCCAGATGACTTACTAGCTGTGTGACCATGGGTGAGTAATATAACCACTCTGTGCCTGTTTTCTTATGTGTAATTGGGTACGATATTAGCACTTACTTGGGTTGTTGTGAGGATAAAATAGGATGACAAAGGTTAAGCATTTCCTCAACCTCAAAGTGCTGTATAAAGTGCTTGCTATTATATTATTAATCATCATCTTCTGTATGTAATTCACTAGGCACTCAATATACATTGCCTTATGTGTTAGCCAATATATATGTTATTGCTCTGTATTGTCACTTAACCCTTACATTGCTTAACTTTGGAATGAATTTGTCTCATTTTCTTAAATAATTTTGCAAGTTTACATAGGGCAGAAACCTTGGGTATGAGGCTCTTCCCTCAATAAGTTTACAATTTTTTAATAATATACTTCTGAATCTCCCTCTCCCTCCCTCCCTCACCTTCTCTCTCCTCTCTTTCTCTTTCTGTGTCTCTGTGTCTCTTTCTCTGTCTCCTTTCACACACACATAGACACACACACACATGACTCCATCTTGTTTCCTATTCCAGTGTTGGGTACACAGTAGGAATTTATTACGTTTGTTGGAAGAATTAATGAACACTTTGATAGACCATTTCAAAAAATGTTCTCTCTTTTTAAAGTTCTATCTGTCATTCTCCAAGATAACTCAATTCATTTCAAATCAAAAAGCATCTTAAGAGCTGATTATGTGCCAGAGGAGAGGTAGCCTTGCCTGTACTGGCCTCCAAATCAGGAAGACCTGGATTCCAGTCCTATTTCTGACATGTACTGGTTGTTTAAATCTGGGCAGTCTCCCACCATCTCAGTCATTCCAGGAAGCCCTCTAAGACTTCAAATTGCAAAGTAATAGCCAATCCACTTTGGTGGAAGTTCCTCATGGGGAGCTGCCTAAACTCATGAAGTCCCAGGTTCAATGAAAAAAATTGAAAGGCATTGTGCTAGACCAAGGAGACATGGAGACAAAAACCGGTTCACATGTTATTGGGAAAAGGGGATACAACATTTAAACAGGAAAACAAATGTAGCAGAATGTGAGGATGGAGGAAACCCCCAGAACTGGGAGAATGAGGAAAGGTGGAGTATGTGGTCAGTCAGTCATCTGTATTGAACCTTAAAGGAATCTAAGGATTCTAGGACGTAGAGGTGAAGAAGTA
This sequence comes from Trichosurus vulpecula, assembly GCF_011100635.1. NCBI lineage: Eukaryota > Metazoa > Chordata > Mammalia > Diprotodontia > Phalangeridae > Trichosurus > Trichosurus vulpecula. The sequence goes on along the minus strand of NC_050574.1, from coordinate 310,557,133 downwards.
TGAAGACACGGACATGGGAAATGGCAAGGAGTTTGGCAGTGGAATGTTCATTTTGGGGAACAGAAAGTAGAGCATTTGGGCTGGCATAAAGAATTTGGGAAGGAGAGTAATGGGGAATATGACTGGAAGGACAGAGTGCATCCTGCACTCAACATACTTGCTCCCAGCTCAGGGCAGTGGAGCAGGCTGTCCCCTAGGCCTTGAATGTATCACCTCTTGGAAATCTTCTCTTCCTCTAAGGCTCAACTCATGCATCTACTACATCACTGAATCTTCCATGATCCCTCTAGGTTAGAGTGTTCAAGATCTTGCCTCTTATAGTTTCTGAGGTAATTTGGGTGCATTTATCGTTCCTCTCCCTCATCACATATTTTACATATCTATGTTCATGTTTTAGCTGTATCCCTCCAAAACACACACACACACACATAAGATCCATAAGGGTATAGCATGTGTTATGTGTTATTTTTATATTTCCATTGCCTAGAACAGTGCTTCACAGATGTTTAAAAAGCTTCCCCTTTGAGATTTTCCCCAATTTGTCATTTTTGTAGTTTGTTTGTTCACAGTTATTTTCATATTTTCCCTCATTAGACTGTGAGCTCCTTGAGAGAGGGACAATCTTTTTGCCTTCCCTTGTTTTCCTAGCACTTAACTCAGTACCTGACACATAGTAGGTGCTTAATAAATGTTTGTTGACTTGACTTACAAAAGACCTAGGTAGATAGCCAAAGGCAGACTTTGCTCCCTGTGCTCCCCCACCTCACCCCTGTTCTTCCATCCCCAACCTTCAAAGCTTAGGAAGCAGGCAGGCATTAATTCAGGGAAACATAATAAGGATGAGGCAGGTTAACATAACACAGTTAATAAATGCAATTATCAGCATTATGTAAGACCCCCTCCTCCTTCCACATCACGGAAACAACAGCAATCGGTTTCTTCACCAATTCTATACCTGAAATCACAAGCATATGATTAAACTTGAGAATCATCGATCTTAAAGTTGGAAAGGACCTTAGAGGTCGCCCAGTACAGCCCCCTCACTTTACAAATAAGAAAATAAGGCCCCGAGGGTGATTACTTGCTCAATGTATCACAGGTAGTAAGCGGTAGTGTCAGTCTCCAGTGAAAATCCAAATTCCAAGTACATAAAAGTCTTTGTACATGTGGGAGGAGAATCCTTTACATTGCTATTTACCTTCCTTCCTGTTGCCTGACAGAGATTGCCCTGGACGTTGGCATTGGCAACAAATTAAATAAGCATGTAATCATCTCATCTGTTAAAGAATCTACTGAACTGGAAAATCCCAAAGGATCCTTCCAGCTCTTAACTTTGATGAATAGGCCTGAGGCCATTTTGAGAAACAGATTAAGATTTTGAAACATAACGCCCATAATTTAGACGTGACTACCACTGATGAGCTGTGGGACTCGAGATTTTTTTCATCCTTCTGGACCTCACTTTCCTTAACTGTAAAAGGAAGGTATTGGACTAGATGGGGGAAGGGACTTTAGAAGCCATAGAGACTTGTCTAATAGATAGGGGACCTGAGATTCAAACCTACATTGTCTAACTCCAAAGCCAGCATTCTTTCCACTGTATTCTATGAATCAATGACCTTACATAGGTAGAGATTGTATACTAGGAGGGTGCCATGTACAATTCCCCACCTGCTGGGCATGGTGAATGAATGTTTCTGGACAGTGTTAAACAGAACTAAGGTCTAGGGGCAAGAAAGGTACAGGCCCAGAAATGGAACTTTTAAGGCATTTCCAAAAAGGAGGCATCTAGTAGAAAGACTTTCAAAACTGGAAGAGACCTGGAAGATCAATCTGTAATGAAATGTCTAGGCACAAAGGGACTCTAGTTTCATGGATGGTCCAATTCTATTCCTTGTGAGTCTTTTCTTTCTGTCTGTCCTGGCCCCGCCTGTCTCTTCCTAGGCCTCACAGCTCCAAGTGACAGCTTCTGCTACCATAACACCTGACTGCAAGAGTTTCACTTACTTCTTCGCTGTATTGACTCACTTGAACAAACACCTGCGGCTTACCATTATCAAACTCACCGGTGTCCTGAAGATCTAAAAGTGTACTTGTTGTAGGAAATGAAGGTAAACAAACTAAACCCAAAAAGGAAAAGAAAAACATTCCATGAGACCCAGTAAGTTACAAAACAAGGAAGGGTTATGGAGTACAGATTTTTGAATTGATCCAGATCCTGGCTAAAGCTATTTTTTGCTTCCAGTACCATTTGGTGCCACTTTCAGAGTTATGTAAGAGAATCAGAGTCAAGAGGCAGAGGGGGAAGAAGACTGGTTTCTGGGAGAGATAGCATGTGTTTGAATCCAGATTTCTACTAATTGGTATCTTCAAGATCTTTGTGAGTCTCAGTTTCCTTTTCTGTGAAAGGAGAGAGTTGAATGAAATGATCTTTTTGGTTTCTCCCAGTACAAGATCCTTTTATTCTATGATCCCACAAAGATAGGGAAAGGAGCACAGGCAGCCAGTGGAGAGAAAGAGGAGAAGGAAGAGCAGGTGCAATTGATAGGAATATTTAAGGTAAAGAGAAATAGCATGCCAGAGAGAATAGAGAAGCAACTCCAAGATGGGGTGACTCAGGGTTAAGTCACACCTAATCTGGGCAAGTCATTTAACTTTTTGGTATTCCAAGAGTACATTATAGTCTCTAACAGGATCAGGGACATAACAGTTGAGAATCTGCATTGGTAAAGGGGGTTTCCTTACTGGGGAGATCCCCATACTGATGGTATAAAGGCACAGGTAGAGACAAAATTAACATGACATGATGTGATTATGTTTCACTAGTATTTGTTTATACATTTGCTCAACCATGAGGTAGGGTGGTATAATAGAAAGCAATGGATTCAAGTCATTGGACCTGGGTTTGAATCCTTACCCTGCTATTTACTACCAACTTTTTTTCATCGGTTTAGATGGAGCATTTGGATCACTAAATTCTCTTCCAACTTTAAAATCCTAGGTTGTTCTTCTATGGATGCAGGGCAAATGGTTGAATGGGAGTAGGGAAAAGCAATACAATGTAATGAGATGAGATGGATTTGATAAGGTGCGAGACCCTTTTGCAAATCCATCTCTTCCTTGCGGTGCTAACCCTGGACTACTGGACATGTCCAGGAAGCAGTTTCTTAACTGCTCTCTAGGTAAAGTCTTTTCTGTCCATGTTTGCTTTGGCAAATGGCTTTTGGCATGTGAAGACTACTTAGGACGTGGTCAGTAGTGAGCCTGATACCTGTAGCCACAGCTGTTTGCTGTATGTCTGACGCATTTTCAATCAGGCCAATTCTCTTTCCGTAAGGGCACACCTGCCTCAGAGGTAGTTGCTTCCAACAGTCGACTCTAGCAGAATCCTTGCTGTTGTTCAGTCCGACTCTTTATGACTGTTTGGGGTTTTCTTGGCAAAGATAATGGAGTGGTTTGCCATTTCTTTCTCTAGCTCATTTTTTTTAGATGAGGAAACTGAGGGGAACAGGGTTAAGCAACTTGCTCAGGGTCACACAGCTAGTAAGTGTCTGAGGCTGGATTCGAATTCAGGCCTTCCAGATTCCAGGCCCTACCCTTCTATGTACTGCAACATCTAGCTGCTCCAATAGAATCCTTAGTCACTTCCAGAACCCATTTCCTGGTTCTATCCATGAGTCAGGACTCTTTCTGTCCCCAGGTTGTAATGTACCTCCTCTCTGGAACTCTCCCTGGTCCTCTCGCCACATTCAGTTGGAGAAGTAGCCAACGGAACACTCTGGGCATCTTTAAATTGTGCAGGGATGGAGATGACAAGGTAAAGTAACAGAGGAGCCAAGGCCACTGCCAGGGTAATAAGCCAAAAGACAAAGAGCAGGAACCTCGTTCTAGGAGTGAGACCTGGGACACTGTGAAAACAAGTCTGCTCAACACACAATGAAAGCCAAGAGAGGAAGCCAAACTGAGGAACTGTTGAAGAAGCTGGAGTGAAGCAAAGAAACAGGAAGCTGACTGACAGCTGAATGACAGTTTGATACACTCAATGCACACCCTGGGCACAGTGTCTTTTTCTGCTGAGTTTATATGTAAGTCTCCTAAACCCTTCTGTTCTTTAAAGGAGAAATGCTGTCGAATGCTGGGACTCATCTACCTCTTGGTTTCTACTCTGGTTCCTGGCCTGTGGATAAGGAACATACTTTTTAACCTGTATCCCAAACAAACATTCTTTATCTGGGCTTCAGGTCCCATCAGGCAGAGAGTTAGCAAGTATTTATTAAGTTCTCACTATGTGCCAGGCATTATGTAAGGTTCCTTTAATGCCTTAAATGTAACTTCTTCAACCCCCTTGAGGTTTCAATGTTTGCTGGTCCCTTTAAATTTTACCTTCATGCTCAACCTCTTCACGTTGTCCAAAGTATATGTGCTAGCTGGTTGTTAAAGGTGACTACCTTTCCGTGAGATTTTGCTTATTCATTTGACTTCACTTCAGCTCACTTCACTTCAACCCTAAGCTTCTCTAATTTTATGAGTCTGTTTTCCATGCCCTTGGTATGTTTGTTTGCTTTTTTCTGAGGCCTTTTGTATACACCAGGGGCCCTGAGCCCATCAGGTTTAAGTGCCCCATGCTAGGCTTGCTCTCCGGCGAGATAACAACCCTCCAATCTTTAGCACTTCTCAGGAGGACCTAATTCTGTTTTTAAAAAAATCATATAATTGCATTTTCAGCATAATTAGGCACCTAATTACATGCCCAAACTGCCTCCATCCAGCTGCATGTGTAAATAATGATGATTCAGTTAGCGATGTTTTGTTTCCTGTTTTCTAGAAGCCACTTCAATTGGTGAACGGAATGTTGAAAGTACTTTTTTCTTTTTCTCACCCTGATTCTCTCCCCCTCCCCTATTCCATTTCCCAATGCTTTTGAAAGGACATAAAAACAGAGACAACAGGCCTGAAGTGCTCCACATCAGGAGAACAAATTAAAGACAAAATAATGAGCGAGAGGTTGACAATATGCAACAGAACTTAAAACTTCAGAGTAACCCGCTCTGAGATTACATGCAAAGGATTGTTATTTGCTTATTTTTCAAGTAAGAACCAGCCCAGAATTCAAATTATATTTTACAGAACAAGTAATTATTGCAGGAAAAAGAAACATGGTGTGTCTAGAGAGATGCTCATAATCTCCTGTGGTCGTCATAAGTGCTGGAAATGAAAAGATAAAATAAATGCGGTCCATGAAGATGGAAAGGAATTTTATAGAGAGATGGAGGGAGGCAAAGAAATTTAGATGGGGGAAGGGAGAATGTCGTAGGGAAAAGAATTAGAAACACATAGAATCCTAGAGCTGCAAGGGACCTTGTGCATTAATGCACTTAAAACAAGCCCTGAAAAGTAGTCTGATATCCTCCAGTTACCTCTAGTGTTGGGGAACTCACTAATCCATTAAAGATACATTTAATCATTTGGAAATTCTTCATCATATCAAGGTAAAATATGCCTCATTATTGCTATTGTAAATAATTATTAACAGGTTTATTTAAGGCTTTAAGGTTCACAAAACATTTACTTCACAACGAATGTGTGAAATAAATCATACAAATATTATTATTCCCATTTTGGAGATGTGAAAACTGAGGCAAAGAGGGATTATGTGGCTTGCTAAGGATCATAGAGTTAGTAATTATCAAATACAGGAATAAAAATATTATTTCCATTGTATTATACTGTTTTTCATGTACCTCTTCTCATTGACTTGAGACCCTTTGGGGTCTAGCACAGTTAAGTCCTTGTTCTACATAACAGCCCTTCAAATACAGATGGCATGTGATTAGCCTAGTTGGCAAGGGTGAGATCAGACTGTGGAGGCATCAAATACCAAACTATAGAGTTTAGACTTCATCCAGCAAGGCTCTACTCTTCTGGTCTCAGAAGTCACTCCACTTGGGAGGATGCTAAAAGTAGTCTTCTTTACTCAATCTGTGGAATTACCCTCCCTATTGTGCACTGCCATCCCTAACACAGTTGCCTCCAGTTGCCTCCCATCCACAAGTGGATGTGGGTATATTGGAGAATCATAGAATTTAGGTCTGGAAGGGACATTAGAACTCATCAAATCCAACCAATTCCTTCTTCTTATAGAAGGGGAAACTGAGGAACACAGGAGTAAAGTGGCTCACTAAAGGTAACAAGGTAACATAAATTTTGAAATGGCAAAGCAGCCATTTGGAATCTAGTTCTCATTTTATAACTCCAAATTCATTGCTCTTTCCACTGCTCCAAGATGACACTCATGAGGCTTCAGGATAAATAATGAAAGACTGTGGGCTGCACCATACTTTGCCTCTGTGTTTTTTCACAAGTGACCCTCCATGCCTGGAATGTGTCCTCTTCTCCCCTCTACCTTGAAGAATCTCTTAGCATCTTTGAAAGGGCAGCTCAGGTACTACTTTCTACACGAGGCTTTACATCACTGAATAAAATGGAATACCAGAACACTGCCTCATGGCCCCGGATTTTTGTGATGGTAGGAGAAAAATAACTCCCTGCTTCAGTTCCCAATCTGTAAAGCAAGAACTGTTCCCTACCTCCCCTCCCCCAGAATGAGTGATTATTAACTTGGATTCAAGGATGCCCAGGTTCTGTGAATGCATTTCAGGTGGTCCTTGAACTTGGATGGGAAAAACACATCTTTATTTTCACTAACATCTAAATCTAATTTAGCATTTTCTTCAATTATGTATTTTAAATAAAATTATGATTCTGAGATGGTGTATCCATAAGGCAACAAACAAAACATCAACGATAATCATGAATATGCCTATGTAGTTCTGTATCACAAAGTATGAGCGACTCTCCATATAGAAGGTAAAAGAAGTATATAACATTTATTCAGACACCAGAGAATCATATCCCATAACCAAATATTCAGCGCCCACAGCCAGTTAGCCCACTTTATCATAACAGCAAGGAACTTAAAACACCATATCACAGCATGGAGCCTCACTATACCAAAACCTCTCCGACCCCCTGCTGGGGTCTTCCCCAAAACAAACTCACAGTACAGCTAAGTCAGCCTGTTTAGCTCTAACCATCATGACGGTGGCCATCAGCAGCCATTAGCTGCCATAACTACTCTCTCTCTCTCAGCATTTCCTGTGATGTAACTTCCTTTTCCTGTCAGGAAGCTCCTCCCACCACATGTGACTTAGGCTTCCTGTGACATAAGCAGGTCACATGGCCTATTAATGGGTGGGAAAGACCTTCAAACCTAAATTGCTACTACAGATGGGGTCAATGAACTTCACTGAACTATCAAAGGGGTCTATGTCACAAAAAAGGTTCAGATTCTTGTCATAGATATTAATCGTTCAATATATCATGAACTATAGGAGACCTGTTTCTACTGAAGTTACAAGGGTGGGGGAGAAGCTTACATCTCCTCCAAGGGAATGTAGGAGTCAATGTGGAATAATGGAAAAAAACACTGGATGAGGATGCAGGATACCTGGGTTTTGCTACTAAGAATCTTTGTCCCTGGACAAGTCCCTTCTTTTCTCTGGGTCTCTGTTTTCTCATCTATAAAATAATTTTAAATTTATAATTTTAAAAGTTTCTTCCAAAATCTATGAAGCATTGGAAAAAAACTCATGAAGAAATTTTTTAGAGTGGTTTATAAGGTAGGATGATTTTACATGTGGGATGAATTAGGGATGAGAAAGTAAAGAAAAGGAAGAGAAGAAGGTGATAGAGAAGGAAGAGGAAGGGAAAAGTGTGAGAAAGAAGAGAAGGAAATAACTGTCTAGAGCAGAATGTCAAACATGTGGCCACAGTACTCCTGAGTGCCCAAACCAGATTAAAATGTAATTGGGAAATATTTAACAAATAAAAATAGCACATAGATAATATTAATATGTGATATTCTAAGTCAAATTGCAAGCCTCACAGATCCTTATGTGGAGTTTAATGGCCCTGTTTCTATTTGAATTTGATACCACTGACCTAGAGCCCTGAGAAGTTAAGTGACTTGTACAGCCAGTATGTCTCAGACATGGGACTTGAACACAGTTCTTTCTCTTGCTTAGGAATTTGATAAAGCTCAGTGATAGGGATGTCATAATTGATTTTTTGATTGACTACCTCTTCCTAATACAAAGTATATTTCACCATATTCCGCACTTTAGAAAGGTCAAATGTACCTGCATCCTATAACATCCTTTGCCATGGTCTAAAGGGTTCCCAGAAAGGTCTGCAGTGTGATATGATGACCCACTAGGACACTTGGAAGTTGGATATTTTGGGCACAGCTTCGAATATCAACCAAGAACCAAGACATATCTCCAATCTCACTCAGATTATAGCCAGTGAATGTTGATGGAGAGAAGTATCCATCTATCCCATCTACCCTCTATACCCCCCCACCCCCTACTCAATAAATTCTAGTGGTTACCTATCATTTCTAGTATCAAATGAAAAATCCTCTGTCTGGTATTCAGAGTCTGTCATAACCTAGCCTTTTCTTAACTTTCCACTCTTCTTATACTTTACACCTTGCCACATTCTGTTCAATTCAGTGACAGAGGCCCTCCTGGCAATTCCACATTTAAGACACTACATATCTCCACTTTATAACACTCTCCTTCCTCATCTTCCTGGATAAGATGATATTTAACTTCTTTTAAGTTCCTGTTAAATACCATCTTATCCAGGAAGTCTTTCTCAACTCCTCTTAATTCTAGGGCCTTCCCTCTCTTAATTTTTTGCTATTTTTCCCGTAAATAGCTTATTTGTACATACTTATTTGCTTATTGTCTCTTCCATCCGATTATGAGCTACTTGAGGTCAGGTAATGTTTTTTAATTCTCTCTCTCTCTCTCTCTCTCTCTCTCTCTCTCTCTCTCTCCCTCCCTCCCTCTCTCTGTCTCTGTCTCTGTCTCTGTCTTTGTCTCTCTCTTAGCACAGTGCCAGGCAGATAGTAGTTACTTAATAAATGATTGATTAATTAACTACACAAAGTTGGGTTCTTTCTCTCTCTGCTTTGCAGCTTTCCCTTGAAGGCCTGAGTCTGACTTGTGAAGATCTGGACAATTTACAACTCCCAACAGATGTACTACCCGAGAGATTCAAATCTACAGGATGTTGCTGCTATAGGGTCCTGTTTGAAAAAGTTTCCAGGAAAGACAGAGCAAGGGTCTGCTTTACATTGACACACCATCAAGAGAGAGAAGGAGAGGGTGAGAACAACAAATCTGTCTAGCTTATAAAATCAACTTGCCAAATGGAACAGTTTTAGACTGAGATAAACCGTTTTGCTAAACTTGCAAAGGGAAATAACTGCCAGTGGACTGCAAAACTTTAAGGTAAGCAAAGAGGCTTTGGACAAGTTAGCTTTAGGCAGCATTTTAAGAATTTAAGAATTCTTTGCATTTGCATAGCTCATCATTCTTTCTCAATTTTCAGATTGATTATCTTATTTGATTCTCACAACAGCTTTATGATAGAGATAGGAACTATTATTCTCCTCATTTTATAGAGGAGGAAGCTGAAGCCCATAGAGACAAAGTCAAAAGCATTTATTAAGCAACACTTTATGCCCAGATACCATGCTAGCAAGGGGGATACACTGAAAGGCACAAAACACTCCTCGCTCACAAGAAGTTCACAGTTTAATAGGGGAGACAAGGCATAAACAAGTACATACAAACAATCCACATACAGGACAAACTGGACATAATCAGTGGAGGAAAGGAATTGGTATGAAGGGGTATTTGAAAGGCTTCCTATAGAAGGTGGAGTTTTGGCAGAGACTTGAAGGAAGGCAAGGAAGCCAAGAGGCAGAGATGATGCCGAGAACATTTCAGGCATGGGGGACAGCCAACAAAAATGCCCAGAGTTGGGGGACTGAGTGTCTTGTTCTAGGAACAGCAAGGAGGCTGGTGTCACTGTATCACAGAGCATGTTTGTAGGGGGGGGTAAGGTATAAGAAGATTCGAAAGGCAAGGGGTGGTGGTGGTGGTGGTTATGAAGGGCTTTGAATGACAGAGGACTTTATATTTGATCCTGGAGGTGATAGGGAGTCACTGGAGTTTATTGAATAAGGAGAAGACATTGTCAGACCTTTACTTTAAGAAGATCTTACATGAACTGATGCAAAGTGAAGTGAGGAGAACCAGGAGAACGTTGCACACAGTAACAGCAATATTATATGATGAAGAATTGTGAACGGCTTAGCTATTCTCAGCAATACAATGATCCAAGACAATCCCAAAGGCCTAATGATGAAGCATGCTATTCCCTTCCAGAGAAAGAACTGATACTGTCTGAATATAGAATGGAGCATGCTATTTTTAACTTTCTTTCTTTTTTTAAAATTCAAGTCCTCTTGTAGAAAATGATTGATATGGCAATGCTTTAACTGATTGCACATGTATAAACTATATCAGATTGCTTACTGTCTTAGGGAGGGATGAAAGGAAGGAAGGAGGAATGAAGGGAGGGAAGAAAGAAGTGAGGGATAGGATTTAGAACTCAAAACTTTAAAAAAAGTTTAAAAGTATTTTAACATGTAACTGGGGGAAATAAAATATTAAATTAATAACTTTTTTTAAAAAAAGAATGTTTAGGCAAAAAATTTTTATAAAAAAAGAAGATCCATTTGACACCTAAGTGGAAGATGGAGTGGAGTAGAGAGAGACTTGTGGCTCAGAGACCAACCTGCAGACATCAGGTAATGAGAGCCTGCATCAGGCTGGTGGCAGTATTAGACGAGACAAGGGGGCATATTTGAGAAATGTTACTTAAGTAAAGTTAACAGCTCTTGGAATATTGGATATAGGTAATGAGAGAGAGGAATTGAGAATGATCTCTAGATTGTGAGCCTGGGGGACTGGGAGGATGATGGTATCCTCTCTAGTAACAGGAAAGCTAGGAAGAGGGGAGGGCCCTGAGGGGAATGATCATAAATTCAATTTTCGATATGTTGAGTTTAAGATGTCTAAGGGCCATCCAGTTGGAGATGTCCACTAGTCAATTAGAGATGGGAGATCGGAGGGCTTTGTATTGATAAGATGGACAAATCTAATCATTATGTCTGGGATCCATGATGGTGTACTGCAAAGGGTACTGAATTTGTAATCAAAGGACCTAAGTTTGAATCCTGGCTCTGCTAATTATTAATTAATTAATTATTGGCCTTAGTCAAGTTACTTAACCTCTCTGGGCCTCAGTATTCTCATCTATAAAATGAGGAGGGTGGACCTTTAAGTTTTCTTTTAGCTCTAGATCTATATGATTCTATGGGCTGATGATAGGGAAGAGTGATGGAGGGAATCCAGACACCATCCTGTGGCCATTCCTTCATGTCCAACCCTCTGTTGTCTCTAATCTTTCTATAAGCTAGCTGTATTTGGTAACCATGTCAGGGATGTTCTAGTTTGTCCCTGCTTTCCTGTGCCTCTCCCTCTCCTTTTGCTGAACCTATGACTGTATCAACAGACAAACCCAGGGGGTGTCCAAAAGAACCAGTTCCCAAATGCCCACCCTTTCCTCAGCTCCAAATATCATCCTATAACCTCCTAATCTATGGTCTATTCAACACTTCTTTGTAGAGTCTTCATAGTCAAGCCCTTTTGGATCAAACATTTGATATTAGTAGCTCAAATTCTTTGCTTCTGACAACAGGGAAACATCCTGGGGATTCATAAAGCAGAAACCCATCTGACAACAAACAGACAGGTCCCTGCTGAGCTCGAGCCACAGGCAGCCTCCATGCAGCTGTTGTCAACCAAGTATGATACTTATGGCTGAGAACCTAAAAGGAGGATATAGGCATGACTGAGACTAGTTGGATATATGATTCAGGTGGTACTGCTTTCTTAGCAGCTGTACTCATGGGAAGCAGTTAGTTTCACCAGTGTATCCTCTAACATGGATGATATGATTGCCTCCGTTTCTCAGTTTTTGAGGGAGAGATCACTGTTGAGTGGGGACACACTGTGAGTGCAAATAGGATGTTCATTTAAGGCCTTGCTCCCTGAGAAGCTATGTCTCTGTGGGGCTTGGGGTTCCCTCCTCAACTTGATTCTCTGTGTGAGTTTACGTGTCTTCTCCTTAGGCTTTGACATAAGAGAAAGGAATCGAATGCATATGTTCTCAGAAAAGCAGGGAAAGGAGACAGTGAAAGCCTCTGTTTAACTATGAGCAGAAGAGGTCAGGGAACTGCACTGATTTTTTAGAGGAGGGTGGTGGTTCATCAGAGGGTAGATTGCTAGGAACGTTGATGTAGCAGGAGCAGAGTTGTAGTAACTCAAATGAGAGCTGGGTGCTGTCTAGAACTGTTGAACTGCTGGTTCTGTTCTGAAGGAAGCAGAGGGAAGGATGTGAGTCGTTAGTCCAACAAAGGAGAATCTGAAGACTGAGAGTCAGGAAATGCTGAAGTAGATGCAGAAGCGGAGAAGAAAATCAAAGCAGTAAAGTAGGAATGAGATTAGGGAACCTGGTCAAGGGGAAATGCAAGGACCAGAAAATTAGGAAGTAAATCTGGGAAATCACTGATAGTTATGGATGAGAAGCAGGCTTTGGCACTGCTGGAGATGACTACTTATTGGTCCTTTTTACAGGCAAACATTGACCTCACCTTCCAGGTCTTCAGAAATTCATCCCATTCAATGAAACGTGGACAAAAATAGACTAATTATACTTTCATTGGGGACTGACTCTGAGGCTTCCATCATCCCTACCACAAAGGGTGGAAGAGAACGTTATCCTTTCAACTTGAAAGGACTTAGGAAAATCAAACATGCCCATCTTATGTATTTGGTACCATGAAGATCCCTAGGAAGGCTCCTTCACCTAAAAATCTCTCTCCATTCCATTCTTCTCCAAATCACCATTAGAGATCCATTCTTTTTGCCAAAAGTTTGTAGATGCTTTAGAACTGTCTTTTTTTTACAAATACCTCTCTTTGGCCTCAGAGTACTGGGCTATAAAATGAAGGGGTTGGACTAAGATGATTTTAAGGTTTCTAGCTCTAACATTTGTCAATGGTCGGGCTGGTATTAGAGGTCTCCAGATGTAGTCCATTGCTGTTTCCTCTGCTGCTTCATTTCTCCCCAAACTCTAAACCTCTGGGTAGGGGATAGGGGAACAATTAAATTTTGACCATCCCTTCTCCCCACCCCCTCATCATTTTCTCAGCAGATTGAGATTCAGCCTAATAGATCTCAATCCATCAAGCTGACAGGTTCCCTCTCCCCTCCTCCTCCCAAGTCCTGGTCCTGTGATTTATGTTTCCCTGGCATAAATCTTTAAAAGCAAAGAAGTCGTAAACACACACATAACTTTGGCTCCCGTCAGTTGAAATCCCATGACACAAATCAACTGCCATCTAAATTAAACGTTTCTTTCACAGAAAGTGAAATATACTAACTGCAGTAATCAAAAGAAACTAACTCAGACTTCATCCCGCTTGGCATTTTGTGGCTAAAGTTAATGGATGGGCCAATGCCACTCCATGATCTGATCTGATCTGTCAACTGTGATTAGCCAATGAGTAGACTGTCATTGTATTGACCTCAGTGGCCAAGATTCCTTGGTTAATTTATTTACCCTGCCTCTTAGGAAAAGAAGATTGAGAAGGAGCAGCTCAAGAAGTAGGAGAGGAATCATTATTATCCAGCACACCGGAAGCCAAGAAAAGAAAGAGATTAAAAAAGATGGGCACCATCGACTGTTGAATATTTTATAACCAATGCTTATGGTAGCACGGTAGATCGCACTGAAGAAAATCAGACCAACAGATCTAGGAACATTCTGGAAACAAATCACATGGTTGACCTCTTCTCCAAGCCGGAGACTATAGACACAAGCCAGTTTGAGAAAATAAAAACATGCAAAACAGGATAAATTTCTATAGTAGCACTCGAAATTATAAGATGCTTTTTTTTCTCCAAATATGTTTCCATTTATAATCTCGTTTGGTTTTCGCAACAACTTAGGTACAAAAGACACACAAAAACCATTATTTGAAATACAAACAGTTGGTAACCAATTAATATGTTGAAATATATTCATTGAGGACCTTACTATGTCCCTAGCATTATACATGGTGTCCCTAACGTCTGGACACATAGGCAAAAATGAAATGAATGAAATTTTCAACATTTTATTTAATTGGAATATTAACCAACCTTAGCCCCCATGACTTCTTTTTCTAGGGTATGCTAAAGGAAAAGGTGTACTCAATGAAAATCACAGATGCACCACGCTTGATTGAATGCATGAAGAGTGAATGTGCTAAAATTGATGGTAATGTGGAGTTATTGCATTGAGTTCATGTGAATCTTGCAAAGTGCACCAACATTTGCATCACAAATGATGGAAATCATATTGAAGATATTATTTGTTACTATTCCAGTTAAATAAAATGTTATTGAAAATTTCATTCTTTTCATTTCTTGAAAATATGCATTTTTGCCTATGTGTCCAGACTTTAGGAACACTCTGTAGTATAGACTGATAAAAATAGTTCGTATTTTTGGATATGATTTTTGCAAATAACTTTCATACATGTTCAGTCAACGTGTCTAACAGGTTACAATCTGATGGCACCCAATGAACTGTTTCCAAAATAAAAAAAAAGTAGTGTTATAAATCATAGAATCAGGGAATCTTATGGCTAGATGAAACAATTTTTCTCAATTCTGTTCAATAAATATTAAGTGCCTATGATAAATGAGGTGTTGTGTTAGGCACTTGGGATTTGAAGACAGTCATACCAGACCTTTTTCTTAATAGAGAGGGAAAGATTCGTGTATACGCAGCTATGATGTGAGGGAGGGTGTGATTAGTGAAGAAGACATGGAAAGAATAAAAGGCAAGGCTTCATAGAGGAGGTAAGTCCAGCCTTAGAAGGAAGGGATTACAATAAATAGAGATGGGAGAAGGGTGCTTTCTAGGCATGGAGAGTGTAGGATGAGAATAGTAAAAGAAGAATAGTCGAATATGGCTAGAATGGAGAATTCCTCAAGGGACATAGTATGAGAAAAGGTTGAAATGCCAGGTTGGAACTAAACTGTGTGGACTTTGAGTGTCAGGATCAACTGTTTCTGCTTTGCTAGGAAATAGGAAGCCATTGAAGGTCTTTGAGTTGGGTGATTTGGGTGGTGTGTTAGAAAGCTCCATAAAAATTATTTTGGATAGACTAGAATCAAGAAGACCATTTAGGAAATGGTTACCATGGTATAGATGAGAAGAAAATAGCAAGCTATATTAGGTGATATATGAGAAAGAGATGTGTGATGGAGTGAGGTCATAGAAGAGATGAGAAGAATGAAAGTTTAGATGTGGTAAGGAAAGGAGCCACCTATTCTGAGACTGGAGGGAAGGAGAAGAGAGACGATGGCATAAAAGTTCTAAGGAATGGAAGAGGGTTGTTGAGGGATTTTATGCGGTATAGTCTCAATTTGACAGAATTATACCACAACACCACCACCTCTGTGGTTATTTCCCCAACTCTCACTAGCAATGGCAGGTTGAGTCTCCATGGACTTTTCTTCTCAGGGTCCCAGGGGTAATTCTGAGGAGCTGGGTTTTTCCTGGTGCTGTTGCTCATGAGACCCCATCCCTTGTGTCCCCTACCCCCCATCAATTATCAGCCAGAACTAATTAGCATTTAGAAAGGGGTATTAACTGCCTTAACAATATATCAAAAACAGTTGGCACAATACATTCCCTTCCCCTCCTCTGCCCCCCCAAGCCTGGGGCACATTCTCCAACAAGCACCCACATAGTCCATGGGAAAAGTGGGCTTAAGTTTAGAGTAAGAGTTATAAGGCACATACACCAAAATAAAGTCAAAATGGGTTCATGATTTAGGAGTAAAATCTGATACTATAAGTAATTTGGGAAAGCAAGGAATAGTTTACTTATCAGATTTATGGAAAAGTAAAGAATTCATGACCCAACAAGAGATAGAAAGCATTACAAAGTGCAAAATAGATAATTTTGATTATGTTAAATTGAAAGGTTTTTGTACAAAAAAAGCCAATGCAACAAGAATTAGGAGGGAAGCAGAAAATTGGGAGAAAATCTTTGCAACTAGTTTCTCTGATAAAGGCCTCATTTCTAAAATATACAGGGAACTGAGCCAAATATATAGGAATACAAGCCATTCCCCAATTGAGAAATGGTCAAAGGATATGAACAGGCAGTTTTCAGAGGAAGAAATTAAAGCTATCTATAGGCATATGAAAAAATGCTCTGGATCACTACTGATTAGAGAAATGCAAATCAAAACAACTCTTAGATACCACATCTCTCCTGTCAGATTGGCTAAAATAACAAAACAAGAGGATAACAAATGCTGGAGAGGATGTGGGAAAATTGGAACATTGCTACATTGTTGGTGGAGTTGTGAGCTGATCCAGCCATTTTGGAGAGCAATTTGGAACTATGCCCAAAGGGCTATAAAAATGTTCATACCCTTTGACCCAGCAATACCACTTCTAGGGTTGTATCCCAAAGAAATCACACAAGCGGGAAAAGGACCCATATGTACAAGGATATTTATAGCGGCTCTTTTTGTTGTAGCCAAGAAATGGAAATCAAAGGGATGCCCATCAATTGGGGAATGGCCGAACAAGCTGTGGTATATGAAAGTAATGGAATATTATTGTGCCATAAGAAATGGGGATGATACAGACTTCGTAACAATCTGGAAAAACCTACACGATATAATGCTGAGTGAGCGGAGCAGAGCCAGGAGAACATTGTACACAACCACAGATACATGGATTCTGTGAGGACCAACCCTGATATACTTTGCTCTTCTCAGCAACGTAAGGTGCAAGGACAACTCCAGGGGACTCACGATGGAGAATGCTATCTTCATCCAGAGAAAGAACTGTGAAGTTTGAATGCAGATTGAGGCACACGCTTGCCTTTTTTCTTCTCTTTTGTTTTTGTTTTTGGGGTTTTTTTTCCTGGTTCTGTCTCTTCTTTCTCATGATTCACCCCATTGGTCATAATTCTTTTCCACAACTTGACTAGTGTATAAATTAATTCAATGCGAAGTTATACATGGTAGTTATATGAAATTCCATGCCGTCTTGGGGAGGGAGGGGGGAGGGAAGGGAGAAAATCTGGATCTCAAAATTATGTAGAACCGTGTGTTGTAAACTAAAAATAAAAAAAAATTAATAAAAAAAAGAGTTATAAGGCACATGTGTATGGAAGACATACATGGCCAAAGGGTAAACTGATAACTCCTGGTTACTAGAAATCCTTTCTTAAGTTCATAGCCAGCATTCTTTTCTGATTCAAGAGGCCACATGCCTTGAATCTGCTATCTCTCTCAGGTATGTATCTTTTAACATCTGTTGATGTCTGTGTTTGTCATTGTCCTTGGTGTGTTCTGGCTAGGGATGCCTTGTCTTCTATTGTTCCCTTTTTTCTGATAACATTGTCAGTAGTGCTGTTGGGGGAGAGAAGCCAGAGGAAGAAACTCTCTCCTCCTTCTAAGAATTGTTCTCTCACAGGGGCTTGGTTTGAACTGGAATCCTTTACTCCAGAACCGAAATTTTCTACCTTTGGCCTGGACCACTCTGGATGGAACTCACTAATGGACTGATTACTATGATAAGGCTGTTGTAAAAAGTCTTCTGGGAAACCCTATGTGTGTTCATATATGTATATGTGTGTATATCTATCTTTATATAAATAGTATGTATATATATACATATATATATATAAATATACACATATATAAACACACACGTACACGTACATGGACACCCATAATGGGCACAACTGATTCTCTTCACCAATTCCATATTGCTTTCTTTCTTGAGATTCATCCTTAATAAGGATTGACCATCTTACATACACATTTAAAGCATTAGCACATCTTCTGATTGACTGATAGGTATGAAGGAAGAACTCCCTCACCCCTTACAATAGGATTATAGAATTTATAGTGAGAAAGGACCTTAAAGATCATTTAGTCCACTCCCTTCATGTTTTAAATTGGGCAACTGAGGCAGAGAGAGATGTGAAGTCTTTTGCTTCTCAGCAAAATAGAAGGAAAAGTTGATTTCCAAGGGAGAAACAGTAGAAGAGTTGGGGACTTGAGGGGACAAGGGAAGCTCTGGATCAATTTTTGTGGGGAATGTGAAAGACGGACAATAACAGCTGAAAGACCACTGTGAGGAAGTTGCAGTTAGAGGGTGTAAATTTGTAGAAGACCCAGTCATCAAATCCTGTGATCCCCATTTACATTGTGCTCCTTCCCTCTTTCCTTCCCCCTGTCTCTTCTGCTCTTTTCCCCCTGCAGATTTAATTCTATGGTGAAAAGTTTAATTTCAGAGCCAGAATAGGATCACTTTCATAGCTTCTGTTCTGAGATTCGGGAATCAGGAGTTTGTTTCCTGTGGCAACCCTTTTCTTTCATTTTGGAGAGACTTTGATGTATACTTCATTTGCATTCAGGAGTCTACTTTTGCTAGATAAGAGAGGTTGCTATTCTCTGCTTCATCTAAGATATAGATGTATCTTATTTGACAACAAACAACGACCAACCACTCAGGACTCCCACCATAGCTCTTTCCTTTGTGCTCACAAAGTACTCTGAGTCACCTCCATCATAAAAGTTCCATGGTAATGAGGTAGCAGGAAGAGATCTCTATCTAAAATCAAATGCCCTTCCCACTCCTATAAAACCCCATCTCTGGGCACCTAAGTGGTGCAGGGAGTAGAGCACTAGCCCTGGAGTCAGAAGGACCTGAGTTCAAATTCAGCCTCAGACACTTAACACTTACTAGCTGTGAGACCTTGGGCAAGTCACTTAACCCCAATTGCCTTGCCTTCCCCCCTCCAAAAAAAAAAACGAACAAACATATCTCTTCCTTACCTACAAAAGGAAGAGGGAAAGGGAGGGGAATAAGTATTTAGGGGCTTACTCTGTGTCAGGCTCTATGCCAAACACTTCACAAATATTATCTCATTTGATCCTCACAACAAACTTGTGAACTAAGTACGATTGTCATTATGCCCATTTTACAGACGAAGTAACTGAGACTCATAGATTAAGTCTCTTGCTGCGGCCTAGACATTTATGATTGCCAGATGCTAGAAGCAAACCTGGGGCTGAATCTTCTGTTTCTGATTCCAGTGTGATTTCCTCTCTACAACATTCCAAGTAGATGACATCAGGGTGGATTGAATGAGAATTAGATTCCATTCTAAGAGAAATGGGGCTGTCTTTGAGTTCTCTTTTTCTGGTCCATAGGTCTAATAGAAATGCCTCTCTGGACCAGCCCCATGACACCTCCAGCATAGGATTCCATCTCTAATGGGGGCTCTGAGGTACAGTAAATGGGGATATATATGGGTGGGGGTAGAGATGGGGACAGGGGGCTAGATAATGAGGATCACTGTGCCTATCTGGACTTCAGTATCCTCATCTGTAAAATGAACTGTTGGATCTCAAAGGTCCTTTCCATCTTTCAATACTATGATCCTATGGTTAGACCCGAGGACTTTTGTTCCTTTAATATACTTAATCTAAGCAGGAATGTCCTAAGTGTGTCTGAACATTACTATTTTTTAAGTTTCAAAAAACTTTTTTTGACTCTGTCTATAACAGTTTTGCCTATTGTCCATATCAATCAGTTGATTCAATTAAACAGACTGAAGCCAAAACGTGTACATAATACTCTTCTCCCTACACAGAATATAAATTCCACTAATGGAGGAAGAGAAACAGGCACCTACTATGTTCCAGGACCGTGCTAAGAGTTTGACAAGTAGTCTCTCGTTTGCCCCTCACGACAACCCTCACGACAATGCCTCACGACAATCCTCATTTTACAGTTGAGGAAACTGAGGCAGAGCTTAAGTGAATTGTCCAGGGTCACACAGCTAGGAAGCATCTGAGGCAAGGTGAAAACAGTTCTTCCTGATTTCAGGACCAGAACTATATCCTCTGTGGAATCCTACTGCCCTTAAAGGGACTATGTCTTAAATATAACACCTAACACAGGACTGGACATAGTGAAGAAATCCATCAAATATTTGTTTATTGATTGATTGGTTATGTATGGCAGGCAGCTCTATAGCAAGGTGGATAGACCACTAGGCTTAGAGTCCAGAAGACCTGATTTCAAATCTGGCCTCAGACCCTTAACAGCTGTGTGACCCTGGGCAAGTCACTTAACCCCTCTTTGCCTCAGTTTCCTCATCTGTAAAATAGGGATAATAATACCTGCCTTCCAGGAGTGTTGTGAAGGTCAAATGAGATAACAATTATAAAGGGCCTAGCACACAGTGTGGCATATAGTAAGCACTATAGAAAGTAGCTATTTATTATTATTATTTCACCTCCTCCTCCTCATCCATCTTTTTTTCACCTCTTCTGCCTCCTTCTCCCCGCAGAGGGCATTGTGGGTTTCAGGCATACCTGGTAGAATTTTAATACAGCCAGTTGCCCATCACCCCTCCATTATTCTCTCCATGTGTTGGGTTTGCCTTCTGACTAGGAATAGATTTGCACGTCTATCATGTCAGATCCTCAGCTATAACCCCCACCTACTAGTACCTACTATTTCAATTCTGTATGCCTCACTGAACCTACTTATTAAGGCTGTTACTTCTATAAAGCATTTAATCAAAAGAACCCTAAACATGGCAACATCAGGAACCTGACATACTTTCCTTAGACCAAGTGTCCTTCATCTTACCCTTTGAGCAGCAGGGAGGGCAAAACGTTGCCAATTCATTTCTCAGGTGCTATTTGCTAGGAGGGGAGCATAAAGGTTTGTACTTGTGAATTGGGTAGTTGTTCAGACTGTGCTGATAAATGCAGGGACTGCAGGGTGCCTGGTGTCTGTCTGAATGTCACCTATACTGGCGGAAGCCAGGAGGCAGCCAGAATCAATTTCACTTTCTTAGGTCCTATCAGGATTTTCATCTTCTCCCAGCTCTACACTGGCCAATTAGTCCCAACTACAGAGTTCTCTGGAAAAAAAATCACCTCCAACATTCTTTCAGTGTCAGTTTTCTGGGAATAATTCTTTACCTGAGATGTGGCAAAATGTAGCAAGTGCTGGCTTATACTCAGCAAGAACTGGGTTTAAATTCTGACAGATGCTAGCTGTGTGACAACCAGAAAGTTGCTTAACTCCTTGGATCCTCAGTTTCCTTGCCTGTAAAATGGGAGTTATAATACCTTTATTTCCTACTTTGGAATGTGATTGTGAGGCTCAAATCAAATAATGCAGGTAAAGTGCTTTGTAAATGTTAATATAGTAAGTAAATGCCATTTATGATCATTACCTGAACTGAGCCATCTCCTCAATAAAATATGTATCTTGCATTCACAATATGCCCAACCCTGGATCACAGATTAGAGTTGGAAGGGTCCTCCCTTCCCTGGCCATCCCTGGCCATAGTGAGCCTTGCCTGTTCTAAACTGTTTTGGTTGAGTCAAGTTTCAAATCCAGGTCCTTCAACATACTTTTTGTAATATCCTATACTGATTCCTCTGCCA
The DNA here is from genome assembly GCF_011100635.1 of Trichosurus vulpecula. Classification (NCBI taxonomy): domain Eukaryota; kingdom Metazoa; phylum Chordata; class Mammalia; order Diprotodontia; family Phalangeridae; genus Trichosurus; species Trichosurus vulpecula. The sequence goes on along the minus strand of NC_050574.1, from coordinate 310,535,592 downwards.
TGAGCTACAAAGAAATATAGGATACACTCTAAGCCCTAAAGGAACTCAGTCTAATTGGAGACGATAAGGTAATATATAAGAAAAAATATAACTAAAATATAGAGCTATAAGTCAATGAAGCGTTCTCCATTCAGGGAAGAGGGTTGAATTTTCAGTCCTAGGATTTGGGCTCAACATCTTTTTGTTGAATTGTTTTAGTCATGTCTGATACTTTGTGACCCCAACTGGGGTTTTCTTAGCAAGGGTACTGGAGTGGTTTGCTATTTCCTTCTCTAGCTCATCTGACAGACGTGGAAACTGAGGCAAACAGGGTTAAATGACTTGCCTAGGGTCACAGAGCTAGTAAGTACCTGAAGCCAGATTTGAACTCATGAAGATGAGTCTTCTGACTCCAAGCCCAGTGTTCTATCCACTGTACTACCTAGTCTGCCCTATTTTGTGCTAGGCGCTATGCTAAATGCTGGATTACTGATAACTGACAGATCTCACACTAGGTCCCACTGACTTCTGCACCAGATGGGCAGCTGAATGTCCTTCTACCTAGCCAATCTTTTTTTAACTAATTGTTTGACATCTGTTCATTCTTTCCATTTACAAGACTATTCTTCTGAAAAGTAAAACCAGGAAATCTAGTTTTGAGCATCCCCTTTTCTTGACCTTTCTTCCCCTGTGAAGTATCCCCAGGTATCCAAAGTCCTCACTGTCTCTTTTCTCTCTCTCTCTCTCTCTCTCTCTCTCTCTCTCTCTCTCTCTTTTGAAAACCTGTTTCTACTAAAACAGGGATTCTTAACTCTTCTTGCATCATGGACTCCTTCTCAGAATGATGTTTTTCATGCATAAAATAAAACAGAGGATTATGATGGAAACCAATTATATTGAAATGCTGTTATCAAAATATTAAAAGTTCCATTTTTAGATTCTCTGAAATAAAATCATGGATTCCCAGGTTAAGAATCCCTGAATTAAAAGAGTATAAGACCACAGACTTAGAGCAGGGAACTTGGAGGTCACTGAGTTCAAACTCCTCATTTTAAAGGTAGCAAAACTGAGGCCAAGAGAGAAGTGATTTGCCCAGGGTCATGTAGCTCACATGAGTCTGAGGAGGGATGTGAACCCAAGTTGGGGGCAGAACAAGTGTTGCCCTGGCACAGTTTCTTTTCTCCCATCCACAAAATAGAAAGTCATTGACTAAAAACAGACAAAGTTACTCCAGGGTTCTAATTGGCCTGGCTCCTCTCACCCAGCTTCCTGGTCATCTAAGGGCATAGAAAATCCTAGTCACATGGAGTCTTGGTCCTTCAGGGTTGATGGATTCCGAAGACCAACAAGTCTCCATGTCCTTCAGTGATATCCTATCCTGGTGACCAAATATCTTTCCACATGGAGACTATTAGAGCCGTGTACAAGATGGTAAACGACACCGTATTCTTTTAGCATCTTTGCTGTGTTAAAGCAAAGTAAATCTCCTCCTTTGTTAATCGTTCAGTGATCTGCAATTGTCTCATTTGGCTCCTGACCTAAGAGATGACTGGAATTGGAGCTGCGTCTAACAAGCTTTCCTCATTTTAAAAGTCCAGTGCTGGAACCATGATCTCACTCAGTCTCATAAAACAATTCATATAAAGTGTTAATGACTAATAAGACTGAATAAATCATTCTTTCCAGGGATATTTTAATTGCGATAGAGAGAAAGCTTTTCAGCATGGATTCTAGGGCTTGAAATATGTTGATAGAACCTACATGTATGGTTCTGGGGAGTTTTGATCATTCTTAGAATAAAAAGAGAGGTTGGAGAAATTATGAAGGAAAATAGAGGGAATTAATTATATTTTTTCTTGCTCAAAAATTGTTGCACAGAATAAGTGCTACTTAATAAATACATCAATTTGTGTTTGATATTCTAGAGAGAAAATATAGCCAGCATCAACATTTCCTCACAGAATCTTTATTCAAACAATACTTTGGGAAATGTTATCCAAAGTCAAAGGAATAAAAATATTTAATGGTAGAATTTCAAGCACAGGGAAATTATGTCAGGGAAATTGAGCATTTTTGTCATCCCTATGATTACACAATTTGACAAACAATTTTTTTTAACTTTTTCAAACAACTGACCCCACCCCAGTTGAAATTTTCTTGAAGGGGCATTAGAGAGGTGGATCTGGGCTAACAGACAAAAGTCTGTGAAGAAAAGAGGAGGTAGCTGTCAGATTCCTATGCTAATTTTAATTTTGTTAACCAAAGTATATTCAAACAGATTATAATCTTATTGAGAACAGCACTGTATTTCTTCTCTTATATCCCCAGAGTAACTACCATAAGGCCTACTAATGCAAAGTCTCTGGATACTGTCTTCCAAATTCAGGGATGCCTAGTTCACTCATACTTTTACCATTAACCCATCTATTGAAATCTGATCTCAGAAAATGATCTGAACTCATTTCCATTTAGAAATCTTGACAGTAGACAGTTTAAAGCATTTAAAGAGTAGTTTAAAAGTGTTATCCTTCCCACCTGGCTTTGAATCATCATCATCATCATCATCATCATCATCATCATCATCAGATAGCTAGCATTTATATAACACTTTAATGGGTACGAAGTACTTTACAAATATGATCTCATTTACTTTTCATAACAACAATGGGAAGTAGGTGCTATTATCATCACTATTTTACAAATGAGAAAATCAAGGCACAATGACTTGCCCAGGGGCACACAGCTATGTAAGTGTTTGAGGCTGGATTTGAACTCAGGTCGTCCTGTCTCCAGATCCAGAACTCTACCCATTGTGTCATCTAGCTGCTTCCCCCAAACCCCAAATCATACCCTGGGGCTAAAGAGAAGGCCCAAAAAGTAGAATTTCAAGCATTGGCAAGTCCAAGAAGGAGTTATTTTATGGAATGAGAAGGACTTCTTGAATCACTGACATCCGAACTATATGGGTGACCCCTATTCTGCTTATGCCCAAGGCTAACTCTGCCAATCCAACAAATAGTCAGGGCTTATATTGAAATGAATAGGATCTCGCCACCTTTCTTTGTCCTAAAATAAGTGAGATCTTGTTCTGATCTAACCTCAATATTACTGCCTTTCTCCTTAAGCCTTCTAGTGTTTCCAAAGAATGAAAGAAAACCAGGCAGCCATTAAAAGAAACAACAGCAGCAAAACCCCCAAACCAACCAACCAGTCAAACCTAACCTTGGTCTTAGTGATAAGGAATGCTTTCCTAGGGCTATTTGTATGGATTTTTTTTTCATTGCTTAATATGGTACCTTTCCAAGGTATATGTGAGATCTACTATAACACTGGCAAGTGTTGGCAAGTGAACATCACATAAACTAAGCCCAACCCTGGAGGGCATTGCACACTAAAGTTAAAAAATCAATGGGGCAACATACTTAGAGACATTCTGTGTATGCAGGCGCTATAACATGGAAATACAGGGCATCCCAAAAGTCGTAGTGCAATGTTAAGCTTCATAAGCTTATGCCTCTAACAAGTCAATCATTCAGGAAAAATTTATCAAGGGCCCAATATGTACCAGGCTGTGTATTAGGTAGTGGGGGTACAAAGACAGAAAAGAATACTCCTTGCCATTGTGGAGCCTCCATTCAAGAGGGGGAGATAACATAACACATGCAAACAAGTTCTTGTTCACACAAATACTTAAAGCTCACAGACTTATAGCTTTACTCCTTCATCTACAAATACTTGCACATGGATATCCAGACACATGCACACAGCATAGAGCAGGGGGAAGTGTGCTGTATTTGCAGTCAGAAGGCCTAGATTAGAATCCAACCTCCTCTGTTTACCATCTGGGTGACCTTTGGACCTCAGGTTTCTTCCTCCTTTGTCAAGTGATAAGGTTGAACTAGATGACTTTGGGGGGAGAGGGTCCTCTTCAGCTCTAGCTCTATGATCCTATATGTACATACAATCACATGCAGAGATTTGTCCCTTCAAACTTAAAAAAGTACACTATAATGTGCCCCCCATATAAATATACACATGGCTTACCTGTCTATACATATATACATACTTATTCATATATGTACCTATATACACTCACCCACATATGTACAGGATCTTTCTTCTACATGTATGCATAGACGCATCCATATACATACATATGTATGGATGGGTATATGTACATACGTATAAATACGTATATATATATATATACATATACATACATATATATTTATAAATAATCTGTCCTTGTATGTATCTATTTCTATCTTTTTATGTGTGTATATATTTCTGTCTTTATAAATTTGTCTTTGTATCTTCATCATCTCATTATACATACATAGATACAGATACTTACACATATATACACACTTGTTTGTATACGTGGATGTATGTATGTATACATGGGTGTTTGCATGTATATATGTCTATATGTGTGTGTGTATATATATATATATACATATATACATATATACATATATATATGCCTGTGTAAGTCTGTATGTGTGTATGCATCTATATATGTATGTATATATGCCTACACAGACTTACACAGGCTGACTCCCTCCTGTACCCTCAACCCAAATGTACCTAAACACCCATACAGCCATGTCCACAATAGAAACACATGCACAGAGGGCAGCTACAGGCTCACTGCCTGATTCTAGATCAGAGAGCCTCTACTGAACCAAACCTCTTCCTCTAACTTGCTGCCAAATACTCTCTATTTAAATTCAGTGACTGTATCAAATCCTATTAAAGGTCAGCACCATAAGCCTCTATCTTCTTGTTCAAAAGGAAAGAATGCCTCCATTTATGGCCTGGGTACTGCAGCTCAGGTGCCATGCCCATGGATTACTATACCTAGATGAAGTACCCCATGAAATGGGGAGGGCATGGGGGTTGGGAGGGAGGCTTCAGGCTGCCATTTATCAGTTGCTGGTGGCTGCCTAGGGTGTGTGTACCAGACCACCTTCTGCAGCCTCTTGATAAAAAGCTTAGCTTCAGCTTGTTCTGTTGCCTGGGAGGCTTATCAGAGACTCTGAAGAACCAGGATGGTGGGGGGTGGGGGTGGTGTAGACTGTTTTCCATCTGCTTAAAAAAAAAGGTGGGGGAAGAAAAAAAAGCAAGCAAGAAAATAATACCCCCGAACCTCTAATGCTGCCAAGTGAGCTGAGCATTCTGCAATTTTGAACTTTTCTTCTTGCTTCAGAGGGGAAGGGACAATTGGGGGAAATAGGTTGCCAAGAAAAGGGACATTTCAGAGGTTGGCCTCTCTCAAATGTCAGGTTAATTGAAAGAAAATCAGTGAATCAGGTGTGGAGGCTAGGGAGCTCAGTAAAGGTTTGCACTGAGGTGAATTATGTTTGACATGTTGTATCTAGATTTACTTGCCTTGGCAAATTGAAATAAGATTCCTGTTTTGCTGATTTGTAGATCAATCTTGGGCTGGGAGTGGAAGTAGAGTCTGGAAGAACTGTCTTATTATCTATAGGGAACTGTTATTAGCTATGGGTACCTTTAAGAGACTCCCTTTGTCCAAAAGCCTGATGCCAAACAATACCTCTACCACACAACAACCCTTCAAATACTTGAAGACAAGTTATCTTGTTCCCCCCGAGGCTTCTTGTCCACCGAATTAATAACCCTAGTTATTCCAATCCATTGTTCTCATGTTTTGTTCTTCATAGTAGCTCTGTGAGGTAGCTAGGGCAGGGATTATTTCCATTTTACAGAAGAGGAACCCAAAACCCAGAGAAGTGGCATGATTATGTAGGCAAAATGGGCATCAAGATTAAGGACCCCTACTTGCTCTCAGCCTTGCATTAGAATTTCTAAATCTAAGTTTTCCTTCTGCAAAATATTCTTTAGCCCCAGCCGGATTTTTTAAACTCAGGGCTCTGTTTCATTCATCACAGAGATCTCTCACTCTAGTCTTTATCCTTCTGCTTTTGATGTAGTGTTTAGGGTGTACAGAATCAGGATGGACCTCAGTTCAAATTCTGTTCCCATTGCTTACTAGCTATGTGCCCATAGGTAAGTTACAGCCTCTCTGAGCCTTGTTTTCTTCCTTCAGTAAACAGAGAGGAGAGATAGCTTGGCACAGTGGAGAGTTGGCCTGGGATTCAGGAAAACTGGATTCCAATTCCACCTCTGACACATATCTTCTGTGTGACCCTGGGTAAGTTGATTGAATTCTCAGTGTGCCCCCACAGCTCTGTTAAGACTAAATAGCAGAGCTGGTGAAGATCTGCACTGGTACAGGAAGCTCCTTGTACCAATGAAATTACAGGTCTGGTAAAAATAAAATAAAATAAAATAAAATGAGGATAATAGTACTTGTAAAAAGGAAATCACTGGTCCAGTTCCTATCTCTATTCCCATCGCTAATAATCTCTTATAGTAGTGACCTCACAGAATTGCTGTGAGGCTCAAATGAGATAATGTATATGAAGTATTTCACAAACACTAAAGCCACTCTAACTGTCAGATACTATAATTCCTAGTACCCACAAGCCCTATAAAAGGCTGCTTTGTCAGGAGTTCTCCCCCGGCTGCCATGTGAACTCACAGCACAGTGCTCTGCAAAGAGTAGGAACTTAATAAATGCTTGTTCTAGTCTAAACACGACCACCAATAATAATAATCCTTTGTGTTTAGAGAGTACTTTTTAAACCCTTCAAAAAAGAGTTAAAGGATCATGAGTTCATTTAGTTCTTAGACCCATCCATTTTAACAAGTCTGTCATCAGGATTGTCAGGAAATATCCCTGTTCAACAGATGGGGAAACCAGAGCCCAGAAAAATGACAACCAAAGGCACACAGCTTGTTAGTGGGAGATCTGTATAGTTAGGTCCTCTTACTCCCTACCAGTTCCATGTAATAGTGATAGCTCCTGTTTATAGAAGGATGTTCAGTTTACAAAGCGTTTTCTTCATGATAATATCCTGAGTTACAATAGAAAAGCACTGAATTCAGGGTGAGAAGGCCCAGGTTTGACTCCTGTTTCTGCTCTTTTCTCCCTACAAGAACATGAATAAGACATCTCACCTCTGCAAGGCTCAGTTTTCTCATCTGGATTAAATGTTTCTAAAGCTATGATTGGGGGAATAGTCCAGGTATTATTGTCAACATAATAATGAAACAAAGTCATTTCTACCAAAGTCTTCCTTCTTTATCCCGGCGTGGAGGTGATCCTTTGTTTCCAAAATCTACTCCAGAGAAGCACTGCTCTAGTAGGTTCTGCTAAACTATAAGTCCTTTGAGGACCAATCTCAAGGGTAGATTGCATGGCTATTGTCAGAAAGGCAGCCTGTCTAAATTTTATATCTCTTCAGCATTTGGAACAGTGTTCTGCACTCAATACTCCTTAATACACATTTGTTGAGTTGAGTGGAATCATCACCACTTGGCTCCAGTCTAATTTTCCAGTCTCATCGGACATTATTTCCTCTTCCACATTCTGTGATCCAGTCAAATTGGTCTTTCCTTTGTTCCTCAAACATCTATTTCCCTTCTCTGTGCTTTTGCATTGCCTGTCCCCCATTTTTGGAATGATTTCCTCTCTTACCTCAGATTCACAGTTTCTCTGTTCCATTAATGGGTAGCTTAAGCATCTCCTTCTGCAGGAAGCCTTTCCTGATTCACCCTCCTCCCACCCCAAATCTCTCAGAAACCACCTGATATTTAATTAGTTTATATATTTAAATTTTGCATTAGTATTGTTTATATTTTTACATGTATTTATCTCCCCCATTAAAATGTAAATTTCTTGAGAACAGGGATTATTTCATTCTTTGTACTTGTATCCCCAGTGACTAGCTCATAGTAAGTGCTTAATAAACACTTTTTTTTATTGATAGCCTCTTTGCACCAAAGAATTTCATAATAAGGTAGTGAGTTCCTCATCACTGGAAGGGTTCGTGCAGAGAGGGGCCATGTTGCAGGTAGAAGGTGAGATGAGATCACTACTAAGATTCCTTATGACTCTGGGATTCTCCTGTCTTCAGAAAATTCAGACTTGAGTCCATGAGGATAAAGGCCTAGGACCTGGCAGAGTGAAGAAGTAATTCTTAAAGGTGGTGCTGATCGGGATGGGACAACAGGACAAAGTAGCTGGGCCTTGGGGTCTCCTCGACTACCCTGGAATGGTACTCAACTGGTACAGAGAAATTCATTTCATAGAAGACCCTGTGAAGGAGGGAGGACAATGGGTAGAGGAAGGGCTTGGCTAGAGGTCAGAAACTGATGAGATGTTAATACTTCCCCTCCCAAACATGTCTTCTACTACCTCCCAATATGCCTTTTTTAGATATTCAGAATAATTACTTTATTGTCCTCACACATGTTGTACTAATTCCTGATGTGAAACCTTTAGTTATACCCTCACACACAGGGTCACTGTAACTAGTGTTTCATAAACCTTAAAGGATATACAAATATACACATGTGAATATTGCACATATACATGAGTATATATGTACATATATACATATGCATACACATATATAGGCATATACAACATATACACATATGTTTATATATATGTTCTATCATTATTATTATCCTTTATCCGGTGGAGTTGAAGTATAGAAACCTTTGGGTATTGGAACAAGTGCCTCTCGTAATTATTATCATTTTATGTTTAATATTCAGTGAACTGTTTGCACAGGATGATAAAATGATTGCTTTTTTGGTAATTCACTAAAAGTATTGGGCTATAGACTCAACTTTTGTATACTCAATGAAAGCATCTAACAGAAGACAGGACAACTGGGATAATACCTACTTTTCTCACCTAGTTTGATTTTTCCATTAGGTCTCTATGTTTTGAGAGCTCTTCATTCAGCATAATTTGGAGGTTATGAGTATTCAATGTAGATTCAAAACTCTACTGAGACTTTGTTCTTAAATGTTTATGAGTCAAGGTTATTTCTGAGTGATTTGTTTGTGATCATGCTCTGACTCTAGTTGAGTTTATTTGTCAAAAGCTCAAGAATACATTAGGGTTAGTGTTTGTAGTACAGAGATTTGTTTCTGTAAGTTTAGGAAGAATAATGAGCTGCTAGTGTAGAATTCTAGAAAATCAATGATGACTTTCCAGGATTTTGATAAGTCCTAAATTTTCACAATTTGGAGTCTTCATAGTTTCCTTCCAAAATCTGCACCGATCAATAAGTTTGGGTTCCTTAAGAACAGACCTTTTGTAATTTCTAGTGGTAAAAACCTAGTCTTGTATTGCAATAATAAACCCTTTTGTTTCTGTTTTTTAAAAAAAGGTGCATGATTAAGTGATTTGTCCCATAATTATTTGTGGACATGTCACCATTAGCTGAGTTTATGTGGGTGTCACCCATAAAGGATCTATTTATAATTATTGCTATATTTATTATTTTATTTTATTATATTTATTATATGTACTTATTATTGTGGTTTTTGTTACTGTATTATTATTATTACTGTTCCTTCTACCTGGAATAACCTGCCCTCTACTCTCTGTTTACCTAAATTTTATTCATCATAAAAATCTACCTCATATCTCACTTTCTCCATGTGGTCTTGTTTGATTACTCTACAACACAATAAACTTTCTTCTTTTGGAGGGTCCTGTGCTATGATTGGCATATGGTAAATGCCTTGTATCTTGTAACTGTGGAGAGATTGCATGACATGATGGGTTCAGCCTTGGACATGAAGTCAGGAAAACCGGAATCCATATTCTACCTCTGACACTCTATGACTATAGACAAGTCTCAATTTATTGGAGCCATAGTTTCCTCATCTGTAAACTAAGGATAATTACGGCTGCAGTGGACACCTCAAATGAGATAATGAAAATAAAGTAAAGTAAAATAAAGTAAAGTAAAATAAAGTAAAAAATAAAGCAAAATTGAAAGCACTATGTGTCATTTGCTTTTACTTTATTTTTAATGTCTATTTTTTCCTTAACAGACTCTAAGTTTCTAATGAAGTAGCAAGATTGCTAGACCAGAAGTCAAATCTATGTTCTTAGTCTTTGCTCTCTCAATAACAGGTTATGTCACCTTAGACAAATTATTTCCCTTTTCTCACTTTCAGTTTCCTCCTGTCTGAGATGATGATCTCTTACCTGTTTTAGGCTTAGATTTTGTGATTGTTTTAATTCTCCATAGCACCAGCATAAGACTGAACACAACAAAGGTAGGTGTTCATAAAATCTGCTAAAATTAATTGAAATGTATAACAAAGGTGGTGATGAGGATGCTACCTTTCAAGGGAGATCAAAGCAACTACAAAGAGAGTAGTTTTGGGGGAGTCAAGTACTCAAGAGATTACCATAAGCACGAATCAGTATATAGACAACAGGATAGAGCTTTGTGCATTGTGCTATAAGTTATTTCACAGAGGGGTTCCTTAGAAACTGAAGGAAATAGTAAAGTAAGTATTTAAGGGAAAGAATCTTTATTCTAAGGGAATGCAGGATTCCTTGAACAGCAGGTGGCTTCCATATCTAGGGTAATACAGAGTTAGAACTGCAGGAGGTAAGGATGTTGTATGAACCACACACCTTCCCCTAAAACTAGACTAATCTTACATTTAGAAACAGTTTTTAACGTTGTAAAAATGGACCACTTTCTGGTCTACCTGACCAGAAGCCACAACAATTGTTTTTGTATCTTGGGCAAGTAAGCACCAATACCTTTGGAGTAGCTCAGTTTGGGTGGGGGCACCAGATACCCCAGGACACTATAAGGCTGCTGCTGGAGAGTTCATCAGGCACAGGGAGAAGCAGAGAGGGCTCCCCTGAGATGTGGTTGAAAGGAAGAGGTAAAAGTGCTATCTGGTAGCTTCCAATTTTATCTAATTATTCTTGCTAATTAAGGGCTGAGATCAATTGCTTATATACTAGTGAAGGACTGAAAATGCTATAAGCAACCCTTTGAATTTTGGTACCACACGACCCTAGTTATGGCTTCGCTGCTTACTGTCCTCTGTTCTTGTCTTGGCTGCTCTCCATCTTCCTGCCTTTGCCCATGTGGTCCCTTATGTCCAGAATAGACTTTCCAGTCTTTCATTTTTGCCTTCAAGGTTTGAATCAAGGACCTTTTTTTCCCATGAAACCCTGCCTGACTCATCCATCTCTCATTTCTCTTTTCCAGCCAGAACTTATCTCTTTCATCAAATTTTTCCTAATACTCTCTATCATCCTGTTCTTTGTGATGACCTCACCCTTCCTTGTATCTTAACTGTTTCTGTTGTTGCTCCTATATTAGTAAGTTCCTTGAACATAAACATCATTTTGTTTTTCATATTTGGAACCACATTTCCTCAGGCACACACACACCCCTAGCCCAGAGTAAACACTCATCTAGTATTTGCTGAATTGAATTTAGCCTTTGGTTTGATCAGTACCTAGGTTAACTGCTAATCTATCATAAAAAAGAGAGAAAGTTATTAATGGTTTAATTTTTGCTTTACTCCTCTATTCAAAAACTAATTTGTATACCTGACATTATCACTTAGGCCTCTTGATATATCTGAGAGCTTCTAGGGTCCTCAGTCCTGAAATCCTTTGCCTTTCGGTTGCAGAAATTAGCATTAAGTTCTCTCTAAGAGGTCATGGATGTACGTCCTATCTGATTGGAAACTCCTTGCTGACAGACATCATGTCTCCAGTCTTACCTGAATATTCCATAAATACTTTAAATTCAATATATACATAGCAGAACACTTCCTCTTTCCCCTTAAATTTATCATTTCTCCAATGGATGGATAGATTTTTGTTAAGGAAACCATTATCCTTAAGGTAAGTCAGTCTTAAAACCTTAGAAACATCCTTGGCTCTTCCTTCTTCCTCAACCTACATGTCCAATCAGTTCCATAGTCTTGCTGATTCTATTTTTCATCTTCCTGGTCTCTCCATTCACATGGCTGCTACTCTAGTTGATATTCTCATCACCTCTTACCTCTACTCCTTTAATAGCTTCCTAAATGGTTTCCCTGTCTTCCTCTCCCTTTCCAAACTCTCCCTCTCTACTTTCCAATCTAGCCTCTAAGCAGCTACCAAAATAATCTTCCTAAGGCATATGACTAAGGTGTTAATTCCTTTGAATAAAGTCAACAAGCATATATTAATTGCTTACTATATGCCAAGCACTGGCATTCAAATAAAAGCAAGACAGTCCCTGCTCTCAAGAAGCTCCATATTGCCTCTAAATACAATAAATAAAAACATCTTAGCCTGGTATCTAAAGCCCTTTGTGTAGCAAGCACTTAATAAATGTCTGTGAATAAAATGGAATTCAATTAATAGAGAGTTTTGAGAGACCAGAAAAGCTTTGGAACCCAAAGGAATGAGCCCATAATGGTGTAATATTAGGCGACATGACAGGCTGTCAGGAAACTTTGGAGACAGGACTTTGATCTCAGAACCCATAAAAATCACACCACATGGGAGTCCTCTTCTGCCTATGTATACATGTGTGAGGCCAGTCCTGATTAGATATATCTTATTTATTAAAGTGGGCCAGCCAGATTGGAATATAGTTTTTATCTTTGTTTTTTTTTGTTTTTTTTTTTTGCTAAATCTTTAGCAATGGCGAACACTACATTGTAGATTTTCTTAAATGGTCATAATTACAAGAAAAGAATTGGACTTTTTAAGGAGGCTTTGTAAAAAGAATGGCTTTTTTCAGATCACGAGTCCCCATTTGAGTTAGAAAAATGTAGTGCTTGCAGCAATACTCCATGAGTAATAAGGGGCTATGTTTTAGTACTTTTTCTTAAGCCATACGTGATACAGTTAAGGAATTCTAAAAACAAAACAAAACAAAGCCTTGTACTGGTACCAAACTGAAGCAACATGGTAAAGTGTAACACTACTAAAGTTGGTGTTTAGAGACCTGGATTTCAATCCCAGCTTCATTGCTCATTTGGTATTTGACCAAATGAGTTGGTTAACATCTCTGAGTCTTGATTCCCTCAGGTGTATAATGGGGGTAATTATATTTGTTTGGAACTACCTCCCTTATAGAGATGTTGTGAAGAAAGTACTTTGGAAATATAAGCTATCTGATGTTTTTGTTTTATTCATTTTGGCAAAAGGCTGATTTATCATGAGCCTCAAAAGATGCTAAATTCACAGAGACGGTGGGAAAGACATGCCAGATGTTGCCAATCTTCATATTAGTAGAAGGGCAGAAACCTTATGAGAATCTTAGGGACTCTTCCCCCAGGAAACTTCTATGATGGATGACAGAGGTAAGATAGGCTAGTAAATAAATTTTTTGTAACAGCAAGGGAAATTTTTGTCTCAGGCCCCCACAAAAATATAGCCCTCTATGTCTGTTTAGATTCAGAATGCAGGGCTCTTTGGGAGCTGTCGCACTTGTGTCTGTCATCAGGAGCCTAATTCCACAGACTGGAAGTTATTTTAAGGGAGGTATAGCAGTCAGTTAGTTACAAGGGCTGATTTCATTGGCCCAAAGGAATTCCTGCCTTTAATTTCCACACTACAGACTCATATGGCATAGTTTACAGAGTACTGGTCTCAGATTCTGAAAGACTTGGGTTCAAATTCTGTTCCAGTTAACTATAAGTTGTGTGATCAATGTTGTCATCTAACCTTTCTAATACTCAGTTTCCTCATCTGTGAAATAGGAAGAATAAGTAATCACCTCACAGATTTGCTGTGAGGCTCAAATAAGGTAATGTAGTTATACTTTGTATATGTGTGTATACGTATCTTTATACTTACAATAATATAGATATACATATATACACATATATACACTATAATATTACACTGAGTAATATATATTATGAATATCTAAACAGTAACTCTATGCTGCTATATAAGTTAATGAACTATGTCTCCAAAAAGGCCCGGCCAGAAAGTGACTTCTTCTGTACTCCCGTAGTACTCATTACCTCTGCCATCCATATAGCATGTACCGGTTATCGCCTTGTCTTATTGCTGTTTGTGAAGAGGTATTATTTCTTTTTCTTCTGTCCTGAGGGATCTAGGATCCCATCAGTCTGGGCATTCCCTTTACTGGGACAGCCTGTCTCTGAATTCTTACTCTACAAAACTCTTGGTCATGTCTTCCCATAAATCAAATGAGTCACCAAAGCAAAATGCCATCTTAACCTCCTCCAAGGAGCTGCCTGCCATGCATCCATGTGTTATAAGTTACCTCTCTCTGACTCAGCTTGGGAAGGCAAGGCAATAAGCATTTTGGAAGCCCTTACTATATGTCAGGCACTGTTACCTGCGTGCTAAGAGTAACAAAATAGTAATTCAGGAAGATACAACAGTTATGCTTGGGCCTAGAGAAGCCCAACCTTCAACAAAAATGGCCAGAGGTAGTGCACCTTCGTTCTTTCATGCTGACAACTTTCCAAACCTGCCTCCCTTAAATCAATTTCATGTGCAAGTCAAGGCAGCACCCCGTGATGTCATTGGTCCTCTTCAAAAGCAAAGGATGAACAACAACAGAGAAGTGCGGGACTATGGGTGAAAAATGTTGTGTACTCTATCAGACAAGGTCACTGTATTGGTTCATTTTGCTTGCCTGTTTTTCTTCATTATAGAGAGAACTTATTGAGTAAAGAGAGGGGAGAGGCATATCTTATTATTTTCCTGAATAGTGTTTTTTTCCCCAATTATATGTAAAGATAGTTTTCAACATTCAACATTTTTGTAAAATTTTGAGTTCCAAATTTTTCTCTCTCTCCCCTTCCCAAGACAGCAAGCAATCTGATACAGGTTACACATGTACAATCAGGTTAAATATATCTCCACATTAGTCATCTTGTGAAAAGAATCAGAACAAAGGGGAAAAACTATGAGAAAGAAAAAAACAACAAAAGTGAACACAGCATGCTTTGATATGCATTCAGACGCCACAGTTTTTTCTCTGGATGTATATAGTATTTTCTATCACAAGTCTTTTGGAATTGTCTTGGATCATTGTATTGCTGAGAAGAGATAAGTCTAACATAGTTAATCATCACACAATGTTGCTGTTGCTGTGTACAATGTTCTCCTGGTTCTGCTCACTTCCCTAAGAATCAGTTCATGTAAGTCTTTCCAGGTTTTTCTGAAATCTGCCTGCTCATCATTTCTCACAGAACAATAGCATTCCATTACATTCATGCACTACAACTGGTTTAGCCATTTTCCAGTTGATGGGCATCCCCTCAATTTCCAATTCTTTGCTACCACAAAAAGAGTTGCTATAAATATTTTTGCACAGGTGGGTCCTTTCCCCTTTTTATGATCTCTTTGGGATACAGACCTAATAGTGGCATTGCTAGATCAAAGGGTATGCACAGTTTTATAGCCCTTTGGGCATAGTTTCAAATTGCTCTCCAGAATGGTTGGATCAGTTCACAGCTCTACCAACAATGCATTAGTATCTCAATTTTCCCATGTCTTTTCCAACATTAGCATTTTCCTTTTCTGTCATATTAGCCAATCCAAAGGATGTGAGGTGGTACCTCAGATTTGTTTTAATTTGCATTTCTCTAATCATTAGTGATTTAGAGTATTTTTTTCCATGTGATTATAGATAGTTCTAATTTCTTCATGTGAAAACTGCTTGTTCATATCCTTTGACCATTTATCAATTGGGGAATGATTTGTATTCTTATAAATTTGACCCAATTCTCTCTATATTTTAGAAATGAGTCTTTTATCAGAAATGTTGCCTGTAAAAATTGTTTTCCAGCTTTCTGCTTTCATTCTAATCTTGGTTGCATTGGTTTTGTTTGTAACAAACCTTTTTAATTTAATGTAATCAAAATTATCAATTTTGCATTTCATAGTGTTCTCTACTCTTCCTTTCTCCATGGACCTGACAGGTAAACTATTCATTGCTCTCCTAATTTGCTTATGGTATCATACCTTATGTCTAAATTGTGTACTAATTTCAACCCTATCTTGGTATAGGGTGTGGTGTCTATTCCTAATTTCTGCCATACCACTTTCCAGTTTTCCCAGTAGTTTTTGTCAAATAGTGAGTTCTCATGCCAGAAGCTGGAGTCTTTGTGTTTATCAACCAGTAAATTACTATGGTCATTTACTACTGTGTCTTATGTACCTAACCTATTCCACTGATGCATCACTCTATTTCTTAGCCAATCCCAATAAGTTTTGATGACTACCACTTTATAATATAGTTTTAGATCTGGTACAGGTAGGACACCTTTCTTTGCATTTTTTCCATTAATTCCCTTGATATTCTTGAGGGGAGAGGTATATCTAAAAATGACTGTGATATTAAAAAATATATATTGATAAAACTTATTGAAGAACAAAACAAAGAAAAGATCACCAGGTCACTAAAAGGTCTTTGGTGGTGGTAATAATGAGTGGGTGGGGGTAGATTGAGGGAGGAATCAGGGAAAGGCAAAGAACTTGAGAGAGCACTGAAGCCCATGAATGAGCATTGTGTCCATAAAGGAGGGAAAATGTGGGGGCCCTCCTCTCTTCTGCTCCTTGTACCACCAGCATTGCCCCGTAGAGTATGGGGAGCTCTGGGGAAAATCAAAGGGAAGCTCTGAGAGGCAAGGGAGCAAGGCAGACAGAAACAGGCCTTTTATCTAGGAGACAGTCAAGCTTCTGTTCCCGTGGCTCTTTGAGAAAGAAAGGGAGACTTTTTCAGGAAACCAGATAATTGGTTGGGTGCCTCTCCGGGACAATCCATAATCAGAAATTGCTTTAGGGGAGAGGGGAAAAAGTTCTGGAAACAGGAAAAAAAGGAGAAAGCAACAGCTTCAGAAACCAAATTTTTGAAAGAATAAAAAGGACAGAAAAATAGCAGAATAAGTAATGGCTGCAAACATTGGCAAGCTGTTAAGGCAACTGAACTTTACCAATACAAACACTGATTTCAGCTGCGTTTTGATTGTACTGTCCTAGAAGTAAGGGGCCTCTTGAACATTTCCAGAACACTGTGAGTATTCAATGAACATTAAATATAGTTTCATTGTGGATGATTGCTTAAAAATAGCTCAGCTCCCAAAGAGACCTTTCAAAAATCCTGCATTGCTAAGATTAGAAATGACCTTAGGATAATTGGCAAGTAATGACCAAAGACTTAGGAAAATACATAGCATATAGATAATTCATGTGAACAATGTACAGCTTGGGTCTCAAGGACTACTTCAGGAGCTTTCTCCCTTTTTCCCTAACCACCACCATCGTTAGCTTGATTTCTTTTCTTCCATCCTGTTTAACCTCCATTGCACAAAATTTGTTTGTTCTCACCTCTGTGCCTTTGCATAGATCATTCCCCACAATTGTAATGTTTTCGCTCTCTCTGGTAATCTGTGGCCATGAACCTTTTTTCAAACACTAGCTTTCAGTTAAAGCCAATTAACCAGGGTTCAACTAAGCTATGATTGATAACCGCTGAAGATTAGTGAAAATGTGCCAAATCAAAGCATTTCTAATCATTTAAATCATATTCTAAACTGTGTATCTGTTTAATATAATGAATTGCAGTAAATGTTATACTTGGCTGTATTTTAGTTTGAGTGGAAAAATTGTATCCTCATTTGCTTGGGATAATCCTGCTTATGGGAAGCCTAGTCCTTCAGATTGAGAAGCCAATAGCCTAAGCAGTACTATTTACCTGATAATTTCCCTGGGGGTATGAAGGAAATAATAGCATTGGGAGTACTAGCTTTGCAAACCAAACTCACAGAGTGACAGATTATTAGATCTTTTTACTCTTTCCAACCTGACTCTCATTCATAGTTCTCATCCCAGTTTTTGCAAACCTGTTCCTCTCTTCTCAAACCTTGAGATGTCAACCCACCCCAACTCTTCTACCACAAGACCTTACCTCATGCCTTCCTGAGAATTTTAAGACAATCTGCTAAGCTGACTCATCTCTTCTATGTCATACCTTTAAAACCCTCTACACCTTTACCCATATTCTCTTTTATTTCTCTCTCTCAGTGAAAGATGCTTATTCTTCTTGGCCTTGATCATTGTCTCCTCTGGAAGTTTCTCTCTCTTTTTCTCTCCTCTCTCTTTCCCTCCCCTCCCCTCCAGCTATCTTCCTGTATCTCTCTTCCTGTTAACTGCTACATTCTTATTTAGAATCTTCTACACCTGTTTCTCCTCACTTCCTCACCATCCATTCACTTCTCAGTCTCTGGTTAACGTGGCTCCCAAGCCTACAAGCCTACTCAAATTTCTCCCTCAAAGGTTAGCAATGATGCTGTAGTGGAAAGCCAGAGGACGGGGTATTATGTCCTGACACTGACACTTATTACATGCGTGACCTTAAGTAAGTCATTTATTCTTGCTCAACCTCAGTTTTTCATCTATGAAATTAAGGACTTAGATTAAATGGCATCAAAGTTCTCTTTTAACTCTAAGTGTGTATTATCCTCTGATTCTAAGTGTCACAGATCATGTGGCAGGACAAAGTATGAGACTAGATCAAAAAGGAAAAGGCAGCAAATCCTTTGAACCAACTCCAGTAATAATGACATTTAATGAGGAAATCACTCTTGTGAGAATTGGCTGTGAAATAAGACCTGAGCATACTGAGCCAATAAAATACAGATATGTAAATGTAAGACTCACAAAAACACTAGATGGTCAGTTTGGTATCAGAGAACACCATGAAATACCAAATGTCTTCAAAACCTTAGAACATATGGGCTACTATCCAACTATGGCATCATATATTGAACACTGGAATGATATACCTACCTGGTGGAGAACTGGCAGGAGCAATCAACTATAAAAAACAGACCAAACACTCCTGACATTGCTACTGAAGCAGAAAGAGGATGAGAGCTACTCAGCAATGGCAGCAGTATTGATGCCTGCTCAAGAAGACAATTTCAAAACTGGAGTGGATACTGCTACAGAAACTTCATACAACTCAGGCAACAGCTCGAACACAGACGAACCACCCAAAACAGAAGATCCAGGAAAAGGAACCAGTCTGCCTCAACAGACTCAGAACTTTGCTTGGGACTTTGATGACTAGTGGGTTGACCAAGAAATGGAGCATGCCTTCATATAAATGCCAAACATCAACAAACCCAGACAAGGTAAGCCACTAATGAAATGTAACTCTCTGGCTTACAGGTTATATATTACCTGGATACAAATATCTTGGACCGGGGAATACTCTTGACCAGGGACAACCAACCAACCCAAGTGATAAAGCTGCCAAAGAACATGACGAACATTATCATCTCATACAACAACTGGGACATAACCCTTACTTCCATTTCAACAAAGCGGACTCTAAATTTATCCAACAAACTAACCACACAACCAACTGGGGTGGCTGGCTCAGAAACAAAACTTTCAAAATCAAAAGAGGAATAGCTCTTGAACTGGCTCCTCCAGAAAAAAAAAAAAAACAGGAAACCAACCAACTGTTAGTACAAAACGACCTGCACCAAAGCACATCTTCATAAATCAAGCAAAAAAAAGAAGGGTATTAGGTACACAAGCAAAATAAGACATGACTGACCATCAAGAATCAATGGAAGACGAGCCAACACAATTATCAGGAGAACCATCTAAACCAACTACAGCAGTTGGTGGAGGTGAAGCAGGAAAATAAACAGGAAACTACAATAACACAACAGAATGGTATTTGAAGGGGACTGGGCATACATCGCACGCAATGCATCTAGACATATAATACTAAAAGAAGCAGAAAACAGTGAATACACAATGCAACTTACTAAAGACCACACCACAGCAGGACAAACAAAATACAACAGCATGCTAGACAACTCCTGTGCACAAATATTAACACCGTGGTTTCTACTTGACCACAATGCATGGGAAGTATGGATGTCACCAGTCGACTTCACTCATATGTCAGTAATCTGCAAAGAAATAATACTAGAAGACTTAGAACAAGAATTATTCAATATATAAATTTAAACAATAACAAAAACAGCAACAGTGCCACCACAAACACAATACACAAATGATTTAACAGCAGCAATGCTAGTAGGAGAAGATACAAACAACATATTTTCATGGTCATGTGAAGGAACACTACTCAGCACATTAGGATACAAACCATGGCAAACAAACCAGCTACCACAATTTGGATACTCTTACAACCCTTATGAAACATTTGTAGTTGCACCACAAGCAGGAAACTTAGGATACCCAAGCAAAACTGACCTACCAGACTAGGGAAACATATTTCTTACATTCGAAAATTCTGTTCCAATAGAAATGTTAAGAAAAGGAGATAGTTGGTATAGTGGCAAATACAAATTCAACTGCAACAAAGTTAGTCTATGATGAAACGCACAAGACAGCAGAAAAAATTGGCAGAGCACCAAAAATCAAACCAAACTTCGATATAGAAAAACAAGCTGAAGTAAAAGAAAGCAAAAAAACAAACAAACAAAAAAAACAAAACTGGGGCATCACAGCAGGAAGCCCAGACACACTGTACAGTGAAGCAATAAGAAAATGAAATCACCAAGTAGGACATCTATTTCCAGAATATGTCTCTGAAACAGGAAAAGGAGGACCTGCAATATGCAGTGGACCAGAAGGAGCCCCCAAAATCTACATAAACACAGACTTGGAAACAATGACAACATGGACAGGAGACGACAACGGCAGCATTAGAAGAATATACGACTATGCACATGGCGGATTAACACCAAACACAGATGGTCAAGTAAATGCCAGAGAAAAACACAGCAATGAAATTTTTTGGATGAACAGACAAGTAATAGACACAAGAAACGGTTGGTGGCCAAAAAGCACAGGTAGTGGACGCAGTGAAGCAATTTCGGACAATCCACCTCAAATACAAGAAGACTACTTAATAAACCCACAAAACTGCAACCCACATAGTGATTTTTGTGCTGTAGATACTCAAGGACCAGTATATCCATTTGGTGCAATATTTGACAAAAGAGGACAATATGACAGACCACCAAATCTAAAAACCTTACCACTATTTACATGTGAAAATAATCCACCAGGACAATTATTCCTAAGACTCACACCACAATATACAGACCAGTTTGATGAAAATCTATTGCAAAATCCAAGAATAACATTTGCATCATTCTATTGGAGAGGTAAGCTCACCATAAAAGGAAGACTAAGTGCTCCACACACATTCAATCCAACACTACTTACTTTGGAAATGATTAAATGTAAAGAATGGAGACCAAACGAAAAAGGAGAACTATCACTCCCAATCATACCTGCAAGACAAGTACCTTTCTTTGCATGTTAATAAACTTAGTTACTTAGGAAAAGCTAGCATCCATGCACTCAATAAAGCTTTGCTAAGCAAATTGAAAAAATGTGTTGTGTCATTATTTCATGGATAAAAAGTAAAAACACTGTCTATAGGAAAACCAACCAAGCAACATATCTGTGATCTTGAGATCATGCTCAAACCCAGGTCTGCCTAACTTGAATATGCCCTGTGCCTCCCTCATACTCAATTATTTTAATTGATTGATATTATAAAATATAAATTTTCCCATTCTCTTTCCTCAATTCATCATACCAGGCTCCGGATAAAGTCAGAAAGAGTTCCTAATTTTGAGAAAAAAAAACACTTCTCATAGAATAACAGGCAAGATTCAAATAGTCTTGATGGTTGTGAACAAACATTTGACTCTAATGAAGACATTTTATTGCTCACACTTTATTTCTCCCATCGAGCAACCTGGCACTTCTTCTAAATTAAAAGGATTCACTCAATTCTAGGCTCCAAAGTATTAACTTTTATGGCAGGTAGAAACAGAGCAGTATTCACTTAAAACATCATTTTAAGTGCCTGGGAAGTGTGGGAGCAATGCAGATGTTACACCAATTTTTATTTTCCCTGTTTGACTGGTATAGGTCCCAGATTTGAGTCCAACTCATAAAATTCAAGGATATGGTCCCTGATCCCAGGTGAGCAACACTTTTGGACACATTCATTTAAAGAGATTTGTGGAATGATTTTAGTGGCTGGTAACCACTGAACAATGAGTGACTGTCCCCCTCAGTTGTAGCATTTAGTTATAGCCTATCTGGTATTGTTATTTGGTTATTATAGTATATATAATTTTTCTTCTTCCCCCAGGTAGAACAAAGATCTTTGGAGTCATAGACTATGTCCTAGACTTCTGTGTCTTCTCTAGTGACTACAGCAGAGCTGGGTGTATAAAAGGCAGTCAATATGGTTTCCTGAAAAGAGTGTTCAACTTTGTATCAGAAAATGTGTTTTGAAGTTCAACTTTATATCTCTGTTATCAGATAAATCTTAGCTCTCTCACTTATGGTTCCTGTGGCTTTGGATAATTTATTTCAACTTTCTAAGCCCTCTTATCTGGAAACAGGGAAGAACACAGGGTTGATGTGAAACTCAGATTAGATAATCTGTCAGTCAACAAGCATTTATTAAGCACTTACTATGTGCCAGGCACTAAGCACTTTACAAATGAAAACTGTACAATTGCAAGGAGTGGTTTTATTGAGGCTCAGCAAAGAGGCATGTATTGATTGATTATCTTTCCTTTCTGATGGAATTTTTGTAGAGCTGAAATTACAAAACATGTATGGAAGTAAAAACAGCTCAAAAGCAGGTTCCTGTAGCATAGGGCTTGTTTCTGATCCTTCCCCTTGATCCTCTTCTATCTCTACAATATGAATAAAAAGGCTGGGTACACAGGAACACAGATTCAGAGCTGGAAGGAACCTCAGAGATTTTCTAAGTCAATGTCTCCTTTCACAGTTAAGGAAACTGAGACCTAGAGAGGTTAAATGAGTTGTCTGAAGTCACACAGATAGTAAATGAAAGAGACGAGATTTGAACCCAGGTCTTTTAATTCCAAAAACAATGCTTTTTCTTTCTATTGTGCTCATTATTTACTGAATTGAATCTAACTAAATTGAAATAGAAATTGAGTTGAATTGAACTGAATATAGAGAAGGAAAACAGAGTTAAATTAGATCGAACCAAAATGAATGGACTGGACTTTAGAGAGTTAGGACATGGGGGTGGTTACTTGCCACTGTAATATTCATCCCAGGCGTTGAGACTCACTAAAGGAGGGAGTCCCCCAGGGCATATGTTAAGGGTTTTTTGAGGGTTAAAGAGAATAATGGGGTTAAAAAGAAATTACTTTGGAAAATTAGGATTGAGCTTCCAGTGTTTAAATCAACAGGAACTTTTTAAAAGCTTACTATGTACCACTGAATCACTATAACCTGGTGTGGTATTAGTAAATATGAATTGCATGGTAGAATTATTATTGTCTTCTTTGTGGGATCTAGGCAAGTTTCCCCAACTTTATTCTTTGTGTTGTTATTTTTAAGACTGGGTATGCTCATCTTGCCAAAGCTGAAAGTATAGAGGCCCAGTTCCACCACCGACTGGCACGGAAGCTTTCTGTTCTGTTTCTGACCCGGACCAATGTATTCCTCCTTAGGTAAAATCCCCACTGGGCTGACCATAATAATGTTGAACTTAGTGCAGATATCTGATGGAAATAATCCACAGCAGCTCAGAATTCCTGAGCTCAAGAGATTTGCCAACCTCAGCCTAGCCTGGATCTGGGATGACAGGTGTGCACCATCATACCAAGCACTAAGACTATACATGGTGGAGAAGGTGCTCACTTGTAGGGGTAGAGGGAGCTTCTTTACTTGGGTTTCCCTAAACCAATGAAATCCCAGGTTCAGTCTGCATCCCTATCCTTTGTCGATGTTGTTTTTGTAAGAATTGGGGATGGAACATAACTAAGTCACTTTCAGCAGTGATTAGTATTTCATTAGCTGCTAACATGTAAATGAGAGGCCAAAAGAGGGGAAGGTAAATTAATGACAATTAAAAAACAGCCACAACACTAACCAAAGGAAATATATTAGGATGGTGAGGAGACTGTAAACTGCCACATTTGAAGGAATTGGATTATTTATTCTTGGAAAACAACTACAACCAACAGCCGGTAGCGGAACACGATAGCTGTCCTCAAATTTTTGAGGACCTGTCATTTGGAAGAGTGATGTGCTTTGAGCTGCTTGATCATTGAGGACAAAATAAGGAGTAATGAATGAAAATGAAAAGGAGATTTAAGCTTGAGGTAAGGAAAAATACCCAATAGTTAAGGCGATTTCAAAGTGGAATGATCTGACTCGGGAGGTAATGAGTTCCCCCTAATCAGAAGTCTTTGAGTGAATGAATGATTGTTGGAGATGTAAAAATTATTAAAACTATATAGTAGATATGGGTTGGAATAGATGTTCTAGTCCCTTTCAACTCTGTGTGATTCCATAAGTGAGGATCAAGTGTAAGTTTTGAGATAATGGATGGAAAGGGGCTTTGAAATCACACATTCCAAGTTCCTCCCCTATTTGAAGAAGTAGGAAACCATATGGGCATGGGATATTGCACAAACATTGGTTTGGTAGATGGTTTATTTTTTTAAACTCTTTTTCTTTTAAAAATTATGTTATTAGGAATGCCTTGGTACGGAGCGGCTATAATTGAAACGGAGGGGAATATAGAAATAAAAGATATTGATAATATTTATAGAAAAGAAAACTATGCATTCAACAATGTTTGCCCAGATACTATCTGAAGATCTGGGGATACAAAGACAAAAATATAACAGTCCCTGACCTCAAGGAACTTACATTCTATGAATCGGAGAATGGTTGAGCAAATCGTGGCATATGAATGTAACGAAACATAACATGACAGAGAGATGATAGGTTAATATGCAGAACAGGAAACATTTCTGGACACAACACTTATGGAGATTTGTTTTGCTTGACTATGCCTATGTAACAAAGAAGTTAGGGGATGTGAGAGGGTGAAAAAATAAATGCTTGATAATTAAAAAATTAAAAATTCTATCAGGATATATATGAATATATAAAAAATATAGAATAAATAGGAGGTAATTGGGGGAGGGGAAGCACTAGTAGCTGGGAGGAGAAGGAAAAGCCTCCCAAAGGAGTTGGCATTTGTGCTAAGCTTGGATGAAAACTAAGGAACCGAAACTCAGAAGGGGTTGGATTTCATGGCTTCCAAGGTCCCTTCTAGCTCTCAATCTGTAATTCTATGATGCTATATGGTAAAAAATGTGAGGTTATTTTTCATTTTCTGGATTCTACTGAAGTTCACAAAGAAATGAAATACTAGTATGAAACTTTTTTAAAAAAGGGATATAAGGTCTAAAAAAATGAGATGTTTCATAGTGCTAAATGTCTTATGGACACCACATCTCTCATGCAGCATTTCCCACTCATTTTTAGAAATTAGTGGGACTTAGAGACAGAGCATCCTGCCTGTTGCTGGTAAAGCACAGAACTGAAGAAGGCTCAAGCCCTCTGGGAATAGAGGTTCTCTCTCCAGACTGTTTGGGCATTATATGGGCACAAAAAAGAAAAGAAGATACAATGGCAATCCCTGCTGATTCCACACCTACTGGGTCATTTTAAACCTCACAACAATCCCTTGAGGCAGGGCAGGCTTTCAGACAATCCATAGCAATTATCAAAACTCCACTATAATAATCCCTGGATTTTGAAGAGATGATGTAAAAGCTTTGCAAACCTTAAAATGTTCTATAATGGGCTAGCCATAATCTATCTATATAATCTATTTAATCTATGTATATATTCACATCTGTCTGTCTGTTTTTGTCTCTGTCCCTCTTCTTCAGTCAGTCTCTGTCTCGGTCTCTCTGTCTCTCTCACTCTAGTCTATCTAATACTCTCATCTACCTTAATCTAGTTTCTACCTCACTACCAACCTACATGTGTCTCTATTTAAGGTAAGCAGACTTGGGGAAGGAGTGGGGAGGGCTGACCTTGGACAAAATGTGAAGCTTATCTCTTGTGCATACAACTTCTCCTTTGTTTGCCCATTTCTATCCCCTCCGCTACTCCAGGGTTTGAGTCCCTCTGCCACCTTCCAAGAATCATCAAGATCCTTCTCCCCCCAATTCATCCTTGCATGAGAGGATCATGTTATGTACCATTTCAAAGTTTGCAAAATATTGTTTTCACAATAACTTCATGAAGCATGTTTCCTAATTATTATCATTCCCATTTTAAAATTGAGAAATGTTTCAGATAAATTAAGTGACTCCCCCAAAGTTGCCCAGCTAAGCAAGTGACAAAGGTGGTACTGAAACCTTGATCTTCGGCCTTGTAACTCTTTCCTTATCTCATGCTTTGTTCTGATAGGCTGATCACAGTAATGGGGGCTCAGTAGGATTGCATTTGGAGGCAGGGCACCTACATTTTTGCTTACAAGTTTTGTTTCTACTACAAGATCAAGAGTTTCTTAACCAAGCCTTAGGGTTAAAAAATGATAACTATTTCAATCAAATTAGATTCCTTTGTAATCCTACGTATTTTACTTTTTGCATTATGAAAACATTGTTCTGATAAGAGGCCCATTACCTGGATTATCAAAAGGGGTCCATGACACAAAAAAGATTAAGAACCTTTGCTCTGGATTTATGATCTTACCTCTCTGAGCTTTAGAATCCTCAGATGTCAAATGGGTAACATCAATCAAACCATTGTTAAAAGGATCAAATAAGACAAAAGTGTGTGAAAGTACTTTGCAAAGTATAAAGCAATATAGAAATGTCATCATCGTTATTATTTATTTGGAATGTTATTTGCATTTTGACAAAGGACAAAGCCTTAACCCAAAAGAATGATCCTTTAGCTGTGCAATTTCAGGCATGAATAAGACAGTGGGAGAGATATTTTTTTCAATAGGGCCCCAGAAATCATACCATGTAGGTAGCTGCCTACTCCTCCTACGCCTAAGGTCTCCCTATGTGTATACTTAAACACTGGGGCTGGTGGGGAGCAAATCACTGAAGCCTTTAAAACACTGCTCCCACTTTACAACTGGTCATTGTGAGAAGTTATTAATATTTCATTAGCCACTTCTATGTAAATGGAATCAGGAAAAAGGGTAGCAAGAGAAATAAAGGGATGGAGGTCCCCTAAGGACAAGTGTGAATGCTCATGAGATATAAAATTCTCTTCAGGGATGGAAGGGTGGAGTGAGGAGCGAATACAAACAAGCCTTCACTAGTTGTCATCCTCTTCTCCACAAACCTGCAGCCCTCTAACTTTGCCCCAAGATCCTGCTTCTCTGTGTTCTCATTCTATATTATCACTCTAATCTTTATATCCTAGGCAACAACCCCACCATAAGCACTGACGTTAACTCCCATTAGTCTCCAGTGTAGACCAATAAATAGCTACCAAACGGACTGCTTATTTCCTGAAGTTCAAACTTCCCTCCCTCTGCATATGCTCCCTGCCCCAAATGAGTAGTCTCAAGCATGGAAATGTCAAGTTATTGTCTTCTGTGCACATTCCTTGATCTGTTCTTCTGCTTATAATCTCCCCCTCACTATCTTACCTTTGCTTGGAATTCCCTCTCCTTTTCAATTCCCAAAACCCCATTCGTCAAGGTCTCACTTCCTCCCTGAAATGTTCACTGATGACTCCATCTCAGATTAATGTCTTCCTCCTCTGAACTACCTATATCAGAAATTGCATATACATAGTGGGTACTTACAACAGATTAGCTTATAATGTCTTGTGTTTGTCCCATGGGTCTATGTCCTGACTCCTAAGTACAGTCTAACAAGAGCAACAGAAATTTACTAAGCATCTACTGGACATGTGCCAGACAGAGTTAGGTGGGAGGGGAGATTCAAAGGTTAGAAAAGATGGGGCTCTTACATTCAGGAAGCTTACAGTGAAGCATGGAGATATGCTACAAACATAGCTATAATGGACAACATTCCCTGATAAGTGCTTCTTTGTGAAGCACTCATCCTGAACTCAAGCTCTCACTCTGAGACTCCAGGTTTAGGATTGGTATTTACCATTTATAGACTAGACCCAGACCCCATATGACTTCCCCAGCCATCTCCATGACGTACTGTCCCGTCCTGCTTCAGCTCTAGTTCTAAGGACAATGATCCAATCAATACTAGTATTACTAGAAAGGATGTGCCAATCAATTAGCCCATGACTCCAATCATCATCGCTGTGGTTTCCTTGTCCAAAACAGTCCTCTCTGACATATATATGTATATATACATATATTTATGTGTATATATATATATGTGGTGTGTATGTGTGTGTATGTATGTATGTGTGATACATACGCACACAGACACAGATGTACACACATTTTCTCTTCCTTTATTAGAAAGTAAATTCCTTGAGGGCAGTTATGCTTGTTTGCTTGACATAACCAGTGCATAGCATAGTATCTGACATATCATAAGTGCTTAATAAATGCTCCTTCCTTCTTTCCTAGCTGGAGGATGAGAGAAGGTTTACTGGAGGAGATGTCATTGAGTTGGACTTTAAAGGATGGGTAGGAGCTCAACAGGTAAACAGGTGGAGGGAGGGTCTTTTAAAGATAGGGAGCAGTCTTGTTAAAGACAGAGAACTGTGAGGGTTCAGTGAAAGTCCACAGGACACAGAGTAGTTCAGAAGTTGGAGTGTAGATTGTATGGAGGGAAGTAGTTTAAGATGAGGTTAGAAAGGCCTTGAATGACAAGCAGAAGAGTCTGAACTTTCTTTTTCAGTAAGCAATAAGGGATTTGTACAGATTTTTGAGCACAGGAATAGGATGATTATATTTATATATGAGAAAAATTATTCTCTCATGCATCAAGAAAGATTGCAGGTAGGAGGATATGTTACAAAAGTCCAAGTGGGTGTTAATAAGAGTATAGCAGGGTAGTGACAATGGGAAAGATGCAGTGGAAAGTACACTGATTTAGGATTACCTCTGTGACCATTGGCAAATCACTTTACCTCTCTGGGACTTAGTCCCTTCACCTATAAAATGAAGAAGTTGTGCCATATAATAAGATACCTCCTAGTTCTAAAACTATGAAGATCCTAAAGTTGCTCAAGCCTAAGTTCCCTATCTCTTGCTTCTTTTGTTTGCCCCATAAAATCTAGCACAGAACTAGTTATACACTGATTGTTCCAAAAAGGCTTTGTAGTTAATTTAATTGAATTGAATGCATGATGCATTGCAGAGAATACTCAGAAGCTGATGAAAGTAGTCTAGAGTGTATTATAATACACTACATCCTGTTGGAATTAACCTCTGTTCAAGTGACTTCACTGTTGAGTTTAGAGAAAAGGTGTAAGTTGCTGAAGAATTGTACTCATGGGGAAAAAATTCAAGGTATTTGAGAAATCCCTGGAAATCCCAAAGTCTAAGGTAAGTCCACAGGTGATCTAAGGGATAAGAGAGGTAAGGGATTGCAAAAGGAATCTCTGGATGTTTGGACCCCATTCTATCACTTTACAGGCTAGAGAAATCTGGAAAGAATTTTGTGAAATAATGGGAAGTTAAAAATAACAGAGTTGTAAGAATGGACTACATGTTAACATAAACTCAATCAGAATTAATGGACGAAGATCTGATGGTAACTTAGAAGGAGCAAATAAAATAGTATTATCGTACTTTGCACTGAAATTAATTTGAATATAAATAATCGTTAAGCAAGTTTTGTTGTATTGAGGTTCAATATTAAGTGTTTAGCAAAAAAAAATTAGAAACTATCAGTGGAACAGAGAGAATTGCAAACTGAAGGAAATGTGAAGATGCTATTTTGTGACATTGCAATGTATCCATGAGTTTATACATTAGCATTGTCCATGGGAAGGGATTATGGGGCTTGGAGTTGAAAGCCTTGAATTCTACTTCTCATATTTGACAAAGGTTAGCTATGTAAGATTTCGTGTAATTCGCTTATTTTCTCAAGTTATTTTTTAGGAACTTTAGGTGTGACCTGTGTATTCATTTGAATTATTCTTACTTTTAAGGCAGTTGGCACACTTGATAATGTCAATGTTTGTATTTTTGGGGGGTGCCTTGGCATACATATTGGTCATAAAAGGAAAAGATATCTAAATTATCCTGTAGTAAGACAGACGGAGTACCAAAATCCCACCATGACAATAGGATGCTTCTTGAATGGTTACAAGTGTATCTGAGATTAGAAAAAATGGATGAGTGAGCTAGATCCAGAGATTCCAAGTAGTCAGCCACCAAATCAGTCCTAGTAGATCAAAATGTCATCACTATCTCAAGTCAAAATCTAGGTAAGGTAAGTCCACAGGTGCCTAGCCTAGAGAGAAACATGATAAACTTAAATAGGTCCTGAGGATTGTACCTAGAGTAGCTTCAGAAGTTTAGGGCTACCAGGTAGATTTCTGTTATTCACACTTTTAGTTACTTTTTCATGGTTATTATTTATAAAATTGTATATTCTATTTTCCATTGTAAGCAACCTTAGAAAAAATAGTCTTGTGATCTGGACCAAATGAAGACAAAAAGGTAAAAGCAAAATAGGGAAGTGGATTCTGAGAATGGATGCCAAGAGCTGGTAGCAAAAGAAGGCTAATGAGGGTTACTTAGATGTGGCAGATCTTTAAACTCAGGGAAGTTTAGATCAGGGAAAGGGACCAGAAGCTACAGGAGGCTCAAAGCCTTGGGGTAGAAATCAGGAATCAAGGAAAGTTTAGGAAACAGTGAAAGATGATAGTTCTGAGGCCAAAGGCAAGAGCTCTTGCATAGGTTTCTAGCCAAGGAACTTGTGACTTCAGAAGCTAACCATGTGTAAGAAGATCTAAATAGTTTATTTAATCTCTCTGGAAGAGAGTTTCCCAGATATGCCAGGTGGTACCTCTGTCATCTTGAGCAAGTCAATAAACCTCTCTGGGTCTCAGGTTTCATATCTGTAAAATTTGTGCGTGTGTGTGTGTGTGTGTGTGTGTGTGTGTGTGTGTGTGTTAAACTAGATGGATTCTGAGGTCTTTTTCAGTTATATAGTTATCATCCTATGATTTTCTCCTGTTAACTGTTGAAAATAATCTCGGCTCCACTTACCTCACAGAGGTTTTGTGAGGGATAACACAGCTGAGAGACAGAGACAGAATGACAGAGAGGAGAGAGAGATAGAGAGATAGAGACAGAGAGACAGTGAGAAACAGAGACAGAAATACAAGAGACAGAGACACAGAAAGAGAGAGAGAGAGAGAGCGAGAGAGAGAGAGACAGAGAGAGTCAAAAAGAGATAGACAGAGATACAAAGACAGAGAGTGAGGGAGGGAAGGGCAGGCACACACGCTGGGAAGAAGTTAAAATAGTCACCTTGGGAGAGGAGGAAGATGAGTAAATGGCTACAGATATTATAAGAATTGAAACAAAATGACAGAATGGAGAAAGGAGAAGATGACGCTTATGGCAAAGATAGAGCAAGCTATATAGAACCTGATGGAGAAAGGAAAGGCAGGGAAAGGCAGGCTGAGTAGAACTGTGTGAGTTTGGATGATCTGTGCTCTAAATGCAAGCTCAGATTTTTCCCCCCTTGACATGGGACAGGGGATTGGTGAGAGGAGTTAACAGATGCAAATGGGAACTAAGGAAGCAGGAAGGGGGGAAAGGCTCAAGAATTGAGGCAAAATAAGGGAAAGGAGGAAAAAAACAGTGAAAGCAGAGAATGAAATGGAAAAAGAAGCAGACAGTTCTTGATTTGCCTATGTTCTTTTCTATCGTGTAACAAGGAGAAGACCACAAGGGAAAGGAATCTAAATAGTTTGTGTGAGAGGAGAGAATTGGGGAAGTGCCATGGGATCAGGGAAAGAGGGAGAAGAGGAGAAAATCGAATTTGAAGGAAACCTATAAAAACTAAATGAAAGCATACAAATAGTAAAAACAGTATAAAGCCCAACCTAAAATATGAAACTATAATACAGAGAAAATGATGAAGGCTAGAGAGGAAGTCTTTGAGGCTTTGAGAGAAGAGGAAATGGGTTTAATTGTAGTATAAGAAGTAAAGCTGAATTTGAATAAGCAAATGTATCGCTTATGATGAGACAGAGTTTGAGGACCTTTTGCCTTGGTCATTAGGGGAAGAATATATGATACAATGACAAGAACATTGGCACTGGACCCAGAGGAAATAGGCTCAAAGTGTCATGCTCTCATTCTCATGCTCATTCCTTGTGGGAGTAAATCCCTTGGACAAATCACTTAATTTTCGAGGGCCTCATTTTCCTTATCGATAAAGTGAGAAGGTTGGACTAGACAGCTTCCCAGGTCCCTTCACCCTCTAAATCTATGATTTGAGGAGATCCAGATGGGGATGACATTTTCAGTTATTAAACATAATGTGGATGTTCAAAAAATATGAGACTGGATTGGATTATGAAACATAGTTCTAGCAGTGGTGCAGAATGAACCAGGCATTCTTAGACATGGCCAGTCTGGTTCCTTTTGACTTATTTTTATGTATTTGTGAGGGAGAGCCTCAATTTGGAGGGATAGTGGTGGTAGATTAGTGGGTAATGATAAATATTAAAAAAATACCAATATAACTTTTTAAAAAATGCATAGAAGAAAACAGAAAGAAAGTGCAGAAGGTCATAGGTTAGCCACATCTTTCCTCTTTCTGACATACAATTCCCACTGCTTAACCACTGCCCTTAACTCCATCCCACCACCAGGTTTGGTTTTGTTTTTTTTAAAACATACATGGGGAGAGTGGGGAAAGAATGAATGAAGAAACATGACCCAACAACCTAGCGTTGTCCAAGTAAACAAAATTAGTGTTTTGACTTGCTTTTGTCTGAGGGAAAAGAAAAAAAAGGACCCATTTAAGTCTGGCTTTTAGGAAATTTATCAGACTATCAAAAGCATAAAATATTTCCTCTACTTAGCTCAGCTTCCACCCAGAAGAACTTTTGGATTAGGGTTTAAACCTTGGTCATTTTTCTGTATCTGTCTATATTGTTGTTGTTTGGTCATTTCAGTTGTGTGTGACTCTCTGTGTCCCCATTTGGGGTTTTCTTGACAGAGATACTGAAGTGGTTTGCCATTTCCTTCTTTAGCTCATTTTACAAATGAAGAACTGAGGCAAACAAGGATAAGTAACCTGCTCAGGGTCCCACACACTAAGTATCTGAGGCCAGATTTGAACTCACAAAGAGGAGTCTTCCTGACTCCAGGGCCAACATTCTACCCACTATGCCACCTATCTCTCTATAACAATACCAAAACACTGTTGCAAACCTTTCTGTTTGCATATAGAAAAATACATAGCTGGAAAACAATTCAGATGGATCTTCATGTCAAGTAGGTCTGCTTTTAGTTTACTTAAAATAGCCAGAAAATACCTTTAAGTAACAGAAAACTCTCAGATTCAACCTGTCCTCTCAGATAAAAGGGAAGAGGCAAAGGGAGAAAAATTCTCCAGTAATTAGTTTCTCCCCATGTTCTGGTCACAGCTGTTCCATAATCCCCAGAAGATGAAGGCACTAGCTGCTCTGGTGGAAGCCAGCATGCACATCACTCATTTCACACGTGTTCAGCACCTCTTGCAGATCCTCTCTGCCCTCCCAATGAGGCTGCGGGGGGCTCCTGAACTTCTTAGGTCAAAATCTCCACCCTCTCCCCTGAGCATTGCTCCTACAAGAGTGCCTACTAAACCTCTTTCTAAGTGGTAAGAAGACAATGCTATCTGCTTCAAACTACATCTCCCAGGAACCCGTGTAGTCAGGCTCCAAATACTTCTCCTCATGGACAGAGGTCTATTTCAAAGACCCACTATATAGCTATAAATTTTGTTTAAAAATGGAAACATTGAAATTTGTGGTTTGTGCTCCACCTCCACCTCCCCCACTCCTGACTCCCTGTAATAAGTGATAAAGGGGATGTTTTAAGAATACATCATCCTTTCTGTGCACACAAAGAAGGGTGATCTCTGGGAGTTATTTCAACTATCTCAGGAAATGCTGATAGGTCAGAAGTGACCAAAAAGTGACCTATGAAGCCAAATATTCAAAAGCAGTCTATACAAATATAGAATTATTTAGATACACATGCTGATAGTCTGGAATATATTTACAAAAAAAGCGGAGTGGGTCTTTAGAGTTGACAGGATTTACATACACAAATGAATAGAAGTTGTGACCTACGTTTTTGACCAGGGCCTAGGAACAGCTGGAATTAATTTCTCAAAAGCCAAAAAAGTTGGCAGAGGTATTTAAGGGATGAATAAATTCCTATTAGAAAAGGAAGAAATTGAAAATATAAGAGAGATGATCAAAGGAAGGTTAGTCCCACTTTCCTTTCAAGATGTTGGAGAGTTGTGAGACATGTTAAAAATATGATAAAGAAAGCTCTCAAGGGAGGGAGTAAAACGAAAGGCTTTAGAAAGAAAAATGGATGTTTTCTGCTGGATAGGAATTTAATATGGAGTATAGATAAAAAAAGGTGAAGAGATTAATTAGAGTACAAATGAGAAAAATCTGTGCAGACTGTCAAAGAAAGCTGGTCAAGTAAGGAAAAAAAGGCATATTTAAAGATATCTTATGTGAAAGAAAAAGGAGAAGGAGGGGGTCATGTGTTTGTTTAATAGATAAAAATGAACAGATTAAGATGGCATCAAAGGAGAAACTTACATAATGGAATTTTTTGTGCCACTATTTTGAGATTAAGAAAAGGCACAATGAGAATGTTGAGGATGAGCTAAGTGCTATGGCATTAGTAGAAGAATGAAGGAGAAAGTGATTTAAAGGCGGGCATCCCAGCTCAAAAATTGAGGAGCCTGTTCAAGTGGAAGATATGAAGTGCTCCCAATGTGCTTTTTGAGCTGTATATGTCTTTCATGGGTAGACTGTCTAGAAAAGCCTTTGGCTATTGATTTCAGTGACACAGAGAACCATTATAACAATTCTCAGTGATACTGAGAGGCATCCTGGTTTAGTGGGTAGAGGGTAGGCTTGGGAGTAGCAAGACCTAGGATCAAAACCTGTCTCTGATATCCATAAGGTATGTAAATACAGTAAGACAAGCTGCTTAAAGTCCATGCTCATCAGTCATGCTCTGCCAGGATTGGTCATGAACCCCAAGGCCTTTAAATATCCAAGCTTAGAGTCAGCCAACACAGTTTGGAGAAGTCCTGGGTCAAAGTATTTATTACCTTTGCATGTATACTGAAAGGAAGCAAGGGGAGGGGAAGGGAAGGCCTCTCTTCCTGTACCTAATTGGTCATGGTGTCTAACACTTGCCAGTAGGGGACATTGCATACAGCAGTAAGCAAAGACACACACTCTCCAGACAGACACAAATGCAGAGATGTAGCATTTAAGGAGCTTCAAGGAGCAGGACTTATAGAAGTAGAGAAGAGAACTGAGGGTTGACTGGAGAGAGCTAGTTGAGGCAATTGAGAGTTGAGTTATAGAGAAGACTATATGGGGAGAAATAGGCCTTGATAGGCCCTATAAGTAGTATAAGTTTCCTTGGCCAAACGTATTTCTTACATGTGTCCCTCACTACCATCGTATTCTTAAATTTTTGCCCCCCCTTCCTATGAATACTTAGGGTATTTGAGGGGAAAGTACACCTTAGGTTCATGGGAAAGGATTTTGCAGTGACTGCTACCATTTCAGTAAATGCCATTGCTTTGAACTGTGTCTACTATCTGACTATTAGGAGGTAGCATTCCGGTGAGGGCTTATGGACTCTGTTGCTAGGAGTAGGACAAGCAGAGTATCTCCTTGTAACCTGAAAGTTAACAGCCACCCTCTGGGGATCCAGTCTGTGAGTGGGAGAGCATGTTGGCAGAAGTAGCTTAGAAATGGTGTTACACTAGTCACATTAGTTCACTGCAATCAGATATTTATGTCAGCCAAGGGGATATTTGGAAGGGTCCTATTGGCAGGTGGTCAGAAGAGAACTCAAAATTCTTTCTGTAAAGGAATGATGACAAGTCATAAGTAGTGGAAAATTATACTATAGTTTGATGTTTCTGGGTATCAGCTTCAAGAAGGAAAATAAGGCAACAGTTGGGGGGCAGGAAACAAGAACTGGAGAGCCAACTTCAGATTTCACTTGCTCTTGCTTAAAGTTGTGTGAAGGAAATATTCCTAATGAAGAAAAAAGTAAAAAGCAAAAAAAAGATAATTTCTGAACATGACATATTTAAGAATATGGCAGAGGGAAGGATAAAGAGGAAAGAATCATTAAAAGGGAAACCAAAAGATTTTAGGATTACAGAGTATTAGAGTTGAAATGGACCTTAATGCTTATCTATTCCAGCCCTTCCCCCAACTCACTATACAAAACAGGAAACGGAGCCCCTTAAAGAAATCATGACTGTCCAAGGAGTCACACCTACTAAGTACCAGCATTAAGATGCCAGCCCAGGTCCTCCAACTATTTGGTAATAATGGAACTAGTGATATTTAAGGACTTTCCCTGGCATCCAGAAGAAAAGTAAAGCTAGCAGCCCAGTAAAACAAAGGAGGGGCTGCTAATGTTACTAAACACTGGTGACATTTCTCAAGTCTTTGGAGAACGCAGGAAATAGAAATAAAACCAAGCCATATATTAGATAACAAAGCAGAACTTCTAGGTAGGAGAAAAAGTACCTGTCCAAGAGAACGACTATGGTCTTAGAAAGCAAAAGGTTTTTGTAGCCATGATAATAGGGGAAAAGAGCGGACAAGCTGCAGTTACAAAGACAAAGTTGAGCAGTTTATATTAAAAAGGGAGGAAAGCAGAAGAACAAAGAAGTATGATCTTATAGATGAATACATGCTGATAAAGCAGAAAAGTGAAAAACTATAATTGTATAAAAGTCAGGAAAAGAACTGGCCAGAAGGGTAAAACACATTATAGGGAAGAGAAAAATGTGAGATTATTAAATTTGCAAGAAATTGATATGCTATAGCCTCAGATATTTTGATGACTTTGAGATGAGAGAACTTGAAACACGTAAATGTATATGATATTTTATAATACAAAACCTGTGGGAGCCAAATGAGATAATGGATGTAAAACTGCTTTGGAAAGAATAAAGTAATATGAAAATATAAGAAGGTAGTAGTTTTATATTATCCCCATTATATGTCTTTTTCTTTTCAATTTTTCTCTTCTGCTTTCTGTTCCTCCTCTTTTCTTCATTTTCTTTGTTCCTCTTCCTTCCCAATTATTCCCAGATACTCCAAGGATGCCCTCTGACACTGCTTTACCTGGCTTAGGGAGCTCTATGATAACCAAGTTACTGAACCTAGAACGAGTCCTCCTGTCCAAAGAAAGGGGAGTGATCCTTTTTGTACCTACTGTTAACACACGATCATTTATGAGCTTCTGCCAGTGTACTTCTCTGTAACAGTCAGCCAAATGGCTAATGGAAAAATACCATATTTTCTTTTTTCTTTAACTCTTCTTGGTTTCTGGTGAGACTGAGGGGAGATTTTGAGGCCTGAAGGCTAATGCTCTACCTACTTGATCAAGTGATCTGAGGAGCTGTGGAAAAAAAGAGGGGGGGTATCACTAAGAAAAGGAAGAAAAGGCAAGGCTATTTCTAGGACTTGTTAGGTCTGGGGTCAGGCACATTGTGTGTTCCTCCTACACTAACCTTTCAAGCTCATCCCGATATTTTGTACAAATGAAGTCAGATCAAAATGATTAAAATGACCACGGAGAGGAAAATAGGTCACACAGGGCAGGTTAAGGAATATTTATGGAAGGCAGAGGGGGACTTTTGGTCTTGGCAATGATAAGGAAGAAGATTGATTATGTAGGTGGATGAACCTAAAGTCTATTATTTTTTTTTAGCATCAGATGGCAAGACTCCCTTCACTAGAGTGTCGACATGAAAAAGCAGAAATGCCACGGTACTTGGAATTGAGAGACTTAGTTTCTGGTCCTGTCTGCTGAAGAAGCAGGTTGGACTACTTGTCCCTAGGATATATTTTAGACATTCTAAGATTCTTTAATTGGAAAGTATTTATTGAGCATCTACAACGTTTCTAACCACATGTTAGATGGTAGGAGAAACCCTCCTTACCTCCAAACTTTCTTATACTGGTTGAGGGTACCACCTCTTTTGGGGTTCACCAGTTTATAACCTTTATTCCTCCTCAGCTGCTCATTCACACTCCCCACTTGTCTCATTTATTGCCATCTTTTCTTGTTTTTATGTTCACATCTCTCATATGCATTCCTTTCTACTACTCACCCTAGTACATCATCAGCCCTGAACAGCCCTTATCAACTCTTATTTAGCTTACTAATTGTTTTCCCTTATATGATGATCTTCTCCCATCAAGTTTCCCTTCACTATAATCCATCCTCCACTCAGCTGCCAAAGTGATTTTTCTAAAGCACAGGTCTGACCATTTCACCTTCCTACTCAATAAACTCCAATGGCTCCCTATTACCTCCAGGATTAAATATATGAAATCTTCCATTTAGCATTTAAAACTCTTCACAACCTGGACCATTGCTACCCTTCTAGTCTTATACTTCATTCCTTTCACGGAACTCAGTGATCTCCTTACTTGGTGTCCCTCAGACAGGACATTCCATCACCCAATTCTTTGCCTTTGCGCTGGCTGTTTCCCATGCCAGAATGCTTTCCTTCTCACTTCTGCCCCTTAGGTTTTCTGGCTTCCTTCAAGGATAAGCTTAAATCTGCAGTAGGCCTTTCTCTGTTTCGCCTATTTCCCTATACCTTCACATTGCCTTCCCTCTAAGATTACTTTCCATTTGTTCACTCACTCTCTGTCTTTCTCTGTCTCTCTCTCCCTCCTCCCTTTCTCACTCTCTCTTGCTCTCTCTCTCAATACATACATATATATATATATATATATATATATGTGTGTGTGTGTGTGTATATGTATCCATATCTTGTATATACAGTTATTTATATGCCATCTCTTCCATTATACTGTGAGATTCTTGAGAGCAGGGACAGTGTTTTTGCCTTTCTTTGTATCCCTTGTGCATAACAAAGTGTCTGGCACATAGTAAAGTACTTAATAAATACTTATTGACTGACTGACTAAATGAAATAATGAGAGAAAGTAGCATGATCTCTGCCCTCACAGAGCTTATGGTCTTCTTAGAGAGTTAAGGTCAACACATGAAACAGAGCTATTAAGTTCTAAAATTTGTGAGATTGAATAGAAACACTGTGGGACATCAGAAAAGGGGACGATCAATGTGAGTTGGAGCAAACTGCATGGGTCACAGCTGACTTCTGTTCAAATGTCCTCCTCTGGAAGTTTCACCACACACAAGCCAAAACACCTAGATCCTCAACAAATAGTTGCTGATTCATAGCATGATAGGATGCTAGAGCTGGAATGGACCTTAGGGATAGTCTAGGCTTATTCCTTCATTTTTGATAGATGATATTAGAAAATGAAAAGTCATTTACTTCTGAGACTAGAGCCAGAGTCTTCAGGAGACTCTTCAGAGATGATCTGGCTTGGGGAAAGGGGCACAGGACAAACCTAGGACAGATGAAAAGAAAACAGCCAGAAAAAGAGCAGCAGACACAGAAAGAGAAAAATTAATAGAGTAGGAAATAGGAGAGGGACAGAGAGAAGGCAAGGGAGAGTGACTATGAATATAATATTGAAGAGAAAGCTCAGTTACAATAGATGATTACTGAAGATATGGTAACTGACCTCTTAGAATTTTAAACTCCTTTTACTTTCAGTTTAATTCAATTAAATTAGTATTTACTGACTACCAATTTCCTAGCCCCAGTATAGGTACTCTGGGAATGCTAAATTGAAAACATGGCACCCTACCTCAAATTGCTAATAGTGTTCCTCACTGCAAGACAGCTATTGGTTCAAAAAGTATGATGGGGGATGAAAAACTACCCTAAGTATATAATAAATCAAGGAATCTAAGGTTGGAAGAGATGGCAGACCATTTATTGAAGAGGACATGATCAATTTCTCTCAAGCTTCCTGCCACTTCTCCATCACCAAATTATCTCTACCTTGGTGTTCAAAATTAAGTCCAGGCTGCACTTCCCTCTTCCTGGTTTATATCATGAATGCTAGAGTAGTGACACAAACAGTAAATGTGGTAAGAGTCTGTATGGAATTTTCAGATCTACCTTTCCACCAGCTACTTCCTCTTATCTGTCCTGTGTTAGTTCTGTTATCTCACCATATTGTTTTAATTAATATTTTACTCTAAAATGTCTCCCCAGATTCTGCATTTCCTTTCCATCTTTTCTCATCTAGGGTACTCTCATTTTTTTTGATCCAGTGCTCAAAGACCTCCATCAGAATTTGGCTGAACATAGTATTTCCTCTAGGATGTCTTCATTGATTAGCCACAATAGGTTCTAATCACTGCCCTATGTTCGGCTGGAATGAATCCTAGACTAAGAGTCAAGAGACCAGAATTTTAGGGCTGGCTCTGCCATGTACTAGCTATGTGACTTTGGAAAAAAAATTAACTTTTATGAACCTCAGTTTCTTTACCTGAAAATCTGAATGGTAATTTTGGCTCTGCCTAGCTCACAGAACTAAATGAAATAATGGAAAAAGGTGCTTTGAAAAGTACAAAGTACTATAGATGTCAAAGGGATCTAAAGGATTCAAACATTAATACACAGCTGTGTTCTTAAGTCATCTCCTATGTCTATGTTATATATTCTATCTCATTGATCCCCAGCTAGACTTCAAATTCTATGAGGGTAACAACACTGTCTCTTTTGTATCCAGCCATTGTTCCTAGAGACTCCCAGACACCCTACCTTTATTGAATGACACCTGGGAGGCTCCATGAGACAGCAATGGTCTTGACAACACAATGTTTTTTTTTCCTCCCCTTCTTTACATAGTTTCTTTTATAATCCCCTACTCTCTGGCTCTCTTAAGGATAGAATATGTGCTTTGGTATTATTTTTTTCCTC
The DNA here is from genome assembly GCF_011100635.1 of Trichosurus vulpecula. Taxonomy (NCBI): domain Eukaryota; kingdom Metazoa; phylum Chordata; class Mammalia; order Diprotodontia; family Phalangeridae; genus Trichosurus; species Trichosurus vulpecula. Next base: position 310,494,855 of record NC_050574.1, on the reverse strand, counting down.
ATTCCTGCTTCTTCAAATTCTTTCACATTCTTTCCTCGAAGTCAAGACTGAGGCCCTCTCTGGCACTAAATTTGGAATCAGAGGATCTAGGTTCCAATCCAAGCTTTTGTGATTTACAGCCTGTGTGACCCACGAAACACTTAACCTTCCCAAAGGGGCTTAGTTTCCTCATCTATAAAATGAAGGAGTTGATCTAAATGATTGCTGTAGTCTCTGTCATTTCAATATCTTCCTTTTTCTCTCTCTCTGCATCCTCCACATACTGTCAGAGGCTAATCATGAACCAACTCAGTAAAAGAAAGAAGGCCTAGCCAAACCTAGCCACTGGCTGTACTTGACGGTCTGCCCTTTATGCTTAGATCTTATGAATCATAGTAATAAGAATGCCATGTTGGATAGACTTCAGGGTTTATCCAGCTCAATATTATGTTTCTAACAAGAGAAAACAGCAGCTAGGTGGTACGGCGGATAGAGTGCCAGGTCTAGAATCAGGGAGACTCATCTTCCTGCATTCAAATCTGGCCTCAGGCACTTAATAGCTGTGTGACTCTGGGCAAGTCACTTAACCCTGTTTGCCTAGGTTTCCTCATCTATAAAACGAGCTGGAGAAGGAAATGGAGAACCACTCCAGTATCTGTGCCAAGAAACCCCCAAATGAAGTCATTAAAAGTCAGACAGACTGAAAAAACCAACTGAACAACAACAAAAGCAAGAGCAACGTTGGGTAGTTTCCATCCAGATGAAAGGAAAAGAATGAATGTTTTAGTTTTTTACTTAATCCTCCTCCACAATTGTTTTTAGTCAATGGTACACTGGGCTATAAGGAAGAAAATTCCTTCGTATTCATCATGGTCAAGTCAGTGAATCAGTAAGAGCCTGTATTGTTATTCTCACTTTGCACATGGGGAAAGGAGGATGGTGAAGACTATCAAGATTTAATGGCTGGTCAAATAACCTGGGTAATTACTCACAAACGCAGGATTGGAATCCAGCTCAGAGGTTTCACTCCAGCCAAGGGAACTTGTCTCGCCTTGCCCCTCCCTAACTATACCCCACTCATTCCTACTTCTGAGGCTAACATAGTTCCTTCCTCATTCTTCTCCATCAAAGTTTGCCTTTTTCTGATTTCCAGTTTTGGCTATGTACCACCTTCTATGTTCACCTCTACCTTTCCTACAAAACCTTTATAAATTAATTTTCTCCTTGATTCTGATCAATCTAATTCCTTCATCTTTAACTTTTAGTATTAAGGTAGGAATGGGGGAAGGAACATTGTAGGGGGGGAAGACCCCAGGTTTCTAAGAGCACCCGTTATGTCCTTCCTCCCAAAGTGCAAGAGTATTGTCTCCCTGAATAGACCAGGTGATTCCCCAAGGTAAACGCTGTGCCTCTCCCATCAGACTGGTCATTTCCCAAGAGCAAAGACAATATATATGCCATTTGATATGAGGCCAATGCTGACTCTGAGGAAATACAGGCATAGGATCTGGATAAGAAGGAGATTCTTCTTGGATATTTCTGCATTGATTTAAAAGAGCCTTTTAGCTCCCTGGAGCTGCTACTTCGCAAAAGATGTGGGTCGACTTCCTCAGAAGGTAGGGGGAGGGCAGAGAGTCAGATATTTCCCCATGCCTCCCAAACCAGTTCCACAGCTGTAAGTACCCTTTTTTCCCAGCTATACCATTTTTAGTTACATCTCTACCATGTCCGTTGCTTAAAATGCTCATGTACATAATGTCATCAAACAAAGACCTAATGGAAATGGGTAACATGGTCTCCAGTGAGCAGGAGCCAAGGTTGGGGTGGGGTAAGGGGTGGGGAGAAGTGAAAAGGGGGAGGAAGTGTATAGCTTCTAGGACCTGAATATAATGCAGGGTAGTTCAATCCAAGCTACCACTCTATTACTAAGAGGAAAAAAAGGTCATGATTGTAGATATTTATAGATACAGAAAATTACATATATGGCAGCATAAGAGTATAGCTAATTAACAGCAGTATCTCCTCAAGGACGAGAAAGAGAGAGAGAGAGAGAGAGAGAGAGAGAGAGAGAGAGAGAGAAAGAGAAAGAGAGAGAGAAATAGAAATAGAAGATAATGGGACACAGTTAGTAATCATTGCTATGAATGTGATTGTGATATGCTCACCCATAACATAGAAGCAGATAGCAAAATGGATTAGAAATCAGAAGCTAAAAATATCTTGTTTATAAGAGACACACTTGAAACAGAAAGTCACACACAGAGTTAAAATAAAGGGCATAATCTAATATGCTTCAGCTGAAGTAAAAAAGTCAAGGGTAACAGTCATGATCTTAGATAAAGCAAAAGCAAAAAACAGACCTAATTAAAAGAGATTATCAGAGAAACTACATTTTACTAAAAGGTACCATAGATGATGGAGTAACGTCATTTTTACAGAAAATTTCTCCAATAAAGTCTTCATTTTTCAAATATATACTGAGCATAGAACTGAGTCAAATTTATAAGAATAAGAACCATTCTCCAGTTGATAAGTGGTCAAGAGTCATAAACAGGTAGTTTTCAGAAGATGAAATTAAAGCTATTTACAATCATATGAAAAAGTGTTCTCAATCACTATTGATTAGAGAAAGTCAAATTAAAACAGCTCTGAGTATCACCTCACACTTACCAGAAATGAAAAGTGCTGGAGGGGATAAGGGACAAAGAGGTACACTAATGAGCTGCTACTGGTAGAGTAGGGAACTGGTCCAACCATTCTGGAGAACAACTTGGAATTATGCCCGGAGGGCTATAAAACTGTACCTAACTGACCCAGTCATGCCACTACTAGATCTGTCTCCCAAAGAGATCAAAAAAAAAGGAAAAGGACCTAGATGTACAAAAATGTGTGTTAGCTTTTCTGTGGTGGCAAAGAATTGGAAATTAAGGGGATGCCCATCAATTGGGGAATGGCTGAACAAGTTGTGGCATATGATTGTGATGGAATACTATTGTGCTATAAGAAATGATGAGAGGGGGTGGTTTCAAAAGAAACATGGCAAAAGTCACACGAACCAATGCAAAGTGAAATGCAAAGAACAGGGAGATGGTTGTGCACAGTAATAGTAATGATGATCAACTGTGAAAGACTTGACTACACTGTTCTAAGACAATTCCAGAAGACTAATGATGAAAAAAAATGCTATCTACCTCTAGAAAGAGAACTGATGACCTGAGTGCAAACTGAAGTATAATTTTCTTGTTTTCTTTATTTTTCTTGCTTATTTTTGGAAATATGGCTAATATGGAAATATGTTTTGCATGACTTTACATGTATAATTGATATCTTGCTTGCCTTCTCGGTGGGTGGGGGAAGGGGTAGGAAGGAGGGAAAGAATTTGAAACTCAAAGTTCAAAAAGAAAATAATGCTATAAATAAGTAATAAAAAATACTTGTTGATCATTATCCCAGAGAAAGTTCATGACTGTCTTCTAAGAGGGAATCAGATAGCTGTATTGTAGTTTTTTTTTTTTTATCTAAATCTGGAGTTTTGTCTGAGTCCAAAATCTGACTCAACTATTTGCTATTGGTGTGACACTGGGTAAGTCACTTAAATTCTCTAAGCCTCAGTTTCTTCCTCTATAAAAAGAGGACATTGAAACCTGACTTTTGATGGGCCTTCCAGATCTAAATTCTACAATCCTCTAAGAGAGAGCTGTGATTACAGCTCACTGGCAGTGGCTTGATTGGTCTGACTAATCTGTCAAAGGATTTGCCATCTGCCTGGGACCAAACCTCATGTAGTGGAATTTATAGGTAGAACAGTTTAAAAAGGTCTTCTTGCTGAGTTCAAAGACTGAACACAGTAACTATGTCTACTTGTGGGTTAAATTGGTCAGGAAGACTTGTGGGGGGTGGGGATGGGGAGTGGAGGGGGGCAGGTTTGTGGGTCGGATTTAATCCAGTTCTTAAAAGCTGGGTAGGGATTGGGTGATTAGGAAGGTGACTTATTCCAGGGAAGAGTAAGAAGATCTAAGACATAGATCTCTAGAAATGAATACCTAAATTGGGCTACCTGTTTGGGCCAGACAGATCACCGTGTGGAGCAGTAGGAAATATTATTGGATAAGTAGCACTGATTTTATTGGATAATATATAGTTTTATTACATAGGGGTTAGAATGCGGAAGGCCATGAATGCTAGGATAAGGATACTATATGGTAGGCAGTTGGAGTCTGTTACATAGTTTTTTGGAGAATTTGCTTACAAACAAGAACAAATTGATATACAAATGGTTACTTAGCACCTTTGAAAAGACTTGGGTGCTTTTTGCAATAGTGCCATAAGAATTCTTGATATGCAATTCAATGTGGTTCAACAAATATTTATTAAGTAACTATCATGTCCAATGGCATGTCTTGCCAAGCACAAGTCTAAGAAGGACTGAGTTTGAAGGTCTGGCCAGTGAACTTCTGCAGTCAATTTTAAAAAAAAGTATTATTCTTATCTTTTATTTTTACACATCAGTAATTTTCAAATAGAGCTCCATGAAAAAAAGCCACCCCTTGTAACAAAAGCAGTTGAGAAGAAACAACTAACAAAAGCAGTATACTTGACAATGATGCAACAGTCTTCCTTAGGTCCTTAGCCTTTCTAGTGAGAGGAGGGAACTGTTTTTAAATTATTTGTCCTCTGGGATAGAAATTGGTCATTACAATAAAAGTTCAGCCCCTAGGCCATTTTCCCAGTTAGTTGTAAGGTATAGAAGGGAGTAGTGCTTGAAATCCCTTCTACAATCACAATAAATGCCAGTTTACAGGGGAGTGGGGGGTGGGGAGGCTGTTCAGTCAGCAGAGTCAGGTTCAAGTTGACCTGAAAGTTTTCTTTCTCATCTAAAATTCTATGATCTCTGATACTTATCTGGAAAATATCATAAAAACTGTTCCCTATTTACCTCCAAGGAATAAGTCCAGAATGTTTAGAGTTCTTCAGAGGAAAAAAAAAGTTCTGTTTAAGCTAACACTTTCACTGCTGGTACTCTCAACCCTCCATCCCACATAAAACCTCTTGGTGACAGTTTCCTGGAGAAAGACAACTCTCTTGTTCTGGCTGAAACTTGCTGTCAGCAACAATCTAGCTATCCTGGCCAAATTACTGTGGGCTCCCCTCTCCAAATAACTTTGAAGCAACACCCCCTCCCCTTCCCATTCCAATGAATTTTGCAAGTACCCAGAAACTAGTTGCCCAATCCTGGTAAGCCATGGGGACACTTTGGCTTCTCAACATCATGAATAGACTCCAACATCTGACATATTTCTGGGGGATTAAGCAATGACAAAAATCTTTTCTTTGTTGTGCTTGACATAACCCTCTTTGCTCCTGTCAAAGAGAGGGATATATAAAAATGCCATACCTGGCCTCTTACTGACTAAACTTCAATACCTCTTTGATTCAGCTGCTGGGGACTCAAGATTACTGAACATGAGTCACTTGAAAAAAAATAACTTCTGGAATCTGTGCCCAGTCCTCGCTTAGTGAACACAGTTGGATCAAGAAGGCTGTGGAAGCCCTCACTGGTTCTATCGATTTGAAACTTCGTGCTTTGCTTTCCCCCACCCCCTTCCCTGTTCAGTAATGCAAATCAAGACAGGATATAGAAACATCCTGCCTGAATTAGCAGGGGGAATGACAGCCAGGCAGTTTTCCTGTAAGATGCATCCCAACATCATATAAATCAAATGTGAGGTTTAATAGGATGCAAGGCTGGCCTGTAAAATTCAATTCTCTGACCATTAAATGTGTGTGATCTATTCTCATCTTCAGAATCAGAGCTTCTGCCCCAATCTTAAAGAACTACTTCTAAGGAAAAAAAAATCACAAACTTAAATACACACACACACACACACACACACACACACACACACACACACACACACCCCTCTGTAATAGTTCTGGCGGAGGAATATCTTCCTGTCTTGGCTGGACACAGGGAATTAGCATCTCACATACAAGTATTTCCTCTGCATTTGATCAACAACTACTTGCATTTGAATAATTAGAAGTATCATGCATTTTTTTCTGTTCCCTCCCCCATGAAAACTGCCCACATATCCTTTGCTACACATGGGAGGGCCAGACCTCATGGAAAACACAGAAGTCTCACAACACAAATGTTCTTGAGTTATAAAAAGCAGTTCTCTCTGACACCCACACATTAAAGAATATTAGTCCCAAGTTCTCATGCTTGGGTGCTTGGCTTTTCCCCTCTAACTGCTAGTGCCATTTGAAATATGGGAGACTGGGTGACTAGTAACAATTGAATCAAGTCAAAATTGAGAAGGCCCAAAAAGGGCGGGGGCAGAGGGTATTAAAAAAAGTTAGTTTGTAATTTCAAAAGATGGGTGGCGTGGGTGGGGAAGAGCTCACAGAAGCATCTACGTATCCTCACAATGAATCTTTTCACATACGGCTTCCTGTTAGCAAACCATGTGCTAACTCAAAACTAAAAAGAGAAAGAAAACAGACACCAGCGGGTTTACAGAAAACCCCAGCTAGTCAAGGGTATCACCCTCACCGTTGCTTCTTTTGCCCATTCATAATACCTTGTTGGGCTATTGGAGTTTGTTTTGAATGCTGCTCGGCAGTCCTACTTTCAGCTGAGCTCTCTTGGCAGCTTGGGAAAAAAAAGTTCTCAGAAAGTTCACTTCAGTTATTAAATACTTGGACTCTCTCTCCAACTGTCTGCATTTTTATTATTTTATGAAAAAAAAAGTTATTGCCCAAGATCTTTCTCTTGTGCTCTCCCTCCCGCTTTTTTCCTCCTTCCTTCTTAAAGTTCAGGGGTAAGGGTGGGGAGGCGGGGATAGATAACAGTATCATGCTTTTAAATATGGACAGTTTTCAGCTTCAGTATCAAGTTACACATAGCCAGCTTGTGGCTCATGCCCAGATCAAGCCAGGCAGCTTCTAGGAAAAGCACTATTGGTGCCTTGAGACTTCAACTGTTCCACTAATCCCCCCCCCCCCATGTTTTGTTTTAATTCCCCCAGAGGAAGGGAAAATGTCCCAACAAATGAACAAATAACAAAAAATAAACAAGGAGTTTGTCTGTTTCCTTTCCTTTCTCATGATTAACTTAGTTCTGGTCTGAAAAGGCGAAAAGAAAAGAAAATTGTTTTGAAAGGTATCCCTCTTTAATGAGTTTATACCAAACTCACTGACTGGACCCCCTCTCTCCCTCCTAAGGCTCTTTTTACTCCTCAGAGAGAAAAGAAAGATAAGACACTGGCTTTACATCCAACTTTTTTCCTTCTCTTTTAGGTTCCCCTTCGGGAAAATGGGGAGCCTGAGCAGAGCCCCCTTTCCTCCCCTCTTTCAATTCTAACTGTTTCCAGGCAGTGCGGGACAAACACCCAGTACAAACAGGTACTCACCGTCATTGACTGTACTGTTTGGGTTACTCATAACTGACAGACTCCAGAGCGCCTTGGGCCACTGGTCTCGGCTGGCTCAGGGAAGGCTGGGGAGATTGAGCAGAACAGCTGGAAGGATCAGAAAAAGGCAGGAGTCTCCAGGAGAAGCCTCCTCTTGTTCTTGTCTGGTTCCTGACCCTTCGACAACTGGGAAAGGAAACAGCACATGTGTCATTCTCTTTAGAGCTCACATGCTGAGGGGAGGGGCTCAAATTTGGAGATAGGCAGGGTTGTTAGTTTCTTTTTTCTTTTTGTTTTCCTTTTCTCCTCAACGTTAGCTGACCGGGTTTCTACCCTTTTTTTTTAATGACTACATACTCATTCTGGAACACACATACTCACTTGTACATCTCTCTCTCTCTCTCTCTCTCTCTCTCTCTCTCTCACACACACACACACACACACACACACACACACACACACACACACACACACACGATACTTCTACTCTTCCCAACTTACTTTTCATATGGTCCATAGGAAATTTTGGATTAGAAATTATTTTCTTGATTAAAAATGGTCACAAAATCTCCCTAGTTCTCCAGTATGGTGCACTATTAAAGGTTTGGACCTTTATGTTTCGGTTTGGGAATCAAGATACTTTGTTCTTGTTCCTGAGGTCAGGACTCTGTGACCTTGGTAAATCACTTAACCTCTTTATGTTTTTAGTTGTCTCATTTGTGAAGTGGAATTATAAGTACATGCATATATAAATATACAGTAAAACTTCACTTGCCTGAAAGTTACTTATGTAGCAAGCAAACCTATAAAAAAAACAGTTAAAAACTAGAAAGGAAGTTATAAATGCTTCTGAACAACCTAAATAGATTTCACAAGATCCGTATTCTAAAATTTATTTGTTTCATCCCTCAGGTCTACTCTTTAGCTCAGGGTCATGCTAGTAAATGTTTAATAACCAGCTCTCAAATACACATACACACACACACACACACACACACACATACACACACACAAACTCTCACGCATTAATGACATTTTCTCCGTTACTTTCTCAAGTCTAGAACTTCACAGAACAACTCCCCTTAATAAAAGGATTTGTTTTGTAAAACCTGGACTCAGTCAAAAAGCCACACCCAAGGGCCTAGAAGGCCAAATGTGGCCTTGGGCCCATAGGTTTCCCATCTCTGGTCTAGACAATCAAAACAATAAATCAAGTCCTGATTTGCTGCATTTCTCAAGCCTGATTGCAGCACATCCATGCTTTAGCACCATCTCTTATAGACTTGGTTATTTGTTTTTTTAGCTGAATGACCTCCAAACTTTTTTGATTATGCAACACCATCAGAAAAAAATTCACCCTCATTATGTGTATCTCTGTCTATTCATCTGTCTATCTTATACATGCATAACTGTACTAATACTTATATACATTGTAGGACTGACACAAAATAAAAATTTAAAAAGGGATGAAATAAAGATGAAAGACCTTGATCCTACAAGAAATTTGTAGTCATTGGAGTTTATTGAACAGGGGAACAACACGGTTGGATCTGTGCTTTAAGAAAATAATTTTGGCAGCTGGGTGGAGGACAAATTGGATAGGGGAGACGCTTGTCTGAGGCAGAGATTATAATAATACAGGCACGAGATAACAAGGTCCTGAATTGGGGTGATTGCTGTGTGTGTAGTATAAAAGAATGAGGAACCAGAGATGCTACCAAGGTTACGGACATAGATGAGTAGAAGGATGTCGGTGTCCTTGACAGTAATAGTGAAGTTTGGAAGAGGAGTATTTTGAGGGGGGGCAGATAATGTAATGTGATGCAGATCTAAACCCATCCAAGTTTCACGTTTGTTCATCCTGTGATGCTACTCATATTCTACCAAAAATGAAAAACAAAAAAAAGGGGCAGTATTCTTATACCTGGTCATGGCCCCAGAATGTAGAGCCTGCATTCTGGGGTATGCCTACTATAGCTGTAGGGTGATCTAGGAGGCAGGGGGACAGTAATCGTATGTGTGCTAGAGTAAGCTGCTGCTGTAGGTGCCTGGGTACAAATCATGTTATAACTGCCCCAAGGTGCCAATAGTGGCTCGGAAGGTGGAGGTGCATGGGTGGTAATGTTGGGAACTTCTACAGTGGAAAGAAGGGCTGGAGTAGAGACAGGTGTTGGAAGATAAGGGTAGGAGTGATTGTCTTGGAGACAAGACCCACAATTGGTTATTGTGGGGGAAAAGGGATGCTAGGAATCTTCTTACCCACTGAGTGGTTCATCATACATCTCTTGGGAGCTGGCCATATCCTTCATTTTGGAGAACACTGTCCTAGCCAACAACAGATAAAAAATAGCTATTTGGAAGAGGATGGGGAATTGCTGTTGCCTACTGACAGTAATAAGAAAAGACAGCTGACAGTCTGTTAATAAGAGATGAGCAAAATACTATAAAAAGCAGGACATAAAATTTAAAAAGCACCGTAGTCTGGAATTATTTGGGGTAAGAACAGAAGTCATTGACTGCATACTCCACAAATGAACAATTTAAAAAATTTCCTGTATTCGTGTGTATCTCTACATTCCCTGGTAGAATACAAACTCTTTGAGGTTGGGGAGTGTATTTTGTTGTTTGGTTTATTTTTGTATCTTTATATGCCCAGCACTGGGGTTTGCACATAGTAGGTACTTGACAAATATGGAAATGAATTTAATTAATGAATCCATTCAACAAATAATTGTCTATTATGTGAAAAGCAGTGTGCTAGGTACAGTACAGGACATCAAGATGAACAAGACAGAGTTCTTGCTTGCCTCATGGAGCTTGTGATCTATGAGGTGGGAAAAGACATATACATATGTAACAATAATACAAGGCAGAATAAAAAACTGCAATAAGAGAATTATGAACCTCTTGTCTGGAGTTTTAGAACAAGAGTAGATTATATCCAGTTGGGGAGAGGGAGCAGTGAACACTTTGCAGAAGAGGTGTCAAAATTCTAAGAGAAGGTCATAGAGAAGGCTGCAGATAGACCAATATCCCCTAGAGGTGTCATTTTTCCATAAAGGCCGTAATTCAGCTTATAGTGAAGGAAAAAAAAAATCTGTCCCTCTGAGTGTACCCTGAGAGCAATCATTGTAAAATTTGCTTTACTTAGGAGATATTCTTCTTAGGTGTCTTCTTGATTCCTACTTCTTGATTCCAAAGTTTCTACATAGCTCTGGTCTTTTCATCAGGAGTGCCTGAAAGTTCTCTATTTCATTTAAGATCCATTTTTTTCTCCCATAGTTTTGTTGAATAAGTTATTGTTGTAAGCTTATATCTTTTGCCTTCTGTAGTATTATATTCCAGACACTCTATTTCTTTATAGTGGTAGCTGCTAAATCTTGTATGATCCTGACTGTGGCTCTTTAGTACTGATTCTTTCTTTCTGGATTCTTACAGTATTTTTTCTTTGATCAGGAAGGTCTGGATTTTGGTTATGGTATTCCTGGGAGTTTTCATTTTGGAGTTTCTTTCAGAAGGTAGATTGTTTCTATTTTCACTTTGTCCTCTGGTTCTAAGGGACCTAGGCAGTTATTTTTTATGATTTGTTGAAATATTATGCCTAGGATACCTTTGCGGTCATGGCTTTAGGTAAATGAAATGATTTTTAAATTATCTCTACTTGATCTGTTTCCTAAGTCAATTGTTTTTGCTGTAACATACTTTACACTTCCTTCTATTTTTTCCAATTTTTAAATATTTAATATTGTCTCATAGAAGCATTGACTACTATTTGGTACATTCTAATTTTTGAGGAGTCTCTTGCTTGGGGAAGAATTTGTACCTCTTGTTCCAAATGTTAATTTTCTTTTCAATTCTGTCTTCCATAGCTTTATTTCTTTTCCAATTTTTTGTACAGCACTCTCATTTGTTTTCCTGTTGTTTCCTCTAATGCTCTTATTTCATTTATAAGGTCATTCTTTAGCTATTAATTTTTTTTTGCTTTATCTCTTTTAGGAATTTTAGTTGAATATGTGCCCCAGATATGTTTTACTTTGAAGCTTTGCTTGTAGATATTCAGGAGTCATTCTTTTCTTTTGGATTTGTGCCTTGAGTGTCCTTGTCACCATAATACCTCTTTATGGTGAATTTTTTTTCTTTTTTAGTTTATTTTCTCACTCTTCTAGCTATACTTCCTGATTTTGGACTTTATATTAGAGCTGAGATCTGTTCACTTCTGAAAAGAATGACTGGAGTTAACAATTAACTCATTTTTAAAGGTTTGTAATAGCACTTTCACCTTTCCATATATTTTTATTTATTTTCTTTTTAAAAATCACTGAAAAAGCCAAACAAAGTCTTTCACATTCAAAGCCTAGCCTCACCCTCTTTCCCTGAGGATTTTCAGCTTTAACCCAGGGCAAAAGATAGGGAGAGATTCCAAGTAGTAGCCTTCCATTTCCATCCCTTTGTTTTGGTGCTCTCAAGAGCCTAAAGACTGGGGAATACACCCATAGCATGGTCTTTCAGGGGTAGAATATTGTAAAATTTGTAGTAACTTAAAGTCCCTTCTTCAGGCCAAATTTGAGACCCTTTTAGATTTTTACATATTGTAGACTAATCTTGTTTCGTTTAATAATCAGAAGTACCAAATTGAGGCCAAAATAGGTTATCAGCTGAATCTCTTGCATATTAAACCAAATTTCACATAATTCAATAGCTCCCACTACTGGTTTGTCAGTCACTCACCAACTATAGTTATTTTGCGACACATAGTATGCTCTTCTCCAACTTAAGTGAAGGCTTGCCTCTTCCCTCAGAGGGACTTCCCAGGAAACACATCTACCAGCAATGTGAGGACTTACCTTAGCTCAAAAAATTTGAAATGAAGGAGAGGAGTCTGACCTCTGGGCAGTCTTCCAAGAAGAAGCCCTTTGGTGAGGACTCTAGGGTGTTTTTCAGAGAGCCTGTCACAGGGGTCCAAGTCTATCAACCTGGCTTGCTTGACCAAAAACTGTGATGAGTAAAATATGAAACACCTGAGGAAATGAAGATTTGGGCTTCTGAGCATATCAATTTATTAAGCAATGAAAATTGGGACCAAGCCTCCTCAGCGTGGCACTGGACCTGAAATACAGGAGAGGAAAATTTTTATGCATTAAAAGCATATAATTAACAGGACATAAACCAGGATACATGTTTAGGTAGTATGATTTCTAATTGGAGGAAAGATTAGAGACTTTCCAAGCTGGGAGAAGGATGTGTGAGTTTGGGGAATTGGAAAGATGGAAAGTGAGCAGGTTGATTTTCTTGGATGTGAAATAAAATTCCCACAATTAGTAAGCAGGTGGAATTTATAAGAAAATGAAATTTAAGTCTCAAAATGGAGTCAGTTCTATAAGTTGGAGTCAGTTTGGTTCACACAATTCTCTCAATTGCTTGGTCCTGATTTGTGTCCTCTTAGGTCCTGCTACTGATTTTTTTTTGGTGATATTGAGTGTTGTGTTATTCTAAACCAGGGGTGGAGAATCTGCATCCTCAAGGCCACATGTGGCCCTCTAGGTCCTCAAGTATAGCCCTTTGAATCCTAACTTTACAAAACAAATCCCCTTAATGAAAAGGATTTGTTCTGTAAAACTTGGACTCAGTCAAAAGGCTGCACCCAAAGACCTGGAAGGTCACATGTGGCCTCAAGACCACCGATTCCCCACCCCTGTTCTAAACTCTCAGGGACAGTTCAGCCTGGGGACTTTCAAACTTTCAGTGTACATATAGTGATCTGTTCCAGGGAAATCTGAGCAATGTTCTCTTAGGCTGAGCTCTGTAAGTTTCTGATCTCAGTTTAGGTATGATTAAAACAACTGAGGCTTGCCCTCGCTTGCTATTTCAACCTACTGAAATCTATCTGTTTTTCAACTCTAAAGCTTTGCAGATTCACAGTGATAGAACTATAGATTCTTACTTTGTTTTGGCTTCAAAACCATGCCTTCTATACTGCTGGCTTATTTTGGAAATTTTCTTAGCTCCTAGGGCCTCCTGAAATTGACCTATTATCCCCGTAGTCTGCTCACCCTCGAACATTCTTCCACAAGGCCTATTCCTGCTTCTCCCATTGTTGAGTTATTCTTGGAGCCTCTATTTCATGGAAGAGCCCAGGACAGCCTGTGTTCATTCTCCTCCTGGCTCTGGCCCTGGCCCTGAATTTCTAGATGTCAAAACCAGGCCTCTGCCCTGGGTGACTTCCTTCCTCTTTCTAGCTCCTTTTTGTGAATTGTCTTCTCCTATTAGAATGTAAGCTCCTTGAGGGAGAGGGAAATGATTGTATTTGTATCTCTGAGGCTAATCATAGTGCCTGAAACATAGTAAGGGCTTAACAAATTATTGTTTTCTTCCTCCCTCTCTTCCTCTGTCCTTTCCTCCTTTCCTTATTCTCTCCCTTTCTTCCCTCTTTAGGCTAGAACGCCAGATGCAGTTGTTCCCAGTTCAATGCCGCCCCCTCCCTCCAAACATCCCCAGAGTCCAAAGCCCTCTTTGTCTATCTCTCCCTATGTTGACTTGGGGGTAGAAAAGATGATTCTTGGTGATATTTTCTTGGATTTCTCTATCAAGATTGGTCTTGTAAATTTTCTAGATGAGAGCCCAACTGTACTAATCTCTTCTACTGTACCATTTTGGGTGGTCTTTCTAAAATTGTTTATTAAATATTTGCTATGTGAAAGGCTTACGATTGTGGGAAGAACTCTAGGCTTGGAGGGAAGAGGATTAAGCATTTATGTGGTGCTTACTATGTGCCAGGTGCCGTGCTAAATGCTTTACAAAAATTATCTCATTTCATCTTCACAACCACCTTGTAAGATAGGTGTTATTATCCCCATTTTACAGTTGAGAAAACTGAGGCAAATAGAAGTTAAATGACTTATCATGGGTCATACAGATAGTAGGTTTCTGAGGCTAAATTTTAAGTCACATCTTTTTGACTCCGCCTCCCTGCCTCTAAGCACAGTTCCAAGTCTGAGCCTAGCAGTGTGACTCTGGGCAAGTTCCTTAACCTTTCTGAGCCTCTGTTTTGATGTTGGAAAAATAAGCATGACAATATCTGCACTTCTAGATCCAAAGGGTAGTTGTGGGGAAAGCATTTTATAAGGGACGGTACAGGGACAGAGACGGGAAAACGCTAGATCTTTTCAGGTGACTACACTGTGCTGTCTCACAGCGTGCATAGACTGTCAGGGGAAGTGGTGGAAAGTAAAGCTGAAGAAGTAGATTAAATGTGTTAAACAGTTAAACTTTATCTGGAAAACTCAGTTATGTGAGACAGACACTATTGCCTTCAGCCTGCCCCAGCTGTGATCTCTGTGACTCTGTGTGAAAGGAAATGCCTTTTTATGCTTTCTCTCTTCCTCTTTTTGTAGCTTAAATGTGGGACAAGTGAGCTGGCTTTGTGACTTTGGGAGCCAGAATGCAAGAAGTAAAAAGCTGTTCTGTGGTGAGCTCTTGGAAGGAACTAACCTGTCTCTGTTGTCAGAGGCTGCGTAGAAGGCTAGCAACAAGTAAGGGGAAAGAAAGGAGAGCATTATTAAAGCCAAGATTAAGCTCCTCTTTGAGGATACCACTATCCTCCTAGTAACCCAGGCTCCCACTGTCCCTCGGTATCACTCTATACTGCTCACTTAGACTCACCTTACACATTCATTCTGTCACCAACTCTTGCCATTTCTATCTTTACAATATCTTTTCTCTTCAACCCTTCTCTGCATCCACACAGCTGCCCCGTGGTGCAGAACCTCATCTTCTCATTTGAACCATTTCAATAGCCTTCTAATTTTTCTTCCTTTCTCAAGTCTCTCCTCACTCTTAGTGTGCAGGTCTGACTAGATTACTACCACCGTCTCCTGTCTCAATAAATTGCAATGGCTACCTAGTACTTCTAGCATTAAATATAAAATGCCCAGTTTAAAGCCCTTCACAACCTATCCCCTTCTCTTCAGTTACTCCCCTCCATGTACTTTAAGACTGCCCTTCTTGATGTTCCTCAAAAATATCCCTGATCTCCCAATGTTCTGCATTTTCACTGGCTCTTCCTCATTCTTGGAATGCTCTTCCTCATTACCTCTGTGTTATCTTAAGACTTGAGTCTAATTTTCCCTTCTATAAGAATACTTTCCTGATCCCCCTTAATGGCAATGACTTGTTTGCCATTTACATTGCAAACTCTAAGCTTTTTGGAGCAGGGACTGTCTTTCCTCCTTTTTTGTGTCCCCAGCCTTTAGCATAATGCCTGGCACATAGTAGGCACTTAATAAATGCTTGTTAACTGAGGGCTTCTAAAAGGGAGATTAGAGAAAACAACTGGGGAATCAGCTATGCAGCAGCTGGCTCTGTCAAATGTATTTTGTTACCCCCAACCTACTTACTAAAATACCCCACTCCCCACAACGAATATCGGGGAACTGTCAGGGTGTTATTGGCCATGTTTTTGTTGTTTCTGGTTAAACCTAGGACCTAACTAAATGCTCTAGGAAATTTTCAAGTAGAAGATCACTTCAATTTGGGAGACAATGGCGGTGGTGGTGGGATAGAATTAGGGAAGCTTCTTAGAGGAAGTGACACATGAGCTGGTCCCTGAAGAGAACCATTTAAACAGGCAGAGTTGAGGAGTGACTCTGGCATAGGGGATGGCTTATGAGAATGCACAGAAGAGACAGAGGGCAAGGAACATTTAAAAGTCTAGATTGTTTGGAACATAGACCATTTAGGAGAGGAGTAGAAATTAAGGCTAGAAAGGTAGTCTTTGTTCAAAGGGAGGTAGTCACTGTTTCACATCTGGCTGAATGAAAACAAAAATTTAAGGAAGGCACAGTTTAACTTCAATATATCCTTATTCTTCATTTCTACACTTACTAATCTCTCTTAATTGCACCTCCCTCCATATTCCCCACTAACAGCTAGCTCCATCTACCCTCACCTTGCCCTCTGGTGGCCCAAACATCACCATATTACAGACAGATTCTTTCTTTTGCTCAAAACTTATCCATCCCTCCCTTCAGGGTCTGATTTTCTCTGGATGAGGTTAGGTTTATTATCAGATTAAGTGACGAACTAATTTCTGCTAGTGTGTTATAGCTCCGAAACCATACAATGCATTTTTTTAAAACGCTTCAAGGTTTAATAACCAGAGATTTCAATCAATCAATAAACATTTGTTAAGTACCTACTACATGCTACCAGCATTTGCTCAGGATACAAGAGAGGCAAAAGACAGTCCCTGCCTTAGAGGAGCTTGCAATTTAATGGAAGAGACAACATGTAAACAAATACATAAAAAATAAGGATAAATAGGAAATAATGAATAGAGGGGAGGCACTGGAATTAAGAAGAATTGGGGAAGCCTTCCTGTAGAAGGTGGGATTTTGGTGGAGACTTAAAGAAAACCAGGGAGGTCAGTAGTCACAGCAGAGGAGGGAAAGCTTTCTAGGCATGGGGAACAGCCAGAGAGAATGCCTGGAGCTGAGAGATGGATTGTCTTATTCATGGAATAGCCAGGAGGCCAGTGTCACTGGGACAAAGAATGTGCATCAGGGAGTAAAGTGTAAGAAGACTGGAAAGTTAGAAGGGGGCTAGGTTATGAAGGACTTTGAATGCCAAACAGAGCATTTTGTATTTGATCCTGGAGACAATAAAAAACCGTTGGGGTTTATTGAGTAGGGAGGTGATATGATCAGACCTGTGCTTTAGGGAATAAAACACTTTAGTAGCTGAATGGAGGATGGATTGGAGTTGGGAGAGACTCAAGACAGTCAGACTATTGTATGAAGAAGTGATGAAGGCCTGCGCTAGAATGGTGCTGGCGTGAGAGGAGAGAAAAGAGAATATTAGAGAGATGTTGTGAAGGTGAAATTGACAGGCCTTTGCAACAGAGAAGATATGAGGGGTGAGAAACAATGAGGAATTCAGGATGACTCCTAGGTTGTGGGGCTGTAGGAGAATAGTATTGCCCTCAAAAGTATTAGGGAAAGTTGGGAATGGGGATAGTTTAGGGGGAAAAATAATGAAATCTGTTTTGGTATATTGAGTTTAAAACGCCTAATGGCTATCCAGCTTGAGATGTCTGAAAGGCAGTTGGAGATATAAGATTGGAGTTAAGAGGAGAGACTGGGTCAGGAAAGGGAGATTTGAGAATCATTAGCAAAAAAGTACTAATTAAATCCATGGGATATATTGAGATCATCAAGTGAAGTACTATAAAAAGAAGAAGAAGAGAGGTTCTAGGACGGAACCTTGAGGAACATCTATAGTTAGAAGGTGTGATCTGGAGGAGGATCCAGCAAAGAAGACATAGATGGAGTGGTGAAAGAGGTAGAAGGAAAACCAGGAGAAAATTCTGTCCCCAAAACCAAGAGGGAGGAGAGCATCAAGAAAGAGAAAGTGATCCACAATGCCAAAGGCTGCAGAGAGAGGTCAAGGGGAAGGATGATTGAGAAAAGGCCACTGGATTTGGCAATTAAGAAATAATGAATAATGTTGGGAGAGAGTGATTTTGGTGAAATGATAAGGTAGGAAGCTAGATCATAAAGTGTTAAGAAGACAGTGGAAGGATAAAATGTGGAGTTTTCAAGGAATTTAGCTACAAAGGGTAGAAGAAATATGGGATAATAGCTAGTGGGGCAAAAGAATCAAGTAAGGGCTTGGTACAGGATGGGGGAGACATGGGTGTGTTTTAGGCAGTAGAAAATTAGACAATAGGCAAAGAGAGACTGAAAACAAGTGAATGAGTAGGGATGACAAAGGGGGCAATCTGTTGGAGGAGACAATACGGAATTCGATAGATTGAGCAAGTAGGGAGGTCAGCCTTGGTAAGGCTACTTCATCATGTGAGAGGGGGGTGAAGGAGGAGATAATGGCAGAAGGCACCTGAGTGATAGAAGATGAGGAAGACAGGAGAAGAGGCATTTCATAGTGAATGACTTCAATTTTTTTCTTGTAAAATAGGGGCCAAAGTTCTCAGCTGAGAGGGAAGAGGAAGGAGGAGTCATAGGAGGTTTGAGGAGGAGTAAAAAGGTTTGGAAGAACCACTGTGGAAGGTTGGATCATAAGTTGAAAAGGGAGGTATAGTAGAATTACCTAGCAGCAGTGAGGGCCCATTTGAGGTTATGTGACATAAATTTGTTACTGGACCTAGTCAGAATGGTTGTGTAATTTTGTCCATCTTTGGAATGGTGGGAGTGATCCAAGGCTGAGATTTGGCTGGGAATAATTGGTGGTATGATAAGGCAATTACATATTCAAGAGAGAAGGACAATGTAGTTAAATTTGTTCCCCAAAGAGTCAAGATGGAGAAGAAGGGGGAGAGTGGCTGGTGCAGGGGAGATTACCTAGGAGATAATTGAAGAGTCAAGGAATAAGAAATCATAGTGTGGAAGAAGACTAGTAACACATAGTGAAGGGAGAGGGAAAGAAGAAAAATCAGTGGATTAAGAATGGATAAGAGAGTTTCAGAATTCTTGAACACAGAGATGGTACATTTGTGGGAAAATAGATCATCTTTGTGTGTGGCTGAGATGGGGTGGAAGAGTAGTTCTTGGGAGGTGAGTAGGTTGAGGAATTGAGTGGTTAAGGTATTTAAAGGAGAATCAATATATATGTTGAAGTTTCTTAGTATGAAGACAGGAGATGGGGAGGAAGGAAAAATTATGAGGCAGGTGTTGAACTCATTAAGAAAGGAAGGAGAGTGACCTAGGGGTGCGGGTGGGAGGCTACCATGATTTTGTTTGGGCAGTAGATATGAAACCTCAAAGAAAGAGAGTGATGAGGGGAGAACCTGGAAGTGACAATGGAGAGTAGTGTTCCAACTCTCTCACCTAGACAAGCAGAATGAATGAAGGTGCAGGCAGTACTGGAAAGGGTGGCTAAGGAGTCTGTGTTATCTAGAGGAAGCCATATTTCAGTAAGAGCTAGTAGATGGAAGGAGTGGGAGAAGAATAGATTTAAGATGAAGGAAAGTTTGTTGCCTATATAATAGGCATTCATAGGGCAGAGTAGAAGGGCTGGGTGGAGTTAGGATGAAATTTTGATGTGGGAGGGTTGAGAGGGATTAGAATGAGGAATTAGGAGATGAGGGTGTGTAATGGTGTTTGGAAAATGATCTACAAGAGTTCAGAGTCTGGGATGTGGGGTATGTGAAGGATACAGGCAGGTATGAGAATGTTCATTATTGAGTAGAAGGCTCTACTCCTCTTTCCTCAAGGAATAGGAATAACAGGAGATGGAAGGCCTAAAGTCAAAGAGAGGGCTGTTCTTTGCACTCAAGATTCTTAAAATCTCTATTGGGAGACTGGGCTAGTGGCAGGAGGTGGAAGATGCCTTGTGCTGGTACAGACGATAGTTGTTGCTTTGTGGCAGTTGGCAGAGGCTTGCCCCCTAGCAGCCTTTCCTCAGGGGACATGCTGCACCTATAGTCTAAAGTCTTTTCCCCTGCAGAGGAGGTGGCAGCAGGAAGGGGCAGACTCCTGTAAGAAGAAGACACCTTGACTTGGCTTGTCCCCCAGCAGCCTTTCCTTAGGGGATAAGATGTGCTCAGCAGGAGATGAAAGGCTAAGGGTGCAGTACCTCCTCTTCTAACAGCAGCACGATTCCTTTCTGCCTTTGTTGGCAATCCTCATAAAGTCTGGTGGATGGAATAAATTTATATCTTTTTGGTTAACCTTTTGGTGATGAATGTCACCCAAACTTAGTAACTAGACTTGTGCATGGAAGTCACATAGCTACTCTTTCAGGGCTCATACTCGCATCCTTTCCAGATGGGTAGGATTAGCCAGAGCTTGTGTGACTCATTGGCAAAGTCTTCAAGAACCCATGGTTAGCACCATGCTAAGATGAGGAATAGGAGTAGGACTTAAAAACATACATGATGTGATATTATTTGAATGATATGATATGATGTTATGTAAATGATATGATATGATGTAACATGGTATGCTATAATATTCAAAATAACTATCCTTGGTTTATAAAGCTCTTTATATATCTCATCTCATTTATCCTCACAACAACCTTGGGAGGTAGGTGTTATTATTATCCCCATTTTACAGCTAAGGAAATTGAGTCAGGGGTAGGTTAAATGACTTGCCCAGGATTAAACAGCCAGTAAGTGTCTATGGCTGAATTTGAACCTGAGTTTTCTTGACTCCAGGCCCAGGTTTCTCTTACCATCTTGATTATTCTCTTCGGGACATACTCCAGCCTTTCTATAACTTTCCTACACCACGGTGCACTGAACTAAGTATACTTTTCTATATGAGGCTCGACCAGGAAAGAATACAGTGGAACTATTATCTTCCTTGTTTTGGATACCATTGTGCTTTATACATCCTAGTAGAGAAATGGCTTCCTCTTCATTCCTGCCACGTCATAATGTTGATTCATATTGAGCCGGAAAGTCCAGTAACCCTCCCCCTACTTTTTTCCCACAATCCCACCTATATCATTCACTGAAATCTGTTGTCAGGTCATTCCTCTTTCATCCTACATTTGTGAAGCTAATTTTTGAAGAACCCATGAAGAAATTTACTTTTATGCCTATTAAATTAATCTTGTTTGATTTTGCCCATTGGTCTAACCTATTTGAATCTTGATGCTGTCATTCAGTGTGTTAGCAATCCCTCCAAACTACAGATCATCTGGAAATTTGGTAAGAATGCCATCTGTGGTTTCATTCAAGTCATTGATAAAAGTACTGAACAGCATAGGTCAAGTTCTAATGATTGCAGAACTCCATTAGAGACCCACTTTGTGATGAGCTTTACTCTAGGAACAATGATTCATTGGGTTCAGTCTTTCTGAACTTTCAGTTCTGAGCCACTTAACTACTATCATCTAGCTCACATTGTTCATCATTTACACATCTAAAAAGTAGTTATTCAATGTGATCTTTGTGAATTCATATTAGTTCCTTTGGGTAACTTCCTGCCTTTCTCAGAAAGATTCTTGCTTGTATTGTCAACATTTTATTTTTAAAAGTTTCCTATTGCTCTCATGTCAACTTTGCCTCACAGTGTTAGGTCATTGAATCCTACCTCTTCAGGGATGTTGTGTGACTCAACAGAGATCATGGATTTAAAGTGCTTTGCAAACCTTAAAGCGATATATAAATTCTATTTATCACCATCATCATCATAATTATTAGCCTCCAGTCACCATGCCTCCAGTGTGGTGATGACTTCTTCTCTGAGCCTTCCACTGTACTGCTGGTCTGCCCAAGGAACGTTTGCAGAATAATAATGAGTGTGCTTGTAAATGTTTCACAACAGGGCTTTTAATGAAAAAAATGTGTTGCACATAGTTTTAAGTTTAATTTGCATTGTTAACATTTTGTTAAGTCTAAGTAATAAGAAAAAATGACGAATCAAGCATGATTTGCAATGATTTCCAATTTCAGAGGTGTAAATGTTCACATTGAGTTTTTTAAAAATAATATTTTATTAAATATTTATAGTGGCTCTTTTTGCGGTGGCAAAGATTTGGAAATCAAAGGGATGCCCATCGATTGGGGAATGCCTAAACAAATTGTGGTGTATGAATGTAATGGAATACCATTGTACAATGAGAAATGAGGAACAGAAGGACTTCATTATAACCTGGAAAGACTTATATGAACTGATGCTGAATGAGGGGAGCAGAACCAGGAGATCATTATACATGACTACAGACACACAGTATCTGTAAGGATTAACTTCGATAGACTTGAAAGACAGCTCCAAAAGACTCATGATGGAAAAAGCTATGCACACCCAGAGAAAGAATTATGGAGTCTGAATGCAGATAGAGGCAAACTATTTGCTCTCTTTTTGATCTTCTTTTTTGGTTTCACTTCTCCTTTTTCCATTAGTTATAATTCTTCTTTACAACTTGACTATTATGTAAATAAGTTCAGTATGAAGGTATATGTACAACCTGCATTCGATTGCATGCTGTCTTGAGGGGGGAGGGGGAAGGAGAGAGAGGGAGAAAAAATTTGGAACCCCAAAACTCGTGGGACTGAATGTTGTAAACTAAAAATAAAAAATAAATTTATAAAAAATAATATTTTATTTTCCACCAATTACATGTAAAAACAATTTTTAGCATTGTTGGTTCTTTTTTAAAGTTTTGAGTTCCAAATTCTATCCTTCCCTCCCTCCCTAACCCCGTCCTTGAGACGGTAAGCAATCTGATATAGATAATACATGTGCAGTCATGTAAAACATTTCCTTATTCACACTAAAAATTTAACAATCGTCTCAGAAGCTGGTTATAGCTGGCTTCCATCTACTCCTATAACTTTCCCTTTGTCTGGAGCCGTCAAAATTTGTTTGTTTCAAATCTATTCCGGATACCTTCTCTATCACAACATCTATAATGGGTTCATAATTTGCCTACAAGGACGCTGTCATTTGTATGCTAACTCCCCGTTTTTCCTAATTAGTCAGAATTTGGTCCATTTTTCCTTGTCATTCATCTTGATGTCCAGATAACTAGTCAATCAGTCAAGAAGTACTTATTAAGCACCTACTATGTCCCAGGCACTTTATTAGGTTCTGATCATATAAGTTCAGGGAAGGAAACCATCCCTAAGTATAGTAGATGGTCCCTATGATGCTGTTGAACTTGGTTTGTGATCTGCTTTCCAATCTCCTCACCTAAAACCTCCTTGTGTTTATGTGGCCTGAAGTGCAGCCCCTATGGTTAGTTAATAGGCTTTTATCATAAACTTACTATGTTCCCAGCACCGTACTAAGGTCTGGGGATACACAAAAAGGTAAAACACTGTTCTGCTCATGAGGAGCTCGCAGTCCAACGGGGGGAAACAATTTGCAAATAACTATGTGGTATGAGTCAGGAAGATCTGAGTGCAAAATCTGGCCGCAGACATTTACTAACTGTGTGACTCTGAGCAAGTAACTTAACTTTGCCTCAGTTTTCTCATCCATAAAATGAGATGCAGAAGGAAAGGGCAAAGCACTACAGCATTTTTTTGCCAAGAAAACCCCAAATAGGGTAATGAAGAGACGGACACGACTGAAAAAAAAACAAAACCACCACAGAAATGTACAGACAAGATAAAGATAGGGTGAATTGGAAGCAATCAAGAGGGAAAGCGCCAGTATTAAGGGGATTTAGGAAAGGCTTGTTGCATAAAGTAGGCTTTTAGCTGAGATCCGAAGGAAGCCAAGGCAGCCAGGGAAGCCAGGAGGTGGAGATGAGTGCTGCCCAATATCTACTTTTTTTTTTCCTTTTTGAATAATGCACACCCTTGTAAAGTCCTAGACATGATTCCCATCCTACTAAGGCTAAGTGATACTATTGAGGTCAGATGTGATGGCAACAAATGCTCTTTGGTGACATATAATCTCTATGAATGTATCCCTCCACTTGTATGCCCCTTTGTAGGTCCACTCTTTCTCTCTGAATCCGTGTATATCTGGGAGACTGTGCCTCGTGTCTATGGGAGAAACGTTATGTCGCTGTTTTTCTTACAATACTATTTCACAAATGCCTCTGTTTTGAACAACTTCTATCATGAGTCCGCAAAGGGCAGATGGATAAGTGGTATTTCATGATCTGTGGGTTTAGGGGATATGAACCCACTAGACGGCTATAATTTGGGGCAGCCAGTTTCTATGGGAGATATTTTGTAATTTTTTTGGGCAGGGTGGGGGGAGACACTAGCGAGCTTTCTAAATCTTTTCTCTTCTGAATACTCTGTTTTCAACCAGCTATTTGTTCTTCCTTCTCAGAGGATCAGTGACGACAGGAGGGTGATGCCATGAATTGCCAGTGAATTGGATTTAAGTGAGGCAGGCGTGTGAAAAGTCAACATCCTTGTTCTCTCCTCTGGAGCCCTCTGGGTCCAATGGCATGACATATGTCAGGATGACTGGAGATGACAACAGATGCAGTAGGAGACATTGGCCCTTTTAAGGTAATGTCTTTCCCAGGTCTCAGTTTGTCTGAGGCAACACCCATTCAGTTATTTAAGGCTAGGTAAGAAATGAGGCGAAAGACAGCAGTGTCCCAAAGGCCTTTGTGCGTATGTGTGTGCTGTTAGTTATGTGTGTGTGTGTGTGTGTTTGCCTATGACTTCATAATCCTTAGGAGCATAAGCTACTTGTGAACAGGGATTTTTTTTCATTCATTGTATTTGTATCCCCAGAATTTAGTACAGTGCCTAACACAGAGATTTAATGACTATTCACGCATTTATTGATTAAATGACTGGTTTTTAGGTTACTTATGGCATTATCACTTATCTCCACATGAATCACCAGAAGTGAGTAGTGGCCTCAGGTTGGGTAATTGTTAGGCAGTTCTCTGTCATATCCCAGATACGGGCATGCCTCATTTTATTGCACTTCATTTTATTGTGCTTCACAGACCCTGCATTTTTTTTTCACAAATTGAAGGTTTGTGGCAATCCTTTGTCAAGCAAGTCTATCAGTGCCATTTTTCAAACAGCATGCACTCACATCACATTTCAGTGTCACATTTGGTAATTCTCACAATATTTCAAACTTTTTCATCATTATTATATCTGTTATGGTGATCTGGAATCAGTGATCTTTGATGCTACCATTGTAATTGTTTTGGGGTGCCATGAATCGGCTCATATAAAACTACGAGCTTAATCGATAAATGTGTATGTTCTGACTGCTCCAATGACTGGCCATTGCCTCGTCTCTCTCCATCTCCTAGACGAGCCTCTCTATTCCCTGAGACACAACAATCTTGAAGAATATTACATAAACTTGGTTGACAAAGCAGCAGCAGGGTTTGAGAGGATTCATTACAATTTTGAAAGAAGTTCTACTGTGTGTAAAATTCTATCAAACAGCATCACATTCTACAGAGAAATCTTTTGTGAAAGAAAGAGTCAATCTATGTGGCAAACTTCATTGTTGTCTTATTTTAAGAAATTGCCACAGCCACCGCAACCTTCAGCAACCACTACCCTGATCAGTCAGCAGCTGTCAACATCAAGACAAGACACTCCACCAGCAAAAAAAAAAAAATTATGACTTGCTGAAGGCTCAGGTGTTGATTAGTATTTTTAATTTTTAAATTTTAATTTTTCTAAAACAAATACACAATAAGGAAAGAAAAAGAAACATATTTTAAACTTAAATATTAAAACTCAAATACAAAATAAGAAAAGAAAAAGCCATGTCGGGTGCAGAGCAGAATGAAAGAGAGGATTCAAAATATATAGCAATACATTTCTATTTCAAGAAAGCCTATATAACAAATACTTTGTGTTGTGTTGACAGCTGTCCATCTTTTCTTTGCTTCCTTATAAGTTTTCTTTTGTTTTCTGCTGTGCACTTTTTACTTTGTTCTTTTTTCCTCTTCCCCCCTCCCCAAAGGCTACAATTAATTGTGGATAGATTTATATATAGATATAGATAAGATGATTAATATTTATTTTTAACAATAAAATATTTTAAAATTAAGGTATGTACAATTTTTTTAGACATAAAAGTATCACACACTTAGACTACAGTATAGTGTAAGCATAACTTTTATATGCACTGGGAAACCAAAAAAAAAAGTGTGACTTGCTTTATTGCTGTGGTGTGGAACCGAACCCTCAATACCTGCAAGATATGCCTACAGGTGCTCTGGGAAGATAGTTGGGCTCTCTGTTGTTTTATACCCATACTCTTTAATAAAGATTCACAGACCCACTGCAATCCTCTTCTTCTGAACATTCCAGGATCATAGCACCACATCATTATTCCTTGGAACATAAGAAACTTTTTCCTCTAGAGATGCTTCAGCTTCCCTCACTATAGAAAGAGCTTGATGTAGCTAACTCCAAAGCTTTTTCCTCTAGAGGTGCTTCAGCTTCCTTCACTATAGAAAGAGCCTCATACAGCTTACCCCAAAGCTTCTTCTCTTCCCTCTATCATACTCTAACTTTCCGACCCAGGTAAGAATTTTCTTTTATCGTTTTTATTTTCTTACTTCTCTGTTTTGTCCCTGAAGCCTGTATTCAGTTTCTCCTAGAGAATACTTTATTCTCCCTAATAATTCAGAGAGTAAAAATTAATTCTCTTCTATTATTTGATATCATAAGGCTATATCCTGGCTCCTCAAGAATTAGCTTCTTAAGGTTTGTGTGGTATAATGAAAAAAAAACAGTAAAGCAGGAATCAGAAGATCCAGTTTCTAGCCCCAGTTCTGCCTCTAAGCAACTGAGTGACATTAACGAAATAATTCTGCTATTTTAAGACTCAGTTTCTTCATTTTAAAATGAATATAATTAGAAGCTAATGTCATAGTGGATAGAGAGCTAGTCTCAGAGTTAGGAAGACCTGAGTTCAAGTCCTACTTCTGAAACAAACTGGTTATATGATCTGGGGCAGGTGTCTTAATCTTACTTTGTTTTCAAGAAACTCTAAGACAGGAAATTGCAGAAAAGGTGCCCATTTGTTTTAGTAGAGGAAGATTCCTTATCTTTAGTTTCTTATACCAATGAAATCACAGATTCATGAATTTTCCACCCACCCCTAAAAATAGATCTAATAATATGTGACCTGCCTGCCTCATGGGCTCACTTGTAAAAAATCAAAGGAAATAATGTATGTGAAAATGCTTTGTAAATTCCTGAGTGCCCTATGAGTACAAGGAATAATTGTAATTATATTTTCTCTGTTTTTTTGAAGACAGGAGATATAGTAACAGAGATGTGCATATAGTAGGTGGCCAGTGACAGAGGTTGAGTGATTGATTGCGTGATTAAGAGAATAATAAGTAATCAAGAAATAGCTGTCATTTAAAATTTGATTCCCCTATCTCAGGGATATTGAGACCTTTGGAATCCTGAGAAGAAATGCATCATATCCTATATCCCATCATATCCCAAAAAAAGACAGCAACACTATTAATGTTATCACCATGGAGATCAGGCCTTCAGAACCCCGCAGGAGTAAATCTTAATAATGGTGCTGCTGCTGGTGGTGGGGATAGAAATTGTGGCTTATTTCCCAATCAGGGATATTTCGGTGCATCCCAGAAATATCACTAGTGCATAAACTGGAACATTCTAATGACTTTTTTCCACATTTTTCAGTTTGTGATGGGAGTGGCAATGGTTGTTGTAAACAGTTCGAATTATACAAATATTAGCAAATGTAGAGTGGAATATGAATGAATTTGGACAAGCAATAATTTTAATATGATTTTATTTTGTGACAGCACTGGTCATGTATATATGTTTCTACTGACACTAGTCTGACTCAAACTATCTCACCTTCATCAGATAGAAACAGATGGAGGTGGTTTTCCTGATCTACCTTCAGGGTTGTTTACAGGAAAACGCTTCACAAACCTTAACCTCTGAAACTTGTGTGTTGTATTTTGTGCCAAGCATATTCATCTAATTGTTCTCTTTTGTTATGTTTTTAATGCTACATATTTAAAGAATGAATCTGGCAAGAATGAAATGTGCAAAACTTGTAGATCTTTAAGAACGTACATCAAGGGCTATTAGAAATACTGAAGTGGCTTTTGGTACAGAGGAAGTCAAATGTTTAAAGGATCATTTAAGCCTGTAGTAAAATAGAATCAGTTGCACCAAAATAGCAAATTAAGTGTGGTACAAAATGAAAATGATGCTAAGAATGGATGAACTATTGTTACAAAAGTCTCATTAATAAGGAAAGAACTTCAGAGGGAGCTGGCAACTAACAAGTTGTTATTTGATTTTTCTACAGTTACATAAGCTTTTTGGGGTTGGGAAAATGGTGAGAAGACCAGTAAACCAATAGCTGCTAACTATGGCTTTAAAGAAAAATATGTTTGTTGTGCTCAAGACAATACAAAGATTGGAACATCGAAGACTGGAAAAAAAAGGTAATTTTTACTGATGAAGCTCACTTTTTCATTCAAGGCCCTACTAAAGTTCTTTTCAGAAGTCCACATGAGCCTATAAGATTTGAACATAACCATTAAACTCTAAAACATCCACCCAAAAATGTTTTGGAGTTTTTTTTTTTCACTTTCAGTGAGCCTGGAAGCTTTGTCATCCTTTCGAGAATGATGAACTCTGATAAATGTGAATATATTTACATTGTGTACACATACACACAGAATATGTACAAATGAGTATAAATGGAATTATAGAAAAATTGCAGATGTAAAATGTGTACAAAATATGCACAAAAAATGTATAGCAGTTCTTTTTGTCATGGCAAAAAAACAACAACTGGCAACTAATGTGATGCTCATCATTTGGGGAATGGCTGAACAAACTGTGGTATATGAATGCAATGGAATATTATTGTGCTGTAAGAAAGGAGGAAAAGGCTGATTTCAAAGAAACTTGAAAAGACTTATATAGACTGATGCAGAGTGAAGTGAAGAGAACCAGAAGAAAAAATATATACTATAATACCAATATTTAAGAAAAAAAACAATTTTGAAGATTTATAGCCAGAAGCATAAAATAAGCAGAACCATGAGAACAATTTATACAAAAACAAAAAAAGCTATAAGAGCTAGTACCAAAGTAATGATCATCCATAATTTCAGAGGATTAATGATGAAGCCTGCTATCCACGTCCTGAAAGAGAGGTGATGGATTCAGGGTGAGAATGAGACATGTGTGTGTGTGTGTGCACACGTGCACGGGCACACGTATATGCCTGGGTGTGTATACATATACATATATATATTTAACATAGCCAATGAGGGAATTTGTTTTGCTTGAATGTGCATATTTGTTACATTGATTTTTTTTCTTTTTTTAATGGGGTATGGAGTGGGAGGAAGAGAAAATAGAATTCTTCCTTAAAAATGATAATTTAAAATGAAAAGTTTAAAAATCTTAAATTATCTCACATTAAAAAAAAGACATGGACTACTGCAACACAACTTTGTGCCATTTCATAAAAAGGTAAGATATTTACAAAAGAGATAGAGAGATAAATATTCTTTAGCAGGCTAGGAATTCATCTGATTTAAATTGCACAGAAAATCTATGAGTTATAATCAAAGCCAGACTTTAAAAAAACTGACTATTTATCTAATATCCAATGTGATAAAAGTGTGGTTTCATGATGAAGAATCAAACTCTCTCTTTTTCTCTTGGACTCTCTCTCCATACAGACACACACATCTTTTGAATTCAATGTCAAATCATGTAAAACAAGAGCTTGCAGCAAAAGGAGGACATTATATATTGAAAGTTTCTAAAGACATAGAAAAGTTGTAAAATTTATTATACATTAATACATTTACCTATTTTAAAGCATTTCACCTGTCACCTTATATCTGTAACTGTATTGGGAAGTATATATATATATATATATATATATATATATATATATATATATATATATATGTGTGTGTGTGTGTGTGTGTGTGTGCTGGTGTTGATTCCACAGGTACACGTACAAATGATGATTTAATTCAAACTGTAAAGTGCTTGTTGTGAAGGTAGATAATGTGGTTCTGGGTTAGCAGTAGAGGTGGGTAGTAAGACAAGTCTACAGCTAGATGGGGGAAGGAGCAAAACAACTCTCACCCATCTCCCTCTTCTTCTCCTCTGCAATGCATGTCCTGAGAAGTAGTATGCTATGGGAGTAGTATTATGCGTAGGCAGTTGGTGGCTAAGTGGATAGAATGCTGGGCCTGGAGTAGGGAAGACCTGAGTTCAAATTCAGCCTCAGACACTTACTAGCTATGTGATCCTAGCAAGTCACTTAATTTCTGCTGTCCTCAGTTACATCAGCTGTAAAATAGGGATAATAATAAACTGTCTCTCGCCAGACAGTCAAGTTCCCTTAATCTTTCTCTGGATATTCTCAGAGCCTTCTTGGTCTAGGCATAGGGTGAGGACTGAGCACAGCAGTTGTTTATAGCTTATACTGGCCATAACTTTGCACCCCTTTGGTAGAAGGGGTCCCATAAATTCCATTCATTAGCCCTTTTCCAGTTCTTAATGGAGATGGAAAAAACACTCATAGGAGATCTGAGTGAGGAAAAGACTGGGTTTTATTATAAATCTGTTACCTTCAATACACAAATGTGGAGCTGAGGAACTAAAATGAAAACATTGACATATTGCTGTCATTAATACTAGGCAGTACTGGACAGAAGAGTGTATTTTAAACCCAATTGTGGGAGTGGGCAGAACCGAGGGGAAAGGAGACATAAAAATAGCTAGAAGAGCTCTCATTGATGTCCAAAAAGAGCTTCATTCATGTCATTGTTAGTTGCCTTGGGTTATAAGGTCCTAGATCTCCACCTCGGTGTTTTTTTTTTTTTTATCAAGGAACCCTGGTTTTATCCTCCCCATTCCAGGAAACCAATATAATTTGAATCCATTTCATTTTAAAACTAAAGTTTTGATACAACTTTTATAGAAGAGGAATTGAAGATGAGCTGAACTGATATGAGAGAGGAAGAGTCAGCTGATTCTTATCACCTTGGAGGAGAACAAGGGAAGTCTTTGCCCAACAATATTTTTCCAAACAGCACAGTGTTTGAAATTCTACCATTAAGTCATTTCTTTGGGTTAAAAGCATTGAATTACTTCATCACTTTAAAATAGAGGTTCTTAACTTGACAGTTTTGTGAAGTCTTTTTATTTACCTCTTCTCAGAATAATATTTTAAATGAATATATATATATATATATACATATATATATATATGTATAGGATCAAAAAGGAAACCAATTATATTTAGATAAAGATAGAATTTTTTTCCTTATTCTTGTTGAGAGATACCCTGAAATCTGTTCGTGGATCTGTTGTGGATCCCAGGTAAAGAAGCCTTGCTTTAAAAGATTCCTGATTTCAGTGATAAGCCTCTTGAGGGCAGGGGCTGTTTCATTTTTTATCTTGTATCTCCAGTGCCCAGCCCTGCATTTGGTACATAATAGGAGCTTAATAAATACTTATAGATTGCTTTCATCTATCTGGATAATCTCTTCACTGGTAGAGATCATTAGATCTGAAAAAGTCTTGGTAGGTGTTCTCCAAGAATAGCTATGTGCAAAAGAATTCATAGAGGCCACCCTGATATAAAAAGGCCTTTTTTGCAATTAGCTAGCTAAACTGGTTGTCTCATGGCAGGAATAAATCAAATAAATCAGTTCAAGGCTTTGTATGGACAATACTTTTCTGCTTGGTAGAACCTACTAGAGCTTGTGCCTTTCTAGCATAACTTCTGAGAACCCAGAATCATCTCCCCACAATGATGATTGATTGGGGTAAGACTTTAGTGGAAGAAGGAATTCATATCTCCTCACACCCCCATCCCATGGAAATGCAAACATTATCTCAAAGGAATAACACATTTATGTCAGGATCACTCAAAATAATAGCTCAGATTTTATCAGATGTAAGACCTTGGGGGATAAGCCACAAAAGAAGTGAGTTTTATATGTTTAAAAAGGGTGGTAGGTGATGGAAAGAAGTATCTGAGGCTTGGGTCAGGCTTTGGTGAGCTGCTATAGTAAGTGGCAGCTAGGTGGTACAGTGGATGGAGTACCAGGCTTGAAGTTAGGAAGACTCATCTTCCTGAATTCAAATCTGGTCTCAGACACTTACTAACTGTGTGATCCTGGGCAAGTCACTTAACCCTGTTTGACTGAGTTCCTTATTTGTAAAATGAGCTGGAGAAGAAAATGACAAATCACTTAGTATCTTTGCCAAGAAAACCCCAAATGGAATCATGGAGAGTGGAACATGCCTGAAAAGACTGAACAACAACAATGACATAGTAAGGGGACTTGGGAAATTGTAGGATAGAACTGGATTTCAGAATAGAGAAGAGTAGAGAAAGGGAGAATGGAAGATATAGAAAATAACCTTTGCCTTATTCAATACTTTTTGCTTTTCATATGTAGACAAGCCTTCTGGGGCTGGGGCAGAGGCAAGATGGCTGTGTGAAAACAGAGACTTGCTTGAGCTCTCCCCCAAATTCCTCCAAACACCTGTAAAAATGATTGTAAACAAATTCTAGAACTACAGAACCCATGAAATGACAAAGTGAAATGAGTCTCCAGTCCAGTCTCCAGTCACTGGGAAGGGTCTATCGCACTGTGCTGGGAGCTGAGTTCAGCCCAGCATGGGCTGCACCAGGACAGACCAGGCTGGAGTACACCAGGCCCAGCAGGCTTCAGGGCCCTGAACCAAGGAGCTGTGGTGGTTACCAGACTTCTCAACCCACAAATGCCAAAGACAACATAGCAGGTCAGGGGGAAAACTGCTGCACCTGGGTGAGAGAAGGGCACTGTCTGTCCCCAGTCCTGGGGTGGCAGAGGTGGCAGTAGCATCAGCTGCTTCCAGAGCTCCAGACCCACATACAGTGGGAAGAATCAAGCGGCTGATCAGAGTGGGAGTGTAGGGATCTCTTTGCTGGCAGCGAGGCAGGATTCTCTTTCTTTGCCCTGCTTAGATCTCGGTCACAGTCCTGGTTGGTGGTCCTTGGGGGAGGAGGAGTGCTGGTGTGACAGAGCTTGTGGTGGCTGTGGAGAGGGAGTCCTCCTGGTAGTTACACAGCAGAAAGGAGTGCTTGCACTCAGAAACCAGAGCAAGGCCAGGAGAGGAGTATCATACCACCTCAGAATAGAAGTGGCTCTGAAAACAGCAGCTCAAAACCCCTGAAGCTTGGGACAGAGCACTCTCCACTCTGAAAGCAGTCATACCCTGACAAAGAGCCCAAAAGTCAAGTAATTGGCTAGGAAAATGAGCAGGCAACATAAAAGGATTCTGACTATAGAATTTTACTTTGCTGACAAAGAAGATCTAAACATACAGCCAGAAGTCGACAAAGTCAAAGATCCTATATCAAAAGCTCTAAGAAAAATATGAATTGGTCTCAGGCTGTGGAAGAGCTCCAAAAAGATTTTGAAAATCAAGTAAGAGAAGTAGAGGAAAAATTGGGAAGAGAAATGAGAGTGATGCAAAAAACAAGTCAACAGCTTGCTAAAGGAGACCCAAGAAAATCCTGAAGAAAATAACACCTTAAAAAATAGAGTAACCTGAAGATGGTGGCTGGAAAGCAGGGACTATTGTAAGCTCCCTGCCAAGTCCCTCCAAAAACATATAAAAAATGGCTCTGAACCAATTTTAGAACTGTAGAACCTGCAAAATAGCAGAGGGAAGCAGGGCTCCAGCCCAGGACAGCCTGGATGGTTGCTGGGTGAGGTCTTTCTTGCATTGAGCTCGGAGCGGAGCAGAGCAGAATGGAGCAGAGCCCAGCATGGGCAGCACGGCCCAATCAGACCAGAAGCTGGGCGGAGTGGGCCCAGGCACCCTGAATCAGTGAGCTGTGGCAGTTACCAGACTTCTCAACCCACAAACACCAAAGACAACAGAGAAGGTTAGTGGGGAAAGCTGCAGGAGTGGAAGGAGTTCATGGTTTGGCCACCGCCCCCCAGGGCAGTGGAGGTGGGGCAGCTCCAGAACTACAGCTGCAGTTGCTTCTGGCCCCAGGCCCACCTGGTGGGAGGAATTAAGTGGCGGATCAGAGCAGGAGTGAAGAGCCTGCTGAAGATCTAAGAACAGTCTGGGTTGGAGGTTCTTGGGGAAGGAGGAGTGCTGGTGTGGCAGAGCTGGCATGTCCCCCCAAGCTTGGAACATAGTGCTCATTACTCTATAAGCAGTCATACCCCGCTGAAAAACTCAAGGGTCAGGTAAGTTGGCTGGGAACATGGCCAGGCAGTGAAAATGCACCCAGATTCAGTCTCAGACCTTGGAATCTTTCTTTGGTGACAAAGAAGACCAAAACATACAGCCAGAAGAAGTCAAAAAAGTCAAAGAGCCTACAACAAAAGCCTCCAAGAAAAGCATGAACTGGTCTCAGGCCATGCAAGAGCTCAAAAAAGATTTGGAAAAGCAAGTTAGAGAAGTAGAGGAAAAATTGGGAAGAGAAATGAGAAGGATGTGAGAAAACGATGAAAAACGAGTCAATGACTTGCTAAGGGAGACTCAAAAAAATAGTGAAAAATATACTGAAGAAAACAACACCTTAACAAATAGACTAACTCAAATGGCAAAAAAGCTCCAAAAAGCCAATGAGGAGAAGAATGCCTTGAAATTATCAAGGGGAATTGTCCTGACATTCTAGAGCCACAGGGCAAAATAGAAATTGAAAGAATCCACTGATCGCCTCCTCAAATAGATCCCAAAAAAATCTCTTAAGAATATTGTCGCCAAATTCCAGAGCTCCCAGATCAAAGATAAACTACTGCAAGCAGCCAGAAAGAAACAATTTGAGTATTGTGGAAACATAATCAGAATAACCCAAGATCCAGCAGCTTCTACATTAAGAGATCGAAGGGCTTGGAATATGATATTCCAGAGGTCAATGGAGCTAGGATTAAAACCAAGAATCACCTACCCAGCAAAACTGAGTATCATGCTCCAAGGCAAAATATGGAATTTCAATAAAATAGAGGACTTTCAAGCTTTCTCAGTGAAAAGACCAGAACTGAATAGAAAATTTGACTTTCAAACACAAGAATCAAGAGAAGCATGAAAAGGTAATCAAGAAACGGAAATTGCAAGGGTCTTACTAAAGTTCAACTGTTTTGTTTACATTCCTACATGGAAAGATGATGTGTATGATTCATGAGACCTCAGTATTAGTGTAGTTGAAGGGAATATGCATAAATATATATGTGTTTTTGTGCTTATGTGTATATATATATGTATATGCAAGTGTGTATGTATGTATATATATACATATATATATACATATATATATATACATATATATACATATATATATATATATATA
Source organism: Trichosurus vulpecula (assembly GCF_011100635.1). Taxonomy (NCBI): domain Eukaryota; kingdom Metazoa; phylum Chordata; class Mammalia; order Diprotodontia; family Phalangeridae; genus Trichosurus; species Trichosurus vulpecula. Next base: position 310,459,697 of record NC_050574.1, on the reverse strand, counting down.
TATATATATAGAGAGAGAGAGAGAGAGAGAGAGAGAGAGAGAGAGAGAGAGAGAGAGAGTGGGCACAGGGTGAGTTGAAGATGAAGGGAAGATATCTAAAAGAAATAAAATCAAATTAATGGAGGAGAGAGGAAAATATTGAGAGAGGGAGATAGCAAGAGATAGAATGGGGTAAATTATCTCGCATAAAAGTGGCAGGAAAAAGCAGTTCTGTAGGAAGTGAAGAGAGGGCAGGTGAGGGGGAATAAGTGAATTTTGCTCTCATCAGATTTGTCCTGAGGAGGGTATACTATACATACTCAATACCACAGGAAAAAAGAAGGAGGAAGATTAAAAAAGGGGAGTGGGGTGACAGAAGGGAGGGCTGACTGGGGACAGGGCAACCAGAATATATGCCATCTTGGAGTGGGGAGAGGGTAGAAATGGGGAGAAAATGTGTAATTCAAACTCTTGTGAAAATTAATGCTGAAAACTAAATATATTAAATAAAAAAAAGAAAGAAAATAGACTAACCCACATGGCAAAAGAGGTCAAAAAGCCAATGAGGAGAATAATGCCTTAAAAGGCAGAATTAGCCAAATGGAAAAGGAGGTCCAAAAGACCACTGAAGAAAATAATGCCTTAAAAATTAGAATGGAGTAAGTGGAAGCTAGTGGCTTTATGAGAAATCAAGATATTTTAAAACAGAACCAAAAGAATGAAAAAATGGAAGACAATGTGAAATATCTCATTGGAAAAACCACTAACCTGGAGGATAGATCCAGGAGAGATAATTTAGAAGTTATTGGACTACCTGGAAGCCATGATCAAAAAAGAGCTTAGACATCATCTTTCAAGAAATTATCAAGGAAAACTGCCCTGATACCTCTTGAAAAAGATCCCCAAAAGAAAAAAAGACAAGCCTTCTCTCAGTGTCTCAGAACCACTGACAAAATACACCTGAGAAAATAGGAAAGGCCAAGAATGCATTTTTGATGTAGCCATCGTTGCTGAAGCTTCAAGTGTTCTAGGTGTCTAGGCTCTCAGGCAGCTTACAGCACAATCCAGAGTACAGCACAGGGAAACACAAACGTAGGCCTATTTGGGACCCACCAGGGTTCTTCACTGTTCTGCTAGGCTGGCTCATAGAATCTTTTGTCTTTTGAGCATAAAGAACTCTGAAATTACATGGTAGTGAGCTGATGAAAATACCAGCTCAGAGGCATGTTGGTATTTGCATACAAGTAGCCTCTGACCACAGATAGCCTCAGAATGTGAGAGACAATCATGCCCTCATTAGATCTTTCATAAAAGCTGCTTGTTTTGCTGTCCCCCATTTTGTCCCCTCTGCCTACTCATTTGTGGTAGCGTCTTGAATGAAACAGCTCTGTATACCTTTGACAGGTATGTCTGCAACTCTGAAAAGATCTGGGGCGATGATATTATGAGTTTCATCAAAATTCATTTTAACACTGTGCACAAGTTATCCTCTCATGATGGTTAAGATGTAGAGAGATGGAATGTATATTTGTTTTTGTTTTGACTAGATCTATGATTTCATTGGCATAGGAAAGTCCCAGTGAAGAAACTCCTTCTACCAATAAAAATCAGGATCTATTTTACAACTTAGCACCTTAGAGAGTTTTCTGGATCCTCACTTTAGAGTTGGGGAAATGGAGGCTCAGACAAATCAGTTGACTTGCCCAAAATAACAAAGCTAGTTTATGTTGTAGGTGAAACTTGAACCCAGTTCTTCCTGATTGCAAAGTCACCTATGCCAACATCTGGATGGGGACTGGACTGGAATTAGGTGGGTAAGACTAAGATAAATGAGTCCAAGGGGGAAGAACTTTCCAGATAGGGACAGTGATATTAGCAAAGATGCTATGCTGCAAATGCCCCTGGTATAATACAAAGTATATGTAGGGGGAAAAAATTATGATATTAGGCAGTCCCAAAGAAGTGATACAAACCAGAGCTGGAACTTGGGGTAGACAAGGTAGAGAAATGCCTATTGTACAACACAAAGGGGTGTGTAAAGGTATGCTTTTAAAAATTTCTTTAAAAAATAAAAGCACATGTTATTTTAATATCAGAATATCCCACTTTCTATGAGATGTAGGCATTTATTTTGTGATAAACTACCAAGAGTGTTACAGTGAAGGCTGAGAGACTCTGCCAAACAGTAATAGATGTGGGTGGAGGAAAGGCAGCTTTTGAACCTTGCGTAGGCTATCCAACTGCCTGCTGTCAGCTCTGGTGTGAACCCTGAACACCAAGTACCACAGAAATTCAAGGTAGCACTCAGAAACTGAGGGTTGAAGGGCAGCTGAGAAAGATTGATAATGAAGGTGGGATGGGAGCTGAGTCTTTAAAAGCAGCTACGGTGTAGGTGAACAAAGAATAGAGGGTGATGTCCTTCCCAGCTAGGGAAGTGATGTCACCAAAGGTACTGTGATGGAAATAGCCTGAGTAGAGAAGTGTGGCTGAAGCAGGAGGGATTACATAAAGGCCTTGGTGGAAGTCAAACATGTCAAAGCTCTAGGTCCCAGGTTGTGAAGGCTCTTGTGTGCCAGGCTACAGGGTTCTTCACTTTGTAATGTAGGCACCAGGGAGCCACTGAAGGGTTTAAAGTGAAGGAATGACATAGACAGAGTTATATTTTAGAAGGCAAATCTGCCAGGGAATGTCAGCATATAAAGTAAAGTTCAGTTAAGAGACTGTGATCAGTAACTTCTTCGTGGGACACAGAAAGGTGGTTAGCGTGCTGTATTTGCATTCAACTTTATCTTCCTTCCTGTCTGTCTCCCTTACACAGCTGGTTCTGACTCACTCACCAGCAGGGGTATTGAAGAAGAAAAAATGATCCACGTGACACTACATTTCATTTGCTCTCTGGGTCTGTCTGGGAGGTAGATCTATCCAGACTCTGTTCAGTCTTGACACACTGTCTCATAATGCTTCTGACTCCTCAGAATTCTTTCAGGCCCCACGAATACAGGATTATAGGATTCAAAGGAAGAAAAGAACTGAGTGGTTATCCGCTTGAAACCCCTTGTTTTGCAGATGAGGACTGGAACCCTGGGAGGGCAAGTGATTTGTCTAAGGCCATAAAGTCAGTGGCAGAGTCCCCCTTGCCCCTTCACCTTCTCCTTAACTCACTGTTCTTGTCACTATACATTATGTGAATCCTGGCAGGCAGTAGCCTTTTGAGTGATCATTTGCATCTAGTATCAGGCATGAAAACTGAAGATAGAACGGATCTGTCAGTTACAGGTGACAGCCTTTGTGGTTGGGTCTGCAACATGTGTTTGACCAATGCTGAAGCAGCTATAATAGCCCAAGGCAGCAGCCAGGACTTTCCCTCATTGATTTTGGTACAAGTCCAGATGGATCAGAGAGTAGGGAAATGGATGGAGGGAAAAGTCATACGGTGGCATATGGAGGCGTTGTAATAAGAGCACTTTCGGAGTCAGATGATTTGGCTTTCAATCTTGTCCCAACCACTTACCACTTTGGTCAAATCACTTAACCTCCCTAGGCCATAATTTACTCACCTAGCCCTTGAGGATATTGGTCTAGATCAGGGGTAGGGAACCTGTGGCCTTCTAGGTCCTTGGGTGTGGTCTTTTGACTGAGTCCAAGTTTTACAGAACAAATAATTGTATTAAGGGGATTTGTTTTGTGAAGTTTGGATTTAGTCAAAGTGCCACACCTGAGGACCTAGAGGGTCACATGTGGTCTGGAAGCCAGAATGGGGTAAATTATCTCCCATAAAAGTGGCACAAAAAAGCGGTTCTGTAGGAAGGGAAGAGGGGGCAGGTGAGGAAGAATGAGTAAATCTTGCTCTCATTGGATTTGACCTGAGGAGGGAATACCATACACACTCAATTGGGTATCTTACCCTGCAGGAAAGAAGGAGGAAGAAGATAAAAAAGGGGGGAATGATAGAAGGGAGGGCAGACAGGGGGAGGAGGTAATCAAAGCCAAATACTTTTGAAAAGGAACAGGGTCAAGGGAGAAAATTCAATAAAGGGGGATAGGTTAGGAAGGAGGAAAACATAGTTAATCTTTCACAACATGAGTATTGTGGAAGGGTTTTACATAATGATACGCATGTGGCCTATGTTGAATTGCTTGCCTTCTTAGGGAGGGTGGGTGGGGAGGGAAGAGGGGAGAGAATTTGGAACTCAAAATTTTAAAAACAGATGTTCAAAAACCAAAAAAAAAAGTTTTGGCATGCAACTAGGAAATAAGATACACAGGTAATGGGGCGTAGAAATTTATCCCACCCTACAAGAGAAGAAGGCAACGGGGGATGGGAGGGGAGTGGGGTGACAGAAGGGAGGGCTGACTGGGGAATGGGACAACCAGAATGTACACCATCTTGGAGTGAGCAGGAGGGTAGAAATGGGGAGAAAATTCGTAATTCAAACTTTTGTGAAAATCAATGCTGAAAACTAAATATATTAAATAAGTTAAATAAAAAAAGAAAAAAAAAGAACAAATACTTGTATTAAGGGGATTTGTTCTGTGAAGTTTAGATTTAGTCAAAAGGTCACACTTGAGGACCTAGAAGGCCACATGTGGTCTGGAAGCCACAGGTTCTCCACTCCCAGTCTAGATAGACAGCCTCTAAGATCCTTTCTGCTCTAAATCTATAATATTATTTTAACAAGGCTTTATTTGGCATACATGCAAATTACTTAAAATGGAGGTGCCACATGAAAGAGGCCAGGGATGAACTTCTGGGAGAAGACACTTCATTCTGCTTTCCCTATCATAGCGTTAAGGGTAGCTGGGTGGTGCAATGGATAGAGCACTGCCCTTGGAATCAGGAAGGTTTATCTTCCTGAGTCCAAATGTGGCCTCAGACACTTATTTAGCTGTGTGACCCTGGGCAAGTCATTTAACCCTTTTCACTTCTGTTTCCTCACCTGTAAAATGAGCTGGAGAAGGAGATGGCAAACTATTCTAGCATCTTTGCCCAGGAAATCCCAAATGGGGTCACAAAGGGTCAGACACTACTGAAACAACTGAAAAACGGCAACAAAACCATATGATTAGGGGTAGCATCTTTCCATTTGTTGCTTAGTTGGAATAGTCTGCATCTTGTGTGAGACAGTGGCTTTCTCTTTCCAGCTATGTCCAGAAAGGGTAAAGGTCCTGTTCACTCACAGTATGGACACAATGAACAGAACTAGGTGAACTTTCCCTCCTCCCCCCTTTTAGACCCAGTAGCCCAGAGAAGTGGTGTAAGGGTTTGAGCTGTGATAGAGCCCCAGACCTGGAGTCAGGTATGAAGACTTCAGGTGTTTACAAGCCCTGTGACTCTGGGCAGGTTACTTAACCTCTACCTGTCTCAGGTTCCTCGTCTGTAAAAATGCGAATGATAGTAACACCTACCTCCCAGGGTTGTTGTGAGGATCAAATGAAATGATAATTACAAATCACTTGGCACGGTATCTGGCACATCCTAAGTACAAAGTAAACGTTAGCTATTTTTTGGTTCTAGTTATATGAGGTGGAATCTATGCCACAGTGACTCTGGATTCTAGGGTAGATGTTGGTGCCAGACCGGAAGGAAAGCTCGAGAAGCCAGAGTGTCGAGATTGAAGAAGCCCAAGAAAGGCACTGGACTTGGAACTTGGGGGGACTGTGTTACATAGGAACTGAGCTAAGCTATGAACTTAATCTTCCTAGAGACTGAAGTAGTATAAGGGAGGAGTTGTATACCATGCGTGTTGGGATACGTTTGTTCTTGGTGTACCTTTGAAGTAAATATTACTTTCTAAAACCTAATCAGACTGTGAGGTTATTAAGTGGAGCTGGGGCACGAGGGATCTCTCAAACTGGGGGAATATCATCAGTGGGGCTAGAACTGTCAGCAGAGCACTTCCAAGTTGCATTGAGGTCACCTCCAAACTCCCTCAGAAATACTGAAGTACTCTGGAAAAAGGTGAAATATAACATACACACCTGCAGGCAGTGTGGACCAAGGTAGTCACTGTGACATTATGAATATGTACTGGATGTTAACTGACCTGGATTCCAGTCTTGGCTCTGCCACTACCTTTGGGGCCAGTCACTTTCATTCTTTTGGAAGATGTTTCCTATTTTGTTAAATAAGAAGGTTAAATTCAATATCTCAAAGTCTTTTTTCTAATTCAAGCATTCTATACTTCACAGTGTTTCCAGAGGTCAGTCCTGAGTCTCACAAGGTCGAACAAACTAGGTGATCCAGAATCCTAGAGTTAAAAGACACCTTAGAAATGATCTAACCCAATTATCTCATTTTACAAATGAGAAAATGCCAGCTCAGAGAGGTCAGCTGACTTGCACCCTGGCCATACAGTCAATAAGTGGCCAAGTCTTATTCAAACTGAATCTTCTGTCTCCAAATCCTGGACCTTTCACTCTACTCCACACTTCCCCATCGCCAGAAAAATCAGACTTGCTCTCTTTGTCAGCCTTGGCTCCTCCCAGAGCATTATGGGTAATTTCGATCAAGTTCTCTAACTTTCTGTGGCTCCTGGGTCTCAGACCGTGCAGTGGAGGTCATTCTGCCCGCTTTGCAGAGGTCGTTTTGAGGGTTTGTTCGATAGTGTATGATTGCCTGTGAGAAGTGCAGGCAATGACGAGCGTCTGAGCCATATCAGGTGGGTTGGGCTGATTTACTGTACATTGCTAAAATGAAAAACAATAAAACATGAAATAGATTTTGTTCTCCCGACAAGAACAAATAGGACAGTGGGCAGATACTCTGATATTCAGCCCTGGAGCTGTAGGTATGTGTCCTCATGGAAACATTAAACAATAGGAACAAAAGACTTTTCAGCTCCTAAAAGAACAAGTGTAAGGAAGCTGCAGCCTTCAAATCAAAAAGAGAACCCATCTGCATTGATGAAATGTAAAAATGCAAAAACAAAACCGTAACCCAAAGGGATGGAAATAAGCTAAATCAGAGTTGCTGCCTCAGGTAGAAGCAAGAGGACAAAGTTAATTGAACAGCTGTAGGCACATGGGGTAAAAGCAGAGAATACCCACTGGGTGGCATGTTTTCCATAATGAACCAGACTTTAGTGTTCTAAGGGCTGGGGCTACATCTTGTTTATACCCCACAGGACTTAGCACAGTGAAAATTTTTTAGGTCTGCAATGTACTAGCCATGTAACCTTGAAAGAGTCACATAACCTCCGTGAGCATCAATTTAAGAAAAAATAGTCATCATCGTCCTTGTACCTATCATCTCAAAGCGTTGTTAGGAAGATAGCACTTTTCTAATCTCAAAACACTACAACAAAGGTTTTTCATCTGGGGTCCATGCATGCCTTAGGAGTCTGTGGATAGATTTTAGGGGGGTCTCTGACTTTAGATAGGAAAAATAAATCACATCTTTATTTCCTGGTTTCCTTTGTAATCCTACGTATTTTATTTTATATGTTTAAAGATATTATTCTGAAAAAGGGGTCACCAGATTGCCAAAGGGGTCCATGATACAATAAAGGTTAAGAACCCCTCTCTTATAGCCATGTGGTGGTGATAATGGTGAGAAATGCTTATTGAGCATACATTGATTAGTCAGTAAATTGAAAAAAGTGCTGGTCATGGAGACCTGGATATGGATCCTGGCTTTGGCATTTACAAGCAGTGTGACCATGGACAAATCACTTCATCTCTTTTTAATGGTTTTTCATCTGTAAAGTAGGGATAATTGTACTTGTCCAACATTAACAGGGTTGATTCTAGGAGAATGCTTTACAAACCTTAAAACACTATGAAAATGTGAGTTATTATTCTTATTACATAGCTGGATTTTCCTAATTTATTTTCATCAATTTCTAGAAATCAGCAATAGGAAAAAATTATGAAAGAAGTAAAACTAAGACTCATTGATTTAATCCTACAAGCGACTTTATAGGTTCTTTGGTCCAGTTCCCTCATTTTACAGATAAGAACCCTGATCCCCAGAGAGCTAAAGCTGCTTGACCACAGATAGTAAGTGACAAAACTAAGACTTAACAGGTCCTCTAATTCCAGGATCAACTCCTGTTCTGTTTTACCATGCTATTTCCTTGTTTTAATTCCTCCCATCTCCCATTTTTAGTGAGGCCTTTCTCAGGCACAGAGCTTCTCTCCCCCCTCAACCTCTAGGGCTTCAATGTCCTTATGCTCTCTTTTTTCCCTCCACCATGAAATCTTAGGCAGCTAGGTAGATTGGGAGTGAGATGGTGGGGATGGAGGTTAAAGTCAGGAGGACCTGAGTTAGGATCTGACCTTAGACACTTACTATCTATGTGACCCTGGGCAAGTCACACAACCTCTCAGTCTCAGTTTTGTCATTTGGAAAATGAAAATAATGCTGACACTTACCTCATAGGGCTGTTGTGGTACTCAAATGAAATAATATCTGTAAAAGTGCTTTGCAAACATTAAAATGCTGTATAAATATTAGCAATAATGATACTGATTCATACTATGGTGCTCATGATGGATGAGATCTTAATATAGTCCCTCTTTACTAGCCGAATAGTATGCTTCTGGCAAGATAGCGTAATGAGTTTTGAGGGCCTATGAGCATCTCCATTAAGAATGGGGGTTGGGAGTAGACAGACAGAGAGAGGAGAGAGAGAGGGAGATTGAGACAGAGAGAGACAGACACACAGACACACAGACACACACAGACAGAAAGAGACAAAGAGAGGAAGCCTCAGAGGGACGATAGCTAGGATGTCATAGGCGAAAATTCTACTGGGGAAATCAGCTGAGGAAGTATGGGAAACCCTCAAGAATGAATTTCTGAAGACACAAAGAAAACTGTTCTGATGAGGAAGAAAAACAGGAGCTATGTGAAGAGACTGATGTAGCTACACAGATAACTCACCAATAAACTTAAGTTTAAAACAGATCTATACAAAGATAGGTAGCAGAAAATGAATACAAATGTGTAATTATGATACTGTATGAGCACAGTCATGACTGCTAAATCTCAGAATAAACTAAGGCTGGTGAGGAAAGCTAGGGGCAACAAGAAGGGTCTTTTGTTTTTGTTTTTTTTTCTTCCTTAAGTTACATTGGAAGAAAGAGGAAGGCTCAAGGAAGGGGGCAGACCACAGCTCAGGGTGGCTGGGACATGATAACTGACAAAAGAGAGATGACAGAGTTTCTCAATTCTCTTTTTTACTTCAGTTTTGAAGGCCATGGGACATAATGGATAGAGGCCTTGGGAGGCAGAAAGACCTGGGTTCGAGTTCCACCCTGATACAAGTTGACTAGGTGACCCAAGGCCAAGTCACTTAAATGCTGAACATTCCCAGGAAACTCTGTGAGATGAGAAGTGGCAGAGAAAGTACCTCCCTGCCCTGGCAGCAAGATTTTCCACTTCTAGGAGCTCCCTATACTAATGAAATCACAGGTGCTTTCTCTGTCCATTCTCTGCCAATTATGACTTTGAACTAGAAAGAACACAGCAATAACGTCTATCAGCACCGTACAAACTAGATATTAATACAGTTATTTTTACAAACAGTCAACTTTCATACCTAAGATAAGAAAAGTGATAACAAGAGTGTTAACTTACTTTTTATGAATTTATCTCCTGCCCCAGATGGAGATATGTATGTGTGTGTGTGTACATATATATATATATATACATATATGTATATATATATATATCTGTATATATATATCTCTCTATATATATAGATATATAAAATCAGGTACTGAAAAAAAAACTGATGGATATGCTTGCTCCACCACTCTCAGTTTGGCAAACAGGAGAGATCTACCAGGGCTGGAGAAGAGCAAAGGTCACAATGAGAAAGAAAGAGAGAGAGAGAGAGAGAGAGAGAGAGAGAGAGAGAGAGAGAGAGAGCAAATATGACAAACTACAGGCCCAAGAGTTTGACTTCAGATTCTAGGTACATTCTAGAATGTATTATTTAAAAACACAAAATATGGTTAGTGAACACTCAGAAAAGGAAGGAGATAATTATAAAGAACCAGAGGTTTAAAATTTTTTTCGATTCCTAAATATCTCCTTTCCACTTCCCCCTACCTTACCCCTTGAGAAGACAAGAAAAACAAAACATGTTACTATATATGTGTGTGTCTGTGTATGTGCTTGTATACATATCTTTGTATGTATATAGCTAATCAAAACAAATTCCTTCATTAGGCATATGTAAAAAAAAGCTTCCATCTGTACTCTGAGTCTATCAGTTCTCTGGCTATGGGCAGTATATCTTATCTTGTGGTTGGTCATCTAGTATGGCTTCATCAAGAACAAGTCTTAGCAGACTAAATTTATTTTCTTTTTTGATGAGATTGCTAAGTAGGCAGATTAGAGGAATGCCATCCATATTGTGTCCTTTGATTTTTGCAAAGCCCTTGATGAAGTATTTCTGGAACTACTATGAAAAAGATGGAGAGATGTGGGCCAAATGTTAAGACAATGAGAGAGATTCAGAGGTAATTGAATGGCTGGGCTCCAAAAGCCATAATTAACTGTTTGATGTGAACTCTAGTGGACTGTTTCAGGGTTCTGTGCTGTGCCTTAAGCTACCATTTTCATAAATGATTTGGATAAAGGCATGGATGACATGCTTATTCAATTTGCATGTGAAACAAAGATAGGGAGGGTGTGAGAATAGCTAGCCCAAAGGATGGCAATGGTTCCAAAAATATCATGGCAGATCAGAAAACCGAGCTGAATAAAATAACGTGAGAAATGTACATTTGGGCTTGAAAAATCAACCTTAAAAGTACAACAAGTAAGATACAGCTAGAGAGGGCAGTTTGGAGAAGATCTGGGGGTTTTAGTATATTGAAGATTCTATACAAGTTCATGGTATGATATGAGGTGTGAGAAATCTTAGGCTAAAAGAAACAGAAAAAAAGAGCTGATAATTGTAATACTCTGCTCTAGTCCGACCACATCTTGAATAATGTATTCATTTCTGGGCACAAAATTTTAGGTAGTCAACTGTTAAATTGAAGAGCATCCAGAGGAGGGCAACAAGAACATCGACGGGCCATAGGGTAATGTTATATGGAGATCAGCTGAGGGAACTGGAGATATTTGGTCTGGAAATTAGAGGGAGCTCAGAGGAAACATGAGAAGTGTCTTTAAGAATCTGAAAGGCTAAGAAGTGGATGAAGCACTGGGCTTGATCAGTTTGGTACTATAGTGTAAAACTAGGAGAGAGGGATGGAAATTGCAAAGTGGCAAATTTAGGCTTTATAATATGAAAAAAATGTCATAATTAAAGGTACTGAAAAGTGGAATGGGCTTCCTCAGGAGGTAGTCGGTTTCCCCTCAGTACACATCTTTAAACAAAGCTTTGATAGCCACTTGTTGGATGCTTTGTTATAAAGATTACTTTTGAATATTGGTTGGATTATATGAATCATGAGTTTACTTCCAATTTTGAAGTTTCGTGATCTTCGTGAAAAAAGTAACCAAAAAGCCTCAAACAAAAATCTTCTCACAGAAAATGGAAAATGAATAATCAAAGATATGTACAAACAGAAAAAAAATCTCTGAGCATCATGAATAAATATTGTCTATTTAAATAAATTGGAGACACTAGAAGGAAAAAATTAACATCAATAATTGCCTCCCATATTAAACTGAAACTATCCTGAGACACATAAGCTTTGATAATGAACACACTGAAGGAAACAAAGGATGAATTGACATTAGTAAAGCAGGAAAAAGATATAATTGCTTTTAGGTAAGGACAATGCCTTGACACCAGGAAATGAATAGTACCTGACATTTATACAAAGCTTTAAAGTTTAAGCACTTTAAATTATTCTCTCATTTGATCTTTACATCAGTGCTATGAGATTCGTGCTATTATCATGTTCATTTTTAGAAGAGGAAACTAAGGTTCAGAAAGGTGAAGTGACTTGTCCAGTGTCACTTGAATGCTCAAATAGATCTGTGATTTCAATCAATTCATGAATTTAATATGTGCCAGGTATTGTGCTAAGCTCTGGAGATACAAAAAAAACCCAAGACAAAACAAAACCCCACAAAAACCCACCCCCCACAAAAGCTAAAACCCTACAGTCTCTACCCTTGAGACACATACATTCCAATAAGGAGATCATGTCACCTTTCATCCTCATCTTCACCACAAGCCCAGTTGCCTTCTTTTTTCCATCATATATTTTCCTCACATTTTTTATTACTATCTTTCTTCATGCTCCTCACTTATATATTGCACCTTGAATTTCCCTTATGCCCCATAGCTGATATTCTTTTTCAATATGTCTTATAGTCATATGACAATTCTAGTAGAATGTTATGTGGTTGTTTGGCCCAAGGTCTAAACATAAATACCCTAGAAGAGATTTGAACCTAAGCCTTCCTGACTCCAACTTCAGTGCTCTATTCACTATATCACACTGAAGCTTTAGTGGCAGATTTTCAGCCCATCAGTAAAAAAGTGTGTGTGTGTGTGTATGTGTGTGTGTGTGTGTGTGTATGTGTGTGTGTGTGTTGGTGTGTTTGTATGCATGCCTGTATGTGAGAGCATGAGTGGGAATTTCATATCAATACTCCATAAGTCATATCACCTTCTCTGTGATCACTTTCTTCATGAGTTCTAGTTCATAGCTCTATGTGGAATGAGCATAGTCAGTCAAACGTGGCACAGAATTCAGTTAAATTTTTGCTATAAAAGTAGTGTAGACCTTGTCGATCTGGACAATATAAATAAACAACTTCACATGGAAGGGTAGGGCTGGGGAACCTGCAGCTTCAAGGCCACATATGGCCTTCTAGGTCCTTGGGTACAGCCTTTTGACTGAGTCCAAGTTTTACAGAACAAATCCTTTTATTAATGGGATTTGTTCTGCGACGTTTGGATTCAGTTGAAGGGCCGCACTTGAGGACCTAGAGGGCCACATGTGGTCTGGAAGCCACAGGTTCCCCACTCCTGTTCCACACAATGATATTTGCCTTGGACTATCTGTGTTTCTTTGGGCAAGTCAACTTCTCTGAGCCCCAGCTTCCTTGGTTTTAAATAAGGGAATTTTACAAAATGTGTTTTGGAGCCCCTTCTGGCTATGACATGCTGTGAAAAAAATATTAAGTTGTAGAAGACAAGCAAAGAGGATTTTTTCAGTGTGAAATCTCTAAAACTTTTCTCATGAACACTTTTAACAGTTGAAGTTATCATAAAGAGAGGAAAAAAATCAATCAAAAACTAGTCTGTGCCATTTCTGAAACATTTTGGGTAGGAGCAGGGTCTCCTCAGCAACAAGGGAAAACTGCTAGTCAAAAACCAGTCTGGGAATTGTCATGGGCTGAAACGTAAAATAATAATGTCTAAATAAGTTACGGATTTCCACACTTAAAGCAAGGCCATCTGACTTACATTCTGACCTTAGTGGGATGGTGGTATTTGTGGTGAATCTGGGGGGTGGATGCCAGTCTTTATTCTATATTAGAAGTTTCCTTCCTAGGTAACTGGAGAAAGTAAACTCCAGAGAGCTCAAGCTATTAACAAGCCTTCTCAAAGTGTGTGCATGGGGTGAGGGGTGGGGAAGAGGGAATAAAAAAACAAGTCCCTGGGAGAGGAATTAGACCTTCTAAACAAACACCTTGTACATGCTGCCATTCAGGACCATCATTCTTTTTTTGAGCCACTCATACTTTTATATGGGGCTGTCAGGTAAACCATCTGCTTTGTCACCACTAAAGTACATTTGCTGGGAGTCATTTCATTATATTTCCAGGGTCTAGTCATGGCATCTTCTGGTAATCTTCAGAAAAAGCTGAGCTACTGGCTTCCTTTTATGGGAAACTTTATTTCTGTCAAAGTTGAAGCATATCCCTCATGCCTTCTGATGCTCATAACAATGCTGCAGGCAAGTCTGGGAGATGTTAGCATTCACATTCGAGTGAGGAAGGAAGGGAAGCATGGAGAGGAAAACTGACTTCTTCCCAAATCGCAGTGATGGAAAAAAGAGTAGAACCTAGGTCTCCTGATTTGGGGTTTATTTCTCATTCTTCTAAATCACAACTCCATCTTTAAATGATTCTGCATCTCAAATAATTAATAATTGGTAACATGGTGTGGTAACAGCAACATTGGAATTAGAGCAGGTGGTTCTTGAGTTTAAATCCTGTTCTGCTTCTTTGTACCTATTGGGTCTTGGGCAAGTCACTTTGGGGCACTGGACTTAGAGTTAGGAAGTCCTGAGTTCAAATCCCTCCTCAGACTCTTAATGACCCTATACAAGTCACTAAACTTCTCTGTGCCTTGGTTTCTTCACCTATAAATACCAGTGGGTTGGACCTGATAGTCTCTAAAATCTCTTCTAATGCTAGATCTATGTATGGCCTCCGATCTTGTCACTGGATGATCTTTAAACTCCTTTCCAAGCAAACTCTGGTCACTTGTACCATTTGTTAACTTTTCCTCTTTGTGTAGATGACAACAGATGATTTCTCTGGTGATGATGCATTTTTTTCTTCCTACAGTGATTTCCTCAACAACTCATAAATCTCAAGGCATATGGATGATTTCTACATTCATATCTCCATTCTTACCACTTTCTTGAGTTCCAGAGTCTTATTTCTTCCTTACTATACATCATTTACACCTATATATCTCACTATCATCTTAAATGAATATGTTTTAAAAAGACCTCATCCCCCAGAACTTCCTCCCCCCAAACTAGCACTTCCTTCTGACTTCCATATTACTATGATTAGTATTATCATCCTTCTAGTCACCTAGACTCAGAACCTTGGAATCATTTTTGATTCTTTTTTTTTTGATTCACTATGTGCTATTGATTCTTGCTCTAAGAATTCCTTGTACCTGTTCACCCCTTTTCATTCCTATTACTGTCATCAAAACCTGGGTCCTTATTGGTTCATGCCCATTTTATCCCAAAAGGCTTGTGCTTGATATTCCTTATTATGATCCAAGTGAGTCAGGCCAGGGGAAAGATCAGAGAGCTGCAGGGAAAGGGAAAGGGTCTTGGCCAGGAGAGCAATTGTCCACTACAAACCAAAGAAAACCATCATGGTGGCCTATGAAGTGTGTTGTCAGAATAGGACCGCTAAGCCCAGAATCTATGTAAGCAAACAATACAAAGGTCTGTGGTGAGAGATGTCATATAAGGAATCACAAGGTGTAGAAAAATTTAATTAGTGTCTGAGAGGCCTTGGCAGGAGATATTATCCAAGATGCAAAAAACAAGTAATGGAAGTTGAGGAGATAAATTAACATACAGATAGGGTAAATAAAGATCATAGATCAGAGGTCATGGAAAAATCACAGATTTTATAGTTCAAAGAGTTCCTAGAGTTCTATCAGGTGCAATCCCCTTATTTTACAGATGAAGGGGCATAGAGAATCTAAATGACTTACCCATACCCAGGGTGACAACGAATAAGTATCTGAAGTACAATATGAGCCCATCTTGCTAATTCCAAGTCCTGTTCTTGGGACTAGGCAAGTAGGCATAGTGAGTTAAGACTTTAGAGGAGGGGCGGAGCCAAGATGGTGCTGTGAAAGGAACTACTGAGAGCTCTCTCACAAATTCTGTCAGATATGTCTAAAAAAGTGAATCTGAGCATATTGAGGAGTTAGAAGCCACTAGTAGACTGAGAGGGCAGGAGCGTCCAGCACGCGTAATGGCACCAGAACAAACCAGCCAGGAAGAGCAGAGGAATCCCGCCAGTGTGCCCGTCTGGAAAAGCAGGCGAGCAATACACCAGAGCAGGAATAGGCCCATGGTGGAAGTACTGGCTACAGCCGCAATCGAGCCCCAGGCTTCTCACCCCAGGACAGGAGTCTGTCAGAGCTAGGGGAGACACCAGTGCAGAGCCTGTGGCTGCAGGAGCAGCTAGCCTGGAGGCCTCCAACCCACAGTCTAAAGGTTTGAAACTTACCTTCTTGAACTTCTGGAAGCCATGATGGCCAGGTAAAACAGCACTTATCCCTCCCTTGAATAAACCCAGAGAACACTACTTCAGAAGAAACAGAGGAGCCAGAAGAGGGGCTTCAGTAGTGAGAAAAGTTGAGGAGAGGGCCCTTCTTGTGGTGGCAGAAGGAGACTAGTACAGGAAGAGAGGTGTCACAGCAGCCCTCACCTCAGCAGAACAACGAGAGTAACTGAGCCCCAGGGGGGTGGAGCTAACAAATGTCAATGCTAGGACCCCAGACTTAGGTTTGCACAGCCACGGGAAGTGATAGACACCAGCACAGACAACAGCTGAGAACACCCATGCTATAGAGCAGTCCTGGGGAAGAGGAGACTCCCAGCAGTCAGACCACCCCTCCCCCACACCTCACAAAACCAGATGCCATAGCACATAAAGGTAAATCTCAATACAAGAAACTTGGGACAGAGCCCCATGGGCCCCAGAAGCAGAGATCCACTTTAGAAACCAGGAGGAAAAAAAATGCCATGAAAAGAACACTAAGAACTTTCAAAGACCATTGATTCCTATTATGTAACAGGAAAGATCAAATACCAATGCAGAGAGTCCAGCATGGACACTACACCCACATCTGAAACCTCAAAGGGTAAGTGAACTGGTCTACAGACCAAAAAGCATTCCTGGAAGAACTCAAGGAAGACTTTAAAGACCCGTAGTAGGGAGGTAAAAGAAAAAATGGAAAAATGGAGTTAAGACTTTAATATCCTTGTTGAAAAAGAAATCTTCCTGTTATTAGTTGTTTATATCTCAGGGTCATATAGTACCTTCAGTGTGCAAAACACCCCTTCTAGGCCCTAAGACTAAAATGATAGGAAAAAAAAAACAACCAAATTGTCCCTATCCTCAAGGAAGTTATATTCTTTTGGACCCTTTCTTTTTATTTATTTATTTTTCATTTTCATCATTCACTCTTATAAGATTTTGAGTGCTAAAATTTTCCCCCTCCTCCTCCCCCCTCTTTCCACTTCCCCTTCCCCAAGATGGTGTGCAATCTAATATAGACTATACATGTATGATCATATTAAACACATTTCCACATGAGTCATGTTGTGAAAGAAGAATCAGAACAAAAGGGAAAACTTTTAAGAAAGAAATAACAAAAACACCAAAAAAAAAATAGAAAATAGTATGCTTCAATCTGTATTCAGACTCCATAGTTCTTTCTCTGGATGTGGATAGCATTTTCCATCATGAGTCTTTTAGAATTGTCTTAGATCATTGAATTGCTGAGAAGCACAACGTCTATCAAAGTTGGTCGCCACACGATATTGCTGTTACTGTGTACAATGTTCTCCTGGTTCTGCTTATTTCACTCACTTCACTCAGCATCAGTTCATGTAAGTCTTTCCAGGTTTTTCTGAAATCTGCCTGCTCATCATTTCTTATAGAACAATAGTATTCCATTACATCCATATACCACAACTTGATTGCCATCTCTCCAATTTCCAATCCTTTGCCACCACAAAAAGAGCTGCTATAAATATTTTTGTATGCATTGGTCCTTTTCCCTTTTGGACTCTTTTCTTAAGAACAGGCTTGATGGATGGGGTAGATAGGGAAGATGGGGAGTTGGTGAAGTCAAAATTTATCTCTTTAAAATTACTACCCATTGGTTCTGGGGCCAACCCAAAGGACATTATCTTTCAGTGTTTCTTCCACTTGAGAGCATTCAAGTACTACCTCCTTAGTTTCTTGTTTATTTTTTGGTTGGATTTATCGAGTTCTGAGAGGGACAGTTGAAATCCCCCACTAGAAAATTTTTGCTATTTCTTCCTATAACTCACTTGACTTCTCGTTTACAAATTTGGATGCTATACCACTTGGTGCATATATGTTTAGTATTGATATAGCTTCTTTGTCTATGGTACCTTTTGGCAAGGTGTAGTTTTCTTCCTTATTTTTTTAAATTAGGTCTATTTTTGCTTTTGCTTTGAGATCAGAATTGCTACCCCTGCTTTTTTTATTTTCATTTTTTTTAACTTCAGCTGAAGAATAATAGATTCCCCTCTGTCCCTTACCTCAACTTTCTGTTTAAAATGTGTTTCTTGTAAACAACATACTGTACGATTCTGTTTTTTTTTTTTATTCACTCTGCTATCAACTTTCATTTTATGGGAGAGCTCATTCCATTCACATTTGCAGTTATAATTACTACCTGTGTATTTCCCTCCATCCTATTATTCCTCCTGTTTGTCCTCTCTCTCCTTTTGCCCTTTCCCTCCACACTGGTGTTTTGCTTCTGTCTACCACCTCCCCTGATCTGCCCTCCCTTCTGTCAGTCCTCCCTCCCCCCACACTTTTATTTGATCTCCTCCCCTTCTACTTCTCTGCCAGGTAAGATGGATTTTCAACTGATTGTGGATATGATTCCCTCTTTGAGCCAACACTGATGACAGTATTGTTCAAGCAATGCTAGTTGCCCACCCTCCCATCCTCTTGTTCACTGTAATAGGTCTTTTGTGCCTCTTCACATGAAGTAATTTACCCCATTCTACCTCTCCCTTCCTTCTGCACCCTTTGTACTCTTCTTTCTCATTGCTTAGTTTTTTTTTAATGTCACTCCCTCAAATTCATATTATAACCATACCCTCTGTCTATGTATATTCCTTCTAGCTGTACCATTAGTGATACAAATTTTTTAAAGAATTACAAATATCATCTTCCAATCTAGGGATATAAATAGTTTATTTCTCTTGAATCTCTTGTATTTCCTTTTCTTTTTTTACCTATTCATGCTTCTTGGGTCTTGATATTGGAGATCAAACTTTTGGTTTAGCTGTGGTTTTCTCCTTACAAAAGCTTAAAATGCTTCTATTTCATTGAATGACCATGTTTCCCCTTGATGTGTTGACCTTAATTTTGCTGGGTAAGTGATTCTTGGTTATAGTTGTAGCTCCTTTTACTTCTAGAATATGATGTTCTATGACTGCCAGTCCTTTAATGTTGCAGCTGTCCAGTCCTGTGTAATTCTGATTGCAACTTTCCAATATTTGAATTTTTTATTCTGGCCACTTGCAGTATTTTTTCCTTGACATGATAGTTCTGAAATTTGGCTGTAATGATCCTTGCAGTTTTTATCTTGGGATTTCTTTCCTGACGTGGGCAGTGGATTCTTTCAATGCTTAGTTTGCCCTCTGGTTCCAGGACATCATGGCAGTTTTCCTTGATAATTTCTTGAAAGATGCTGTCCAGGTTCTTCTTTTGACTATGGCTTTCAGGTAGTTGTATCAGTAAGGCAAGATTCATGACCTTGAGGATGACCATGAACAAGCCAGAATGGTTTGGAATTGCAAAGTATGAAAAACTCTCTATGTAGAAGGCAGAGAAAGTATAACATTTATTTAGACTCCAGAGGATAAAATCCCAAGACCAATAACCCCAATTTGATTATAGTATAATTATATTCCAAAACCAGTAAGCACACCTCAATGTAGCAACAAGGAAGTTATAATACAGTATTATAGCAAGGAACCAAGTCATCCTGTAACCTTCCCTCCCGCCCCCACTAGGGCCTTCCTGTAAACAATCACTCATGCATCCTAATTCTGTACTTGGCACTCTCTTCTGCAGCTCTGCTCATTCTGGCTCCCTCAATGTCTGCTCGGCAGTGCCCTCTCAATGTTCGCTGCCTCAATGTCTTCTTCTCAGTTCTGCAGTTCTTAGTTCTGTCTCCCTTCAATTCCGGTTCTCTCACATTCTGGGCTCTCCTTAGTCCTAGCTGGAGCATCTGATTGGCTAGAACTCAGGTGTTTCATTGGCTGAATTCATGATTAACTAGAACTCAGTGCATATAGCATTGGCTCTGGTCTTGGCAACTCCTCTTAAGGCCCTGAGGGCTTCATGCCCAAATTGACTTAGTACCAGATAAGTAGAGGCTTTAGGCCTACTTAGAAACAAAGATATAATCAAGCTTTCCCACCTAGCCCCACCTGAGACCTAATGAATGGGTGGGAAAGATCTTTGATCCCATTAATACTATAGTATCCAGTGATTCTGATATTATTACTCTTGAATCTATTTTCCAGGTTAGTTGTTTTCCCCATGAGGTATTTTACATTTTCTTCTATTTTGTTTTCATTTTTTTTGAATTTGTTTGATTAATTCTTGATGTCTCATAGAGTCATGAACTTCTACTTGCCCAATTCTACCTTTTATAGAGCCATTTTCCTCCATTAGCTTTTGTACTTTATTTTCCATTTGACCAATTGTATTCTTTAAAGAGTTGTTTCCTTCAGTTGATTTTTGTGTCTCCTTTTCCATTTGCCCAATTCTACTTTTTAAGCTGTTGCCTTTTTTTCATAATTCTCTTGTATCACTCTTATTTTTCCCCCAATTTTTCTTCTACCTCTCTTATATGATTTTTAAGCTCCTTTTTGAGCTCTCCATGAGTTCTTTCTGGCTTGAGACCACTTCCTGTTTTTCTTTGGGGTTTTGTTCATAGGCATTTTGAAATTATTCTGAGTTTGTGTCTTGATCTTCCCTGTCACAGCAATAACTTTCTATGGTCAGATTCTGTTTTTTTTTTTTCCTGATCTTTTTTTGGCCTTTTTCTTTTCTTTTAAATTAGAACTCTTTTTGCTGAGTGGAAGGGACACTATTTTAGCCTTCTTGTGCCAGGTGCTGCAGATATGTTAGCTGTTTACCTGGTATGGTGCTGATGTTGCCCTGAGGGCCCAGGGGGACCCTCAGGTCTGGTGGTGTGCTGATGGGTTGGGGTGAAGGGTGGTTGGCACTGCTGGAACCTGTAGGGATCTGGCATCTTACCTATTGCTGAACTGGGGTCCTAGTGGTGGTATCTGGTGTGTGCTGAGGCCTGGGGTGTGCTTTTGTGATTCCCCAGGGTTTTACTGAAGCATGTGGAGGTTTGGCTGCTAGAGGTTGCCTGTTTGCCCAGGGCTATGCTGAAACACATGGCCCAGTGCTGGTAGCTGCCTGTTTGTTTAGTTGCCATCTACTTATTTGCCTGGGGCTATGCTGAAGCATGTGGCGCTTCTCAGAGCTGAAATCTGCCAGTTCCCCTGGCTGTGATAAGGTACATGGGAGGTCCTGGTATTGGAGTTTGCCTGCTTCACTGCCCTGGGGCTCAGGATCTACTGTTGGCTTGTTGATGTGGGCCTTGCTGCTGGCTTGCTGGGATGCTTCCTGTCCTGGACTTCACTCCACTTTTACATTTCCTGCCCATCTTCCAAATTTGCTGGGCTGAAAGATTGTTTCAACCCACCTTTTTGCTGGTTCTATTGTTCCAGGATTTGTTTTGGGGTGTTTTTAAGCCCCAGTGTGGTGGAGGAGGCAACACCAGGACCCCACACATGCCTTAGCATAGCCATGGAAACCAGCAGATACCTAGAAAAAGAAAGGTAAAATAAATTATACTTCAATTTGAGATGAGTTCATCAGGTTTCTCTCTCGAGGTAGATAGTATTTTTCTTCATAAATCCTTTGGAATTGTGTTGGATCATTGTATTGATCCAAGTAGCTAAGTCTATCACAGTTGGTCATTATTATGATATTGCTATCACTGTGAACAATGATCTCCTGATTCTGCTTCCTTCACTCTGTAACAATTCAGACAGGACTTTGGGGGTTTTCTGAAACCGTTGCTCTCATCATTTCTTAGACTACAATAGTATTCCATTACAATCATATATTGCAATTTTTTCAGCCATTCCCCAATTGATGGGCAATTCTTTGCTACCACTAAAATAACTACTACATGGATTTTTGTACATATAGGTCCTTTTTCTTTTTTCTTTGATCTCTTTGCTATTTTCCATCATTTTTCAGTCACCTCTGACTCTGTGTGACCCCCATTTGGGGTTTTTCTTGACAAAGATACTGGAGTGGTTTGCCATTTTCTTCTCCAGCTCATTTTACAGATGAGGAAACTGAAGCATACAGGGTAAAGTGACTTGCCCAGGGTCACATAGTTAATGTGTCTGAGGTCAGATTTGAACTCAGGAAGGTCAGTCTTCTTTGCTCCAGGCCTAGCACTCTATCTGTTGCACCATACAGCTGCCCCCGTGCCACCTAACTTCCTCTAGTTTAGAGACACATTCCCAGTAATGTTATTTCTGGGTCAAACAGTAGGCAAATGGTTTTGAAGAACTTCAGAAGGCAGGGAATACGCTTTATTTTTTCCCATTGGCTTTTACGCTGCTAATTGCCTTCAAGCAGATGTAGTCCAGCAGGAAGAACTTAGAATGAGAATGTATGGTTTTAAATCCTGTCTCTGCCATTTAATTCTAGTGTGACTTTGGGCAATCACTTCACCTTCATAGATGTCAGTTTCCTCATCTGTAAAATTGTGGAGCTGGGCTAAATTACCTCTAACATCCATCAGTTTCAACCCTGATACACCAAGATCCCACACTGGGTTTTTTTTTGTTGTTTAAGGCACCATTTTTCCTGACATTCTTCTCATCCCATAGCAGAAACTGCTCAGAGAGAATACCAATGTATTGCACCACAGTTGCTTTTGGAAGATCTTTGAAGGAGTGCCGTATTTACCCTCACCATGTGCGTATCTGATAAAGCCTGAATTGATAAAATGCTTCACAAATTCTGTATTATCCCCAAAGCAGTCCTCTAAGGTACTTCATACTCCTAGTTAAAAATCAGCCATGGATACAAGTCTAAGGTAAAATCAGAGGGAAAGTTTCAAAAACAAGGGGATAACAAATAAATCTTGTGAACACAGCATATGCTTCTCAACCCAGGGCCACATGGCCTTAAATTTCAGCTGTGACTACTTGGCACCAAACAAATTTAGTCAAAATTTCAGATGTTTCTAAAGATCTTAATGTTTGTTATTATTTTGACAAAACACAGTGTTTATTTTTCAGATGCTTGTGTGTGGGGAGATTGAATCTCTGCCCCATCTCCAAGTAATACCTGTGCCAGATACTTGAGTCCCCCTTGGTTCTAAATTGACTTGATATTTTATAAATGACCCACAGGACATCACCAGGTTTCTTCAACTGATAACAATACACTTTTTCTGCAACATCACCCCCTTTTATCCAATGGCTTTCAAGGGCTTCTAAATTGATCGAAGACTTTTTGCACTTAGTCTAAATCCTATGATAGATCTTTTTCAATGAAGATGTCTAGGATAAGTGAAAAGAAGTAGCAACACCACAGTGGGAAATAAAATTATAGGATTTACTACTACAAGAGTTAAGAAAGGATGAAAATCATGGTTTCAGGTGAGGTTTAGATAAATTCATGGATGATAACATCATAATATAATATTAAAGGAAACCAGTAATGTTTTGACAGTGTTCCTAACTTTTAAGGTTGATGTCAAGGAAAACTAATATGCCCACCCATAAGATGTCAGGGTGATAAAGAGAAAAGGGGATTAGATGTGAAATCAAAGTACCCATGTTTTAAACTTGGCTTTCCCACTTACTATTTGTGTGACCTTGGGCAATTTCTTAACCTATATGGGCCTCAGGTTCATCTATAAAATGAAAGGGTTGATATAGATGACCGCAAATGACCCTTACATCCCTTAATGACCCGATCAGACACAGATTTCTGTGTTACAGAGTCCATGTATCTGAGTAAATGTTTAGATTTAGACCATAAAATACTAGAACTTTAGTGAAATAGATTTAAACCTTCAAGTATTAGATTTTTCATAAAGGCCATTTGAGTTCATCTAGTCTTACCACCCTACCTTCATAAGTTAGTGGTCTTAGCCCATTTTAAACTTCTTAGGATACTGGGAGTTTATATATACATATACATATGCATATATTTTTATCTTAGTCACTCTTTTGTCCTACCTTGGTTAGCTTTCCAGATCAGATATCAGTGGATTTTGGGACTATATAAACGTTTATGACTACATGAACTAAGATCTGTTCAGACAAACAATGGATATTGGGCTAAAAGTGAAAAATACTAACATTACAAAGAGAAGTAATTTCACCACAGAGAAAAACTAGGAGAAGAGCCATTTCCAGTTTATGTCTTCACATGAATCCTTAAGGTGCAGATCATCATCATGATGCCTCTGTTTGAGTCTTCCAGCTTGGAATGATCTCCTCCATATTTTCTGTCTATCCAAATCTCACTATTCTTTCAAGTTAAAGCTCAAATCAAGACCCTTCTATGAAACCTTCTCTAACCACTTCAGCCCACTCTGGTCTCCCCCTTCCTCTCTTAAAGACTGTGCCACAGATTTTAGTATTGAAATATATTGTTTATTTTTCCAACTTTCTCATGACTCACAAGCGTGTGTATACATTCATATATAATACATATATGTATGGATATACATACAAATGCACATAAATGCATGAATTTTTAATTATTTCTCCCACTGGATAACTTTCTTGAAGATGAAGGAAGCCTTGTATTAGGCTCATAGTAGGTACTCAATAAATGTTTGTTGACTGATTTAAATATAGATCAATTTTCCTCTTCCTGCTATGCAAGATATAACATGTCTTTGTAGGTTCATGACAGAAGACCCTCCCTCTGACTGTCACATGTACTGGGGAAGAACTTTAATAAACATTTATTAAAAGTCTAGAACATGAAAAACACTGTTCTGGGTCTTAGGCTAGAAAGACAACAACAAAAACAGCCCCTGCTCTCAGGAAACTCACATTTTACTGCAGGAGGATGGAGTGGACGAGTAGAAGGTGCACAAATTTAAAAAAAAGAAAGATAAACTGAGGAAAGACAGAATACTAATGATTGGGCTGGGACCCTGAGGGAAGGCTTTGTGTAGAAAGTTAGCAAAAGCTATTAGTGAGGTTCAGATGGGGGTGAGTATGGGAGGGGGTGGTTGGGTGGTGGTGCATTTAGACACTTTGGTATGGGGGATGGTACAGAGATAGGGAACGGAATACCTAATTATCCTACCCCTTTTTTGTAATCCCATATAGGGCTGAAGACTCATCATCACTCAATATGTGTTCTTCAAGGTAGAGACTACCTGAATCAACACTTAGTGGAAACCTAGCAACATCTCTTCCCGCCCCCCACCTCCACCTTTTCAATTTGAATCCTCCAGCACTAAGCCTTTAAAACAAACTTACTTTGCCTTCTCCAACCAAGGCAGCTCAGACTATGATTCTCTCTGATCTTTAGGATCATAAGATCATGGACTTAGTGCTGAAAGGGACTTTAGATGCCCTCTAGTACAACTTTCGCATTTTACAAGGGAAGGGATTGAGTCCTGGGACTGACCTCTAAGTGACTCATCCAAGAACAGACAGCTAATTAATATGTGAAGGGGAATTTGAATCAAGCTCTTTCTGACTCTAAATCTAATGCATTATTCGTTATGGCAGGCATTAAAGACACAGAAACCCCACTTAGAACCATAGACTTAAAACTGGAAGGGAGGAAACTAGGAGGTTAGCTACTTCAAACTTCTATATTTTGCTGATTAGAAAACTGAGACCAAGAGGTTGTATTTTGCTCAAGATCGTAGAGATGTTAAGTGATATAGCTGGGATGTGAGGCCAGGTATTCTGACTACAAACTGAACACTTGCTCCTTCCACCCCCAAAAATCTGTAATGGATTCAAATAGATGATTTCTGTTCTTTCCCCCATGCTGACCAATAGGAAAACAGCCATTTCTATCAGGGGGCCAAAAAAATCTGTTTTCAAGGATAGTCTTGTCTAGCTATTCTCAAAACAACTTAAAGGAAACAATTTCAGTCACAAAAGTCCTGTAGATCATTCTACTGTTGGGACCAAATGATGCGCCAGGAAAAAAGTTTAAAATTCTTTCGATAATATGAATTAATTATTCAGACCCCTTCCTGGGGGATAAATTGTTAATAACAAATTGAAAGGAATTGGACCAGAATCAGGGGTTTTGAATAGAGGAAGGGGGAAGAGATAGTTAAGATCATTGGTACTACTAGTGATATATTATAGGAGATAGGGTTGGAAAGAGGTTCCATTTTTCCTAACTTAGAATCAGTTAATCACGAGATATTTAATAAGTGCTACCCCTCACTCAAATCAAAGTCAACTGCAATCCATGTTACCATTTCCCTGATGCCATGGATCTCTTTGAAAAGAAAGGACAAACACAACCTGTGAATAGACCATGCTGACTGAATGGGGACCCAGCTAGATCTTTCTTTTTTTCTTCCTTTCTTTCCTGTCTTTCATTTTTTCTTCCTTCCTTCCTTTCTCTTTCTTTCTTTCTTTCTTTCTTCCTTTCTTTCTCTCTCTCTTTCTTTTTTTTCTTTCTTTCTTTCCTTCCTTTCTTCCTCCCTCCCTCCTTTCTTTTCCTTCTTTCTTTCTTTCTGTCTGTCCGTCTTTCATTTCATAGATACAGGCAGCTCCTGGAAATAATTCCCTCTGCCCTAGCAGATTGGAACCTTCTTTGTAGTTATAGTCTTAGAAAGTTGCTCAAGGACACTGAGAGCTTAAGCCTCTTGCCCTGGGTCACAGAGCCAGTATGTGTTAGAAAGAAGACTTGATGTCTTTCTGACTCTCATGTTAGGTGATAGAATCATTTATTCTGTGTTTATTTAGAGTGCAGAATTAAGACCAGTCAGTTCCAGGTAGATACATTTTAGCTCACTGTAAGGATGAATTTTTGACAACTAAACCTGTTCTAAAATGGAATGGGCTGACTTGGGTGATAGAAAACTCTGTGTCACTGCCCAAGAAGAAAATCAGAGAGTTTACAATGGGAAGGAAACTAAAAGGCTATGTAATCTAACTTCTACATTTTTCAGATGAAGAAACTTACTTCCAGAGAGTTGAAGAAACTTGTCTGTCTCTGTCTGTCTGTCTGTCTGTCTGTCTCTCTCTCTCTCTCTGTCTCTATCTGTTTGTCTGTCTCTCTCTCTCTCTCTCTCTCTCTCTCTCTCTCTCTCTCTCTCTGTCTCTCTCTCTCTCTTTCTCCCAGTTCACTCTGAAGCTCATAGATTGGACCACAATAAGTCCCTGCTCAAACTCCACTTAATGGCTGTATTTTGGGGCCCTCCTGGCTTAAAGTGAATGTCAATGTTAACTGTTTCTCTTTGGAACAGCAACCCTGAGGGTTTTCCCCTTCAAGCTTGATTTTCTCTTTTTTCTAATTAAAGGGATCCTCTCTTGATTCACTTCTTAAAGAGGCCTATTCACTGAATTGGTATTACCTCACTCTAAGTGAGTACCTGAAAAGGCCTTAGCCTAAAAGGGCCTGGGCCTCCCATTGCATCCTGGGCCATCTCTGGTCATCCTGATGAATATCGGGTCACTGGATCCAGATGGCTCTGAAGGAGAAAGTGAGGCTGGTGACCTTGCACAGCCCTCCCTCACTCAAATCAAAGTCAACTGCAAGTCATGTCATCATTTCTCTGATGCCATGGTCCTCTTCAAGAATGAAGGACAAACACACAATAAGTGCCTACTATGTTTTAGACGTTGTGCTAGTCCCAGGTCTCAAGGAGCTCACAGTCTAGTGGGAGAGACAAGATGCAAATAACTATGTACAAATAAGTTATATACAGGATAGATTGGAGGTAATCTCAGAGAGAAGAAATTAGCATTAGTGGCTATAAGAAAGGGCTTCTTATTGACAGGATTTTATCTGGGACATGAAGGAAGCAAGAGTTTTAAAGGTCAAGGTAGGGTAGGAACGGTACCTGGTCAAGAGAAGGAAACATATGTAGTGTTCTAAGGAGTTGAATAGGTCTTAAAACAAGACCAGGTTGCCTAGGGTTGAGGGGGAAGAGAGAGGAGCTGGAGGAGTGGCACTAAACTTGGATGGTAGAAGAGGATAGCTTAGATGTGAGGCCATGAGAGCAGCAGTAGTGTAGAAACTAAAATGTAAACCAGAGAATGAAGGCCCAGAGGTAAGCTGATGTAAAAGATAATGTTATCAAATAAAAAAAAAACAAGCATCAAAGGATCATAGCTTTAGAGACTGGAGGCATTGACATATTGACCAGAACAATTCTTTGTCTCTGCATTTGTTGTGATCTTTTACTCTCACTATATAACCTAGTCCACTTCCTTTTCTAAATATACTTGTCCTTGATAGTGCCTTTTATGCCACATTCCCCATGAAAGTCATCACTGATAATGTGCTGTAGTCTATTTACAATCACTCATTTCCTTTGGGTTACTCATATATTTGATTCTTTCAAAATCATAATGTTCTATGACTCATAGCTATAAATATTGGTGTTAAAGAGATGAGCTCTTCAGCAATGATTAGATTATATTCATTGAAAGCATTGTGTAATATTGGGAAATCATTGAAAGCATTTGGCAATAGGTTTGTCTGAAATGCTGACTATGGAGACACTAACATTAATAAACAAAATCGCTTCTCTTGAATGAAAAAGCCTCTCTCTCATCTTTCAACTACTGAATACGCAGATTCATGTCCTTTAAATATAGAGAGATACAGTGGATCATGTTACCCACCCTTTTTGCGGTAGAACAGATCTAAGAATATAGATTTTTCTCAGCATTTTTGTCCAACCCACTTCAATACAAAGTTGTGTGAGCATTCTCTGCCTTGTATTTTTTGGGTAGAAGCAATGTCCCAATTCCTATTGCAAACCTCTCAAATGTGTTGCTTCTAGTTCACCTTCAACTTCACTGAATTTCTAGTAACTAGCACAGTGCTGTATGTGCAGTAGGTGATCTTTCGGTATTTATTGGTTTTAGATGATGATGATGATATGAAGATGATGTTATTTGTAGATAAGCAGATTGACATAGTAGAAAAAGCATCAGATTTGGAGTCAGAAGATATGGGTTTAAATCCCAGTTATATCACTAACCTGTATGGCTTTTGGGCAAATCACTTAACATTTCTGAGACTCAGTCTTCTCATTGGTAAAAGGAGGGCATTAAACGAGATGGTCTCTAAGATTCTTTCCATCTGTGATCCTGAGGTGTGTAAACCCAAGATTTATGAATAGGATTGTTGGAAACGTCTCAAATGGGTAGAGGCTAATATATACTTGTCAGCACACCAATCAACCAATAAACAAATATTTGGAGGGCATTTACTACATGTCTAGCCCTGTTCTAGATTTTGCGGGGAAAGCAGTAGAAGCATAATATGTAGTCCTTGCCTTCAAGGAGCTTGCAGTCTTGTTGGGTGAAATGAAACTAATAATAATAATAATAATTAATAACAATAGTAACCACAACAAAGACCATGACAATTTCTCCCCAGGGCTTTTTATCCTCTCTTATTTGTGGCTTTCATTAGGAACATACTTTGCTCCAGCATCATTAGGCATTCTGACCATTCAAAATGTATCTGGTGAGATGGCTATTACTATTTTTTTTAGCAACAAATTGATAGAAATAAGCTCAGCTGTAAAATGCTTCTGAGATTAGCAATCAATAAGCATTTAATAAATACCTACTATACACTAGGCACTGTGCTAATTGCTGGGGTTAAAAAGAAAGGCAAAAGACTGTCCCTGCTTTCAGGGATCTCACAGTCTAAGGGGGAGACAATATACAAACTATATGCAAACCTGTTATAGATAGGATCAATCCTAGGTCGTCTCAGAGGGAAGGTGAGATGGTTATAGGAGGATAGGAAAGATTTCTTGTAGAACAGACCGGCACAATATATGGCTCCTGGGCAGCTTACTATCTCCCAAAGGATTTTGGGCGGTCTGTGAAAAATGTGAAGCATGTAAAACAAAGTAAAGATGTAATGAGTTCTTTGTTCACACCTTGCTTAACTCACCTTCCACTAGTCACCACTGTGCCATCATGTAGTTTGGTGGAGGGGTTGCCACTGCATGGGCTCTCCTGTTCGTTACTCGACCTGCAGCAACTAACCACCTTCAGTTTCTCTCTAGTCTGAGAAGAGGAAGAGTAAAATCTTTTTGCTGTGTTTTTGGTCATTTACTGGCCTTGAATAGGGACAAAGTGAATGCAGCCATGTGCCAAGGCAGCTGATGCCACCTATGTGATGAGCAACAACAATGGGAAGGCGTCTTCCCCTCCTTCTCTGTGTAACCACCCTCCAAGTTATATGGGTGTCTGGCACTCTCTCCAAAATCAGACACTTGGTTCAGTATTTTTTTTATGTGAGCAGCTGCTGTGGAGATTTTTTAGTTCCAGTATTATAGTTTTGGGGGTGACTTTGTAAAATGGGTGCTAAAAAGAAATGGAAGATCAAATCAGAACATAAAACCTTTAATCCAGAATGGACAAATAGATACTTGCTTACTTACACGAGAGACAAAATATTATTCCTTGTTTGCTAAGTAATAGCTCTTCTGAAGGAATACAATCTTCACCACTATTTTGAATAAAAAATACCCTGACTTAGCAAATTGGACACAAATGAAAAACAAACTAAAGCCTCCATATTGTTGAAAAATCTCATCAGGGAACAACGGTTTTTCAAGAAAGTAGAGTTACAGAAAATGAGGCAGTTAGTAAGGTTAGTTTTCAGACTTCTAAAGAAATCAATTTCAAATATAATTCCAGAGTGCAATAAACTAATGACTGACAAGAAGCATAATATCTCCCATTAACTAAATGTAAACAGTAAGAAAACTTGAAAAATGTATTAAAACTTGTACCTCTTAGCAAAGTAATTTTTTAACATTAATGTGATTTTATGATGAATAAAAATCTTAAGTAATAAGTGTAATTAATGGGTATTAATCAAAATTTTCCTTTTTTAATATGCTTCATTTGCAAAATAGTTTAATAATTAATTATACCTTTACTTAGAAGTGAGCTGCTAAAAACCTATCTGCAGCCTGAAAAAGTTTAGCCTATTTTAATTTGGGCCTCTACCTACTGCAGGCTGTGTAGGTCTGTTGTAGAAGGTGTAACTTTAGGTGAGACTTGAAAGGAGCCAAGGAAACTAGGAGGCAGAGATGAAGAGGCAGAAAGTCTTAGGGGATAGTCAGTGAAAACAGTCTTCCTCACAGAGGAAAAATGCATAGAGGAGAATAAGGTAAATGTAGAGGAAAGAAGGAAGTCAGGTTACTAAGGGCTTTGAAAGCCGAACAGAGAATTGTTTATTTGATACTGAAGATAATAGGGAATGTTTTTTTTTAATGAATGTGGATATGATACGGTCAGACTTTCATTTTGGAAAGTCAGTTTGATAGCTGAAAAGTTGATGAATTTGGATAGATGGGGGAAAAAGAGGAGGAGGAATTCCAGGAAAGGAGATTCATATGATCTCTCCTGCCGTGATTTGATAGACATCTATAAAATATTTGTGAGATTAATCAGTCAGGTAACAAGCATTTCTTAAGCACCTGATTATGTGCCATGCACTGTGCTATTGACTTCAGTTAACTATCCAAACTTAATTGTATTTTGTTGTTGCTATTTACTCATTTCAATAGGATTATACTCTCCGTGACCCCATCTGGGGTTTGCTTGGCAAAGACACCGGAGTACTTTGCCATTTCCTTCTCCAGTTTATTTTATAGATGAGGAAACTGAGGGAAACAGGGTTAAGTGAGTAGCTTAAGGTCACACAGCTAGTGTCTAGTGTCTAATTAGACCTATAAATGGGGCATTTACCAAGGTAATATAATTGGTACAGTTAATACAAACACCAGTCCTCCCTTTGCCAAAGACTGTAATGTACTTTCCAAGAAGTACACATGGAATGTGTGTATGTGTGTGTGTGTGTGTATGTATGTGTGTGTGTGTTATTAGAACCATTAAAGAATATTTCAAAATATATATCTTTTGTTTTTATTAACAATTTGTCATATTGAACATTGCCATAACTAATTAATTAATTTTTCCTTTGATTAATGCTTCTTTAGAAGCATTTAGGTTCAGACAGCACATATAGCAAGGTTATAACAGTGCCTACAAATCCTCAGTAGAACTCAAGATGTTCTATTTAGATATGGTGTAGCTCTTTTCCTGAGCTCTTTGTGGAACCATGAATCTGTATCTAGTTTGTCCTTGGCTCCCATTTCAGACATTGCCACCAGCTGCTGCTGTCCTGGAATGCTGCTAGGACATTTGATGCAAAATGCAATTCCTCTGGCTCTCTGAAACAAATAAGGTCTTTCTTCAGGCAAAGGAGTTAGGGGTGAGGGAGACCAATATGAAGGCTGTGGCCTGGGGTCCCCCCCCAATCAATTCCTTTTTAGTGTGGGCTACCCAGAATACTTATTTCTCTTCACTAATAGACACTTGAAATCTAATTCCAAGTAACTCTAAGGTTTTTAGAGGCCCCAGAGGATATGCCTGAGTCTCTCAGCCAATCAGAATAGACTTCCTATTGACCTAGGGAGGTATTCAGGCCTTGTTTACACCTAGGTGATAATGGAGACTCCTCCTCTTCTGATATCAGTAGGTTGCATTTTATCACTAATTAAAATGGGGTTATTGTGTAGTCTGAACTCCCTGTCCCCCTTAAAATAGAATAATTGGAACTTAGAGCTGGAAAGGACCTTAGAAATAATTTAGTCCAACCTCATTTTCAAGATGAAGAATTATGATTCAATAATAAGAAACATTCTGCCCAACATCACCTTGTCTGTTAATGGTGGTGCCTGGACTAAAACCCAATCTCTTTGACTACCTATTCAGTGTCATTTCTATGACACAACTTAGGATAATAGGGATGCTTCTGAGAGGAAATACATGTCCCCAATAATTCTGTTGGCTTAAAGTCCGTGCAAAAGGAATCAGAGAAATGTCTCTTTCTGTGTGTCTTTGGATTGTGGGGATTTGCTTGTGAATGTGTGTGTGTTTGTGTGTGTGTGTGTGTGTGTGTGTGTGTGTGTGTGTGCACATGCACGCATGTGTGGATGTGTATATTAACATTGCTTGACTTGATGCTCAGACAAGTACATGGTACTTGTGATTTTATGAAGCTTGGTTCTTTTCCTCAAAAAAGTGTGTCTTCCATGGAGGAACTCCTATTCCAGATGAAATATAACTGTCAGTTATGTATTGCTTTCAAGTTTACAAAGCACTTCATATACATTATTTCATTTTGGTGAATGAATGAATGAAAAACATTTAACAACTTATTCTATGTCAAGCACTGTGTTGAACCTCACAATAACTCTGTGAGATAACTACTACAAATATCACGTTTTTATAGATGATAAAATTGAGCCTGAGAGGTTGAATGACTTACCCATTGTCACATAGTTAGTAAGGGTCAGAGGCAGGACTGGAACCCAAGTCTTCCTGACTTAAGCTCAGCATTCTAGACATCCCAAAATGCTACCTCTTTGGCTTAGCAGGAAGATACACCCTGTTAATGAATAGACAATTTTCTAGTTCACTAATCATACTTCTTGAAGACATCAGTGAGCTGAAATTTTAAAGTAGACCTAATAACTATGGTTTTAAGAATGCTGCAAAGATGGTGTTTTACTATACACTTTAAACAGGGCCATCCTGAAATTGCAGACATAGCTAGAAATAGTCAGCCCAATAAATATGATTTAAGGGATAAGCTGTGGCAAAAGGAACATAGTCAGTGTATTTTTTAAAAGTGAGTTTCATTCAAAACGGATGTGAAATATGCATGTACTGCATAAAAAGCTTTGTGCTAAGCTCTGAGGCTACAAATAGAGAAGCAACTGGGGGAGATAACTCTTAGGCTTCCATACAGAGCTGTGAGTCAGACTGAAAAGTCCTATGGTCCTTAAAGTACATCGGTAAAGCAGATGTTAATGTTTCTTCTTCTATGCCATTTCCACTGATAAAATCATGTTGGTTTCTGATACTGAACTATTTGAAAGTACTGAGGACTTTAGTGGCACCAGAAGTTTCCTTTCTGGGTTTTGGGTAGCTAGGAACAGTTGCAGGGTTCATTTCCTCAGGGGTTGATTTTCAGAATGATGACTGAGGGCAGTGGGCTGGAAACAATCTATTCCCAGTGTTCTTTGGTTCAGAGTCCCGGACTGTTTCGCTCAGGGTCTAAAGAGAGATGGTAGTAAAGGAGGTGGTGATGGTGGTGGTGGTTATGGTAGTGGTGGTGGTGATGGTGGTGGTTATGGTAGTGGTGATTAGAGTTATCTGACTTGTGCTACCAGGAGGGTAAGACAAAAGGAGGTTGAGTTTTAAATTAGGGAAATGGAACCCTTGTGGGTAATGGTCATACCCAGGACATGACCACATCTATGTGTCACTAAGTTGAACATCCCTGACTCCTTCAACTGATCCTTGAATGGCATGGTCTCCAGTCCTTTCACCATCCTGGGTGACTTCCTCTGAACCTGCCTGGTATTCATCCAGTTTTAACTTAGCTGGACTATTCCTCTGAAGGCAGGGATAGTCTAAGGATTGCTCTTGCTTATGTTCTCAGTGGAGGAACAAGAATTAACTATATGAAACAATTAGAGAGCAATACAAGAGAGAAGATGTCAAATGCTAAATTGTGTTTTATAAACATTATGTGCTATTGGAGTTCAAAGGAGATAGGGACCCATGTAGGATAGGTTCTTTAGGGAAGACTTATTGGAGCAGGTGGAAATTTCCTGTGGAGTAGGCAAGACAGTCATAACAACCTTAGATCTAGAGTCAAAGCTCCTGCTTAAAATACTGGCTTCAACAGTTACTGCCTCTATGACCTTGGATAAGGTAATTAACCTATTTGGACCTTTATTTCCTCATCTGTGAAATGAGAGATTTGGACTGGATGACCTCTGAGAACTCTTCTAGTTCCAAATCTATAGCCCTGTTCATGTCTTTCTGCATTAGGTCTTGAAACCTATGCATTGCCTGCCACTCCCCT
Organism: Trichosurus vulpecula; assembly: GCF_011100635.1. Classification (NCBI taxonomy): domain Eukaryota; kingdom Metazoa; phylum Chordata; class Mammalia; order Diprotodontia; family Phalangeridae; genus Trichosurus; species Trichosurus vulpecula. The sequence continues at coordinate 310,425,052 of NC_050574.1, read as the reverse complement.
GCCAGGCCTAGGGCTCTGTCTCTGTTTCTTTGTCTCTGTTTCTGTTTCTCTTTGTTTCTCTCTGTCTCTTTATTTCTGTCCCCTCCCTCCCCTTTTTCTTTTTTTCTATCAGAAGGACAAGAAATCTCCCTTATTTTTCTCTTTACCATCTGCCTATATTTTCATCCTACAACAAAATTTTGAAAGTTCATTCTATTTGGGTTTAACCTTGACCAATGAGTTATTAACTTCCCTACAAAAAGCCTGTCCTATGGGAACATAGACAGATACTTAATCATGCCATGCTGGCAGCATAGACTCAGTTATTTAATGAGCCGGGTTGGTTTTAATTCATTCCCCTATGACTTTCCTCCAGCCATGTTTTGGATCAGCCCCCTGCTATCATGACTGATCTCCATGGAAGACTAAGTATTCTGTCTTCTATCCATAACCTTTGTGGTGCTGCTGCCTTCTAATACATGACCTTATAGCTCAGGGAAACATGATTTCTGGATTGATGGAAGAGACTGGATGAATCACATCTAATTCCTCCTACCAGGTTCTACCTGTTCTAACCCTTGACTTGATCCTTTTAGGAAGTGAGATGGGTGCATAACCAATGTCTTTGAGCTATAAGGGAATTTATAGATCACCTAGTCCATTTTATAGATTAGGAAAATAAAGCCCAGAAAACTCCCTCTAGGCAATAAGCACCAGTATAACCCTTTTTCAGAAGGATAGCCCTTCATATATTGAGTCCTGCCCTGCCTTCTCTTTTTGGGGGCTTTTTCTATGACCACTCAGCAGTTGCTATCCCATCCTGACATTTTTTTTTCTCTTTTCAAATCCCCCATTTCTAACGTGTTACGCAATGGTGGTTTGATTTTTTTTTCTATCAGTCCTACAATGAACCTGGATAAGAGAATCTGGGTTTAGATCTTGGCTTGCTACTTACTATGTGGGTGGCCTGGGGAAAGATCACTTCGACTTCTGGCCTCATTTTCCTCATTGGTATATAATCCATGGTCCCATACTCTAAAAACCAGAGGGTTGAGCTAAAGGACATCCAAGGCCCTCCAACACTAAACTTAGGATCCTGTGATTATGAGATGTAACTTTATCCTAAGGTATTAAGAATATAATGTCTATCCCCTCTCTGGAAAAAAAAGTCTGTAGAAGGCAATGCTTAAAACTCAAAGGAATACATTTCTAATGGGGAATTTTGAGACATCTATGAGGAAGACATTTTGGGGCAATGAGCCTTCCTAGTACTCTCACACTCACATTGTACCAATATGTGGTCACCTACTTCTTGAACCCCTAAGAGATGCCTTCACCTTTCATTTCTTAGCTGTGTTATTATTAGAATATCACAGGAGACAAAGTGATCAGTAATTATTTCCCTTAACTAGTGACGAAGGGATGGCCTATTGCATAAACATTCAATGAGTCTCAAACTTCTTTGCCCACGTGGCTAATAAAATGCATGCCCATCAGGATGTACAATGAGCCTGAGTGGTGGGGGAAGAATTCTTGCAGGGTCTGTGTTCTCATTAGGAACAATGGAGCTCCATGTAAGGACGCTTCCCCCTTAAAGGAACTGTGCCCACTAAGTGTGCACCTGGGAGGCTGTTCTGGTGTGCTGGAAGGTTTAATTTTCATCATGGGGATAAATCTATTTCCTTACCCCCATCCCCTCCCTTGTTGATCTGGGTAGTTTATTTAAACTCCCCTGTCTTACTTGCAAATCATCATCTCCCCATCCCCTGGTCCTATCAAACATGCTTATCTGGTTAGGAAGGCTAGACTGGCCAGGCCATAAAATTAAATGAAATTACTACAGAAGCTTGGGTGTTAGTGACAATGAGGTGAAGTTATAGCCCAGAGAATGGCAGGGGGAGTTTTATGGTACCCCATTGCCTATCTGCACAGCTATTATTCAAAGAGCTGCTATTTTCTTTGATGTCCGCTTTTAATATCTGCTTTTGCTTGCCTCAGGGTCTTCTTCCTGTTTCATGACATTGCTCTTCTTAGAATTATTGAATTTTTAGAGCTAGAAATGATCTTAGAAATCATGGAGCCAAATTTCATCATTTTACAATTGAGGAAACAAAATTTCAGACATGGGAAATGACTTACCTCAAGTCATATAGTGAGTTAATGATAACTCCAAGATAATTCAGACAACCTAATGCCCAGTCCAGTGATTTTTCATCATGACATGATACCTTGATGACAGTGATTTTCATAAGGTAAAAATGGAGGTATTCTAAGATATAACTTATGGAGGTTTAGAATCTGGACATGGTCAGGGAGTTGGTCTGAAATCCAGGAATGATAAACTCATGAGAGACCAATGTTCTACTTGGCTTGTGACTTGTAACAGTGAGATGGTAAGATCCCTGGGTTTAATCAGAAAACTTATGTTTGAATCCTCACTCTACCTCGCCACTACTTGTATGAGTTCAGCCAAGTTACATCAAACAATTTGGGCCTTGATTCTCTCATTGTAAAATAAAGGGACTGGATTCAATGACTTTTTTTTGTTGTTCAATTGTTTCAGTCACGTCAGGCTCTCTGTGACCCTATTGGGAGTTTTCTTGCCAAAGATACTGAAGTGGTTTGCCATTTCCTTTTCCAGCTCACTTTACAGATGAGACATACAGGGGTAAGTGTCTTGCCCAAGGTCGTAGAACTAGTATCTGAGGCCAGATTTAAACTCAGGAAGATGACTTTCCCTGACTCCAGGCCCAGCACTATATCCACTACACCACCTACTTGCTCTCAATGATTTCTCAAGACGTTTTTTAGCTTTCAGTCCTATGAATTAGTGCCATTTTCATATTAACCCTTTTCCTTACCTCTGATTCTCTTCGGCAGCAAATAATCCATTTTAAAAATATCTTCGCTCCTCATCTTTTACTATACTATATCAGGAAGGCAGAATTTACGATTTCAAAGAGAAACTCATATGTGCCTAAAAGGTCCGGAACCACAGGATATAAGGAATTCTCTAGGCAGAAGGCAGGAGAACCAAAGCATGTATTTACACTCCAAAGTAACAAGCCCACAAACCAGCATCCCCATTTTGATATTTTCATCAAAAGCTTCCAGGCCCAATAAGTCCACCTCACAAGGGTAACCAGGAGGCCACAGAGAAGCGAGATGGTATAAGGCAAAATCATATACATGCTTCCCCTCTACGGTAAGAAGATTACCCACTAGCCTCCAGTCAGCTCTGCTACCGGCAGCTCAGCTTCGGCTGTAGGCGTCTCTGGCTCCAACCGGAAAAGGAAGGGAGGATCTTCAAGCTGTCCTCTCCCCTCTTATAGAGTTTTTGACATCATCAAGTGCCACCTGAACGACCAGGGCTGATTGGTTCTTGACTTGACCCCTCCCCCTAGCGTAGACCAGGTTAACACACCTCTCTTCAGCCAGCCCCATGACTCATCACACAGGAAGTTCTCTGATTCCTGGCATGGTCGCTGGGCTTCCTGCCCCGGAAGAGCAAGCCCCAGTGCCCAGCGAGGCTCAATGAGGTAAGCTGAGTCATTCAAAGAAAACAAAGTCCATTCTGGTTACATATACAAATGTTGTTTCTTCTTAAAGGCACATGTCTTCCATAAAGCTTTCTCTGATCAGCTAGAATAGATAGATAGATAGATAGATAGATAGAAGTTATAATTATCTAATCTAAAATTCAATTCAATTCAACAAATGCAGAGAAGTTGGATCAAGTTCCTAATAAAATTAGGGAGTTTTCCTAACAACCTCATAACAGAACGTAAAAGAGAAACCTAAATAATCTGCTAACAAAGTGGTAAGGATTTTGCTAAACAACCTGATAAAATGATTTGATACTGGCCGTTAGCAGAAGGCACTTATGGGACAAAGGGAAGTTCTTGTGAATGATCAGTTAAGGATCAAACCTGTCTCTGCTAGTCTTCATTTTTTTAATAGTATACTTCCCCAAGTACATGTCCAGACAATTTTTAGCATTCATTTGTTCAAGATTTTGAGTTCCAAATTTTTCTCCCTCCCTCCCCTTCTCTTTTCTAAAACTGGTAGGCAATTTGATATGGATTATACATGCGCTACCATGTAAAACATATTTCCATATTAGTCATAGTTGTGAAAGAAGAAACAGATCAAAAGGAAATAAACCATGAAAAAGAATAAAGTAAGTGAAAAATATACTTTGATCTTCATTCAGAGTTGCATCAGTTATTTATTTGTACGTGGATAGCATCGTCCTTCTTGAGTTCTTTGCACTTGTATTGGATCATTGTGCTACTGAGAAGAGCTGAGTCATTCATAGTTGATCATCACATACTATTGCTTATACTGTGGACTATGTTTTCCTGGTCCTACTCATTTCTTTTCTTTTCTTTTCAAGTTGAACTTTTTTTAAATTAAATTCCCTTTTTCCCTTTTTATTTATTTATTTATTTTTAGTTTTCAACATTCACATCCATAAGTTTTAAATTTTCTTCTCCACCCTCTTCCCTCCCTCCCCAAGATGGCATGTAGTCTCATATGGGCTCTACACATACATTCCTATTAAACACATTTTTTCACATTAGTCAAATTGCATAAAATAATTATAACAAATGGGAGAAACCATGAGAAACAAAACAAAAGAGAAAATAGTCTGCTTCGCTTTGCATTCTGACTCCATAGTTCTCTACATATGGATGGCACTTTCCATCCTGAGTCCTTTAGAAAGGTTTTAGGTCCTTGCATTGCTGAGAAGGGCTAAGTCTAGCAAAATCAGTCCTCTCACACTGTGGCTGTTACTGTGTACAGTGTTCTCCTTGTTCTTCTCATTTTACTTTGCCTCAGTTCATACAAGGCTTTCCAGGTTTTTCTGAAATCATCATTTCTTATTGCACAATAGTATTCCATTACATTCATATACTATAGCTTGTTCGGTCATTCCCCAATTGATGGGCATTCCCTCAGTTTCCGATATTTTGCCACCACAAAAAGGGCTGCTATAAATATTTTTGTATGTGTAGGTCTTTTTCTTTTTTTTTTCCTTTTTTTTTTTTTTTTTTTGCAGATCTTCCTAACTTTTAAATTTAAATTTATTTAACATATTTAGTTTTCAGCATTGATTTTCACAACAGTTTGAATTACAAATTTTCTCCCCATTTCTACCCTCCCCCCCACTCCAAGACGGTATATATTCTGGTTGCCCTGTTCCCCAGTCAGCCCTCCCCTCTATCACCCCCCTCCGCTCTCATCCCCTTTTCCCTTCCTTTCTTGTAGGGCAAGATAAATTTCTATGCCCCATTGCCTGTGTATCTTATTTTTTAGTTGCATGCAAAAACTTTTTTTTTGGTTTTTGAACATCTCCCCTCTTCCCTTCCCACCCACCCACCCTCCCTAAGAAGTCGAGCAATTCAACGTAGGCCACATGTGTATCATTATATATAACCCTTCCACACTACTCATGTTGTGAAAGACTAACTTCATTTTGCTCCTTCCCAACCCATCCCGCTTTATTGAATTTTCTCCCTTGACCATATCCCCTTTCCAAAGTGTTTGTTTTGATTACCTCCACCCCCATCTGCCCTCCCCTCCATCACCCCGCCTTTTATTTATTTATTTATTTTTTATCTTCCTCCTTCTTCTTTCCGGTGGGGTAAGATACCCAACAGAGTATGTATGGTATTCCCTCCTCAGGCCAAATCTGATGAGAGCAAGGTTCACTCATTCCCCCCTCACCTGCCCTCTCCCCTCCTCCCACAGAACTGCTTCCTCTTGCCACCTTTATGCGAGATAATCCATCCCATTCTATCTCTCCCTATCTCCCTCTCTCAGTATGTTGCTCTCTCATCCCTTAATTTCATTTTATTTCTTTTAGATATCTTCCCTTCAACTTCAACTCACCCTGTGTCTGCTCTCTCTCTTTTACATATATATATATATATATATATATATATATATATATATATACACACACACACACACACACACACACACACACATACACATACACACATATATATACATACATACATATACACATAGATATATACATACATACACATTCACCTATATATATACATAAACATATATATATATATGCATATTCCCTTCAGCTACCCTAATACTGAGGTCTCATGAATCATACATGTCATCTTTCCATGTAGGAATGTAAACAAAACAGTTCAACTTTAGTAAGTCCCTTGCAATTTCTGTTTCTTGATTACCTTTTCATGCTTCTCTTGATTCTTGTGTTTGAAAGTCAAATTTTCTATTCAGTTCTGGTCTTTTCACTGAGAAAGCTTGAAAGTCCTCTATTTTATTGAAAATCCATATTTTGCTTGGAGCATGATACTCAGTTTTGCTGGGTAGGTGATTCTAGGTTTTAATCCTAGCTCCATTGACCTCCGGAATATCGCATTCCAAGCCCTTCAGTCTCTTAATGTAGAAGCTGCCACATCTTGGGTTATTCTGATTGGGTTTCCACAATACTCAAATTGTTTCTTTCTGGCTGCTTGCAGTATTTTCTCCTTGATCTAGGAGCTCTGGAATTTGGCGACAATATCCCTAGGAGATTTCTTTTTGGGATCTATTTGAGGAGGTGATTGATGGATTCTTTCAATTTCTATTTTGCCCTGTGGCTCTAGAATATCAGGGCAGTTCTCCTTGATAATTTCTTGAAAGATAGTATCTAGGCTCTTTTTTTGATCATGGCTTTCAGGTAGTCCAATCATTTTTAAATTATCTCTCCTGGATCTATTTTCCAGGTCAGTGGTTTTTCCAATGAGATATTTCACATTGTTTTCCATTTTTTCATTCCTTTGGTTCTATTTTATAATATCCTGATTTCTCATAAAGTCACTAGCTTCCACTTGCTCCAATTTAATTTTTAAAGTAGTATTTTCTTCAGTGGTCTTTTGGACCTCCTTTTCCATTTGGCTAATTCTTCCTTTCAAGGCATTCTTGTCCTCATTGGCTTTTTGGAGCTCTTTTGCCATTTGAGTTAGTCTATTTTGTAAGGTGTTGTTTTCTTCAGTGTATTTTTCAGTATTTTTTGGGTCTCCTTTAGCAAGTCATTGACTTGTTTTTCATGGTTTTCTCGCATCCTTCTCATTTCTCTTCCCAATTTTCCTCTACTTCTCTAACTTGCTTTTCCAAATCCTTTTTGAGTTCTTCTATGGCCTGGGGCCAGTTCATGTTTTTCTTGGAGGCTTTTGTTGTAGGCTCTATGACTTTGTTGTCTTCTTTAGGCTGTATGTTTTGCTCTTCTTTGTCACCAAAGAAAGAATCCAAAGTCTGAGACTGAATCTGGGTGTGCTTTTGCTGCCTGGCCATATTCCCAACCAACTAACTAGACCCTTGAGTTTTTCAGTGGGGTATGACTGCTTGTAGACTAACGAGTTCTATGTTCCATGTTTGGGGGGGAGGTGCCAGCTCTGTCACACCAGCACTCCTCCTTCCCCAAGAACCCCCAGCCCGGGCTGGGCTTAGATTTTTAGCAGGCTGTGCACTCCTGCTCTGATCCGCCACTTAATTCCTCCCACCAGGTGGGCCTGGAGCCGGAAGCAGCAGCAACTGTAGCTGCCCCATCTCCGCTGCCCCCGGGGCTGGAAGCCGAACCACAAACTCCTTCCACTCCGGCAGCTTTTCCCACTATCCTTCTCCACAGTCTTTGGTGTTTGTGGGTTGAGGAGTCCAGTAACTGCCACAGCTCACATAATCAGCGAGCTAGGGGCCCCATCCGCCTGACTCCAAGTTTGGTTGTTCCGCGCCGCTCAGGCTGGGCTCCGCTCCACTCCGTTCCCAGGTCCCAGCTCTGTGTGGGATAGACCTCATTCAGAGACCATCCAGGCTGTCCTGGGCTGAAGCCCTGCTTCCCTCTGCTGTTTTGTGGGTTCTGCCGTTGTAGAATTGGTTCAGAGCCATTTTTTATAGGTTTTTGGAGGGACTCGGTACGGAGCTCACAGTAGTCCCTGTTTACCAGCCGCCATCTTGGCTCCCATCTTTTTCTTTTTTATGGTATTTTTATGGCATTTTTAGTGGTATTGCTGGATCAAAGGGTATGCAGAGTCTGGTTGCCCTTTGGCCATACTCCCAAATTGTTCTCCAGGATGGTTAGATCAATGCATAACACCAACAGTACATTAGTGTCCCACTTTTCTCACATCTTTTCTCACATTTATCATTTTCCTTTTTTGTCATATTAGCCAGATAGGTGTGAAGTGGTACCTCTGAGTTGTTTTAATTTACATTTCTCTAATCAAAAGTGATTTAGGGCACTTTTTCATATGCCTATAGATAGCTTTAATTTCTTCATCTGAAAACTGCCTATTCATATCCTTTAACCATTTATCAACTGGGGAATGGCTTATATTCTTATAAAATTGGCTCTGTTCTCTATATATTTGAGAAATGAGGCCTTCACCAGAGACACTACTGTTTCCCATCTTTGTGCTTTCCTTCTCATTTTGGTTGCATTGGTTTTGTTTGTGCAAAAGCTTTTTAACTTAATATAATCAAAATTATCTATTTTACATTTTGTGGTACTCTTGGTCTCTTGTTTGGACACGACATTTTCCCTTCCCCATAGACCTGACAGGTAGACTATTTCTTGTTTTTCTAATTTGCTTATGGTGTCATCATTTATGTCTAAATCATGTACCTATTTTGACCTTATGTTGGTATATGGTGTGTGGTGTTGGTCTATAGCTAGTTTGTGTCCTATTGTTTTCCAGTTTTCCTGGTAGTTTTTGTCAAATAGTGAGTTCTTATCCCCAAAACTGGGGTCTTGATTTTATCAAACACTAGGTTACCATGATCATTGACTACTACATCTTGTATACCTAATCTTTTCCACTGATCCACCACTCTATTTTTTAGCCAGTGCCAGATGGTTTTGATGATTACTGCTTTGTATTATAGTTTGAGCTATGGTATTGCTAGGCTACCTTCCTTTGTATTTTTTTCCTTTAATTCCCTTGATATTCTTGTTCTTTTGTTCTTCCAGGTGAATTTTATTATTACTTTTTCTATCTCTATCAAATAATTTTTGGTAGTTTGGTTGGTATGGCACTGAATAAGTAAATTAGTTTAGGCAGAATTGTCATTTTTATATTTTTGGATTGGCCTACCCATGAGCAGTTGATATTTTTCCCAATTGTTTAGCTCTTTGTGTTTTGTGATTATGTTCTTATGGTTACTGAATTTGTCTTGGCAGGTAGACACTCAAGTATTTTATGTTGTTTACAATTGTTTTAAATGCAATTTCTCTTTCTATATCTTGCTGCTGGACTTTGTTGGTCATATAGAGAAATGATGATGATTTTGTGTGTTTAGTTTATATCCTGCAACTTTGCTAATGTTAATTATTTCAAGTAGTTTTTAGTTGATTCTCTAGGGTTCTCTAAGTATACCATCATATCATCTGCAAAGAATGATAGTTTTGTTTCTTCATTGCCCATTCTAATTCCTTTTATTTCTTTTTCTTTTCTTATGACTATAGCTAACATTTCTAATACCATATTGAATAATAGTGGTGATAATGGATATACTTGCTTCACCCTTGACCTTATTGGGAAGGCTTCTAGCTTATTCCTATTAAAGATATTGCTTGCTGATGGTCTTAGATAAGGCTTATCATTTTAAGGAACACTACTTTTATTTCTATGCTCTCTAGTGTCTTTACTCAAAATGGGAGTGGTATTTTGTTAGAAGCTCTTTCAGCATCTATTGAAATAATCAAATGATTTCTGTTGGCTTTGTTAATGATATAGTCAATTATGTTGATGATTTTCCTAATATTGAACTAACCCTGCATTCCTGGTATAAATCCCACCTGCTCATAGTCTATTATCCTTGTGATATATTGCTGTAATCATCCCACTAGTATTTTGTTAAAATTTTTTTGTATCAATATTCATTATGGAAATTGGTCTATAATTTTCTGTCTCTGTTTTAGCTGTTCCTGGTTTAGGTATCAGCCCATATTTGTGTCATAAAAGAAGTTTAGACTCTTTTTTGCCTATTTTTCGAAAAAGTTTATATAGTATTGGAATTATACTTTAAAAGACTGATAAAATTCACTCATGAACCCATCTGGGCCTGGGTATTTTTTCCTAGGGAGTTCATTAATGTGTTCTTCAACTTCTTTTTCTAAAACGGGGTTATTTAGGCATTCTGTTTCCTACTCTGTTAATCTAGATAGTTTATATTTTTATAAGTTTTCATGGGTTTCACTTGGATTATCAGATTTATTGGCATAAAAATGGGAAAAATATTTCCTAATGATTGCTTCAATTTCTTCTTCATTGGTGGTGATTTCCCCTTTTTCATTTTTGATACCGAATATTTGGTTTTCTTCTTTCTTTCTTTTTTCAATCAAACTAACCAAATTGCTTATCTATGTTATTGGTTTTTTCCCATAAAGCCAGCTCCTAGATTTGTTTGTTGGCTCAATTGGGTTTTTTTGCTTTCAGTCTTATTAATCTTACCTTTGATTTTGAGGATTTCCAATTTGGTGCTCAATTGGGGAATTTAATTTATTCTTCCTCTGTTTTTTTTAGTTACAGGCCCAATTTATTGATCTGTTCTTTTTCCATTTTGTTGATATAAGTATTTAGAGAAATAAATGTTCCCCTAATTACTGCTTTGGCTGCATCCCATAAGTTTTGGCATGTTGTCTCACTATCACTCTCTTTAATGAAATTATTGATCATTTCTATGATTTGTTCTTTGACTTATTCTTTACAATTAGATTATTTAGTTTCCAATTAATTTTTAATCTATCTTTCCGCTGCCCTTTGTCAGATTTAATTTATGTTGCATTATGATGTGGAAAGAATATATTTAATATTTTTGCCTTTCTAAATTTGATTTTGAGGTTTTTATGCCTTATTACATGGTGAATTTTTGTGCAGATGCCATATACTTTCTGTTCCCATTCAGTTTTCTCCAAAGGTCTATCATAATTTAACTTTTCTAATATTCTATGTAACCCCTTGGTTTCTTTCTTTTTTTAACTTTTTTGGTTGGATTTATTGAGTTCTGAGAAGGGATGGCTGAGGTACTCCACTAGTATAGTTTTGCTGGCTATTTCTTCCTGTAACTCACTTAATTCTTTCTTTAAGAATCTAGATGGTATAAAACATGTGGTGCATACATTTTTATTATTGATATTGCTTCATTGTTTATGGTACCTTTTAGCAAGATGTAGTTTCTGCTCCAGCCCCTTACCTTTACTCTGTGTTATTCTTTGTTTCAAATATGTGTCTTGTAAACAAGATATTGTAGGATTATGGTTTTTGATCCACTTTCCTATCCTCTTCCATTTTATGGGAGAATTCATTCCATTCACATTCACAGTGTATTTCCCTCCATCCTATTCCTTCTGTTGGTCCTCTCTCTCCATTTTTCCTTTCCCTCTATACTGGTGTTTTGCTACTGTCTATCACCTCCCTTGATCTGACCTCCTTTAGGTCAGTTTCCTACATCCTTTACTTAATCTCTTCCCCTCCTACTTCCCTAAGACAGATTTCTATATTCCACTGATTGTGGACATGATTCCCTCTTTGAAACAATAGTGATGAGAGTAAGGTTCAATCAATGCACATTGCCCACATTATAATAGTTCTTTTGTACCTCTTCGTGTGAAATAATTCACCCCATTCTACCTCTCCCTTCCTTCTGCACCCAATGTACTCCTCTTTCTCATTGCTTAGTTTTTCTTTAAATGTCATTCCCTCAAATTCACCTTATAACCATACCTTCTGTCTATGTGTATTCCTTCTAGCTGTACTGTTAGTGATACAATTTTTTAATAATTACAAGTATCATCTTCCCATCTAGAGATGTAAATAGTTTATCTCTCTTGAATCCCTTGTGTTTTCTTTTCCCTTTTAAACTGTTTATGCTTCTACTAGGTCTTGATATTGGAGATCAAATTTTTGGTTTAGTTCTGGTCTTCTCCTTATGAAAGCTTGAAATCCTTTTGGTTCATTGAGTGACCATTCTTGCCCTTGATGTGTTATGCTTAATTTTGCTGGGTAAGTGGTTCTTGGTTATAGTTGTAGCTCCTTTGCCTTCTGGAATATCATGTTCTATGACTGACAGTCCTTTAATGTTGCAGTCGCCAAGTCCTGTGTAATCTTGATTGTGACTTCTCCATATTCGAATTGTTTCTTTCTGGCCACTTGTAGTATTTTTATCTTGACCTGATAGTTCTGAAATTTGGCTGTAATGTTTCTTGAAGTTTTTATTTTCAGATCTCTTTCCTGAGGTGATCAGTGGATTCTTTCAATGCCTAGTTTGCTCTCTGATTCTAGGACATCATGGCAGTTTTCCCTGATAATTTCTTGAAAGATGCTGTCCAGATTCTCCTTTTGACTATGGCTTTCAGGTAGTCTGGTGATTCTGATATTGTCTCTCTTGGTTCCATTTTTCAGGTCAGTTGTTTTTTCCTATGAGGTATTTTACATTTTCTTCCATTTTTTTTCATTTTTTTTGAATTTTATGAATTCTTGGTGTCTCATAGAATCATTAGCTTCCAGTTGTCCAATTTTACCTTTCAAGGAGCCATTTTCCTCAATTAGCTTTTGTACTTTATTTTCCATTTGGCCAATTATATTCTTTAAAGAGTTTTCTTCCATTGATTTTTGTGTCTTCTTTTCCATTTGCCCAATTCTACTTTTTAAGCTGTTGCCTTTTTTTTCATAAGTCTCTTGTATCACTCTCATTTTTATCCCCAACTTTTCCTTTACCTCTCTTATATGATTTTTAAGCTCCTTTTTGAGCTCTTCCATGAGTTCTTTCTGGGCTTGAGACCACTTCCTGTTTTTCTTTGGGGTTTTGTTCATAGGTGTTTTGACATTGTTGTACTCTTCTGAGTTTTTATCTCAATCTTCCCTGTCATTAATAACTTTCTATGGTCGGATTCTTTTTTTTTCTTTTTGTTCATTTTTTTTTGTCCTTTTTCCTTTCTTTTAAATTTGAGCTTTTCTCGCTGAGTGGAAGGAGCACTATCTTAGCCTTCTTGTACGGGGTGCTACAGATATACTGCTGTTTACCTGTTGTGGTGCTGATGTTGCCCCGAGGGCCCAGGGGGACTGGTGGTGTGCTGATGGGTTGGGGTGGAGGGTGGCTGGCACTGCTGGATGTTGTAAGGGTTTGGCAGCTTACCTGTTGTGGAACTGGGGTCCTAGTGGTGGTATCTGGTGTGTGCTGAGGCCTGGGGTGTGTTTTGTGATTCTCCAGGGCTTCACTGAAGGATGTGGAGGTCTGGCTGCTGGAGGTTGCCTGTTTGCCCAGGGCTATGCTGAAACACATGGCCCAGTGCTGGTAGCTGCCTGTTTGTTTAGTTGCCATCTACCTATTTGCCTGGGGCTATGCTGAAGCATGTGGTGCTTCTCAGAGCTGAAATCTGCCAGTTCCCCTGTCTGTGCTAAGGTACATGGGAAGTCCTGGTGTTGGAGATTGCCTGCTTCACTGCCCTGGGGCTCAGAATCTCTGTTGGCTTGTTGATGTGGGCCTTGCTGCTGGCTTGCTGGGATGCTTCATGTTCTGGACTTCACTCCCCTTTTACATTTCCTGCCAATCTTCCAAGTTTGTTGGGCTGAAAGATTGTTTCACTCCACATTTTTGCTGGTTCTACTATTCTAGGATTTGTTTTGGAGGTCCTTTTTGTGATCATTTGGTGGTGAATATGGAAAAGTTATGGCAATTTACTGCTTACTCCACCATCTTGGCTCATGCTCCAATAGTCCTTAAAAAGTGAGGTTGCCTTACCCTGAGACAGGCCTTATGATTTGACTCTGAAGAAAGAATTGATATCTTGAAGGGCTTCTGAGCTCTTGAGGACTAACTTGAGCCTCTTGCAGAGTATATTAAGGGAGTAGGAGATTTCTCTTTCTCTTTCCCCCAGCAGCAGTTGCATCCTGTGGCAGAAGCACTGGGCTATGCTAGAAATTTCCTGAACCTCAGCCTTCTGAGTAGAGAGAATTTTCCAGAGAGGCCCTTTAGATGAGTATCCTACTGCTTGGGAGATGGCAGGCTTCAGAGCTGAGATTCTGAGAAAGCAGAGCTAGGGAGCTTTCCACTGGTCCCAGGATAAATATTTTTTTCTTTTCCTGAAAGATTCTAGCAGTTCCCTAGCCAAAAATTTTCAGTTTAGCTGGAATCCAGAGGTTATGGATACTGTAGCCAACTGATGGAGCAATGTGCCCTGCAGAGCAATGTACCTAGCCAAGACATTTGCCCAGAAAGACACTGTATTGATATATCACAAAAGGATAGCAAAGTCCTGGCAGCATTGGAAATGTGAATGTGATCCCCATTACTGCTCACTCTTTCCATTAATAGCTCATATGCCTTTTTTGAGAGTGTACCCTAAGATTATGGAATCAAGGGTGTTCTAGTGTAAATTATTTTAATATTCTATACCAATAAATGTCTTTGCATTGTGTACTCTGACCAGTCCTCTGACTGTTGAAAAGTAAACATGAAAGCTATAAATTTGGGGAGTGGACCCACAGATTGCCTTGAACCTAAGCCATCCACCCTGGGAGTTGGGGAGGTAGAAAGAGACCCTATGCTAACATTTATTAATGATCTGTTATATTTGAGTCTCTGTGCCAGACATTGAAAACAAAAATGTAGCTATGGCATACTCTCAGTACTCAAAGAACTTACAATCTAATCCAATTTATTGTCTGTGTCACTTCAAATAATCAGAATCACAGAATGTCTGAATCAGAGGAGACTTGAGAGGTCAATTAGTACAACTCATACCTCAACAAGAATTCTCTCTACAATATCTTTGAGAAGTGGCCATTTAGCCTTTGCTTGAAAATGTCTGGAGAGGGAAAAGTCATTACCTCCTAAAGCACTCTGTTCCACTTTTAAACAGCTTCAATTGTCAGGAAATATTTCCTGATATTAAAGGAAAACTTATCTCTTTGCAATCTATAGTTCTGTCCTCTGGAACCAAGCAGAAGAGCAGGACTTTCATTTTTGGAGATTATTTTTCTATTTAATGTAACATAGGATTGCATTAGCTCTAGGCTTTTTTTAACCTCAGGTTCACATGTTGACCCATATTGAACTAGGGAACCACTAAAATCACTGATTTTTAAAAATATTTATTTGGCACTTACTGCAGCATCACAGTCTATAATTTGCACTCTTTCTTAAACCTATGCTTTGTCTCTCCATATTCTTGAAGGTAATAACTAGGCATAATACTTATTTTCACTGGTCCCATTGCAACTCTTATGTCAAGCAGCCAACAAGTATTTATTTATTTCTTTTTCTTCATGTAATGTTTTATTTTTTCCAATTACATGTAAAAACGATTTAAGTATCTATCTATCTATATATATATATGTATATATGTGTGTGTGTGTATATATATATATATACATATATATATATATATTTTTAAATTTTGAGTTTTAAATTCTCTCCCTCTCTCCTCTTCCCCTCTTGAGAAGACAAACAATCTGATATAGGTAATACATATATAATCATGCAAAACATATTTCCACATGGGCCATGTTCTGAAAGAAAACATAGACCAAAAACACGCAAGAAAAATAAAGTTTTAAAAAAGTATGCTTTGATCTGCATTCAGACTCTACCAGTTTTTCCTCTGGAGTTGAACAGCATTTTTCATCATAAATCATTTGGTCTTAGATCATTGCATTTCTGAGAATAGCTATTTCATTCATAGTTGATTATCACACACTATTGCTGTTACTTTGTACAATGTTCTGCAGTTGTTGTTCACTTCACTTTGCATCAGTTCATCTAAGTCTTTCCAGGTTTTTCCAAAAGCATCCTACTTATAGAACAATAGTATTCTATCACAATCATATACCATTCAGCCATTCTGCAATTAATAGGCATGCTTTGAATTTCCAATTCTTTGCTAACACAAAAAGAGCTGCTATAAATATTTTTGTATATATAGATCTTTTTTCCATTTTAAAAAATCTTTTTTGAGATACAGACCTATTATTACTAGGTCAAAGAGTATGCACAGTTTTATAGCCCTTTGGGAATATTTCCAAAGCGTTCTTCAGAATGGTTGGATAAGTTCACAACTGCACCAATAGTGCATCAGTGTGCCAGTTTTCCCACATGCCCATCAACATTTGTCATTTTCCTTTTCTGTCATATTTGACAATCTGACAGGTGTGAGGTGGTGCCACAGAATTGTTTTAATTTATATTTCCCTAATCAATAGTCATTTAGAGCATATTTTATATGATAATAAATAGATTTGATTTCTTCATGTGAAAACTGCTTAGTCACATGCTTTGACCCTTTATCAATTGGAAAATGACTTAACAAGTATTTAGGTGGCTACTGTGTGCCAAGTTCTGACAAGTCCAAAGATGAAAAAAAGAATCCCCACTTTCAAGGTTACCTTCTAGTGTCTTAGACAGTAAGTACATATGTAGATATGTACAGGATGAATATAAAGTAGCTGGCACAATAGATAGAACATGAATCTTGGAGTCAGGAAGACCCCAGTTCAAATCTAGCCCCAGATGCTTAATAGCTGTGTGACCTTGGGCAAGTTGGTTAATTTTGTTTTGCCTCAGTTTTCTTATCTTTAAAATGGGGATAATAATACTGACCTCCAAGTTATGAGGATCAAATGATGTAATATTTGTAAAGCACTTAGCACAGTGTCAGGCACATAGTAAATACTATGTCAATGTTAGCTATTATTGTTTTTGTCATTATTACAAGAATATATATATACAACATAGTTAAATAAAGGTAGCTTGGGAGGGCACTAACATTTGGAGAATGCAGAAGATGGAGTTTAGGATGTATATTACAAGAGGAGAAGGATTCTCAGAGAAGATAAGGCATATGGGGTGACATATATGACTGATAATTGATTAGTATAGGGATAGAGATAAATAGGAGATTTCATAGGAGTAAGAGTGAATGTCAGATGGCTAGATAAGTGACGCATAGTGGGTGTTCAACAAATACTCACTGATAAACTCATTGCATTGTAAATACAATATGCCCTCTTGTCTTACAAACAGTAGGAGTTTGAATAGGAGAGTTCCAAAATCACTCTTGATGAGTTTATAGCATAAGTTTTTGCTTGAGATTTTGATTATATATTTCTATGTAAGATGAAACATGTCCTTTGTCTACATTTAGGATGAGAGCATTTCCTTCAATATTGGGTTTGTGTTGTTTAACTTGGACCATATAGATAGCTTGGGGATGACTTGATTTGTTGATTTGGGTCAGAGTAGGCCCTTTGTATTGGGCCTATAAAGGGATGTCTTCATTCCAAAATTATACTTCTCTTTTTTTCAATTGATTCAGAAAAAGGTGAATACACAGGTCAGAGACTAGAGACCTGAGAGTGGATTTTAGACTTTGAAGGATGTATGTCCGTAAGCACAACATGGCAGGGAGTGATCAACCAATTCCCCCCTCAGTTCCAGAACTGGAAGGATTCTGGAGCAGCGGTAGAATTCTTGAGCTCTGAATTCCTTTACCGTGAGTACTTCTGCCTCACATGTATTGTTGCCTTGAAGGCTTGCAAAGGTCTCTTAGTCAACCTCTTAGCAACTATATTGCAATTATATTCTGAGTTTTTGTTTTTCCCGTGGAAACCATGGTTCTGGAGAAGAGATATGAGTTGTTTGTGTTATCCTCAAGACTGAACTCCGTCCAAATTAAGCCTGGAGCTTGGGGTGCTGAGCCAGGGATTACATAAGTCTGTATGGATGGTATCTTGCCTCCTAGTCTGTCATGAATTAACTGGAAGGTTGGTAGACCTGACATATGACCTCTCGTTCTCTCACCAGTTCAGCTGAAGCTGAGGAGACCGAGGAAAAGAAACTTCCTTACATTTAATAATCTAGTTCTGCCTGCTGGCGGGAATGTGATGAAATGCCTGCTTATGTTCCCAACAGATAGTCTTTCTTTGGGAGAATTCATAATCCATTGGTCAAGGTAAGCTTTCAAACTTGGCTTGCTCTTGCTGAAAATACTATATATATATATATATATATTTGATTTCTGTATCTGTTTCACAGCTCTCCCTAATAACTCTCTGTACATTATTAGCACAATAATCTGTCCTCAGATGAAAGGTCTCAAGGGACAGGGTCTGTATCAGTTCAACTAATTTTATAAGAGGTCTGACACAGCACCATTTGGGCAGTTAACTAATCAATCTGGCTGCAGTGTTTATCGAACACCTATCATGCTCCCAGGCCTATGCAAGACATTATGGAAAATGAAGAAGAAAGAAGACAGAGGCCCTCAAGGAATTTTCTAACACACGTTAAATAATTAGGGAATTATTAAATGCTTCATAGAAATAAGATTTATTTGGAGTAATTGTAAATCGTAAATTATATTATTGCTGTCAAAGCTTTATCTAAAAATGGACTGTTTGCTATTCCCAAATCTTGGACTCAGAGGGCTTTGGGTTTGAATCCTAGGTCTGTCTATTCCTATCTGTGGGACTTCAGGCAAGTTACTTAATCCCTGTGGTTCTCAGTTTTCTCATACATAAAACTGGTGTTTGAACTCTAATCTCTAAGCTTTCTTCCAACTCTAATCTATGACCCTATGATGCTTGCACACAATCCTATACTTCCTACTGTGGTTTCTTTGCACACATTATATACTATGCCTGGAATTTTCTTCTTATATTTTCTTCTTGAAATTCTATCCATTGTTCAAGTCTTAGCTTATATACTACGTCTTTCAGGAAGTCTTCACTGATCATCATAGTAAAAAATGGTTCCCCCTCCCCCCATCCTTACAAACAGCTAATTACAACTATTTGCTTACATTTCTCATTCACTTCTCATGCTCCGCTTGCAATTTGCAGTTATTTGGGTGTGTGTTGTATCATTAAACTAGATTGTGGCCCCATGAATGCAGGGAATTGGGATTTAATAATTTTTATTGAAAAGAAGTTTGTTGTACACAATTCGGGTTGTACCCTGTTCGTGATTTCATTGGTATAGGGAGCTCCCATTGAGAAAAACACCTCTACCAGTGCTGATTGGCAGATCTTCTACATCTTATAGTCTTAGATAACTGCCCAGGACAGCAATTCTTAAAGTGTGATCCTAAGATCCTTTTTGTGTCTTTTAACACTAAGATGTTTTAATTTCCAATGTGGCAAATACCCACAGCTGTAACCAAGGGTTTGCTAGAACCGCATGGAAATTGCTCTGAAGAGTCAATTGCTAAATTTTCAGTTTGAGCATTTATACCTTGGAAATCAAATGATACAGATCAGGGCTTGATTTATTGTTTTGTTGATTTTCTGGACTTAAGAATGTGTTGGAGAACATTAGTGTGAATTAAACTTAAAAGTGTGTCCTGCATATTTTTTGAAAGCCAATTGTTAATTATTTGCCAGCAACCCCCCGAAGACAACATGCATAAACAAAAGCTCTTTGAGGAACTCCTCGATATTTTTAAGAGTATAAAAAAGTCCTTAGATCAGAAAGTTTAAGAACTACTGGCCTAACGCATTGAGAAATTGGGAACCTTGGTCAGGGCCACAGTATGTATCAAAGGTAGACCTTGAACCCAAATCTTCCCTTCTTCTTTCTGAGGCCAGTTATCTACACATTATGCTATACTGCCTCTGTATTTAACTACAGGGTTATTTTTACCTGCTGCTAACTCTCAATTTGCTTAATAAACTGAAGTGATTGCATGAACCTCAAGTCTAATATGCAAAACACTGATTCTCCTGAATCAGGCTTCCTAGGAATAAGGCAACTCTACTGCATCAAAAACTTTCCACGATATGGTCACCCAAGTGACCCATTTCTACCTGGAAGACGAATCTGCTCCTGAATCGCTTGTTAAAATCCTGAATACAGAGAAATAACCCTAACTTCCTCCCACTACCTTCCATCAAGTGTGTTTTTTTTTGAGGGGAGGTGGTACTGCCAAGTATGAGTCACAAGGGTAGCTGTCTTGGAGAAGAATCTGAATTTATGCTTGATATTTAGGGCACAAATCCTAGAACATCATCTATGTTGTTGCTGTTGCCACTGTTGTTGTCCAGTAGTCATGTCTGACTCTTGGAAACTCATCCAGGCTTTTCTTGGCAAAGATAGTGGAGTGGTTTTGCCATTTCCTTCTGTATCAGTAAGACAATATTCATGACCTTGAGGATGACCATCAACATGCCTGAATGATTTGGAATCTGAAAGTATGAAAAACTCTATGTTGAAGGAAGAGGAAGTATAACATTTATTTAGATTCCAGAGGATAAAAATCCCAAGAGCAATTATATTCTAAAACCAGTCAGCCCCACTCAATGTAGCAACAAGGAAATTATAACACAGTATTATAGCAAGGAACCAAATCATCCTATAACCTTCCCCCCAATAGGGCCTTCCTGTAAACAGTCACTCATGAATCCTAACTGTCTTCTTGCCTGTGTTATCTTCCCCACTCAGTCCTCTGGTCCCCAAAGCTCTCTGGTTTCCACTCTCCACTCTGCCCTCTCTCTGCAGCACCATCAACTCTGAGTTCCTGCTCCTTCTCCTTGGGCTGAATTCTGATTGCTGTAGCTCTCTGCAGATTCTACTGCTCTCAATTCTAGGCTCTCTTTATATATAATCCTAACTGGCATCTGATTGGCTAGAACTCAGGTCTCTGATTGGCTGAATTTGTGATTCACTAGAACTCAGCGCACATACCATTGGCTCTGGTCTAAGCAACTCCCCTTACTTAGGGCCCTGAGGGCTTCACACCCACATTGGCTTAGTACTTAGTAAGCAGAGGCTTTAGGTCTACTTACAAACAAAGATATAATCAAGCTTTCCCACCTAGCCCCACCTGAAGCCTATTGTAAGGGTGGAGAAGATATTTGATCACATAAATACTATACCTTCTCTAGCTAATTTTTACAGATGAAGAAAATGAAGCAAACAGGGTTAGGTGACTTGCCCAAGATCCCACAATTAGTAAGTGTCTGAGAACAGACTTGAACTCAGGTCCTCCTGACTCCAGGCCTGGCATCCTGTTCTCTGTACCACTTAGTTACCCTTATACATCTGTAGTTTAAAGCTTTCTTTCTGGTCCGGGAAGACCAATAATAGACTTTGGTCTTTTAGTCAGTAGTGCTATTGAAGTTACTTAAAGCTCTGGCTCCTTGAAGTCTCATTTTGAAGACCGTTCATTTCTCTCTTCTGTTTTGTCTGCCTGAAGCATATTTGGCAGCCACTTTTGTGACTGGTTTTAATTAAAGGTCACGGGATTAGAGCTTGAAGAGGCCGTAAAGATTATCTTTTTCAATAAGGTCCTTTTTATAGATGAGGCTCAGAGAGGGAAGGGAGCTGCACGAGACAACACGAACAGCAATCAGCAAGACTTGGGGTATGTACATGAGTCCTCTGATTCCAATACTTGTCCTTTTTCTCCAGGGGTAGGGAACCTATAGGTCTGAGGCCCCATGTGCCCTTCTAGGTCCTTGGGTGCAGCTTTTTGACTGGGTCCAAGTTTTACAGAACTAATCCTTTTATTTAAGGAGATTTGCTCTGTGAGTTTTGGATTCAGTCAAAGGGTGGCACTTAAGGACCTAGAGGGCCACATGTGGCCTTGAGGCCACAGGTTCCCCACTCCTGTGTTATACCAAGCAGATGCTTGAAGTTTGGCTTCTTTACCTTTATTTCTAAGTTAGTAGCCGGGGGGGCATCAGTTGATGATGGGCATCATCTTTGGGGTTTTCCTGATTTATAACTCCTTCCTTTAGTCCCAGAGCAGACTTCTATCTCTTCCTGCTTGAGAAGACCTGTATCTTGTTTCAAATCCTATTTTCTCACCAAGTCCCTGGTTCTAGTTTGAAGGATGCCTTCTGTTTCCATGGTAAAATAAGAATACTTAACATTAATATGCTTCTTTAAAGTTTATGAAAGATTTTAGATGCAATCTTTCATTTAATACTCATAAGAACCCTATGAAGTGGGTATAGTTTTACGGATGAAGTAGCTGAGGGTCAGGGAGGTTAATTGATCTGCTCAAAGAGGTACGAATCTGAAATGGGATTCAACCGCGGGTCTTTGCAGTCTTGAACTAAAATACTCTTTCTGCTATCCCATACCACCTTGCTTTCATTTAGAGAGTAGAGATCATAAGTAGGTCCTGAGTAAAATGAATAAGGATATTCATGTTTACTGGCCCTGCCTACCTATTCTTCCCAAGGAATCTTTGATGACTCATACCTTAGGTAACCTACCTTCCAAGGAAACTGTTTTTTCAGATTCCTTTAACTGTAGGCTTCCATTAGAAAACATACCTTATACATACAATAACAAACTTTTATCAAAAGCAAAATGAAATAACCATTCTCTCCAAAGGTTTGTAAAGGCACTTAGCACAGTGCCTGGCACACAGTACATGCTTAATAAATGTTTATTGATTGACTGAAGGAAAGGTGAGGAAGAAAGTGCAGAGGAGACACATTAGAGTTAGAAGGGAGAGGAAGATAACATAAGCAACAGCACAAAGACGACAATGTAAATTTGAATGTTAATAAAGCATAAGAATGGCAGCGTGCTACAGAGAAAAGTGCACTGACTCTCCAGTTAGAAGATCTGGGTTCATATTCCATCTCTGTCACTGTGTGCCTGGGTCACTGGTCACGTAGCTTCCCTGGGTCCCTAGACTTCAATTCCTTCACCTGTAAATGAGGGGATTTGGGCTAAATGGCTTTGGTGGTCCACTCTAGATCTATTATTCAATCAGTTTCCTGCAAGGCAGCTGTCCTACAGTCTTTACAGGCGTATTTTCCTTGGCGCTGCCAGGGAATCAGAAAGATAATAATTTCTCTCTTCTCTGAGGCCATCCCTGATCCATACTCTACTGCTTCCAGGAGCCTTTATTTTTAATAGGGCAGCTGCAAAAATGAAATAGGCTGATTTGGTCCTTGAAACAATATGACCTGAAACTTTAATTTACTCCACTTTTAGGAAGGGGAAAGGTTTGACAGTGTTTTCCTCATGATATTTTCTCCCGCTCTTCCATCTCTGCTTTCTTTGGTCCTGTGAGGGTAGATATTGAAATATGGTGTTTACCTTTCAGATTCTTGCCCTTGCAATGGAGAGGGATAGTGGAGGATGGAAATCAAAATATATTTAACAGAAGCACTAACCATCTTAATTGGGCCCTTATTATTCTTAGACCCTTATAATTGATGAAAGCATTATTTGGGATCCCAGGAAAACATTTGCGATTGTGCTATAGTAATCCTTACAGGAAGCATTCAGCAAAGAAAAAAATGTCTTTAATTACTGGTATGTGTGTAGTGGGTTTTGTAATTAGCTGTTTGCAGGGAAGTAAACTCCTTCCGAGTGTTTGCTGACACTCCTCATGAAACCCTTCCAAGTGAGATATCAGCTTGGGTGTTTGATTTTTCTTTTTCCTGAGGAAGAATGAATCCCAAAGGAAGAATTCTTCTAAAAGAATTACAAGAAGGAAATGAATGAGATTTTAATCTTTTTCTTTCTCTTTCCTTATCCTTCTTTCTTTTCCTTCTTTCTTCCTTTCCTTCTTTCCCCCTTTCTTCTGTTTCCTTTTGATCTCTTTTATTCTTCTTTTCTCTCTTATTCAATCTGAGAAGGTTAAATTGATCCTGTAACTTTCTTTAATTGACCCTCTTTACAATTTATTGATTTTGTTCTCCAACTGCTTAAGTCATGGTTCCCTGTCTCTGAACTTAGCTCAGAATTCAGTTGGCCTATAGTGGCTTAAGTTTAGAAATCCAGTTCTCTTGATAATCATTGTTCCATCCTTGTTCCAAGGAATTATGCTAACTTTGGGGGTTACGGTTTGCCATAAAGGAGTAGGATCTAATGTCTTTCTACCACCAAGCTATCCTTTAAGGATATCTGATTTGCTATCCAAAGAAGTCTGTGCCACCATCTTGAGGGTAGACTCAAACAATGAAGACTTCTTAGTCACAGGAGGAAAGGAGGGGGATTGTTGCTAGCTCCATTCTCAACTACTAACCAATCATATTGTTCCCCACTATCTAACCCAGCTATCTAAACAGTCACGTTGCTATCAACCTCATGACGTCAGCTACCCGGTTCTCTTCTTTCTTCTGTACTCCCCAAAACCTATTGAAGGAGAGCTGACCTTTTACTTGAGGTCTTTGGCTGGAAACTGAGGTGGCCATTGATCAACAGAGGAGGAAATAGAATCCTTAGAGAACCCAGTCTTAGAAAAAGAAATTGAACAAGCCATAAATGAACTCACTAAGAAAAAATCCCCAGGACCAGATGGATTTATAAGTGAATTCTTCCAAATATTTAAGAAATAATTAATTCAAACACTATATAAACTATGTGAAAAAATAGGTAAAGAAGAAGTCCTACCAATTCTCTAAGTATGCAAGTATGATTTTTATACTTAAACTAGGAAGAGGAAAAACAGAGAAAGAAAACAATAGACAATTTACCCTAGCAAATATTGGTGGAAAAATTTTAAATAAAATACTAGCAAGAAGATTATAGAAATGTATCACAAAGATCACACATTTTGACCATTTCTTGTTCAGTTGTTTCAGTCATATTTGCCTTAGTTTCCCATCTGTAAAATGAGCTGGAGAAAGAAATGGCAAACCACTCCAGTATGATTGCTAAGAAAATCTCAAATGATGAGTCAGACATGACTGAAACAAATGAACAACAAATGTCAATTATGCTTACAGTTTTCCCATTATTGAGCTAGTCCTGCATTCTTGGTATAAATACTACCTGGTCAAAATATATAATCTTTGTGATTTCTGTAATCTTCTTGCTAGTATTTTATTTAAAATTTATGCCCAAGACTTAAGGTTGCTCACAGTAAAGCTTGCTTAATGATTGCTTTAATTTCATCCTCATTGGTTGGGCATCTACCTTTTTCATTTTTTTTTTGATATTGGTAATTTGGTTTTCTTTCTTTTTTAAAGTCAAATTAATCAATAGTTTATCTATTTTAGTTTTTCTCTCAAAACCAGCTCCTAGTTTTTATTTATTAGTTATATTTTTTAACTTCCACTTTTATTAATCTCTCTTTTGATTTTCAGGATTTCTACTTTGGTTTAATTGGGGATTTTTAATTTGTTCTATTTCTAGCTTTTTAAATTGCATGCCCAATTCATAGATCTGTTCTTTAACTTTTTTAATTGATATAAATATTTGGAGACATGAGTTTTCCTCTAAGTACTGTTTCTTTATATCCCACAAATCTAGTATATTATCTCATTGTGAGTCTCTTTAATGAAATTATTGATTGTTTCTATGGTTTGTTTTTTAACGTACTCATTCTTCAGTATTATATTATTTGGTTTCCAATTAATTTTCAATCTCTGTTTTCAAGGCCCTTTATTGAATATAATCGTTATTTTCATTAAGGTCTTAGAAGGGTGCTTTTAATATTTCTGCCTTTCTCCATTTGTTACTGAGGTTTTTATGCCCTATTACATGGTCAATTTTTGTGAAAGTGCCATGTACAGCTGAAAAATCAATTTTTCTTCAGAGGTCTCTCATATCTAACTTTTATAAAATTCTATTCATTTCCTTAGTTTTTCATTTATTTATGTGGTTAGATTTATTTGGTTCTGAGAGAAGGAAGTCAAGGTCCCCCAATACTATATAGTTTTATTGTCTATTTTCTCCTGTAACTCATTTAACTTATCCTTTAAGGATTTAGATGCTCTGCCATTTGGTGTATACATGTTTAGTATTGACATTACTTCATTGTCTATGATACCTTTCAGCAAAATGTAGTTTCCCTGATTATCTGCTTTTATTAGATATAATTTTGCTTTTACTTTGTTTGAAATCATGATTGCTCCTCTTGCCTTTTTTTTTAATTCAGCTAAGAGATTCTGTTTCATGCCCTTATTTTAGCTCTGTGCATGTCTTTCTTTTTCAAGTTTGTCTGTTATAAACAACATATTGTTGGATTCTAATTTCTAATTTATTCTTCTATCTGCTTGTTTTATGGGTGAGTTCATCCAATTCCCATTAACATTTTTGATTACTACCTGTGTATTTCTCTCTATGCTCCCTTTTTCCATTTGTCCTTCTCTCTCTCTTTTTACTTTGTTCTTCCTCAAAAGCCTATTTTGCTTTTAACTTAATCCACCATCCCTTTTTGTCACACCCTCACCTTTCTCTTATTGCCTTCTCCTATTACTTCACTATTGAGTAAGATAGAGTTCTGTCTACTGTCTATCTCCAAATGAGTGTGTGTGTACATATGCATATATACATATATATGCATATATATGTATATATATGTTTATGTATATGTATATGTATGTGTATAATACATTCTTTTTTTTGAGATCATCCCATCATAGTTAACTCATACTCATGCCCTCTGTCTATATAGACTTCTCTTAACTGCCTTAGTAATAATAACACTCTTACATGTATTATTTTCCATCTAGAAATGTAAGCAGTTTAACCTTATTAAGTCCCTTATGAGTTGTCTTTCATGTTTACCTTTTTATACTTCTCTTGAGTTTTGTGTTTGATTGAATGTCAAATTTTCTATCCAGCTCTGTTCTTTTTTCAGGAATGCTTGAAACTCCTCTCATTACATGTCCATTTTTCCCTCCTGAATGGTTATACTCAATTTTGCTGGGTAGGTTATTCTTAGTTGTAATCCCTGCTGCTTTGCCTTCTGGAATAACGTATAACAATATTGACTATAGCTCCACAGGGTCTGAGTGGTTTCTTTCTGGTTGCTTGCAATATTTTCTCCTTGGCTTGAGAACTCTGCAGTTGGCTATATTACTGGGAGTTTTCATTTTGGAATCTCTTTTATGAAGTGATCAGTGAATTCTTTCAATATCTATTTTACCCTTTGGTTCTAAGATATTGGGACAGCTTTCTTTTATAATTTCTTGAAATGTGATGTCTAGGATTTTTTTTTCTGTTCTTGGCTTTCAAATAGTCCAACAATTCTTAAATTATCTCTCCTTGATCTATTTTCCAGGTCAGTTGTTTTCCCCATTTCCCATGAGATATTTCATATTTTCTTCTTTTTTCCCGTTATTTTTATTTTGTTTTATTGTTGCTTGTTGTCTTGTAGAATCCTTAGCTTTCACTTGCCCAATACTAATTTTTAAGTAATTATTTTCTTCAGTGAATTTTTCTATCTCTTTTTTTCCATGAGGTCAATTCTTTTTAAGGAATTCTTTTCTTCAGTGAATTTTTGAATCTCTCTTTTCCATTTGGCTAATTTGTTTTTTTTTTAATGTTTTTTCTTCAGCACATTTTTGTCAGTTTATTTCTTTTAATTTTTAACATTTATTTGTTTAGTTAGCTTCAGTATTCACTTCTATAAGATTTTGAGGTCTAAAATTTTCCCCCTCCCAAGACAGCATACAATCTGAGATAGGCTATACAGGTACAATCATATCAAACACATTTCCACAATTAATCATGTTGCGAAAGGAGAATCAGAATAAGAGGGAAAAACCATGAGAAAAAACAAACAAACAAAAAGAAAAAATAGTATGCTTCAATCTGCATTCAGACTCCATAGTTCTTTCTCTGGATGTGCATAGTATTTTCCATTATGGAGCTTTTGGAATTGTCTTAGATCATTGCATTGCTTTGAAGAGTTAAGTCTATCAAAGTTGGTCATTGCACAATGTTGCTGTTATATTCCCCTGATTCTGCTTACTTCATTGTTGGTGTATTTTTGTTCTTCTTTTATCATTTGGCTCATTTTCTTCACTATATTTTTGTGCCTCTTTTACCAAATTTTTAATTTTCTATTCATTATTTTCCTGCATCTCTTGTTTTTCTTCCCAATTTTTACTCTGTTGCTCTTATCTCTTTCTTAGCTTTTCCAGGAATTCTTGTTGGGCTTCTGTACAATTTACATTTTTCCCCCTTTGAGGTTTTTCTTGTTGCTGTTTTCATATTGTCGTCTTCTTCTGAGTTTGTATCTGTCACTATAATAGCTTTTTATGGTCAGGTTCTTTTTTTGTTTGTTTGCTCATTTTTCCAGTCTATTTCTTGAGTTTTAACTTTTTGTTAAAGTTGGGCTTTTTTACTCAGAGCAGGGTACAGACCTCTCCTACTGATATCTTAAGTTGTATTGGGTTGGGGAAATGTATTACCCTGACCTTTTGTTGGCTCTAAGTTGCTCCAAAATTTGATTTACCATGTTAATTTTAAAGCTATTGGGAGGGCAATGGTGGGAGGATTCATCTGGCTTGCTACCTCTACTCTGCCATCTTGGCTCTGCCCTTATAATTTGTATCTTTATAAAATGAAGTTGCTATCTCCATCTTGAATGAAAGTTCATCAAAGGATGGGATGTTTTACTTCTGTATTTTTAGTATTTAGTGCAGGGCTAGATACAGAGTAAGTATTAATAAATATATGTTGATGTCACCTTAACTGGATCATTCTACAACTGTTGGGTTTGGTTAGGGCAGAAAATAACACAAGGGGTTATAAAAGAGCAGTTGTTAATCTACTTAGAAGGGAGGACCAAATGGCTTTGGAACAGAAAAGAGAGTAATAACAGTGGAAAGAATCATGGATCTGGAGATCGAGGATCTAGGTTCAAATACTACCTATGTTACTATCTTTATGACTCAGAGAAATTGATTTGATCTCCCTGTGCCTCAATATGTAAAATGAGTCAGTTGGGCAAGATGGCATTCTAAGTTTTCTTCCATCTATAAATCCGTAATCCTATGCTCTATGGAGAAGTTAATTTCCTCCTCAAGCCTTACATTTAGTTATTGGTTCTATCAAGGAAGCTACTACAAGAGAAGCTAGAGAAGAATCAAAGAAGACTAAGAGGGATAGTGAATGGATTGCTTATTAAAAGGCAATTTGCAAGAAAGAGTTATTTCTCTTCAGACTGTGCTCCGGTCTCTCATGCCCCCGAAACTTCATCCTGGAGGCTCATTCAAGCCCTGGAATTCACATATTAGAAGTATCCTCTGCAGCCTCTACTTCTCATTGGATATCTGTTCCCAGAACCTCCATTGAAGAAAGATGCTGAGGCCAGCCATGTCTTCCTTCCTCTCCAGATTGCACTATGACTTTTTGGCCATGCCTTGCTGCAGGGGACTATATTCATTACCTCTGCTCTTTGTATTTGCCCCCTCCCCACTTTGGCTTTGGTTTGTTTTCCCTCATTAGAACATAATCTCCTTGAGGGCAGGGGCTTTCTTGTTTTTTACTTGAACAGTCGGTTCTGCTCTAACATGCATTTTGAAAATAGGAAATTGTTCTGGCATAATTGATACATTAGTAAACATTTTGAATATAGCTTGAATATTCTCTGAGAAACAGAGAGAGTGCAATAAAGTACACCACCACTTCAAGATAACTCACAAGCTGCAACCCTTCCTATGTCTACTTACATAGGCAACCTGTGACAAATGAAAAGTCCAAGAGACATAGTTTCTGGGCAATTAATAATCAGTGTATTAATTATGGCTGGCAAACAACCAATACATTGAGGTCAGTGGCCCTCTCAGAAACCCCTGGAGAACATCCAATGTTTAGATACCCTTGGAGGAGTGAGTGTTCCAGACAGATGGAAATCAACTTTGATTGGTTAACAACTAATGAGACAATGAATACTATAATGAAAGGTGGGCTAATTTGACAGTCTAAACAAAGGGATCTACCTTCATCCAGACAACTTAGATTAGATTTTCTTTACCCTTTAGTCAGAAAGAAGCCCTCCCAGTTGGATGGGGTCCTGGCCGATATTGAGGAGAACATAAATCCAGTTTCATCATCAGTCCTGTCCTTCAGAGGATGCCTTGATCTGGTCTCTAAGTGAGGAAATAGAAAGGGAAAAAAAAAACCTGGATCCTCCTGCCTCCATGTTAGCA
Source organism: Trichosurus vulpecula (assembly GCF_011100635.1). NCBI lineage: Eukaryota > Metazoa > Chordata > Mammalia > Diprotodontia > Phalangeridae > Trichosurus > Trichosurus vulpecula. Next base: position 310,395,195 of record NC_050574.1, on the reverse strand, counting down.
AATGGTTATTAGCAATTTCTTACAAAACTTTAGGTCTTTGTCAAGGTAAATGACCATATTATGGTGCAGTAAGTTCTGTGATCAGAGAATGGCTGATCTACACCATTTCCATCCCCACCTCCATCCCCACTCCTTCTACCATGGCCTGGGCGAAGGGAGTTGCAACCTGTACCACTTGCTGGTACAAGCAAGGAGCCTGTCAAAAGAGCCAGAGGGCTAGGACAAGGCTACTATTGATGGTAATATTTATGTATTAACCATTTAACATGTATAAAGCTATTATCATTTTTATCAGATTCCTGTTTTTTTATGTGTCATTGATGAAGTTTTTGAGATAATTATGCTCCTAACCTCATTTCCCTCATAAGCTCTGTGATTTTTATTGTGGGAATTTGCATAGACTGGTGATTTTTTGGGGGGTGGGTGGACACATATGTCAGTGTGATGGTAAGCATGGTGGGACTTTCTTGTTGTCTTTTGTTTTGGAATGCTTCTCAGCACTAAGGTAATCAATTACCTTTGAGATTTGCCTTTCAAATGTAATGCAAGCAAAGCAAATTTTTTGTTGTTTTTTGCTCTGGAGTGCTTCTCAGCACTGAGGCAATCAAGTGCCTTTGATGAGTCTTGCCTTTGTTTCAATCAAGAGTCTTTGTATCAGTCAAGAGTCTTTAATGACCTGCTTAAATCACAGGAAGGGTTAGGTCACATGGGTTTGAGTCACCTGGTTGTGATGCCCTCTGACCCTGAAGAAGTGTATATAAGCTCTGAGGTTGGTGTTTTGTTTTGGGGACACACTCAATGGAAGAATGTTGGTGTGGAGACTCTGGGTAGCTGTCAAGGAGCACCCCCCTCCCTGCTTTGAAAACCCAGATGTTGGTGCTTCTCTCTCTGGTAACTATGTATTGCTATGGACAGACTGATTTGTGTTATTTGCTCTATTTATATGATCTGTACTTGTAATTTCTGTTTTCTCTGAAGTTCAGGGTGCTGACTTTTTCCCCCAAACTAAGTGAATGATATATGTATGTTTAATTAAATTGAGATTGTTAACCCCTTAAAGTTGCTTTCCTTAGAAAAGCAGATGAATGATCCTATGCTAGCGGCCCTCCTGTGTGCTGGTGTTATTGGTCTTACGCAGCCACAGTAGCGGCAAGTAGCATTGTTGTTACAGTCAGTTATAGCAGAACTGCCTATATTTGTATTCCCAGCACTTGGCACTGTGCCTGGAACATAGTAAGGACTTACTAAATTCTTATTAGCTTATGGTTGATACCACAGAATGAAAAGAAGAGAAAGTATAAATATAATCATACAAAAAGCAAATATATTTGCAATCAAATAGAGAAGCAAATCTTTGCTATATACCTACTCCTTTGCTGGGAGACTGTGGGATGTTCAAAGAGGATATTCATTCAAATCATGGCTCTGTTACTGATTATATGACTGGTCAAGTTCATTAACATTTCTGGCCCACAGCTTCATCTATAAAATAGGAGAGCAATCAGAATGGTAAAGGGCTTCAAGTCCATACTATGTGAGCATCAGTTAAAGGAATGTTTAGCCTAGGAAAAAATAAGATGGGTGCGGAGGGAAGAAAATGAGTACTTTCTTTAAGTACTTGAATATCTGTCATGTGGAAGAAAGATTAGACTTGTTCTTTTGGGGACCAGAGGAAACAAGAATCAGAATTTTCCCAGAATCAAATGTAGACTTGATCTAAGGCAAAATAAAACAAAACAAACAAAAAACCTTCCTAGTGAACCTATTCAAAAGTGGGATGAGAATCTCTGACAGGTGGTGGCCTTCATACAAAAGATGAAAAACCAGTTGTCAGTTGTACCATGGAGGAATAGAATCCCTCTCTTCTTTTAAGACTCAGCTCAAGCATCATCTTCTACCTGAAGGCTTTCCTAAGCCCCTCAAATCCTAGTGATCTCCTTTCTTGATTTTCTTGTATTGAACCACCTTGTAGTTTAAAAATTTTATTCTGTATATGCCTATGTGGATATATATCTACATTATTATATGTTTTTGTATGTATGTACACATATATGTATGCACACACACACACACACACACACATACACACATCTCTCCAAGAGGAAGTAACCTCCTTGAGAATGAGATTGCTTTATTCTTTGTATCTAATTTCTAGCACAGTGCCTGGCAAATAATTTGTGCTCAGTAACTGCTTGTTCATTTATTGACTGCTAGCTCTCCACTGACTGTTGTGAAAGAGGAAATAAGCTTAAATTTCAGTGGTCCACGAGTAAACAAAAAGGGAGATCATCCTAACTTGAAGTTGGGTCTGGAGTCAGGAAGATCTGAGGTCAAATTTATCCTCAGACATTTACTAGCAGTGTGAGGGCAAGTAATTTAATCTCTGTTTACCTAAGAATCCTCAATGGTGAAACAGGGAGCAATAGTACCTATCTCCCAATGTCTTTATGAGGATCAAATAAAAGAATATTTTAAAAGTGCTTAGCATAGTGCTTGGCACATAGGTAACTTAATAACTCCTTCCTTTCTTCCTTTCTTCCTTCCTTCCTCCCAATTGCCTCTAGGATGTAAATAACTTTGTTTGGCATCTAAATATTTTCACAACCTAGTATCTTCCTAACTTCTAGATTTCTATTTTCTTCCTTCCTTTTACTCTCTGTCCCATTCATACTGGCCTGCTCACAGTTCTATACACACTAAATTCAGTCTCCTATTCATGTGCCTTTGCACTATTCCTCCTGTGTTTGGAATGCTCTCCCTCATCTTCCTCTCATTGTTGTCTCCGGAATACCTGCTTTTCTTTAAGATTTAACTCTAGTGCCACCTTCTGCATAAGGTGGCACACTCTTTGTGTGCTCTCCCCACTTCTGCCCCCTTCCAATATTTATATATGTACACATCATCTCCTCCATTAGAATGTAAGCTCCTTGTGGGCAAGAACTTTTATTTTTGTCTTTGTATTTGCACTTAGCACAGTGCCTCACTCATAATAAGTGTTATACTCAGTGATTGATATTCAATGGGTGGCTATGAGGCAGGATATAAAAAAAATAAACAACCATTTGATATCATCTGTAAGAACGTGAAATTGAATTTTTGGCTTTGCAAATTGACATTTCCTTGGAGGGGGGTAAAAAAACGGAAAGATAGCACATTACACCCTAATGCTCCCTTAATACCTAAATTCTGTGATTCTGAGCTAGGCAAAGTTCAGGTGCCTTTCACCAGAGCTGAAAATGCCGTAATCTCTCCTCCGAGACAAAAGGCATTCCAAGTCCTATACCCACCTGGTATAAGTCAAGAGGAAGCAATGGACTTCTTGCTGCTGTTAGCCTCTTACCTTGGTACTTGGTATAGTGGAATGACTCATCCAACCAGCATAATTGTAGGTATAAGCCTTAAAGTGACATGAAAATATTCAGGTAGTACTTTGCAGTAACACACTTTCCATAAAAGAAAATAGGCTGTCCATTAGTAAGAACAAGGAATAAAGGACAAACAACTTTTTTGCTACATTGGTACAAATGCAATGTCAAGAGAGCTAGAGGAAGTTTTTCCAGCATGTTGAGTGAGTCCCTTGTGAAAGAATTATAGGAAGACAAATATTAGAGTCACATAGTATGGGAAGGCATGGATGGGTTGCAATTTGCACAGCTGGAGGGAGTACCAACATCAAAGAGACTACAGAGTGAGAAATAACAGTTTCAAAACTAATTTGACCATTGTAAGGCCCAGAATTCCCCTGGCTAGGGAACACTGTACCCCCCCCATACCGTGAGAAGAGTTCAATTCCAAAGGAAGAGGCCAAGGAGCTCCACATTGATTATAGGAGTTTAATCAGTCATTATGATTACTTACAAATGGGCAATCTGGTGCAGCTGCCAGACAATACAGTGGATCCCCTCAAAGATCCCTGTGGTAATCATAGAAATCAGACACAGAGAGGAGGAGCTATAGGGTGCTTCACTGAGGACTGGTGCATATTTTGGTTTTGGGGTTTTTTTTTAGTTAATAATTTGACTAATATTTTAGTTTATACTTAGTATTGGACCTGGTTTCCAGATATCTAGGCTTGGCATTACAGGTTGGGTACTGATCATGTACTGGCCATATTGGTCACAATATCTAAGTTATGACTCAGTGTCTGAATTATGACTTTTTAACAGTTCACCATGTCTGGGCTTCCACCTTTCACAGAGTTTAAGTTTATGGCTTTCACTTCTCAATGTGTATTATGACTTTTACCAATCGGAACCCCATAACCATGTAATGTTTATGGTCTTGAAATACATAAATACTAGTCCAGAAAACCTGGGAGGTATAGAATAGTACCGACTAAAGGTGGACAGGGAATGAAAAGGAAATTTTGGAGCAAAATAGAAGAAAAGTAGCCTACTTGCCTAATAAAAAAAATTTAATAATTTTTTGATACATGCTATGTGCTGAACACCATATTAAATAGTGGGGCTACAAACACAAAATGAAGTCTTCACTGGAGGAATTTACATTTGAGTAGTAGGGACAACACTTGTAGGCAGTGGTGGTCAGGGAAGAATAATTTGGTCAGGAGAATTATAGGGAAGTGAGAGTAGTCATAGGAAAATATATTGCCATATATTATTTATTTATTTAAAATATTCAATTTTTCCAATTACATGCAAAAATAATTTTAAGATTTATTTTAAAATATTTTATTTTTAATTTATGGAATAAAACAAGTATTTCCATAACATAGTATAATAAAAAGATGATTGAAACTATAAATCTGTTAGGTACAACTTGATATTCCTTTTAAATAGATAATAAAGTTATCATGTGGATTTCTGTTTTTTCTTCCTTCCTCCCCCAACCAAGAGATGGCTACCATTAGACACAAATATGTACATACATACATATATATATATGTATATATATATATACATATATATATAATCATTTTATACATACTTCTATTTATCAGTTCTTTCTCTGGATGCAGATAGCATCTAACATTTGCTTTTAAAAATTTTGAATTCCAAATTCTCTCCCTCCATCCCCTTCCCCCTCCTTGAGAAAGCAAACAATTTGATATATTTTATACATGTGCAGTCATGTGAAATATATTTTCATATTAGCCATGTTGTGAAGGAAAACACAGACAAAAGAAAACCAAGAAAAATAACGAAAGTTTTTTTTTTTAAGTATGCTTCAGTTTTAATTCAGAATCTGTCAATTTTTTCTCTGGCGGTAGACAGCATTTTTCATCATAAATCCTTCAGAATTGTCTTTGACCATTGTATTGCTGAAGATAGCTAAGTCATTCACAGTTGATCATCATACAATACTGCTGTTACTGTGTACAATATTCTCCTGGTGCTATTCACTTCACTTTGCATTGGTTCATGTTCCTTCTGCTTTTTCTGGAAGCATCCTTCTCATCATTTCTTAAAGCACAAAAGTATTCCATCACAATCCTATACCACAACTTATTCAGCCATTCCCCACTTGATAAGCATCCCCTCAATTCCAATTGTTTACAAAAAGAGCTGTTATAAATACTTTTGTACCTATGGGTCCTTTTCCTTTTTCTTTTTAAAAGTTTCCTTGGGAAACAGACTTTGTATTGGTATCGCTGGTTCAAAGGGATAGCCCTTTGGGTGTTGTTCCAAATTGTTTTCCAGAATAGTTGAATCAATTCGTAACTCTACCAATGCATTATTGTGTAAGTGTCCCAATTTTCCCACATCCCCTCCAGCATTTGTTGTTTTCATTTTCTGTAATATTAGTCAATCAGATAAGTGTGAGGTGGTACCTCAGAGTTGTTTCAATTTGCATTTCTCCAATCAATAATCATTTAGAACATTCTTTTTTTATATGACTATAGATAGTTCTGATTTCTTCATCTTAAAGCTGCCTGTTCATATCCTTTGACCATTTATCCATTGAGGAATGATTTGTATTTTTATAAATTTGATTCAGTTTCATATATATGTATATACATATATGTGTGTACATACATATGTGTGTATATATGTGTATATATACATATATGTGTGTGTGTATGTATATATATATATAACCTTTATCAGAGAAACTTGCTATATTTTTTCCAGTTTACTGCTTTCCTTCTAATCTTGGCTATATTGGTTTTGAGACATACCTTTTCAGGATCAGTGACTGTTGATTTGATTATACTTTTGTTACTAGAAAGGAAGGCGAAGAGGATACATGCACTATAGCATGGCAGCTGGAGAGGAGATGTCTGGGAGTGAAGTAAAGTGTGGCTGGAGCTGGACCTAGATGTAATTAATGAGCAGCCACTAACAAGGATAGAGAGGTTCCAGTGCGGGAGTTCTAGGGATAAAGGGGTTTTTCCCCCAGAATTAGATTTCTGGTTCAGGCAGCATAGCAGCTGGCAAAGAAATGTCCTGAGAGTGAAGAAGAAGCAATTCTGAGGTCCGTACTGCAATAAAGCTATCAAACCAGTCTGGAGGCCATAGCAGAGAGTAGTTGACAGGACCAGAGTGGGCAAGACTGGCCACTGCTATGACTCCAGCGGGCTATTGAGGAAACAAGCATAATAATTCATCTCCTTCACCTTCCTCTTTTCCTTTTTTGCCTGCAGAACTGTTGAGCCCCAGATCTGCAACTGTCCACATGGTCTTTGCTATGGCTTGTGTGGCTGCGGTGGGGTGGAACATACGGTAGGGTGAGTTCTTCAGAACTGTCCCTCCAGTATTCCAAAAGAAAATGTAAGGAAGTTATAAGAGAAGACTTTTAGGAGACAATTGGGTGAAATATTCCATGAGGAGAGTGTTTACTAGTTTCCTCTATAGTTAATGATGCATATGGCTACAAAAAGTTGAAGCTATATGGCTTGGTGAAGTGGGCAGTTGGTGCAGGTACAGAGAAGAAATCTTCCATTGTTGTATCATTGAAATCTTGATGGGATCACTGGACTGGTGACTTACACATAGAATCAACTAATGGGCATACTACGTAGTATACTTCCTTGCTGGCTAATTAATTATTAAATGATATTTTGTCTTTGATGTTAAGTTTGGGCTATTACCACTACTACAGCACTGCATGGGTCACCTGGGATATTGACCAAGTATACTGACAATTCATCTGTATCACACTACCATTAACTGTACTTTTGGATTAAGATATTAAAAAGTCCTATTAAAATTTGTATTTTATATAGGTTGAACATCCTATTAAGTTATTTTCAGTCCTTTTATACCTTAGCACAAATTGGTTTTAACAAAATAGCTATTTGGGAGAAGTGAGGGAATAAAAGGTCTGCAGCATAGAGGGGAGAAAGTTAGGTGGATTATATTAGGTTTGGGGCAGCTAGAAGACAATATGAGAAAACCAATAGCTTAACGGGAACTCAAAGAGGCATAGAAAGGGATGTGTAAAGGGAAGAGTCTGAGGAAAACTTTAATTTTACTTTGAATCAGTATATCTCTATAGGGCATTAAGTAGTTTATAGTGTCTAGAAATCAAAAAGCTTTTGTAGAAAACTGGCACTGATCATATATGTAAATGAGTATATATTACTCCTTCTACATCTGTTTGTTGTGTGTGTATGTATTTGCTGTGTTTGAGTATGTGAATATATGACATGTTTACATGGAAGTATATGTGCTTTGCATGTTTTGGTATATTGGTTGAATATTGTGTGTGTGTGTGTTTGTGTGTGGTTGTGGTTGTGTGTGTGTGCACCTGTGTATATATATGTTATGTTACTGAATTCTTCCAGGTTGGAATTGTTAGCCATATTTCATTGGGAAAAATCATTCTTGCTCCTTGACCTCCTTTTCTCCATGTCTGTTCTCAATTTCTTCTCTTCCTTCATGTCTGTGTGTTAACTCAGACTTCCATCAGTTGCTGCACTTTAGCTGATGAGACCAAATGTGGAAGTGTTATTCACACTTTCCTTTGTCATGGACCTATAGAGCTTGGAAGTGTACAGAGCAAGATCAGTGAGAAATAGAGAGTAGGACTAAGTGTGTGTATGGTATGTATGTGTGTATAAGAGAGAAAGAGAGAGAGAGAGAGAGAGAGAGAGAGAGAGAGAGAGAGAGAGAGAGAGAGAGAGAAAGAGTTTGTAGAAGGCAGTACTATCTATCTGGAGAAGAATAATTTTGAAGGAAAAAAACAATGGGAGTGCTAGGGGGTGGCTAATCTTACGAAGATTTAACAGAACCAGGAAACTAAGCTCTTGGCCCGAGTGTTGCTGGTTGATTTGGCATGTGATCTGGGGCAAGGCAGTTGCTGTTTCTATACATCACATTCTTTAGTTTTGCTATGGGGATTACAATATCCAGGGGTTACTCTGGTCATACTTCTATTAGAGAAATGAATAGGAAGCATGCCATATGCTCTATATATGCACAGACTCCGAATTATGTAATTGTGGGGAGTCAGAGATGACTGAGTCCTTAGAGATCCGTAGAACCCAAGCCATTCATCTTATAGATAAAGTATCTGAGGCCCAGGAAGGTGAAATCAGTTAATCAATAAACATTTAAAGTCCTATTATATGCTAGACACTAAAAACAATCCCAACCATTAAGAAGCTTGCAATCTAATAGAGGAAGACAATACATAAAAGAAAACTGAAAAGATGGGAGTTGAGGGAAGAAGAAGCCCATGATGAAGGCCAGGCCAAAGGAGTGTGGTGGCAGTAATAATGATTTTTTCAAACTTACACAGTTATGAAGAGCTGGGCTTCTGATTCCAGCCTTTCCTCTACACCCCGCTAACCTTCATTAAGGGATGTGTTTTGTAATTCAGGACAATTCAATAATTCAGGACCATTCAATAATTCCTAGGGGGTGTGAGTTTCAAGACAAATCATACTGCGTTTCATCTTACAACATGTTTGTACTAGTGGGAAAAAATGAAATAAACATCAAAAATCCATGGAGGAAGGATAAAGATTTCATAATGTGACATATAAAAAGTCTGAGAGACAGAATTTCTCGGTAATTAACCATCATTTTATTAATTATGGCTAGCAAATAATTAATAAAATATGGTGGTCAGTGGCTTTCTCTCATAAACCACAAGACGAACTTTGACGGCCGCTGAATGCTTATATACCTTTGGAAGAGTCAGTGTTCCTGACAGGTAGAAGTCAACTTTGGTTAACAAGTCATGAATTGAAAAAGAATAATATAATGAGAGGTGGGTCTATTCTAAGGAGGGGCTGGGAGCCATACTTTGATGATGTCATTCTTACTCATCTCTACCCAGACCTCCCCTCCCTGGCTGTTCCCCTCCCCTTCCCTGCCAGCTGCTTCAGGCAATTTAGACAAAGGGATCTATCTCCACCCAAGCCACTTATATCCCAGTTGAATGGGGTCTTGTAGAAGATGGAAAAGCATGTATCCCCTAGGATTTGAGCAATCTCATCTATTAGTAATGTCCTTCACAAGGACTGGGCTTTGAATGAGGAAATAGAAAGGAAAAACCTTAATCTTAATTAATAATTGGTTATTAATATAAGAGAAAAATAATAATTTCTCTCAATCAGGAACAAGGTGTGGGTAAGTGGAGGGGCAGTCTTATTATCCCTTTACTTCAGTGATGGTGGAGTGTGTTTATGGACTGAGTACATATATATGATCTAACTCAATCAACATTTGCTGAGACCATGCAACATACAAAGCGCTGAACTAGGTACTGGGGATGCAGAGATAAAACATGGCACAGTCTCTACCCCAAGGTATCTATAATCTACTTGGGATGGGAGGAAAAGATATGACACATCCATCTCCGGTTCCCAACAATTGCATAATTCTGAGTCTGTGCATATATAGAGCACTTGACACACTTTACATTCATTTCCCTAATAGGTATATGAAAATAGTATCCCCTGGACATTATAATCCCCCTGGCATAATAGATATAAATAGAATATAAAATAGAGGAGAAAAAGAGAAATCAAGGCACAGGCAGGAAAATTTGAGGAGGGAGCTTTAAGGGATTTTTCTATGAGGAAAATACATCCCCCTCTCCACACCACCCCTTTATTTATAGACCAGGAAAAAAAAATCCTCTAAAAAGTTCTTCAGCATTGTCATGGGGTTATTGTAAAAATCCAATGAAATCATTGAACTATGTTTGTAAAGCGTTTTATAAACTTTAAAGTGCTATGCAGATATAAGCTATTATTCTTCTTGACCCTGCAGCATGGACATCTGTGGTCACTGGTTAGTATGAAGATCTGGGACTTAGGGCCTATAAGAAATAGATGAGCAGGCAGCAGGGCCCACACTAATATCAGGAGTCAGAGGAGAGAAATCATGACTAGGGAATGAGTTGGAGAACCCTGACCATGAGCAGTGGGCCAGAGAGAAGGTACAAGAGAGGTTTAGACATAAGAGCCTTCTGATACTCAAGATAAATGGATCAGTGGGATTGGAAAGGGCCAACAGAATAGCAAGCTCTTTCAGAAGACATCTGGCCCTATTGAGTTCTGCTCCACGGGCTATATTTTATGAAGACTAATAATAAACTACAGAGCTGTTACTAGGGTAGAGTGAATAATGGTTTGCCCCAGGACACTATCATCTAGGTGGTAGTTCTCTGGTCTGTTTGTCATGTGCTTCTAGGCCCTCTGTCTGCCTTTCCCTATACTGTACAAATTGCCTACTCAAACTTCGTCTCCTGATCTGAGGTCACTGGGTTCCTGTCTTTTTACCAGGGTCCAATTTCCTCCACTACTGCGGGCCTGCTACCCCCTTTTTCAGTATGACTGCTCCTGACCACAGAGGACTGTCCTCTTTACCCACCTTTCCCCAAATTGTCCCCCAAGCAGAAGAATTCTTGGTCATGATTCTAATAAACTGGAGCAGTCTAGAGGAGAGGGTATAAGGTGGCAAGGTGACTGAAGAACATATCACATGAAAATCAAAGGAACTAAAAATTTTTACCTTTCAGAAGAATAGACTTCTAAAGGCTTATCCACACCGCCACCGCCCCCCCCCACCCCAGCTTCCATACACTAAGGGATGGAAAATGGGTATGAGGCATGACAACTAACTTTAAGTATATTTGAATTGTCCTGTAGGAGACAAATCAGATTACCTTCATCTGGTCCAATGGAAAAGACTAGGTACAAAGGAGGAGGTTGCAGAGGGACAAATGTCAGCTTGGTGCAAATTAAAATTCCCAACATGGAACCAGCTGTTTGAGGAGATAATAAACTTCCTGTACTTTAGAGTCTTCAGGTAGAGGCTGGATGGTCACTTTTGGGGATTTTTCATGCCTTAGGTAAGTTTCAGACTAGATTTCATCTTGCCCCTTGCAACTCTAAAGTTTTTTTGGGTGTGTTTTTCTCATCAGAGAAGTCACCGTGATGGTGATTAGAGCTATAGAACACTTGATTGACATATCCTTCCCAGGAATGTTAGAATTGCTTTAATTACTATTCTCAGAGCTAGGGTTGGAAACATGAAGATGGCCTTGCACATTGTGCCTTTTCATTCGTTCATTCATTCAAGGCAGCTAATTGACATACAACCCTGGACTTTGAATCAAGAAGATAAGAATTTGGATCGTACTTCAGACACTCTGTGACCTTGGGCAAGTCACTTAATTGCTCTGTACCTCAGTTTCCTTATTTGTAAAATGGGGATAATAATAGCACCTATTTCCCAAGGTTGTTGAGAGGATCAAATATGAAAATATAGAAAGCACTTTGTAAACTTTTAGAAGCTTTTAAAATGGTAGTTATTGATCATTATTATTGTCAATAATGATTATTTTTAGCATAAAAATCCATTCCGGTATAGAGGATGCCTGGTCATTAAAGTAGCTTCGGGTCCATGCTTTGAGCAGAAGTTGTCTAGGCTCTATATATGGGCACATACATTTAGCATCCTCTGTAGAAATTGGGATGTGTAAGGGCAGGGCAGAAGCAGAAAGTCCTGATAAGCAGATTTCCACGTTATCTGAGGAGCTGGTACCCATATAACAAGTGGGACATTGCTAAATGAACGCTACACTTTGGAATGTCATGCTTCTTTTCGGAAAATTTGTGTAGACAGTGAACATTATTCTAATAAAAGGAGAATTTTTATCATAATTTTCTTAATCTTTACAGCTTTTTATTTTTGGTAAATTAATGAGAGTGTTTCACTTATGTGTAGGCAACATTGTAAATGCTCTTCCTTTAATAGAGATGCTTGTTTTCAGGAGGAAAAAAAAATCACATCTTCAGAAACAAACAAATATGCAGGAAGAATGGAATCCTGCCATATTGTTACCTGAGGGCCAATCTGGCAATAGAACAAGAGGGTTGGCCAGGAAAACCCAAGACTTACAAATGTGTGGGAGCAGGCACTCTCTTCATCCTGCCCAGTTTAACATTAATGAGAGCATATTGAGAATATAATTGAGAATGTAATAACATTGTAGTGTTATTGAGACTATCTCATTTCTTGAAACAAAGAGAAAGGAGGAGAGAATGAATGATGCTGTTGAGAAGTTTTGAGGAGTGGATGAGAACTGAGAGTTCACTGATGATGGCCTCAGTTTTCTCAGTGAAGTAATAGACCACACAATTTGCTGTTAACTGTTCAGCTGGGACCTTGAAAAGAGAGGAAAAGTCCTGATTAGCAGTGGTGTGGAATGAGCTAGGGGCTTAAGGACTGCTGAATTACAATAAGGACCCAACTTAAATTCTGAAATCAGGGCTAAGGTAAGGGGTCTATGTCGTGGGTATGGGGCACCACCATTGGTAATAGAAACACTGAGTTAAAGGCTTTGTGATCCAAGGGGTTTCCTTTATACCTCCTGGACAGGGCCTAGAACTGATCTCAGAGTGGGCAGGTACCCAAGCTTGTTGGTAGAGATGAATATTCAAATTTTCTGACATTCTAATTTACAGGTATGGGAAGATCAACACAATACATGTGTTTTGTCTGAGGATTAGCCTGACTAATTTTAGAGGGGCTCACTAACACAATCTTAGTCAAGAGATAATGAATTTTTAGGGCTATGATTCATGAAAACATCTACTAAATTGCGGAGGGGCCATGATCTATATTAGGGGAGAGGATGCCCACATGAAAATAGATTTTGAAGTAATTGTGAAGAAATATTAATTTAGTTAGATACTCCAGCATGATGGACCAATGATGATTCACTTTGCTTTTCCATAAATTCCTTTTTTTTCTTGTACGTTCATAGTAGAGCAAGGGGTTACAGAAAGAACATCTATACTGCTATTCAGTTTGGCAGAGATAAGATTTGGATTATTGTTTTGATGAATTTAGAATAGTATCTATTCACAGCACAACATGGTAGCAAAACATCTGGCTTGGATATGGAGAATGAAGCCAATCCAGATGTTTCCCCAAATCCAGATGTTTGGTGTGTGAATGAGTCATCTATATAACAGCATAATTCTTTTTCTTCTTTTTACTTTTTTTTTTAGACCTGTATCTCTGATGTAATATATTGATGCAACCAGAGGAGGAGAAACAATCATACAATTTCATGGTGCATTTCTCCACATTGTTGATTGTTTTTTCTTTCATCTTTAGTACAATGTTATTCAATAACAGGAAAAAGATGAACCTTAGGCATTGCTCCAAGGATGCATCTGCCTAGTGCCAAAAACCATATAGGGGAAAACTGAAAGATTCAATTAAAAATCTAGACAGCTGGTTCACAAGGCTCCCAGCCTCCAACTAGGTGAGAAACATTTGGATTTCATTGATGTAATCCTTCAGTTTTTTCTTAGGATGGTCTCTACGTCATAGAGACAAAGACAATACTATTCTGACCTCTCCAATCAATTTTTATGCATATATATGTATATATACACACATATAGAAGCAATATGGCATAGTAGATAGAGTGTTGGATTTGGGGTCAATGAGCTCTGTGTTCAAGTTCTGATGCAGGCTCTGGGCACATCATTTAACTTCTATCACTGACCTTGTCTTAAAATGAGAATCATAAACTCTGTAGTACCTTCCTCCCAGTGCTATTCTGAGACTCAAATGAAATAATAGATGTAAGGCATCTTTGCCAAATTTAGGACTATAAATAAATGTTTGTTATTATTTCATTTCACATAATGAATGTGCTCCTGAAAAATTTTGTGTGTAAATCAAGAGTTTATATTGAGCCCTGTTTTCCATTGATTTATATTTTCATTTCTGAGGTGGGAAGTAGTTTTTAACAGCTTTAAATTTTTCTGCCCACCCAAATTTCTCTATTAAATAATTAATGCTTTAGGGGGAAAAAGAAACATTTAAATATACTAGAGGAGTTTGCTATGGAAGGAGTTCTTTTGTGAATAGTTTTTAATATTACTGCTATTGCTTCTAATCATAATTACTCACATTTATATAGTGCTTTGATGTTTACAAAATACTTTCCTTACTACAACCCTAGTAGGTTGTACAAACATAATCATTCCCATTTTACAGATGGATGAATTGAGGCTAAGAAAGTTTAAATGACTTGTTTCCATTTACAGAGCTAGTAAGTTTCAGAGTCTGTATTTAACCTGAAGCCTTCTGATTGCAGTGTTCTTGCAGGGAGGTTCTATTAGAACAGAAGAGAAAAGCTGGATGATGGAGTTAGGATTCAAATATCTTCAGGCTAGACCGTTGGGCCAAATCATTTTAAAAATATCCATCTCACATGTATAAATGTGGAGAAGTAACTAGAGAATAGCATGTAAAGCTCACTATGAGTCAATGGTGTGGTAGGGCAGTTAAGAAAGCTAAGGCAATTCTCAGGCTGCATTTTGAAGCGTTGTGTCCAGGATGAGGAAGGTGCTACCATGCTCTGTTGTAGTAGTTGTGTTGTTTCAGTTGTGTCTGACTCTTTGAGACCCCATTTGGAGTTTTCTTGGCAAAGATACTGGAGTCATTTACCATTTCCTTCTCCAGCTTATTTGACAGATGAGGAAACTGAGGCAAACAAGGTTAAGTGACTCACCCAGGGCACACAGCTAGTGTCTGAGGATGGGTTTGAACTTGGGTCTTCCTGACTTCAGACCCACCATTCTATGTATTGTGCCACCTAGCTGAATTGGTCAGGCCCATATATGGAGTGATGTGTTGAGTGCTGGTCAACACATTCTAGGGATCTCACTTATAAGCTAGAGATTGACTTGAAGAAGGAAATCGGATATTGAAGAAGCTCTCTAATTAGAGGGTGGGGCCATGAATACCAAGCCTCCATTTAAAGAGATAAGTCAGCTCAGACATCTCATTTTCTCACCTGGCTGCCCTTTTTTGGAACTTCTCTGACTGAGTTCTCCATCATACCTACCTTCCCCCTGTCTTTCAGCTTCCTTTTGTGTGATGTAAGCAACCTGAGGGCACGGTCTGTCTTTATTTATTTGTATCCCCAGCATTTGGCACAGTGTGTGGCACATAGTAGGTGCTTAATGAATGTTTATTGAGTAACTTATTGATTGATGAATCAAGTTCATAGCATATAAAAATCAGTTAAAGGAATCAAAGATATTTTGCCCGCAGAAAAGAAGATGAGGTGAGGTATGGGGAAGGAGCATTGTAATTGTCTGAACATGTTTGAAGAGATATCATACGGATTAGCAAGTAGACTTGTTCTGCTTGGTGCCAGGGGACAGAATTGGAGCAAAAGGCAGATTTTTTTTAAAAAGAGGTAAATTGAGACTTGATATAAGGAAACATCCAAACAATTAGAGCTCTGTGACAATGGAGTGAGATCTCTCAGAAAGTGATGGGTTCACCTCTATGGTCTTCAAAATGAAAGCCCTGTGACCGCATGTCTGCTGGTATATAGAGGAGATTTCTTATGAAGGTCCAGGTCAAGTCTAGAAGACCCCTGCTAGCTCTGACATTCTTGGCCAGTATAATGGAATGTGTATTTTATTTTAGAAGCTATAAGTTATCCCTGAATGTTTCTTAACAGGGTTTAGCCTAGTCAGACCTGTGTTTTAAGAAGATTAATTTGATAGCTGTGTGGAGAGGAATGGTTGGAAAGATGGGAAACCAATTAGGAAGTTATTGAAATAGTCTGGGGAAGAGATGGTGGAGGCCTGTACTAGAGTAGTGGCCTCTCTAGACCGAAGACTCCTCATCTGTAAAATTAGGATAATCATTTTTGTCCTGCCACCATCATGGGGTAGTTAATGAGGAATCACATGAGATATTACTGTGATCTTGAAACTCTTTGACAAGTTCCAAGTGCTTTTCCAGTGTGATATAGAGAGTTTTCAGCCATCCAGATTGTAACAATTTGATCCAGTTCAAAGACCAAATGTGGCAGCTGATGATTGTTTTCATTTTTTACCTCTGGCTGTGGAATGTGAGGCCCATCCCACTGTGATCCCTGAGATGCCACAAAGATTACTCCTTCATTTTCTTTGCCAAAAGCCTCCCTTTGGTGAGCGATACCACGAATCAGACCCTCCAAGCAGGGGCTCTTTGCAGCTGTGGAATTTTGGAAGGATACAGTTATAATGGTCCCTTTAAACTGGGATATTTACATGGACACTCCACAGCTTATTTATTTTATGGAAGCAATTCAGACATTTCTACATTTCTACAAATTTCCTTTTCCAAATATCAGCCCAGGAAATGACATGCAGTATTATTATATTACTAAAAAAAAAACAAAGCCAAAACACACATATAATCTTTTAGGGTCCAGGGTGGAATAATAATAATAATAATAATAATAATAATAATAATAATAATAATACATATATTGGATTTAGAGACAAAAGACTTGGGTTTTAATCTTGGCTTCATTCTCTTTACTCCCTGAAAGACTTGGGAAAGGTGTTATGCCCATTTTACAGATAAGTAAACTAAGGCTCAGAAAAATTAAATGACAACTAGAAGATGAAGATGGGAACTCATTACAATACCATATCATGTTACTGTGGAGGTGAGAGAAGGAGAAGGGAAAAAAAAGATTACTTCCTCTATAGGATCCTGTCATACCTGTAAGACAAAAATGTGCTATACAAATGTAAGGGATACATGAACCAATTACTCCCCCCCACCCCCTGCAATCCCCCCTCACCAAGGACTAAGGACCACATTTTTTTTTATACCTAACATAATGGGAAAATCACTAACCTAGATCCTAGGACTAAGGACTTGAGGGCCCTGATCTTGTCCTGCTGCCTGTATTCATAGTAAGAGGTAGGATTTGTTTTTTCTGGATCATGGTGTATAATAGCAAAGCTATGGGCTTCTGGCAGGAGATGGAGTGTACATCTCACAAAGACCGGAAAGAATGTGGTTGGCAGGAGACTCACTGACCTGATCAGCAGAGTTTTAAGCTGAAATTTGGCAGGGAAGGAGAGAAATGCCTAGATGAATCTGTAAAAACAGATACTTTGATGATTACAGGCATAACATAGAAAGAAAAACCATAGAGGTAGAGATGTCCTATGATTTCCAAGTGAAAACAACAAGATACAGGCCAAAAACAATTCCTGTGGCTTCAGCATGGAGAATTAAGTAAGTCTAAATTTTATTGCAATGTTTACTATGATTGTGTAAGTACAAGTGAAACGTTCTGGCATGGGACTCCTTACTGAAATAAAAAAAATGGAAGTATACCTTTTCCAAAAGGAACAAAAGGAAAGAGATGCAGAATATTGCCATATATTAAGAACATATATATATATATATATATATATATTTATGTGTGTGTGTATATGTATATATATGCATACATATACATATATATATACACACACACAACTGTAAGGAAAGGTAACAATAGGAGGAAAGAGAAATGGAAGTAATCTAATTGGACCATATTAGAGACTAATTAGGAAGCAATATGGTATAGCGGATAGAGGGCTGCCTTAGGAGTCAGGAAGACTGAGGAATCCAAGAGCTGACCCTAGAGCGTGACCGTGGGCAAATTACCTAACCTCTCAGTATGTCAGACAACTTTGAGACTGTAAGTTAAATACATGTTGCCTACTTTTGGTGGTGGAAGAAATTTTCATACTAAGGAGTTCCCTACTCTTATGAAATTACAGGTCTGGAATTTGGGGGGAAAATTGCTACAGGCTATCTAGCCAGATGGAAGACATGGATAATGTTTTCTAAATATAGAACAAAGGACACATTAACACATAGGCAAAATGTGGTTCTAATTGAAGACTTCAAATATTGGCACAAATTGGAAATATTCTGCTACTTGAAGAGCATTTTAATAAATTCATGACTTGTTAGCAATTTCACCTCAGAGTATTGGAGAAAGTGATGAGAACTGTTGCTCTGAATTTTGTTTCCATCAAGAAGGAAAAATTGCTTGGTAACATGCACAATGGGAATTTAGGGACAAAGGGATAGTGCAACTCATAATAGTAGAGGAAGGGAATTCTGGTCATAGTCAGATGTGTCCCTTAGACTTTAGAAATGCATATTTCAAAGACTTGGAGAAAAGTAGGTATGATTCTATGGCCAGAAATAATAAAAGGTAATATATATTCATGGTATTCTAATGAATAAGATGGAGAAATGTTACTTCAATGGTAGTGTACTTCGTCAAATTTAGTAACTATTTAAACTACTGTATCCAAAGAGTGTTGATCAATTAAACAAGAGGTACCAAACTGGATGGAAAACTTGATTGGCATGCTAGAGGACCTATTCCTTTGCTCATTTGTTTCAGTTGTGTCTTACTCTTCACGACCCCATTGGAGGTTTTCTTGGCAGAGATACTGTAGTGGTTTGCCTTTTTTCAGCTCATTTTACAGATGAGGAAACTGAGGCAAATGGGGCTAAGTGGCTTGCTCAGGGTCACACGGCTAGGAAGAGGTCAAATTTGATCTCATGAAGATTAATCTTTCTGACTCCAGGCCTGGCACTCTATCCACTGTACCACTTAGCTGCCCATGCTCATTCTTTTATCCTATCCTATTTGATGTTTTAAAAATCTGCTATGAGGCTGAAGAAAAAGAAATTCATAAAACTTCAAAAAAAAACTGAAAATGTGGAGGGAAAGGTAATACAATGGATGAAAAAAATCAAGATTCAAAATGATCTTGACAGGTTAGAATCCTGAATCCAATACAATGAAATTTAACAGGCACATATATCAAGTCCAGAGATTAAAAAAAAAGAAAACAATACAACACAACTGTATAACCTAAAACAAGCCACAGAAATAGAACAGGTTTAAAACTGTTCTCTACCAGCCCTATAGGGGAACATCCAAGTGCCCTATATAACAAAAAATTATGAGGCACAGCATGCAGAAGACATAGGTTTATAACAGTTTATGTGGAAAAGATCTAAGGTTTAAATATAAGCCACTATATGGTATAGCTTCTAAAGAAAAGTTAATACAGTCTTGGGTTGAAAGAGTAATGTAATGCACAAAAGAACATAGAAATCACATTGGATTCTTCACAGGTTTAACTCTGTCTTGGATACTGTGGTCAATTTCATTTTAAAAGGGACATTAGAGAATTGTAGTATATTAAATGTAGGTAATGCACCTGGAAAATAGCTTAGAAGAGGAATCACTGAAGGAATTTTGAATATTTAGCCTGGAGAAGAAAAGACTTAGGGAGGATATGCATTTCTATACTAGGAAGTTAGGACTGCTGAGCTCTGGTACCAGCAAGCAGGAATGAGAACCATTGGCCCTGTGGACTGTATCAGCCTCTCTCCTACATTCTATGGGCAGTAGAAAAAGGCTGGGAGAAAGAGTATGCCCATTATTGTTGTGGTTGCAAAGCTGTTTGTCTTGGCAGAAGGGAGAGAATATGCAGCCAGGTGACGCTTCTTTGTGGTTAAGCGCTAAAACTCTATCAGTCTTATTCCTGGAGGATGTTCCCTAAATGCCTTTGTGTTTCCCTGTGTTGTGTGTTAACCTGGTGAAATCATATGCTGGTTTCTGTTGAAATCTGACTGAAGGAATGATGGCAACTA
Organism: Trichosurus vulpecula; assembly: GCF_011100635.1. Taxonomy (NCBI): domain Eukaryota; kingdom Metazoa; phylum Chordata; class Mammalia; order Diprotodontia; family Phalangeridae; genus Trichosurus; species Trichosurus vulpecula. Next base: position 310,375,279 of record NC_050574.1, on the reverse strand, counting down.
TGATGATGATGATGGTGGTGGTGATGATGATGATGGTGGTGGTGATAATGATGATGATGATGACGATAATGATGGTACTCAGTTTTATGATGCTTTCAAATGCTTTCTTCATGCCACCTTCCAAATCCAACCCCCTGCTGATTTTGCTATGCTAACGTTTACAGAATCATAACACAATTTTGACCTCAGATATAGTTGTAATTCCGTATGGGACAACTAATAAATAAATGGAATGGAGATGGAATGGAGAGAACAAGAAAGAACATGGCCAGCACACTGAAGGGGACCATTCAGTTTCATTCAGAAAAACAGGAGTCTCCAGCTCACCCTACTTGTCTCAGTCATACCTTTTTCAGATTGATGTTTCTTCCATTAGTGGAAGCCCAGACCCTCCAGAGACAAGTGAGAGTGCAGTAGAAAAAGGAAGTGGAATTAAAGTCACGGGTTGCTCTCAGCTTTAAATCTGTGATACAATGAAGTGCTAGGCCAGATGATCAGGGCATCACATCAGAAAGAGATCATTTTAAGGTTTTAATGTAGTGATATTCTCAACTTACTCTTCTGCAGTGAGACTGGCCACATTTTTCTCTCAGCATTGTAAGTATACCTTTGGGGGGTCATGGAACGTCTCTTCTTTAATGCATCACCTTGAACTCCCAATTTGGTATGTTCCTCCACCAGTAGTTTCCAGTGATTATCACCACACCCATTCTTCAATCAATATCAGTTTTTACAAAGTGTTCTTTATTGTGAAATTATAATAAGAATGTATATTCCTCCTGCTCACAACACTTGGGAATACATTCTTACCTATACTAGCATGCTCCCTAGGGCGAAGTGGTTGAGACTTAAGTTTCTACATAGTGTTAGCCCCTATGCAAACGTATCAAAGCCTGTAGATTCAGCAGTCACCATCTTGCTACTTCTAGACTGAGCTGGGCAGGTCACAAAGGACTTTCACTACTCATCATCAGGTTTCCGATTAATCCTGACATAAATTCTCCTCCTAAATTTGTACTTGTAGTGGTTCATTCTCCTGACTTCATGTAGTAGCTTGTAAGGACATAGCCATTTCCAATATCATTCACCCAGAACAAGAAAAAAAGAATCAATGGCAGAACAATACTCTCTTAGCTTCTTGCCAGTTTTAGATGAGATATATTTACATGAGATATAGGCTAAGACCTCTCCCCCATATAGAGGCCCACCATTGCTCATCTTTCTCTAATGGTTTACAGTCTAAAAAGAGTAAGGGTCCAACTTCTCTGCCTGGCTAACTAAGGCCTTTTCTAGCTACACAGTCAACCATCAATATATCTCCTTATTAGGAGTATTAGTAGGCCAGAACCAGCTACAGAAAGGCTTCACATGTTCTGAATTGGGCAGCAAAGTATTTCCATTATATCTTCATGCCTTTGAAGGATCAGAGTCTCCAGGCTTCTCCATGTAGGGGATTGCATACATGAATAAAACTCAAAGGCTTTGGATATTGACCTGTTGATTGATCTGAGGTCATGTCCCATAGTTCCTCCTAGGTCTATGACTCCAGTTCAGGTAGTCAGTATCCTGGATGAAGTTTCCTACTGAACAAGGGTTCTTAACCTCTTTTGTGTCTTTTCTGAGAATAATGCTTCTGGCCTATGATTGGAGGAGTTGCTATCTTTGCTGCTTCTGGACTATGCTTAGTTTCATAATTAAAGAAAACTAGAAATTTCAGTTATAAGTTAATGAAAATAAAGATATCAAAATTTTCCCATCCAAGTCCAAAGAAAGACCCCCTGAAATTTATCCACAGACTCCTTGCAGGTCCATGGACACCAGATAAAGAATCTTTGCTATACAGCATTACTGTACTCTTATTTTTCTAGTGTCCTCCCATATCAGGCCAGCAGTGCTGGTAAGCACCCATGGAGAATGTGAGTCATGGATGATGTATCATATCATTTCATGGTTGTCCTGCTTTTGTTGCTGTTTGTGGAAAGCTTTCCTTTGTTTGTTAATTATACTGAGACTATTTTTATGGGCCAAGAGAAGACAGATATAACAGGAGTGAAAGTTCTTTCACAGGTTTGCAAACTGCTGCCCCTTCCCAACTTGCTGCTGAAGATTTTAACCTAAAAGAATCTTTTGAATGGCAAAATAATTCCATTGCCACATGGCACCAAACAAACTAGAAAAAACTTGAATGAAATCAAACCATTACAAATTGTTTCAGTGCCATGTCATCGACATCCGACTGAGTTAACAATTTTTCACCCAAGTGATCTGATCAGCAAATCAAATGATTATTTGGGAGAGTGTTTGAGGCTCTGGAGTTAAACCAGCTAAACCCTGGCTCATTCACTTAATCCCTTTTTGACTTGGGACAGATAGTTTACCTCTTTGGTCTCTCAGTTTGCCTTTAATGGGTCCTCATCTGTCAAATGGGCCTGAACAAATTATTGTACTTCCTACTTCATAGGAACAAATGTGATAATACTTGCAGAAGTATTTGCAAGATGGATTGGATGACCTCAGGCTTCTGACTAGCAGGCTTCGCCTTATGCCTCCAACATATTCTAGCTGTATGAGTCCTGGGCAAACTATTTATTCTCTTAGTGCCCCCAGGCAACTCTCTAAGACTATAAATTTCAGAACAGTTGCCAATCTACATTGGTAGAGGGAGTTTCCACCCTGGGGATCTCTCTATGCTAATGAAATCATTCATCTGGACCCAAAAAACCCCAAAGAAACTCAAATCACTTTGTAACATTTGTAATGTTTAAGTTGCTTCCGGTTCTATAATTCTAAGATACATTTGTTCCCAACTTTTTAACAAATTGTCATGACCAATTGTTCGGAGTTTCATTCTTTGTTATCTTCTCCAGTATCTTTGTGCAGCCTGGCAAGTAAATCAATGTGTAAGTAAAATACAATATCTTGCTTAATCCTCATTACGCATAATAGTCCTTCAAATACTGGAAGATGCCTATCACGTCTCTTGTCTCCCAAGACTTCTTTCATCCAATTTTAGCATCTTCCACATATAACTTGGAGAAATTACATAGAAAAGCTTATCTAGATTTGGTACATTTCATCTAATATGAACCTAATGATGTACTAAATCAACTTCTACCTTCCTGTCTTCAGGTCAAACAGTGAAAAGGCCTCCCTCTTGAAAGTCCATTCAAAGTCCTACTTATATACATATATTATATAAACATAGATATTACATAGAAGGCCAGTGGCATAGACTTCAAGAATCCAGGATCCTTTCTATGTGAAAATGATACATTAGGATAGAAGTTTGTGGAATATAAACTTTATATCAAATAAAGCTCCATTTCTTTCCTCTAGAATTTTACTTGGTTTTTCTACTTTAGTTATTTTTAATTGTAGGCTTTTTCCTTTTGCCTTCTGGAGTATTGTATTGTGAAAGTCTCCAAGCAAGTATGTCAGAGTCTCGTATGATCCTGGCTAGGTTTTCTTGATGCTTGAACTCTTCCTTTCTGTAAGCTTACAGTATTTTTTTGCAAGAAACTTCAGATTTGGATTATGATATTCCTGGGTATTTTCAATTTTAGGAAGTGACCAGTGAATTCATTTTATTTTTGCTTTACTTTCTGGTCCTAATATTTATGGACAATTTTCTTTTATGATTTCTTAAAATATGGTATCCAGATTTTTATTTGTTTATTTGTTTTAGGGATGTTTTATTTATTTTGTTTATTTGTTTATTAGTTTTAGGGATGATTCCTGATGATTCTTCAGTTTTCTCTCCTTAACATATTTTCCATGTAGGTTGCCTTTGATAGTAGATACATAACATATTCTTCTACATTTTTAGCCTTTGATCCTGTTTTTAACATGTCTTATTATCTCATGGAGTGAGATTTTTTTTTCAGGGAGTCCACAATTTGGGGTCAATTTTTCTATCTTCCATTCTTAGCTATTTATTATCTTTCCATTATTTTCCTCAAGAGCTCCGATTTCATCAATAATTTCATTTTTTATCTCTTGCTTCATTTCTTCTAGCTTATTTTGGAGTCTTTGTGGTTAAGCCATTCTTTTCTCTAAGGCTACATTTGTACTTGTTCTGGGGCAATTCTCTTCTTATGTATTTAACCCTTGGGTTTCTCTTAATCTAGAGTTTATCTTCATTGGGTTAGGAATTTTCTTGTGTTTATTCATACTTCCAGCCTCAGTTCCTAGATTGAGACTTTGTTCCAGAGCCATTCCGAGTCCCCTCCTGTCCCCCCCAACTTGATCCCCAATTCTCATGTACTACTGGGTGGGAGCTTGTTCTGTTTCGTCCTCTCTACTCTGTAGTCAAAGTACTGGATGGAATGACTGGTACTAGGTTCTTTCCTTTGCTCAAATTCCTGCATTCAGTTTCTGTTGTTTCATGACCCAATATGAATAAGGGCCTCAGCTTATCTCACTCTTTTTGAACAATCTTCAGTCTGGAATTGTCTCCATCTCATGCTGTCTTGTCTCTTTGCACAATGAATCATAGGCCTATTTCTGTTCTCCATGGTTTTTACAGTAGGACAGGGCCCCAATTTTGTTGACTTCAGACCTTGTTTAGGGGAGCTAATGGCGGCTCCATGCCCTCTGGGCTATATTCTCTGGTCTGCATTCTTCAAATCCCATTTTCTTGTGATTGGGGTTGGATCTGATACCCCTTATAGGACTCAGAGAATCATAGGCTTCAGGCTCTGGATTCTCAAGACCTGCAAGCTTCTCATTGTGTTCACGTACACAATATTTATTCATTATTTCATTATGAATTATCTGGTGCCCTTTTGTATCTTTGCTTAAGTGTTTGTGGGAGAGTTGGGCTCCTTTGGTACCTTTCAGGTGTTCATCTCAACCAGAGTTTTCCTCCTTCTTGAAATCTCATGAAATGAAACTGCTTATAATTTTCTACTTGGCAAATCAAATGTTTGCTTACTAAGGAATTTTTAAGCTCCTTGTTATAGCAATAGCAATTGATTTACATAAGAATGAAGTTATTTTAGTGGGTGTTGATATCCATACATTTCCCAACTTTCTGCATCAATAATATGCTTAAATAGGTCAGGTTGGAATTATTTTAATTTCACAATATACCTTTTTCTCATTTTTATTTTCTCTTCTAGATTAAAGTTAATTTTGATTTTTGCTCTAAAATGTTGGTGTTTGTCTATACCTGGATAGATGATTTAGGAATAACTTCCACCTTAGTGACAAGTCATTTCCTATGTGTTAAAATAGAATCAATTTCATTTTTATGGTGCTATTTGTTGCTCTTCATGCAACTCCTAATTCTTTTTTTAAAGGAAGAATTAATAATTTATAGGTTTGAGGGTTCTTTATAGTGTACAAATCTTTTGCCTCTCATTCTTTCTGAAATATATTTTCTAACATAATTTAACTGCCCATGCCTACTTCTACCTTTTTACTCGTCACCAAGTATCAGAGCATATGTTGATCTAATTTGAAGAGTCTTAGCAAGATTTTAGTAGTATTTTTCTACCTACCTCTTCATTGCCGGCATTAAACCAACTTTCATAAGCTATAGTTATTTTTATTAGTATTTTTGCAAATATGTATTTTGAGCCTAGCAATACAAGATGACCAAATCTTCCTTGAAAGGTTAGTTTTTGTTTCCTTCAAATGAATGAGCAGGTCCTTCATTTTCCCTCCAAAGGAGATCTGAACTATCTTTATATTTGACCACAGTTTCTTTCTGTTTTGTGGTCGTGTTTATAACTAGACAGTCAAAACAGATGCTCAGTTCCTCTAGTATCATATTGACTCATTGGTTTATCACCATCTCCTCCTAGATGTTTTCTCCTTGTAACAAGTATACTTCAACCCCACTCTCTTAGGGCCAGGCATACTATAATACTTCACAGTCTTCCAGGATACTCTGGGGAATCAGGGAGGTATCTCTTCTCTCTGTTGCCACTGGCCCATGTCTCTATTTTGTGTGTCCTCTTTCTCTACTGTTAGCCTTCTATTAGTCCCAATTGCATTTAGCTACTTATTATTAATTAACTTTTTATAAAATGATATTTACTTCAAAGATAGCCGGATGGATGGATAGATGGATGGATGGATGGATGGATGGATGGATGGATGACTTTTTACTGAGTACCTTAAGAGCATACTCTCCTCTCCACCACCTCACTCTCTGGAGCAGTAGGGTCAAAACTTCGTTAATTTCCTACATAGCATTGGTCAAACTAAGTCCATGTCCAGATAAGGCCACAACTGTAGGACAAACCATTCTTTTGGGTTGGATTCCTGAAGGTCGCTTTTGAAGATCATTCCTTGCTCCTTAACGTTATAAATGTTGCATTGGCTATAAATCCACCTCTGAAATACCAGGATATCAAGGGAGGCTCCTTTTCCATCATACCTCAGGCAAATCAATGCTCAACTGGCTGCAGACCGAAACCTTGGGACAACAGGATGGAGAGAAACCCTTCAGACCTTTTAACTCACTACATCATAGACTTCATTCCCACAAATCTCTGAACTTCCACAAGAATGCTGATACAAAGAGGAAGATGAAGCCAACAGGCCTTTTTGAATGACTCTGGAGCCAATCAGCCTCTTCTTTATCATGTAGTAAGCTGATCAGATGCAGAATTTCTATACATTTTCTAATCTCTCCAAGACCCTGCCCTTACATGTCATTATGATTCTCCTGAAAGCAGCAACCTGGAATGCTCCATGTAAGTGATTCTTCTCTTCAATGTAGAGATGCTACCTGGGTACTCTGTGCATATACCAAACTTCCATTGCATCCCCACTAGTGTTAGGGTCTTGACCAGCAAGTTGCCCTATCTCAGTACCCAATGATAAGGTGGGAGCAACGATGGTTATAACTCCGATTTATTGGAAGCCATTATCCATTTTCATAGGTTTTTGCACTACATAAGCAGAAGCAGGTGTTCAAGGGGATGAAAGCAGGGGAAAAAGGAGATGTGCTTCAGTAATGTATTTGTTGCACTTAGATTAGATGTAAGTAGCGATATCTGGTGGAAGAATCTGGATTATTGTAAACTATGTTGCCTACAAGCGTATGGGAAAACTAGGGTTGTGGTAAGGTGGTTTCCATAGGAGTACGGGAACAGGAGGGGAGTGCTATTCTACAGTGACAGGGAAGATTGGGAACAGGAGGGGAGTGCTGTTTCTACAGTATCTAAAGAGGCATGGGAAGGCTCGGGCAGGATACAAACTGGTATCAATACTGTATGAGATATGTGAGGCACGGGGCAGGATGCCCTTGTAAAGAAGTTCCCATTAATTAAGGCATGTTTGTGTTAGGCACTGGTTCAAGAGCATTAGGTAGTGGCCAGCTGTGTTCCTCCTTCTGGGCTTGTGAGTCCTTGGTGAATGGACTCTGCCTGCATGAGAAAGGATGGCTATCAGAGCAGGAGGGGGGTGCTATTAGGGGGGCTGCTAGGGATGGAAGTCTTTCCTCCGGGCGCCTACTGTTCCAACTCCTACTAAGCCTGTCTGGTATTACCCAGGAAACAGGCCAAGCGCTAGGGTCAGAGCAGCCCTGGGGTTGGCACTAACTCCCTACACGCTAGGTTTTCATGACATTTCTCTCTCTTGTTTCTCTTCTTACCTGTCTGACAACTCTAGCTAAGTCTCCTTTGTTGGATCTTCATCTAGATCAGTGCTGTCTAAAATATGGCCGCATGCAGCTTTCAGTACAATTTTATGCAGCCTGCCTGTGGCTTTAAATTTTCATGAGTGAAAAAATAAAATAATAATTTGCATGGAATGCGTATTAGATTTTTTTTTATTTCATCACTAATAAATAATCCCGTTGATGTTAATTTTCTTTGGTGTTTTAAGCAGTGTTACAGATGGACCATATCGCATGGAATTTTCAATTGATCTGTGTGTGGCATGCGTTCTGTCTAGTCAGTATGCACCTACTTTTATACTGTTGTTTTGTTGCTTTATTGTTTTGTGTTTGCTTTCACGCTTTGCGCCTTTGTCTGTCGTATTGATGACGTGTATTCCCCCACTTTCTATTAGTGTACTGTATTTTTTATTCTGGGTGTGGCCCTTGAATAATTATTTTATTTTAATGCAGCCCTCATATAACCTAAGGTTGGACAGTCCTGATCTAGATCATACCTGCCAAACAGGGATGTCCTCCAAGGTTCTGTCCTAGACCCTCTTCCCTTCCCTTCATCTATCCATCCATCTATGCAACAATCCATCTCTCTGTCTCTGTCTCTGTCTCTCTCTCTCTTTGTGTGTGTGCGCGTGTGTGTGTGTGTGTGTGTGTGTGTGTGTGTGTGTGTGTATCTTTTGGACAGTTCAAGCTGGCTGTCCTATGGACATCTTGAACTCAAAATATCCAAAATAAAATTAATTATTTTTCCCAAAAAACCTCCTCTTTCCAACTTTTCTATTACTATCAAGGGATATAATTGTCTTAATCTCTCCATGCTCACCACTTTGTCATTCTCAAATCTTACTCATCCCATATATCTAATTTGTGGTTGAATCTTATTTCTATGTTTACAGTATATATTTTTGGTATATGTGTCTTTCTCTCTACTCACACAGTCACTACTATAAGCCTTCATCTCCTCTCTCCAGACTATTGCTCTCACCTTAAAATAGGGATCCCTGCTTTGAATCTCTTCCTATTTCAGTTGATCCTTCACTCAGCTCCCAAAGTGATTTTTTTTAAAGCACAGGTATGACTATGTCACAGACCCCTTGCCCCCACCTTAATAAACTACAGTGGCTCCCTATTATCTCCAGGATGAAGTATAAAATCATCAGTTTGATGTTTAAGGCCCCTCACAATCTGTGCTATCCTATCTTTCTAATGTTCTTATATCTTACACAAACGCTTATATCCTCCATGAACTCTATGATCCAAAAACTTGACTACTTACCATTCTGTGAAACTGATCCTCCATCTCCTATCTCCAGGCCTTTGCCCTGGCTGTCCCTCATGCACGGAATTCTATCCCTCCTCACTTCTGCCTCCTGGTTCCCTGGCTCTCTTCAAGACTCAACTCAAATCCTGCCTTTTGCAGGAGGCATTCCTTTTCCTTCTACCTCCCCACTGCCTTCCCTCTGATTTTACCTTCCATATAAACTAGTATATATCTTGTAAATACAGAGTTGTTTGCACATTTTCTTCCCCATTAGAATGTAAGCTCTTTGAGGGAAAAGCAGGAATAATGTTTTTGCTTAGCCTAGCACAATTCTTGGCACATAGTCAGAGCTTAATAAATGGAACTAGTCACTTGACAAGGTTCTCACATATAGAGTAGGAAAAACCAAGTTAATTTTTGTAAATATCCTAAAACCTCTGTTTGTTAGCACCTTCTATTCCATTTTTGGTGACTGCTGATATCAGTGAAGTAGGAAAGGCCTACATACAACTGTCACTTTATATCCCCCTCCCCTTTAATTTGTCTGGCATGAAATAATTCATTACCAATGGAATGTCTAGCCTATTGTGGATGAGCCTTTCATATTTGATTAGCCAGGTCCACAGAAAGCAGACCCAGTCTGCGCCCAGGACCATATTTAAAGCTTTTCCAGCATGACAGAACAGTCCAGGGCCTGTGTTCTGCTGGCATAAACCTCTAGAACTTGGGGTTACCCCCACACCTTGGTGATCATCATCAGAGTAGGACTTTGTGGAGGTTCTATCCACACATACACACACATTATATACATATGCACATATACATATATAAATTAAATTTCATTGGGTTTGTGAGTTTAATTTTCTTGGACAAACCTGAGACCCAAGGGGTTTGAATCATATGATATAATGACAAGCAAGGTGGGACTTTTTGCTGTTTTTTCTTTTGGAGTGCTTCTCAGCACTAAGGCAATCAAGTGCCTTTGATTGAGTCTTGCCTTTGTTTCAATCAAAAGTCCTTGATTGGAAAAAGTATATATACTCTGAGGTTAACATTTTGCTTTGGGGCTCACTCACTGGAAGAGTGTTTGTGTGATTTGGCCAGATGAGACTCTGGGAAGCCATTAAGGAGCCCCCTGGATTTGAAAACCCAGATGTTGGTGCTTCTTTGTCTGGTAACTATGTATGCATTGCTATGGACAGATAGTTAGAAGCCCTGTCTGCTGATTTGTGTTATTTGCTCTGTTTATATAATTTCTGCTTGTAATTTCTATCTGTGTTTTCTCTGAAGTTCAGGGTGCTGACTTTTCCCCCTGAATTAAATGAATGATATTTGTAGGTTTAATTAAAGTGAGATTGTAAGCCCCTTAAAGTTGCTTTCCATTAACAAAGCAGATCAAAGATCCTTTGCTAGCAGCCCTCTTGGTGTGCTGGTGTTACTGGCCTTACACCTCCACAGTAGCTGCAAGAAACATTGTTGTTACATATGACTAGAGTTAAGTCATTGGAATACCTATTATACAGGGCAAAAAAGCGTTGTAAATAGTCTCCTAAAACCTGGGCAGCAAGGAAATGGTTAAAGTGGGTTGCTGAGATTGACAATTGAGATCCCTGACTTCCAGGCACCTGCTCACAGGAAATAAGTATACATCCTGAAGGAATCAACTAATTTCCCTCCCTGATAATGATTTCCTGTTGTCTACCAGTGAGCCATAGCTACTGTCAGGAAGCCCCGTTTTATACAACAAGATTCAGTGGGCAAAAAACTCACTCTTGGCAATGGACTTCCTTAATTTGCACACTTGGAATGGAGAGGGAGCCTTTCTGATTGGATTGAGGATGAAAAGATGGGAGCTGAGATTGGCTGTTTCATTGGATTCATCTTGGATAAGCCAAGATCCTCAAAGTATTATTTTCAGGTTCTCTGCAGAAGACATTTGGCCTGGATGAGGGCAGATCCAGAGAAGGTGAGGGTAGAGATAGTTGTTTTCAAATAATTAAAGATTTGTTACGTGGAAGGATTAGAATTGTTTAACTTGGCTTCAGAAAGCTGAAATAGAAACAATGGGTAGAAGAGATAGAGGTAGATTTTAGTTTGTCATAAGTAGAAAATTCATAACAATGAGATCTATATAAAAGTGGAATGGATTGCCTTGAGTAGTAGAGATTTCTCCTTACTAAAGGTCCCAAAGCAGAAAACAGACAACCATTCCTTGGAGATTTCAGAAAAGCGATCCTTTTTCCTATGTAGGTTGAAGTAATGGCATGGTGGATTGGAGGCTGAACTTGAGTTGGGAAGACTTACATTTGAATCCTGCCTCAGACTTTTTTTTAAGCTGCGTGACCCTGGGCAAATCACTTGACCTCTTTCAGTTTCAGTTTCCCCATCTGTGGAATAGGAATAGTAATAATAGCATCTAGCTAACAGAATTGTAATGAACATCATATAAGATAATGTGTAAAAAGCACTATGCAAATCTTAAAGTTCTATATAAAATTAGTTATTGTTATTAACTACATGGCACCCAAGGACCCTTCCAAAGAGCAGAACCCATTTTTTTTTCTTTCTGCAGACTTTGGCACACCTTGATCTGTCATTCAATTAAGCTCATCTAAATTTAGCTTAGTCTAACAAATATTTGTTGAACATTGCAAAACAGCAATGTGTTAGAACCTTTTAGGGCATGGAGAAGAATACATGGATGACAATTCTATAATGGTTACACCCTCTGTGTATTGTTAATAATAATTAAGCAACAACAACAAAAATTAAGTATCTACTATGTACCAGGCATAGTTTCCTATGCCTGTAATGCCTCCTCTTTGGGAAGCTGAAGTTAGTGGATCACTTAAGTTCAGGAGGTCTGAGCTAAGGCAACTGGATGTCAACACTGAGTCAGGCACCAGTATTTCAAGATCTTGGGAAAGAGGTTGGGGTTGGGGGAGAGACTTGGGTGTCTACATATTGGCCAATTGGTTTACGTCACAAATAGAACAAATCAAAGAACGCTTGAGGGGCTGTTGCCCATCCAATCTCAGGGGAAAACAAGGTTCTACTATGTGCAACACTGTGCTGGACACTGAAAGAGATACAATGATAAATAAAATCAAATTTATTTTTTATATGATGCTTTTTTTCAACTATGATTTGGATCAAGTAGGCCATGGAGTCCCTTTAAAGTCAGAGGTTTTTAGATTCTGGGAAAAGCCTTTCAAGGTCCATTTGAGCTCCACTAATAAAAAAAAGAATCAAATAAAAAATAATAATAAAACACAACTCCTTCATAATGTTATGTACTTATATTTCTACTCAGCCTTCATTTTTTTCATGGCTAAAGAAGTGTAGCCTGCATTTATCACTGTGGTCACTCCATCCTTTTCTGGGTGACCATTGTCATGTTTCTAAGGGAGTCCTTCTAGCCCCTTGGCAGGAATGATGGATCACTCTCCTTTTGTCTTCAGCGACTAGAGTAGGTAAACATAGAGCTATCTATTCATCAGCATCCTCAGAACAAAGAATAACTGCATTCTCCTTCAAATTGTCTCTGGGTTTCCTCTGAGTCCTGGACCTAATCTTCTCCTTTACCTTCTGGTCAAGGCTAGATTCCCTTAGATATTGTCTAGACTCTCGCACCTCTGTGGTTCTCCCTCCAGCATGGCATTTCTCACCCAGGCAATGATTATTGTTGTTAATCTGTCATTTTACAATGGTGTCTGACTCTTTCTGATCCCATCTAGGGGTCTTCTTGACAAAGATACTGGAGTGGTTTGTCATTTCCTTCTCCAGCTCATTTTGCAGATGAGGAACTGAGGCAAACAGGATTAAGTGACTTGCCCAGCTAGTAAGACAGCTAGTAAGTGTCACAGGAAAGATTTGAACTCAGGATGATGAGTCTTTCTGACTCCAGGCCCTTCACTCTATACACTGCGCCAACTAGCTGCCCCTGCATGATTGTACTTAGCCTTTTAAGTGCTCCTGAGAAATGTGATGATTCATTTTAAATGTCTAAGTCATATGGAGTGAAGAGAGAAGCGTTCACAGAGGAGAAGATGGGACACAACTGGACTTTAAAGGCTTTTCCCAGAATCTCAAAACCTCTGAGTTTAAAGGGACTCCACTTTCCATTTGGTCCAAACCGTAGCTGAACAAAAAGCATCATAATACAGTAAAAAGAACAACTCCTCTGGAGTTAAGGTACTTAGATTCAAATCCTAATTCAGTCATTATCTACCTATGTGCTTGTAGATAAACCACCTAACCTCTCTTTGCCTCAGTTTCCTCATCTGTAAAATGAGGGTGTTGGACTATATGGTCACTATGATTCCTTCCAGCTCTGAAACTATGATTCTACAATATGAATATATTCAACAATGTTCATCCAGCCAAGGATCTCCAATAATGGGAATCTATTGTCTCCTGAGTCAGTCCATCCTACATTTGGACAGCTCTAATTGCTATATAATTCCTTACATATAGACTAAATTTGACTCTTTGCATCTTTTACTAATTGCTCCTAATTCTCTCCTCTGGGAACAACTGGAACAATTTATTCCCAGTGACAGCCTCATGTCCTTCCCAAGTCTTGTCTTTGGGTAAAACATTGCTTCCCTGATCCTCATAGGGCATGATTTTGAAGCTGTTTTTCTATCTTCACTGCCCTCCTCTGGATCATTTGTACTTTATCAAAGTCCTTTCTGAAATATGTTGCCCAGCACTTAACACAATACTCTATGTCCTGGGTCTATCATTTCCTTTGTCCTAGGCAGCATTTCTTTTCTATGCAGGCTAAGATCACAAACTAATAGATGAATAAGATTTAGATAAGCAAAATGGGAGAAAGATCGATTTCTAGTGGAGAGACGAATGTTGTGAGCAAAGGGGTGGGGGGCAAGAAAATTAGGGGCATGTTTTGGGGAAGGTGAGAGGACTAAGATGCAGGTATAGTGGAGTTGGGACTGGTTAGAATATATCTACAAAAGAGGGTTTCCTTTCCTTCCCTACCGCAGGAACCACCACAGCCCAGGAAGTGTCACCATTGGCTTGTGCGAATTTTTGAGTGATCCAATTTAGCAAGGAATGGATAATTCCCTGAGGTGTTGTGGTTTAGACTAGCTAACATTTGTGGTTCCTTCCAACTTCAATCTATGATTCTATGGTGTCTCTGGACCCTGATCTCAGCCTCAGACAAATTTTTAATCCTTTCAATAGAGAGGAAATTGAACCAAAGGTGAACTGACTTGCTCAAGTCCAGTGTAATTGACATTAGATTCCCCTCCCCTGCCGGAAGCTCAGTGCTTTGTGAATTGGGTACCAATTCTCTCTTTTCCCTTTCATTGTAAATATTTTTATGCATGAGTGTTCTAGATAGGAAAGTCAATGCTTACAACTGGGAAGAACAATTGCATAATTATGTTTTAGTTTTCACATATATTCTCAAGGCAACTAATCTGTTTATGCTATAAACAATTCAAGGTTTATATCTTAATCAAGGCATGAAACTTTCAGTTCATGGAAGTGCTGGCTAAGCCTGGCTCTGTTGTGGGAACCAAAAGAGAATTAAACACTACCATAAAAATGTACACACTTTTATGTACTAATGACCACTGATATCTTTGTCAGACTACTCTTGTCCTTTGCTCAGTTTTCTTACTTAGGTATCTGTGTCTTTTGTTGTCGTTCAGCTGTTTTTCAGTCATGTTTGACATTCTGTGACCCTGTTTGAGGTTTTCTTGACAGAGATACTGGAGTAGATTTCCATTTCCTTCTACAACTCATTTTTTTACAGATGAGGAAACTGAGGCAAACAGAGTTAAGTGACTGGCCCTGGGTCAGACAGCTATTAAGTGTATGAGGCCAGATTTGAACTCAGAAAGACTCATCTTCCTGATTCCAGGCCAGGCATTCTATCTACTGCCCAGTCTATTTGCTTCTATGCCTAGGGAAGGTACAAATTCCATTCCAAGCCTGATCTCCTCATAGAGCCCTCTGTATCATCTATGAACAGCTGTTCTAGCAAAGATCCTGGCCCAAAATTCTGGAAATTAGTCAGGGGAAGGTTAGTAAGGAGGCAGAAAGATAGAGGTATATAGCTTATCCCAATCTGGACTACTTACAGTTCCCCAAATCCGTTAGTGGGGAAAGCAAAAAGCAGCTGGAACCATAACCAAAAGCCAGTCAAAATTTCTATCAGGAACAAATGAACTTAATCATGGGCTATCCATGGGACATAAGTAAGTAACCAGGTAATGGCCCCTCTTAGGCATCCAGCAGTGTGTTAGATTGTATTAGGCATATATGAGGTGGATGGAGAACTCAAGGTTAGCTGAAGAAAGCCCTGATATACAACACATGTTTCAATCCATTGCATACATATATTGCATGCCTTCTCATCTTACTCCCCTCTGGTCCAGGCTTCGATCCCCCAGGACCCAGATTCTGCCCCTCTGGAAAAGGATGGCTTCTATGTAAGAATAATTGCAGTTGGTATTATACTTTCAACATTTCCAAAATGCCTTATAAATATAATTACATTTGATCCTTATAACAATATTGTGAGTTAGGTACTATGGGTATTTTTATCCTTATCTTACTTCCTGCCATGTATTCTTTGATCCAGTGACACTGGCCTCCAGCTGTTCCATGAAAAAGACACTTATCTCCTGGCTCTGGATATTTTCTCTGCCTGGAGTGTTCTCCCTCCTCTACTGCATCTCCTGACCTCCCTGGTTCCCTTTAAGTCTCCACCAAAATCCTATCTTTTACTAGAAGCCTTCTGGAGCCCCTTTTAATTCCAGTGCTTTCCCTCTATTCATGACTTCCTATTTATCCTGTATATAGCTAGCTTTGTATGTATTTATTTGCAAGTTGTTTCCCTGATTGGATTTCTCCTTCAGAGCAGGAATTGTCTTTTACCTCCTTTTCTATTCTCGGGGGAATATAAATACAGAACCTGAACCATAGTAGGCACTTAGATGTTTATTTATTGATTACTGAATCACTTTCCTGATAGGGAAACTGAACCTCAGAGAGATGGAGAGACTAGACCATAACCACACAGAAGTGACATTCTAATCCAGTGCTTCATGACTAAAAGTTCAGGTTTCTATCCCTACTCTGCCACACCGTCTTCTCAATAAGCAGTCTCAGAGGCTAGGGTTCTTCTTGGTCCTCCTGGCTGCTGTCATGACTCAACCTCATACAGCCTCTGTAGACTTCAGCCTTCACTTTCTTATCAGTTATTTAGTGAATCCTCTTCCTCTGTCTGCCTGAAGCCCACAAGCTATCCGCTGGAGGTACTTACACTGAATTGGACAAATTCTTGCGTTTTTAAGGGAAAAAAATGCCAGAAGTTTAAAATTTCATTCAGTATTCATCAGTTTTCCCCCAAACTTAATTCTATTATTTTCAGAATTTTATATTTGTTTAGTTTTATTTGGTTCACAATCAATATAATTTTATTTTCTGAATTCATTTTTTCCTGTTGCTTTGTAAGTCCTTGTTATGTTCTAAAGGTAAAAACAGAGTAGTATTCATGACTTATTTTTATAATTTAGTCTTAAAATACAAATTAAAATGTTGAAACAACTTGTGCACAAAATAATACAGCAATGAGCTTATTTTCTATTTTTAAAGGTGTGGCAATATTCAGAAAAATTGCTCAGTGTAATAACATACTGAAAAACTTTAACAAAACATTATATACTCTTAGAAGAAAAAGTTCCCAAAGGCTTTTAATCTGGCAGGACTACTTATAATCAGTTGTACTCTTCTTCTTTTATCCTATCTCCCCTAAATGCAAGCCCTTCACCCTGACCCTACTTGCCAGTGAAAAGGCCAGGCAGGAAAACTGACATGGCTGCATAGATTTCTTGGATGGGCTAAGAGTCACCAACTTCAACAGTCCTTTGAATGTACAGGACCAGTACTCCTTGCAATCTTTTCTGCCGATGTTTTTCTAAGGTCTTTAGGGCCTTGCTAACAGCCCTGCCAGGGCACACAAAGGATCTTTGGGCTTTGTCATCTCTCCTGTACATGAACTCTGTTATATATGTTGTGTTCCCCAATTAGATTGTGAGCTCCTTAAAAGCAAGGATTTCTACTTTTTCTCTTTATCCCCAACGAGGAGAACAAAGACTCCCATTTTTTCCATTTGTCCCCACAGCACTATGTGTGTTTGACACGTTATAAGGGCTTAATACTATTTTTTTTCATTTATTTACTTGTGTTCGCAGCTGCCTGAAATCCTTTGGCATGCTGTAAGGTGCCTTCAGGCTGTAAGCGGCCCGTGGGCCACAGGTTCTGCAGTCTTGTTTAACAGGAAAACTGATTAGCAGGGGGAGAGGAGAATATATTTTTAAATAATTATATTCTTCCAAGCTTATTTTTCTTGCAGTAAAAATCTTCTCCCTACAACCTTTCCTGAATGCTCATTTTTTAAAAGTGCTTTTAGGATTGCAAAGCACTTACATACATTAATTTTATTTGATTCTCACACTAGTTCTATGAAGTAGGTGGTATTGTCCATTTTTTAAAACAATTTATTTAATATTTTTAGTTTTCAGCATTGATTTCCACAAGAGTTTGAATTACAAATTTTCTCCCCATTTCTACCCTCCCCCCAACTCCAAGATGGCATATATTCTGGTTGCCCTGTTCCCCAGTCAGCCCTCCCTTCTGTCACCCCACTCCTCCCCATCCTCTTTTCCCTTACTTTCTTGTAGGGCAAGATAGATTTCTATGCCCCATTGTCTGTATTGTCTTATTTCCTATTTGCATGCAAAAACTCTTTTTCAAACATCTTCTTTTAAAACTTTGAGTTCCAAATTCTCTTCCCTCTTCCCTCCCCACCCACCCTCCCTAAGGAGGCAAGCAATTCCACATAGGCCATATGCGTATCATTATGTAAAACCCTTCCACAATACTCATGTTGTGAAAAACTAACTATATTTTGCTCCTTCTTATCTTATCCCCCTTTATTCAATTTTCTCCCTTGACCCTGTCCCTTTTCAAATGTGTTTGTTTTTTATTACCTCCTCACCCTATCTTCCCTCCCTTCTACTGTCCCTCCTCTTTTATCCATTTCCTCCTTCTTTCCTGTGGAGTAAGATACCCAATTGAGTGTGTATGTTATTCCTTCCTCAGGTCAATTCTGATGAGAGCAAGATTCACTCATTCCCCCTCATCTGCCTTCTCTTCTCTTCCTACAGAACTGCTTTTTCTTGCCACTTTTATGTGAGATAATTTACCACATTCTATCTCTCCCTTTCTCCCTCTCTCAACATATTCCTCTCTCATCCCTTAATTTGATTTTATTTTTTAGATATCATCCCTTCATATTCAACTCACCCTGTGCCCTCTGTCTCTCTATATACGTATATTCCCTTCAGCTACCCTAATACTGAGGTCACATGAATTATACACATCATCTTTCCATGTAAGAATGTAAACAAAACAGTTCAACTTTAATAAGTTCCTTACGATTTCTCTTTCTTGTTTACCTTTTCATGCTTCTCTTGATTCTTGTGTTTGAAAGTCAAATTTTCTATTCAGCTCTGGTCTTTTCACTGAGAAAGCTTGAAAGTACTCTATTTTATTGAAAATCCATATTTTGCCTTGGAGTGTGATGCTCAGTTTTGCTGGGTAGGTGATTCTTGGTTTTAATCCTAGCTCCATTGACCTCTGGAATATCGTATGCCAAGCCCTTCGATCCCTTAATGTAGAAGCTGCTAGATCTTGTGTTATTCTGATTGTGTTTCCACAATACTCAAATTGTTTCTTTCTGGCTGCTTGCAGTACTTCCTCCTCGATCTGGGAGCTCTTTCATGGCCTGTGACCAGTTCATGTTTTTCTTGGAGGCTTTTGTTGTAGGCTTGACCCTTGAGTTTTTTGTTTGGGTATGACTGCTTGTAGAGTATAGAGTACTTTGTCCCAAGCTTGAGGGGATGTGGTATTGTTTTCAGAGCTACACAGCAAGCTCTGCCACACCAGTGCTCCTCCTCCCCCAAGAACTGCCAACCCAGACTGGACTCAGATCTAAGCTGGCTCTGCACTTCTGCTCAGATCCACCACTTAATTCCTGGCACCAGGTGGGCCTGGGCCCAGAAGCAACTGCAGCTGTAGTTCTGTAGCTGCACCACCTCTGCAGCCTCCTGGGTGGTGGCTGAACAGCTAACTCCTTTCACTCTGTCCCAGAAGCTTTTCCCACTAACCTTCTCTGTTGTCTTTGGTGTTTGTTGGTTGAGAAGTCTGTTGACTGCCACAGCTCACTGATTCAGGGCTCTAGGGCCTGTTCCGCCTGGCTCCCGGTCTGGTTGGTCTGCGTGGCCCGTGCTGTTCTCTGCTCCACTTTGCTCCCAACTCCGTGCCATAGACCTTACCCTGTGACCATCCAGGCTGTCCTGGGCTGGAGCCCTGCTTCCCCCTGCTATTTCATGGGTTCTGCAGTTCTAGAATTTGTTCAGAGCCATTTTTATAGGTGTTTGGAGGGACCTGCAGGGGAGCTCACACAAGTTCTTGCTTTCCAGTCACCATCTTGGCTCCACCCCTCCTGAATACTCTTGATGACTATCTAAAACACTGTTTTTCCCCCACTTTTGCTCAAAAACCTTCATTGATTTCCCATTGCTTAATGTATGTTAATCAGGGCAACTAGGCAGCTCATTGGATAGAGTGCTGGGCCTGGAGTCAGGAAGATTTGAGTTCAAATCTGACCTCAGTAAGTTCCTAAAGGGAGGGTACTCTTTCTTTTTCACTGTGATATTATTAGTGCCTAGTATAATGCCAGGCACCTGGCAAAATTTAACAAATCTTTGTTGAATTTAGTTGATCTTTCTATTTTATTGATTGATTGTGATAGTCAAAGTAGTAGGCATGTTAACAGTGCAATAAAAAACTTTATTGATTGAGATATAATTAAAAATAATAACTCATTTTTATATAGCACTAGAAGGTTTGTGAAGTACTTTACAAATATCATCTCATGTTATCCTTACAACAAACCTGGGACATAGGTGCCATTATTAATTCAATTTTACAGATAAGGAAACTGAGACAGATATAGATTGTGACTTGTCTAAGGTCATACAGCTGGTAAGTTTTTGAGGCCAGATTTGAACTCAGGAATATGAGTCTTCCTGACTCCAGGCCCGGCCAGATTTGAATTTAGGTCTTCCAGACTACAGGTCTATTCTCTATCTTTTGCCATTTAGCCACCTCTAATAAAGATAGAATTATATGTTATTTTCTTTCTTTAACTGCTCCCATCATGTGTTTGGCCCAACCCACTCTCAATACCAGGAACAGCTAAAATTAATTGCAGCCTTCCTCTGAACATTTTCTTGCTGTGCCAAATCTGGACCTGTTACTGAGAGCTGCTCACTGGGCTTCAGTCTTTTCATGTATAAAATATGAGTTTGGACTAGGCAATTTTTAAGGTCCCTTCCAGTTCTAGGACTGACTTTTTTTCACTGGTATTTTTTGCCCTAGATTTCTAGTCCTCCAGAATGAACCCCAGAAAGAGCCTTGCTTCTGTTCCCATGCTACCATTGCTATGAATCTTGGGGGTTGTATGGGGTGGTAGTGGGGGAATCTGATAGTATTATTGTGGCAGGGGACCCAGTGAGACAAGCACAAAACTCACCAGATGGTGACTTGATAATGCTGGTTTTCCTGGAAAGCTATAGATTTTTAAAAGGATGAACAATGCCCTAAAAGAGTTTAGGAAAGTGACATAGTTAGGAAGTTTGTCAAAAAGAAGCCAGAAACTCCTTCCTTTAAAATGGTTCTAAAAATAATGAATGCCTTTTTATCCAATAGGGTCATGTAAATTTTTTATTCCTTTTGGAATAAAGCAAGTATGTGCTCCTAGCTCCTTTTAATCTGTCACTCACACATGTCAGAAAGCTGGCTCTGGAAAGCGAATTACATAATAACTGAGTAGAAGACATTTTTCTGACATAAATATGCTTTAAATTACACATTGTTCATCTGGTTTTTAAAAAATGTAGTTCTATTTTTTGTAGATGTCAAACACGCTTTGGAAAGCCTATAATTTTTCAGTAAGGATAAAGAGGACTATCCTTTTTAATGAAGGTTGCAGAACTTGGCTAGTTCTTAAGGTACTCCTATTGGGAATGCCAACAGAGAAGTTTATTTGTATATCATTAATCTTTTGTATTTGGAGATGAATAATAACAGGAATGATGTCATGTCTCTATACAACACCTTTGCCTGAAATTCACCAAGTCAGATAGTCAATAAATATTTATTAAATGCCAACTATGTGCTTGCCACTACGCTAAATGCCAGGGATACAAAGAAAGGCAAGAGGCAGTCTGTGCTCTCAAGAATAGAACCCTTAGATGCCCGGTTTAGAATGATACTACTGAGGCACTGAGAAATTAAGTGACTTACTTATTCATGGCCATTTAGCTAGCAAGTGCCTAAATGGAATTCCATCCTGTGTTTTCTTGATGCCTAGGCTAGTATTCTTTAAAATAATCATAATAATACTGGCTAGCACTTATATAGCATCTACTACGTCCCAGGCACTATGCTAAATGCTTTACAAATATTAGCTCATTTCATTCTCACAAACTCTGGGAAGTATGTGCAATTATCATTCCCATTTTTGTTGTTTTTGTTTTGTTCAGTCATTTGAGTCTTCGTTACTCCATTTGGAGTTTTCTTGGCCAAGATACTGTAGTTGATTACCATTTCCTTCTCCAGCTCATTTTACACATGAGCAAACTGAGGCAAGTGGGGTTGACATTCCCAAGGTCCCACAGCTAGTAAGTACCTGAGGCCAAATTCCAACTCAGATCCTCCTGTTCCTAGACCCAGCTCTATCCAGCCACTGCACCAGCACTATGCCATCCTTAACATAAAGGGAAAATGTTCCTGGGAGAGGGATCACAGCACTATTCACATCACAGTGCAGTTCTTTTGATTGTGAGATTTTGTTCAGAGGCCAGCTTACTACTAATTAACTGTGTGGGTCTAAGTCACTTTACCTCCCCTAGGCTTCGGGTTCCTCACCTCTAAGATCTCTTTCTTCCAAATTTAACAAAGTCAAAATGAAAAGAGCAGTGCATTGACAGCCCAACAGAAATGCCTATTTCGCTTCAATCCAGGCATGCATTCGCATGACAATCAGTTTCAGTGATAAAATGCCCACTAAGACGGTCCTAGTTTCATACTGGTGGATGGCAACCATACTTCTAGGTCTATTATTCTGCTACTCTGGTTCTTAAGACTCTGTCATGAGGAAAAAATATGAAAACGGGTGCTAATCTGTCTATCACACCTGGCCATCTATTTCATTTTCTTTAATGTACTACCTATACAGACGGCAACAAGAGAAGTCAGGAGAAGAACAGGCTGCAGATAGCGTATCCTATAATGGGTTCATGGCTTGTTAGGAGTCATCTAACATAACCATATCATTTTAAATTGAACAATCAAGAAATAAGTCATCAAGTAGTTATTAAACATCAACTATGTATCAAGGTCTGTGCTACATGCTGGTTACAGAAAAAAAAAAGTTCCTGCCCTCAAGCAACTTACATTCTTGGACAGGAGACATATCCACTCATAAATATATACACAATGTAGCCAAGATAAAGATAAGGCCATTTTTATAGGGAGGCCCTAGAAGCTGGGTAGGATTAGGAAACGCAGCATGTAGGAGGTAGCATTGAGGTGAACTTTGAAGGCAACTAGGAATTCCAAGAGGCCAAGGGAAAGAGGGAGTCCATTCCAGGAAGGGGGCGTGTCTGTAAAAAAGGCATGGGGGTTGGAAATGACATGCTATTTACAAGGAACAGTGAGGGGTTCATCTGGTTATAACCCAGGGAGAGAGGAAAGCTCTTACTAAGGTTACACAGTTCTTGGATTTGAAATTTTCCAAATGAGATAATATTTATAAAGTGCTTAGCACAGTATCTGATACATAGTGGGCCCTTAATAAGTGCCCCTGCCCTCACTCTTCCCCTTTCTATTATATCACTCTGACTTCTCGTTATATCTTTGAGTCCTAAATCTAAACAATCTGGAATGTTAAAAAAGAAAATGTTTTAAGGAACTGCTTTGTAAATTGTGAAATGCTATACTTCTGTTAACTATTATTAATTATAAACAAGCAGCATGGATGAATTGAGATATTTAAAGTCAAAAGATCTAGGTTTGAATGCCATTTCTGATACTTATTAGCTGTGTGACCCTGGAGGCTCTCTGAACCTCAGTTCTATCTTCTATGAAATGGGCTTAATACTGCTTTCTCTACCATTCTCACAGGGTTGTTGTGATAAAACACTTTGTAAAGGGAACATAAATATGAGTTATCATGTCAAGGGCCAGTGATTTTATTGGTGTGGGCTCACCGCTCACCAACACAGATACTAACTTAAAAATCTTAGAAATTTGCCTGAGGCGCAAAGAAATTCAAGGACTGGATCATGGTCACACAACTAGTAATTGTCAAAGGTGTCATTTCAACTCCATTCTTCTTGACTTCAAGTTGAGCACCTAATACAGTATGTCTCCATGCCTCTCTATTCATATTGTTATTATGGCTGGGGTTGTTGTTATTTGTAATAGCAGTATTCCAATAAGACTGAATGTTAAGTTAGGTGGGTATGGCATACAAGGAAACCAATTAGATCTGAAATTATTAAAGAAGGTTTTACTAAGGAGGTAGGGCTTTATCTGAGTTTTGAAGGTTGGGTAGGATTTTGATAGACAAAAAGAAGGCAGGATGACATTTCTCAGAGGGAATATAAGAATGATGTTTACAAATAGAGCTAATCAAAGGCTAACAATTAAGTGAAATAACAAATCATGCTATCCCAAAGTAGAATATGTTGCCTGGAAAAGTAATGAGTTTTTCATTATTAGAGAATTTTAAAGAAAGACCAGATGGCCAGTGCTACAACGAGGGAGGAACATCCAAGACTCTGTCTCAGGGTGTTGAAATTTAGAGGGCACTTAGAATATGCCAACAGCTTAGAAACAAATTTGCCTAGAAAGGATAATGAGAGATTTAATACCAAGTGAGTTCCTGCCTAGTGCGAATTTGTCTCTTCCATCTCTTATACTAATTGTACTAAAAATTGATTTTAAATTTTAGATTTTGATTTTGGACCTTTTTTAGGTTAGATTTTAGTTTTTATTCTGGTTCTTTTGGGATGAGTGAATTTTGTCCTGCTTGCACTGGGTGAAAACATTCCTAGTTACAGATCTAGGTATGACCATCTAACTAGGGTGTTGTGGAGGGGGTGGAACTCAATGACTTTCAAGTTTTCTGTTAACTGTGAGATTCCATAACTCTATGCCCCACACCAAGCTTTTTGGGACAAAGATTGCTATGATTTCAGGAGGACTGAATAGACATCCCATGCCCAGATGTCATTCCCGATATCTGACCATGCTTTCTTTCCCTCTAAAGGGTGTGCACAACTCTATATCCCTGGGAATAGAGGCCCCAGCTTGGAAATGTGAAGAAAGAGGCCCATTGCAGCTTTCCTTGGAGTGAAACATTCCCTCTGTGCAAATCCCATGGCAGGAGTTATAAACTATCCCTCAAATGAGGTGAGTGAATCCAGCATTAATTTGTGATAACACATCTGGTATAGCTAGTAGCTCTGCACCTGCAATGGAAACACAGTGGGAAGCTGTTTGCAAATATAGATGAGTCTTGTCAAATGATGTCTCACTTACAGAGTGAGTTTAGATTAGCTCATCTGGAGCGATTGTTCTATGGCCTTCTGTGACTGTGTGTGTGTATACTTGGCCTCTCCTCCTCTGCCCCACAGAGTTTCCTAACATCTCATTTTCCCTGAATTTGCCTCCCTCTCCCCAGAACAATAAGGAGATCATAGCCTCTGGTCCCAATATGACAGTGTGTGTAGGGAGGCAGCCCAATGCAAGAAAGAAGAACAAACAAGTCCAGATGTTGCACATTATGGGGAATCCTCAGGGCCCTCAAACGTCTCCTCTTCACTCCAGGCAAGGTTGCCTCCAGTGGGAGCTCATTCAGCTGTGGGCTCTTGTTGCACTTCACCCTCCTGTGTCCTTTCTGTAGTTTATTGAGATGTACTGATGAGAATGGGGGAAGTTGTCTTCAAGTTCCCCGAGTGGTTGATTTAATATGTACTTCTTATGGGTGGAAGAGCAGGGGAGGGGAAAACATAATGGAAGGCAACCATTCCAGTTGGTCTGATCAGAGATGAAGTGTTTTCTTTTGAAGTCTGTGATAGAGAGCTTTAGGAACTTGGTGATACTGATCTGACTTTGTTGTTTAATTCTTTCAGTCGTGCCTGACTCTTCATAACCCTATTTGTGTTTTTCTTGGCAAGGATACTGAGTTCTTTGTCCTTTCCTTCTTCCACTTATTTTACAAATGAGGAAATTGAGGCAAACAGGGTAAGTGACTTGCCCAGGATCACATAAAATGAGTGTCTGGGGCTGAATTTGAACTCAGGTCTTCCTGACTCCAGGCCCAGCTCTCTACCCACTGTGCCACCTAGCTGCTTAGTGAGATTCAATTTCTTAGATAGTGATAGGGTCTGGATTTATTATTTTACTATTATAATGAATGAACTGATAAGAAAACTTCCTCTACCGCTGTACGCTGACTCATTTTTTTTGCAACTTAGAAACTTACATTCTTTGATCCTAGAGCAGTCAGTGGTGAAGTGACTTGTTGAGGTTCACAGATACAGTATATATTACGGGTGGGCCAACTTGAGTCAATATATTTTCCTAGCTTTGAGGTGAGTTCTTTGTTCATTTCCTTTTAATCAATAAATCAACAAATATTCATTAAACACTTACTATGTGTCAGGCATCATGCTAGATGACAGGAATATAAATTTAAAAAATGAAACAATTCCTATTGTCTAGGAGATTGCGTACTAATGAAGAGACAACAAAGACACACATGAGACCTGTTTCTAAATAGAACAAACTCTCTGTCCTTGGAGGTCAATTGGCCAGTCAATAAGCATTCAGTAAGTGCCTTCTATGTGCCAGGCACTCAGAGTGCCTCAGGGTGCTAAATGCTGAAGATACTAAAGGCAAAAAAGAATCTGTCCTGGAGGAGCTCATAATTTAAAGGGGCACTTAACAGTCTATTGGAGATGTTTAAGAAGAGGCTGGTCGACCATTTATGTCTGGGTTGTTGTAAAGAAAATGCCTTCACTGGGTGGGATGAACTCTAAGCAGGGGTGCATTTGAAGTAGCTTGAACTTGTTCATGGAATTCCTCTTCCTATTTCTTTCCGATATGTTTTGATAGTATATGTAGAAATGCTGATGATGTTTATGGATTTATTGTGTATCCTGCAACTATGCTAATGTTAATTGTTTGAACTAGTTTTCTTTTTGAGTCTCTAGTATTCTCTAAGAATATTATCATATTGTCTGTAGAGAGTGATAGTTTTGTTTTGTTGTTGCCTATTCTTATTCATTCAGTTTCTTTTGTGATGTCTTACTGCTTTAGCTAGCATTTCTAGTACAATATTGAACAAAAATGGTGATAATGGATATCCTTGCTTCACTCCTGATCTTATTGGGAAGGCTTCTAATTTATCCCTGTTACAAATAATGCTTGTTCTTGGTTTTAAATAGATAAACTTATTTTTAAAAAGGCTCCATTTATTCCTATGTTTCTAGTGTGTTTTTTTTAAATAGAATTTCATGTTTGGGCAAAATCCTCAAAGTGTTTTTGTACATCTATTAAGACAGCCATATAATTTTTGTTGTTTTTGTTATTGATATGGTTAATTATGCTGATAGTTTTCCTAATATAGAACCAGCCCTGAATTCCTAGTATAAGTACCACCTAGTCATAATCTCTGTGATATGTATTGCTACAGTCTCCTTGCTAATTTTTTATTTGACATTTTTTGCATCAATATTCATTAGGAAAATTGGTCTTTAGTTTAATTTCCTATTTTTTTCTCAGCCTGGTTTTGTGTAATTAAAGAAATTTGGTAGAACTCCCTCTTTATTTTTCTTAATAGCTTAATATAATATTGAAATAAATTGTTCTTTAAATGTTTGGGAGAATTTGCTTTTAAATTCATCCGGTCCTTGGGATTTTTTTCTTAGAGAGCTTATTTGTCAGTTGTTCAATTTTGTTTTTCAAGGATAGGGAAATTTAAGTGTGCTATTTCCTCTTCTGTTAATTTGAGCAAACAATATTTTGGGAATATTTATCCATTTCATTTAAATTACCAGTTTTATTGACATATAATTGGGAAAAATAGCTCCTAATAATTGTTTTAATTTCATCATCTTTGGTTGTGCATTAACCCTTGAATGCTGGTAAGTTCATTTTCTTCTTTTTTTAAAAAAATTCAAATTAACCAATTTTATTGGTTTTTTTCTTCATAAAACCAGTTTCTAGTTTTATTTATTAGTTCAACGTTTTTTTTCACTTTAAGTTTTATCAATCTTTCATTTGATCTTTCAGAATTTATATTTTTGGTGTTTAATTGGGGACTTTTAAATTTGCTTTTTGTCTAGTTGCAGCCTCAATTCATTGATAAATTCTCTCTCTCTCTCTCCCTCTCTCTCTCTCTCTTTCTATCCCCCCTCCCTCCCTCTCTCACCTTTGCCCCCATAAGCATTTTAAAAATAGAATTTTTCTCCTAAGTACTGCTTTGGCTGAATACTACAAAATTTGATATGTTGTCATTATTTTAATGGAAATATTTATTGTTTCTATTACCTGTTCTTTAACCCACTCATTTTTTAGAATTAGATTATTTAGTTTCCAATTAATTTTTAATCTATGCTTTCCAAGGCCCTTTATTGAATGTAATTTTATTGTATTATGGCCTGAAAAGGATGCATTCAATATTTCTGTGTTTGTCTGTGAGGTTTTTATACTTTAATACATGGTCACTATTTGTGAAGGTGGCGTGTATGTTTGAAAAAAGGTATATTTCTTTCTATTTATATTTCATTTTCTCTAGAGGCCTATCATATCTAACTTTTCTAAAATTCTGTTCAACTGCTTAACTTCTTTCTTATTTATTTTATGATTTAGCTCAATGAGTTCTGAGAGGGATAAATTGAGGATCTCTGCTAGTTTAGCTTTACTACCTATTTCCTTCTTAACTTTTCCTTTAATTAATTGTACTCTATGACATTTGGTACATATGTACTTCATATTTATATTACTTCATTGTCTATGATATGTTTCAGTAAAATGTAGTTTTCCTGATTATCTCTTCTAATTAGTTCTATTTTTGCTTTTGCTTTGTCTGAGATCTTGATTGCTAGGCCTTCCTTTTTTATTCTCAGCTGAAGCATAATAGATCCTGTTCTAGCCACTTATTTTAACTTTGTATGTAATTTTCTGTTTCAGATGTGTCTCTTCAAGACTAGATATTTTTGAATTATAATTTCTTTTTTTATTTAATTTTTTTCGTATTCTTTTTTAGTGTTTTTATTTATTTAATATTTTTAGTTTTCAGCATGATTTCTACAAGATTTTGAATGACAAACTTCCTCCTCATTTCTACCCTAACCTCTCACTCCAAGATGGCAAATATTCTGATTGCCCCATTCCCCAGTCAGCCCTCCCTTCTGTCACCCCACTCTCCCCCATTCCCTTTTTGCTTACTTTCTTGTAGGGCAAGATAGATTTCTATGCCCCATTGCCTGTATATCTTATTTCCCAGTTGCATGCAAAAACAACTTTTTTAAACATCTGCTTTTAAAACATTGAGTTCCAAATTCTCTCCCTTCTTCCCTCCCCACCCACCCCCCACAAGAAGGCAAGTAATTCAACATAGGTCACACATGTATCATTATGTAAAACCCTTCCACAATACTTGTGTTGTGAAAGACTAATTATATTTTTCTCCCTCCAATCCAGACCCTCTTTATTCAATTTTCTCCCTTGACCCTGTCCCTTTTTGAAAGTGTTTGTTTTTGATTACCTCCTCCCCCTATCTGCCCTCCCTTCTATCATCCCCCCTCTTTTATCTCCTTCCTCCTTCTTTCCTGTGGGCTAAGATACCCAATTGAGTGTATATGTTATTCCTTCCTCAAGTCAAATCTGATGAGAGCAAGATTCACTCCTTCCCCCTCACCTGCCCCCTCTTCCCTCCCAACAGAACTGCTTTTTCTTGCCACTTTTATGTGAGATAATTTATCCCATTCTATCTCTTCCTTTCTCCCTCTCTCAATATGTTTTTCTCTCATCCCTTAATTTGATTTTATTTTTTAGATATCATCCTTTCATATTCAACTTACCGTGTGCCCTCTGTCTATGTGTATATATGTTTGTGTGTGTGTGTGTGTGTGTGTGTGTGTGTGTGTGTGTGTGTATTCCCTTCAGCTACCCCAATACTGAGGTCACATGAATTACACACATCATCTTTCCATGTAGGAATGTAAACAAAACAGTTCAACTTTAACAAGTCCCTTATGATTTCTCTTTCTTGTTTACCTTTTCATGCTTCTCTTAATTCTTGTGCTTGAAAGTCAAATTTTCTATTCAGCTCTGGTCTTTTCACTGAGAAAGCTTGAAAGTCCTCTATTTTATTGATAATCCATATTTTGCCTTGGAGCACGATACTCATTTTGGCTGGGTAGGTGATTCTTGGTTTTAATCCTATCACTTTTGACCTCTGGAATATCATATCCCAAGCCCTTCGATCCCTTAATATAGAAGCTGCTAGATCTTGTATTATTCTGATTGTGTTTCCACAATACAAAAATTGTTTCTTTCTGGCTGCTTGCAGTATTTTCTCCTTGATCTGGGAACTGTGGAATTTGGCAACAATATTCCTAGGAGTTTTCTTTTTGGGATCTTCTTCAGGAGGCGATCAGTGAATTCTTTCAATTTCTATTTTATCCTTTGGCTCTAGAATACCAGGGCAGTTCTTGATAATTTCTTGAAAGATGATATCTACGCTCTTTTTTTGATCATGGCTTTCAGGTAGTCCAATAATTTTTAAATTATCTCTCTTGGATCTATTTTCTAGGTTAGTGGTTTTTCCAACGAGATATCACACATTGTCTTCCATTTTTTTCATTCCTTTGGCTCTGTTTTATAATATCTTGATTTCTCATAAAGTCAGTAGCTTTCACTTGCTCCAATCTAATTTTTAAGGTAGTATTTTCTTTAGTGGTCTTTTGGACCTCCTTTTCCATTTGGCTAATTCTGCTGTTCAAGGCATTCTTCTCCTCATTGGCTTTTTGGAGCTCTTTTGCCATTTGAGTTAATCTATTTTTTAAGGTGTTATTTTCTTCATTATTTTTTTGGGTCTCCTTTAGCCAGTCATTGACTTGTTTTTCATGGTTTTCTCGCATCATTCTCATTTCTCTTCCCAATTTTTCCTCTACCTCTCTTACTTGCTTTTCCAAATCCTTTTTGAGGTCTTCCACAGCCTGAGACCAATTCATATTTTTCTTGGAGGCTTTCAATGTAGGCTCTTTGACTTTGTTGACTTCTTTCTGGCTTTATATTTTGGTCTTCTTTGTCACCAAAAAGAGATTCCAAAGTCTGAGTCTGAATCTGAGTGCATTTTCGCTGCCTATTCATGTTCCCAGCCAACTACTTGACCCTTGAGCTTTTTGTCAGTGTATGACTACTTGTAGAGTAGAGCCTACTTTGTCCCAAGCTTGAGGGGATGTGCTGCTATTTTTAGAGCTACTTCTACACAGCAAGCTCTGCCAGACCAGTGCTGCTCCTCCCCCAAGAACTGCCAACCAGAATTGTGACCCAGATCCAGGCTGGTCAAAGCAAGCTTTGTACTCCCACTCTAATCTGCTACTTAATTCCTCGCACCAGGTGGGCCTGGGGCTGGAAGCAACTGCAGCTGTAGCTCTGGAAGCACCCTTAGAGCTGCACCACCTCCACCACCCCTGAGGTGGTGGCCCACTGTGAACTCCTTTCACTCTGTCCCAGCAGCTTTTCCCACTAACCTTCTTTGTAGTCTTTGGCATTTGTGGGTTGAGAAGTCTGGTAGCTGCTGCACTGATTCAGGGTACTCCCACCTGTTCTGCCCAGCTCCCGGTCTGGTTGATTCTGGCATGGCCCACACTGGGCTCTGCTCTGCTCTGTTCCCAGCTCTGTGTGAAAGACCCTTCCCAGCAACCATCCATGCTGTCCTGGGCTGGAGCCCTGCCTCCCTTTGCTATTTTGTGGGTTCTGCAGCTCTAGAATTTGTTCAGAGCCATTTTTAATAGGTGTTTGGAGGGACCTGGGCGGGGGAGCTTAAGCAAGTCCCTGCTTCCCAGCTGCCACCTTAGCTCAGCCCCAGTGAGGATTATAATTTCTAATCTAATCTGCTATATGCTTGTGTTTTATGAGTGAATTTATTCCATTGACATTCACAGTTATGGTTGTCAAATATGTATTTCCCTCCATGCTATTCTTTTCTATTTATCCTTATTTTTTACCCTGTCCCTCCTCAAAAGTCTGTTTTCCTTCTGACCACTGCCTCCCTTAATCTGCCCTCACTCTTATCCCTACCTCCTGCTTCTTAGTTCTTTCCATTCCTTCTTCAGTATTGGGTAAAATGGGTTTCTATACTCAACTAAGTGTGTCTATGTTTCTATCATATATCTATCTATCTCTATATAGATATCCATCTTTGTATAGATATCCATATCTATAACTCTATAGACATGAATATCTATAGCTCTGTAGATATCATTATTTCTTGTAACATTAAACTTGTGAAAGTTGAGAATTGACTGTTTTTTCCATTGTAAAATTATTCTAAATTTTGCTGGATATGTTATTCTTGGTTAGAATCCTAGAGCCTTTGCCTTTTGAAATATATTCTAAGTCCTTC
Source organism: Trichosurus vulpecula (assembly GCF_011100635.1). Lineage (NCBI taxonomy): Eukaryota > Metazoa > Chordata > Mammalia > Diprotodontia > Phalangeridae > Trichosurus > Trichosurus vulpecula. Next base: position 310,343,575 of record NC_050574.1, on the reverse strand, counting down.
ACTCCTTTATTGTGGCTGCTGCTAAAACCTGTGTGATCCTGACTCTGCCTCCTTGGCATTTGAATGGTTCCTTTCTGGATAGTTGCAGTATTTTCCCCTTGACCAAGGAGATCTGGAAATTGGCTGTGATATTTCTGGGAGTATTCATTTTGGGATCTCTAGTAGATTCTTTCAACTTCTATTTTACTCTATGGTTCTAAAATTTCCTTTATAATTTCTTGAAATATAATGTCTAGATTCTTTTTTATCATGACTTTCAGGCAGTCCAATAATTCTTAAAATATTTCTCCTTCATCTATTTTCTAGGTCAGTTGTTTTTCCTATGAGATATTCCACATTTTCTTCTTTTTTCATTCTTTTGACTTTGTTTTATTATTTCTTGATATCTCATGAAGTAGTTTCCACTTGGCAAATTCTGCTTTTTAAGAATTATTTTCTTTAGTAAGGTTTTGTACCTCTTTTCCATTTGACCAATTCTGCTTTTTAAGAAATTATTTTCTTCATTAATTTTTTTTGTGTTTCTTTGACCAAACTGTTAATTTTCTTTTCAGATTTTTCTTGCATTGCTCTCATTTATTTTCCCAAGTTTTGCTCTCCCACTCTATTGATGTTTAAAATATATTTTTTCTTTGAACTTTCTTCACATCTTTCTTTAGCCCATCTAGGAATTCTTATTGTGCTTGTGTCCAATCTTCCTTTTTCTTTTAAGGATTTGCTTGTGAATATTTGCATGTTCTTCTCATCTTCTGAGTTTATGTCTTGAGTTTCCCTATCACATAATAGCTTTTTATTATCAAGTCCTTTTTGTTGTTTCCTGCTCATTTTTATATCGAATTTCTTGATTCTGAACTTTATGTTAGAGTTGGGCTTTGCTTACTTCTGGGGTGGGATGGTTTGGTAAATGTCATGATCTTCTGACTTTTTTGCCCTGCTAGTAGCTAGTATTGGAGGCCTGTAAGTTTACAGTGCTTCCAAGATGGTATAATCAGAGGAGATATGTGAATACTGCTCCCTTGGTTTATGCTCTGGTCCTTACCCAGGTAAGGTCAACGCTCTCTCCTGACTATAACTTCTCTCCTCCCTGGAATTGCTACCTGTAACTGGGTAATAGGCAATGGAGTTTTAAAATATCACCTAGTCTTGCATCCAGTCCTGGAGTCCTCGAGAATCTCCTTCTGGTGTTCAATCCCCCTGCAATCTTTGGGTGATAAGTGTTCTCAGTACAGCTGCTGCTGTGATTGCCACCTCCAAGGGCCACAGCTGTTGTTGCTGCTTTGCTGCACTCCCATCCAGCCTCCACTGCAGTGCCACAGACCTCTCTTTCTGTTCTCCTAAGTTGTCTTGTACTCAAAAAATGTCTTACTCCAACCTTTTGTTGGTTATGGTCCGTTAGATTTTGATTTGATGCATTATTAAAATGTTTAGAAGGGAATGTTGGGATAATGGCTAGAATGCTCCCTTTACTCTGACATCTTGGATCTGCCCCCTGAATTTTTTTTGATAATCACTTTGCCTTCTGTGTTCAGAAGTTCTGGAAAATTTTCTTGTTTTCTTTCTTGCATTATGGTGTTCAGGATTTTTGACTTCTGTTCTGAGAGCCTGGTCATCCTTAAATTGTCTCTACTCATTCTGTCTTAGAGATTAATATGTTTTGCTCAGGTGAAGATCATATTTTCTTTTAATATTATTGCTTTTTACTTCTTCAATATTATGTTTCACTTCTGTTTATTGAGTGATGCTGGTGATTTGCACAGCCCTACCTCACTTAAATCCAATTCACTTGCAAGTTAAGTCATCACCATCCTGATGTGGTGGGTCCTCTTCAAGAACAAAGGAAAACAATTACAACAACAACATCATTTATATTTTCAATCAGTTATCCTCTCTTTTCTTTCTTTGGTGAGACTTGCCACTGTGGATTCCAATGTTCTATTCTTCAAATTATCCTTGCTGTGCAGGCCATACATTCTGTTTTCATAATTATTATTTCTCTTTTAAACCATTCAGGAATATTCTGCTGTGCTTCTGTGCTCTCTTCAGAATCAACATGTTGCTTTGCCTCATCAAGTGTTGATTCATTTTCTTTTGTTTTACAATATTTATTCATAGATGCCTGAATTCTTCCTTATTTCAAGGCCATTTTTCTTTTCATTATTAATATCTTCTCTCTTGATTTATCTGCTTATACTTAAGGTGTTTAAATGAGTTTTGTTTTTCCTAATATCTTTGGTAATTTCAGTCTTTTTTTCCTTTATTTGTCCCTATTCCTCACTTCAAAAATTTTTACTCCCTTCCCTTTGGCAGTAATTTTCCTGGAGATTGGGTGTCAAAGATGTCTCAACTTCTTCCCATGCTAGATAATTCATGGTTCACCAGCCTTGATTTCTGTTCCAAGTGACTTCTGAGGAAACAGATCTGTCCTAGCTGAATACTTTGTTCTTTTCCTCAGGCTTAGTAGAGGGCCCCATAGCACCCGTGCCTAACACAAATTCTGCCCCAGTATTTTCTGTTCCTCATCCCAAGCTCTTTTGTGGCATAGGCTAGTAACTACCCTTCCTTGCTGCTGCCATGGTTCTTGCTGCTGTCATCTACTGAGGAAATTTCTGTTATTTGGAAGAGGGGTTTTGGGGGCATAGATTTGAGTGATGTTGCAAGCATATGAGTCCATTTGTATAATCCTGCTACTGGGAGTATGGTGGGTATCAGCGGGCAGGTTTTGAGAGAGTGTGTTTAGGGTTAAGAATTGTTGGCCTTCTCTTTTAGTTTATCTGGTTTTTACCTTATTTGGCGTTTCCATGTCCTAAACTTAGATCATGGAGACAGATGAAAATGCTTTACCCCTGTTTACATGATACCTATTTTAGAGAAATTTGAGAGATTGTGAGGACTGGAGAAAATGTCTAGTACTCCATCTTGTTGGTAATGTGATATAGAACTCAGTATATACATACATACATATATATATATATATATATATATGTATGTATGTATGTATTTTCAAAGAGGATACCTAAAAACACAAAGCTTAAGCCAAAAGAAATAATTTCAAATGGTGGAATTCTAGGCATAGTGATAATGTGCTAATAAGTGATATTTTGGGGTAATGGAGATGCTATACGCAGTGTAAGTAGAAGAACCTGGTCAGAGAATAAACTAGAATATAATTTCAGGGATGAAAGGAACAGTAGGAATAATCTAGTCATAATTTCACTTAGAACTGAATTTGGAGCTGGAAGTGACCACCTATTCCAAGATTTTCATTTTAAAGAAGAAGAAACTAAACTGCCAAATGGAATGTGACCTTTCCAAGGTTACATCGAAAATTTGGAGCAGAACTAGGGCTAGAACTCAGATTTCTGATGAGGTCCGTTGCTTTTTCCACTATACTATATTGATCCTGGTCCCATTGACAGAAAAGAAAACTAAACATGTTTATTTTCACTGGAAAAATGCCTACAGGTGGTAGCAAAATTTCCCATCTTATGAGGATGGAAAATTAATTTACCCTAAACTCAGAGATGTTCTGGTAGTCTGTAGCAGAAAGAATGCCCTCAGAGCTCCAGAAATAGGGAGCATCATAATGAGGCATTGTACTGCATTCATCTGGCAGTGGTGGTGCTAATTAGAAAATTAAAGGAATCATTTTCACGGGACATTGGTTATGACAAGAGGCCCATTTCTGTAAATCTGTCTGAAGCTGTTAAACCCAACCTGCCCACAGGAGATCTGGGAGGAAGTCCTCCTTATCTCTACTATACTCTGACCAATTGTCCCCATGATCAACACTGTTGCCAAGGTATGTCATTCCCAGTCATGCTTCACTGCACAGGCATCTTTGAGAAGCTAGATGAACATCTGTCTTACATTTGAGAAGCTGAATACTACCAAGTAGGGAATTGTTGGGTCTGGGAGGGAGAGGATAGATAGAGGCTAGGATAGAATTCAGTGTGGGAAGACTCCACTAAGCAGATTCTGAGTTCCCAGGGCCTTGCACATAAAAATATTATGATTTCTATATGTTTTCTCTTCCCTTTTTTCATTATCCTCTCTGCTTGTTTTACCCTAAATCTATGAAGGCTTAAAGAATAGTTGGAATAGTGGTTTTCTTTAGTTTTTGCATTAATATGTGCCTCATGGCAAGGGAGAAGGAAATTCACATAATACCGCTGCCTCATCACTCTATGCTTTTCTGCTTACATAGTTTATCAAGTGTGCTGTGTGCTTCAATCGCACTGGGTCGATATCATGAAGATAAGATAACCAGCTGACCGGCAAAAGTCTTCTACTTTTCAGCCAGCTGTTTAAACTCCATGATGATACAGCTTTCACTTCAACAAGCATTTATTTGTTGCCTGGGGCATACAAAGAGGTTAACCCCAAAGTAGAGCCTTTATATGCTAATCCAATACACTTTAGAAAATGTTCCTGGCTCTAGGTAGTACCATGATGACCCTAGAAGTGAGACGGAGTGCTGAGGAAGTACTGAGGTTTCTATGGTTCTCAGAGAAGGGACAACCTTCAGTCATTCTGATTTCCTTCTCTTTGTTAGTTCAGGGTTAGTGAGGATATATCCAATCAGAAGAGTTTCGAGCCTCTACCTTTTACACATCTTCCCTTCTCCCCAAAACTGCTTTATTTTATTTTGGTGTTGTGGAGTCCCTTCCTGCTTCATACTTGGACTTTGTAGACAATGCTTCATTCTTTTTTCGAAGATTAAATAAGAGGAATAAACTACATAAATAGAACATCTGCTGTGTAGATGCATACTCGCAACTTGTCTTACACCTAGGCCACCCAAAACAACTCTGATGATTAATTCTTCAGTAATATTGGTCACCATTCCAATGGCAGAGGAGTTTGTCTCATGCCCCTGGGTCCCTCTGTTTCTCCTCAGTTTTTTGACTTTATGGGTGAGACCAACTTAACAGAAACAGAAAATTTCAAGGTGCAATCTCAATCACCCCAGAGGTTACAATCTAGTATAGGAAATAAGGCCTGAACAAATGACTATAATACAAAGAAGACGGAGATAAATGCAAAAATATGAGGTATCATCAAAATGCTATGACAGTTTTGAGGTGGAAGAGATCAGCTCTAGGTGGGTGATTAGATAAAGCCTTCATAGAAGAGGTTATATTACAGCTATGCCTTAAATAATGGGTGGGTCAACAGATGAAGATAGTAAGGAGGTATCTGTGGCATTTAGAAATGAAATAAACAAAATCTCAGAGATGGGGAAACATAGGAAATATTTGGGATTTGGAAAGTGGTACAGTTAGGCTAGAATATGATGGAAAGAACATTAGATCTAGAGATAAATCTAAGACAAATCTTGGAGACTTAAATCTGCTTCTTCTACTTTACTCTTCTACTTCTATGATATTAGGTAAGTTGTTTAACTTTTGGGGGCCTCAGTCAACTCAACTGTAAGATGGGGGTAATCCCATTAGCACTTTCCTACTTCTTTCCCTAAAAGAGCAATGACTTTGGAATCAGAAGACCAGGTTTGAATTCACACTTTTTATGCTTAATCCTTTTGTGATTTGGGGCAAGTCACAACTTCCTTGAACCTCATTTTTCCTAATTTGTCAAATGAAAGAGTTGGATTAGATGGACACTGAGTTCTTTCCTAACTCTAATTCTAGCTGAAGTATCTCCCTTCCAAATGAGATCATGGATATAAAAATGCTTTTAACATTGAAGGGCTCTCAAAATACAAGGAATCACATAATTCTAGTAGAAAAAACCCAGCAACTTTGGTTATGGGACCTAAAAATAAATGGAAGAAGTTGAATGATTTCTTTTCATCCTTCTAAAAAATTGTACATGTGCTTTGGGTCCTTAAGTGGCCAGTTGGGTCAGCATAAGAATAAACAGTTGTCTGTGGCAGGCCTCGAGCAGGAATGACAAATTTCTTCAGACTTAGAAAATAGAGTGCCCTGTCTGTGCCCTGAGTCCTGAGTCAGAGCCAGGAGGAATGAAGAGATGCTGAACCATGTATTCTGTGGTTCAGGAGAAGGGCCCAACCTCTGATTGGCTCTGCTGATAAACACATTAATAGAAAGTCTAAACAGAACGGATTATAAATAGCTCCAATGAACCATCCAGGCAGAGTGTATAGCATGCACATGAATAGTCCCTCATTTGAACTTCACTGCAATGACATCTCAGGCCTAGCAGTGATGGGCAGTTTGAAGAGTCTGGAAAAGTGGCTTATTATAAATCTTTCAAAACTAATTGCTTTTCTCCGTGGCCTACTTTTGCTCTTCCAGCTCCAACTGACTTTCCACCCATTCATTGTCTGAGACACATCAAGAGAAAAGGAAATTAAAGTACAACTGGAAATAAAGCAGCTTTAGTTACGTCCCAGACTCAGAGAATCATTCAACAATCCTTATTTAATACCTACTGTGTGCCTAGGGTAGCTACTGCCCACTAGTCCGTGGCTGCTTGGACCCAGAGAATAAAGGAAATCACACAGAGAGAATTAGGACTTTCATCTGAGCCCCTGGGAATAAAATAGACTAAAATAAGGCTAAAAATAGTAAGAATTGAAAAACTATGCAGTCTTGCACCTCAGACTCCTTCTAATGCTCTTCTTATACCCTCTGACTCTTCATTGTGCAGGAGGCATACCAAGAAGTACATGAAAGTTCTCTGATTCATTGCTAGTTTTTTTTAGCTTCCCCCTCCTACCAAATACTGAGTCTGGAAAGGATAGGGCTCCTTTTCAGACCTGTCACAAGGGTATGGTAATCTTTTTCTCTCTCATACTTAAAACACAAATGAGTACTTTGGAGCCATTTTATCCTCTTTCCTCCTCCTACAATGGCCTTCTGTTACCTTGGGGCTGTCTAGCGAGTGTCCTTAATACTACATCTCATCTTTTCATCCCAGTTCATGTCCTGGGTCTCTCCTCCCATAGCGTCTTGCTCCCCACCCCTAGAAGTTGTTTATAAAATTTGGTTTGAGGAAACTTTCGTGTTTTTCGTTCCTTTTGAACTTGCACCAGGCATGAGAATTGCTATTTATATCCCTTGTTGTTGAATCGTTTCAGTAATGCCTGACTCTTTGTGACCCCATTTGGGGTTTTCTTGACAAAGATAGTGGAGTAGTTTTCCATTTCCTTCTCTAGCTCCTTTTACAGATGAACTGAGGCAAACAGGGTTAAGTGACTTGCCCAGGGTCACATAGCTAGTTAAGTGTGAGAGCAGATTTGAACTTAAGAAGATGACTCCAGGGCTAGCACTCTATCTACTGTGCCACCTTAATGCCCCATGTATAGTTCTGGGGCTCAGCATAAAGAATAATATTCAGTCATGTGAAACAATGATAGTGTTGAAAGCAGTTCATGATATTTTTTCTCCTCAATATTCTCCTTTCTCTGGGTTATTGTGATACTACTTTCTAGTGATTCTCCTTCTACTTGTCTGACCACTCCACTGTCTGTCTCCTTTACTGGATCTTCATACATTTCATATCTACTAACCTTGGGTGTCCCATAAGGGTCTGTTCTCCTTGTCTTTTCTCTATATAATACTTTCACTCAGGGATCTCAGTAGCTTCACATGGTTTTGATGTTTATTTCTATGCAGATGATTCGGCTCTATTTGTCTAACCCTAACCTCTCTCATCACATCTCTAACTGCCTATTAGGCATCTTAATTCAACATGTCCAAAACATTTTCCTTTGATACCCTCCACTTTTCTCAATTTCTCTACTTTTTCAAGGGTACCACTGTCCTTTCAATCACTTAGGCTTACAACTTAGGTATCATCCTTGACTCCTCACCCTCTTGTCAAATTCTGTCATTTTTACCTACATAACATATTTCACATATGACTCTGACTTCTGTGACACTGCAGACACCCTAATGCAGGTCCTCATTGCTTCATTCCTAGACTATTGCAAGAGACTTTTCTTTGATTTTTCCTGTCTCAAGTCTTTCACCACTCCACTCTAACCTCTACTCAATTATCAAGGTGATCATTCTAAATCAAGTCTGAGCATATCACCACTCCCATTTTATAAACTCTGCTGGCTGGGGCGGGAGGTGATGCATGGCTAAGATGGTGGAGTAGAGGCAGAAACCCAGCACAACTCTCCCAACATTTCCTTTCAAACAACTTTGAAATAATGTATCAGGTTGACTTCTGGAGCATCATAGTGGGAAAAAAGGTCCGGTTGATTTCAGAGAAAGTACAAGCAAAAAAAAATAGAACTACTTAGAAAGATAATTAGGAAAACTGCATTTTGCTAAAGGTTACTATAGACAACAAAGTAATATCAATAGTAGGATATGTTCACCAAATAGAGCATCCAGATTCTTAAAGTAAAAATTAAATGACTTCCAGGAGGACATAGTAAAACTATACTAGTAGGGACCTCAATTTTCCCCTCTCAGAATTAGATAAATCAAACCATAAAAAAATAAGGAAGAAGTTAAGGAGATTAATAGAATTTTTAAAAACTTAGATATGATAGACTCTGAAGACAATTGAATGGTTATAGAAAGAAATTTCTTTTCTTTCTTAGCTATACATTGCACCTTCACAAAACCTGACAATATATTAGGGCATAAAAACCTCACAAACAAATGCAGAAAAGCAAAATATTAAATGCATTCTTTTTGGGTCATATTGCAATAAAAATCAATTTCAATAAATGGCTATGGGAGCAGAAATTAAAAATTGATTGGCAACTAAATAAATGTAATCTTAATGAATGAGTAGGTCAAAGAACAAATCATAGAAACAATAAATTATTTCTTTAAACATAATGACAGCAATAAGATAATGTAGCATATTTTGTGGGATGAAGCCAGAGTAGTTCTAAGGGGAAACTTTACACCTCTAAACACTTATATCATTAAAAAAAAAGGAGCAAATCCATCAATTGGGCATATTATTTAAAAAAAACCTAGAAAAAAGAACAAATTAAAAATCTCTAATTAAATATCAAAATAGAAATCCTGAAAATCAAAGGAATGATTAATGAAATTCAAAGTTTGAAAAAATTGAACTAATAAATATAAATAAAAGTTGGCTTCATGAAAAAGTAGGTAAATTACTAGTTATTCTGGTTAAAAAATGAAAACGGAATTACCAGGATCAAAAATGAAAAGGGTGAATACACAACTAATGAAAATGAAATTAAAGCAATGATTAGGACCTATTTTGTTCAATTGTTTATTAGTACATCTGACAATCTAAGTGAAATAGATGAATATTTACAAACCGATAAATTGCCCTGATAAACAGAAGAGGAAATGGAACACTTAAATAACTCTGTCTTAGAAAAAGATATTGAATTAATTTATAAACAATCTTCCCAACTAAAAATCCTCAGGACCATATGTATTTAAAAGTGAATTTTAGCAAACATTTAAAGAATTAATTTCAATATTATATAAACTATTAGAAAAAATAGATACGTCCTACCAATTCCCTTTAATTACACAAATATAGTTTTGATACTTATATTAAGAAGAGAAAGAAAGCTATGGACCAATTTCCCTGATGAATATTGTTGAAAACAATTTTAAGTAAAACACTAGCAAGAAGATTATAGTGGTATATCATAAAGATCATACATTAAATACCATGAATGTACTGCTGGTTCAATATTAGGAAAACTATAAGCATAAATGGCCCTATCAATAATAAAAACAATAAAAATCATATGATTGTCTTAATAGAAGCAGAAAAAAAGACTTTTTGACAAAATACAACACCTATTCCTATGTAAAACACTAGAGAGCATAGGGAAAAATGAACCTTTCCTTAAAATGACAAGTTTCTAAAATCAATAGCAAGTATTATATGTAATGGGGATAAACTATAAGTCTTTCCAGTAAGATTAGGGTGAAGCAAGATTGTGTAACATTGCTATTGAGTGTTGGATTAGAAATGCTAGCCATAAGAAAAGAAAAGTAATTGAAAGAATAAGACTAGGCAATGAAGAAACAGAACCATCATTCTTTGCAGGTCATATGACGGTACATTAAGACAATCCTAGAGAATCAACTACACCATGAACAACTTTAGCAAAGTTGCAGGATATAAAAGAAACCCACATAAATCAACATTTCTATATGTTGCAAACAAAGTCCAGGAAGAAGAGAGCAAAAGAGAAATTCCATTTAAAATAATTGCAGACAATACAAAATACTTGGGTATCGACATGTTAAGACAAACTCAGGAACTATCTGAACACAATTACAAAACACTTTCCACACAAATCAAGACTGATCTAATTAATATTGCTTACAGTTAGACTGAGCCAATATAATAACAACAACAATTCTATTTAAATTAATTTACTTATTTAGTGCCATACTAATCAAACTGCCAAAGAATTATTTTGTAGAGCTAGAAAAAATAATAAAAAAGGTCAAGACTATCAGGGAAATCAATGAAAAAATGTGAAGGAAGATCACCTAGCAGTACCAGATTTCAAATTACATTACAAAGCAGTAACTATCCAAACAGTTTGGTTTTCACTAATAAATAGTGACGGGTCATTGGAATAGTTTAGGCACACAAGATAAAGTAGTAAATGACCATAGGAATCTAGTGTTTGATAAACCCCAAAATCCAAACTTTGGGGACAAGAATTCACTATTTGACAAAAATTGCTGGGAAAACTGGAAAACAGTTTGGTAGAGACTAGGTATAGACCAACATCTCAAACTATTTATTCCATGATAAGGTCAACATGGAGATATGATTTAAACATAGATATCATAACCAAATTAAGGGAGCATGGGAAATTTTACCAATCAGATCTCTGGATAACGGGAGAATTTGTGACTAAACAAGAGATAGAGTGGACAACAGGAAATAAAATGGATAATTTTTATTACATTAGATTTTAAAAGTTTTTGTACAAACAAAACCAGTATAGGTGAGATTAGAAGGGAAGCAGGAAATGGGGAAAATATTTTAAATCAAGTTCTGAGTTAAGTGCCTAATTTCTCAAATATATCAGGAACTGAGTCAAATTTATAAATACAAGAATTATTCCCCAACTGATAAATTATTTATCATTTTCTTCTATTTCTTTGCATTGCTCATTTAAGAAAACCTAATCTCGTGTTGCTATTCTCTGAAGTTCTGCCTTCAGTTGGGACAAAAATGGTAGGGGTTTAACAGAAGCAGAAGAGATTAAGGAGAGGTGGCAAGTATACACAAAAGAACCATACAAGAAAGATCTTAATATCACTGATAACCATGATGGTGTGGTTACTGATCTAGAGCCGGACAGCCTAAAGGATGAACATGGGCCTTAGGAAGCATTGTTAACAATAAAGGCGCTGGAGGTGGTGGAATTCCTGCTGAGCTATATAAAATACTAAAAGATGATGCTGTTAAGGTTGTACACGCAATATGCCAGCAAATTTGGAAAACACAACAGCAGTCACTGGATTGGAAATGATTGGTTTATGTCCTAATCCTAAAGAAGAGCAATGCCCAATGTTCAGTTACCAAGCACTTGCACTCATTTCACATGTCCACAAGGTTATACTTAAGATTCTGCAAATGAGACTTCAGCAACATGTCGACCAAAAAATTACCAGAAGAGCAGGCTGGTTTTTGAAGAGGCACATAATTGGACAGCAAATTGCCAACATTCACTGGATTACAGAGAAAGGAAAGGAGTTCCAGAAAAACATCTGCTTTTGCTTCATTGACTACACTAAAGCCTTTGACTGTGTGGGTTGCAACAAAATGTGGCAAATTCTCAAAGAGATGGGAATATATCATCTTACTTGTGTCCTGAGGATCCTGATGTAGACCAAGAAGCAATAGTTAGAACCAAACATGGAACAACTGATTGGTTTAAGATTGGAAAGGGAGTACAAGCCTATGTATTGTCACTTATTTATTTAATTTATATGCAGAGTACATCATGTGAAATGCCAGGCTGTATGAATCAAAAGCTGAAATTAAGGTTGCTGGGAGAAATATCAGTAATCTCAGATATGTAGATGATATCACTCTGATGGCAGAAAGTGAAGATGAATTAAGAATCCTTTTGCTGAAGGTGAAAGAGGAAAGTGTAAAAGCTGGCTTAAAAGCTTAACATTAAAAAAATGAGATCTTGGCAACTGGTCCTGTCACTTCCTGGCAAATAGAGGGACAGGAAATAGAAGCAGTATCTGACTTTATATCCTTGGGCTCAAAGATCACTGCAGATAGTGACTGTGGCCATGAAATTAAGACACTTGCTCCTTGGAAGGAAAGCTATGGCCAATCTGAATAGCAAAATAAAAAAGAGGGACATCACTTTGCCAACAAAGGTCCATATAGTAAAAGCTATGATTTTCCCCCTAGCGATAGATGGCTGTGAGAATTAGACTATAAGGATAGCTGAGTGTCACAGAATCCACCCTTTCAAATTGTGGTGCTAGAGAAGACTTTTGAGAGTCCCTTGAAAAACAAGGAAATCAAACTAGTTAATACTTAAAGATATTAATTCAGGCTACTCCCTGAAATACTGAAGCTGAAGCTTAAATACTTTGGCCATGTAATGAGAAGGTGGGACTCATTGGAAAAGACTCTGATGTTGGGAAAGATTGAAGACAAAAGGAGATGGCAGAAGATCAGATGGATAGATAGTGTCATGGAAAAAATGAACATGAACTTGGACAGACTTCTAGAGTTAGTGGATGTCAGAAGAGCCTGGCATGTTATGGTCCATAGGGTCACAAAGAGTGGGACATGATGAAATGACTAAACAACAAGGATGGATATCAACAGTCAGTTTTCAGAAGAAGAAATAAAAGCTATTTTCATATGAAAAACTTCCCTAAATTGCTGTTGATTGAAATACAAATTGAAAAAACCCTCTCAGGTACTCACACCTGTCAGACTGGCTAACATGGTATGAAAGGAAAATTACAAATGCTGAAGGGGATGTGGAAGAGTTGGGATATTAATGCAGTGGGTGGAGTTGTGAGCTGGTCTAACCATTCTGGAAAACAATTTGGAATTATACCTAAAGGGCTATAAAATTACGTATACCCTTTGACTTAGCAATACCAGTACTAGGTCTGTATCCCAAAGAGATCAAAGAAAAAGGAAGAGGATTTATATGGATAAGAATATTTATAACAGATCACTTTGTGGTGGCAAAGAAGTGGAAATTGAAGTGATGGCCATTAATTGGCAAATGGCTAAAGAAATTGTGGTATATGATTATGATGGAATATTATTGTGATGTAATAAATAACAAGGTGGATGGTTTCAGAAAAAAAAAAGCTGTGAAGACTTATGTGAACCAAGGCAAAGTGAATTGAACAAAACCAGGCAAACATTGTACACGGTAATATTGTAACAATGATCAACTGTGAAAGACTTAGCTACTTTGATCAATACAATGATCCAAGACAATTACAAAGGACTTAGGTTGAAAAACGCAATCCACTCCCTGTGAGAGAACTAATGAACTCTGAGTGCAGATTGAAGCATATTTTTTCACTTCCTTTATTTTTCTTGCTTTTGCCCCCAATGTGATTAACACAGAAATATGTTTTCCATGATTTCATATGTATAATTGATAGCATATTGCTTACCTTGTCAATGGGTGGGGAAGGAACTGGAGGGAGGGAGAAAATTCAGAACTCAAAATTTAAAAAAAATCAATGTTGAAAATAAATATTAAATTTATTTAAAAAAATATACCCTGGTAGCTGCCTATTATATCTCAGGTCAAATATAAAATCCTACGTTTGCTTTCAAAACCCTTCATAACTCATCCCCCTCTTGGCTTTCATGTCTTCTTCTACCTTACTTCCCTCTATGTGATTCAGTGACATTAAACTCATTGTTGTTTTTCCAACATGACACTCCATCTCCAAACTTGAAGCATTTTCATTGGCTGTCCCCCATTCTTGAATTTTTCTTCCACCATACCTCTACATCTCACTTCCCTAGCTTCCCTTAAGTCTCAACCAAAGTCTCATCTTCCGCAAGAAAGCTTTTCCAGTCCTCATTAAGTTTTGTGCCTTCTCTCTGAGACTACCTGTAACTTATTCAGTATATAGCTTGCTTATTCATAGTTGTTTGCATGTTATCTCTCCCATTAGCTTGTAAGCTCCTTGATGACAGGGACCTTTCTTGCCTTTCTTTGTAACCTCGGTGCTTAGCACGGTGCCTGGCACATAGTAGTTGCTTAATAAATATTTCTTGACTGACTTCCTACAAAGGCATAGAGGCTTTAAGCTCTGTTTCATTGGGGTGTGTGCCTGTGACAAAAGAATTATATATCTTTGAGGTATATAATAATCAATCAAGATATTAGTCAGGTATTCTGTGCTTGATTATTAAATGTAAAGGCTATTTTCAATATAAGAATACAATTTTATGGACTTCCTCTTGCATGTTTCACCTCTTTGCAACACCATTACTATCTCTGTGCTATTTGCTTGGTGAAGAAATAAGGAATAAGTTTGTAAATGAAGGCAAAGTCTTCTTAGAGAGACAAACATGAATAATTAGCAAATGTATGAAAATATAGACTCGGTTCTTTAGTTGTGGAAGTGGAATAGGATTTCCAGCAGGAACAATTCCAGTAAGAATTGTCAGGAAAGGAAGAAGGAAATGACTGTAGGACAAAATGCATATTTCAACCATGTAATTCATCTCCCACGGCAGTATCTTCAACATATAGTAAGTAGCTCATTAATCCATCTGATGGCTCACAAGGTAGAATGTAGCAAATATCACCTGAATATGTAAGTAAGCAGAAAGGAATCCTAGGCCAGGTCTGCCTAGAGCCAGAAAAATTGGATGAAAAGTAGGAAATTCAGCCTGTCACTCATGTTTTTCCTTACTCATATGTAGAGAACTCCCTGGATCATTCAGTCCCAAATGGTGTACTTGCTTCAACCCTATCTTTGTCTTTGAATTTCAGTCATTCTATAAGGGTTAGTGCATTGAACCTCTCAAAGAATGTTCAAAAGAAAAATATCCACATGCTGAGAGGCATTCTAAAGAGAAAAGGAACCAAAAAGGTGAAGAACATCTTTTTTAAAAAAAAATTGGTTAATGTATAACCTGAAGCAACTTGGCATTTCCCCTCCACAATATCTTTTAGCTGCCATAAAATATTGCCCCCTGTGTGGGAGCTGCTATATTTTTTATTATAATGCTTTTATTATAATGCTCTCTGCCCTCATTTCCGTGTCATAAATAGATTACTTCATTTGAGAGTCAGCTCTAGTCCTATTTTTGACATGAAGCCTTTCTTGATCTCTCCAACTACTGGGAACCTCCCTCCCTAAATAATATTGCATCTATTTAATACATATTCTGCTCACATTTATATAGGTATATGGGAGGGAGCATAGATTAATGGCTAGAAAACTGGTCTTTGAAACAGAAAAACCTGGGTTCAAGTCCTGAGTCAGAGACTAATTGGCTGTGTGATTCTGGACAAAATAATTATGCTTTCAATGTGCCAGACCATTTGTTAAGACTAAATTGCAGAGATGGTGTTGGTATGCTTGGGGAGAGGAAATTCCTCATAGGGAACTACCTATACCAAACAATTACAGGTTCACAGGTTCATATGCTACTGAGGCAGCTAGGTGTTGCAGTACATACAGCACTGGGCTGGGAATCAGGAAGACTCATCTTCCCAAGTTCAAATCTGGTCTCAGACACTTATTAGCTGTGTGACCCTAGGCAAGTCACTTAATCCTTTTGCATCAGTTTCTCATCTATAAAATGATCTGTACAAGCAAATGGCAAGCCACTCCAGTATCTTTGCCAAGTAAACCCCAAATGGAATCATTAGGAGTCAGACACAACTGAATGTTTATATGCATGTGCATGTCTCCAAAGGTTGTCACATACACATATATACATACACAGACATATATACACACACCAGACCTGTGCATACACTTAATACACATATTGTTATATTTATCAAATACCTATATCAGGCTTTAGAGATCCTCTATGAATAGATGCTTGTGGTATTAAATTAAAATGACTCACTAAGAAAGAAAAAAAAGGAAGAAAAGGAGCAGGGAAGGAAGAAAGAAATGGATGAGGAATGAAGGGAAGGGTCAAGAAGGAAGACAGGAGGGACAAAGGAAAGGTGGAGGGAAAGAAAGGAAATGACAAGGAAGAGAGGGAGAAGAAAACAGGAATGGAGGAGAAAAGGAAGAAAGAGGAGAGAAAGAATGGAGGAAGAGAAGAAGGTAGGGAAGGAAGAAAAAAGGGAAGAAAAGGAGGAATGAAAGAAGGATGTGGGAAAGGACTGAGGAGGGAAAGGAAGGAAAGGAAGAAGGGTGATGAAAAGAGGGGGAATGGAAGGAAGAAAAGTAGGAGGGAGGGAAAGAAACAAAGGAGGAAGGAAGGTATGGAGAAAGAAAGGGAGGAAAGAAGAAAAGAAGTAAAGGAGGGAAGATAAAGAGGAAAAGGGGAAGGAATGAAGGAGGGAAAGAAGAAAAGGAGTGAGAAGATAAAGGAAGGGAAGGAAGGAAAAGAGACTATGGAAAGAAGAGAAGAGGGGGAGAAGGGAGGAGAAAAGGAAGGAAAAGGGAAAAAAGGAAATGAAATGAGTGAGGAGGGAAAAGAAAGGAAAGAAAAGGGAAAGAAGAGAGGAATAAAATAAGGATAAAAGGAAAAGAGGAAAGGCAGAAGAAAAGAAGGAGAAAGAAAAAGAAGAAAAAAGGAAGGAAAGGAGAGGAGAGGGGAAGGGAGGAGAGGCAAGAAGAGGGGAAAGACTTTTGATTGCAAAGAGAATTTATTTAACTGTTAATAGAATATTATTAGTTAGCAGATACCTTCATATGGAAGCAATGCCAAGTTACCAAAGGTAACATTTTCTTACCCTTCTAACTACTTTATTTGGCCTATTGTGATCTCTCACCTGTCTGTGTTCATTTAGAGCTGTCTCACTGAGCTTTTAGTTTTTTTTTTTTTAATCAGGGAAAGGGGAAAGTTCCTAAGTAGAAACTGAGGCAATACATTCAGTCGTTGATTTGTGTAGAGAAATGAGTAAAAAAGCCAGCAGGATGGCTTCCTTGTATAATCACAGTCATTCCCCTAAGGGAAATCACAAGTGGTCTTCTCTAGTTTTTAATCGGCATTTCAATTTGGGGATATACATCCAGTTTGTTGATTAATTGAATAAGGTGACAGCCTGTATGGCATTGTTTGTGGAGTGCTGAAAAGGTCCATACCTTCAAATACCTCCTGTCATACCCTGTTGCTGGTGCCTAAAATTCCATTCTTGAAAATAATAAACTGTATTGCTTAAGTTTTAGACATACATGCAAATAGTCCAGGATGGGGAAAGATATTAGACAATTATCAGTCACTAATAATTTAGTGTGAGTGAATTGATCAGAACTTCTCCAAGACAGTTATTTGAGGACAAGCTTTCTGCAGAGAAAACGGACAGCCCAAAACTGGTAGGGGACAGAAAGGGAAAGTCTTAGGGAAGCAAAGTCGAATTTCACCCAATTCACAATTTGGTTGAAGCCCTGTTAATGAGTTTAAGGAGCAGGGATTAGAGAATGTGTGCTTCTGGAAGGAAATCCTTCCATGCGTCTCCTCTCTACCTAGACACCTGGATTTCCCGTGAAAACAGAACCTCCGTTTTTGACATATGCTGCGGGAGCCTCAGACTCAGGTGAGAAACCCTGCAGAGGTATCTACATTTTTAATGTCTTTTTGTCCTCCCTACTTGTCTCTTTCCAGTCTTCTGGAGGAATTTGTTTGCTCTGTTCTAATTCTATGATATCAGTATTGGCAACAGCTGAGGGTCTGCTTCAGAAGCAGTAGGGATATTGAGACCGAATTTATCTATTGCTCTTGTCTTGGAGTGCATAATTTAATCTAAAAGGGGCTCCATGGCTATTAATTTGTAGAACAAGCTCACGTGGGAACCACAGGATAGAGTGTCACGTAGCAAGACGTGTTACCTTATTCCAGTTGTGCTTTTGTGCTTCTTCCTACACAAAGCAACATATTTTAGAGAGAGTGATGACTCTGGTCACAGTCAAGCTAAAGGCAGCTAGATGGTATGGTGCTGGATCACTGTGCCTGGAGCCGAAAATAGCTGAGTTCAAATACTGGTTCATTTACTAGCTGTGTGACTGAGTTGAAAGTCATTTAATCTTTGTTTGCCTCAATTCCCTTAAATGTAAAATTAAGATCATAATACCTCCCATGTTTGTTGTGAAGGTGAAATGACATAGTATTTGTATGTTACTTAGCTTAGCAACTGGCACATACTAGGCTCTAAGTAAATACTTATGAAACCCTTCCTGTCTCTTTCCCTTCACAGTCTAGGTGTTTCCTGCAAATACTTCTGAAGCTCTGTGTCTCTTCTATGGTCACGGAGAGAGATGGTACAAGCAATGGCTCATATTTATATTGCACTAGGATGTTAATGGGGCAATTACGTGCCACAGTGCATAGAGTGCTGGGCCTGAAGTCAAGAACACTCATCTTCCTGAGTTCAAATCTGGCCTCAAACATTTACTAACTGTGTGACCCTGGGCAAGTCACTTAACCCTGTTTGCCTCAGTTTCCTCATCTGTAGAATGAGCTGGACAGGAAAATGGCAAACCACTCCAGTATCTTTGCCAAGAAAACCCCAAATGGGCTCATGAAAAGTTGGACACTACTGAAATAACTCAACAATAACAACAACAAAAATGGTATTAATAAAGCACTTTACATAATCTTATAGTCATAGAATATTAGGGTTGGAAGGAACCTTGGACATAATCTGCTCCCATCCCTTCATATTACAAATCAGAAAAATGAGACCCAGAGAAGGTTAAATCATTTTCCTAAGGTACAGGAACACAACCAGGCCTCATATCCTTTGTTTCCCACACCAATATATGATCTTCCAGTAGCCCTGTGAGGGAGGTGGCACAAAGCCAAGAAAAACTGAAATGCTTTCCCTAAAGTGAGGAAGTGGTAGAAGTGAGACCCAAACCCAAATATTCTTACTCTAAATTCAGGGCTCTTTCTACAGTACCGTGCTACCTCCCAGGACTCCTTTTATTCAAGGATTTCATTAAATCGTTATTCAATTAATAAAATAGATTAATTAATACAATTATGAATAAGAATTAATCAATTACCATTTTAACCTCCTTGGAAGGTCATCTCATTCTTCCCCAGAGTTTTCCATGTACCCCAATAGAACCACTGAAACCTTTCATTAAATCATATCAGAGCTACTGCTAGGAAGGTCCAGCATAGATGTTCCACTTCCCATCCTCGCACAGCTGGTAATGTTATTGAGGAAGAACATTTTGCATCAGCCAGCACTCTGTCATTTTAAGAACATGTTTCACATCCATTTTCTGATTTGATCTTCACAGCAAATTTATGAAGTAGATATAGTCAACATGTTTATCCCTGTTGCAGAAGCACTTAATCTTAGACATAGAAGGGACCTCAGGAGCCATTATGTAGTCAATACTAGAGCTAAACAGGAATATTCTCCATAATGTATCTGAGAAATGGCCATCCAGACTTCTCTCAAAGACTTCCTCTAAAGTGTGACCCAATACTTTCAGGAGCAGCCCATTCAACTTTAAGGAGTTATTCAAATGTTAAGGAAGTTTCCTCTGTCAGGGTAACAATCTTGTCTCTTTTGTAGTGGAAACTCATTGTTCTTAATTCTGCCCTCTGAAAGCAAGCAGAATGAGTTTATTTTCTCTTCTGATGAAATAACATGTAAAGCATCTTGGAAGCCTTAAAATACCATATAAATGCTTATTATTATGTTTATTATTATCATCATTATTATTAGACTTGACAGTTCTTCAAATACTTGAAGAAAGCTGTCCTGTCCATCCTGGGGCTTCTCTTCTCCAAAATAAACAGTCCTAGCTTCTTCAGCTGTTTACCTGATCAACTGATATGACATGAAAAGGAGGGCTTTTACCAACTCAAATCAAATGTCCTCCTCTGGATACACACCAACTAATCAGGATCCATAAAATATGGTGGCCAGAATTGAACATAATGTTCCGAAAGTGGTTTGGCCAGAGAAGAATCTAGTAGGATTGTTATCTCCCTAATTCTGAACATTATTCCTTTCTTATTCAACCTAAAATTGTGCTAGATGTCTTTAAGTCAAATCAACTAGTATTTATTAAGTGCTTCCAATAGCTCTGTGAGGGAGATAGCACAAAGCCAAGAAAAACTGAAATGTTTTCTCAAAGTGAGGAAGTGGTGGAAGTGAGATCCAAACCTAAATCTTCTTACTCTAAATCCACTCATTGCTCTTAATTCTGCCCTTTGAGAGAAGTAGTTACTATATGCAAAGCACTGTGCTTAATGCTGGGGATACAAAGAAAGCAAAGGGTAGTGCCTGTCTTTAAGGCGCTCACGGTTAAATGGGAGAGATAATGTAAAAGCAAATATAATCATCTATTCCAAATCATGGGGGCTAGGGGTGCAGCATCCCTGAGATCTGGAAAATCTGCATAAAATTTTTGGCCTTCCCTTCACACCAGAGGAGAAGTCTGAATTTTTTTTCTTTTTCTTCTATGTGGTGTTTGCAGTACCTTATTATAAAATTTGAGTTGATATCATACAATACTATACATATGTTTTAGGCATTTCTGAGTTTATAAACGTTTTTCTGTGTCATCTGCTGGCCTTCTCTGTCATCTATGACTTCCCCAAAATTCCCATTTAATTTTCTTATGCCAACTTGTGATATATCAAAACTGTGGTGAGGAAAGTTGTGATGTGGAAGGGATAACTGTATGTACAAACAAGACACATAGAGAATAAATTGGAAATAATCAATAGAGGGAAGGCACTAGTATCAAGGGGCAGGGGGAAAGACTTCTGGTAAAAGATGGGATTTTAGCTGGGACTTAAAGAAAGCAAGAGGATTCAGGAGGATAAAATGAAGAAGGATAGTATTGCAGGCATGAAGAACAGTCAAGTGAAAATGCCCAGAGTCTGGAGATGGAATGCCTTGTGTGAGGAACAGCAAGGAGGCCAGTGTCATTGAATCAAAGAGTAGGGGGGAACCAACAGAGAGGGAAAGTAAAGTATAAAAAGGCTAGAAAGGCAGAAGGGGGCAAGGTTGTGAAGGGTTTTGAATTCCAAGTAGAGGATTTTATATTTGCTCTGATGGGCAGTCATTGGAAGTTATTGAAGGGGGGAATAGTCAGATTTGTGTTTTAGGATGATTAACATGGAGGGCGGAGCCAAGATGGCAGCTGGAAAGCAGGGACTTGTATGAACTCCCCACCCAGGTTCCTCCAAACACCTATAAAAATGGCTCTGAACAAATTCCAGAACTGCAGAACCCACGAAATAGTAGAGGGAAGCAGGGCTCCAGCCCAGGACAGCCTGGATGGTCGCAGGGTAAGGTCTATCCCACAGAACTGGGAGAGGAGCAGAGCAGAGCCCAGCATGAGCCACACCTGCACCAACCAGACAAGGAGCTGGACGGAACAGGCCCTAGCACCCTGAATCAGTGAGCTGTGGCAGTTACCAGACTTCTCAACCCACAAACATCAAAGACAACAGAGAAGGTTAGTGGGAAAAGCGGCTTCGACAGAGTGAAAGTAGTTCACAGTTGGGCCCAAACCCCTAATAAATGTGAAACCTATGTGGGTGTGGATTGGTAACTAAGGTGGGGCCCAAGGTGGGGCTAACTCTAGGGAGGGCCTAGTTTACATGTCTGGGACAGCAGAGGCTTTTAGACTACATGGGTTTAAGTCCGCCTCTTTGTGACGATTCTAGGTCACGTGGGTGAGTCGCATGTGTGACTCACCCCTGACGCTGAAAAAGATATAAAACCAGGGGTTGGCTGTCTTTTCTTTGGAGCTCTTTACTGCAGCAGTGGTGGCACATGACTCTGGGCCAGCCCTTGTTCTGAGCTCCAGGGCTGAACCTAGATGTTGGTAACTATGAATTGTATTGAGTCTGTCTGTTGATATTTGTAATTTGTTTGTATTTTGTTCTGAAGTTCAGGGTTCTGGCGTTTTCCCCTGAACTAAGTGAATGCTGTCTGTATGCTGGATTAAATTAAATTGGCAACCCCTTCACCTTGCTTTCCTTAGTTAAGCAGATCAAAAGAACCTGTACTGTTGGCAGCTTTCCCAGTGCTGGCTGTGGGTGGATCTTACGCCCCCACAGAAGCTGCTAGCCAGATTGTTGAAACACATGCTCCAAGAAAAAAATATGGATTTTCAATAAAATAGAGGGCTTTCAAGCTTTCTTGGTGAAAAGACCAGAGCTGAACAGAAAATTTGACTTTCAAACACAAGAATCAAAAGAAGCATGAAAAGGTAAACAAGAAAGAGAAATCATGAGAGACTTACCAAAGTTGAACTGTTTTGTTTACATTCCTATATGGAAAGATGATGTGTATAATTCATGAGATCTCAGTATTAGGGTAGCTGAAGAGAATATACATATATATGCGCACATATATATGTATATATGCATATATATGTACATATACGTATATATAGACAGAGGGCACAGGGTGAGTTGAATATGAAGGGATGATATCTAAAAAAATAAAATCAAATTAAGGGATGAGACAGGAATATATTGAGAGAGGGAGAAAGGGAGAGATGGAATGGGGTAAATCATCATGCATAAAAGTGGCAAGAAAAAGCAGTTCTGTTGGGAGGGAAGAGGGGGCAGGTGAGTGGGAATGAGTGAATCTTTCTCTCATCAGAATTGACCCGAGGAGGGAATAACATACACACTCAGTTGGGTATCTTACCCCAGAGGAAAGAAGGTGGAAGGAGATAAGAAGGGGGGATGATAGAAGGGAGGGCAGATAGGGGGAGGAAGTAATCAAAAGCAAACACTTTCAAAAAGGGACAGGATCAGGGGTGAAAATTGAATAAAGGGGGATTGGATAGGAAGGAGAAAAATATAGTTAGTCTTTCACAACATGCGTATTGTGGAAGGGTTTTAGATAATGATGCATATGTGGTCTATGTTGAATTGCTTGCCTTCTTAGGGAGGGCATGTGGGGAGGGAAGGGAGGAAAGAATTTGGAAGTCCAAGTTTTAAAAACAGATGTTCAAAAAAAGTTTTTGCATGCAACTAGGAAATAAGATATACAGGCAATGGGGCATAGAAATTTATCTTGCCCTACAAGAAAGTAAGGGAAAAGGGGATGGGGAGGAGTGGGGTGATAGAAGGGAGGGTTGACTGGGGAATGGGGCAATCAGAACATTTGCCATCTTGGAGTGGGGGGGAGGGTAGAAATGGGGAGAAAATTTGTAATTCAAACTCTTGTGAAGATCAATGCTGAAAACTAAAAATATTAAATAAATTAAATAAATAGATTTAAAAATAAATAAAAAATAGATTAACATGACAGCTAATTGGAATATGGATTAAAATGGGGAGAGATGAGGCAGGGAGACCAACCAGCAGGCTATTACAACAGTCCAGGTGGGAGGGGATGAGAGCCTGTACCAGCATGGCTGCGTGTCAGAAGAGAGAAAGTGGCATGTATGAGAGATGTTATGGAGGTAGTATTGGCAGGACTTGGCAACAGATTGGATATAAGGAGAGAGAGAGACTGCTGAGTCTAGGATGGCACCTAAGTTGTGAGTCAGGGTCATGTTGTAATGGATAAATAGTAAGGGAAGTTCAGAAGACAGGAAGGTTTCTTGATTGTCTTATACTGTTGACTAATCATCAAACTTCTGTCTAGTCATGTGTGCCCCATCTCGTACTTTTGTAGATGATTTTTGAACCCTAACGTAAGACTTATAGGTGTCCTTACTAAATCTTTTCTTTTTAAATTCAACCTTATTCTAGCCTGTCAAGATCTTATTGAATCTTGACTCAGCCATCCAGTGTATTTGCTGTCACTCACAATCATTCCCCTTATGTTTTTATCTGTCCATGATTTGTAGTTTCCAACTTTAAAAAAAATCTCAACAGTATTTGCCCTTTCCCAGTTTTACAGCAATATCCCTCTCATTGTCCAGGACCTTTCAGTGATCACTGACCATAGTTCAGCACTCACAGCTGCCAGTTCCTTCAGTCTCCTAGGATGTAATTCATCTGGGCCTGTTAATTTAAACTAACATTAGCCAGCTGTTATCTATCACCTTACTTATCTTGGTTAGAACTCACTATTAGCCATTTTTGTTGGTTCTTTCTTATACAAAAATCATCCTCCTAAGCAGAGAAATAGAGATAGGGGCTGAACTTGTGGTTTAATTGCTATAGGAAACACTGAGAGAAGAAAACACCCTCTACTAATTGGTGTAAGTATTTTCTCTGCAACTTATGCTCTTAGGGACTTGGTTAGAACAGAGGTGTCAAGCACCTGATTTACATGCAGCTGTCAATACTCCCATGTATGTCCTGAACTATATCATAATGT
This sequence comes from Trichosurus vulpecula, assembly GCF_011100635.1. Taxonomy (NCBI): domain Eukaryota; kingdom Metazoa; phylum Chordata; class Mammalia; order Diprotodontia; family Phalangeridae; genus Trichosurus; species Trichosurus vulpecula. The sequence goes on along the minus strand of NC_050574.1, from coordinate 310,319,196 downwards.
AGTTCCTATTGCTTTGATTGTTAAGATGTATATTTACATACATATCCATATTTTATGTATACACACACACACACATATATATATATATATATATATATATATATATATATATATATATGTATATAAACGTGTGGTTTTCTAAGTCAATTATATGGCCCACAGTCGTCCTCATACATTGTTTGATGACCCACATTTCTATTTGAGTTTTATACCACTGGTCTAGACTCTAGAGTATTGCTAAACAAATTTATCAAGTCAAGTCACTAAGCATTTATTAAGCCCCTGTTATATGCCAAACACTATGCTAAGCATAAGGGAAATAAAGTCAGCCTCCCAAAACAAAAGTCTCTTATCTCAAGGAAGTCATGGTCTAATTGAAGAGACAATCTGCAAATATCTATGTAACAAAAAAGGTAGCTCTCCATTGTTTTCTACTCCGCTGGGTGAGTTGTATTCTGTTATTTTGCTGTTTTGTTAGATTTGAACCCCAGAAGATTTGTCCTGTGTGTTGTGTTAGGGGAAAGAAAGACTATAGGGAGGAAAACCATGGGAGTGAACCCAGATTCTTTACACGGGCAGCCAGAAAAGAATCCTCAGGCTCTGCTACTTTGCATATGTTCAAGATATTAGTCTCAGTAAAATGGAAGCCATATAAACTCAGAAACTTTCTTTCATTTTTTTCTATTCCCAATCTCTAGCATAATGCTTATATTGTATAGATGTTTAATTAATGTTTGTTGGAAACAATGAATATATAAGTATATTAACATTTAATGTATATATTAACATATTATGTAATATAGATATGTAATATATAGATATAAACTAGAAATAATCTCATGGGAAAAGAAGACTAGAAATGGTTTATTATAGAAGGTGGGACTTTAACTAAGACTTTAGGGAAGCCAGGAGTCACAGATGGCGGGGGGGGGGGTGGGGGGGGGTGGGGGGGTGGGGGGGAGACAATTACTGTTAAGTACCTCGCCCAGGGTCACAGTGTCAGTATGTGTCAGAGACTAAAGAAGAACCCAGATTCATCTGACTCTCAGCTGAACTTTCTCTCTACTACAACCCTCTGCTTCTTTAGCAGAAAGAAGAGGAAGAACAAAATAATAGTTGAGCAGTGTTGACTTCTCTTTATCCTTTGTAATAACCATCCCATCTATCCTAAGCTGTGGTTCCATTCCTTTCTTTCATCATTTTCTATTCCCCAATATACCTAACAACTTTGACAGATGAGAAGAAGATGGAGCTTCCCGAGTCAGTGACTTACTCAAAATCATACAATGAGTTGTGGAGCTGAGCTCAGATCTCTTGACTCCTAAATGTAGTCCCCAAAATAGTAATCTTTAAGAAAATATGGAGAAGAACAGAAGTATCAGAAGACAGGAAACAAGCAAATATCCTCATTTTCAAAAACAGGTGGTGAAATAGATACAAGAAACTATCAATCAGTAAATTTGGTATCAGCAACCCAAAGAAGTCTGCTGTAAATTTATGATTTAGTAAATTAAGACAAGGTCATGGATCCTGGAGAGTTTGTTCACCAACAGTGGTCTTGGAGTTCCATTGTTTTCTACTCCTTTGGGTGAGTTGTATTCTGTTATTTTGCTATTTTGTTAGATTTGAACCCTGGAAGGTTTGTCCCGTGTGTTGTGTTAGGGGAAAGAAAGACTATAGGGAGGAAAACCATGGGAGTGAACCCAGATTCTTTACACGGGCAGCCAGAAAAGAATCCTCTGGCTCTGCTACTTTGCATATGTTCAAGATACTAGTCTCAGTAAAATGGAAGCCACATAAACTCAGAAACTTTCTTTCATTTTTTCTATTCCCAATCTCTACCATAATACTTATATAGTATAGATGTTTAATTAATGTTTGTTGGAAACAAAGCCAACACAGCCAAAATTAGAAGAAAATTAGAAAACCAGGAGAAAGTTTTTGTTGCAAGTTTCTTTGACAAAGGTTCCATATCTCAAGCATATAGAAAACTGAGCCAAATTAATGAAAAATAATAGCCATTCCCAATTGATAAATGGTCAGAGGATATGAGTAGGCAGTTTTCAGAGGAAGAAATCAAAGCTATTAAGGGTCATATAAAGATGATCTAAATCACTTAGTAATTAGAGAAATGCAAATTAAGATAGCTCTAAGGTACGATCTCACACCCATCCAATTGGCTAACAATTCAGAAAAGCAAAATGATAAATTCCGGAGGCTATGTGGGAAAATAGGTACGCTAATATACTGTTGATGGAGCTGTGAACTACTTTAACCATTCTGGAGAACACCTTGGCACTGTACCCAGAGGACTTTAAATCTGTGCAATTCTCTTTGACCCAGAAAAACTACTACCAAGTCATACCCCAAAGAGATCAGAGAAAAAGGAATAGCACTCATATAAACAGAAATATTTATAGTGGCTCTTTTTGTGATGGCAAAAAATTAAAAACTAAGGGGAAACCCATCCACCACGGAATGGCTGAGGAAGTTATGGTACATGTGATAGAATTCTATTGTGCTATAAGAAAAAATGAAAGGGATGGTTTCAGAAAAACCTGGGAAGACATATGAACTGATGCAAAGTGAAGGAAAACAATCTCTACAGTAACAGCAATATTATGAATATAATCAACCATGAAAAACTTATTAACCCTGATCAGTATGATGACCCAGCAGAACTTGATAGGATTCATGATATAAAATGCTATGCACGTCTAGATAGAGAACTGATAGACTCAGAGAGCAGATAGAAGTATTTTTCCTTTATTTTTCATGATTTTTTTTGGATAATGGAGAAATGTGTTTTCATAACTTCATATGTATAATAAATATTGTATTTCTTGCTTTCTCCATAGATGGAGAAATGGGGTAGAGAGGAGGATAGAATGCAGAACTGAAAATAAAAAATAAAATAGAACGTAAATGTTTGTTGGATTATGTTGGATTTCCTTGCTATCTCCATTTAAGTGTAGTATTGATCCCCAAAGGTAGCCTATGCCAACATCAATCTTTTGTATTATTCTTGGATAGATTATTAAACATGGTTTGTAAGAAATTAGAATAGAAAAAAATGATCATGAAGGTTAACTAAGAACAAGCCATGCCAAACTAACCTCATTTTATTTTTTATTAGATTGCTTAACCGTTAAATTAGGAGCATTCCATAGAGAATATATGTTGATCAAAGACCAACAGTCCACTATACTTTGCAGTACAAGTAGAGAGTATGGTATAGCAGATAGGGCTTTGGATTTGAATAAGACTTGGGTTTGGATCCTGCCTCAGATACTAACTAGCTCTGTGATTCTTGGCAAGGTGTTTAACTTCTCTGGGCCTCACTTCCCTCATTTGTAAAATGGAGATTAACATATTTGTAATACCTACATCCCAGGGTTGTTATGAGACTCAAATTAGACAATAGCTATAAAGAGCTGTACAAAATTTAAAGACTATATAAATGTCAGTTGTTATATGTGAAGGTATCTCAGTGACACAGTGGATAAAGTGCCAGGCCCAGAGTCAGAATGACTCATCTTCAGAGTTCAAATCAGGCCTCAGACACTTACTAGCTGTGTGAGCCTGGGCAAGTCACTTAACCCTGTTTGCCTCAGTTTCTTCATCTGTAAAATGAGCTGGAGAAGGAAATGGCAAACTGCTTCAGTATCTTGTCCGAGAAAACCCTAAATGGGATCGCAAAGAGTCAGACATGTCTGAAAATGATTGAACAACAGTAACAACTGTGGCTTATACATCCAGTGCTATTGTATGTATCAGAGGAATTACTTGAGGTAAGCAGTACAAGATGCTAAAGGCATTAGTACATAAACAGAGGCAAACAGAGTGGAGTGTTTTTACACAATGCACCCCGCCTCCTCACTCTACCCCCATCCCCACTCAATGAAGAATCAGAAATGTAGAAGCACTGACAAGTTCAGGGTATCCATCAACTTCTGGCAATAATGGTCTAGGGGGAAGCTGCCAGCGGATATAAAGAGACATTTTCTTGATACTGATGATTATCTGAGACTGACCCATTATTCCAGTGAGCCAGAACAATTACAAGAACTACACGTGAGCGTTTGTTGGATGGCAGATTGCAGAGAGCTGAGGGAGCAGTATAATTGTTGTTCTTTAACAATAGGGAACTTTATCCCTTCGGTTTCACATTCAAGTTTGCCATTTCTCTCTGTGGCTTCCTGGCCAGAGATTTTGTTCTGTCTGTTTGTGTTCAGGGGAAGAGTGGAGAGTTTGGTGAAATTTCCACTTGTTTGTGGGTATACATGGGGGCTGTGGAATTGAGCTGCAATCTCAAGGGAGTTCACAGAGATTACTATGGGAGGGTGTTTATTTGAATTCATTCATTCATTCACTCACTCAACAAGAATTTGGTAGGGTGTGCTAGTAGTCACTTACCTGAGAGCTTGTTTTAATATGTCTCTTTTCCCTTAGAATACTATAACAAAGAAGAAAATTCTTCTTTCTCTTCCTTCCTTCCTTCCTTCCTTCCTTCCTTCCTTCCTTCCTTCCTTCCTTCCTTCCTTCCTTCTTTCATTTCATGGATATAGGCAGCTCCTGGGAATAATTTCCTTTGCCCTAGCAGATTGGAACCTTTTCTGTATTTATAGTCTTAGAAAGTTGCTCAAGGGCACTGAGAGCTTAGGCCTCTTGCCCTGGGTCACAGAGCCAGTATGTATTAGAATCAAGACTTGACATCTTTCTGACTCTCGTGTTAGGTGATAGAATCATTTATTCCATGTTTATTTAGAATACAGAATTAAGACCAGTCAGTTCCAGGTAGATACATTTTAGTTCACTGTAAGGATGAACTTTTTGACAACTAAAGCTGTCCTAAAATAGAAGGGACTGACTTGGGTGATGGAATACTCTGTGTCACTGCAGGTGCCCAAGAAGAAAATCAGAGAACTTACAATTGGAAGGAAACTTAGAGGCCATGTAATCTAACTTTTACATTTTTCAGATGAAGAAACTCATTTCCAGAGAGTTGAAGAAACTTGCCCAAGGCCATGCAGGGATTCATTAAGTAGTCCAAGACTTTTGACTCCACTACTATGGCCACGATGCGGCAGAAGCTGAGTGACCCTTGGTCAAGGATTCGGTAGAGGGAATTCTCTTCCAATTATCTCTAAATTCTCTTCCAATTATAAGATTTTACTCTGACTTTGTTCCTTCCTCCCCAACCCTTGGGACCTCATGCTCCAACCCCCCATCCTTTCAGAGATTCACTATGGCATGGTGGCTAGAGAGCTGACCTCACAGTCAGGGAGCCGTGACTCAAATCCTGCCTTTGATTCATCCTGGCTATGTGACTGTGACTGGGCAAGCAACCTCTCTGTGTCCCCAAGCAACTCTAAAAGAGCCTATAGGTTCTTCATCAGAAAAGGGTATGTGTTCAACTGAAAGTTACATTAGTAGGGAGACTTTTCTCATGGGTATCTCAATTCCCCGTCCCCTATATGGTTGAAATCACAGCTCTAGGTAATACACACATACATAAGTACACACATATGTATATTGTATGTATGTATACATGTATGCATGTGCACACATGTATGTGTTTTAGGCATTGTGATGGCTACCAATAATTGAAGACGTAGCATCTGCCATCACCAAGTTTATAATCTATAAGAGACATGAGAAATATATACTCCAATAGCTAAATAAAAATCTATGACAAATAGTAATATAAAGGCAGTACATCATGAAATGTAAAGGGAGTATTGTAGGGAGGGAGAAATTATGGATATTTGGAGTGGTCAAGGGCAGTTCCATGGAATATGTGAAACTTGAGTTGGGCCTTGGAGGTTGAAATGGGATGGTTGGAAAGGATAGGAGAGGACTATAAATTTAAAACTTAAAGGAACTTTATTATACTGGAACTTATTATACTGGAAATCAGAGAGGTTAATTAAGTTTATCAAGGTTAAACAAGTAGTAAGGGACAGAACCAGGATTCCAAACTTGGCCCTACGACTCCAGTTGAAGGTCCAAGAGGAAATCAGAGTTAATGCCTGTTAGGGCATAAATGCTTGAAGAAAGGTGTGGAGGCAGGAATGAACATTGTATATTCTGAGAACAATCAGTATAACAGTCTTACGAGAAATGAAGTTTCTTGAGGATGATAGGAAAATTAAAATTAAACCTCTGGAAGTGAAGACCAATTCTAAAGAGCCTTGAATGATAGGTTAAGATGTCTGGAATTTATCCTGTAGGTAATTTGTGGTATATGTTTTAGAAGTGTTTTGGGGAGACTAACCTCTAAATTCAGAGAACTTAATTACAGGGAACACTTGAGATTCATTACAGACACTTAGTGTCATGGACAGTGACAAATATAAATAATGACCATATCTGGAATGCCCGTCAACAGTCAAGGAATGAACCCAGACAAGAGAACTCACCTTCCTGTTCCTTGGAATCTTGTCAGACTAATCCCTGCAAATGGTCTTTATGTTTAACTGTCTTATTCTGATACTTGGCTACAATCCATCAAACACTTCTCATCCATTAAATATAATTATATGCTTTGTTGGAATAGCCAGATGTTAAGCACAGAGTGAGCAGATGTCTGTTCCTCAAACTGAAAGGTTATAAACCTATTTACACCAGCAATAAACTACAAGTATTTAAATGATGGGAGGGAAGCAAACAGGTCTCCCTGTGGGAAAATTGGGGGGAAAATATCTATTCCTGGAAGGACATCAAGAGCTTGTGGTTGAGGAGAGGCAGCTTTAAGGGTTCTAGCAAAAGCTTCAATTGTTTGAGAAATGATTAGCATTGTAGTTAGGAGCTATCATGCCTGATCTACTGTACCAATTTGCTAGAGATTTTGTTTACTTTCAGGAATATCTCTTGTCTCTGGGTAGTACAGCCTGAGGGTGAGTATTTGCATGGATTTTGAAGTAAGTTATTTCATACTGGACTGTTTCTCTTTTGCATGATTCAATTAAAAGTCAGTTTGGTCTAAAAAGTTGAAAAATAAAATAAAATTTACAAAATAAAATTAATAACAATGACGATGGTCATGATGATGACAAATAGATATAGTAACGACTCAGCATACTCATGTCTCTGACACATACTAGTTGCTTGACTCTACTTAAGTTACTTAATTTCTAAGTGTCCCAGACAATTTTCTAAAGCTATACAAGTTGTGCAATAGTTACCTATCTACATTGGTAGAGGGAATTCCTCACCTGGAGCTCCCTGTGTTAATAAATTATAGGTTCAGTTTTAAAAAAAATAAGGCTAGCTCTTGAGTATCCATGTTAATGACAGTAGCATTTGCAGAGGTGACATTCTAACCTCATTTTTGCAGAGGATCAGCTCTTCAGCTTCTGCCTTCCGTATCATCATGTTCACCTGCACTGCCCAGACTATTACAGATAGGCTGGCTCCAGTCTGTGAGCAGTTTGGGGACACACACATTCAGCAGATCAGGCCTCTCAGGCCTCTCACCTTGGAGCATATCAGCAACCTGTACCCTCTGGCAAATTAAACTTTTGGTACAAAAAAAAGCCTCTTTATGAAAGAAAAAAATAGCTCAGTTGTAACTCAAATGCAATGAATGAGAGAGAGGTTTGATAAAGTTAAAATGAGGAGGATTGTAAAGGGTGCTCTGACTCTGTACAAGCACTACTTATCACCAGTTACTACTACAACAGAGAAAAATTTTTCTTTCAAATTAGTTGGTGGTGAACTGAGTCCAAGGGAAGATGAAGTAGAAAGATGTAAATGCTTAATGATAGATATTATTATGTTCAATTGGACTTCCGCAAATTAGGGTCATTGACAATTGCATTGGTAACTAGTAGAAATAAGCATCCCTGTATTCTAGAACAGAATACAAAGCCTAAGGAGCACAAAAAAACCTTTTTTGGTTTAGCTTCAAGAAAAAGCCTTATTGGTGTCTCTGCCCCCACTCCCACGCTATTAACTGGAAGCTTCATTGTTTGAATTATAAGATAATGCACCAGGATATGGACCTGTCTTTCCAATCTTCCTCAGATTCTGAGTAGGCCCAGGCTTATTTACAATTTGAAATCCTGAGCCAAGGAAAAGTAAAGGAAGCTGTCTCTGTGAACAAAGCTATACAATGTAGGAGAATAATAAACAGAATAGGACATTTCTTTTTGTTTCCCTTCCTTTCCTTTTCCTCAAATTGCCTCATACTTTATATTAAAGCAAATCTGAAGAACTGTCTTAGACAGTAGAGTAAACAAATGTGATCATGTACGTTTCACTTTTGGTTCTAACTGTACTTTTTGTATAACATTGAACAAAGTGGACTTTAAAATAAATAAATAAAATGGAAATCCCCTACTTTGAGATTTTTTTTTTAGTTTCGGCCACTAGAAATGGCTTGGCATCTAAGGCTCTCCATAGTCTGACTCCAATTTTGTTTCAGTCTGCTCAATTAATTCATCAAGCATTTATTAAATTCTTACTATGCTGAATACATAGTTAGCAAGGAAGCCAAAAACATTCCCTGCCTTCAAGAAGTTTACATCCATCCTCCTGTTCCCATGCTCTAAATTCTATATAAATAGGATTACCCATTGCTGCCTTTTCTCACTTTGTTGTTTTGCATCTATATGCCTTCATTCATGCCATTCTCCTTATGTGGAAATGCACTCTTCCCTGCTTCCCCATCACCATTTGTTGTCCTACAAGGCTCATCAGGTGCTCAGATTCCATCAAGTAAAAGTTTAATTTCTCATAGCACGTGCCTGGGCTCCTCCTTTGCACTCATTACTTTTCTCTGAACATCATAGCTATTTGGGCACTATCTGTCTGTCCCCCTTGACTTCATTTAGCTTTTAAACTCTTTAAAAAACAAGGTCTGCGGTGTCAAGTGTATCTTGGTATCTCCAGGGCCTAGCACAATGCCTTGCCCAGAGTAGGTGCTCAATAAATGTTTGTTGAATTGAATTAAACATTAATTCAACAAGTTCAGAGGATTCCTCTATTGCTTATTGCCATATGCAATATCCACTCTAGCTACACGGGCCTACTCATGATATCCCATGAGTCTGTGTGTTTACCTCCCTCTACACTTTTTCTCATGCTGTTCTGTTTTATTGAAATGCCTTCCCTAGTCACCTTCACTGATTTAGAATCTATCCATCATTCAAAGACCAGCTCAATCTTGATCATCACCTAATGAAATTATCCAGAATTAGTTTCTCCCTTCAAAATTTCTATCACTCCTTTGGTAATTACTACGAACTTGATACTTTACCAAGTACAATATCTTGTATTTTATTTATTTATATTATACATTTTAAATATGTTTTTACATATGTATGTGTATGCATACACATACATATATATAAAATCAAATATTCATTAAGTGCTTAATATGTGTAGAGAACCCCACTAGGAGCTAATGATAAAAAGATGAAGCAAAATATAATATTTTTCTCAAGGATGAACTAGATATTTTAATAATCTTAGATGGCAAGGTTCTTGGAGGATGTACTGTATATCTCTTGGTATCCTTTATGTATCTCATATATGCTTTGCACAAAGAAGATTTTAAACACACTTTTTAAATGAATTATTGAAATAAGCTCTTCTGAAAATGCTGTTAGTTAATCAACTATATTAAGACTGGGGTGTTAGTAATGTTGTGAAGTATCTTGGGATCTCAAAGATAGAAGAAACCTTAGAGCTCATCTCCAGGGGTGAGGAACCTGAGGCCTCAAGGCCACATGTGGCCCTCCAGGTCCTCAGGAGTGGCCCTTTGATTGAATCTAAACTTCACAGAACAAATCCCCTTAATAAAAGGATTTGTTCTATAAAACTTTAATTTTTATTGACTCAGTCAAAAGACCACACTCAAGGACCTAGAAGGCCACATGTGGCTTCAAGGCCACAGGTTACCCACCCTCAACTAGAACAAGGGATCTTAATTTAGAAGCCACTCCTCACATAGAGTTCCATGGAATGAATTCAGGATATAAACTTGGATAAGCTTGGATGGCAAAAAACAATACAGCCTTATTTTCACTATCCTCTAACTGAAATTTAGCATTTATTTTAAAAAAACCCACTATTCTGAGAAGTCCATGGGCTTTACCAGACTGCCAAAGATATGATGCCATGACATTAAAAATAAAAAGTTAAGAAGCTCAGACCAGGAGCAGAGGTGTCAATATTACAGTCCACTGAACTCTGGATTATGATTTCACCCAGATTACGATGTAATTGGTAAATGTTTAACAAAATAAATAAAAATACAATGCAACATAGATGGTACTAATTTGTCATTTTTTAAGTCAACATGCTGTATTACCTCCACTTTCACAATTCATAGATGAGGAAATTGAGACCCAAAGAGAAGAAATGAGCTCCCACAGATAGTTAGTAGCAAAGTTGGTTGGGTGAATTTTAGTCTAGTTCCTGATATTTGGGAAGGGGGGTGGGGTTGCCTTTTTTAAAAAAAATTCTCTTGAATATGGAATGACTTTTCACTATTTCTAACTCTTTTCTGCTTTAATGACACAGATCTGACCTTTGTGTGGTCTCATAGTTTGCTTTTTTCTTTACCCTCCACATCTATCCTGAAATGCACAAAGGTCAAACTTTAGCCAGTGGCATTGAAAAAGAAAAGTAGAGAATCCACAGTTTGAGAAGGATTATGTCCAATATCAGACTTGATATTCATTGTTACTTCTTTTGTATGCTGATGTAAGTTAGAAACAATTCCAAGTTAAAACAGAAATTGGGCAATTTAGGTCATAAATTGTTGCTCCTAAAAATGTGAAAAGTATAGGACGTATAGATTTTTATTTTTCTCCAACTTCGTTGCTAATAAATAAAACCAACCTTCATTTCAATGCACATGACCATATCTGGGACAGTTTCAACAAGACAAGAAACAGTTATTTCACCAAATCATCCTATTCTGGTAATCTACTGTTCCATGTCTGGAATTTCTCTAGAGGCCCTTTAGCTCTGTAGCTTGAGGCTTTAGTCTAAGGTAAATTGCAGATATCCTTAAGAGAATATCACAAAAATCACCAAATCTCAGAGTATGAAAGAACCTTAGAGACCATCTAGTCTAAGTCGTATCTGAACAAAAATTTCCTTTATTTTAAACTATTTTTCATTTCTATATTTCTGAGAATAAGTTCCAAGATAGAGAAAAAGACAAGGAAAAAAACCATTATAGTATTAGGTACTTGAACGACCAGGGAGTAGGGGGATAAAGGGATAAAGAAAGCTGGGACATAAACTTGATGAATCTCAACATGTTGTTGACAGCTTGCCCTCTGATCAAATGCTGGTTCTGTCTATTCTAGCTGTATTCTTCAAATGACAAGGAGAGCCTCTGAAGCTAATTGCAATGTGGTTTATGTTAGTGGAAAAAATACTGGATTTGGAGTTAGGGAATTTAAATTTGAATCACAGCCTCATCACTTAACAGCCTTGTGACCATGGGCATACTGTTTAATCTTCTGAAACTTTTACTCAGCTGTAACATGGAGATAATGATGATTGCGTGACCTTCCTCACTGGCTCATTGTGAGGAAAAGATTTTGAAAACCATGAATCCCTACATAAATAAGTTGTTCCTAATTGTAACAAATTTGGACCTTTGTGATTCCCTTTACTCTGAGTCAAATCATCCCTCAGTGGCCAGCAGTCAGAGCTAAAACCTATTTACCCTAATTAAAGTGTTGGCCTTTCCATTCCTATTGTTCCTTGTGTTTATAGCTATCTCTGCATTGTCAGAACTCCCAGATATGACTCTGAGAGTTAGAATGTTGAGTTTCAGTCACATGACCTGGGTGTCAATCCCAACTTTGTCACTGAATACGTCTGACTTTTTCTCACCTATAAAATGAGGTTGGACTGGACGACCTCCAATGTTCCTTCAAATTCCATATATATGTTCCTCATTATTTTCCACTAGCCAAGCATCTGTTCTCCCATGGAACTCCTTGTGGTCGCATTGAACCCAAGTGATCAAGAAGTGATGACCACAGTCTTAGCCTTTTTATTCTCCTGATCCAAATTCTGGGGGATTGTTTCAATACTGTTTAAAGACTAAGCTATGTTGCATGAGAGAAGGGGCACCCTCCATAAACATAGGCTCAGTTTTATCTATAACTTCTGCTGGTCTCAGCAAAGCCCTTAGGTTGCCTTCTCAGCATTTCTGATCAACTCTCTCTGAGATTTGAATCTTTAGATCTTTTTTCTCTTACTTTTACTGTTATAAAGAATGGAATTACATATGCTTCAGTCATGTAACATATGTAGTCATATGTAACATGAATTCATGTCACTATCTTTTGCCCATTAGATAGGGGGTCATTTGTCCTTTTCCGAAATTTTAGTTCTTTGCCCACTGTGTCTTTGGCATTCAAATTTATGTTATTCATTATTTTGTTTCAATGAGGCTTTAGTAAATCTTAGATTAGTATGCTTCAGATACAGAACTTCCTCCTTATAAGAATGTAGTATAGACTAGCAATTAGAAATGTGGGTCCTACTATTGGTACTGTCATTAACTTACTTTGTGAATATAGATAAGTCACTTCCTCTTTCTGGGCCTCAGTTTACATACATACATATGTATACACACACACACACACACACACACACACACACACACAAAAGCAGACAGTGAATGAATGATAAAATGAAGGTGCTTTAAAAAGGAAGACAAAGCCCTCCCTAGAAAAATGCCCAGTTCATTAGTAATGCAAAAGTCCTCAAAAAGAAGCAGGAGAGAAGCAAGCTGAGTTCAACTGAACTATCTCATAGTTACTCCCTCCCACTGGAACCCAAAGAGTGAAGTTGATATCCAGGCACCTGGATATAATGCTTCTCCTCTCCAACTGCTGGGTGGATGGATAGATACATATGACTGATAATGTACACTTAGTTGGCCTCATGCTGAGTGAAGGAAGAGAGGAAGGGAGCAGACAAAGACGAAAGACAGACCAAATGATTTCCGAATAGGAAAAGGTAGCATGTCATCTGAAGGGGAAAGTTCAAGTTTGTATCCTTGTTACTAAGCTCACAGGCAGGATTGTAAACAATGGAGAATGAAAAAAAAATTGGACTCTAGAAAACAAAGTACTTGACAGTGCAGGAAAACTGATAACTCTCAAAATAAAGATTTTTTTTTGTCCATTTGCTGACAGGAAAGAGGTAACTTTCTCGTGACTGTATTCAGAATCTTTTATGCTGTAACATTTCCACAATGGGAATTGCTTCTATCTGCATGTAAAATGGCTTTGGCAAGGAAAAAGCACCATAGATGAGAAGGAAATTTCTCATCAAACTCCCTTATAATACTTCCAAATCTTGATATTCAGCAGACGATTGTATCATTTGGTACAGGGATCCATGAACTTTGTTTTTCCTCTTCTAACTCTCTCCTCTAGACCAAGGGATCATTTTTTCTTCTTTCTTTTCCCCTCCCCTCCCCTTCCCTCGCCTGTCCTCCCTTCTCCTTCCTCCTTTCTTCTTTCCTCCCTCCTTCCCTCTCTTCCTTTCTTCCTTCCTTTCCTCCTTCCTTCCTCCCTCCTTCCCTTGCTCTCACTCTATCTCTTTCTTTTTCTTTCTTCTTGTAATTCACTGTTTTGGCAAACTCGTAAAGCCTCTGAACCCCATCTCAAAATGATGTTTTTAATTGCACAAGATAAAATTCATAGATTTACAAAGGAAACCAATTAAACTGAGATTTTTCCCTCAATCCTCTGAAACCTATCCATGGACAAGAGGTTAAGAAATCCCTCTTCTAGCCTATTTTTCTTCAGTTTTCTTTCACTTAAGCATCTAAATCGGAGCCAGACAAAACAATGAGGAGAACAGGGTCTTGGGGCTAGGATAATGAGGAATCCAGGAAAGTTTAATGAGTAAATCTCTTAATTAACAAATACTCATTAAATACTTACTACTCTGGGACATTTTACTTCTTGCTAGAATAATTACAAAGATCTTAGAGATTTGGTCCCTTCTTTCAAGGAGCTGATGAGACAATGAATCAATCAACTAGGAACCATTTATAAAGGGCCCCCTATGTCTCAGGCTGAGTGCTAAGCAATGGGATACAAATGAAAGAAGAAACAAACTCTGAACCCAAAGAGCTTGTATTTGGTCATGGCACCCAATGCATATACATATAATGTACATACTATACATATGTGTGTATATGTATATAGTAAATACATTATAGTATATATAGTAAATAAAAATTATCTATTAGTGTAGATGTGTGAACTGTGATATATAAAACATTTAAGAAACATAGTTTCTGGGCAATTAATCATTTTATTAATCTTGCTAGCATGTTAGACCCCTCATGGAACCCATTCAATTCTTATATGCTCTTGGAAGAGTGGGTATCCCTGAGGGTGGCAATCAACTCTGATTGATTAGCAATTCATGAGAAGAATAAATATTATAATGAGAGGTGGGTTTACTCTAATGAGGGGCTGAGGGATATGACTCTGATCACTCAGTTTTAGACACGGAGAATTATCTCTTATCCAGACTACTGCCTAAGGCAATTGACAAAAGAGGGTCCACCACTGCTCAGATCTGACTGAGTGGAAAACAATGGGCCAGAATTCACCTTAAATTAAATTCTGTGTAAGGTTTTCTAGTTGGGTGGGGCAAAAACTCTTATCCAGGATCTTGAAATCAGGGATTTGGGCAGTCTTATCAATCAACAATGTCCTTCAGATACTGGCTAGGCTTAGTTGAGAATGAAGATCTAGGAAGGAAAAAACAAAACAAAACTGATCCTGGATTTCCCCAATAGTTGGTTATTGAATAATCATTTCTCTCAGTACACACATAGACACACATATGCATATATATGTGTATTAATGATGTGTGTGTGTATGTGTATGTGTGTGTATGATAAATAGAAGATAGTGAGTTTTTGGGGGGGGAGTGGGACTAGTATCTACTAGTAGCTGGTAAATCAGGAAAAGTCTCATATAAAAGACCTATAGTTTAAACTGGATTTTGAAGGGAACCAGGGATTCCAAGAGGCAGAGGGGTTAGGGTAAAGGATCTCTAGGCCTGGAAGGAAATCAAGTATATTGATATAGAGATAGGGTATCATGTGGGAAGCACAGCAAAAAGGTTAGAATGTTTGGACTATAGAATATGTGAAATTGAGAAATGTATAATCTTTCTTAATGCTAGTGACTTTGCTCTATTGATTATCTCAATTTATCTCCTATGTATCTTGTTTGTACACAGTTATTTTTAGGTTGTCTCCCCCATTAGCCTGTGAGTACTATGAGAGCAAGGACCATCTTTTGCCTTTCTTTGTCTCTCCATTGCCTAGCAAAGTGCCTGACATGTGTAGTAGGTGTTTAATAAATTCTTATTGACTGGATGAATGATGCTCAAAAGGTTGGTTGGAGCCAGGTCATGAACGGTTTTAAATGTCAAAGGACTTTGTATTTGATTCTGGAGGTATAGAGACCCATTAGATTTTATTGACAGGGGAATGACATAAATACACATACATTTTAACAATATCACATGGGCAATTTTGTGAAGCAGGGATTGTAAAGAGGAGAGACTGGAGGTAGGCAGACCAATTAGTCGGATACTGTGATAGTCTAGGTGAGAAGTGTTTAGTCAGTACATTAGTGAACAAGGGGTTAAAGGGAAAGGGAAAGGAAGAGAATAAACATTTACACAGCATGTACTATGTGCCAGGCACTATGTTAACTATTTTATATGTATTGTCTCTATATATATTATCTTATTATATGTCTTTTATTTATATTATCTTATTCGATGCCTATGAAAAACCTGTGAGGTAGGAGCTTTTATTCCCATTTTACAGTTGAGGAAACTGAGACTAATATTAACTGACTTGCCCATGGTCACACAGTTACTAAGTGGGACAAGCACATGCCTAACAAACATAAATAGGCAAGTAAGAATTCTTCAAATTACAGTGATCTCATTGTTGTTGGTATTCCCTCCAGTGATTTGGATGGCAATGCCTTTATGCCTTAGGAGTTTGTCTTCCTAAGCTTTTATGGATAAGATTCTGTCAAGCTATAGTATGTTAGAGGAAGGTGAACAGGATAGAAAGGGAACTAGAAATCACATCATATGATGAAAAGTCAAAGGAACTGGGAGTATTTGAGTGAAGAATAAACCCGAGAGGACATGGTCACTGTCTCTGAAGATCTGAAGTGATGCTGGGGCTGAATCAACAGACGTAGGTGCTCCCTGACTACTACTTCCCACCTTGGTAAGATCAGCCAAAACTTATGCTCTCTTTTTGTATAGACTTTGAGAATCCATGGTCCTCTACAAGCTACCATGATGTATAACAGGAAGGCTTTAGTGGAAGAACACATTCGCTTGCAACAAAACTCAACTCTGCTCTTTGATCCTTTCTCCCTTTTTCAAGTGCTGTGGAGATCAAGCATCTAGGTTGTAGAAATTTGATGCTTTGCCATGGCCAGATCCCTAGCAGCATTCCATGCTGTAAAAGATCTATAACGTAAGTACTAATATAATTCCTAATATTTATAATTGCTAATAGAATTACTAACATTAGTAATCAAGTTATGCTCTTCCAAATGCTTTTCCATCCAAATTCCTAAAGGAAATATCAACTGAGCTACAAGAAAATGCAGACAGTAACAAAATAGTGATGAGAGACTTCAATATTCCTCTTCCAATTGTGAATAAGTTTCACAAAAAGATAAACAAAAGAAATAATATGAACTAAACAAAATGCTAGAGAAGCTTGAGCTAAAATACATTCTAACTTTTAAATGAGATTAAAAAATAAACATATTTCTCAGCATTACATGGAACTTTTACAAAAATTGACTATGTATTACAACATAGAGACATTGAAAACAAGTTTTAAAAGGCAAAAATAACAAACATATACTTATGGACAATAATGTAATAAAATTAGTCATTATTTCAGAGACCACAAACAACCAACACATTCTCAAATGGACGCTTAACAATGAAATCCTAAATGATGAGTGGGTCAGAGAAGAAATCATGGAAAAATGAATAATTATGTGGAAGAAAATGATAACAATGAAACAACATACCAAAATTTCTGGGATGCAACTAAAACAATTCTGGGGGGTGAGTGGGTGGAGAAGTTATAGCCTTTCAAACAAAATATAGAAAAAGAAAGGATCAGTGAACTGAATATACACTTAAAAATTAGATAACCAACAAAGAAACAAGTCTAAAATAAGCACAAAAGTTGAAATATTAAAAATTATGGGATAAATACAGGAATTGGAAACAGAAAAAACAGATAGATGCTATAAATAAAAGTAAAAGTTGGTTGTTTGAATAAAACTAATGAATTGATAAACCTTTAGCTAAATTGATGAAAAAAAGGAGGGAGAAAATCAAGTCAATAAAATAGCAAATGAGCAAGACAAAAACATAACAAAATAAGAAGAAATAAAAATAGTCACCAGAATATATTACAAGGAGCTATAATTTAACAAACCTGAGAACACAAAAGAAATATAGAAAAACCTTCAAAAATATGAAGTACCCAATCTTTCAGAAGATCAGATAGAGACCTTAAATAACCTGATCTTAGAAAAGGAATGGATCTAGCTACAAAGAAACTAAAGGAAACCAAAGGAAAAAGAAATAACTCTGATCCTGATGGATTTATGGGAGAATTCTATCAAATCTTTGAAAAACAATAAGTACCCATATTTCACAATTATTCTCAAAAATTGGGAAAACACCAGACCAGAATCCTTGTATGAGACTAATAAAATCCAAATACTCAAACAAGGGAGAGATAAAACAAAGAACTAAAGCTATAGCCCAATATCACTAATTATTATTGACTCAAATTTTTAAACAAAATCCTGTTAAACAGATTATTGTGATTTACTGAAAAAATCATTTATTATGACCAAGAAAGATTTATATCAGAGAAGCATTAGGAAAACAATCAACAGAAGTAATCATACCCATAAGAATATTTTGATAAATTCAATAAGTTAAATAAATTCAGAAAATGCTTTTTATAAGGTACAGCACTCATTTATGCTAAAAACCCTACAAGAAACATGTATAGGGAGACTTTTAAAATAGCATTTAAAGCATGTATCTAAAACCGAAGGCAAGTATCATATGCAATACACTAGAATCTTTTCCAGTAAAATACGGGAGTGATGCAAGTATGCCCACTTTCTTCACTGTCATTTGATAATTCCAGAAATGTTAGAAATATCAGTAAGATAAGAGAAATAGATTAAAGGAATAAAGTTGATAAAGATACAAAACAATTCCTTTTTATAGATGATATGTTGGTATGCTTGTAAAATCCAGGGGAACTGGGAAAGACAACAATCAAAACAACTAATTAATTTAACAAAGTTGAAGGTTACAGAATAAATTATCAAAAATCAGCAATATTTCAATATAATAATAACAAAATCCAGGAATCAATAATAGAAAGAAAAATCCTTTCCCTTTCGCAGTTACTCCCAATAACTAAAAATTACATAAAAAAATCTGGGTTTATCTTTTCAAAACACACAAAATACTTTCATCGACTCAGTTACAAAATGCTCCTTAAAGAAACAAAGAGCAAATAAATTGCTAGTGCAGTATTCAGTGCTCGTGGCTAGAATATGCCAGTATAAAAAAAAATTACCAAAGTCAATTTATACTTTTAATGCTATACCAAATTACCAAGGAGATATTTTATGGAACTTGATCAAATGGTAACAAAATATATTTTTTAAAATAGATCTAAAATATCAGAGGAAATGATGAAGAGAATCAGGGATTAACAGGGAATAGCACTTCCACACCTCGAACTATATTATAAAGCAGCAGTCATCAAAAACATCTGGTATTGGTTAAAAAATAGAGAGATAGATCTATGAACAGACAATACAAGGGAGAATCAGAAACAATGGAACTCAGAAACTCAGTGTTTGATAAAGTGGAAAAATTTAATTACCTAGGAAAAAAAGTCTTTATCAGATAAAAAGTTCTGGGAAAACTGGAAAGCAGTCTGTTTGAAATTAGGCTTAGATCAAGACATTATACCACATTCCCCAATGCATTCTAAATGGTTACACAACTTCAATATTAGTGATCAGATTGCTGAAAAAAAATTGGAAGAAAAACAGATAATTAGCTCTCACAGTTATGGATCTGAGATATAGTCTAAACAAACAAGAGATAGAGAAGCAATTACAAAAGATAAAATGGATAAGTTTGATTACAAGAAATTAAAAGACTTCTTCACAGACAGAATTAATGCAATTAAGATGAGAAGGGAAGTGATTGAATGGGGAAAAAAATCTTTGTATCAGATTTGTCAACAAGACTATGGTGTGTAAAATATTTAAACAATTAATGGATATATAGAAGACCAAAGACCATTCCCCAAAGTATAAGTGGTCAAAGGATTTGAATAAATCATTCTCAAAAGAAGAACTGCAAATATTCACATGTACGTAAAGGAATGTTCCAATGCACTAATAATAGGAAGAATGCAAGTCAAAATATCCTTAAAGTTTCACCTCACACATGATAAATTGACAAAGGTGACAAAAATGTCAGTAGTAAATGTTGGAAGAATTGGGAAATGCTAAGCACATTAATATATTGCTGCTGGAGCTGTGAAATGAAAAACCATTTTGGAAAACAATGAGGAATTTTGTAAATAAAGTGACTAAAATGTATATACACTTTGAACCAGAGAATCCATTATCAGGCTTATCTCCCAAAGAAGTCATTAATGAGGAAAGTCCCCATATACACTAAAAATATTTATAGCAATACTCTTTGTGATAGAAAAGAGTTGGAAACAAAGTAGATTCCCATTGATTGGGGAATGACTAAACAAATTGTGGTACATGAATATAACGGATAATTACTGTGCTCTGAGAAATAATATATGTAACTAATATAAAGAAGGATGGAAAGATGTACACAAACTTATGCAAAGTGAAGGAAGCAGAACCAAGAAAACAATATACATAGTAACTACCACAATGAAAATGGAAAGACCAGCAACATCCCCAAAATAGTGAAAGTGAGTGTAACAAAATTGTAATGATCAGGCATAATTGGAATGAAGATACAAGGGGACACTGCTTTTTGAGACAACTTACCTTTTCGTGGCGATGGAAGTTTCATGGGTAATACACATTTCATTGATTTTGGGACTTTTTCTAATATAGTGATCAGTTGTGCTAATTTTTTCCTCTTTCTTTTTTTTAAAAATCATTATTTATTTATTTAATATTTTGTGAAAATTAATGCTGGAAACTAAAGAGTTTGAATTACAAATTTTCTCCCTACTTCTACCCTTCCCCCACTCCAAGATGGCATATATTCTGATTGCCCCATTCCCTAGTCAGCCCTCCCTTCTGTCACCCCACTCTACCCATCCCCTTTTCCCTTACTTTCTTGTAGGGCAAGGTAGATGTATATGTCCCATTGCCTGCATATCTTATTTCCTAGTTGCATGCAAAAACTTTTTTTTGAACATCTTCTTTTAAAACTTTGAGTTACAAATTCTCTCCCCTCTTCCATCCCCACCCACCCTCCCTAAGAAGGCAAGGAATTCAACATAGGCTACATGTGTATGATTATGCAAAACCCTTCCACAATACTCATGCTGTGAAAGACTAACCATATTTAGCTCTTTCCTATTCTATTCCTCTTTATCCAGTTTTCTCCCTTGACCCTGTCCCTTTTCAAAAGTGTTTGCTTTTGGATTTTGGGGGCGGAGCAAAGATGGCAGCTGGAAAGCAGGGACTAGTGTGAGCTCCCCTCCGATTCCCTCCAAAAACCTATAAAAAATGGCTCTGAACCAATTCTAGAACTGCAGAACCCACAGAACAGCAGAAGGAAGCAGGGCTCCAGCCCATGACAGCCTGGATGGTCTCTGGGTGAGGTCTATCCTGCTCAGAGCTGGGAGCAGAGCAGAGCCCAGCGTGAGCGGTGCGGGCCAACCAGACCAGGAGCTGGGCAGAGTGTGCCCTAGCACCCTGAATCAGTGAGCTGCAGCAGTTACCAGACTTCTCAACCCACAAACACCAAAGACAACAGAGAAGGTTAGTGGGAAAAGCTGCGGGAGTGGAAGGAGTTCACAGTTCGGCTACCACCCCGGGGGCAGCGGAGGTGGGGCAGCTACAGAAGTACAGCTGCAGTTGCTTCCAGCCCCAGGCCCACCTGGGGGGAGGAATTAAGAGGGAATTCAGAGCAGGAGTTAAGAGCCTGCTGAAGATCTAAGTCTAGTCCGGGTTGGGGGTTCTTGGGGAAGGAGGAGTGCTGGTGTGGCAAAGCTGGCACATCCCCCCAGGCTTGGAACATTTGAATGGTATGGCAGTAAATAAGTAAATTAATTTAGGTACAACAAAATAAAGCTAGGGCAAACAATATTCATGACAGAATAATGTAGTAAAACAACATTGGAGTTGTAGACAGAAGATCTGCATTCAATTCCCAGCTCTGTCCCTTATAAATAGTGACCTGAGCATGGGTAACATTTAATAACTCTGAGCCCCTGTCTTTTCATCTCTTAGGAGTCAGGAATATCTACAGTACCTACTTCACATAGTTGTTGTGACAAAATCACTTTACAAACCTGAAATCATTAAATAGGTGTAAATGTACTGTTATTTATGGCATTAGCTTAGCATGCATGTAACAATATGCAACACTTAAGACATTAGAGTTTCACCAAATGTCTCTACAAGTCTTAATGACAGAAAGACTCTATTTTTCAAGTCAATTTTCAATTGTCCATTAGGTCTGGAACCTTTTCTAGTGTCCAGGAAGCAAGCATTATTTCTACTCTCCTCTAGTCTCCTGGTAGTTTTTAAGGCCTACAAGCTGCCTATAAGTCTGGCACCAGTTTTGTTAAAGGAAATATAGCAAAGAGAGAGAGCAGATATTTTAAGTGCCAATATGAACAGTGCTACAATTTCAGTGACTGAAAATAAATAAATAAATATTCTGTGGTTGAACATTAAACATGTTTGCAAACATTACCCAATTAACAGTTACAATAAAGTATGTCTTGAACATACAGTGTTGAAAGACAGAGAAGCAGTATGGTGCTAATTACAAGACTCTTGTCTATGCTTTTAAAGCCCCTACTATGTATGCATCCAGTAGCTTAGTGGCATCCCTTGTGGAATATCACACACACACACACACACACACACACACACGCACACACACACGCACACACACACAAACACACTTATCCCATTTTCACATTTCATAGTGAGAAAATGGTAATTTTTATAATTTTCAAATTGTAGAAGATTGGTGGCAGCTGGTGCTTATAAAGCAGCTAATATTTAAATAGTGCTTTAAGGTTTGCAAAGTATTTCACACATATCATTTCACCAAATTCTTATAACAACCCTGTGGGGTAGTTGCTATCATTCCCATTTACTTATGAGGAAACTGAGGCCCATAAAGGTTAAGTGACTTGCCCCGGATTAAGTAGAATTTCCCTTCCTCCAGGTCCAGAACTCTATCCATTGTACCACCTAGATGTCACATTGGTACTGGGATGATATAGTTTTGACTTGTATCCTTTGCTTTGATATCAGCTCCCCTCTTTCTACAAATGGATCCCTTTTCTGGAATGTCTCTCAGCCTAAGCCCTTTTCTGTACCCTAGACAGTTTATTTAACTTTCCCTTACCTCACCAGAACTCATGCATATTGAGCAACTTCAGTGTGCGTAAGGGGAATATATAGTAAGGGATATATAAGGAGAACATAACCTCTCCTCACAAAAAAAGCTAATGTCTCCTTGTGAAGACAAGCTGAACAAATCTGGGGAGAAAATGAGAAATCTACAGGGCAGTATTTGACAAAATATCAAATTGAATATTATCTAGAAACAAAATGTGTAGTGAAGACAATTGCCGCAAATAGTCAGGAAGAAGAGATACAAGTGTTGGCTGTAGAAAGCAGGGAAGACTATAGAGGAACTGGGAATTAGATTGGTCTGGGAGTATGAGGAATATTTGGCTAGAAGGGTTGGGGGAGGTTGAGACAAGGAGTACAGCATTCTAGGCAGGGAGAAAGGGCACAGGTGGAGAGTGATTCTGGTACAGTGGCAAAAGTGCTGGCCTTTGAGTCAGAGAACCTGGGTACATAGCCTGTTCTGCAACTTACTGCTTGTGTGGCCTTGGGCAGGTCACTTAATCTCTATGGGCCTCCATTTCCTCATATGTAAAATTAGGAGATTTTGTAAATCGGGATTTTTGTAAAATCAGAGGATTAGATTATCTCCTATTTCTGAAGCGATGAATCGATGATCATAAATGTGTAAGGGCTTTGATATGTTTGTCATATAATAAGGATGCCAGCCTGGATGGAGTGGAGAGAATGTGAATTGAAATAATGCACTTCTATGAGTGATGGAGAAGAAAATAGCAAACCACGCCAGTATCTTTGCCAAGAAATGGGGTCACAAAGAGTTGGACATGACTGAAATGACTGAACAACAACAAATGAATGATGCCTTCCCTGCCTGCCCCTGCCTTCCCTTACCAGGGATGTTTATCCACCTGTAATGACCATCCTTTTACTGGAAGACTGACAAAAAAAGAGATAAAAAATTCAGTCAAATAATCAGCCAACGAGTATTTTTTGAGTGCTTTTTATGTATCAAGTACCATGCCAAGCAATGGGTATGCAAAGACAGGCAAACACGTGGTCCCTTCCCTCAATAAATTCATATGCCAATAGTGGAGATTATATACAAACGACTATGTACGTACCAGATATAGGCAGAATAGATTGAAGTTAACATCAGAGAGAAAACACTAACAGCTGGGGGAGTAGGAACAGCCTCCAGCAGAAGCTGGGTTTTAAGATGAGACTTGAAGAAACCCAGGGAAACTAAGAGGCAGAGATAAGCATGG
Source organism: Trichosurus vulpecula (assembly GCF_011100635.1). NCBI lineage: Eukaryota > Metazoa > Chordata > Mammalia > Diprotodontia > Phalangeridae > Trichosurus > Trichosurus vulpecula. Next base: position 310,295,258 of record NC_050574.1, on the reverse strand, counting down.
AGAACATTCCAGACATGGAGGACAGCCAGTGAGAACACATGAAGTTCAGGGATAGTTTGTTGCAGGTAAGGAAAAGCAAAAAAGCCAGTGTAGCAATGTACCTCCGTACCGAGTGCATGGACAGGAAATTATAAGGTAGTTGGTACGGTAGAAAGGGGCCAGGTTATGAGAAATTTTAAATACCCAACAGGAGTTTATATGTGACACTGAAGACAATGTTATTGCTGTTGTTGGTTTTCCTCTGTTCTTGAAGAGGACCATGACATCAGGGAGGTGATGCCATGAAATGCATGTGAACTGGATTTAAGTGAGGGAGGGCTATGCAAAGTCACCAGTCTCACTTTCTCTTTTGGAGCCATCTGGGTCCAGTGACAAAATACTGTAGACAATAAGGAGCCAATGTAATTCCTCGTGGGAGTGGAACGGTCAGACCCAAGCTTATCTTGGCAGCTAAGGGGAGGATGGATTGGATTGGAGTGGGGAAAGAGAGAGGGAGACAAAAGGGAAGGCTCTGACAGTGTTCTGGATGACAGATGATGAGGGCTTGAACTAGGATTGCAACTGTATAAGGAGAGAGAAGGGGATGTATATAAGAAATATTGTGAAGGAAAAAACAAGGATATTTGAAAATGGATTGTGTGTGAAGGATGAGTCACAAATTGAGGATGACACTGAAGTTTCAAGCTTGGGTGAGTGGGAGGATGATGGTGCTTTTCAATAGTAACAGTTCATCCATTTTATAAGCAAATTCAATATCTAGTACTCTGACACATATCCTAGATACTACTTTGCCTTTTCCCTGGTGCCATATTTGTTTGAAAATAAAACCAACCTCACCCATAGACACACAAAAAAAAAGACACGGTATTATTTTATTGCTAAAATTTGTTGAAAGATTTCCTTTACCAGAGCTCTTTCCATTTGTCTGCCATTGTGATTAAAATTTTACCCATAGAGTTACCTTCCTTTGGGGTGACCTGAGAGGTGTCTATAAAAATCAAAATTTTTCTACCAGAAGTAATTAATCATGTGGCTTGCAGTTGATGGTCAGTCATTTTTGTTGGGACACCTCTTTGGGATCCCATTTTGGGTTTTCTTGCTAAAGATACTGGAGTGGTTTGCCATTTCCTTCTCCAGCTCATTTTATAGATGAGGAAACTGAGGCAAACAGTGTTAAGTGACTTGCCCAGGGACACACAGCTAGTAAGTGTCTGAGGTGAGATTTGAACTTGGGTCTTCCTGAATCTAGGCCTGTCACTCTATCCACCGTGTCACTTAGCTGCTCCAATTATGTGGCTAGTATAACTAGTATAACATTTTGTAGCACTAATTCTCTATCCTGGGCTCTTTATGAATCTGTAGGATCTCTAAGAGAATGGAACATGAGTTAAGGATGTTTTGAGGTTAGTGAAAGAGGGGAAAAAAATCTAGGACATAAGAATCTACCTTGTGAGAAGCTGCATTAGGGGCATGGACATATCGGAGGCAGCATCAGTATACTAGGTATTTCATCCTGTTTATGAATATTTGCTGTTTGGGAGATAAGGAGGGAAATAAATGGACGACCATACAGTATCACAGTTAAATTTGCCTATTTCACAATTTTTCCCCAAATTGGTCTTCTTGATAGTACTGAAGTGCGGAGCTATAGTTTTGCATTTTTTGTACCTAGGGCAAATAGTTCTTGGGGCAATTTTAATAATTGAATAATACACCCTCAATTGGGAAGGAGAAAATAGGACCCTTGGAAACTGCAATAAGACCATTATGGGGCAAAGTTGAAATTGAATCCAACATGTCATCTACTAGCTTCTTATTTTAACTACTTATTCTTAATACCTCATTAATAAGCTTTATATTTCTGCTGAAGGACTGCAAGAACTGCCAATACTGTCTAAATCCAGTGGTCTGGGGCAAACCCCTTATTATCTCACCTAGTTCTGGCTGTGATAAACCAGTTTTGCTCTCACTCTGGATTCACTCCCCTAACCTTCACTGGCACTGGCAGAATGGTGGTTGATAACCTTCTTGGTAATCTAGTAGTAACCCAATGGTTTATAACATGTAATTAATATGTTGATAACACGTAATTAATGAGCCCCTACTGGTATGCTTTTCCTTAATAATCAATCAGTAAACTCAACTAGCTTTTTAGAAAAGGCATTTACTTAAATAGCATGCAAGAACACTAGTTAAAATAATTTCCTCCCCAAACCTGTGGTCTACTCTCCCACAACTACAGAGTCTGTTGGGGGAAGAGTAGACATGAACTTAAAGTATATATAAGTATAAACACATGTAAGGAATATATATGGCCAATATAAATCATAACTTTGGACTAGAAGTGCCTCAAAAGCCTTTGTTTCACCAGAGAGTCCTCGTGAACTTCATTGGAGGGTGAGGGATCAGTGTTGGTTATGGACAAATTTCTCTGTGGCTACACTGTGTTGCCAGTGAGGTGGCAGTGAGTACTGGACAAGGCATCAGGAAGACCTGAGTTCAAATGTGGTCTAAGATGCTTACTAGCTGTGTGTGTCACTTAGTATGTCACATAGCCTCTCTTAGCCTCAGTTTCCTCATTTATAAAACGTGAATTATAATAGCACTTGCCTCCCAGGGTGATTGTGAGGGTCAAGTGAGGTAATATTTGTAAAGTGCTTCACAAACCTTAAAACACTACATAACTATTATCATAGCTATTTTCACTGCAGGTCAGCTGGGTTTGTGAAGTCTTAGCTGGATAGGTCATTCAGATGCTGGCCCAGGTCACACAGGTCTTTGGCTACTGGGTTGCCCTTTGCTGTAGCTGGAAAAGTTGGTACGCTTCTGAGAGTGACTGCTGAGCTCCTGGTCTACAAGACTGGGTTATATGGATTGCTGAGCTGGGGGGCTGCTGCTAAGCAGATTAGTCAGGTCTGGGGCGCTTCCCAGGGCCTGGTGTCCTTACTGATCAGCTCCCTCTGCTATACTTCCTGAGATTTTTTTTTAATGGGCAGCTGCTGTCTTTATGACTTTTCATTTTTGTCTCAGTTGTGTAGTGTTATACCCTCTTCAGCTGGAGTGTTAAAATGATCCTTTTCGCTAGGATCCTAATGTGTTATTTCAGCAAATGTAATGACCCTTCACCTGGACTGGCAGAGCCTCTCCTGTCTGATTCCCTTAGGACTTCAGTTCCCAAGATCTGTCACCTCTAAGAAAAATGTGGGAAAGATCTAGCCTCCCCTGTTTGATAACGTTTCTTTGTTCAGAATAAGTGATGTCCCTCAGTAAAGGACTCCATCTTTTCTTATGAGGACCACCAAAGTTATGCTTCCAAAATCCTGTTGGATTTTATGCAGATGAGTGACTGGGAACTAAGTTATGAAAGACATCTGTGCTCTAGGGGCAAACTCATTGTTTCTGATTCTTTCATATAGAGTTAGGCTTTTTAACATACCTCAGGCTCTTTCTAAGCAGTGGTGGGATTCAGCCAATTTGCACCGGCTTGGTTCTACAGAACTGGTACCTAATTTTAGGTTTAGTTCTGCTAACCAGTTGTTAGTGGTGGTGGGGCCTGCACCTGCCATGTCAGTAGGTGGAGGTGGGGGTGGGGGTGGGGGGAGGAGCAGCAGGGAAAGAAGGGGGCGGCGCCTTGGCTTGGTCCCATGGAAAACCGGTTGTTAATTCATTTGAATCCCACCACTGGATATTTCCTTTCTACCAGAAAGGGCTTTCCTTTTATATTTCACTGTTTCTATTTTTGCCCTTTCATACCTTCAGTCTTGTTGAAGCCTAAGGGGGGACACACTCTTATACCAGTATTGTTACCAAAAGGTCCTAGAGAAAGAATATTAGGTTTGGATTCAGGATATCAAATCCCAGCTTTGCCACTTACTAGTCCTGTGTCATTGGACAAGTTACTTACCTGCTCCAAGGCTGAGTTTCCACATCTTTATCCCTACTTTATCCACAGAATTTTTGTGAGGATCCAAATTATATAATGTAAGCGTAGGGGCTACACAAATATAAGTTACTATATTTTTTAAATTGTTGATAATTCTGAGTTTTATTACTGTCCTTTCCTCCAGGAAAATAATTTCTCATTTGGACACATGATACACAATGAGTGTGGGGAACTCCCAATGAGGAAATTCCCTCTATCAATGAATATGATTAATTAACTCTTCAGCAATTTCCTTAGAGAATGGCCTGAGGTACTGACTTGCTCACAGTTATATAGCCAGTAGAGACAAGGCAGAAGAAGGCAGGTCTTAATCTTGAGACCGACTCTCTCTCCACTACATGGTGTAGTGCTGTCTCTTATAAAAAGTAAAAATGAGTATTGTGAATTAGCAATAGCAATCAATTTGGGGGCCCTATTAGGTAGGACTTTAAGATCTAGATCCACTGATTAGATTCACTGGCTATACTTAGATAAACAAAGCAAATAAATTGGCAGTCAGGAGGCCTGGGTTTTAGTTTTACCTTTCAGATAACTAGCTATGAGACCTTGGATAAGTCATCACACTCCTCTGAGCTGGATTTCTTCATTTAAAAAATGAAGGTGTGGGTGGGCTAAGTGATCTTTAAGACACCTCTCACCTCTAATATTTTATTGCATTTTATGACTTCATTTTTCCAAATTCCCTTAGAACTCTTTCTCTACCCACAAGACTCCCAGGAAGAGACTGGTTTCCATGGAAACCCAAGAAGAAAGGAATCAAGAAAGAAGGTTAAACTATATTCCCTACTTAAGTCCACTGCCTGATTTTCATTAGGCCCACCCCGATTTCTTCTGAGTCCTGGGGACATGGACTAGTACTTATTTCCGTGGCTGCTATACTAAATACAGCCAACTCAGATCTTATTTCCTAATGAACTTTCTGGGTCGAGTAGATATTGACAAGGTAAGTTATTTCTCCCCAGTTGGGTTCCTTCGAGCACACCGCCCCAGTGCTTCCATTTAACAATGTCAGTAATTTCAATATGCTTAACAACAGCATAATAGCCAGACCGTGAGGGAATGAATTATTGAGCAGCCGCTGCCACCACTCAATATTTTTATTCTGCTTTCAGGAGGACTGTTTAAGGCACTCATTGGGGTGCCTGTTGCTTTTGAAGTATGTTTCTCTTTGCAATCTTGTTTTCTAATCTGTTGATTGATGTACTACATTACTTTGCATTATACTGCATTAGCCAAGGCTTGTTCTGACATTCCCTGAGAGCCGAACAGGAATCCAGCATACAAGTTTAATCAATGGATGACCATTTCCTCTCACCCCCTCATTGTTAATAATATTAACAGGGCCTCTAATACCTTCCACTACGGTAACAGCCTCCCTCAATATCCAAGTGGTACTTATCCAAGTAGGCTCAGTTCCTTCTCTATAATCAGGGTGCTGGACGGGTAGTCAGGACTCCCAGAATCTTTCTTCCACTCTTCCTCTATTCTCCTTTCTACGTGGGGGGATGAGTAGTGTCCCCTCTAAAACTAGGACTTTGGAATAGATGATTTCTCTAGTCTCTTCCAGTTCCAACATTCTATAAATCTTCTGAAATCCTCCTATAGCACTTGCCATCTATGTTATTTATTTAGTCAAAAGTGAGTTGTTAAAAGCCATCATTTATATAGCACTTTAAGGTTTGCAAAACTCTTTACAAATATTTTCTAATTTTATCTTCATTATAGTCATGGGGGGTAAGTGCTATTATGTTATATACTGGAGTGGTTTGCCATTTCCCTCTCCAGCTCATTTTATAGATGAGGAAACCAAGGCAAACAGGGTTAAGTGATTTGCCCAGGGTCACACAGCTAGTAAGTATCTGAGGCCAGATTTGAACTCAGTTCTTCCTAACTCCAGGTCTCGTGCCACTGTGCCACCTAGCTGCCCATATTATCTTCATTCAACAGATAAGAAAACCGAGGCTGTTGGTTCAGTTTTCCAATAATCATACAGCTAGAACTATCCGAGGTTGGAATTGAACTTAGGTCTTCCTGACCTAGGCAGCTAGGTGGGGCAGTAGATAGAGTGCTGGGCCTGAAGTCGGGAAGATTCATCCTACTGAGTTCAAATCCAGCATCAGACACTTACTAGCTGTGTGACCCTGAACAAGTCAGTTAACCCTGTTTGCCTCAGTTTCCTCATCTGTAAAATGCACTGGAGAAATAAATGGCAAACCACTCTAGTATCTCTGCCAAGAAAACCCCAAATGGAGTCACAAAGAATTGGACATTACTAGAAATGACCGAACAATAACAAAAACAACTTCCTGATATACTGTCCAACACTCTATCAAGGTGCCTATGCCTTATTGTCTCCAAACGACCTCTTTGAGGGCAGGGACTAGTTCTTATTGTTCTTTGTATCCTTCATTGTACTTAGCAAAAGGTTAGACCCATCATAGGTCTTCAATAATTGCTTATTGAGAAATTGACTTATCAGTTCTTATCATTAAATGCTTGCCCTCAGTGGGGCTACCCTCTTGGTTAGCAATTTCAACATGTTATGCAAATATTTCCACATAAAGCTTAAGAGTCCAGTAAGACTTTTGGGACACCCCATGTATTTGTGTATGTATGTGTGCATGTGTATAGGATTACCATGAAGGGATGTAAGGGATCAAGTGCCAAAATGATTGGAAAACAACAACCACAGTCATTAGTTGTTCAGTCATGTCCTGCTCTTCATCACTTCATTTGGGATTTTCTTGGCAAAGATACTCAACTGGCTTGCCATTTCCCTCTCCAGTTCATTTTACAGATGAGGAAACTGAGGCAAACAGGGTTAAGTGACTTGTCCAGGTTCACATAGCTAGTAAGTATCCAAGGCTGGATTTGAGCTCTTCTTCCTGATTTCGGGCCCCATGCTCTATCCACTGAGCCATCTAGTTGACATAATAATACAAATAAGTAGCAATTATATAGTACTTTAAGATTTGCAAATCGTGCTTTATACATGCATGTATATATGGATATATACATGTGTGTACATATGTATATGCATGTATATATAAAGTATATAAATATGTATGTGTGTAATATGTGTGTATTACAAACACAGATAAAAAATTTCATTTGATCTCACAACAACCCCTGAGAGATAGGTGTTGTTATCCTCATTTTATACACAAAGAAACTAAAGCTGTGAAAGGGTTAAATGAACTCAGGTTTTCTTTACCTTAATCCCACCACTGTGCCATCTAACTGCCAATGATGCAATTTCAATGTCACGGAAAATGGAATTCTTCTTTGTGTTCTGTAACATGGGGAGAGCAGCCCCTGTAAAGGTACAGTAGTCATAAACAAAAGGAGTGTGCCTTCTCTTTCTCCAGCCAAGCTCCCTTTACTCCTTTCTGTCCCAGCCGACCTCCTTTTCCGCAAGCCCAGAGTCTGATGAGTTACTGTGGTTGGACATAGATGCCAGGAACTGAGAAAGGTGGAATAGATCAGTACACAGTCATGTCTATCTTTTTGTCCAGAGGTATCACTTGATTTTTTATTTTTTTTAAGGAAAAAAGTCAGGCACAATGCTTTAAATCTGCTTTGACTCTCTCTTGTTTATAGAATCAAGTCCCCCTTCTTCTGGTAGACATCTAAAATCTGGCTCCACCCTACTTATTCCACTGCTTTTCAAAGGGATCTTTCTGCTTCAGCCAGACTTTCTCTTCACTATCTCCAACTCATGTTGTTCCCCATTTCTTCACAAGGACTTTCCTCCAAATCTTAATCATCCTACAGACCCAGTTTGAATCCTACTACTTCAATGAAGCCATTCCCAGATACTGTGCCCCTTCATGATCTTTCCCTGCTCTGCCCTTGAAGTCAGTAGCACATGGTTTGTGACTTAGTTTCTCTGGAATTGTTTTGTGCTTGTTAGTCTTATATCCTCAAAAACTAACTCATAGGGGCAGCTAGGTGGCTCAGTAAGTAGAGCACCAGCCCTGGAGTCAGGAGGACCTGAGTTCAAATCTGGCCTCAGACACTTGACACATGTACTAACTGTGTGACCTTGGGCAAGTCACTTAACCCCAATTGCCCTGCCAAAAAGCAAAAAACAAAAACAAAAACTAACTCCTAGAGCAGAGTCCTTGCCTTATGGTTCTTCTTCCATAGTACACAGCATAGTGTTGTTACTTACTAGACACATATCATTAGGTATATAGTTATATAGAATTTTAGATCTAGAAGCAGTGTTACTAAGATAAAACATTAATAAAAAACAGACACTTTGTGCCACATTAGTGATTTGTACAAGTTGAATGAGCGCTGGACCTGAAATAAGAGAGTTGATTAAAATTCTGCCTCCACCTCAGAAGATTACTTCTATGTTACTTTGGACAATTTACAGAACTTTGCTGGATGTCAGTTTTGTCTGTAAAATGAGGAGGCTGTCTTGCCTTCCCACTCCAGATCCATTATCCCAAGCATACTCCTGTCCAAAGTTGTAAATAAGAATGGTTTTACCTTCAGGGGTTGGGAGGACAATTTGGATTTGGAGTGTGGGATGTGGGCACAGGTAAAGTCGTGCCAGGAGAGTAGGTAGCCCGTCCCACAGAGAGTACGGTTGGGCCCAGAAGAAGAACCTTAGGTTGAGGGGACCCTGGAGGAGGTGGCCTAAGGCTGGTTACAGGAGTGAAATTGTGAGATATCTGAACAGAAGTCTGAAGATTGCTGCAAGTAGAAAATATCCTGCCTTAGTTACTCTCTGCCTCTGCCTTGTGAATAAATAAACAAAACAAATAAAAGGTGAGTTTGTTAAGGCCAGTTGATAGCCCTAGGTGGAAAGGAAATTGGAGATCATTAAGATATGGATGCTGAACCAGAAATGATTAGGTGCTCAATAAATCCTTGATATTGATTGATTGATTAATTAAAATAGCCTCACTTCTATATGAAGCATATGGAGTAATTATTGGAGTCAGCATCTGAAGAGAGATGCTGAACATACTGACCACACAGCTTTCTTTTCTCTCAGACTGTTTGGTGAGACCAGCTGGTATTATTGGAAACCACAGACAAAGATAATTCTGTTTCGAACCTGGTTTTCAGCAAGATTAGAATCAGGAAGCAATAAAAGATAGCTGGGCTGCTTTGGAGACTGAGGGAGAGGAGAGAAAAAGCCGAACAGCTGAGTAAAGAGAAAGTAAAGAAAGTTATAAATAGTGATATGTATAAATTGCACCTCAATGAGGCCCCAGGTGTGGGTCAGGATTTAACCTGGCTTGGCCCTTACCCAGCATGCTTCCATGTAGCCATCGATCCAGCCAGCCAGTGCAGGATGAGAGAGATATGGCCTGGGAATAAGTCAGGTGCTACCAGTGCTAATTGTTAGCCTGGCTCTGGAACTAACTTCTCTGGGTAACCTTGGCCATGTGTCTTAAGCTTGGGTGGGTGTTTCTTCATTTCCAAACACTGACTCTTCTCACCTTCTAGTTGAGCTACTAGGAGGATGGATAAAAGTGAGGGAATAAATAAATAATAAATAAGTAAAATAATAAATAAATAAAAGGAATATTTTGCCACTGCAGGATACTATTTTTACGTATGCTAAATAAGATGATGTCATTTACCTATCATCAGTGGGCCATGTTCTTATGCCTTTTGAGTTGTGTCCGTATTTGTATATGGTCGGGATTAGCTTTATTAACAGAATTTATGAACAATTTGAAAAGTTCCTGGTGGGAGTCTGTAGAAATATATTAAAGACAGTGCCTTATTATTCCACCATTGTAGCTTCACTACTTTTGTCTTGAAGAAGTTTTGATCTTCAGGAATACAGTGTTAAAAATGAAAATTTCCCTGGAAAAGATTATATTTAAAGCCCTTATTTTCTTTTAAAACGTTCTTTAAAAACTTTTTGTTTTATATATTGCCTAAATGTCCCCTGTGTATCCTTCCCCATCTCTTTCCACTCCGAGAGTCTTTGCTTGCAACAAAGAATTTAAAAAGAAAAAGTGATGAGAAAAAAAATCAGCAAAATTGATCAGTATTCTGAAAAAAATCTGACATTCTATACAATGTTCTATGACCATAGATGGGCAGCTGCTTTGCTCAGTGGATAGAGTGCTTGGCCTGGAGTGAGGAAAACTCATCTTCCTGAGTTCAAGTCTGGCCTCAGACACCAACTAGCTGTGTGACCATGGACAAGTTGCTTAATCCTATTTCCTTCAGTTTCCCCATCTGCAAAATGAGCTAGAGAAAGAAAGGGATACTCCAGTATCTTTACCAAGAAAACCCCAAATGAGGCCACAAAGAGTGGGACATGACTGAACCAGGGGTGGGGAACTTATGACCTTGAGGCCACATGTGACCCTCTAGGTCTTCAAGTGCGCCTCCTTGACTGAATCCATCTTCACATAACAAATTCCCTTAATAAAAGGACTTGTTCTGTAAAACTTGGACTCAGTCAAAAGGCAACACCCAAAGACCTAGAACTGGCCACAGGTTCTCCCTCCCTGGAACAAACGACATCCCTATACTTCCATCTTTGCAAAAGAGTGGGAAGAGATATCTTCTCATATCTCTTCTTTGAGGCCATGCTTGCTTGTCGTAATTTTCCAACATTTGTCTTCAGTTATTTTACAGCTGTTATTTTTTTTTAAATTTGCATTGTTGTAATCATCATATATGTTATCTTCTTGGCTTTGCTGCTCTGAGTTCATAATATTGAGTTCATTGTTTCTTATTGCACAGTAGTGTTACCTTTGCAACAATTTATTTATTCACCTCCCAATCTATGGGCATCCATTTCCCCCCCTAGTTTTCAATAAAAAAAAGTTTTTATAAACATTTTGGTATATATAGAACTTTTCTTTTTATCAATGACCCATTTGGGATCATTGATAAAAACAAACAAACAAAAACATCTATGCCTAGTAGTGTAATGTTGGGGTCAAAGAAAGCCCTTATTTGTTAATCCTTTAATTAATAATTTGATCCAGAATAGCAAGAATAGTACACAGGATAGGATGCTAGGAGTGGAGAGAGATAGATGATTAGAAGGGTATCAGGAGATGAGGAAAGGGGTATGGAAAAGGAGGTGAGAAACCACCAAGCTTACATTACTAGCCATCCCTAAGTAATAATTATGGGTTTAAATTAATCCAATCACAGTTTCTTACTCAATCGACCTCCTGATTGCCAAATACGATCACCTGAGAGAAGTTGTAGACTTTTGCAATGTATAAAGTATAATGGAGAGAGCATGAGGCTTGGGGTCAGGAGGCCTCAGTCAGTCATTCAGTCAATAAGGATGTTTTTAAAGAACTTTCTCTGTTTCAGGCATTGAGCTAAGCACTTGGAATAGAAAGAAACGCAAATGCAGTCACTCTTCTCAAGGGGCTCATATTCTAATGGGGAAGATAACATGCCAATAATGATGTACACACAAGATGAACACATTGTAAATGGAAGACCATCTTAAAGGGAAGAACCTACTACCTGTAGTGCTCAAGGAATTATACTAAATGCTGGGATGATCAACTCAGAGAGAAGATAAGGCCTTCTGGAATCTCTTTTATGTCTACTTAGCTAATCCCTTGACAAGTTCAGCTCTTTGATAAATTATGAACTCGCCTAGCTTTCTGTATGAACTATTCTTCCCCTGCTTTGATCGATCCATGGCAAGTTTTTACAGTGGAGCCTCATCCTTGGATTTGACCTTTTAAATGGAGAGGCAAAACAATGGAGAGAGCTATTGATCAGGCCCAAACTGAGGGATGGAGCAGGGTGACACATAGAGACTTAGAGGGGAAACCTGTGCATCTATAATGCACATTTTTAGGGAAACAAGTAGTTGCAAAGATGGCAGCAAACACAGGCAATAACAATAGAAAGGGCATCTTAGATCATACTGGGAGCTGAAGGATATCAAGAGTGAAGTGGTAAGAAGAGTTCCTGGATTGAGCTTCCTGGACTTAGCAGAAGAATTCCTAGAACAAATCTAAATTAAGTCTAGTAGCAAGGAATTAGTCCATGGTACAGTATAGCAAACCAACATGGTGTAGAGGTTAGAGTAGTGCATTGGAAATCAGGCAGACTTGAGTCTGATCTGAGTCAGACATTTCCTGGTTGTATATCCCTGGGCTTGTCATTTAACATCTCTCTGGGCCTGAGTTTCCTCATGTGTAAAAAGGGGATAATGCTAGCATGTTCCTCACAGAGTCATTTTGAGCATCAATGAAATATATGTGAATCTCTACATAAGTATAAGCTATTGAGCTTATACTTATTGTTTCAGTGATACCTTTAGTTAAATAGATTGGATAAATCTAAGGAAAGAGATCCCAAGAGCTTAAACAGGGGCCATTAAACCAACATAAAATCTTTGTGGAAACCTTAGAAAACCACATGTTTCTCTATTTCTTTTTAAAAATTAATATATCAACACAATAAAATCAGATAGGAACTACATTTTAATGTGATTTGGACCACATTTGGAATGTTATGAAGCCTATGGGCAGAGTGTTTGACGCCTCTAGTCTAGGGAACCATATTAGTTTAGAGGGGAAGAGTGGAGGTGGCCTACCAGAAAGGGAGGGTGGGCTGTCAATTGTTTATGGGCTTTGATGTGAGTTCATTCTGTAGGGTAGGGACTGGGTCATAAAAATAAAGTCTCTCTTCTGTTTGATTCCTTGTTACCCTTATTGTTTGTATGGCAGGTAAGATTTCAACATAAACTAAATTCTAATATTCCTAGGAAAAAGCTTGAGGAGATATGTGAGCCAGAGAGGTTTTTATTAAGAAACCTCCATATTGGGTCTTGATCCACTTAAAATCCAGAAATTTACATAACATAAAGTTACTATCAAGGAATAACATTCTAATGGGTAGGGAAGACATATGTAAGATATATGCTTAAGTGTTGTCTAAATATAAGGATGTGGCAAGCAGATAGGATAGACGTAATCTAAGATCTGGTATACCTCTATGGAGAGTAGAAAGGCTGTGGTAGTACCACCATGCTAGCTGGGAGGGTGGGGAAGAAGAGGGGTTGGTAGTAGCAAACAAGGGGCATTTGAAGCCTATGAACATGAGAATGAGTGTGGTATCTATATGTCATTTCTCATATATTTCTAATCTAGGTATGCCTACACTATGATATTTAGGGGATCTGAAGGAAAGCTGTATCCTGGTTGATTTTAAGCAAGGAGGGTACTCCTTTTTACTTATATTCTCCAGTTTCTACAAAAGACCCTTACAAATAGGGAATAGAAAGAAATACATCTATCCAAACAAAACACCAAACTGAAATCTGAGTTCTAGAGATTAGACTATATCAAAGAACATGTAGGAGTAAATGAGCTCTTTAGTTGGGAGCAAGATCCCAGCTTCTACTAGCAGAGAAAGAAAGATGTCACCCAGAAGTTCCCTCAGCAGTCTACAGAATTGCAAGCCCTGGAGGTATATGATGTTGAGAGCCCCTACACATATCTGAGGTTCTGAGGACTTCAGTCTGCCATTCGAAGATCTCTATTGCCTCTTTGGAGCTCCTTATATCTTGTAAGTCTCTCTACAAATTGAAGTAGGTGTGTAGGTACACAATACTGTACTCAGTATTCCTTCAGCCAATCAGGAATCACACTTCCCTTTGCTTAAACTGCAAGCTGAACAGTCTCGTGCCTCTGTAAAACTGTCCCAGACTCTGGTAGAGGCAGGGTTATACATGAATACAATTAACATATGACACAAGAGAATAAAATAAGTGAAAAGAAAATACATGGAGAAAATTTTAGGGGAAATATGAGGAGGGCTTTGATCATGTGTTTGTGTGTGTGTGTGTATTCATGCTTGTATGTGTGTATGTATATATAAGGTTAGGGGAGAAGTGTCAGGGAAGTACTACCATATACTTTCCTCTTGTACTACTTATTCCGTACTTATAATACTTTTCTTCATATTATACAGGGTGTTCCTAAAGTCTGGACAAATAGGCAAAAATGCATATTTTCAAAAAATGAGATGAATGAAATTTTCAACAACATTTTATTTAATTGGAATATTAAGAAATACCATCTTCAATATTATTTCCATCATTTGTGATGCAAAGTTTGATGCACTTTGCAAGATTCATGTGAAGTCGATGCAATAACTCCACATTGCCATCAATTTTCCTATGTGTCCAGATTCTAGGGACACCCTGTAGTTACTGCCAAACCTGTCACACCCTCTAAATGACTGTTAACTTCTCAATATTGTTATATCATCTCCAAATTAGAGGTGTAATTAACATTCACTGTCATGTCTACCCTTCCCAATGGAATTCTCCCAGTCCCAGACTAGTTGAGGGTTCTGTGCCCCCGGCACCCAGCATGATGCCTTGCATATAGTAGATGCTCAGTAAATGTTTGCCAAATGACTCAATGAATGGGCTTGGCATAAGAAGCAAAATGTTTGGTGAAGATTGTTCTAGCAGCATTATACAATGTGAATTAAACCCCATATGTTTGTGCTAAATGTTCCAATAGGAAATACATGTATTATGCCTAGGAGAAGTGATAACTTTCATTTTTAAAACCCAAGTTTTGGGTCTCAGGGAGAATTTGTATGTCTGTCCAAAGATACTGCTCTACCGTGGAAGGCAACAAAAGTTAGACAGTTCTTATAAATCTACTGACTGGTGATATATTTATTCTAAATCTAGGTTAAAAAGGGGTGGGAGTGGGGACCATTCTGATAACAAGAGAAATCTCAGTTTTTGCTAGTTTGGGAGAAAAATGAAACCTTTTAAAGGTGAAAATTAGTGTTTTCACACCACTAAGTCTGGGTTAGAAGTTGAAGATGTGCATCACTCAGGGGCCTTTATAGGTATATTTTACTTAAAGGCAGAAGGTGGACCTCTTGGTCCATGATCTATGAAGTGAGGGGATAAGTGAACAAGGATAGAAATGGAGGCAGTGACCTCTGTTCTCATGGGAAATTTTTAAGGGTTTCATCTATAAGCCTCTAGAGGAAGGGCATGCAACAGTGGGAGGAGGGGATTCAGGAAGTGATAAAGGTCAGTCCAATGCTTAAGATAACTCAGAACTTAAGACAGTTGAGCTGGCCCTTCACTTAACCTGGCAAAACTTTAAAGTCATACAATTTTCTTGTATTTTAGGAAGATACATTTCAAATGGGCTCTCTTCATATAATAATGACATTATTTAATTACAATAATTTAATTACAATTATTCCAATAATTTAAACACCTTTCTCATTTGAACCTCAGTCTCATGAGTTAGATACCATAGATATTGTTATTCTTATTTTCTTGTTCCTCTGTTTATGAAGAAGAGCAATGACACCATGATGTTGTAGGTGATATCTCGACTTGTTGGTGAATTGGACTTAAGTGAGTTAGAGTTGTACAAAATCATCAGCCTCACTCTCTCTTCCAGAATTACCAAAGTCCAGTGGCAGAACAAAAATCATAGTGAACGGTAATGGCCTGCGATGAAGTTTTGATGCAATTTTTGTTGGCATTTTCCATGTCTTCCCAAGTTCTAAGTACTCTACAGCACCTGCATCAGCTGTCTTCATGGCTATTTGAAACAAATTGTTCTCATCCACTGCGCCCATTCCACTGGGAGAAGTCTTTACATGCTATGCATAGATGTCTCTCTAACTATTGACAGTTTTGAGGTCTTTCAGCTGCCCTCAACCTAGTTTAGCCCATCTGCCCAGACAATTTTACCTCGGTGTGGACACTGCACGTGCAACAGCTTCGTGGAGTCACAGGTGAGAGTTGGGTGACAAGTGGATACCAAAAGTGAATGAGTAGCCCTGAAAAGGGCTCAGTAAGTCCCTCACACCAGAGGTGCTAGTCCTCCCTAAGCACCCCATACAAACCAATTTTATAGAGGAGAAAACTGAGGCTGAGAGAGTATAAATGACTGGCCCAGGGTCATGTATCTAGCAGGTGTCCAAGTTAAGAGCTTTCTTATTTCAGGTTTATCCTTCTATCTATTATGCCACGCTGATTCTCTTCATTTAAAAGGTTGCCATCTGGAGACAGATGGTTGTTTGGTTTTCTTCAAAAAGGGAGACTTTTTTTTAATTGAACATGTTCAAAGGAATCAATCAGTTGGGTCCTTCTGGAAAATCTCAGCATGTCTGGCACATGGCAGCTCTTTCAAACTTCTCATCACTGACAAGAAGGAGAATCATTAAGGTGTGAGCAGTAGTTTTAGACAGGACTTGGGAAAAGAGTGAAGAAGAGAGAGAGTTTATGGTAGGATGAGAAAAAACAAGGTAGAAGAAGGTGATAAAATGGAGGTGTAGAATAGATGAAAAGGGAAAAGAGTGGAACAGAGGACAGGGCCGTCACAATTCTGTTTCCAAACAGAAAATAAAAGACTTTGATTGTTTTGTCTAAAGAAAATTTTGCTACTAGTTATTGAGTTAGAGAGGCAGGTGGGAAGGTGATGAGTGGGAGAAAGATTGTGGATGTTTTCTTTTGCTTTGTTGCCTGTGGAAAGAAAGAAAAAAATCACCACCTGCAATTCTAACCCTGATTGGAAAACATTCTGTTATCTTAGCTTTGGGGCTGTAGTTAACAGATTGTCAGTTTGGCCTCACAGAAACACAGCAGCCAAAAAGCTTAGACATTTTAATTTCCTGAGCAGGTGCAAGTACCAGAATTGGTTTCAGAATACCTGCAAAAGAAGAGGGAAGGACAGAGAGCCAAGGACCAAAGGTGTAGAAATGGAGGGATGAAGGAAGATAGACTGAGGAAGGGGGGACAAGAAGGTAGAGGAGAACAGAAAGCCAAGCCTTAAAGTATATACATATTTTAAGAAATGAGAAGAGGGTTCAGAAACAGCAGAGAGAGCAAAAATAGCAGCTAGAGATTTCCAAAAGGAACAACTAGGACAATTGCACTGGAGTTACAAGATGAGAGATTGGGTTATCAATCAATCAACAAACCTAAGTTTCACACTTACTTGTATGTCAGCCACCGTGCTAAATTCAGAAGCTACAATGACAAAAGCAAAACAGTCCATGACCTCGTTGTTATCCTTTGTACTCAAAGGGGACCCAAAAGACACCGTGATATCAGGTTAATGTACAATGTGTCTTACTGTGTATGATTAGATCAATACAAGCTGGGAAGGTAGTACCACAGGTCAAGCCCAAATAGTCTTTATGAATGTTTGGGATGAGATGTGTCTAAATTTGCACATCTTGTTTCTTTTGAAAGAAACTATAGTTCTGCTTTGCTTATAGAACACAGCACCCTCTTTTATTTTGGCAAGTTATGTTGGGTGGTCCCGTGCCAGTGCCTTACATGTCTCACAACTGAAACCACAGTTCTTCAGAGAGACCTTGAGAATGTCCTTGTATCTTGTATCTATATTCTTCTGATTTCCATGTGAGTGCTTGCCTTGCGTGAGGGCCATCTCCTGTCCTCCATAAAATAGTTATCTCCGTAAATAGTTCTCCATAAAAATAGTCCACCTGCCAGTTGTCCATAAAGTAGTCTTTTAGGAAAACATACATTTGCCACTCAAACAATGTAGACAGCCCATTGGAGTTATGCTCTCTGCAGTAGTTTGAATGCTTTGTAGTTCAACTCAAGAAAGGACCTCACAGTCCAGTACCTTATCTTGCCAGGTGATCTTCAGAATCTTCCTAAGACAATTCAAATGGAAGTGGGTCAATTTTCTGGCAGGGTGCTGGTAGACTGTACAGGTTTCATAGGCATACAACAATGAGGTCTACACAATTCTGTAGACCAGTTTGGTGGGAAGTCTTCTCTCTCACACTTTCCTTTGAAACTCCCCAAACCCTGAGCTAGCTCCTGCAATGTGTATGTCAATCTCATCATCTATGTATGCATCCCTGGAAAGTATACTGCCAAAGTAAGTGAACTTATCCACAGTATTCAAAATATCTCCATTTTCTGTGACCAGCAGTTCCACATATAGATGGTATGGTGCTGGCTGCTGAAGAATCTCTCTTTTATTGGTATACCAAAAGTCTTTTGCCCATAAATAGCCTTCAGGGCATTTTTGAAGAATTTTGGATTGTTACTATCAGTATAAAACTGAATCTCATCTACTTTCTTACTGAGCCAAGAATCCTACATCTATGGAAGCTTCACTTGCACTTTATTTTTGATGGATGTATACAAGCTTGTTGACTAGATTAGATTTGATTGCAAAACCTATGCCAGTTTCATGGCACTCCTCATGACAGCTGCCACTCTAGAAAAGCACGTATCCAGCTCTGACTTTGGTAAGCTGCCCTTCATTTGCCAGCCTTATTTCACTCAGAGCTGCTATTTGGATATGATACCTGCTGAGTTCTATTGCAATAAGAGCTGTTTTTTTTTATCAGGTTTACTGGATTTCTTATTGTCCATAGTGTGTTCACTTTCCATGTACAAATGGTAAGTGGAATCATCTTTGCAAAAGTTTTTGTACTTTTTTGTATTTCTAACACAGGGCAAAATTGTAAGCAGGCCAGAGTTAGGTGAAGTAGACAATATTAGGGCACCTTTTCTAGCCCCTTCCTCACACCAGGAGGTGAATAGTACAGTCCTTTAAAAAGCTGCTCAGACACCCAGGGGGTGGCTAAATCCCACTGCTGCTTCATTCCAGTGAGATGACCCTACGCCCTGGGCTGCCTGTGTGCTGGGTTGTGATTACAGTTCTCAGTTCATCCCCACCTTATGCTTTGTCACTAACCCATTACAACCATGCATAAATTGGATTTTAACTGGTGCATAAATTGGATTTAAGTGAGACAGAATTGGGGAAAATCATCAGCCTTACTCTTTCTTCCAGAGTCATCAGAATCCAGTTGTAAGACAAAAATCAAGATGACTGGTGATGGCTCAGGATGCAGTCAATGACCTTGGTGTCTTCAATGTCTGACCAATATCCAGGGGTTCCACAGTGCCTCATTCTTCTGCCTTTCTGGCCTGGTGGAACAAATTGTTGACATCCATCTATTCTGCCTGTGATGTCTTGGGATAGATGCCTCCCATAACTTGCCAATGGTTTTGAGCCCTGTTGGTTACCCTCAACCTGGTTTAGCCTGTTTTCTGAGATGGTTTTACCAGGGTGTGGGTACTGCACATACTACAGCTTTTTGGAATCACAGATGAGAGTTGAATGGCAGGTGGACATGAAAGATAGATGAGTAGCTCAGCAACCCTCACAACAGAGCTACTAGTCCTCCCTGAGTATCCCATACACCCCTCAATGAACTTACTTTACATTGAGAGGTAGGGCACATATATATAAAGTAAATGCAAACTAGATACAGGGTGATTTGGGGAAGAAAGAGTGTAATTGGCAGAGATATATAGAAAATGTCACTTTACTTGAGTCTTGAAGGAGACTAGGTATTCCAAGAGGCAGATGTGAAGAGTAAGTACATTCCAGGAATTAGGGATAGTCAGTGACAAGTTACAGAAATGGGAAATTGAGTGTCTTGTAAAAGGAACAGAAAGAAGACTAATTTGACTTGACCACAGAATGCATGAGAGGGAGTTATGTATAATAAGACTGGAAAGGTACAGTGTGGCCAGGTACAGTGTGGCCAGGGCTTTAAACGCTAAACAGAGGCGTTTATATTTGGACCTATGGGTAATAGGGAAGCACTAGAGTTTATTGAGGAGAAGACATAGCCAGATTTGTGCTTTAGGAGAGACATTTTGGCAGCTATTTGGAGAATGGATTGAAATGAGGGGAAATGAAACAGGGATACCTATTAGGAAACCTTTTAGGCCTATAGGCCTTATGAGAGGGGATAAGTCCTGAACTAGAATAGTGGCTGTTTGGGAAGAGAGAGGAGGATTAATATGAGAAATGTGCAAAAGAAATGTTGTGAAGGAGAGATGTGGAAGTAGGAACAAAATGTAGCAATTGATTGACTATATGGGGTGATTAAGATACGGAGGTTGATAATCTTGGCTGTAAGGATGGTCAACTGAGTTGAATGGTATAGAGCAACAATTTTCAAAGTGTGGCCTGGGGACCCCTGAGAGACTTTAAGATTCTTTTAGTGGATTTGAAGTAAAAAAAAAGGTCATAATAGCACTAAAATATTTTAACGTAAATTAAATGTAAATGTAATTTAAGGTAAATATTGTTAAATATGGATAAATATTGGTAAATTGGCAAATATCTCTCCTAAAGCACAAATCTGACTATGCCTTCTCCTCAATAAACTCAAGTGGTTCTCTATTACCCATAGGTCCAAATATAAACTCCTTTGTTTAGCATACACAGACACAACTCACATAAAAGCTTTAGAGATGCTTCAGTTTTTAAAAGTGCAAAGGAGTCCTGAAGTTTAATAGGGTAAAAGAATCAGAAAAATTTAGGGCCACTAATTTAGAATAACTTTAAAAGGAAAACATCCTGAAGAAAGGCTGGAAATTTGGTGATTGAAACTTGATTGCTCACCTTGGAAAGAACCATTTTAGTCAAATGTTAAGGAGGAAATCCAGATTTTAAGGTATTATGGAATAAATGGGCAATAAGAAAGAGGTAAATCTAGAAAACTGACCAAAGGTTGCTGATGACCAAAAAAACAAGAAGGAGGAGATTAGAAGGTTTTGTAGGCAAGAGAAGTTGTTTTTTTTTTTCTTTTCCCCCAAGGTTTGTAGCAGTAAAGGAGACTGAAAATGCTATAAGAAAGTGGAAACTGAAGGAACAGTATTTTGCAATCGATAACAGGGATGGAGAATATAGGTGAAGAGGTTAACTGTTCCAAAAGGGAGAACCTGCTCTTTCTCTAGGATAAGAAATGATGAACAAACACCAAATTGGTTTAGGATGGAAAGAATAGTGGAAAGGGAGATCACATGAGAGGGGCTTCAGTAAAACAGGTGGCAAGGAGGTATGCAGAATGGAGGGAAGAACTAATGATAAAGGTTGGTTGCTTGAAATCCAAGACATGTCCTTAAGGACCTTATTGTCTAATTGAAAACTAAGAGAGTACAAGCATCAGGTAATTACTGAACTTTATTAGTGTGATCTAGGCGAAAGGAGAAGACAATAATAGAATTTTGGAGCTGGGAGAAACTAGAGTATTTCTTTTATGTTATTTTTTTTCAATTTTTTTTTATTCTTGTTTATGGTCAGACATGAGATTTCTTTGATACAGTAACCCCTGGTGGGAAAAGTCCCTTTAACTACGAAGACCAGAACTCTTATGCCATTTGTAATTTTAGAGAGTTGCCTCAGGCTTTTAGAATTTACTTGTCCAAGGTCACACAGGAAGTAAGTTTCAAAGGTATAACTTGAGTCCAAGTTGTCTTGACTTGAAATGTGGCTCCCAATCCATCAAATAATACTGCCTCTTATAAGCATAAAATCGCAATGCTGGAAGAAACCTTAGAAATGATTTAGGCTAACTTCCTTATTTTGTAAATAAGGAAACTTCAACCAAAAGGGACTAATTAACTTCAAGTGGCAATATGATTCGATGGAAAGAATATTGGATTTGGAGGCAGAGGAAATGAGTTTGAATCTCACCATTTTACCTGTGTGACCTTGGTCAAGTAAATTAACTCCTTTTAGCCTCAATTTCCTTATATGTAAAATGATGGGATTGGAATAAATGTACTCTGAAGTCCTTTTCAACTCCATCTATTACCCCATGATGAAGTTCAAAGAGCTAATTAGTGCCAAACCTAAACCCTGGTTTCCTGATTCCCAGGCCAGTGTTCTTTCTACTCCAAACACTACAAAAGGAGTTCAAGCAAGGGGGGGATCTCTCTAAGTTTGGGTAGTCAGGGAAGGTATCAAGGAAGGACCTTGAAGATCAGGTAGATTTTAGATAACAAGAAGGTAGCAAGGCAATCTTTCAAGGCAGGGAACAGCATAAACAATGGAGTTAATAGGCAAGAAATGAGCCTGGCATGTGCTATTCAAATGAGGAGACAGACCTGCCTGGAGGAGAGAGTGCACATAATTTCACTCACTTCTGCCAGTACCATTCAAAAACCAGAACAAAAAACAAACAATGATGGGCAATGATAAAGCTCATTTAAACATTTAGCATGTTATCCTGTGCAAAATTCAAAAGCCATAGCAGGGGATGTTAGATTAATATAAAATGAATACATAATTGAACACATCAAATAAAATAAATGCCTCCATTTTGCTTCCAACTGGTTCCAACTGTGCAGCAAAGAGCCACAAACTACCATATAAAATGAATAAATCAAAGAAGTTCCCATGGTATCTTCTTTCAAGGACAAATATCACTGAAAAGATATCATACTGTCTCTGAAGATGGGCCTGACTTGCTGTCCCTGCAATCTTCCAGTCCTCAGATTTGTGGTTACCAAACCTCCACCCACATTCTTAGTTTACTTCCAGGCTCCAGAACCAAGCCAGTCTCCAGATGGAAGAGAGAAAGAGTCCTTTGGATACATTCTTTAGGTGGCTGAGTAGCAATCAAGCAAGCCTGAGTGCTCTTCTTGCTCTGACCTCCAGTATTGGGCTCTTGCCTTGTTCCTTATGACCAAGCTCCTACCTTGCTCTGTAATTACAATGACTGTGATTCCTGAGGCATTATTTGGGTCCTTGCCTGCTACCAATGCTATATCTACTATGTCAACTGATTCAGATTGGTTAGATCAGGTTTCTTCCCACTGGAAGAAGAGGGGAGTGGAGGAGGGACATTTACAGTAGACAGACATAGTTAGTATGACTAAGGAATCTACCAGGGTAGCCCATATGCCAGTGGAATTCTCCAACTCCCATCTTTTTTAATCTGATTTACTTATGATTAGTGTATTAAAAGTACCTGAGGTCTGTTCTCCCTAGAGGGATGGACTTGTAAAAGGCTTAACTCCTTTCCCCACCTTTATATTAAGCCTAAGAGACTCTGATCATCCTTTCTCATTCTCCTCCTGCAGGGGTGAGGTGGGGAGCAACCTCTCCAAATTTCTTTATATTCTTATAGGACCCATTGCCTCAATTGTAAATCATCAGTATGACTTATTTCTATGAACTTGACCAAGACTTGGAATTGAAAGGTAGTAGTAAGGTGGAAGCATAAGTACCCTTGTATCCTTTTTGTATGAGTGAATGCTACTGGACTACCTCATCAAATGGTCACTTGCCTGGCAATTCTTAGGACATTTCAGGTGTTGTTTACCACTGAATTCTTCTCTCTCTCCCTCCTCACTTGTCCCCAGTACAAATGCTCAACCTACCTGGGTTTTTGTATTACTTTGTATTGCTGTTGAGAACTATCCCCACCCTGGTAGACCCATTGAGTCTCTGTGTCCCAGCTATCATCAGTAAATCTGTCCCATTTCCTCCCAACTCTATCTATGACAGTTTGTGACCTTGGAAGAAACTGGTCTCTATAGAGATTGACTATACAGGCTTAACCACTTGATCTAAATGGAATTGAGAGGTGAAAATTATTTAATGGGAATTTCAGAAGAATATTCTCCCCCTTCCCCTTACAATCATTAAAGATATTTTAGAGAAAATGTCACTCTTAGGAATTCTTGGACTGAGGACACAAGG
Source organism: Trichosurus vulpecula (assembly GCF_011100635.1). NCBI lineage: Eukaryota > Metazoa > Chordata > Mammalia > Diprotodontia > Phalangeridae > Trichosurus > Trichosurus vulpecula. The sequence continues at coordinate 310,271,795 of NC_050574.1, read as the reverse complement.
GGATCAGGGTCAGAATCATCAATGGAGTTGTGACTGAGGTGATAGAAAGGTTAAAGATAAAAGTCCACTAACGCTATCCAGTGTGATTCCCGGAAATAGAAAACTCCACTTCTGATTTCTAATCTCAATCAAGCTTTCCTCTGTCTCTCATCATTTTTCCCATATAAAAATAAAAGAATGGTTTATAAAAGTTCATTTTAACTTGCACTTTGAAGAGTCCAGCAGACAGAAGGAGAAGCTATTAGGCAGTATTGTCTCTAAAATTTGATCTGACCTTCCGGAGATAACATCTCTGTCCTTCAAGATAAGGTCATAATTACTATCTCTGCCTGTCACTCTCTGTCAGTTTGAGATACCATGTACACCCGGTTATCATATCTGGAAGAAAAAAAAAAACTCCTCAAAGGAGAAGCCAATTTACTGCTCTCAGAACATTCATGGCTTTCTAGCACGGTTTCCTTCAGGGAACAGTGTTTCACTGTTAATTCTCCCCCCTCTTTCTTAACTTCTGTGCAAAATTACAGGTATAATAATTGTTCTAATGTGCAACAAGGAATGTTTTAGGATTTAAATTATTAATGCACAGCCCCCATTACAATCAGTCTAGGGAGATAAATCATCTTGGAGAACTGACTTTCCTCTTCCAATCATGAGAAGGTGGCTTCCCATCTCTGTGGTGAAAGCATCTATGAATGTTTATCTTTGTTGTAGAATTAACCCTTAAGAAGATCAAAATGTCTTGCTTTTGTTAATCTATTTTTTAGTAAGTGACCTCCATCTCTCCCCAAAAGAAAGTTCAGAGATCCTGATCTCCAGGTAATTTCCAGGGAACAGAAAATGTTACAGTGAGGAAACCTTCCAATAAAGTTAGGCATATGTCATGTGCACCTAGTGGCCCTTGAATCATTGGAATTTTGACTAATTTTTGAGACAGAAAGGGGAAAACTAAAATCTGTAGCATCAGTGAAAAAATACCAAACTTAAATGTAAGTGGAGCAACCACCTTTCAAGTGTGATTTGACAAGTTCTGGGCAGTTTTCCCCTCCAAAAAATCTCCCCCACTTATTTCTATGAAATTCCACCAATGGACAGTCACTCCTTTGGATCTAGAAATGTCTGGGGTATCCAAATGTCATCTGTTCAACCACAAATACTCATGGAAAGTGAGTACCTTAAACCATTATTAGATATCTTTTGATGATTATGCTAGTTACTAGAAAGATGTATTAGACACATCTTGGAAATGGTGCCTGTAGGAATGAGGAAGAGGAGCTTGAAAGAGAAATGGAATCACCTACTTTAAAATTTTGCAAAGGGCCAAGCTACATATGGATATGGATTACTCAGTAAACTTCATTGTCTCTCTATTGTTCCAGGATAAAATAAAAACCCATCTCTTTGACTTTTTAAAGCCCTTTATAACTTAGCCTCAGCTTCTCATTCCAGCCTCATTATACATTACTCCTTTTTTCCCTTACTCCCAAACTCCCTCTTCTTTACACATAGAATTCCATGTCCCATCTTTACTCCTCTCTCTTGCCTGGTCCCCTATACCTAGATCGAACTACCTACTCATAGACACCCTTATCTCCTTCAAAATGCTGACTAAGTGCCATGTTCTACATGATGACTTTCCTAATGCTTCCAGTTAGCTATTAGGTATATTTAATGCCTTCCCTCATTAACTATTAATCTGTATACAGTATCTCCATTGATAGGACATGAAGTCATTAAGGACAAAATTTGTTTAATTTTTGTCTTTGTATCTCTAGCACTTAGCGTAGTGCCTGGCATAAGATAATCACTTAAATTGTAAGCCAGTGAAAGCCAGTTTGATTGGTTCAGCCCTAACCCCCAGGAGGCATGAATTCTAAGATTTAACTGAGACCTGGCTCCTCTGTCCCAGCTGCTTCTACTTTGTGGCATAGAGTTAAATTTAGTGGCTCTTTGCCTCATTCCATATTCCTTATTAGACAAATCAGAGAATACCCTCCTTTCAGTGGCCCATTTCTTGCCTCATTGGTGATGGGGCAGTTCCCTATTAGGGCCACACCAACTCCTGTCTAAAATCTCTATCTGTATCAGTTTGACCCACAAGGGGATTGTGGCCTTTGATTGCAATGTGCATTCCACCACACATCAAAGCTACTCCTGCATCACCCACCAGAATAGGGTCAATGGAAGCTTCACACCTGTACTTTTCCCCACTGATATCTTATTTTACCCCAACTTCCATCCCTGTGAAAATGTCACTCTTTTGGAACAACTCTGTCCCCTTTTATATGAAATAAATGATTATTGTGAATCATTACATTATAGCATATAATTGTCACTCATTCTTTATGCAAACACAGTCAAGTCTTAACCTTTCACAGCCTCAGTTTCCTCATAAATAAAACAGTGATATTAGAGCAGATGATCCCACCTTCCCCTTAATATTCCATTGTTCTCCCAGATCATTCCAACCAGAGTTGTTGCTCTGAAATCAGAGAATCTGAGATTAAATCGTACTTCTGAGAATTAATATGTGTGATGTTGGGAAAATCACTAAATCTCCCTGTTCACCCATCAGTAAAATGAGGCAGGTTGGACCAAATGGCCTCTGTGGGCCTTTCTTGACTTATAATCCTGTGATAGCACTCTCTGGATTTCAGAGACATGTATGATTTATATCACTCATTTGTTATTAATCATAGGCTACATCGTAGTTATTTACAGTTACCTGTTTAGCAAAAATTTTAAATTTCGTTAAGACTATTTCTTATACTTGAACATAGAAGGCAATTAATAAATATTAGTTGGAAGTAGGTTCAAAATTTATTTAAATAGTTTCACAAACTGTCTTTTTCATTTTTGTAGCATCAGAACTTGACAGTGTTTTGCATGGTCAGCTCCTAATATATATAAAATATTATATTAAATTGGACTCACCCAGAATCCCTTTTTTTCTACTTCCCATATACTTCCACCAAAATGTAGACTATAATATTGATTAGTGTGGTTTACTGGCAAAAGTCTAAAATGGGAGTCAAAATGAGAGTCAATTTAGTTTTATTTCTCAAACTATTAAAATGAGTCATCTTGGTTAAGTCACCACCCATTTGGGTTTTAGTTTTCTTATCAGTTAGATATGAATAACAACTGACTTGCCTATCCTCATAGGTTATTGTAGGGATTCAATGAGAAGACAGAAAGGAAAAGCATTTTGGAACATGTGACTATGTAGTGAGAAGAAGCATGTTGTAATGGTAAAAAGTTAGCCTTGGAAAGCCCTAGAAAGGCTTAGGTTCATGTGCTATCTCCTGTATTGACTGGCTGGATGACTTGATGTTCAATTGCAGATCAGAGGTTAATTTGCAGTAGTTGACAGGGTTTTCATACAAGGAATTTCCCATACTGAGGAAATTATAGTTCTCCCACTCTACCTGTGGCCCCAAGAAAATGATTTACAAATATAAGTTGTTGTGTATGACTTTTTAATCAATTATGTGTGTCAATGGAATTTAGGGACAGAGAGGTGATAGGAATGGGAGAGGTGAAGTGGTGTCAATGACAAGCTTATGATTTTCACAACTATGTCAAGGTCTAGTCTTTATAAATACCTGTGCAGTATACAGGTATGTGCTTGAAATCCTTCTGAATGACATTGAATTTCAGGAACCTCTAGGTAAGAAGAGTACTCTCTGATAGACATCCATAGAGCTGGATTTTATCATCAACTTGCCTGTTGAGGCTCCTTATCTCCTCAGACCATAGAATAGAACATTAATCTTGGAAGAGGCTTGAGCCTGGGATCTCCAATGATAGGCTAGAAAGTGTACTTGACAGGCTGATACTGGAGGACATGTTTGGAAAGGAGAAGACTTTGTCAGATTGACACAGTGATGCCCCAAGGTCTCAGATTGCTGACAGTGGGAGACAACATACAGTCTTTCTTAATGCCGCCTCTGTCAACCTCCCCCAGTAAATATCAATGATCTTCATGTAGAAGAGACTTCTCAAACATCTCTGATCTTCCAACTGCTTCAAATCCCATTGATTTAATTTCCTTCCTTCCAAGGTGTTCACTGATCCCATCTGAAATTTGTTCACTCCATACACCTGCTGTTTTTGTTGTTGTTATGATTGAAGGAGAGAGGAGGGCAAAACTGGTTGATGCTCTTGCCTGAAAGGTTGCTAATAATTCTTTCTGTAGTACTACAAGTCCAAATTCAGGCTACCTCAATGAAATGTTTTCATATAGCATAGATCTAGCAATTATAGAGCTGGAAGGGACCTTAGAGAAGTTTTAGTCTTACTTCCCTAACTAAAGTTTAAACTCTAGGAGAACTATTATATTTGCACATTGTAAAAAGCTAATAATTATTATTTGACTGAATTTAGGATGAAGGAGTTATTTAAATAATTTCATCAACTTTTTATTTTGCATTTTCAAATATATTATATCAAAAAATTTAAGTACACTTCAAAACCCCTTACAATACATGAAGCCTCTCCATTTCTCACCAGACTATATATTCCTTCGGACTTCTCCATCATGTCCTAAGAGCCCAGTGTCTCCTTGCCCCAAACTCCAAGCCTCCTTTCCCATCTTTACAGCTTAGAACTTAAGCTCCTCGAGGTAAGGTGCTATCTTTCTTTTTGCTTGTATTTATATTCCCAGTACTTAATATAGTACCTGGTAAATGGTATGGGTTTAATCCTTATTGACTGGCTGAATGACTACTTTTCCCTTCTATTACCTCATATAGGGGTTCTTTCTCATTTTGATTTGCTCATGTCTACATATGAAGGAACCCCCAGACATCCTGAATGATTTTGCCCCCTAGGCTTAGCTTTGTATTGTACATTTCTTCTTCTACTTATCTATATAGAAGAAGGGAACAGACTAAAGAGTTGAAAAACTAGGAAAGTCCAAGCCCCAAGATAGGTTCGTTAATTGTTGGTCAAATAACTATTACCTTATTTATTGTTTTGTCTCCAGAGATGCAAATTTGAAGGACTATATACAATACTTATCAAAAACTAAGGTGAGATCTCTCATCCAGGACCTTAAGTAACTCAGTAGAAAGAGGAGTACAAAGCTTTTTGTCTGTTCTAGTGTAAGAGTTGGGTTTAATAAATTTTTTTTCTAAAAGAACTTTTATAAGCTTATACATACAAGCTTCAAGTTAAGAGAACAAAGCATAGCACCTAACCAAGAATTTTTGGGGAGTCATAAGCTGGTGACTGTAGAACCAAGGACCACCTGCAGGGACTATATCTGATAGTTTGCTAGAGCCAAAATCCTGCCCAGTGGAAAACTGTTTTGTATATGCCATTTCATTAAACACCTTTGCTTTGAAATAATTTTGTCCCTTGGCTGACTATTAAAAGTAAAAACATTGGTGGGGGATCAAGAGTGCTTTAGAGGTGTAGAAAGATATTTTTTTCTTGAACCTGGAGAAGTCAGTCTGCTGGAAAATCCACTTTGTAAATTGGGGTGTTGGCATGCACTGTATTCAAGAAGCTCATATTCTATTGGGCAATAGAACATGTCTATAGATAGCTATTAAACATTACTAATGAGTATAAGATCTGGGACTAGAGCTCTGACTTAATTTCTAGTCTAGTGTTCTTCTTATTCCTAGTTAAAGAATCATGATAATGGTGTTCATAGGATTAATGTAGCATAAATTCAGAAATGGAAGGGAACTTAAAAGTTACCTGTTTGAACTCTGTCACTTTACAGATGAGGAAACTGAGGCCCAGAGAAGTAAAGTGATTTGCCTAAGGTCACACAAGTAGCACGTCAGAGATGGATGTGAATCTATGCTTTTTTGACTCCAAGTCCTACCCTCTTCACACTCTACCACTCTATTGTCCATCACTCCCATCTTTTCTCCCTACTTATCTAAATCCTACTAATCCTTGGAGGCTCAGTTCAAAGCTTTCTTTCTCTGTGAAATCTTCCTACAAACTAAGCCAAGCAGTTATTTCTTCCCTCGTCTCCATACCAAGACAAAAAGACAAAGTCTTTTTTTTTGGAGGGGGGGAGGGCAGAAAGTGTGTATTTGTGACTTCATTGGTCAAGGAAATTCAAGATACAGGAAACTACCTCTAACCACTCCATATGCCATTTATAACCTTAGAGAGTTGTTGGGGGGTACTGATATGTTCTTTCCTGCCCTTGGTAACATGATCAACATAGGTCAGAGGCTAAACCCAAATCTTCTTGACTCTAAGGCTAAATAGTATGCTTCATTGTCATATGTCATTGAATTTATAGTTGGAAGGACTTTATAGATTCCAATACCTGATCTTCCAAATTAATACACTGAAACTAAGAAAAGAAATTGATTTTTTAAAGGTTATATGCATAGCAAGTAGCAGAATCAAAATTTCCTAATGATATTTTATTAAATATTTACTTTTTCAAATAACATAAAAGCAATTTTTTGCACTCATTTGTTAACATTTTGAGTTCCAAATTCTCTCCCTCCTTCCTCTCACCACTCATTAAGAAGGCAAGCAACTTGATATGTTATACATGTGCAGTCATGTAAAACATATTTCCATATTAGTCATGTTGTGAAAGAAGACAAACAAAAAAACAGAAGAAAAATAAAGAAAGTTTAGGGGCAGCTACATGGGTCAATGGATACAGCACTGGCTCTGGAGTGAAGAGAATGAGTTCAATTATGGCCTCTGACACTTACTAGCTGTGTGACCCTGGGCAAGTCACTTAACCCCAATTGCCTCACACAAAAACAAGACAAAGCAAAACTATATTAAAGGAAAGTTTTTAAAAGTATGCTTTGATCTTCATTCAGATTCTGTAAGTTCTTATTCTGGAGGTGGATAGCATTTTTAATTTCAAATACTTCAAGGTTGTCTTACATCATTGTACTACTGAGAATAGCTAAGTCATTTCCACCTGATAACTGTATGGTATTGCTGTTACTATGTACACTGTTCTCCTTTTTTGTCATGTTACTCAATCTGATAAGTATGAGGTGGCACCTAAGATTTGTTTTAACTTTCATTTCTCTAGTCAATAGTGATTTAGAGCATTTATTCATATAACTATAGATAGCTTTGGTTTCCTTGTCTGAAAACTACCTGTTCATATTTGCCATTTATCAAATGAGGAATGACTTCTATGTTATAAATGTGTCTCAATTCTCTATATATTTGAGAAATGAAGCCTTTATCAGATAAATGTGCTGTAAAAATCCCCCCACCCCCCAGTTTTCTGTTTTCCCTCTAATCTTGGCTGCATTAATTTTGCTTATGCAGAATCTTTTTAATTTAATGTAATCAAAATCAATCACGCTACATCCCGTAATAATCTATATCTCTTGTTTTGGTCATAAATTCTTCCCTTATCTATAGACCTGACAGTTAAGACATTCCATACTCCCCTAATTTCCTTATGGTAGCAAACTTTGTGTCTAAAACATGTAATCCTCTCTATTCTATGATTCTGTTTTATGGATGAGTTCATCCCATTCACATTCACAGTTATAATTACTGTGTACTTCCCTCCCTCCCACTTTACTGTATTTATCTTTTTTTTTTCCTTTCTCTATCCTTTCACTTTGTCTGTCCTCAAAAGTGTTTTGATTCTGACTACCACCTCTACCAACCTTCCCTTATTTCTATTAGCACTCCCCTCCTCTTTTATTCTCTTTTCTCCTTCTTCCCTGTAAGGTAAGATAAATTTCTATACCTAACTGTCTCTCTCTTTGAGCCAATTCTAATGAAAGTAAGGTTAAAGCATAGCCTCCCACCACCCACCTTTCCCTTTACTGTAAAAAGCTTTTTCATGCCTCTTTTATGTGAGATAATTTACCTGATTCCTTCCTCTGCCTCCCAGTACAGCCTTCTTTCTCACTCCTTAATTTAATTTAATTTAACTTTTTTGAATATCATCCTATTGTAGTCAACTCACACCTGTGCCCTCTGTCTATGTATGCTCCTTCTAACTGTGCTAATAATGATAAAGTTCTCATGAGTTACAAATATCATCTTCCCATATAGGAATGTAAACAGTTTGAACATGTTCTGTTTACCTTTTTATGCTTCTCTTGAGTCTTACATTTGTGAATGAAATTTTTCCATTCAGCTCTAGTTTTTTCATCAAGAATACTTAAATGTCCCCTATTTCATTAAATATCCATTTTTTTTCTTCCTGAAGAATTATACTCAGTTTTGCTGTGTAGGTGATTCTTGGTTATAATCCTAGCTCCTTAGCCCTCTGGAATATCATATTCCAAGCCCTCAAATCCTTTAGTTAGAAATTGCTGTATCATGTTATCCTGACTGTGGTTCCATGATATTTGAATTATTTCTTTCTGGCTGCACGCAATATTCTCTCCCTTACCTGAACACTCTAGAATTTGGCTATAATATTTCTAGGAATTTTCATTTTAGGATTTCCTTTAGGAGGTGAATGGTAGATTCTTTAAATTTCTATTTTACCATCTATTTCTAAAATATCTGGGTGGATTTCCTTGAAATTTCTTGAAAGATGTCTAAGCTCTTGTTTCAAACATGACTTTCAGGTAGTCCAATAGTTTTTAAATGATCTCTCCTAGATCTGTTTTCTAGGTCAATTGTTTTCCCAATGAGAGCTTGGATTTTATTTTATTGTTTTTTGATGTCTCATAAACTCATTAGCTTCCACTTGCCCAATTCTATTTTTAAGGGATTATTTTCTTCACTTTTTTACATCTTGTATCCATTTGGCCAATTTTCCTTTTTAAGGAATTCTTCCCTTCGTTGGATTTTTGTGCCTCTTTTACCTATTCTGGCCTATTGCCCTATTCTGTTTTTATTTTCTTCAATATTTTTTGTGCCTCCTTTACCAAGCTGTTGATGCTTTTTTTTTTTCTCATGATTTTCTTGCCTCACTCTCATTTCTTTTCTTGATTTTTCCTCTACCTCTCTTATTTTATTTTTAAAATCCTTTTTGATTTCTCCAGGAATTCTTTTTCTTTTTTTTATTGGGGGGTGGGGTGGGGTGGTGAGATCATTTCACTTTTTTTTCTTTTTAAGGCTTTGCATGTAGCTGTTTTGATATTTTTGTCTTCTTCTGAGTTTGTGTTTTGTCCTTCCCTGTCAGTATAGTAATTTTCAATGATCAGGTTCTTTTTTGTTTCTTTTCTTTGTCATTTTTATAGTATTTTTTAACTTTTAATTTTATGTTAAAGGTGGGTTCTGCTCCTGGGGAAGAGAGGGCACTGTGTCAACTTTCAGGTCTTTCAGGTTACTGTTTTCAGATCTAGTTTTGGGAGTCTGTAAGTTTTCAGTTCTTATAAGATGAGCTAAGGAGCAGTATGGTCACTGTTCTCCTGGCCTTTGGTCTGGTATGTGAGTGACCACAAGTGTTCTTTTCCATCCTGGAATTGTACCCAGGGTCCTTGATCCTGCTAGTGCTCTTCCTCACTCTGAGACTGTGACCTGGAACCACAAATGGGCAATGTAACAGAATCCTACTTGCAGTGCCAGCAAATGTTCCCTTGTAATCTCCTTCTCACCAGTTGTTCAACCCCCTTATTTTCTGTAAGCTGAGAGTTCTGGACTAGTTGCTGCCCCCATTTCTGTCACTTCCAATGCCTGCTACTGGCTTGCTGGGGCATGACTTGTGCTTTCATAGCTCATGCTGGACTGTGCTCCCCTCTCACTGCAAGGAGATAAATCTTTCCTGCTAACATTCTAAGTTGCCTTAGGCTTGAAAATTGTTTCGCCACGTTCTTTTCTTGGTTCTGTAGCTTCAGAATTTGTTTTGAGGTACTATTTTAATGTTCCTTTGAATGGAATTTGAAAAAACTCCATTGAGTCCCTTCCTTTACTCTGCCATCTTGATTCCCTCCCCAACAATATTTTAAAACAATTATTACATACAATTTAGCTCTTCATCACATTCTGCCTTTTCTTGGTTCCCAAGGATCACAGATATAGAGCTGAAAGATCATAGGATCATAGACCATAGATCCAAAGGACCTTAGAGGCCATTCAGTCTAATTCCTTCATTTTACAGAGAGGGAAGCAAATTATATGAATTGTCCATGGTCACATAGGCAGGAAGAGAGTGAATGTAAAATCCATATTTTCTTACTGCAGAGCCAATATTCTAACCACTGTACTGTGGTGCCTACATACATATATATGTCCTTAAAAAAACAGGACTCTATCTTTGTACTCCTGGTTTCCTCATAAAGCTGCCATCACAGTGTTCTACTCACAATATGGTAGGCATTCAATGAAGACCTGCTGCACCAACTTAGATTGAATTTAATTGCTCACAGTGAGTAACCAAAAAAAGCAATTCAAATACAGGGCCGCTAGGTGGCACAGTGGATAGGGTGGTGGGTCTGGAGACAGGAAGATTCATCTTTCTGAATTCAGATTTGGCCTCAGACACTTAGTAGCTGTATGACTCCAGGCAAGTAACTTAACCCTGTTTACCTCAGTTCCTTATCTTTAAAATGAGCTGGAGAAGGATATAGCAAAGCACTCCAGGATGTTTGCCAAGAAAACCCCAAATGGGATCATGGAGAGTTGAACATGACTGAAAATGATTGAACATCAACAATTCAAATACAATCCAGAGACACAGCAGGGATTGGGAGGCTGAATGCTGAATGTTAGAGGGATAGAATAAAACAGAATAGAGAGACAACCAAAGGAGAAACAGAGAAGAGACTCGGCAAATAAAGTGTGTATTTGTGTATGCGTGTATGTGTGTCTGTGTGTGTGCGTGTGTGTGTGTATGACAGAGAAAAAGAGAGAGAGAGAGAGAGAGAGAGAGAGACAGAGAGAGAGAGAGAGAGAGAGAGAGAGAGAGAGAGAGAGAGAGAGAAAATAGATTTTCCAAGTTCCATGGCTTAGCTACAGTTAGCTTTGCTGGTTGGTATGGTATCATTGTCAATGAATGGGGATAAGCTGTTCACTTGTAGGAATTAAAGATTTCAAGCTAAATGGGACATTAGAGAACATATTTGAAGGTACTCTAAGTATCACCAAGGCCATTAGCAGCCATAACAGCTCTCTCTCTCTCTCTCTCTCTCTCTCTCTCTCTCTCTCTCTCTCTCTCTCTCCCTGTCTCTCTCTCTCTCTCTCAGCATTTCCTGTGACATAACTTCTCACAGGAAGCTCCTCCCACCATGCATGACTTCCTGTGATATAAACAGGTAACATGACCTATTAATGGGTGGGAAAGATATTCAAATCTAAATTGCTACTACAATGCTGTTCAAAGTCACATAGGTAGTACTGAGCAGCACCAGGAATTGAACCCAGATCTTAAAGTGCAACATTCTTTCTAGGGTACCAGGCCATCTCCCTACACCATGAAGTTATTTTAAAAATACTTTGGAGACTTTTTAATTAGTTTCCTTTGTAACCTGATGTATTGTGTTTTATTCATTTAAAATATTAATTTGAGATGTCTCAAAAGAATCTTAAGAAGCCCTGAGGTACTGTTTTTCCCATCACCCCAAGTATTCAAATCAAACTTTTTTGGGAGATGTTATACAAGAAAATTCTGTTTAGATATGTTTTGGATTAAATAATTCTGAGGTCCCTCCAATTAAGAGATTTTTCAATTGTTATTTTGAGAGATGTGAAATTCCCTAGTTTCTTAATTGGAAATAAGAATTTTGTTAAGAGAGCACTTTACAGAATTTCAAAATTGGAATTGATCAGAGAAACTATCTAGTCCAATGAACACCTGTGCAAGATTCCATTTTATAACATAACCAAAAAAATGGCCATTTAACATTTGCCCAAAATTTTCCTTAAATCAAATCTCAGTTGGCCTCTCAGTAACTCCTGCCCTTTGCACCTAGTTATGACTTCTGGGGCAAAGCAGGAAAAGTCTAATCTCTCTTTCCTTTGGCAACTCTTCAAATATTTGAAGACAGAGATGACACCCCACAGTCTCCTCTTCTGCAGGCTAAACATTTCCAATTCCTTAACTACTGTTCAAATGGCATGATCTTGAGACCTTGAGGTCAACATCCCCTGGATGCTTTCCACTTTATGAATTTCTTTCCAAAACTGTGTTATCCAGAGCTGACTACAATACTCCAAATGTGATCTGAACAGAGCAGAGGACAGAGGGTGCTGTTCTAATTCTTAGTCCTTGACACTATGCTTATTTTAATTATATCTAAGGTTATATTAGAAATGTTTTATTGATATATAATGCCATTAATACATATTAAACTTTTACATCAATCCCTAATGCTTTTTTTCTTTTAGTTTTCCCATATCTCTTCCCATGACCTATTCTGTAGCTTTGCCTCCTCTATTTTATGCTTGTGAAGTTGAATTTTGCAATGCAACTGTAGAAATTTATATTTTAATTTACACTTCACCTAATTAGATTGATAATAACGAGAATGAGTATGGTAATAATGATTATCTTATTAGATTGAGCTCAGTGTTCTAGCCTGTCAAGATATTTCTAGATCCTGATTCTGTGATCCAATGTGTTAGATATCTCTCTGAAATTTATATGATCTGCAAATTTGGTAAGCAAGTTTTATCCAAGCAAGTAGTTTTCCATGTCACTGATAATGGAAAAAATGTTCAATAGCCCAGGAATGAGTGTAGCTGCCTGTAGCATTCCACGGCAGCCTTCCTTCTAAGTTGACACTGAACCTTTAATAAATATTCTGAGTCTAGCCATTCAGCAGTCTCTGAATCAAAATACTTATATTATCTTCCATTTTGCATCTATTTGTTCCCCAAATAGCCTGAGAGACTGCCCAATGCTTGGCTAAAATCTAGGAAAACTATAAATCTAGTCTTGTTTCCATCAGCACAGTTCAAATAATGCCATCTACAGGAAGTCTTTCCTTCCATCCATCCATCCATCCATCCACACATCCACACACCACACACACCACACACACCACATACACACACACACACACAAACACACACGTACATTAATGTATGTATATCTCAGTGATTGTGTTTTCCTTTTGCTTTCCCAAGTACTTGACATTGTGTCCAGCACATAGTAATCGCTTGATTAAATGTTTGTTGATTGACCACTACATCATTCCCATGTTCTATAAGGCTAGATATCCTGGTAAAAAAAAGCAAATGAAGTTACTTCTGATAGAGCTGTGATTGCTCATATTGATCATTTCTCTTTAAATCTATTTGCATAAGACTCCTTGTTAGTGGAGAATGATTATTCAGTGCTGTGTGCCTGTGTGAAGGGCAGCATTAGTGACAGCTTAAGAGAGAGAGAAAAGATCCTCTTTCTTCTGGTTTCTAAATGCAAGAGAGAACAATTGGAGTTCCAGGTTCTCTTTAGGGAGAAGTCCCTGAAGTGAAAGAAATACTTCAGGAAGAAGCCAACATTTAGAGAATCTTGTTTCTCTATCACGTTTCTATTCCCACCTTACCACTCTAATGTCTGGGGAATTTCTCAATGGACAATACTGGGGACTCCCACTCTTGTTATTGAGCTGAGAGAGAGAGATAAGTGGGGAAACTCATTTAAAAAGCTCATCAGAGCTGTCCGTGTTGTCTGTTAAATTCTAATATGCATAACATCTTTGATTTCTGTTGGCTGTTCATTTGGACAAATGTCCTTATTTGCTATTCCCTGTGTATAATGGTCTTTGTGCGATTGTCATCTGTTGGGAAGGGAATGAAGCATTTGGATATACGGCTTGGGGCACTCTTTTCCATATTAAGGGACAGTGATCAGGAGATGGCTTATGTCTAAAAAATTATTTCCTTTAGAGTAACAATATTAAGTGGGGGCAAGAAGTGGATAGGTATGATTCTAACCTAGTACTCCCCTTTCTGAGGAGAACAGATTGACTAGCTTTATGGCCTCAATCTTTTGCTTCCTGCCTGGATGGAATAAAAGTTTCCCTTAGAGAAGGGTTGGGTGAGGAGATTTTAAAGATATTCTATTCACCCTTTCCTGAAAGCCACATCTAGACAAATGTGGACATATAACCTACACGAGCAACACACACACACACACACACACACACACACAAACACACACTTTTTTTTCTTAATGTTCATTAACTATCTCTTTAATTACAGATCCTAGAATTTTGCCATTATTTGAAGTTGAGTTCCCAAGTGTATAGGCTACAGACTACTTTCTCCCTTTTTCCTGAAAATTGCAACACTTTTCCTTTCCTAGTCTCCTTCCATTCTTGACAATCTTTTAAAAATCACTGAAAGAGGCTCAGTTATCATATCCAGCAGTTCTTTTATACCTCAGTACACAATTAATTTAATTTAATTTCAATTCAATTTAACCATTTGTTAAACATTTACTATGAATTGGGCATTGTGCCAAGTACTGAGGACACAGAAGAAGAAAAAGAAGACAAAAGTCTCTGCCCTCAATGAGCTTATGTTCTAGAAGTTTGTCTGTGACTGGTGGCTTGCCCTTATCAATGAAGCTAGTTGCTCTTTTTCCCTCCTTTAACTTTTTTTTGAGGGGGCTAGGCTTCAGCTTCCTATTAATTCTTTTTGTTCTTTCTTTTCCAGTTAAAAGATTATCTGGTTTTTGTTTCCATGTTTCAGAAACTTGCTGAGAAGGGATGGGATTAGATATTAGGGGATTAGAAGAAAGTACTAAGAACAGCTTCTTTGTTGTTCCCAGAAAGTTAAAATCCCATATTACTAGGGATCTTGCAGCTTCACTCTTCTTTTAGTAGCATCATTCATCTACTATATCTTCTCTTTTCTTTAGTTTTCTTTTTAAATTTTTTTTAATTTTCTCTTCGCACTTCTTTTCTTTCCTTCTCTTCTTCTCCTTTCCTATTCCCCCTCTCTGAGAATCTGGGTCACCCTGAATTCATACTGGGTCCACACAAATTATACTGTGACCAGCAATACATTTTATTTTGGAATGGAGCAGATATAGCAATGACACTAGGATGGAATGAATGAGCTCTGACTTTCAATTGATGTTGATTGTGCCAGTAGAGATATTGGATTAGAGTGTCAGTTCATGTTCCTTTCAAAATGTGCCCTCAGAATCTGCTGTGCACCTAATCTTCAATTTCTGGTATGCAAGGAAATTCATAGTAGAGAGGGGTAAAGAAACAGACTTTAGACTCAGAAGAAAAAAATTAAATCAATGCTTAAGAAAGGTACTTATGATTCTCTTTTCTTCTTTTTCTGAATAGGTGTAGACTATCCTCAGAGCACCACTTAGACTTTTTTGTTTACTCTTAGCTGTCCGAAATCTTAGGGTGCAAGTAGTGAGGGACAAGGGAATGGGGAGGTAAACTTTGTGGTAGCCTACTAGTCTGACTTACAGGTACTAAGAAAGGGCTTCTCTCGGTCCTTTCCCCCACTGAATGGATGTCATCTGGGATTATTTTAATAGTAGACATAGTCATTGGATTTCTGGCTGTTGCCTAGTGAGCTTTGTGATAGATCAGGGATTCTTAATGTGTGTGTGTGTGCGTGCGTGCGTGTGTGTGTGTGTGTGTGTGTGTGTGTGTGTGTGTGGTGTGTGTGTGTGGCAGACCCCTTTGGCAATCTCATGAAGCCCGTGGACCCTTTCTCAAAATAAGTTTATTCATACATAAAATAAAGTGCACAAGATTACAAAAGAAACAAATTTTACTGAAATCTATTTTTGAAAATTTACATACAATATTACTGTACAACATGGCAAAATTCCTATACAACCTCTGGACTATAGTCTTCAGACTCTAGAAATGCTAAATAGATTTTGTCCCATAGATTTTGACCCTCACCAACAAAAGCCCCACTTACACTTATGATGCTGGATTTATGTTTACATTGAACTGTACATAACTGATATCAGGTCCCTTGGAGCATCTTTGCCTAGAGCAGAAGAAAGGAGTAAATAGATAATTATTGCTACCTCTTAGGGAAAGGTTAGGAAATGAGGACATTGGGGCTCTGGAGTTTATTGTCATTGACAGAGCCATAAGCAGGGTAGGGCAGCTAAAGTACATACATACAATCAATATACTTCCTTTCCATAATAGTTTAGAGGCTTTTCCCATACCTTGTTGGCTTCTACTGGCTTGTGTTTTATATGTATAACCCACACTACTCATTGCATGACCTTCACTGCATTGAAGGCTAGGTATGTTAGATTTTCACTCCTCCCTTAGAGGTTCTCTGATACCCTTATGTGGATTGGGGGAAATTTAGGCTCTTTGCTTTTGACTCCAGATCTCACCAAAGGTATTCTTTCAATTGAATGGGGGTGCCCTAACCTTAGATCTATTTAGCCACCAACACTTGGATTAGCAAATATATAAATTTGCCCTCTTAACTCTTGGGAGGCATAATCCTCCTCCCTTACCTCTACCACCTCAATCTCTGAGAATGCAGAAGGTATTATGTTCATAGTTTAGCTCAGTTCCTATAGTGTACCATTCCATTTCCAATTCCAAAGCCCCTCTTAGGATTGAATCCTGGGGATCCTGGCTTCTCAGGACTTCCATGAGTAGGTAGCTGATTGTACTGCCTTGCCTGCAATCCTAACACCAAGGCTGCCATGGCCTAAGCTCCTGGGACCCAAGAGGATCTCCTCTGGCACTTGAAACTTAGGAGGACAAACAATGCAGAAAAGAGACAAACACCCTTAGGCTTGTTTCTTGGAGTTGGGGTAAAGGAAAGTAGGGAAGGAGCCCTCTCATGGGTTCAGTTCATGGCATGCAAACTGGGCTCAGCAGAAGATGGTATAAGAAAAGAACAGGACTGAAAAGCAAATATTTCAGTATTGCCACTTTTAAAGATGCAGGCAGCCAATCAAAGGAGGCTAACCTTACTCAAATGGTAGAGGATGTAGTGGGTTCCAAGTTGGGCAAACTGGGCATGCTCAAAAGACCCCTCAAGGGCATCTCCTGTTAGAATTGGGCATTCCCAGAAAAACCCAGGTTACATATGTTATATAGCATCATCCTGCTTCCACCCTGCCCCTCACCCAAGCCATCACTCCCATTGCCATGGCACCTCTTCCCCAATGCCATCTTTCTCTTCCAAAACCACATAAAGCAGCAAACTCTTCTCTGGAGGAATGACCAACGCATACTCCCATCTAAGTGCACTGTTATATAGTCAGGCTGTCCTTTGCACTGCCATCAATCTTCCTGCCTACACCAACCATTCCCTCCATCCCTGCCACTAAACCATCTTGCACTAACTCCCCAAAATCCCAACCTTTTTGCCCCACATAAAACAATTTCTAGCTATGTCTCTGTTAGGGAAATATTGAGGTTAGGGCTGGAGTAGGAATTACTTCTATTCTTTTTCTTTTCCCACTTTTTTTGTTTTTGGTTTTGGTTTTTTTTTTTTGGGAGGGTAGGGCAATTGGGATTAAGTGATTTGCCCAAGGTCACACAGCTAGTACTTGTATCAAATGTCTAAGCCTTGAAATCAGGTCCTCCTGACTCCAGGGCCAGTGCTCTACTAACTGTGCCACCTAGTTGCCCCTCTTTTCCCACTTTTAACCTCTGTTTAGATAGAATTCCTATTTAAGTTCCAATTTCCTTTTCAATGACTCTCTCTGGATTAAAAGAAAAAATAACAGGGAATAAGGTCAGAAATGATATTCAGATAGTTACGCTAAAATATAGAGAACGTGTAATAAACGAAATGGAACTGATATTTTAATATGGGGAGTTGAGTGACTTTCACAGACACTTAAATGAATACATTTGTTGATTAATTGATGGAATTTATCACTGAAACCTTTAGGAGGAAGTATGCTAGAAAGCACTTAGGTGAGACTAGAAGGAGAAAATAGGAAAAATATCAGCATTTTTTTTCATGGTCTGCAAGCTCAATGTGAGCAAATAGCATAATGTGGTGGTGAAAAAAGTTGATATAATCTCAAACCACACTAATAGAAATATGGCATGCAGAACAAAGGAGAGGATAGTTTTACCGCACTGTGCCCAAGTCAGACCATATTTGAACTGCTGAGTTTCCTTGTAGATGCTCCATTTTAAGAAGAATATTTACAAGCTGTAGCATATCCAAAAAAGAGCATGGCCAAGGTGGCGAGGAGATTCAAAAGCACATCATACAAAGAATGGTTGAAGGAACTGGAAATGTCTAACCTGAACAGAAGACTTGGAGGCTCATGACTTCAGTCTTCAAATATTTGAATGGTTTTTTAGGGAAAAGGGAATAGATTTATTAGAGAGAAGAACTAGGACCAATCAATAAATTGAAGTTGTAGAAAGGTAGATTTGGGGCCAAAATAAGGGAAAACAACCTTCTAACAATTCAAAATATCCCCAAATGGCATAAGGTGTTTGGGGAGATATTTTATCTCCTGACTTTAATAGCACTTTCAATACAATTTAGAAGACAATTTGTCAGATATATCTAAATAAAATGTGGTATCAAGGATGGAACATAGTACTTCAGAATCATGCTTTGGACTGTATGACATTTCCTTCTACCCCGGAATTCAAAGATTCTTTGAACTATATACTTGTGAAAAGAAAATATATGTCTCAATTACATAATTATTAGAAACACTATGGTAGAGTAGAAAGATAGTTGGAACATCTGAGTCGCAGTTAGTCCTCTGCCATTTACTAGTACATGTCTTTGGGCAAATCATTTAACCTTCCAGGGCCTCAGTATCCCAGTTTCTCAAATAAAGATAGATCAGAAAATATTTTTTTATTCCTAAAAAATCTTAGTTTTATAAGTCTATCAATATATGCGTGGAACCAGATGCCTCTCTAATGATAAATTCATCACTTCTTTTTTTTTTAAATTTATTTATTTATTTTTAGTTTACCACACACGGTTCTACATAGTTTTGAGTTCCAGATTTTCTCCCGTCCCCCCTCCCTCCCCAAGACGGCCTGGAATCTCATATAACTACCATGTATAACTTCACATTGAGTTGATTTACACACTAGTCAAGTTGTGGAGAAGAATTATGACCAATGGAATGACTCATGAGAAAGAAGAAACAGAACCAAAAAAAAACAAACCCAAAAACAAAAGAGAAGAAAAAAAGGAAGCATGTAGTGCGCCTCAATCTGTATTCAAACTTCATAGTTCTTTCTGTGGATGAAGATAGCATTCTCCATCGTGAGTCCACTGGAGTTGTCCTTGCACCTTAGGTTGCTGAGAAGAGCGAAGTACGTCAGGGTTGGTCCTCACGGAATCCATATATTTGTGGTTGTGTACAAGGTTCTCCTGGCTCTACTCCGCTCACTCAGCATTATGTCGTGTAGGTTTTTCCAGGTTGTTACAAAGTCTGCATCATCCCCATTTCTTATGGCACAATAGTATTCCATCACCTTCATATACCACAGCTTGTTCAGCCATTCCCCAATTGATGGGCATCCCTTTGATTTCCAATTCTTGGCTACCACAAAGAGAGCCGCTATAAATATTTTTGTACATATGGGTCCCTTTTCCTCTTGTCTGATTTATTTGGGATACAACCCCAGAAGTGGTATTGCTGGGTCAAAGGGTATGAACATTTCTATAGCCCTTTGGGCATAGTTCCAAACTGCTCTACAAAATGGCTGGATCAGCTCACAACTCCACCAGCAATGCAACAATGTTCCAATTTCCCCACATCCTTTCCAGCATTTATCATTTTCCTGTTTTGTTATTTTAGCCAATCTGACAGGAGAGATGTGGTATCTAAGAGTTGTTTTGATTTGCATTTCTCTAATCAGTAGTGATCCAGAACATTTTTTCATATGCCTATAGATAGCTTTAATTTCTTCCTCTGAAAACTGCCTGTTCATATCCTTTGACCATTTCTCAATTGGGGAATGGCTTGTATTCCTATATATTTGGCTCACTTCCCTGTATATTTTAGATATGAGGCCTTTATCAGAGATACTAGTTGCAAAGATTTTCTCCCAATTTTTTGCTTCCCTCCTAATCTTTGTTGTATTGGCTGTTTTTGTACAAAAACATTTCAATTTGACATAATCAAAATTATCCATTTTGCATTTTGTAATGCTCTCTATCTCTTGTACTTTTCCATAAATCTGATAAGTAAACTATTCCTTGCTTTCCCAAATTACTTAGAGTATCAGCTTTTACTCCTAAATCATGAACCCATTTTGACTTTATTTTGGTATATGGTGTAAGATAGTGGTCTATGCCCAGTTTTTGCCCTACCATTTTCCAATTTTCCCAACAGTTTTTGTGAAATAGTGAATTATTAGCCCAGAAGCTGGCCTCTTTGGGTTTATCAAAGAGTAGATTGCTAAACTCGTTGATTTTTCCTTCTTGTGTACCTATCCTATTCCACTGATCCACACCCCTGTTTCTTAACCAGTACCAGGCAGTTTTGATGACTGCTGCTCTGTAGTACAGTTTAATATCTGGTATGGCTAAGCCACCTTCTCTAGTATGTATTTTCATTAATACCCTAGATATTCTAGACCTCTTGTTTTTCCAGATGAGTTTTGTTATTATTTTGTCCAGCTCAGTAAAATAATTTTTTGGTAGTTCGATTGGTATGGCACTGAATAGATAGATTAATTTAGGTAAAATTGTCATTTTTATTATATTAGCTCAGCCTACCCATGAGCAACTGATATTTTTCCATTTATTTAGATCTGATTTTATTCGCGTGAAAAGTGTGTCATAGTTATGTTCATATAGGCCCTGGGTTTGTCTTGGCAAATAGACTCCCAAATATTTTATAGTGCCTACAGTAACTCTGAATGGAATTTTTCTTTCTATCTCTTGCTGTTGGGCTTTGTCAGTTATGTATAGGAATGCTGAGGATTTATGTGGGTTTATTTTATATCCTGCAACTTTGCTAAAGTTGTTTATTATTTCAAGTAGTTTTTTACTTAATTCTCTAGGATTCTCTAAATAAATCATCATAGCATCTGCAAAAAGTGATAATTTAGTTTCTTCTTTTCCTATTCTAATTCCTTCAATTTCTTTTTCTTCTCTTATTGCTACAGCTAATGTTTCTAGAACCAAATTGAATAATATGGGTGAAAATGGACACCCTTGTTTCACCCCTGATCTTATTGGGAATGCATCTAGTTTATCCCCATTACAAATAATGCTTGTCGATAGTTTTAGGTAGATGCTATTTATAATTTTAAGGAAGGTTCCACTTATTCCTATGCTTTTTAGTGTTTTTAATAGGAATGGGTGTTGTACTTTTTCAAAGGATTTTTCTGCATCTATTGAGATGATCACATGGTTTCTGCTAGTTTTGTTGTTGATATGGTCAATTATGCTAATAGTTTTCCTAATATTGAACCAGCCTTGCATTCCTGGAATAAATCCTACCTGGTCATAGTGTATTATTCTCGTGATGAGTTGCTGCAATCTTTTTGCTAATATTTTATTTAAAATTTTTGCATCAATATTCATTAAATAAATTGGTCTATAATTTTCTTTCTCTGTTTTGACTCTACCTGGTTTGGGTATTAGTACCATATTTGTGTCATAAAAAGAATTTGGTAGGACTCCTTCTTCACCTATTTTCCCAAATAGTCTACAAAGTATTGGAATTAGTTGTTCTTTAAATGTTTGATAGAATTCACATGTAAAACCATCTGGCCCTGGAGATTTTTTCCTAGGGAATTCATTGATGGCATGCTCAATTTCTTTTTCTGATATGGGGTTATTAAGAAATTTCACTTCCTTCTCTGTTAGCCTGGGCAGTTTATGTTTTTGTAGATATTCATCCATATCTCTAAGGTTGTCAAATTTATGGACATACAGTTGGGCAAAATAATTCCTAATTATTGTTTTGATTTCCTCTTCATTAGAGGTGACCTCACCCTTTTCATTTTTCATACTGGTAATTTGATTTTCTTCTTTCTTTTTTTAAATCAAATTGGCCAAAGGTTTATCAATTTTATTGGTTTTTTCATAAAACCAGCTCTTTGTTTTATTTATTAATTCAAAAGTTTTCTTGGTTTCAGTTTTATTCATCTCTCCTTTGATTTTCATTATTTCTAATTTGGTATTTAATTGGGGGTTTTCAATTTGCTCTTTTTCTAGCTTTTTCAGCTGTATGCCCAGATCATTGATCTCCTTTTTCCCTATTTTATTCATGTAGGCATTTAGGGATATAAAACTTCCCCTAAGAACTGCTTTTGCTGCATCCCATAAGTTTTGGTATGATGTTTCATTATTTTCATTCTCTTGAATGAAGTTATTAATTGTTTCTCTTATTTGCTCTTTGGCCCACTCATTCTTTAGAATTAAATTATTTAGTTTCCAATTAGTTTTTAGCTTATTTTTCCATGGTTCTTTATTAAAAATGATTCTTATTGCATCATGATCTGAAAAGGATACATTGACTACTTCTGCATTTCTGCACTGGATTGTGAGGTTTTTATGCCCTAGTACATGGTCAATTTTTGAGTATGTGCCATGTACCGCTGAGAAGAAAGTATATTCCTTTTTATCCCCATTCAGTTTTCTCCAGAGGTCTATCATATGTGCCTTTTCTAAAATTCTGTTTACCTCCTTAACTTTTTTCTTATTTATTTTGAGGTTAGATTTATCAAGTTCAGAAAGGGTAAGGTTGAGGTCTCCCAATATTATAGTTTTGCTGTCCATTTCTTCCTGTAACTCCCTTAACCTCTCCTCTAAGAATTTGTAAGCCTTACCACTTGGTGCATATATGTTAAGCATTGATATTGCTTCATTGTTTATGGTGCCTTTTAGCAGGATATAATGTCCTTCCTTATCTCTTTTAATTAAATCTATCTTTACTTTTGCTTTGTCTGAGATTAGGATTGCTACACCTGCTTGTTTTACTTTAGCTGAGGCACAATATATTTTACTCCAGCCTTTTACCTTTACCTTATGTGTATCCCCCTGTTTCAGATGCGTTTCTTGTAAACAGCATATTGTAGGATTATGGTTTTTAATCCATTCTGCTATCTGCTTCTGTTTTGTGAAAATGTTCATCCCCTGCATGTTCAGGGTTATAATTTCTATCTGTGTCTTTTTCTCCATCCTAATTCCCCCTGTTTATGCTTTTATTTCTCCCTTTCCCCTTCTCCTCCTCAACAAAGTTTTGCTTTTGACCACCGCCTTCCTCAGATAACCCTCCCTCTTTATTCCCCTCCCTTATCTTACCGTTTCCCACTTGCTACTTCTCCTCACCCTTCTGACCACCCCCTCCCCTTTTTCCCCCCTTCCCCTCCTACTTCCCGTAGGACAAGTTAGATTTCTAAACTTATCAGGGTATGTTATTCCGTTCTTGAACTATATCAGATGACAGTAAAGCTCAAATACTGCTCTTCTCCCTCCCTTCTTTCCCTCTACTATAATATGTTTTTGTGCCACGTCATTTGGTGTAAATTTAACCTTTTCTACTACCTCCTTACTGCTTCTCTCATAGCCCTGCCTTTATATCTCTTACTTTTATTTTATATCTTTACATCAGTTAATTTATACAGGCATTCTCAACCTATGTATATCCCTTTCAATTGACATAATAGCTGTACCATTCTCAAGACTGACTTATGTATGTATGTATATATATATATATATATAAGATATATATACATAAGATGATATAATCCCACATAAAGATGTAAACAACCTGCCCTTATTGGTTAATAAGGTTTTGCATTTGGAGATCAAATTTGCCATTGAGTTCTAGCCTTTTCATCAGGAAGGTCTGGAATTCCCTTATTTCATTGAATGACCATCGCCTTGCCTGGAAAATTATGCTTAGTTTCGCTGGGTAGTTGATCCTTGGTTGTAGTCCAAGCTCCTTTGCCCTTCGGAATATCATATTCCCATTTCTCCTGTCTTTTAAAGTGGAAGCTGAGAGATCCTGCGTGATCCTGACTGTAGTTCCATGATATGTGAATTGCTTCTTTTTGGCTGCTTGCAGTATTTTCTCCTTGAGTTTATAGCTCTGAAATTTGGCTATAATATTTCTTGGTGTTTTCAGTTTGAGATCTCTTTCAGGGGGTGATCGGTGAACTCTTTCAATGACTATTTTGCCCTCTGGTTCTAGGACCTCTGGGCAGTTGTCTTTGATAATTTCTTCGAAGATACTGTCAAGGCTCTTTTTTTCATCGTGGATTTCTGGTAGACCAATAACTCTTAAGTTGTCTCTCCTGGATCTATTTTCCAGGTCAGTTGTTTTGCCAATCAGATATTTCACATTTTTTTTTCTATTTTTTCATTCTTTATGTTTTGTTTTACTACTTCTTGGTGCCTCATAGATTCATTAGCTTCCACTTGCTCAAGTCTAATTTTTAATGAGTTAGTGTTTTCATTTTGCTTTTGAGTCTCCTTTTCCAGTTGGTTGATTTTACCTCTCAGGGTGTCATTTTCTCTCTCTAGATTCTGAATCTCCGTAGACATTTCGCCAATCTTTTTTTCCATATTTTCTTTTAGCTCCCTAATTTGGTTTTTAAAATCCTCCTTTAGTTCTTCCAGCAGTGCTTTTTGGGCTGGAGACCAGTTCATATTACCTTTTGAGGTATCCGATGTATCTACAGTATCAATGCTGTCCTCTTCTATGTTGGTATTTTGATCCTGCCTGTCTCCATAAAAGGATTCTATTGTCCTCGGTTTTTTTGTGTTCTTCTTCATGTTGGATTGCCTTTTCCTGGCTTTACAACGAATTTCTACCTTTGGGCCTCAGGGCTTTCTGTCCCAGCTTTCTTATTCCGGGGGCTGTGAGTCTAGAATTTTAGCCTTCAGTTTCCTGAGGTGTGGGGGAGGGGTCTAGCTCTCTGGCTTCTCACTCCCTATGGATGCTCTCCAGCACTTGCTTTTCAGCAATGGTCTCAGCTGTTTGTTGTCTGAGCTGATGTCTGGCACTTCCCCTGGGGGAGCAAGGTTACGTCTGGGCTCCTGGCGTTGACCCCTGACGACTCTGCCCCTCTGGGACTCATGAACTTCTACTATTTGACCACTGAGGCCGCACTACTTTCTGCTCAGTTCCAGCTTTCTCTATTTTTTTTTTCCTGAGGAATTCTCTGGGTGGGGAGGGGAGGGATTCATCACTTCTAATCTCATCACCGTGAAGCTGACTCATACCTTCAGTACCACCTTCCTCAACCTCCTGTCATCTCTGATTAGAGACTCCTCTCAAAACCTTCCTTTTTAGTGGGCAGAAATTGTACTTTCAACTCACTCCACTTTGTAGCACTATCTGGTTTCAATTCCATGGAACAAGATGCCCCTCTACTGGATACCCTCTAGTTTTCCCCCTTCCATTTCCAGATTCCTTTGTGTGTTATATTACCCCATTAGATTATAGACTTCTGGAGGGCAGGGACTTTCTTTTTCTTATTTGTATACTCAGTACTTAGTACAGTGTTTGGCATGTAGCACATCTTTAATAAATGTGTACTGAATTGAATAGGTATATGCACATAGTAGATACTTAATGGGACTTCACCATCCTGTTCATAGAGGATTAGGGGTAGCCTTGGCCAAACTATGAAAGAGCCAATCTGTTTAAGCAATTTCCTCTAACATAATCCCACTCCAATGTATCGTTGGGCTGTGGAGTCACTACTGAAGCCTATGCTAGCAAAGAATGATCTCTGGTAGGTCTTACTAAGTTTGAAAGGCTTTGATATTTTTTGAAGTTTAATTTTAATAGTTAATTGGGGTGATTATATTCACCAAGGACATGTATATAGATTTAATATGTTTATGAGAAATTTCTTGTACATTAGTCTTTCAGGCTGTTTGCTTTTTCATGTCAATTTCTAAAAATAAACACACAATATATACAGTGGAATTCTATGTTTTCTATATCTTTGAGTCAACTGCATGACAAAAATAGCCTGTGGGAAATCATCTACGATAGCTTTCTTATTCTTCTCAAACATGTAAAGGAGTTATTAAGGAATTTTCCTGCATCTTCACAGGGTGCGAAGTTCCTTAAAAGAAAAAAATCTTAAAAGGATTATAGAAACTTGGCCATAGATGAATGCAACTGATACCACACAAGAAAAATTTAACCATTTAGTAAGAGAATCAGTCATACTTCTTGGTCTCATTTTTTTTTACAAAAGCTGTTTAACAATTGGAGAATAGGAGGCAGTTAGAACTTAGAACAGTTGTTGAGTTAGACATCACAGGATAGGAGGAAGGGATTTATCTCCAAAACCCCAATAGCCAGGGCACCAAGAAGTGAATTTATTTATCCAAAAACTCATCCAAATTTATTTATCCACATATTCCAAATGATTATAGACATCATGAGGTAGTCATTAAAGGGAGGAAACAACTTTGAGAAGCTGGGCTCCTGGAAGCAGAGAAGAGAATTGGCTATGTCCTCAAGATGGAGGTAGCCCTGACACTCAAGTTTTTCTCATACAGATTTTATAAGAATGAGAACATAAACATGTGGGCTTGTGGTTAATGATATTTTCTCAATCACACCCCTCTTTTTGGTGATAATAGTCATGTTTTTTTTCCAAAGTGCTATTAAAATTTCCATCAGCACAATGAAAATTGTACTTCCAGGAGATTTCCTCTGCATGTACTTTGATATGGTCTAGCCATTATTCCTAACTTCATTTCCTTAAGTGCAATTTCTACTTCCTGACATAGAAGCACATAGGTTATTGAGGTTTTACAATGCAATTATTCCACTGGCACTGATGATGAAAATATATTGTTAGAGGAATACTGAAAAATCAGTTCCTTTTTCTGTTTGTTTTTCTCCTTCCAATTTTATTTCCTATAATTCCTATATATTCTCTATGGATGTTCTTGCATTTATCTAGTTTAGTTAGAGCTTATTCTAAGCTTTCCATATATTTAATTTCACCTTCAATTTTTTTTTGCAGTTTTATGAGGCAGCACTACTTTCCTTCTTTGTAATAAAAATGTATTTGTATTTTAAAATGGTATTGCCTGTGATAGTTATGTATTGCAGCTTAGCAAGGAGATCAAGTATTTATTGGCTAAAGTACTTTAAGTGCTTTTACAGATTTCTACTTTTGACAACTGCTTTACACCAGTCAAACTTGTGTAAGAAATGAGTGATGATAGTCAAGGTCTGTATCTTCACATTCTTTCATTTCTTACATTTTAATTGGTCAGATGGAAGCAGTTCTGACTGTAGGTAGTACTTTGAATCATTATTGTTATTTTTATTAATTATTATTAATTGATTTTTTATGTCACTCACTTACCAATACAGCACCCTCAAAAGAATCCTTTTTTAAATAAAGAAGTAAAATTAATTAAACTAACCAAAACACTGGCTATATCTTATGTAGCCTCATTCCATACCTGCAATCAACAATTTCCATGATGAGAAAAGGGAGTGATATTTCCCTGTCCATCATCTGGAGTCAAGATTACTCAATACATTGATGAGAGTTCTGATGTTCAGTGTGGTTTTCCTTTATGTTACTGTGATTGTTATGTAAATTATTCTCATGATCCAGTTAATTTAGGTCTGTAATACTTCATATAAGTCTTTTCACGTTTCTTTGCAGAGCAAAATAGTCTTATTGCATTAATATACCATAATTTTTTGCCCATTTTCCATTGATAGGTATTCACTTTACTTCTTGTCTTCCCTCAATTTTCTTTTCCCTTTTTTTAGCTTTGTTATGTTATTAAATTTTATTTTGTTTTCAGTTTCAAATTCTCTCCCTCTCCATTTACGCTTTGAGAACCCGTTGAGAAAGTAAGAAATACAATGCCCATTATACATGCAAAGTAATGCAAAATATATTTCCACATTTGCCATGTTCTGGGGGAAACACACACGCACACACACACACACACACACACACACACACAAGAAAAAGAAAGACAGAAAAATAAATGCTTCAATCTGCATTCTAAGTCAATCACATCTCTATCTGAAGGTAGATAACATTTTTTCTCCTGAGTTCTTTGCATTTGTGATAGATTATTGTATTAATCAATTACTAAGCCTTTCACAGTTAATTATTTTTACAACAATCCTGTTGCTGTGATAATTGTTCTCTTGGTTCTGCTCACTTCACTTTACATTTGTTCCTGTAAGTCTTTTGAGGTTTTTCTGAGACCACCCCCTCTTATATCACAATAGTGTCCCATCACATTTAAAACCATAACTTGTTCAGCTATTCACAAATTGATGGACATCCTCTTAGTTTCCAATTCTTTGCCACCACAAAAAGCGTTGCTATAATTTTTTGTATGTATAGGTCCCATCCACTTTATTTCCAGGTTCCTTTATTCTATCATGAATAACATACGTATATCTTTTTCTCTTCTTTATCTTTTCTCCATCTTTTGTCAAGGTTAGTCAATAAACTAATCTGCTGCTGTTTATTGTTGTCTTTATTTTACTATGGTGACTGAACAAATTGTTCTCTTGGTCCTATTTACTTAGCTCAGCACTAGTTCATAAAGGTCTTCCCATTTTTTCCTGCATTCTTCATGTTTTTAATATTACAATAATATCCCATTGCAATTTAGCACTAGTTTGTCCAATTA
The DNA here is from genome assembly GCF_011100635.1 of Trichosurus vulpecula. Lineage (NCBI taxonomy): Eukaryota > Metazoa > Chordata > Mammalia > Diprotodontia > Phalangeridae > Trichosurus > Trichosurus vulpecula. Next base: position 310,243,367 of record NC_050574.1, on the reverse strand, counting down.
AAAGGCTTCCACTTAATTTTTTTTTGCTGCCACAAATAATGAATGTATCATATTTTATTCATCTTTACCTTTCTTCATCCTTTGTCTTTGTCTTAAAAGTACTTAGCACAGCATCTTGCACATAAAAGGGGCTAGGTAAAGGTTTATTAGATTGAATGAATTTGGACTATTGACCCAATTAGTTATAGGTCTGACTTGTATGTGTATGCTGGCTTGGTTTGGAAGATCTCCACTGCTTTAAAGAATTTTTCTCTCCCTCTTTACCAACAGATATTGGCACAGAAGCTGCATTGTATTTATGATGGTCTTTTTGCTTACACTAACCATAATACAACAAGACAAGATAACCAAGTATTATCTAAAACCATGACTCTTATTGCCTTTGGGTACATAGCCAAACCAAATCTACCTAACCATTTATTTGTGTTTCTAGGAGAACTCACACGCTATTCTTCCTCCATTTAGCTATAGTATTTCACCCATTTAAATTTACTATATAATATATTTATAGAGACTTTGTCAATAATGATGTGGTTCAAGTCTTCCAGTAATATGTTATTTCATTGGTCTTAGGACAATAATCTCACATTTAGAGTACTAACAGGTAGATTAATGTTTCTGATAGTCTAGAAACTTTGGGCTCTACTCTAACCTGGCTTAGCAGGTAGTAAACTAGTATGTCATAAATTAATAGCACAAGGGATGTTATGGCAGATTGTGCACCTGGATGGTGGACCCTGAAGGGTGAATCATACAATACCATCTATGAAGTATAGGATGGATTCCTTTAAGATATACAAAATCACAGGCTCATAGAATTTTAGAGTTGAATGGGTCATCAAGAGACATTTAATCCAATCCCTCTCTAAGAATGAATCCCCAATATGTCATACATACTATCTAGTTTTTGCATAAAAAACAACCAATGAAAGAGATCATACTTTCTCTGAAGGAAATCCATTCCAGTTTTGAATAGTCTAAAGTTTAGGAAGTTTTGTTTTGTTTTCTTTTTGTTTTTCAACAGCATCAGGCCTATGTTTGCCTCTTCACAATGTCTACCAATTACTTCTGGTTCTGCCTTTTGAGGTTAAACAGAATAAGTCTAATCCCTTTTCACTATCACAGTGTTTCAAATATTTAGACAGCTATCTTGTTTCCCCTGATATTCTCTCCTCCAGCCATATCTGGAGAAATGGAAAGAATCAGTGCTTGAATGCTGCTTAGGCAAAGGCAGAGATATTGTGCCAGATTGACTTGCATGCTAATTGTTTATCTTCGCCTTAGATAACAATTTCTGCAACGTATTCCAATGGAGAGATGGCAGCATGTATTATAGAAAAGCAGTTAAACCTCACTGATGACATTGTCTTCCTTTAGAAGAAAAACAGAGGAATCTGGAATATATTGAAGACTTTGACATGAACACTTACAGATGGTTCACATTTAAGGTACCAAGAATATATCTGTGGCCCAAGTTGGACATTCAATTAGCCTTTTGGGCAAGAGAGCAGGAATATAGAGGTTATATTTTACATATAAATGTATATATATATATATATATATATATATATATATATATATACACACAATATACAAATGCACATGTGTTATATACACATACATGTGTAACATAATATACATACAACACAGATAACAGAGTATATAAGTATATATGTTATATACATATAAATGACAATTAAATATAACAATATGCTACCATCCTTTAAAAAATTAACTTTATTAAGAAAATATGAAACATTTACTTTTTCTCCCTTTCAATCTTCTCACACTGGAAAAAGAAAAACAAAATATTTGTAACAAATATTCATTGTCAAGCAAAACAAATTCCTGTATTGGTCAAGCTCCCAAATATGTGTCTTGTACTACATATTTAGTCCATTACCTCTCTGTCAGGAACTGTGAACATTCTTTATCCTTGGTACTCTGGAATTTGTGGCTTATTATTCATTGGTCAGAGTTCTTAATTCTTTTTTTTTAAATTTAATTTAAATTTATTTATTTAACATATTTGGTTTTCAGCATTGATTTTCACGATAGTTTGAATTACAAATTTTCTCCCCATTTCTACCTTCCCCCCCACTCCAAGATGGCTTATATTCTGGTTGCCCTGTTCCCCAGTCAGCCCTCCCCTCTATCACCCCCCTCCCCTCTCATCCCCTTTTCCCTTCCTTTCTTGTAGGGTAAGATAAATTTCTACACCCCATTGCCTGTGTATCTTATTTTTTAGTTGCATGCAAAAACTTTTTTTGTTTTTGAACATCTGATTTTAAAACTTTGAGTTCCAAATTCTCTCCCCTCTTCCCTTCCCACCCACCCTCCCTAATAAGTTGAGCAATTCAACCTAGGCCACACATGTATCATTATGTATAACCCTTCCACAATACTCGTGTTGTGAAAGGCTAACTACATTTTTCTCCTTCCCAACCCATCCCGCTTTATTGAATTTTCTCTCTTGACTCTGTCCCCTTTCCAAAGTGTTTGTTTTGATTACCTCCACCCCCATCTGCCCTCCCCTCCATCATTGCCCCCCCTTTTATTTTTTTTATCTTTTATCTTCCTCCCTCTTCTTTCCTGTGGGGTAAGATACCCAACTGAGTATGTATGGTATTCCCCCTCAGGCCAAATCTGATGAGAGCAAGGTTCACTCATTCCCCGCTCACCTCCCTCTCCCCTCCTCCCACAGAACTGCTTGCTCTTGCCACCTTTATGGGAGATAATCCACCCCATTCTATCTCTCCCTATCTCCCTCTCTCAGTATGATGCTCTCTCATCCCTTAATTTCATTTTATTTCTTTTAGATATCTTCCCTTCATCTTCAACTCACCCTGTGTCTGCTCTCTCTCTTTTACATATATATATATATATATATATATATATACACACATACGTATACATACATACATATACACATAGATATATACATACATACACATTCACTTTTATATATACATAAACATATACATACATATATATGCATATTCCCTTCAACTACCCTAATACTGAGGTCTCATGAATCATACACATCATCTTTCCATGTAGGAATGTAAACATAACAGTTCAACTTTAGTAAGTCCCTTGCAATTTCCATTTATTGATTACCTTTTCATGCTTCTCTTGATTCTTGTGTTTGAAAGTCAAATTTTCTATTCAGTTCTGGTCTTTTCACTGAGAAAGCTTGAAAGTCCTCTATTTTATTGAAAATCCATATTTTGCCTTGGAGCATGATACTCAGTTTTGCTGGGTAGGTGATTCTAGGTTTTAATCCTAGCTCCATTGACCTCCAGAATATCGCATTCCAAGCCCTTCGATCTCTTAATGTAGAAGCTGCCAGATCTTGGGTTATTCTGATTGGGTTTCCACAATACTCAAATTGTTTCTTTCTGGCTGCTTGCAGTATTTTATCCTTGATCTGGGAGCTCTGGAATTTGGCGACAATATTCCTAGAAGATTTCTTTTTGGGATCTATTTGAGGAGGAGATCGATGGATTCTTTCAATTTCTATTTTGCCCTGTGGATCTATTTTCCAGGTCAGTGGTTTTTCCAAGGAGATATTTCACATTGTCTTCCATTTTTTCATTCCTTTGGTTCTGTTTTATAATATCCTGATTTCTCATCAAGTCACTAGCTTCCACTTGCTCCAATCTAATTTTTAAAGTAGTATTTTCTTCAGTGGTCTTTTCGACCTCCTTTTCCATTTGGCTAATTCTGCCTTTCAAGGCATTCTTCTCCTCATTGGCTTTTTGGAGCTCTTTTGCCATTTGAGTTAGTCTGATTTTAAGGTGTTGTTTTCTTCAGTGTATTTTTCAGTATTTTTTTGGGTCTCCTTTAGCAAGTCATTGACTTGTTTTTCATGGTTTTCTCGCATCCTTCTCATTTCTCTTCCCAATTTTTCCTCTACTTCTCTAACTTGCTTTTCCAAATCCTTTTTGAGTTCTTCTATGGCCTGGGGCCAGTTCATGTTTTTCTTGGAGGCTTTTGTTGTAGGCTCTATGACTTTGTTGTCTTCTTTAGGCTGTATGTTTTGGTCTTCTTTGTCACCAAAGAAAGAATCCAAAGTCTGAGACTGAATCTGGGCGCGTTTTCGCTGCCTGGCCATATTCCAAACCAACTAACTTGACCCTTGAGTTTTTCAGTGGGGTATGACTGCTTGTAGACTAACGAGTTCTATGTTCCACATTTGGGGGGGAGGTGCCAGCTCTGTCAGACCCGCACTCCTCCTTCCCCAAGAACCCCCAGTCCAGACTGGGCTTAGATCTTCAGCAGGCTGTTGCAATCCTGCTCTGATCCGCCACTTAATTCCTCCCACCAGGTGGGGCTGGAGCAGGAAGTAACAACAGCTGTAGCTGCCCCACCTCCGCTGCCCCCAGGGCTGGAAGCCAAACCGCGAACTCCTTCCACTCCCGCAGCTTCTCCCACTAACCTTCTCTGCAGTCTTTGGTGTTTGTGGGTCGAGGGGTCTGGTAACTGCCGCAGCTCACATATTCAGGGCGCTAGGGCCCCCTCCGCCCGGCTTCTGGTCTGGATGGTCCACGCCGCTCAGGCTGGGCTCTGCTCCACTCCGTTCCCAGCTCCCAGCTCCGTGTGGGATAGACCTCACCCAGAGACCATCCAGGCTGTCCTGGGCTGGAGCCCTGCTTCCCTCTGCTGTTCTGTGGGTTCTGCCATTCTAGAATTGGTTCAGAGCCATTTTTTATAGGTTTTTGGAGGGACTCCGGTACGGAGCTCACTCTAGTCCCTGCTCACCAGCCACCATCTTGGCTCCGCCCCCTCAGAGTTCTTAATTCTTTGGAATTTTTTTACAATGTTGCTATAACATATAGTTTTCTTCTGATTGCATTCATTTCACTCCATTCATTCACACAATTCCTCCCAGGTTTTTATAAAATTATCTCATAATTTTTAAAGCACTATAATATTCCATTACATTCATATAATTTGTTCAGCATATAGTTATTCAATTGATTGTCATCTATTTAGTATCCTTTTTTGCCACCACATACTCACACACACACACACACACACACACACACACACACACAAACTGTTATAAATATTTTTGTACATATAGGATCTTTTTCCTTTTCTTTGATATGTAGAGTGTAGGACAAGTAGTGATAGTTCTAGGTCAAGGGGTATGCAGAGTTTGGTAACTTTTTGATTTAGATCCAAATTATTTTCGATAATGGTTGTAACAATTCATAGCTCCACCAACAATGAATCAATGGGTTAGTCTTCGTATAGCTCCTCTAACATTTGTCATTTTCCTCTTTTTGATCAACTTTACCAATCTGTTGAGTTTGAGGTAGATCCCCCAAATTGTCTTAATTTTCATTAATCTTAATTAGTAGTGATTTGGATTTTTAAATATACTTGGATTTCATCTTTTGAGACCTGATTATTTATATACTTTGAAAATTTTTCACTTGGGGAATGGCTATTATTCTTATTAATTTGAATCAGCTATATATAATCTTAGAAATGATACTTTTATCATAGCAACTTGCTCACCTCATCACTTCTGTGCTTGTCATGATGTCCTCCCTCTGTCTCTCCCCATTTGGTAATGTTAGACTAGAAATCTTGTTAGAGGACTATGATTTGGGAGGTGAGTGGCATTTAGGGGAATACTGAGGCGATTTCCTTTATAGTCTCTCCTTTAGTCCCAGGATCCCTCCCTTTGGATTCAGGAGCCCAGACACATTTAAAATCATATGAAGGATTAATTTCTAAGCATTGATTGATTCAGAGTTTTTCCTCTGGATCTTAGCCCTATCTCTCTAGTCCCTGCCCTTCTTGATCCATAATTGGTGTCTCTGAGCTAAGAGGTACAATGCTTTTGATGAAGATCTCTTCCTCATCGGATTATGTGGATGCCTATCAGGTGAGTCCTTTTTTTCCCTGACACTTACCTTTCTGCTTTTACTATTTTCTGCAAACTGGCTAGTTCAGATTCAGATATGATCTAATACATTGATAATAGGATGCTTTAATATTATAACTCACATTTACATAGCATTTTAATGTTTCCTAAATACTTTCATCACAAAATGCCTATGCACCAAGAAGTGCAAAATTTTTCCTTTTTTATTCTTTGTCATAAGGGATAACACTGGGAAGAGGAGAGAGAGTATATTAGGACATGAATATGAAACAAAATGATTAAAAAGGTCCTACTCTCAAGGAACTCATAGTCTAATGAAAAGAGAAAGTGATTTAACCATGGCCACATAGTAGTAAGCAATTTGAACCCAGGTCCAGCTCACATAGGGGCAGCTAGTGGCATGGTGGATAGATGCTGGGACTGGAGTCAGGAAGAATCATTTTCCTAAGTTCAGTATAGCTTCAGACATTTACTAGCTGTGTAACCCTGGGCACATCACTTAACCCTGTTTGCCTCAGTTTTCTCATCTGCAAAATGATCTGGAAAAGGAAATGACAAACCACTCCAGTATATTTGACAAGAAAACCCCAAATGGGGTCACATAAGAATGACCAGCTTTTATTCATTTCTCTATACCAGGAGTGGGTAACCTGAGGCCTTAAGGCCACATGTGGCCCTCTAGGTCCTCAAATGTGGCCCTTTGACCAAATCCAAACCTCACAGAACAAATCTCCTTAATAAAAGGATTTGTTCTGTAAAACTTGACTTAGTCAAAGACTGAACCCAAGGACCTAGAAGGCCATATGTGGCCTAGAGGCCACAGATTCTCTACACCTGCTTTATACCCTATCACTTTAAAAAAATTAAAGGATGTTGGCCTCCAGAATAACTTTTTCAAAGTCATTTCCATCCACCAGCACCTTGCAGTCATCGGAGTGAAGCCATAGTGTTAGAGAGAAATCTTCCTTTCATTTTCAAGTGAGTAATTTCCTCATATTTATTTACCATCCCTGGCTAAGAAAATGACAATTTCTCCACAGAGTTGAAAGCTCAAAAAGCCTGGTGTTGGAGAAAGCCCTTCTTCACTCTATCTCATTTTACTCTCCAGCAACGTAAGAGTGAGACAGTGTCAGGCACTTTCTGATTCTGGGAGGCCCATTCTCAAAAGGACCTTGGGCAAAGGACCACATTTTCAGCACTCTACCTCTCGCTGACTCACCAATTGTAACCTCCTGATGTGAGTTTTCACTCTGCACTTGGTCTTAAAGAGAAGGAAGCCTGCTTTGAAAAGAACACAGTCTCCTCATGCTCAGAATGACCTGAGCATATAGGTAGCAGCATATTAGTTATGTTTTCTCTTATTCCCAATTACTGTAAATGAGTTTCCCCTGAATCACAGGGAACTAGGAAGATTTACAACAGATTAACTTCCATTTAGTTTAACAAAATTGTCTAAATGCATAAATCCAGCCGGCCTCACACTCATGAATTTTTATGGGCCCTTGTTGGCAGACAATCTTTTTTCCCTCCTTCCCTCCTCTCTAGCTTTTCCTCCTCCTACTCCCTTCTGCCTTTAGAGTCTGCCTAAGCTTACACCCATGTCAGATACTTGAGAAATCCAGCTGAGAGGAGGAGATGAAAGCTCTCAGGGAGCTATGTAAAATATATTTTATGGCACCTCTCTCCAAATACTCCTGTTTAGTCATAAATGAGTATAAATGAAGCATAACAAGCAATTTGCTGCATGGAAGCAGATATTAATGACTTGACATATTTATGCCTACTTGTGTGGTCGGATCTTTTCCCCCCAATGACAAATTTCAGCCCAAACTGTCTTATATCAGAGGTGCCCCCTTTCTTCCCATTTGAAGAAGAAATCTGTTTGGGTCCCCATAATACATCTAATTGGACCTTAGGGTTTCATTATCCTAGTGTTTAATTGAAGCAATTTGGTTCTGTGATGCTTGACTGTTTAGATTGTAAGCCCCAAAGGATCAAGCCCTGTATTCTATTCATTGGTATGTGAAGCACCTCTATATTCTAGTGCTTACCAATTGTTAAATAATATAATGTCTGTCTTGGTGATTTCCCCTATCGATAGCTTTACATACCCAGGAGCTCACATCTGAGAGAAAAAGGGATGGAATATGTCCTAAAGATCATACCCATGAGGACATGAGGTCTCCTTGACTTGAGGTAAAGGATTTGGGTTTAACCTGGGGCAAATAATTTAATGTCTCCAAATATCAACTTTGTCATAAGTAAGATGAGAGATTTGATGAAGTGACCTTTGAGGCCCCTTCCAGCTCTGCTTTAAATCTGATTCCATTAATTTATCTTCACAAATATTTCCATGAAGTTATTGGGTGCAGTGGAGTGACTACTGAGTATAATCAGAGGACCGAGGTTCAAATCTTGCCTCTCATGCAGTTAAGTGAAACCATGGATAGAGCATTGAACCTGGAATCAGGAAGATCTGAGTTCAAGTCCAGTTCAGACACTAGCTGTGCAACCCTACCTTTGTGTGCCTCAGTTTCATCATTTGTCAAATGGGCATAATAATAGCACCTACTTCTTAGGGTTGTGGTGAGGATTAACTGATAATATTTGTAAAGCTTTTATATTTGCAAATCTAAGCCCTAGGCAAATTCTAGCTATTATTACTATTATTATCATTATTATTATTTGATCAAGATAAGTTGCTTGACTTCCCTGGTCTGCAGTTTCTTCATCTGTAAGTTGAGAGCATTGGACAGGAAAGCCTCTGAGGTCTCGTACTATTCTAGACTTAGGAAATAGTTGATGTCTTTTGTCACTACAGTTTGCCACAAGGCACTCTGCACACACTCTGCACAATGAGTGACTTGAGGATGATGTATGATCATAGCACGATATGTGATCATAGGATTCCATTCAAGAAGCATTCATCTAATGCCTCCTATGTGCCAAGACACTGGGAATATAGAGACAACAAAACGGTCTATGCCCTCAAGGTACTTATATTCATAAAAATTTTGGCATTAGCAAAGGAGGGCACTAGCACCAGGGGTCATCAGGATCATGGAGGAAGTGAAAGGAACACTACAGGTCTTTTGCAAGGCTCTCTTTTTACAGAGGCTCAGTGAGCCAGAGTGAGTTGCTCAGGGTCACATAGATAGTAATTGTCAGAGCCAGATCTCCCACCCAAGTCACACATAGTAGAAGTTTAACAATGCTTATTAATAGATGAACTCCAAATCAAGAGTTCTTTCTAATATTCAACTTGAGAGGTCACATGCCTGAGAGGGACTATGCCAATTCCAGGATGAATTTTATTTGGAGTTTGTCCTGAAGCTACTTCCAGAGACATGGGCATCCTTGTTTAAATTCAAAGAGAGCTGCAGAAAAACGAGGGAGACCCTGCGGCATCTTCAGTGATGCAGTGTGGCTTTAAGTCACCACCTTAGACTTCTACCTAGGGTCCAACTCTTCTTCTTAGAAAACAAATGGGCAGACAGGATCAGATCCAATATTAGAAAAAGTGAGTGGAATTGTGGCATTGATTGTATCACACTCATATAGAGGAATTCAAGAGTTTGTGCGTGTGTGTGTGTGGGAGTGGGGGAGAGAAAGAGAGAGAGAGAGAGAGAGAGAGAGAGAGAGAAAGAGAGAGAGAGTGAGAGAGAGAGAGACGGAGGGAGGGAGGGAGGTAGGGAGAGAGAGAGAGAGAGAGAGAGAGAGACAGAGAGAGAGAGAGGGAGGGAGAGAGAGAGAGAAATCTGGGTCAGATACTGAGCATCAGACAGGTTGGTGTTAACAACAATAGGCCAGGCAGCATAGTTGACCCATGTGGGTGGTAGAGCGAGCAGGGAGCAGGTGCAGTCAGTGCACAGGGAAGCAGAGATGCACACCTGTACTTGCTTATTGGTAGGGCTGCAATTAACCAGTGCACAGTAGGAGAGGAGGAGCAATAGAACTTGGCTGATGTGTTTTACTCAAACGAACCTTATAAAGCTACAAATACAGGGTAAGTGAGTCCCTGGGGGAAAGAGGGAGGGCACAACTGACGATGAAATCCAATAAAATGAAATCCAATAAGAGGCATATAAAGAATTTCTTAAGCTTAAAGACCTAGATAAATGTCAGCCATAAGGATTATCTGTCACAATGAGAAAGCATGGCCATGGTAGTCTGGGGTCCATAAGCACATTCCATTTTGTGTCTCTGTCCTCTGTGGATATGCCTTTTATTAGAGAAGACAACTAGGAAGGTGGGTGTTATGTGTGTTCCCTTGGAGATATTATGTGTCAGTGTCCAGTTTGGTATGCTTTCCAGAGGTCCTGGAAGATAAAAGAAGGCAAAGTCTTTTTTAAAAAATCTTTTTAAATAGTTTTTTATTTTTTCTCAATTTTCATGAATTTGTCCCTCCCACACATATTGAGGAAATAAAAAAAATCCTGAAAAATAAAGCCCTCAATACATAGGTACATAATTCGGCAAAACATAGTCCCATATTATCCATATCTGCAAATGTGTCTCTTTCTGCATTTTAAGTGCATCTCTCACTTCTCTATCAGGAGGTAAATGGTGTTTTATTTTCATTCTTTTGGACTCAGGGTTTATCATTGCACTGAGAGCATTGTGAAGACTTTCAAAGTTATTTTCTATATAATGAATAAAGCATTTATTAAACACTAACTATACACAAAGTATTGTGGTAAGCACTGGAGATATAAGTAAAAAAAAAGACAGTTCTTGCCCTCAAGGAATTCAAAGTTCAGGGGTAAGGTCCAAGCATGATGCTATGCTTGGGACCTCAAAGCAGTACTTATGGTAGATTGAGGAGCATAGAGAACAGAGCATAGAGCTCAGGGTAGGGATCGTCTGAACTTCATTTAGGATAGAAGACTCTGGGGAAGGAATCTGGGTCAACTTTAAGCAGACTCTAATGCTTAATAATTTGGGAATTGGGAAACCACTGGATAAGGATGGAGAGAAAATGCTTATCTATCAGGGAGAGATTTCAAAAGCTCCACCTCACCATTTAGACCTACCACATAGAAGAGCACCTTGTTCTCTTATCTGATTAGCATAGCCCTTTGTGGTGCCTTCACTATTCCATGTCAGTCACTACCTGTGAGGGGGGTAAGATGATGTGTGCTAGCGAAGTACTAAAACACATCTTTTCCAACTCCTAGGAAAAAAAGCGAAAATCCATAAAATTTTCAGTGATGTAGACATGGATTTGGTCAGTGATCCCAAAGCTAAAACTTAAAAAGGGCTGAAATGAAAAAAAAAATACTAGACTACTGCAATAGCTTTCAAGCTGGTTTGCTTTGCTTCCATTTCCTCTTATCTGTAATGTATCTGTTACCGCATAATTTCTATAGAAGTTAAAAGGAAGGACCACAAAACAATCAAGATTGTGAAATTATAATGACAAGCTTAGCTGCAAAGAAGAGATATGAGAAAGCGCATCTGGCTGCTCTTATAAATGGGTGTGAAGGACTATAAGTATGGAATAATGTACATAATAGCAGACTATTTTTTTATTCCCTGGTTAGTTTTTCTGTACTGCTTTTTTTGCCCTCTTTAAAAAAAAGTATTAGGGGGGCAGAGCCAAGATGGCGGCTGGTAAGCACGGACTAGAGTGAGCTCCGTACCCGAGTCCCTCCAAAAACCTATAAAAATGGCTCTGAACAAATTCTAGAACGGCAGAACCCACAGAACAGCAGAGGGAAGCAGGGCTCCAGCCCAGGACAGCCTGGATGGTCTCTGGGTGAGGTCTATTCCACACGGAGCTGGGAGCTGGGAGCTGGGAGCTGGGAGTTGGGAATGGAGTGGAGCAGAGCCCAACCTGAGCGGCGTGGACGATCCAGACCAGAAGCCGGGCGGAGGGGGCCCTAGCGCCCTGAATATGTGAGCTGCGACAGTTACCAGACCCCTTGACACACAAACACCAAAGACTGCGGAGAAGGTTAGTGGGAAAAGCTGCGGGAGTGGAAGGAGTTCACGGTTCGGCTTCCAGCCCCGGGGGGCAGCGGAGGTGGGGCAGCTACAGCTGTTATTACTTCCTGCTCCAGGCCCACCTGGTGGGAGGAATTAAGTGGCGGATCAGAGCAGGATTGCAACAGCCTGCTGAAGATTTAAGCCCAGTCTGGACTGGGGGTCCTTGGGGAAGGAGGAGTGCGGCTCTGACAGAGCTGGCACCTCCCCCCCAAACGTAGAACATAGAACTCGATAGTCTACAAGCAGTCATACCCCACTGAAAAACTCAAGGGTCAAGTTAGTTGGTTGGGAATATGGCCAGGCAGCGAAAACGCACCCAGATTCAGTCTCAGACTTTGGATTCTTTCTTTGGTGACAAAGAAGACCAAAACATACAGCCTAAAGAAGACAACAAAGTCATAGAGCCTGCAACCAAAGCCTCCAAGAAAAACATGAACTGGCCCCAGGCCATAGAAGAACTCAAAAAGGATTTGGAAAAGCAAGTTAGAGAAGTAGAGGAAAAATTGGGAAGAGAAATGAGAAGGATGCGAGAAAACCATGAAAAACAAGTCAATGACTTGCTAAAGGAGACCCCAAAAAATGCTGAAAAATACACTGAAGAAAACAACACCTTAAAAAATAGACTAACTCAAATGGCAAAAGAGCTCCAAAAAGCCAATGAGGAGAAGAATGCCTTGAAAGGCAGAATTAGCAAAATGGAAAAGGAGGTCCAAAAGACCACTGAAGAAAATACTACTTTAAAAATTAGATTGGAGCAAGTGGAAGCTAGTGACTTTATGAGAAATCAGGATATTATAAAACAGAATCAGAGGAATGAAAAAATGGAAGACAATGTGAAATATCTCCTTGGAAAAACCACTGACCTGGAAAATAGATCCAGGAGAGATAATTTAAAAATTATTGGACTACCTGAAAGCCATGATCAAAAAAAGAGCCTAGATACCATCTTTCAGGAAATTATCAACGAGAACTGCCCTGATATTCTAGAGCCACAGGGCAAAATAGAAATTGAAAGAATCCACCGATCGCCTCCTCAAATAGATCCCAAAAAGAAATCTCCTAGGAATATTGTTGCCAAATTCCAGAGCTCCCAGATCAAGGAGAAAATACTTCAAGCAGCCAGAAAGAAACAATTTGAATATTGTGGAAATCCAATCAGAATAACCCAAGATCTGGCGGCTTCTACATTAAGAGATCGAAGGGCTTGGAATGCGATATTCCGGAGGTCAATGGAGCTAGGATTAAAACCTAGAATCACCTACCCAGCAAAACTGAGTATCATGTTCCAAGGCAAAATATGGATTTTCAATAAAATAGAGGACTTTCAAGCTTTCTCAGTGAAAAGACCAGAACTGAATAGAAAATTTGACTTTCAAACACAAGAATCAAGAGAAGCATGAAAAGGTAATCAAGAAATGGAAATTGCAAGGGACTTACTAAAGTTGAACTGTTTTGTTTACATTCCTACATGGAAAGATGATGAGTGTGATTCATGAGACCTCAGTATTAGGGTAGTTGAAGGGAATATGCATATATATATATATATACATTTATATATATATATGTATATATATGTTTATGTATATATATAAGTGAATGTGTATGTATGTATATATCTATGTGTATATGTATGTATGTGTATATATATGTGTGTTCATATATATATATATATATATATATATGTAAAAGAGAGAGAGCTGAGTTGAGGTGAGTTGAGGATGAAGGGAAGATAGCTAAAAGAAATAAAATGAAATTAAGGGATGAGAGAGTAACATACTGAGAGAGGGAGATAGGGAGAGATAGAATGGGGTGGATTATCTCGCATAAAGGCAGCAAGAGGAAGCAGTTCTATGGGAGGAGGGGAGAGGGCAGGTGAGGGGGGAATGAGTGAACCTTGCTCTCATCAGATTTGGCCTGAGGGGGAATACCATACATACTCAGTTGGGTATCTTACCCCACAGGAAAGAAGAGGGAGGAAGATAGAAAAAAAAATAAAAGGCGGGGGGATGATGGAGTGGAGGGCAGATGGGGGTGGAGGTAATCAAAACAAACACTTTGGAAAGGGGACAGGGTCAAGGGAGAAAATTCAATAAAGCGGGATGGGTTGGGAAGGAGCAAAATGTAGTTAGCCTTTCACAACATGAGTATTGTGGAAGGGTTATACATAATCACAAATGTGTGGCCTAGGTTGAATTGCTCAACTTCTTAGGGAGGGTGGGTGGGAAGGGAAGAGGGAAGGGAATTTGGAACTCAAAGTTTTAAAATCAGATGTTCAAAAACAAAAAAAGTTTTTGTATGCAACTAAAAAATAAGATACACAGGCAATGGGGCGTAGAAATTTATCTTGCCCTACAAGAAAGGAAGGGAAAATGGGATGAGAGGGGAGGGGGGTGATAGAGGGGAGGGCTGACTGGGGAACAGGGCAACCAGAATATAAGCCATCTTGGAGTGGGGGGGAGGGTAGAAATGGGGAGAAAATTTGTAATTCAAACTGTTGTGAAAATCAGTGCTGAAAACCAAGTATGTTAAATAAATAAATTGCATTTAAAAAAAAAAGTATTATAAGGAGTGGCTTCTAGGGGGAATAAACTGGGAAATGTACTTGATGTAAAAACAAACTATATAAAAAATTTATTTAAAGCAAAATAATTTAATGAGGGAGGTAAGAACTCTTTAGATAAAAGGAACTGAGATAAAATTTAGGGGCAGCAAATAGACCTGCATGACTCTACTTAAAATTTACAGGTGCCACCAGGGCCAGTGAGTTCAACAAATTAGATACTTTTCCTTATCTAACTTAATATTCTGTTGGCCCAGGAGTGTTAAACATTTGCTTTTCAAGCCATGCTGTGCCCCCCACCACTTCCCAGGGGCCCTATAGATTTGTTTCAGCTTTTGATTTTAATTTGGCTCTTCTTGGATATCACTACTCCCACAACCCCTTTAGCTATACAAATACTGATCCCTGGTGCCTACTGTTGCTCTCACCTGCAACATCCCCATCGCTTCGCCCTTTTACCTCCATGGACTTTATTTATCCTTGCCTCTCACTTATTCATACCATGATTCTGACTCTACCTGCCCCCTTCTCACCCTAGGCCAAAAGGTGGCTGTTCAAACGGGAAGGCTCTATGTAGCACTCTGGAACCCACATAGCCACAATTCCTGGCAAGGTCTGACTGGGCAAGACCAAACACACAATCCATATTTTGCATCTTGCTGCCAGACTTATGTTCTTCAAATATCACCTTCCTTATGTACCTACACTGCACAAAACATTTTATGATTCTAATTGCCCAGAAGAAAAATGGTCAGCATGGTATTCAATGCCCTTGTTATTCTGGGCCTAACTATCTCTACCTTTCTGCTACACAAATAGTCTTCGGCAACCAAACTGGTCCCTGCTTATGGCTTCCCTCACATGAATGGTGTGTGCATTTCCAGTTTTATAACACTGGTCATCCCTAGGAATGCCCTTCTCACCACTCCTCACCTGTTCCAGAGCTATCCCTCCTTCAAAGCTCAATTGAAATCTCACCTTCTCCATGAAGACCTCCTTGATTGTCCCAGCTGTTAGGGAACTCTCCATCCTTTAAGGTCTATAACACTTTTCTACTAATTAGTTGACTTTTCACATATGCTATTTTGTTTCATTGCTTATGTTCTGATACCTCTATCCTGTCTCATTAGCTGGGTGTAAGTCCCGGGATTGCAAATCCTTTATCTTATAAATGACCTAATGAAAAACACATATTGAGCACCTACTATATGCAAAGCAATATGCTAAGTGCTAGGTATACCCAGAGACAAGCCAGACAGTTCCTGCCTTCAAGGAGCTCACCTCAAAATGGGAGAGACTACATACATAGCTTTCAACTGCAAGCGAAATGGAAAAGGCCCATGATCCTTAGGGGCAGAGGCAAAGCTGATGATAACATCTGTTTTTAAGTATCATCTCTACCAGTAAACATATCTGTTTCTGAGGTTTAACCATTTGATAGTGCCGAGATTACATCTTCCTTGGATGATGGATCCTGGGACTAGAAGCAGGTGGAAGGGGTCCTGCCACTTGAGGCTCTTGGGCTTACCTGTCATCTTGGCAATTAGTTAGCAGTTAGTAGTGGTGGTAATAAGGAAAATGGGTTTATGTTTCACAGTGTTTGCTCCCCTCAAAGATGGCTGTGGAAGCTAGACTGGGAGCAGAGTTTCACTTAGGACCTTAATTTAGGGGATTCTCTGTACATGAGAGGTTCAACAATAATTTTATTTGTTGTTGCTGAAGATGAAATAAAAGAAGTCCCTCAATTTATAATTCACAGAATAAACTTAAAAATCTGTTACACCAAGTGGTAGTGTAGAAGAGAAAAGGAAAATCTTTTAGGCTTAGATATGTTTTTGAACTGATAAATGAAAAATAGATTATTATGGGGAAGCTAGGGAATTTAGGTCCTGTTTCTAATCTTAAATTTGATGTCAGTCAAATCTTTGAGATTTATAACTCCTCTCCTACTACTGGGAGTCACTTTCTTCTCACATCCCTGATCCTCTACTACCCCATCTGCTACCTTCTGACTCATGACTACTTGGGGCTAGAAGAGTCCCTGGTGAGGCAGTCATGGGTTTCACACCAAGATATAGGATCTATAACACAAAAAAGCAAGGAGCTTATGAATATTGTCTGCATCTCCCAGCTCAGACTGCTAGCAGGAAAATGCTGAAATCAAGGTTTGCATCAGACCTCTCAAGTCTCGGGTTTTTTTTTTTGCCCTTCGCTAAACACAAATTCATATTAAAGCAGGATTTTAATGCGGTCAATGGCAAAATTTAACTCTCTTACAAATATAACTTCTTCTAAACAAACAAAAAACTAAACTGAAACTTGTCTGGCATAAACTATTTGGAAGATTAGAAAAAAATTTTCATTGTAGGCCAGTATCCAAACTCCCATCAAATTCATTGATTTTCTCATTCCTTCAATCAATAACCATTTTTTTTCAGGTACCTACTAGGTGCAAAGTGATCGGTCAAATGCTGTTGGAGACATAGGGAAAATTAAGACAATCTCCCTGCCCTCTCCTTTCCTCTCCCAAAATTCCTAATTTAATAAAGAGAAGGTTCTAAATTTGGAAACACACGTAGAGCGAGAATGAAACTCACATTCTCAGGGAAGCTCTAAAATTCACCCTTTTTTCTCCTCCTGGGTATATTGTGGGGGATAGACCTGGGGAAGGGCAGGGGGGAAGCTCCTGTTAAGTTCCTTCAAGAGCTCTTAGAAGAAGAAATCAGGGGATTTGAGACCTGAAATTAACTCCCTACTGTGCCACCCAGTAGTCAAGTTATTTAGACTGGGGAGTTATTTGGTATGATGTTTCAACATTCTACATCCCACTGTTTCTTTACTGCCATCCTCTCTCCTTTTCCTTTTGTATACTTGTACACCACCAACCTCCTAATCCTGCGGCAATACTGCTTGCTCTTAACAGCTGTTGGAACAACATGGCACAGATGTCCCTTGACTGCAGGCTCTAGAGAGTTCTATTATATTGATCCATTGAGTTTAATCCTTAGTCTTTATGGATTTCGTAACACTACCTCAGGCCCTTGGACTAAGGGCAATAGTAATAATAGTAAATATTTATATAGTGCTTTAAAGTTTACAAAATATTTAACAAATAATTTCATTTTATCCTCACAACACCCCTGGGGTACTATTATTATCCTCATTTTACAAATAAAGAACTTGAGGCAGACAGAGGTTAATGACTTGTCTAGAGTCACTTAGCCAGTAAGTGAAAAAGGCTGGATTTATACTCAGATCTTCCTGACTCCAAGTTGAGCACTTTATCCATTGTGCCGCCTAGCTACCTATCTACAAACTACATCTACAATGTTCTGGCTTCATAGTGACTAATCTAGCCTACCCTAACCATTTTCTTGCCCTTACCACAGTTATGAAAAACATTAACTCATACATAAGTATATATTGTATATTCTATCTATCTATCTGTCTATCTATCTGTTATTTGAAGGTTTCAAATCTATCTATCTGTTATTTGAAGGTTTCAAAAAGTCCTTTCCTCACAACAGTCCCACAAAACACCCTTGAGCTGTCATTTTACAGATAAGGAAATTGAGGCTCAGAAAGTTTAGCAATCTGGCCATGATCACATGTCTAGCATCCTGGATTTAAGTGTAAGTCTTCTGATTGCGGTACTCAGCACTCTTTTTACCATGGTAAGCTGCATCTCATAAACACTAGGTTGATTCTTTGTGACTAGTTTCTGTCTTCTCAAGGAGGCCCTACCACCTTGCAGACTCAAGTATCATGGTCTGAACTCTGCCACTCATTAACTTGGTGATCTTGGGCAAGTTGTTTTACTTTTCTTGGCTGCCTAGGAAAGAAATCTTAGCAACCACCTAATCCAGTTTCCTCATTTAGTAGATGAAGGTCAAGACAAAGATTATGATGTAAAGCAGTATAAAAGACTTATTTAAAGGGTTAAATAATAATAGAAGAAAGTCATGAGGTGATGCATAAATGCCAAATAAGGTTATAATCACTGAATCCTATAAGAATCCAGAGGAGGAAGAGGATTTAATCTAGAGGACAAGAAGGAAAAATAGACTTCCTGGAAAGCTAGCATTTGAACTGACACTTGAAAAATGGGTAAGATTTGGCTAGTGGGAAATATGAATGGTGAAGAAGAATGCCATTCATCCCAGTGCTCTGCCCATAATGAGAAATCTTTGATATTCTCTATACATGGTATTTGGGTCAGCTAGGTGGTGTAGTAGATAGAGTGCTGGGCCTGGAGTTAGGAAGAACTCAGTCCAAATCTGGCTTCAGACACTTACAAGTCATTCAACCCTGTTTGCCTCAGTTTCCTCATCTGTAAAACGAACTGGAGAAGTAAATGGCAAACCACTCCAGTAACTTTGCCAATAAAACCCCAAATGGGGTCATGAAGAGCCAGACATGACTGAAATGATTGAACAACAACAAAACAATATATGGTATTTTAGAGATGGAAGAAATTATAGGATAATAGATTTAGAGCTAGAGGTCACTGAGATGGCCACGTACAGTGGAAAGAGCACTGGATTTGGAGTGAAGAGGTCTGGGTTCAAATTCCACCTTTATTGTTTGCTATCTGTGTGACCTTGGGTTAGTCAGTCAACATCTCTGAGTGTTAGTTCCTAGACCTACGGAGGGGAGGGAGAGTAATATTGGCACTCTCCAATGCAAAAAGTTACTGTAAAAAGTCACATGTCAAACTAAGTACAACATAAATGTGTATTATTATTAATGGTGAGTTTCAGCCATCAGTGGCTCAGGGGATAAACCTTTTCAGTCAAACCCCATATGTTGTTTCTCAAAGCCCCTCTGCTTCTGTTCTCCTTTTGTCTGGTTGTAGAGTCTCCCATTGAATGTTGAAAGAATTTATCACATAAAAAGCAGACCTAATTATAATGAATTCTTCTACAACTCTCAACAAATCACAAAGGTTGCTTCAGCACCTGGAGCTGGTCTACTGTCTTGTAAAAAGCATTGTCATATATTGGTAAAATAAATTAAATCCCACTATTCTCTATGGCAGGGCCTCACAATTCTGCTAATGCTGCACCTGAGGCTTTTTCTATGAAAGATATCAACCTATGAAACATCCCTACCTGTTAAGAAGTCTTGGTAAATTTGTTTGCTGGATCTTCAAAAAAAATTTTAAACCCCAAATCTCATTTGGAGGCAAAGTTTCCTGGAGGAGCTCTCACTAACATGCACCACATAAGAAGAGCATAGGGTCAATGCCATTACCTATCTGCCGTAAGGCATATTTCATTGCTAGTTAGAAACAAGCATTATGCCATTTGACAATAGATCTCTGGGGGGAAATAAATAATTCGAGGCAGGCTTCCAAGAATAGGTTCCCCTTCTTTTAGAGAAGCTTGTGCTTACAGAAGAGTCTGCTACAACAAGATGGGCTTTCATCACCTTGCCGTCATAGGGAATTAAGTGATACTAGCGCTCAGATGTGGTTGGCAATGCTCTGAGGAGAAGGACTAACTATTGTACTTTATCTTCCATTAGTACCAAAATAATACCTTAAATGGTCTGATAAATTGCTACTTTAAAAACACTTTCACATCCATTATCTCATTGGAAATTCCTAATATCTCTGTAAAATAAGTAAGGCAGGTGTTCAAAGGCCCCAGAATGCCAGCAGTAGAAGGGACCTCAGTTGCTCTGGTATAATCTGTAACAGAAAAGGAATCCCTCTATGACAGGATTTCTTAGCCTTTTTTTCTGTGTCATGGACTCCATAGGCATTCTGGTGAAACCTAGGGAAACTTGTCAGCAAAATGTTTTTAAACACATAAGATTACACAGGAAAATTATATTGTAATGCATTAATGAAAATATTTTTTAAAAGTTCATGGAGTCAAGATTAAGATTTGTCTGTAGTAGTCCTGGAAAACAGTTATCCAGCCTCCATAGAAATATCTCAAGTTGTGGGGAACTCAGTGGCTTTTGAGTGAACCCATTGCGCTCTCTCTCTCTCTCTCTCTCTCTCTCTCTCTCTCTCTCTCTCTCTCTCCTTCTCCCTCTCCCTCTTTATTAGGGGGATGGTGTAGGGCAGGATTTAGAACCGGAGAAAGTGAGTTCTAGTTGCAGCTTCTTACCACTTGTGTGGCCTTGACCAAATCTGGGCTAAGGCTCAGATTTTATCTTCAGAAGGGGGAGGGACTATAAAAATCTTTATGCCTTTTCACCAACCCTAGAATACAGAACTCTTTGTGGATACACTGGCTCTCTGTAGTTGGGTCTCTTTTCTGTGGTCAGTGTGTGTTATTTGCCCTCTTCATCCCCGGAAGCATAACTTTGAATTCTTATACCCAAGTCAAAACACTTGGGTATTGGGCACAGGTGCAGGGGAGCTAGTAGCTGTAATACCAAGTAGAGTCTGTGAGGAAAGAAGGTGGTACAGATGATGGCCTGAATGTGGGGATAATCATTCCTGGGAAGGAGAGAGCCTATTGGTAAAGCATATAGCCTATACCTCCCTGGGAGTTAAGGGTGGGGTAAGAGTGAAGGGGTGTGGGGGAGGTGCTCCAGGAGAGGAAAACCATATTGTTGGGATCCTTGGAGTAGTCACCTGGGGCTGGACTAGAGCTTGGAATGGTGTTTCATGGCAGAGGGTGGCAGAGGACTGAGAGAGAGGTTTTCAGACAGTGATCTCTGGGCTAGGGAGGAAACACAGCTATCCTAAAGTCAGCACCATGAGCAGGAACCTTGAAAGCATACAAAGTGCTTCACAAATATTATCTCATTTTCTAATCTCAATAACGTTAGGAGATAGATACTAGTATTATTTCCATTTTATAGATGAGAGAATTGATGCAAAGTTAAGTGACTTGTGCAGGGTCACATAGCAAGTAAGAGTCTGAGGCATTTGAACTATCTGCTTCCACAACTGGGACTTTATAGCTATAGCTACTTATAGCTATTCTAGCTATAGCTTTACTTATCTCCATTCTTATCCTGATGCTTTATTGCTTCCACTACTTGATTTTGGACACTTTAAGGTAATAAAAATCTAGTCTCCAGATAACAGATTTTTTTATATTTAAACTTTTTTATGATGGGAATTATTGTATTTGGTGAAATACTGTTCCAAAATACTTTTGGAAGTGGCATTTCTTTTGAGGACCCTCTGGAGAAACAGACTAGAAAAGACTAAGCAAGTATATACCAGAAGAGAAATACAGGCATACCTCAGGAGATAATGTAGGTTTGGTTCCAGACCATTGCAATAAATCACATGTTTCAACAAAGCAAGAAATAGGAATTTTTTGGGTTTTCCAGTGAATATGAATAATGTTTATACTACATTATAGGCTATTAAGTGTGCAATAGTCTTATGTCTAAAAAAACAGTATAAATACCTTAATTAAAAAATACTTTGTTGTGAAAAAATGCTAACCATCACATAATCGCTTTCCCTATGGTGGGTCTTGCCTGGATGTAGATAGCTGCTGACTAATCAGGGTAGTGGGTTGTTGAAGGTTAGGGTGGCTGAGGAAAATTCTTAAAATAAGACATGATATTTGCTACATTGGTTGACTCTTCCTTTCACTTGAATACTTAGAGGCAATTGTAGGGTTATTAATTGGACCAATTTAAATATTGTTGTGTCAAGGAATATGGAAGCCTCGAGAGAGAGGAAAAAGAGGGAGAGATGAGGAACCTCTGCAGGTGGAGCAGGCAGAACCCATACACCATTTATCAATTTAAATTTGCCATCTTATACTGGTGTGGCTCATGGTGCCCCAAAACAGTTACAATAGTAACCCAAAAGATCACTGATCATGGATCACCATAACAGATGGAATAATAATGAAAAAGTTTAAAATATCGTACAAAATGTGATACAGAGACAAGATGTGAGGACATGCAATTGGAAAAATGGCACCAATGCTCTTATGGAGGGTTGACAAAATCCTTCATTTTGTAAAAAACACAGTATCTACAAAGCAAAATATCTATGAAGTGCAATAAAGTGAAGCATAATTAAACAAGATATGCCTTTATATAACTTTCACAATAAAGTTATGGTAGCTATACTTTGGTGAGTGAAGTAGATTGAAAAGAAAAAAAAGATATAAATTTCCATAAGTTATAGACATAAGTAGTGCAGATAGGGTAATTATGAATGAGGTCATACAAGGGGTATAAAGAAAATTCTCTAGGCAAATCTCCACTGATAGGGAGTTCTATCAATAGTGACCACACTTTATTTATTCAAATGAATATTTTCCTGTGAGAGAGAACATATTAAGTTGCTAACAAGTCAATAAAAATGGGTAATGGAAAGATAAATGTATCGAGACCAGAATTTTACCTTTTACTCAGCATGACTATGGGCAAAAGTCAGAAGAAATGTCATTAAAAAGGTAGACTTAATGTCCATGGGCTTCTCTGTTTGGCTGGCTAGGGATCTGAATCACAGAGAACCAGCATAGTCCCTGAGGCTATGAATGATAAGAACTGAGATCCCTCTCCCACAGAGAAAAAGCTATGTAGCACTTACAATTCTGAAAGAAAGTAAAGGGTGGCAAAAGCAACATAGACTCAGCAGAGAGCAGCTGAATAGAGACAGCAACACCTGGCTATGGAGTAGAGAGAATGTGGAGTCTAAGATTTTTGTGATGTCAAAGATTTTGTCATGTTCATTCCCCTAACATAACTAAGATAGAAGAGAAGCTATTTCTTGAAAAACAAGCCTCTAGAATACCAAAAATTATTCTGTCATCCTCTTTAATGTAAGGAAACATTTTATTTTCTTGAACTTCCATTTCTAGTCTGCAGCTTATATATAGACTTGTTGTGTGTGTGTGTGTGTGTGTGTGTGTGTGTGTGTGTGTGTGTGCGCGTGTATGTGTGTGTAAACCAGAGGAATCACAAATAGTTTTGTTGGTTGGTATTTTCATATGTAACCTGTGTCCCAGCAACACACACTATGGGCTTCCATGGATTGGGTTTCATCTTAAAAGTTGAGGCAATGGTGGGCTGTGTGGATTTACAAGTTTCATTCCACACACAGAGCAAATTGTGTAGCCCCTCTGTCAGCTCTTTTCTCTGACTCATTCTGATCCACTGGTTTTTCAACCATATACTTCTGTTCCCTTGAATAGGGTGAAGTATAAGGGTGAGGCTCAAATCTGCAATAGCTCTAACTCAATCAGTAATCCAATGCAACTACTAAATTACTCAGCCATAAGGGAGGTATTTTCAATGACACGATTTTCACTTAAATGGTATCTTTGTATATTTTTGAACTGATTTTTTTAACAGAGGGAAGATCATGGCTTGTTCATGTCCCAGTAGGTGAACAATGGGAGATACTTAGCCACACAAATTTCTCATGGGGAGACCAGCTTGTTAATGTGCTTCTTCTCACATAGCCTGGTTGTTCCGTAGGTATTTTTCCCTTAAACTGTTAATTAATTCCTAATCTCATTGCATTAGCAAGGCAGTAAACACAACATTGATGATAATTGTGGATATGTCTATGTAGTTCTGTATAGCAAAAATATGAGAGACTCTCCGTATAGAAGGTAGAAGAGGTAAAACATTTATTCAGACACCAGAGGACCAAATTCCATAACCAATAAGTCCAACCCATCCAAGCAGTAACCAGATCCCAAAACCACTAAGCCCACTTTATCATAATAGCAAGGAACTTAAAACATGATTATCTCTAATTGCCTTGCCATCCCATAACCTTCTGCCCCTCTGCTGGGACCTTCCTACAAGCACACAGCACAGTTAGCTCACCTGTGTTTGTTCTCTCCCTCAGTTCTAACTTGACCTCTCAGCATTTCCTGTGACATACTTTCCTTTTCCTCTCAGCAAGCTCCTCCCACCACATGTAGTTTAGGCTTCCTGTGATGTAAGCAGGTCACATGGCTTATTAATGGGTGCAAAAGCTCTTAAAATCTAAATTGGCATTACATTCATCATGCCTCCTTCATCCATTTTAATGTGGCATGCTTTGTAGCGTCTTCTTAACTTTCCTTTTGAAACCTAGGCAAGTCATGCAAACAAATAGTGATGTCAAAAAAATGTTTGCAATATTAGTAAAAATAATAAAATATGGTCAACTCAAGGGCAATGAATGTTTTATTCTTGTACCCCCATATCTAGTACAGTGCTCTGTACATAAAAGCTGCTTAATATTCATTGACTTAATAGTAGTGATAAACATTTATATAGAACTTTTAAATAAAATTTTGTCAAAAATCTACAGTACACGATAAAAGTAATAGAGTAATAGAGAAACACTACGTTATGGAAAATTAGAGTAGTTTAAAAAAAATTCCAAAAGGAGAAGAACCTAGTCCTGGCCTGTCTGTGAGAATGATGCACTTGAAGATTTCCAGAGGTGGGAAGAACCTGCAAACACATCTAGTTTAACTTTAGGAATGTACGTTAACAACGTCCAGGCTCCTCTTGAAGACCTCCCATGCTTTGGTGTCAGATAGCCTCTGAAGCAATCCAGTTCCATTTTCATATAACACAATAATTTTCAGATTCCAATTTTTAGGAAATCCCTTTTCATATCTTTAATTCTTTTGGTCTAGACCTGTGATTTTATCCGTGCAGGCAGATCCTGGGTAAGGATACCTTCTTCTGCAAATTCAGATCAACTGCTGCCTTTAAACTTTTAGTGTTTGAGAGTTTCTTGGGGACAATTAGAGGTTAGGCATTAATAGTAATGATAATCATATAATCATAATGACATATTAGCGCTTCATAACTATCATCTCATTTGATTCTCACAACAACTCTGGCAGGTAAATGCTATTATTATTCTCATTTTACAAATTAGGAAACTGAGGCAAACAGTGGTTAAGTGACTTACCTGGTATCATACACCTAGTAAGTATCTGAGGCCAGATTTGAATTTAGGTGTACCAAACTCAGGCCAAACCTCAAATCACTGCACCACCTAGCTGCAGAGTCAAACTGTGTGTGTCGGAGATGGGATTTGAACTCACTGACTTTTACTTTCCTTAGACTGAGTAGGAAATAGAGAACCTTGGAACTTTTACTCATTTGTGCTTCAAGGCCTAGCAGAACAGGCTGAGTCTTTCTTCTATAAGATAATTCTTCATATATTTGAAAACCGCCATTGGGTCCCTATTAACTCTCCCTTTTCCAGAATAAATGATTCAGCTAATCCTTATATCTTATTGTGTCAATTTACTTCACTATGATGCTCATCTTCTGCTATACCCAATTTCCATTTATCAATGTCTCTCCTAAAGCATGATTGCAAGAACTATCTTTGGACTCTTAAAAAAATTATTGAAGACCCCTCCCACTAAAACTTTTGTTTACATGAGCCACATCAATATTTATTTTATTAGAAATTAAACCATCTGGTATTATGAAAATCATTTTGACATCATGGACTCCTTTACAGGGTCTCAGAGACCCTGAAACACAGTTTGAGAACCATTGGCATAGAATGATGGGAGAGGGAGAGAGGGACAGAAAGAGGGGTTGGGAAAGGAGAGAGTTAGTGAACATTTACTATAAGGCAGACCCTGTGGGGACAAAAATGCAAAAAAAAAGAAATTTCCTCGGGCTCTGAGAGGGTAAGTGGCTGTGGTTTCACAGTCAATATGTTTCAGAGGCAGTAATTTAACTCATGGCTTCTTCCTTCCAAGTCTATTCCTTTCTGTTTTGAGGTAAAAGACCACATAAAATATATTATCTAGGAAATAAATGATCAGGAAAGGAGGTGGACCAGTCATTCAATGGAAAGGAAGGTTAATTGATGGACGGCTTGAATATTATATTGGTAAACTTGAAATGTTGAAAGCAAAAAACAAAACAAAAACTTAGATTGAAGGCATTCAGAATATTGGGCAGACATTCTGTGAAGAGTTCATGATAGGGCACTTGAAGCACAGAAATTACTTTCAGAAGACGACCTACGGTGCTATCATCAATAGGACATGATGGTGCTGTTGTTTACTAATAATAGGGATGGTTTATACTGAACTGTGTAGGTGTCACAGTGAATAAAATGCTGGAGCTGGAGTCAGGAAGACCTGAGTTCAAATCTAGCTTCTTGCACTTACTAGTTCTGTGACCCTTGGCAAGTCACTTAACTCTGTGTGCCTCAGTTTCCTAGAAAAAGGAAAAAGGAGTGGAGAAGGGAAGGGAGGGAAAAGGAGGGGGCCTTCTATGTGATGGTGCTAACTAGGCATTTTAAGAATACTATCTCATTTGATCCTCAGATTTTCATCAAGTTGATATTTATTAAATACCCATCATATGCTATAATTACATTTATTCAAGATAGCCATTTTTGGGAAAGTATTCAAAGTCAATTCGAAGAAGATTAAGAAATGATGCATGTATGATATCTACCATCTTTATATAGATGGTACTTTTAAAAGTCATTTTCCTATAGTTATTTACCTTTTTGTTACTCTGCCTGACATTTGGATAAGTTGCCACCAACTGGATTTTGGTCATAACCTCAAAATCTGAATACCTAGACTTCTCACAGATTCAATTTAGACAAATATGAATGTACCTTTCTACTCAATCATACTTTTTCCCCTATAAAACAGAACTGCTTGCAAAAAATAAGCAAACAAATGTAAATCGTAATAGTTTGACAACAAAAAAAATACCATTTAGTGAGTGGTTATTATGTACGAGGATGATATATGGTTTCGAGAAAAATGAGCCCTTGTGGAAGGTATGGTTAGGCACTGTATTGATATAATTTAGATGAGGCTTTCTCAATCCTGGCTTAATCTAAACCTGGTTTTATCTCAGATTTAAGTAGAACTCAGCTTTTAAATGCAACCTGAATTATCTAGGGTTTGTAGGAATTCTATCAGTATCAAAACTTCTACAGCCTTTCAGCCATTCTGGCTTTAACTGCTCTAGGGAAATAATTTCAGCCAGAATGTGCTTTCTTCTACCCTGGGTAAGTTTTAAGTTTCCATCCCTGTGTCCCACAGGTAGCTCTTTCAGTGCTCAAGGAGCCCTCCATTCTTTTCCTATTATCAGACTCTAAAAGTAATAATGATAAAAAAATAGATGCAGATCATTAGTACAACTTCCCAGTAATTAAATGTCCTTTCCGATCAGACAACTTTGTCTGTACCCCACTCCCTCTTTCTTTGCCCTTTAAAGCTAGGCCTTGTTTCTAATTGCTTTAGAGTCTAGGTTAACACATTCTAATATAAACCATAAAATATAGCATTTTGCCATTGGGTCCCTTTCAGTGTGTTGATAAGAACACTGCATTCAGGGTTAGAGGAAGCGGGTTTAAATTCTAGGTTCACTACCCAGTTCTTGCAAGGCCTTATCTCCCCTTTTTGATTCTCAATTCACTTTTCTATAAAATGAGGGGACTAGGTTAGATCATCCCCAAAGTCTCTTTTAGTACTAGGATATTAAGATCTTTAGTAATGTTGCTACATTTTATCCTCTAGTGTTTTTCATTTTCTTTCTTTTTTTAAGACTTTTCTCAGTGCTTAGAGCAGCCAAATTTCAAGTCTTTATCAGGATCTAATCACTTTTTTAAACAGACATGATTTCTTCGTTATATGAAACATTGAGAGAAAGGAGACAGGTTTCACAAAGCTGGCCAGTTGACATTTCACACAAAAGGGCATTCTTACAGGCTAGTTACAGGTAAGGCCTGCATCTATAGGAATATTGACTGTTTTCCAAGTCAGCCATCCATCAAGATGTCCAAAGGTTTCCACCAAATAGTTTCAAATGCATTCAGCTTCCCAGTTGTACAAATAGTTTGAGCGAAACCAATGAAGCCCATCTGCTATTTGTTAGAGATTTAAAGCCCAGAGTCTCTGGGAATCACAGCTGGCTTCATCCAACTTGTTAATTATTAGTAATTTTGGTCATTTTTTAATTTTAATTTTTCTCAGAAGCAAGATCTTCTCTTATGAGCTCCAAAAGGGTATGCTCCAGGTCTCCTGGGTAATAGAAACTGAGACTAAATCAGTCCAATTTTAATTAGTGCTCTTTGGAGCCCAGAGATCATTAGAGGCAGCAAGATGGAAGTGTTCACCAGCCTATCCTGAACTCCTATCTGCTCAGTCCACATGCTCTCATGTGCCTGTTTTCATAATAGGCTCATTATCAAAGTGAGTAAATAGACATTTTGCTTCAATTAATCCCTGTTGTTCACTGTGTTTATCTTGTAAACTCTTGAACTGAGTTGATTAAAAATTAGCTTAGGCATGCAATTTATGATTTGCCTGCCGAACTTTTTTGGTTGGGCTCCTTTAATATAATGAAGGTATATTGCTGGCTTGTATTGATGCTCTCACACCAGAATTGAGGGCAGCATTGCTATAGGGATTATCAGTAGGGTGTTGGACCCAGGAGTGCTAGGCCATGAAAAGGAAATATTTAGTGACTAGAAGCAGCATGGTGAAGTGGACAGAGAGCTGCTCTCAGAGTCAGGAAGACTGGGGCTCAGTTTCAGCCTCTATCACATCCTAGATCTGTGACCCTGGGCAAGTCATAGGACTTCTCAGTGCCTGAAGTTCACTCTCTAAGGTAGGAAAGTCTTTACCAGAAATTTCTTATAACAATGAACTTAAAGGTCTGAATAAAAGAGAAAGAAGAGGTCATCAGAACAACTCTCTCCCTCCCCTTTTCTCCCTCCTTCCTCCCCCCCTTTCTAATTTTTTTTAATTAACAAAAAAAATTTCTCTTTCCCACCTCCCACCCCATTGGGAACAAAAAAGAAAAATGAAATTCACATAACAAATGTGAAGTCAAGCAAAACAAGTTCCCACATTGGTTATAAAAAACAAAACAAAACATATGTCTTAATCTGCACTATGAGTCCCTCATCTCTCTGTTAGGAGCAGAGTAATAAGCTGACTCAGATTATGAAAGCCCTTGAATGTAAGGCAAAGAAGCATGTATTTATTTGGTAGCCAATTGGAGGCTACTGGATATCTATCTATCTATCTACCTATTTTCTATCTTTCTATCTGTCTGTCTATCATTTATTTGTCCATTGCTCTCTGTGTGTATGAAAATATATATCAGAGAAGTGACATAAATTTCTATTATATGATAAGAAAGGTTATCAAGGAAGTATATATGAGTGGCTAGAGAGATAAGGGTTTAGAAGCGGAATAAGTTCCTTGAGAGCAGGGATCATTTCTTGTTTTGTCTCTATACCTTCAGCATCTGGAACAATTCTTTGGATTGGTAGGTACTTAATAAATGATTCTTGGATTAGAAATGTTGTATTGGAGTTGAGAAGGCTCAGTAGGATGCTATTGTAGGTGGTGACAATGGAAATGGAAAAGAAGGGAAAGACAGAAGAGATGGAGGTATCGCGGACAGACATAATGACATTTGAATGAGGAACATTTAAAGGAGAAACACATTAAAATGAGCTTTAGGTGTATTGAATTTGGATACTGGTGTGACATCCAGGTGGAGATGTCCCATTGAAATCTAGAGGTGAGTCTACAGCTCAGATAAGAGTACAAGTCTAGAGCTATTAATATGGGACTCATCTACATAAGTGTGAGTGAATTGCCAGGGGAGAAAAGAGAAGAAAGCTAAAGGCAGACCCTAAGGATAAAGAGGCATCCACATCTTATTAAGATATCTGGAAGACAATAAAGAATTAGGAAAGGAACAGTTAGAGAGATGGGAAACCTGAAGAACAAAATGTTTCTGAAGCTAAGATTTGAGGGGATATGCATTATGAAGGGTTTATCAGCCACAGAAAAAGTGGCAGAGAATTAATGAATATGAGTACCAGGAAAAAGGACATTGGGTTTGACTTCAGAGAGAGCATTTGCAATAGAATGGGTTAGGGAAGAAGCCAGTTTATAAGGGATTGAGCAGACAGTGGAAGTGTGAAAGTGAGTGCAACTGGAATAAATAACTTTTCCAAGAAATTTAGAAGTGGAATAGAGGCATTTGGTAGTCTCTGGATAGGGGAAAATACTCAACCAGTCTAAACACGTCTTAGGAAGCAGAGTCATCAGAGGTCAGAGCAAGCAGCAGGTAAGGAAATAATCCACAGATAATAAAGTCTGTATGAAAAATCAGTAAACAATGCTGGGTGAAGAAAAATTGATACTGAGGCAATGGTCTGGCTCAGTCTGAGTTTTAACAGATATTAGGGTAGAAAGCATTCATAGGTAAGTGACTGCTCCTGACTAGAAGGGAGAGTGACAGTTGAAGATAAATCCTGAAAGGGGTAGTCCAATATCTTCCTCTAGTTGTTGTGAAGTTATTTCCACTAATAAATTAAATGTCGGACAATAAATATTTATTAAGTTTGTACTATGTGCTGGGGGGGGGGGGGGTGGAGCCAAGATGGCGGCTGGAAAGCAGGGACTTGCTTAAGCTCCCCCCAAATCCCTCCAAACACCTGTAAAAATGGCTCTGAACAAATTCTAGAGCTGCAAAACCCATGAAATAGCAGAGGGAAACAGGTCTCCAGCCCAGGAGAGCCTGGACGGTCGCTGGGAAGGGTCTATCACATGGTGCTGAGACAGGAGGGCAGCCCAGCATGGGCTGCATGAGGACAGACCAGACCCAGAATCAGCCGGCTGGAACAGGCCTTGGGGCCATGAAACAGTGAGCTGTGGCAGTTACCAGACTTCTCAACCCACAAATGCCAAAGAGCAGGTTAGGAGGAAACTGCGGGATTGAGTTCAGAGTGGTCCTGCTGCCAGTTCTGGGGGTAGAGGAAGTGGTGCAGCCATGGCAGTAGTAGCAGCAGGAAGCACTTGAGGCTGCTTCCAGAGCACCAGCTTCAGCTGCTTCCCCAATCCCTGGGTCACATGGTGGGAGGAATCTAGCAGTGGATCACAGCAGAAGTACAAGGAGCACTTTGCTGTGCCCTACTTGGATCTGTATTGCAGGGTGGTGATTCGTGGGGGAGGAGGAGTGCTGCTGTGCCAGAGACTGGGGTGATGGTGGAGTAGAAGTAGCTGTAAAAACAGCAGTGCTTGGACCCTAAAACTTGGGACAAAGTACTCTCTACTCTACAAGCAGTCATATCCTGAGAAAAAGCTCTAGGGTGAAGTTGTTGGCTGGGACTGTGAACAGGCAGCAAAAACAAACTTAGACTCAAACTCAAACTCTAGATTCCTTTTTTTGGTGACAAAGAAGGCCAAAACATACAGTCAGAAGAAGTCAACAAAGTCAAAGAGCCTACATCAAAAGCCTCCAAGAAAAATATGAAAGGGGCTCAAGCCATGGAAGGGCTCAAAAAGGATTTGGAAAAGCAACTTAGAGAAGTAGAGGAAAAATTGGGAAGAGAAATGAGGGTGATGCAAGAAAACCATGAAAAACAAGTCAACGACTTGCTAAAGGAGACCCAAAATAATACTGAAGAAAATAGCACCTTAAAGAATAGAAGAATGCCTTGAAAGGCAGAATTAGACAAAAAGGAAAGGAGGTCCAAAAGACCACTGAAGAAAATACCACCTTAAAAATTAGATTGGAGCAAGTGGAAGCTAGTGACTTTATGAAAAACCAAGATATTATAAAATAGAACCAAAGAAATGAAAAAAATGGAAGTCAATGTGAAATACCTCATTGGAAAAACCACTCACCTGGAGAATAGATCCAGGAGACATAATCTAAAAATTATTGGACTACCTGAAAGCCATGATCAAAAAAAGAGCCTAGACATCATCTTTCAAGAAATCATCAAGGAGAACTGCCCTGATATTCAAGAACCAGAAGGTAAAATAGAAATTGAGAGAATCCACCAATTGCCTCCTGAAAAAGATCCCAAAAAGAAAACTCCTAGGAATATTGTCTCCAAATTCCAGAATTTCCAGGTCAAGGAGAAAATATTACAAGCAGCCAGAAAGAAACAATTGGAATATTGTGGAAACACAATCAGAATAATACAAGATCTAGCAGCTTCTACATTAAAGGATTGAAGGGCTTGGAATATGATATTCCAGAGGTCAAAGGAGCTAGGATTAAAACCAAAAATCACCAACCCAGCAAAACTGAGTATAATGCTCCAAGGCAAAATATGGATTTTCAATAAAATAGAGGACTTTCAAGCTTTCTCAATGAAGAGACCAGAGCTGAATTGAAAATTTGACTTTCAAACACAAGAATCAAGAGAAGCATGAAAAGGTAAACAAGAAAGAGAATTAATAAGGGACTTATTAAAGTTGAACTGTTAGTTTACATTCCTACATGGAAAGGTGATGTGTGTAATTCATGAGACCTTTCTCAGTATTAGGGGAGTTGAAGGGAGTATAGACAGAGGGCACAGAATGAGTTGAATGTGAAAGGATGATATCTAAAAATGAAATAAATTTAAGAGGTGAGAGAAGAATATATTGAGGGAGGGAGAAAGGGAGAGATAGAATGGGGCAAATGATCTCACATAAAAGTGGCAAGAAAAAGCAATTCTTTTGGAAGGGAACAGAGTGCAGGGGAGGGGGAATGAGTGAATCTTACTCTCATCGGATTTGACTTGAGGAGGGAATAACATACACACTCAATTAGGTATCTTACTGCACAGGAAAGCAAGGGGAAGTGGATAAAAAAAAGGGGGGATGATAGAAGGGAGAGCAGACAGGGGGAGGAGGTGAGCAAAAGCAAACACCTTTGAAAAGGGCCAGGGTCAAGGGTGAAAATTGAATAAAGGGGGACAGGATAGGATGGAAAGACATATAGTTAGCCTGTCACAACATGAGCATTGTGGAAATGTTTTACATAATGATAGATGGGTGATCTATGTTGAGTTGCTTGCCTTCCTAGGGAGGGTGGGTGGGAAGGGAAGAGGGGAGAGAATTTAGAACTCAAAGTTTTAAAAGCAGATGCTTAAAAAATTAAAATTAGGTTTTTTTGCATGCAGGTGGGAAACAAGATATGTAGGGAATGGGGCATATAAATCTAGCCTGCTCTACAAGAAAGTAAGGGGAAAGGGGATGGGGTGGGGGGAGTGGGGTGAAAGAGGGGAGGGCTGACTGGGGAATGAGACAATCAGAATATATGCCATTTTGGAAATAGGGGGGAAGGTAGAAATGGGGAGAAAATTTGTAACTCAAAATCTTGTGGAAATCAATGTTGAAAACTAAAATGTTAAATAAAATCACTAATACATAAAAAAGTTCGTATTATGTGCCAGGTTCCCTGCTAAGCACAAGTGATGCAAAGAAAGTCAAAAACAACCCCTCCTCTCAAGGAACCCGTGATCTGGTGGGAGAAATAATGCATTAAAAGAGTACCCTGCTGGGATGTGATGAAGTCCTATAGGCCAATGGAAAATGAGGTGGCTGCTCTGGTAGTCCTCCTTAAATGGAGGAGCTCGTTCATCTCTACCCTCCCCCTTCTCTAATCAGAGGGAGGAAGGGGCCCCAGGGGGGGTGCTCACTGAGGGGGGACCTACAGAAGGGGGTACCCAGACATCATACTGAGGAGGTATGAATTTCAGAACTGAATTAAAAATAACGAGTGGGGCTTATTAGTTAATTTTCCATTTATTAATAAAGAATGTTTAAGGAAACATAAGGATTCTGGAAATTTTTCTCATGACTCCTACCCCTGCCATCTTTGTACTTTCCTATGTATATGGAAAACCTATACACAAAGTATTAGAAGGATGGCAATCAAGAGAGAAATGGAGACCATGAGTAAACAGTCTCTAAACCGACCCTGAGGATGTGAGGAAAATCTAGCTTCAGTTTCTGTCAGCTCACTGGGATCATTCAGCTTATGCTGCTGGGTAGGTAGACCCCTCTTCTTTCACCACTGTTCCATATGTGGGCTTCCCCAATAAAGGAGTACTGAGGGGTTCTCGATTCCCTCAGCCTCTTCTCCCCTCTAATTGGAGGATGGAGGGTGGAACACTAGACACCTCCCAAAACTTTCTTTTATAGACAGAAGGATCTGGACAATGGGTGGGGAACCTGTAGCCTCAAGGCCACATGTGGCCCTCTAGGTTCTCAAGGGTGGCCTTTTGACTGAATCCAAACTTCACAGAACAGATTTATTTGATTCACTCAGAGAGCCTGAGGACCTAGAGGGCAATATGTGGCCTTGAAGCCTCAGGTTCCCCACCCTGATGGACTTTTCAGTTCAATCTCTATTTTCTATCTACATCTCTGTTTGGTTTGAACTCCATTGAGCTTGATGCCTGGGTACTGCTCCCACATTTTCCAGCTTCCTTTGGTGTGCTGTTTTCCCCCATTAGATTGTAAGCTCCTTGAGGGCAGGAGCTGTCTTCTTTTTCATATTTGTATATCCAACACTTAGCACAGTGCTTGTCACATGATAGGCATTTAATTAATATTTACTGAATTGAATTGAATTTGGTAAACAATATACTAGCTCTTGTTCTGGGATCAAAGATCTGAGTTAAAATCTCACCTTTGATGCCTACTCTCTTTGTGACTATGGAAAGGCATGTAAGCTCCTGTGGATTCAAGTTTCTCATCTGCAAAAGGAAGGGTTTGTACTAGATGGTCTTTGAGATCCTTTCTAGACATGTGATGCTATGATCCTATTCGCTCTTCCGTGCTAGAAATGCTAAACAAGTGTTCATGGCACATTTGGAGATGATAGGATGTTCCTATTATATAAGGGGCAAAAATTCCTTATTCATGCTTTTCCTAATTTCAGCAAAGCATTATTTGGAGGGTTTAGATTAGCAATATTGTGATCCATTCCTGCTATACTGGAAATAAGGCAAGGAGGTGGTATAGTGGATAGAGCGCTGGGCTTGTAGTCAGGAAGATTCATCTTCCTGAATTCAAATCTGGCCTTGGACGCTTACTAGCTGTGTGACCCTGAGCAAGTCACTTAACCCTGTTTGATTTAGTTTCCTCATCTGTAAAATGATCTGGAAAAGACAATGGCAAACCACTCCAGTATCTTTGCCAAGAAAACCCCAAATGGGGTCATGAGGACTCAGACATTACCAATAGCAACAGACCACTACCACTACCAACAACAACCACAACACACTGGAAGTATGTAAAAGACTGGAGACTGGGGCAAAAAGCTCCAATAACAACATTCTGTTAATTTATAACAAATATTTTTTAAGTGTCTACTATGTATAGAGCTCTGCTTTTCATATAGTTGTTGTCCTATCTTTGCCTTGTCTTTTTATAACCATTGACACCCCAGTTCTTGACCACCTGCCTTGAATTTCAAAATACCCTTGTGCTACAAGGGTACTTTTGTACTGTACCTTTTATGCTGCATTGGCTTTTTAGTTTTCTCACGGCTCCTTTTCCATTCTGACCTCAAATCATTGAATCATGGGACCTTAGAGTTGAAAGAGGCCCAATATATCACTTAATCCAACTTGTACCCAAGCAGGAACTGACTCTATATTTCTTTCTGTGTGTGTGTGTGTGTGTGTATGCATATATATATATATATATATATATATATATATATATATATATATATATATATATATATATATATATATATATATATGTATATATATATATATATATTAGTTTTCAATATTCACTTTTATAAAATGTTGATTTCCAAATTTTTTGTACCTCCATCCCCTCCCCTCCCCTATCCCCAAGATGGGAAAAAATCTGGTAGAGGTTATAAATATATACAATCATATTAAACATATTTACACATTAATCATGTGAAAGAAGAAGGGAAAAACCAGGAGAAAGAAAAAACAACAAAAAAAGAAAAAATAGTATGTTTTGATCTGCATTGACATTCCATAGTTCTTTCTCTGGATGTGGTTAGCATTTTTATCATGAGTCTTTTAGAATTATCCTAGATCATCGTATTGCTGAGAATAGCTAAGTCTATCAAAGTTGATCATCACACAATGTTGCTGCTACCATGTACAATGTTCTCCTGGTTCTGCTCACTTCACTCAGCATCAATTCATGTAAGTCCTTCCAGGTTTTTCTGAAATCCATCTGCCCATCATTTCTTATATCACAATAGAATTCCATTGCATTCACATACTACAACTTGTTCAGTCATTCTCCAATTGATGGGCACTCCTTAAATTCTAATTTTTCACCACCACAAAAAGAGCTGCCACCAAAAGGACCCATGGGGGTCCTTTTCCCTGTTTTATTATTTCTTTTGGAATCAGACCTAGCAGTGGTATTGATGGATCAAAGTATATATACAGTTTTATAGTCCTTTGGGTAGAGTTCCAAATTGTTCTCCAGAATTGTTGGATCAGTTCACAACTCCATCAACAATGCATTAGTGATCCAATTTTCCCGCATCTTCTCCAACATTTATCATTTTCCTTTTTTTTGTAATATTAGCCAATCTGGTAGGTGTGACATAGTACCTCAGATTTGTTTTAGTTTGCATTTCTCTAATCAATAGTTATTTAGAGCATTTTTTCCCTCGATGGCTATAGAGAGCTTTAATTACTTTATCTGAAAACTGCCTGATCATATTCTATGACCATTTATCAATTGGGGAATTACTTGTATTCTCATAAATTAGACCCAGTTCTCTATATATTTTAGAAATGAGGCCTTTTTCAGAAACACTGGCAGTAAAAATCATTTCCTAGCTTTCTGCTTCCTTTCTGATCTTGGTTGTATTGTCTTTGCACAAAAGCTTTTAAAATTAATGTTCTCTATCTCCTGTTTAGTAAATTTTTCACTTCTCCTTAGATCTGAGAGATAAACTATTTCTTGTTCTAATTTACTTACAGTATCACCCTTTATGTTTAAATCACAGATTCATTTTGACCTTATCTTGGTATACAGTGTTAGATGTTGGTCTATGCCAACTATTTGTGGTTTTCTCAGCAGTTTTTGTTAAATAGTGAATTCTTATCCCAGAAGCTGGAGTCTTTGGGTTTATCAAACAGTAGATTACTACAGTCATTGACTAATGTGTCTTGTGTACCTAACCTATTCCACATATTCAGCACTCTATTTCTTAGCCAGTACCAAATAGTTTTGATGATTGCAATTTTATGATATAGTTTTAGATCTGGTATGGCTAGGCCAACTTTCATTGATTTTTTTCCCCATTAATTCTTTTGATATTCTGGACCTTTTATTCTTCCAGATGAGCTTTGTTATTTTTTTCTAGATCTATAAAATAATTTTAGTAGTTGGTTGGCATGGCACTGAATAAGTAAATTAATTAAATAGAAATATCATTTTTATTATATTAGCTTGGCATACCCATGAGCAACTGATATGTTTCTAATTATTTGGATCTGACTTTATTTGTGTCAAAAGTATTTTGTAGTTGTGTTAATATAGTTCCTGGGTTTGTCTTGGCAGGTACCTTCCCAAATATTTTATATTGTCTAGTTATTTTAAATGGAATTTCTCTATCTCTTGCTGCTAGGCTTTGATAGTAATATATATAAATACTGATTATTTATATATGGGTTTATTTTATATCCTACAACTTTGCTAATATTGTTAATTGTTTCAACTAGTAAACTATTCCCTGCTCTCCCAAATTGCTTATAGCATCAGCCTTTATTCCTAAATCATGAACCAATTTTGACTTTATTTTGGTATACAGTGTAAGATATTGGTCTGTGCCCAGTTTCTGCCCTTCCATTTTCCAATTTTCTCAGCATTTTTATGAAATAGTGAATTCTTAGCCCAGAAGGTGGATTCTATGGGTTTATCAAATAGTAGATTGCTATAGTCATTGACTACTGCATCTTGTGTACCTAACCTGTTCCACTGATCCATGACTCTGTTTCTTAGCCAATAGCAAGTAGTTTTGATGACTGCTGCTTTATAGTACAGTTTAATATCTGGTATGGCTAGGCCACCTTCCCTAACATATTTTTTTCATCAATTCCCTAGATATTCTGGACCTCTTCTTCTTCCAGATAAATTTTGTTATTATTTTATCCAACTCTGTAATATAATTTTTGGTAGTTTGATTGGTATGGCACTGAATAAGTAAATTAATTTAGGTAAAATTGTCATTTTTATTTTATTAGCTTGGCCTAACTACGAGCAACTGATGTTTTCCCATTTATTCTGATCTGACTTTATTTGTGTGAAAAGTGTTTTGTAATTTGTTCATATAGGCCCGGGGTTTGTCTTGGCAGGTAGACTCCCAAATATTTTATAGTGTTGACAGTAACTTTAAATGGAATTACTCTTTCTATCTCTTGCTGTTGGGCTTTGTTAGTAATATATAGGAATGCTGAGGATTTATGTGTGTTTATTTTGTATCCTCCAATTTTGCTAAAGTTGTTTATTATTTCAAGAAGTTTTTTACTTGATTCTCTAGGATTATTTAAGTAAATCATCATGTCATCTGCAAAAAGTGATAATTTAGTTTCTTTGCCTATTCTAATTTCTTCAATTTCTTTTTCTTCTCTTCTTACTACAGCTAACATTTCTAGTACCAAATTGAATAATAGGGGTGATAATGGAAATCCTTGTTTCATCCCTGATCTTATTGGGAATGCATTTAGCTTGTCCCCATTACAAATAATGCTTGTTGATGGTTTTAGGTAGACGATATTTATAATTTTAATCAAGGCTCCATTTACTCCTAGGCTTTCTAGTGTTTTTAATAGGAATGGGTGTTGTATTTTGTCCTAGGCTTTTTCTGCATCTATTGAGATGATCATATGGTTTCTGCTAGTTTTGCTGTTGATATGATCAATTATGCTGATATTTTTCATAATAATGAACCACTTTTGCATTCCTGGAATAAATCTTACCTGGTTGTAGTGTATTATTCTCATGATAAGTTGCTGCAATCTTTTTGCTAATATTTTATTTAAAATTTTTGCATCAATATTCATTAGGGAAATTGGTCTATAATTTTCTTTCTCTGTTTTGACTCTTCCTGGTTTGGGTACTAATATCATGTTTGTGTCATAAAAAGAATTTGGTAGAACTCCTTCTTCACCTGTTTTCCCAAATAGCCTTTAAACTATGGGAATTAATTGTTCTTTAAATGTTTGATAGAATTCACATGTAAAACCATCTGGCCCATGAGATTTTTTCCTAGGGAGTTCATTGATGGCTTGCTCAATTTCTTTTTCTGAGATGGAGTTGTTTAGGTATTTTTCTTCCTTTTCTGTTAACCTGGGCAATTTATATTTTTGTAAATATTCATCCATTTCCCTAAGGTGGTCAAATTTATTGGCATAAAGTTGGGCAAAATAATTCCTAATTATTGTTTTAATTTCCTCTTCATGGAAGTGAATTCATTCTTTTCATTTATGATACTGGCAATTTGGTTTTCTTCTTTTTTAAAATCAAATTGACCAAAGGTGTATCAATTTTATTGGTTTGTTCATAAAACCAGCTCTTAGTTTTATTTATTAATTTAATAGTTTTCTTTATTTCAATTTCATTAATCTCTCCCTTGATTTTCAGTATTTCTAATGTGGTATTTAATTGGGGATTTTCAATTTGCTCTTTTTCTAGCTTTTTCAGTTGCATGCCCAATTCATTGATCTCCTTTTGCTCTATTTTATTTATGTTAGCATTTAGAGATATAAAACTTCCCCTAAGAACTGCTTTTGCTGTGTCCCATAAGTTTTGGCATGTTGTCTCATTATTGTCATTCTTTTGAATGAAGTTATTAATTGTTCTTATGATTTGTGCTTTGGCCCACTCATTCTTTAGAATTAGATTATTTAGTTTCAATTTAAGTTTTAGTGTATTTTTCCATGGTTCTTTATTACAAATAATTTTTATTGCATCATGATCTGAAAAGGATGCTTTGACTACTTTTGCCTTTCTGCACTGGACTGTGAAGGTTTTATGCCCTAGTACATGGTAAATTTTTGAGTATATGCGATGTACAAGTAAAAAAAAAAAGTATATTCCTTTTTATCCCCATTCAGTTTTCTCCATAGATGTATCATATCTGCCTTTTCTAAAATTCTATTCACCTCCTTAACTTCTTTCTTGTTTAAGTTTAGATATATCAA
The DNA here is from genome assembly GCF_011100635.1 of Trichosurus vulpecula. Lineage (NCBI taxonomy): Eukaryota > Metazoa > Chordata > Mammalia > Diprotodontia > Phalangeridae > Trichosurus > Trichosurus vulpecula. The sequence continues at coordinate 310,203,008 of NC_050574.1, read as the reverse complement.
GTTCAGAGAGGGAGAGGTTGAGGTCCCCCACTAATATAGTTTTTCTGTCTATTTCTTCCTGTAACTCCCTTAACTTCTCGTCTAAGAATTTGCATGCTATACCACTTGGTGCATATATGTTAAATAATGATATTGCTTCATCGTTTATGGTGCCTTTCAGCAGGATATAGTGTCCTTCCTTATCTCTTTTAATTAAATCTATCTTTGCTTTTGTTTTGTCTGAGATTAGGATTACTACCCCGGCATTTTTTTTTTTACTTTAGCTGAAGCACAATATATTCTACTCTGGCCTTTTACCTTTACCATGTGTGTACCACCCTGTTTCAAATGTGTTTCTTGTAAACAACATATTATAGGATCATGGTTTTTAATCCATTCTGCTATCCACTTCTATTTTATGGGAGAGTTCATCCCATTCACATTCATAGTTATGATTACTATCTATGTCTTTTCCTCCATCCTATTTCCCCCCTGTTTATGCTTTTATTTCTCCTTTTTCCCTTCCACTTCTCAACAGTTTTGCTTTTGACTACCACCTTCCTCAGTTTACCCTCCCTCTTGATTCTCCTCCCTTATCTTACCTTTTCCCCCTTGCTATTTCTTCCCTTCTGACCACCCCCCTCCATTTTCTTTCCTCTTTCCCCTCCTACTGCCTATAGGACATGTTTGATTTCTATACTTATCAGAGTATGTTATTCCCTTCTTGAACGAAATCTGACAAGAGTAGAGCTCAAATACTGCTCTTCTCCCTCCCTTCTTTGCCTCTAGTATAATATGTTTTGTGCCTCTTCACGTGATATAATTTACCCTTTTCTAGTACCTCCTTACCTCTTTTCCCAGAACCATCCCTTTATATCTCTTAATTATATTTTTTAATCATTATATCAGTTATTTTATACTGACATCCACAGTCTATTTATATCCCTTTCAATTATCATAATAACTGTACTGTTCTCAAGATTGACATATATTTAAAACATATAAAACAATATAATCCTATATAAAGATGTAAATAATTTGCCTTATTAACAAGGGTTTTTCCCCCATTTACTTTTTTATGTCTCTCTTGAGTTTTGTATTTGAAGATCAAATTTTCCATTAAGCTCTGGCCTTTTCATCAGGGAGGTCTGGAGTTCCCTTATTTCATCAAATATCCATCTACTTGCCTGGAAAATTATGCTCAATTTTTCTAGGTAGTTGATCCTTGGTTATAGTCCAAGTTCCTTTGCCTTTCAGAATATCATATTCCAATTTCTACTGTTATTTAATATAGAAGCTGAAAGATCCTGCATGATCCTGACTGTAGTTCAGTGATTTTTGAATTGTTTCTTTCTAGCTGCTTGCAGTATTTTCTCCCTGACCTGGTAGTTCAGGAATTTGGCCATAATATTTCCTGGAGTTTTCAATTTGGGATCTCTTTCAGGGAGTGACAAGTGGATTCTTTCGATGATGATTTTACCTTCTGGTTCTAGGACCTCAGGGTAGTTATCCTTAATGATTTCTTGGAAGATTCTATCCAGGCTCTTTTTTTTTTCTTTTATCATGGCTTTCCAGTAGGCCAATAGTTCTTTGATCGTCTCTCCTGGATCTATTTTCTAGGTCAGTTGTTTTTCCAATAAGATATTTCAAGTTTTTTCTATTTTTTCATTTTTTGATTTTGTTTGACTGATTCTTGATGTTTCATAGAGTCATTAGCTTCTACTTGCCCAATTCTAATTTTTAATGTATTGTTTTCTTCCTTTAGCTTCTCTGTCTTCTTTTCCATTTAGTTGATTTTACTTTTCAATGAGACATTTTCTCCATTTATATTCTTATTCTCTTTAACCATTTTGCCAATTTTACTTTTTAAAGATTTGCTTTCTTATCCGTGAATTTTTTCCATTTTTTTCTTTTACCTCCCTAATTTGCTTTTTAAAGTCCTCCTTAAGTTCTTCCAGGAATGCTTTTTGGTCTGGAAACCAGTTCTCTTTCCCTTTTGAGGTTTCAGATGTGGGTATAGTGTCCATGCTGTCCTCTTCTGAATTAGTATTTTGATCTTCCCTGTCTCCATAATATGATTCAATGGTCTTTGGCTTTTTAGTGTTCTTTTTCATGGTGTTTTTTTTCCTGGCTTCTAATGTGTATTTTTGCTTCTGGGGCTCAGGGGGTTCTGTCCCAATTTTCTTGTGTTGGGATCTGTGGGCCTGCTCACTGGCTCTCTGTCCTATGGCCTCTGGTTTTGTGAGGTGTGTTGGAGGGGTCATCTGACTGCTGGGAGTCTCCTCTTTCCCAAAACTGCTCTACAGCATGGGTGGTCTCAGCTGTTGTCTGTGCTGGTGTCTGCCACTTCCCCTGGCTGTGCAAGGGCATATCTGGGGTCCTGGTGTTGATGTTTGTTAGCTCCACTGCCCTGGGACTCAGTTACTCTTGTTGTTCTGCTGAGGTGAGGACTGCTGGGACACCTCTCTCCCTGCACTAGTCTCCTTCTGCCACCACAAGATGGGTCCTCTCCCCAACTTCTCTTGCTGTATGGCTTCTGAAGCCCTACTTCTGGCTCCTCTGTTTCTCCAGAAGTAGTATTCTCTGGGTGAGGGAGGGAAGGAGAGCCAATTTACCTGGCCATTATGGCTACCAGAAGTTCAAGAAGGTGAGTTTCAAACCTTCAGACTGTGTTTGGGCTTGAGGCCTCCAGAGTAACTGCTCCCACAGCCACAGGCTCTGCACTGATGTCTCCCATAGTTCTGACAGACTCCTATTCTTGCCTGAGAGGCCTGGGGCTCAATTGCTGCTGTAGCCAGTAATTCTGTCCTGGGCCTGCTCTTGTTCCCATGTTTTGCTCACACAGTGCTCTAAACCTAACATTTCTAATACATTATTGAATAACTGGTGATAATGGATATCCTTGTTTCACCAAAGGTTTATCTATTTTACTGTTGTTTTTTATAAAACCAGCTCTTAGTTTTATTTATTAGTTCAATAGTTTTCTTACTTTCAATTTTTTGATTCTCTCCTTTGATTTTCAGAATTTCTAATATTTAATTAGATTTTAATTTGTTTTTTTTTTTTAGCTTTTTTACTTGTGTGCCCAATCCATTGATCTTTTCTTTCTCTATTTTATTCATGTAAACATTTAGAGATATAAAATGTCCCCTAAAAAGTCCTTTGGCTTCAATTCATAAGTTTTAGTATGCTGTCTTATTGTTGTTGTTCTCTTTGATGAAATTATTGTTACTATAATTTTTTTGTTTGGCATACTCATTCTTTAAGCATTAGATTATTTAGTTTCTAATTAATTTTAGTCTATGTTTCCACTGTCCCTTATTATGAGTTATTTTATTGGATTATGATTTGAAAAAGATGCATTTAATATTTCCCCTTTTCTGCCCTGGATTGTGAGGTTTTTATATCTTAATACATGGTCAATTTTTTGTGTAGGTGCCATGTACTGCTGAGAAAAAGGAATATTCCTTCTATCTCCATTCAGTTTTCTCCAGAGGTGTATCATATTTAAATTTTCTAAAATTCTGTTCACCCCCTTAACTTTTTTTGTTTATTTTATTGTTAGATTTATCTAGTTTTGACAGGAGGAGGTTAAGGTACCCCCTAATAGAGTTTTGCTGTTTCATCCTGTAACTCACTTAACTTCTCCTCTAAGAATTGGAATGTTATACCCTTGGTGCATGTATGTTTACTATTGATATTACTTCATTGTTTATGATACCTTTTAACAAAATGTAGCTTCCTTTCTTGTCTCTTTCAATTAGATCTATTTTTGCTTTTGCTTTGTCTGAAATCAGGATTTCAATCCTTTTTTTTTTTTTTTTTTACTTCACCTGAAGCATAATATATTGTACTCTAGCCTTTTACCTTTACTCTGTGTGTATCTCTCTGCTTCAAATGTCTTTCTGGTAAACAACATATTGTAGGATTATGGCTTTTAATCCACTCTGCTATATGCTTCAATTCCATGAGAGAGTTATAATTCCATTCATAGTTATAATTACTAACTGTGTCTTTCTCTCACTCTGTTCCCTCCCCCATTTATACTTTTGTCTCTCCTTTTATTTACCTTGCTCTTCCTCACCAGTAATTTGTTTCTGACCACTGCTACCCTCAATCTTCCATCCCTTCTATCAGTGGTCACCTCCCTTTCTTTCCTCCTTCTCACCCTCCTTCCTCTACCCTTCCCTTTGAGTTAAGATATATTACTCTACGCAACAGAATGTGTATGTTGTTCCCTCTTTGAGCCAAATCTGATGAGAGTAAAGTTCAAACAATGTTCACCTGACCCTCTCTTCTTTCTCTCTACTGTAACAGGTTTTTTGCACCTCTTCATGTGATGTGATTAACTGTATTCTGCCTCCCTCTTTCCTCTTTTCCCAGTATATTTTTACCCCTTAATTTTTTATAGCATCACCTCAAAGTCAACTTACACCCACACCCTCTGTCTGTGTATACCACTTCTAAATGCCCTAATAAAGATACAGTTCTCAAGAGTTACAAGTATCATCTTCTCATATAAAGATGTAAATAGTTTAACCTTATTGAACACCATGTTTTTCCCACTTTCTTTCTTCACCTTTTATGCTTCTCTTGAGGCTTGTGTTTAAAGATTGAATTCTCTGTTCAGCACTGGTCTTTTCATTAGGAAACTTTGAAAGTCTGCTATTTCATTGAATGTCCATCTTTTCCCTAAAAGCTTATGCTCAATTTTTCTGGGTAGTTGATTCTTGGTTGTAATCCAAGCTCCTTTGCCTTCTGAATATTATATCCCAAGCCCTCCAATCCTGTAATGTAGAAACTGCTAAGTCCTGTGTAATCCTAACTGTGGTTCCATGATATTAGAATTTTTCTTTCTGGCTCCTTGCTGTATTTTCTCCTTCACCTGATACTTCTGGAATTTGGCTCAATGTTCCTTGGAGTTTTCATTTTGGGATCTCTTTCAGGAGATTGTTTGTGGATCCTTTCAATATTTTACCCTCTAGCATATCAGGGCAGATATCCTTGATAATTCCTTGAAAAAGGCTGTTCAGGCTCTTTTTTTATCATGGCTCCCCTCCCCTTCATCTCCTTCCCTTCCCTTCCCTTTGGTCCTCTCTCCCCCCCTTCCTTCCCTTCCCTTTCCCTTCACTCTGTGGACTCTGAAGATTACCGGGCAGGATAAGATACCAAATACTGAGGTCCTTTCTTGAACTAAACTGCTAAGCATTCATACTCTACTGCAAAGAGCAAAACTCCAATGGGCTGGCCATGTTGTTTGAATGCCAAATGTATGCTTACCAAAATGGCTATTTTATGGAAAACTGACACAGGACAAGTTCTCACATGGTGGTCAGAAAAATCAATATAATGACACTCTCAAGCTCTGTCTTAAGAACTTTGGAATAGATTGTGTGAAATGGGAGATACTGGCACAAGACTGCCCAGCATGACATACCCTCATCAGAGAAGGTGCTATGTTCTATAAGCAAAGCAGAATTGAAATAGCTCAAAAGAAATGTGAGATGTGCAAATTTAGGGAATCCACCCCAATGTTCACAGGGACTATTTGTGCCCTGCCTATGGTAAATGTCATTTGGGTCCTCTTCAAGAACAAAGGACAACAACCAACTTTCTGTCCACTTAGGCTTACCTGTAGGTGCTCTTCCCAAAGGAATGTAAACTTTGTTCCCTGAAACCTGGAAGATATCTTGCTGTTTATAGCCTAGATTTCTTTCTTAGGGATGCAGCCTTAAACCCAAATCACTCTGGCTGTAATTGATTGTCCCACAATATATCCCAGCCCAAGCCTCAGTTGGTGATGACTCAGAGTGAATGTAAATAGCAATTCTTTCTGTTTTGGCCAGAAATCCTGAGGGTCTTCTCCTCCAAGATTGATTTTTTTGGACTAGGTAAAAGAGGCCATTCTTTGCCTCATTTATTACCTAGCCTTGATCACTGAATGGACATTACCTCAGTCAAACTAAGACTTGCTAAAAATCTTAGCTTAAAAAGGCCAAGGTCTCCCACTGCATCTGGGACCATCTCTAGTTGTCCTGGTTTATATCTTGCCACTGGGCCCAGAAAGCTCTGGAGGAGAAAGTGAGGCTGGTGACTTTGCATAGCCTTCCTTCACTTAAACCCAATTCTCTTACAAGTCATGGCATCACCTTCCTGAATGTCATGGTTCTCTTAAAAAATGAAAGCCAAACAACAACGACAGCAATAACAAGTGAAACAGACCTTTAATGAAGTCTCTCTAATTTGAGCCAGAAAATTGTGTCACCCCATCTTTTTGTAGGTTCTGTCACTCTAGAATCTGTTTAGAGGCTTGAGAGAAACTAGGAAGAGCTCAGGCAACTTCCTGTCTTTCTCCTCCATTTTGGTTCCACCTTGCAGAATAAAATTTTTCAACATGTTTAAAATATTGTTACTCAACATCATAATCCACTAATGTGATTTTGTTTATAAAAAATAATTCTTTAACTTTATATTATTTATTATAATTTCTCAGTTTTTATGGCAATAGTTGTTAGTAGCAGCTAGAGATTGTGGATTATGGTAGGAAAGCAGGACCAAGATTCTCATACATTTCAAACTTTAGGGTGCCAGATGATTAGGCTAGTCTGGGTCATGTTATAGAGTTGATTGGCAAACCCAGACACATGCACAGAGAATATGGAAGATATTCTTGCTAGAAAGTAATATTCAAGTGGGAAAGAAGCCCATAGAACACATAGACAGTAGAGATAGGTAAATGCTCTGATTTTCAAATACGTAAAGAATATTGATTTTGAAAAGTGGGCCAATGAGTGTAATACCAATTATAGGATTGGGGGTGCTATAGAAAGAAATGTCTTGTGAATACTGAGAAAGAGAAACGGGCAGCAGGGTGGTGCACTGGATAGAGTGCAGGGCCTAGAGTCAGGAAGACATCTTCTGGAGTTCAAATCTGGCCTCAGACACTTATTACCTCTGTGACTCTGGACAAGTCACTTAACCCTGTGTGGTTCAGTTTCTTCATCTGTAAAATGAGCTGGAAAAGGAAATGGCAAATTACTTCTGTATCTTTGCTAAGAAAACCCCCAAAAGGGTCACAAAGAGTCAGATACAAATGAAAAGGATTAAACCATGACAACAGAAACAAAAACAATCATCACATGTCTGCCTTGGTTTATTAAGAACAAATAATTCTGTGCTGAGCACATTATGTTTTTGACAGGATTAACAAAGCGAATGCCATAGGTTTTTCCTTTTGTCAAAATGAAATGTATCTCCCTGGAATGTCATTCAAATGGTCCTAGTTCTATCTGAAGCCAAACCATGCAAATCTAATCCCTTTTCTACATAACATACCTTTAAATATTCAAAACACTTATATCCCTTCTATGCCCCACCCTCCCATTCCAGGGTAGTAGTTCCTGTAGCATGTTTTTAGTCCTTTCTCAATCCTGATCACTCTCCTCTAGATGCTTCAACTTATCAATATTCCTTCTAAAATGATGTGCTCAGAAATGGACAAAATATTCTCTATGTCATCCAAGCAAGGAATGGAACTTTCATCTCTCTGAATAATCATATCATACTTCCATTAATGTAACCTAAGTTCATGTTAGCCTTTTTAAATAAATGAAAGAAACATTTATTAAGTGTTTATCAAGGCTAAGCATTTTCCTAATCACTGGGGATGCAAAAACAAAAAGAAGATCTTCCAAGAAATTATATTTTAATGGGGGTAAGGGAGACAATAGTATAGTACTGGAAGAAAAGGAAAAGGAGAGGCAGAGTAGGGTTAATTACATCACATGAAGAGGTACAAAAAACCTGTTACAGTAAAGGGAAAGAAGGGAGGGTCAGGTGAGCATTGTTTGAAACTTACTCTCATCAGATTTTTCTGAAAGAGGGAATAACATACACACTCAGTTGGGTAGAGAACTCTAGCTTACCATATAGGGAAGTAGGAGAAGAAAGGGGAAAGAAAAGGGAGGGTGGACTAAAGGAGTCAGTGGTCAGAAGCAAAACACTAGTGAGGAGGGACAAAGTGAAAGGAGAGAGAAAAGTATAAATAAAGGGGGAAATAAGTTGGAAGGAAATATACAGTTAAAAATTTTTTAAAAATACTACTAAGTGGAAAAAAAAGACAAAAAAGAAAAGAAAACCCCAAATGGGGTAATGAAGAGTTAGTCATGACTGAAATTACTGAACAATAATAAAAATATAAATTTCTGGGCAAAGTAGGATAAAAAATTAAATTTTATTATGACTTACTTATTTCCTGTGCTCCATCAAACAAGTTACTTGCTAAGCCTCAGGTCTCTCATGTGTCAAGCGAATGGGCTGGATCAGATGCCCTGTAAGATTGTTTCTAGCTCTAAATCTTTGTTCCTACCCATTTTTTTCAGTTCAATACCAAAAAGAAAAATGTGACAGAGTAAAAATAATAGTAGTGGCAGGGAGGAGAAAAATTGCAAAGCCATTCATTCAGTCCACTGTTTTTTATTTAGTTTATTAATTTCTCAAATACTCTCATTGCTGTCTTTCTTTAAGCCTATTAACTTTTATACCTAATATAAAAAGAAACCTAGTTGTTTTGTAGATAATTTTGAATATCACTGGTAATTTACCAGAAATAATTTTCTCCCCTTAGATTTGTGGATTCCAAATGCTTGCAATATTTTAAAGTGTGACTTAAAGATAATAAAGTCTCAGGATTACATATCTCAGAATCAATTATTTTCCCCTAAGGAATACATCTCTAATTTTAAAATGAACACAGAAGGGAAAATACATTTCAACATACAGACATTTTTAAGGAATACATCTATTCCATAAAGTAAGGTCAATCCATATAGTGTTTTATCTTGCCTTCAATAGGGGTGTGCATGAAGTCATTAAAGAATAGTCAGTCATCTTTCAGATATAACCCCTACAGGGGTGATCATGATACTGATTCTTCTGAAGTTGATTTTATTAAGCATTAGATACTGCTGTTATTATTCCCCTCGGGCCATGAACATAGTAGTCATTGAGAAGATTCTTAAAGTGATAACTTGTCTATGGGGAGGCTTAGCTTTCATGTCAAGAGATTTTTTTTTTTGATCATAGGATCAAAGGACTTGAAAGATTAAACTCATCTTAGTTAAACTCTATTGTTTACAATCCTTCAAAAACAACTCCCCCAAAAACAACAACCCTGATTTCAATGCCAATAAACTGGTGCCTGTTTTCCAATCACCTTGCCACATCATCTGGCAGGAGTAATTTTTCACAGAGGAGCTTCAGTTCATAATTGTAGAAGGAATTTTCTCAGAGATCTAAGTCCATATACAAAATGGATCAGTCTACTTCCTCTCTTCTTTCTTTCTCTCTTTCTTTCTTTCTCTCTCTTTCTTTCTCTCTCTCTCTCTCTCTCTCTCTTTCTTTTTTTTCTTTCCTTCCTTCCTTCCTTCCTTCCTTCCTTCCTTCCTTCCTTCCTTCCTTCCTTCCATGAGGTATCCAGCATTTACTGGTCTGAATTAGGGGTGGAGAAAAAAATGTATACATTTGAAAATAGACTAACCACATTAAGGATTATTTTAGAATCGTGAGCTGAGGTCCACAAATATTAAGTAACTTACTCAAGATCAAATAGCTAATTAGTGACAGGCTTGGGACTTAAACTCCACTGGCCCTGACCCTTGATATATGCCACATAACCCATGGTGGGCATCTCTTTCCCATGGCCTCCTTTTCAATATTTGTGAAGTTGAAAGGATGGGCGCATATGGAACTGCTATACCCAGGGCCAGCTTCCCAAAGAATCATTTTCCAAATTCCTCCTCTTGAGATTGGCTGAATGCCTAGCTGTTTGCATTTCAACCTAAATTGGCTGATGTTTGATCAAATCAAACTCAAACAACGTGAAAAGGGGAAAAGTATTTTGTGTTCTCTTACTGATATCAAAAAAGATTGAAAAGCAATTAAATGACTGACAATAGAAATTTGATTTGGCATTTTCCGTTTCTTCCTTCTCTAAATGTTAAATTCCTTGTGGTTTGCATCATTTACTTATTCTTACATTGTCTCCTCTGTTTCAGCCTTGTCTCCCCAGACAGATCTTAAGCTCCTTGAGGGCAGGGACCATATCATGTGCTTTCAGTATATCCCCTACAGAGTCTAGAATTATTCCAGACACATAATAGATGCTCAATAAATATTTCTTTCCCCCCCTTCTCCACTTCTCCCTTTCTCCCTCTCCCTCTCTCCTTCTTTCCCTCCCTATCTCTCTCTCTCTTTCCCTTTCCCTCTCCCCCTTTCTCCCTCCCTCCCCCTCTCTCCCTCCCTCCTCTCTCTCTCTCTCTCTCCTCTCCCTCCCTCCTCTCTCTCTCCCTCCTCTCTCTCTCTCTTTCTCTCCTTCCCTCCCTCCCTCTCTCCCTCTCCCTCTTTCTCTCCTTCACTCTCTCCCTTTATCCCTTTCTCTCCTGCCCAACTACAAAAATACAAACTTCCCCATATAGAGCATTATATAGTCTTTCCAAAATTCTCTTCCACTCTCCTTGACAAATTCCATATATATATACGAAGTTGAAGTTGTCCCTACTTTCAATTTATGAATGTGACCATTCCCAAATTTATTTGGAGTTTTCCTATTTGCCTCTGAAATTGCTGCTAGTTTTCTACTTCCTGAGTTTAAAGAGCATATTTCTGCCTCCTCTTTTGCCGCTTAATTAAATGCTTCTCTCTTGCACTCCAAACTTCTATTTATCTCCTGACCTCTTGCATCTCCTGGAAAGATTTTATAATGGAAATCGCCTTGTGAGAAGTACAGTATCTAGTGAAGCCAAAGCACCCTAAGAAGTAATTTCCTAAAAATAGGATGTTGTTAATATCAGCAGTAAAGTGGGGTTTAGAAAAAATATCCACTGTCAAAAGACAAAGAAAGGTGAAAAAGCAAATAGAGAGTTTTTGGTGCGTGTACCTTATCATTGCATAGTGGGGATATGTTTCCTAAAGAAATAGCTCACAGTGAGTGTCTGCAAATAACAGAAACCTATAATAGCATCATTTCAGGAGCTAGAATGAAAGCAAGGACGTAAGTATAAAAAACTGCTTAAATATTCTGCTTTTAGCCAATCATTCTGAACACCACGATACTTGGGATTTGGAACTGAGGCCCCTCCTGGATAATGAAGTAGGAGACCTAGCAGGATATATAGATTGTCAACAGAAGCAACTAGGGGACATCATTGGCAGAAAATTCCTGAAGCAAAATCAGCCTTCACAAGGCAGCATCAGACAGTGGAAAGAGTACTGTCTTTGAAGTCAAAGGACCTGAGTTCAAATCCTGCTTCTGATGCTGCTTATGTGTGATCTTTAGCAAGTCACTTAACATGTCTAGACCCTTGATTCTTCATCTACAGAGTAAGGGGGTTGGATTAAATGGCTTTGATTTCAGATAGGAGACTTTTGCCAGCTAGCCTGAATTGAAAATTCATGGTGGGGGGAAGGGGGAGGGGAAGGGGGAGAGGAAGGGAGTCACCATTCTCAGTGGATCCATCAAGATGGTCAGGGCTTGCACTATGCTCCTCTTTGTTCAATGATTCAAATTTGGAGATACCAGGAACAGGAGCTTCGGCCAAAGTTAGGACAATGATAAAATTATACAAGGTTAGAAGAGAGAGAAATCTGTATGGCTTAAATTAGTTAGGAAGGACTTCATGCAGAGAATGGGGCACGAGCTTCATTTACTGTGAAGGATAAGTAGTACGTGAATAAATCTTTTTAGATTTATTTAAATCTTTTTACATTTAGGACTTTTTAAGAAATGTTCTATATGTCTCTATCCCATCCCTCCCATTCATCTTTTCTGGTTCATTCTTATTTCTCCCAATCTAGTCTATGTTCACATTCCTCCTTTCTTGGGCTATTTTTTAAAGGAGCTGATCCTTAGTTCTTAAAGGCTGCACCAGTGAAGCACAAGTTCTGAAAGAATTATATTAAGTTGTACATACTTGTTATCTGACTGTTTTCTGAGGACCAGTATAGTTGAGTTTAGAGTGACTCAATATCAGGCTATAATAGGTAATTAGTTTTTTTTGTATAATAATTAAAAATAATTTATTAAGGGTTGAAAAAGTGCTGTCTACCTACATGGAGGAAATGTCTGCAACATTGAAATCACAGGTATTTTGAATAATGGAGGTATTCCATCCTCCATTCCTAAATTCTTCTCTCTATCCTACATAGTACAGATATACAGATATAAAGAATAGCTCTAATTATTTCACCTCATTCCTTTGTTCAAAGCCACCAATGACTCCCAAATACTTATAAAATAAAACATGCCAGGTAGACATTCAAGTCCCACTATGAACTGGAACCCAATCATCCCTTTCACATACCCTACATTAAGGCTGAACTAAGTGGTCACTTTTCCCCAAATATAGTCCTGAGTCTTTCTCATCACTTCTCTGTTAGTAGTACGCAAGCAGCCATCACCATCTTTACCCATCCAAGTCTTATCCATTCTTCAAGCCTACCACAGATACTGATTATCCTATGAAGATTCTCTTTGAATTCCAAGTGGCAGAAAAAAAGGATAATAGATGATGAAATGCTCAATTCCAAAGCAACTGCTCATGAAAACATTTCTGTGGGACAAACTAATAATCATTCTTACAAACAAAAACACACATACATGAGAAAAGAAAAGAAAAGAAAAAGTTAAGTACCATACTTTGGGGAACCATATAAGAAAATTGTTGTGAAATATTAGAAGTAGTGCAGAAAAGAAAACAAAACTAAATTTTGCCCATAAATGTAGGTATCAAATTTCACAGTTTTGAGGTAGAAGAAAAATTCTTGCAAGTGGCCAGGAGGAGACATTTCATTTACCAAAAGATTCCAGTTCAAATAACCCAGGATTACAAATCAATGATGACAAATGAAAGAAAGAAAGAACTATGATATACTGAAAGGCAAAGAAAAATAATTTATACCCAAGGAAAGCTTATTTTATAAAGCTGAGAGTGTGCCTTTAAGGAAAAAATGTTATTCTCAATAAATTAGTTTTTCCAAACATTCCTTTTTGATAAAATCAGTTGAGAAAGAGTTTCAAATGGAAAACAAGAAAGAAAGTAATCTAAAGATTGATGAGCAAGTCTAAATCACTTGAAAAGGCTACGAGATAGCTCAATGTTTACATTCTCCAAGGAAGATATGTAATTATTCTCTTTGAAAGTCTCCCTCCACTTCTTGTCTATAAGTCATTGAAGAAATTGTTATGCATGAGGAGGACTGGAAATCAATGCCTTCCAGAAGGAGATTGAAATGGAATGAAGTGATTTTGTATTTCTCAAAATCAGGGAAGCATGGGTGACTCTTTCAAATAAAGAAGTGCAAAGAGGGGGAAAGGAGGGTTTATAGAACGAACTTTTATATAGACTGTAAAAGTGAATTCTAAAAATGATTCTAGGAGCGAAAGTCCTTTAAACAGACCTGGAACTGGTCTGGGAAACAATAGGGTGGGTATTACACATTTGAAGGTGTAGTCAGGTGTTTTAACAACCCAGCTAGCAGCTTCTGTGGGGGCGTAAGATCCCCCCCACAGTCAGCACCCAGGAGGCTGCTGGGACGCCGAGAAAGCACAGGTTCTTTTTATCTGCTTAAACAAGGAAGGCACGGTGAAGGGGTTGACCAGCTTACTTTAATCCAGCATTCACTTAGCATACAGACAACATTCATTTAGTTCAGGGGAAAAACGCCAGCATTCAGTTAGCATTCAGTTAGTTCAGGGGAGCATACACACAAGCATCAAGAGACATACTTCAGGGGAAAAAACCAGTACCCTGAGGTTCAGAACATTCATTTAGTTCAGGGGAAAAGAACCAGCACCCAGAACCTCAAAACCAAAATGCAAACAAATTACAAATATCAACAGACAGACCCAGCACAATTCATAGTTACCAACATCTGGGTTCGGCCCGAGAGCAAGGGCTGGCCCAGAGTCACGCTCCCCACTGCTGCCACACCAACCAGAAAAGGGAAGATAGGCTCTTTAAGCTGTCCCCTCCCCTCTTATAGAGTTTTTGACATCATCAAGCACCACCTGAATGACCAGGGCCGATTGGTTCCTGAGTTGGCCCCTCCCCCTAGCATAGACTAGGTTAACACCCAATAGGGCATGGCTCTGGAGTCAACACCTCCCCTCAGCCAGCCCCATGACTCATCACGCAGGAAGTTCTCTGTTCCCAGGCATGGTTGCTGGGCTTTCTGCCCCGGAAGAGCAAGCCCCAGTGCCCAGCGAGGCTCAATGAGGTAAGCTGAGTCACTCAAAGAAAACAAAGGCCATTCTGGCCACATCAGGGAGAGGATTATTTCAAGTGAAAAACACCATAGTTATCTAGAGTAGATTATTTTAGCAGGAAGATTTAGCATTCAGTGAGATGGAGTTGGGCTGTGAAGTGAATGGGAAATATTTCTGTAAAGGATGGAGAAGACTTGGATTGGATTATTTTAAGCAAAACAAGCTGAAGTACCTAGGACTAATTTTATCAACATGATGCACAAAAAAAAATTTGGCAGAGGATAAAGCAAACTTTAAATCCACATCCTTGAATATTAAAGAAACAGTCATCCCAAAGCAGAAGAAGGTTCCAGAGGAAAAAAAAAACAATTGAAGACATTAAGCATAATACAGAAAAAATATACTTGAAACACAAAAATTTATAGATGAATTGAAAGTCTGGAATGCAATTTATTATGACAATTATGAAATGAGTGATAATCAAAGAAATCCTTTATGGAAAATGTATATCTCTGAACAATTACATTAACAAAAGATAACAGTTGAGTATACAATTAAAGTATACAATCATTAGATTAAAAATCTCTGAATACTCATAAAAGTAGAGATTTTATAAAGCAAAAGTCAACAATTAATTTTTTAAAAATGCACTGATAAAATAAATATTTTAAAAACACCAATAATATCAATAAGCTATTATTTAATTTGATAAAAAAAATTAGGGAAGCAATTATCAAAATAGAAGTGAAATAGAGAAATTTTCAAAGATTAAAAGGAAAATAAATAGTCATTTATATACCAAAAAACCAACTTGAAAACAAATGAACTGGAAGAGTATTTTAAAAATAAAATGCTCAAATAAAAAATAAAGTTGAAATAATTTCATCTATAAAGGAAAAATTGAAAAAAATTCTGAAAAAAAACCCTCCTGGTTCATATTGAATTACAAGAACCAGGGTATGCTGGAGCCAGCTCAAATTAGCTTGTTATTTCTAGGTGAACAGTTACACTTTGAAAATCTGCAAATTCTACAAATCAAGACTTGGTTTATTGTTTTGTTGATTTTCCAGACTTAAGAAAGTAATGGGTAAAATTTTAATAATTCAGATTAAACTTAAAAATTTTTCATGCATAGATTTTTTTTTCTCAGAGATCTGGTTGAAAACATTTGCCAGCATATACTCTCAAATATATTCTTTCAAACATTTAAACAACAGCTCTATTACTACCTGAACTATTGAGAAAAATACAGAAAGCAGATATTTTGCCATACTTTCTTGATGTGAAAATATCACCCTGATGTCCAACCTAAGGAGAGAGAAAGAAGAAAAAGAAAACCATAGATCAATGTAGTTAACAAATAATGCTATAAATTACTAAAAATAATATTTACAAAAAGTTTTTGTAACACATTTATAAATACAGCAATACATGACAAGACTGAAAGGATGATTCGACATCAGAAAAAATTTTAGCAAAATAATCATATTAACAAAAAATAACAAAACCATTACATCAATCTACAGAAAAAGTCTTACAAAAGGCTAAAACATGGAAATGAAAGGACCTCAACAGCTTAGAGAAAGGCCTTCTAAAATGAAGAATTAGTATAACTTAAAATGGAGAGACACTGGAGACTTTGATAATAAGATTGACTTAAAATAAAGGTACCACCTTAATCTATTATTATTTGACACATTAGGGGACACGCTACAACAATAAGGCAAACAAAAATGCAGTGAAAAGTGTTTAGAAAAAAAGGAAGTAAAACTATTTCTATTTGCAGATTATATAATGCTTAGAGAACCAACAAATAATTCTCAAGACAATGCTGGAATCAATAAAGTAGCAAGATAACAATAAATCTACAAAACAATTGAGATCAGTCCATAACCAACAAAATCTAAGAGAATGATAAATTCTACCTAAAATAACAAGATACATATGTATCTGATAATTTATCTACAGACACACATAGGACTTATAGAAATACAACTGTAAAACCATGTTTACAGATATAAAGAACTGTGTAATTGTCCATACTGATAAAGTAAAAGTGATAATACTACCTAAATTATGTACAGATTTAATGCCGTACTAATAAAATACCCAAGGAACACTTTATGTAATTATACAGAAATAAGAATTTCTCATTCGAAAGCCACTGGTTGTATCCATTTATTCAAAGACCTAGGAGAGTTCCAAAAAAATGATAGACTCTTTCCTCAGTACCTCAATATCCCTTCTCTGTGCCTATACTTTATCAGACACTGTAATATGCTCTACTCTTTCATTTACCTCAATGTTTCCAGTAACCTGAAATTTCACCTCAATTGTAAAAAGACTAGATGTTAGCTCAAAACAAACATATATTTAAATTCAGAAAGAGAGCTACATGTTTCTGTAAGGAATTTTTGTACTGGGGGCTCTGAGCAACAGTGATTCTTGTCCTAACTTTTAATTTATTATAAACTCCATAAAACAACAGGGGATGGGATTATGTGTATTTCTGAGCATCCATTTTGTTGCCCTTAAAAAAATAAAGCAGTTGTAGTAGCAAGGTATATCTGATCAAATCTCCAAAGACAAATTGGGGTACAGAGCGCAGGACTATCTATCTGTGGTCAATTACACTCTCCATGGCAACAACTGCAGTCACCCATCTTACATTAGTCACAAGCACACTATTAGACAGTTTTGCTTTGCTGTTTTCTGGGAACATCATCTGTGGCAAAGTTCTAATTGGGTGTGTTGGAGAAGCATCTTCATTCTGCCATACCCCCAGGAAACAGACTGGAAGCAGAAAAATAAAGAGAGTAGCAAGGAGAAAGGAAAGAAGGTAGGTAGGTAGGTAGGAAGGAAGGAAGGAAGGCAAAGAAACAAAGAGAATAAAAAATATGGATGGAAGCTGGTGACAAAGAACGATTGCCACCATCAACTCCTTTAGTTAATACTCTTTAATGATCAGAATTAATCTTACATGGACACAAAGTAGATAGGCATCCTCTCAGTATGATTTTAGTAGCATTGGGAAGGGAGGTCATCAACTTGATGAGTGGTTAAAAAAAGCACAAATGAAGTATTGGGTCTGTAATGACAGAGAATGCTTATTAGGGATTACTGGAAAATAAAATTAGATAGATAATACAGAACAAAGATGATGTATTCCAAAATAGTTAATTGTTTGCTCTTAATCCATTGGGCAATGGGGACCTAATATAGTTTCTAGAGCAGAAGATTTGGAAAAATTAGTGTTAGGTTGCCCAGTGGCCCCATGGGCACTATTTTCTTAAAAAATAGAAAACGATAGTCAAGCTCTACTGTCCATATTTCTTTAAATTATATAGGAAAATATCTGACCTGCTAGTTTTCATTATTGTTTACCTTGTGCTGGTATACTCTGTATAAGGGATGGTAGTAACCAGGCTACAAACTTTATGTGAACCTGAGTTCAAATACTATCTCTGCCACTTATATTTTTGTGACCTTGGAAAGGTCACTTAACTTCTCTAGGCTTCTGTTTCCTCATCTATCAACTGATATCTTTGAATTAAATAATCCCTAGTGCCCCATTTAATCAGGTTACTAACAAGAATTAATTATCTATTAATCCCAGGCACTGTGGTAGATAGATAAAAGGACAAAATAGAAATAGTTCCTGACCTAACTCTATCATCCTATGATCCTTTGTACACTTCAAAACGCCCATACAAAGAAAGCTCTCCAAGTCTTCTAGCTTTTGTATTCACTTACTCTCTTTTGGTGCAAGAGCAGCTTTTAAGTCATCATGGCTTTAGGATAGGTTCTGTTTATTAAAGTCTTAATATTCCTTTAAAAAAAGGGGGGGTGGGGGAGGGAGTTACTTCCAGAATGTACTGTCATAAATGTGAACTTAGCTTCCACATTGACTTATATTGACTTGAATCACTTCTAAAGCAGATTGTTGTTGAAACCACTGTGTCTCCTTCTATTCACTTGCCACTCTCATACCTAATATACCTCCAAAATATACTCACCACACCATTTCCCCCTCTTTCATGCCATTATGCTTACAGAACACAGGTCATTCTCTAGAGATTTCAAAGTAACATATGTAAGCACTCGAGTACACTCCCTGATTCTCCCTAAATAAACTTCCTAGAAATGAAGTCGATGCTAAACCTTGCAACCATCCCAAGATGAGTGAGAGGTGGGGCATAAACCTCATTGCATGAGGAATATTAATGCCTATGTCTAACTTTCCCATTCATAATCACAGCATTTCAAGCTCCTC
Source organism: Trichosurus vulpecula (assembly GCF_011100635.1). Lineage (NCBI taxonomy): Eukaryota > Metazoa > Chordata > Mammalia > Diprotodontia > Phalangeridae > Trichosurus > Trichosurus vulpecula. The sequence continues at coordinate 310,184,493 of NC_050574.1, read as the reverse complement.
AAGAGTTGGATGTTTGCAAAGATTAGCTGAGCATCATGCAAGGCAGGGCGCAAGGAATGAGGAAGAAAGAGATGATTATGCCCTCTGTGTATACATTCCCCCAACTCCAGTTCAGTTACATTCATTGACCCTGGGAAGACATGGGCTTGGTCTGCTTATATAAGATTCCTTAATCTTACACATATGGAAAAGTTTTTAAAAAGAACACAAAATACCCAAGTCATACCCATTGCTTTATGCAAATTGGTTTGTCATCATGGCTATAGCAGCAGGATTTAATAATGGATTTTAAGTTCTTTATATACCAATCTCAGAAGCAAAGACTTAGATTTGGAAGAAGACCAGGCTTGGAAGAAAATGGCTTTATTTCTTAGGTATCATTTGTTATGATGCAAAAAGTAGGAAGAAGTAGCCAGATAAACTTAAAACATCTCCTCAGGAAAATTGGAAAATTTGAAAATGAGCATTTTGGTTTTTGGTAAATTGTCATCTTGACCATTGCCCTAATAACTAATGAGCTAACTATTTTCTCTGGCCAGTACTCTCCCCACCTTCTTTCTAACTGTCCACAGGGACAAATTATATAGTAGATAAGTTTCCTGGACACTCCCTTACATCTTTCCACCTTCTCAGTTACATATCTCAGTGGAAAGCATCAGGAAGACTCATTCACTTTCAGGCTCAGCACCACTTTTCCAGTCCTCTCCCAAATGATGAGAAACCTCCATTAGCTTTCTTGACTGTGACTTTAGCTACCATTCAGTCAAAAACACATCTGATAGATTGTTGATTTGCTGTATTCAAGAAAGCTTTTTTTGGAAAAAACCAAATTTTAATTCACCTCAAGCTAAGACACACCCTCTCCCCAATAAGTGACTGTGGCCTTTAAGTCTTTTTTTTTATAGTACACACCTTTAAATTGACCCATAAATAAGTAGTTAATGTCTCTTGAGGCCAGGACAGCTATTCCCATTGTGAGGCCCACGTTGGTCAATCCTGCATATAAATTTTCTATTATTATGCAGGAAATGGTAGGAAACCTATTGCTTTCTCAAAATGTCAAACAAGAAGCCAGCCTTTTTGTATTCCCATCTGAACCATGAAGCATTGTGTAGATTTTTAACTCTGAGATTATACTCTTGATTTTGTCTTTTATTTTAATTCCCCTTTTCCCATAATGCTCTTTTTTCTGATATTGGGTACTTTCTCCTTTTCATTTTATCTTTCCCCTGAAACCTCAAAAAAAAAAGGTTTTATCATTTAAACCAAAGGGAAAGCCTCCTCCTTACCTCACTATGATTTCCTACTTCCTTTTCAGGAGGGCACAGGGAAATGAAGCTTGAAAGCTAGTCTGGGGGGAGAAAAATCCATCTTAGTCTGTCTTTTGTCATTTTCAGAGACCTCCAAAGAGGACAGTGGTCACACAGCTCCCATTTTCTCATCAAGAAATAAGGTGTTGGTGACATTTTCTCACCTTGCTGGCTGCATCTGATATTCACACTGCTCCCAATTATATTCACTGGCAACTTCCCCAGTTCAGCCTTAAATGGACCCAAACTTTCTCTTCAATCAAATGAGAACATTTTAAATCATTTTCAAACTCATGGGAGAACCTGGTTACATTGTTTGCTTTAGAGACATTCCCTTTTTATTTTTTTCTTAAGAAAAGCACAAAAGGTGGGAGGTGACTGAAGATAAAGGCATTTATTTTTAACAGTAAGCAACAATCAGTAGAAAAGGTGAGAATTAGTTATACTGAAAACCATTTCTTCATGAATAACAGTGAAAAAACATTAGGCTCAGAATAAAAATCTGCAGAAATAGAGACTCCTTGGTTTAACTCACATGCACAATTTTTTTTTTCTTTTGGTGACTTCACTTTTTCTGACTGTTGACATTTATGTCACTGTCAAGTTCATGCATTTCAGAAGATGGAAACATCTTATTTAGTTTTTCCCAAGGAGGCTGCTTTAGGAATCAATCAAAGTTAGAGCTGGTTCATTTCTGATATAAGGGACCCTTGGGTTCAATTACAACTTAATAGTATTTATTGAGGACCTCTAGTTTCTTGTGGGAGAGGCAGTGAGGTATAGTAGATAAAGACTTGGTCTTGGAGTCAAGAAAACTGGGGTTCAAGTCCTGACACGTACTGGCTGTGTAACTCTAGGAAAGTCATTTAAGCTAGAGGTGTCAAACTGGCAGCCTGCCAACAAAACTCCCAAATGGAGCCAGAACCAGATTAAAATGTAACTTGGAAATGTTTAACAAGATAAATAAAAATGCAATGCACCTAAGTCAATATGCAACCCACAGGGATCCATTTCTATTTGAGTTTGATAGTACTAACTTAACCTTTCAGGACTCTAGGCAACTGATTCATTCAGAACTACTTATTAGGCACTTATTATGTGCCAAGCATTGTGCTAAGCTCTAATTATTCTCCAAGACTGTATTTCATAGAAGGGTCTGAGATACAGTCATAGAGGGAATTTCCTTTAGTAGTTATCTCTACCACTGAAATAGCCAGTACAACCACTATCCCCTGTGGAAGAATTTCTTAATCTGGGTTCTGTAATCATTTAAAGAATATTTTAATTGTATTTCAATTAGTTGATTTCCTTTGTAATCATAAACATTTTGTTTATACATTCAAAAACATTGTTCTGAGGAGTCCAGAGGGTTCAACAGATTTCCAAAAAAGATCTGTGCCATTGTAATGCCAATCAGGGCAGCACATCCACGATCAATTTCATAGGTCCAATCACATAGTATAACGAACTCTTTATTTATTCATATTATCTTGTAACATAACATCCTTAAGCAAAGTATATCATTTATCTCATGTATCTCATATTGCTCAGTATGTCATAAGGCACATAGCATATATCATTGCATTCAGTAGCATTACCCAAAGTATTTGTTTACACAGCAGGGAGTCCCAGGGCTAAGGACTTCCTTAGCACAACACATCCTTAAGGGGTAGCAGAAAATATCACACCATCCACCCCTAGGTCACAGTAAGAACAGTAAGAACACAGTAAGAGCCTTAATCATTACCAGGTATCCAAGAAAGTCCTCTTTCATCTTGACCGGAAGTTGACCTCCAAGTCCCATGGCTCCTCCTCTGTAGGCCGACAGCTACCTACTCTCACCTGGATTCACAGGCAGGCAGCAATGCCCTCCTGCACCAGGCCCCAACTCACCGCACTCTAAGCTCCTGCCTGACAGCAGGTTCCAGGGGTTCCTGCCCACAGCTTCTGTTTCTGGGAAAATGAAGCTTAATAGGGCAGCAACCCACACCACCAACACCACCATTTCCATTCACCTCCAAAGTCCAGAGGCTCTGTGTTAACAAATCACTTCACTTTAACAGCTCTCAAAAGGGGCTTAAGCTAAGCTTCCTTCCCATGAGCAGGTCTCTATCCAACAGCTTCACTTGCCATCAAAGTTCAGAGGCTTCTTCAGCAAGTCTCTGCCATCAAAGGTCTCCTCTGCGCTCTCAGAGGTCTCCTATGCACTCTTGGAGGCTCTCCTTTGTGCCCTGGGAGGCTCTTCTCAGCTCTTTTAGGCTTCCTCTCAGTTCTTAGCTCAAAGCTTCTTCTTCTTCTCTTCATTTTTATCTTCTCAACTTTGGCAGCTCTCTCAACACTGGCTCTCTCTCAGTCTTCTCAACACTGGCAGCTCTTTCCATGTCTTCTCTTCAATGCCCTCTTGATGTCTGCTTTTCTCACACTCTGTGCTCCCCTTATATACAGTTCTAGCAAGCATCTGATTGGCTAGAACTCATGTCTCTGATTGGCTGAATTCATGCATATCTGATTGGCTAGAACTCAGGTCTCTGATTGACTGAATTCATGCATCTAATTAGCTAAAACTCAACACACATTCAATTCAGCAAAAATCCCACTTTGCTGCAAATTACAGCCACACACACAAAAGTTAAAATCCCTTGCCCTATAATTTCTTGTGTACGTGTATTTGTGTATGTGTGTATAGTCCTGTGATTTCAAAGATTTGGTGATCTCCCATGGCAAAACTCCTTACACATGGGAAGCATTTAATAAATGTTTGTTAAGTCAAATTGGGACCTTTGGTCCTGTGCTGGGCACTCCTGGGACACAAGAGAAAAAGGCATAAGATCACATGTTTTCAGATTATAAAGAATGCTAGAGGTCATCTAGTTCAATCTAAGGCAAGAAGCAATAGCTTTGTGGAAAAAAAAAACCATTAGGTTTGGAGTCTGAAGACTTGAGAGCAATTCTTGCATATGCTACTTACTAGGTTGCCAAAGAGACAAATTACTTTGCCTGTATATGGTTTAGTTTCCTTATCTCCATAGTCTTCATCCTCCTTTAAAGGTCGGATTGACTTCATGGGCCAAAAGTATCTGTTTATGAGAGGGCAGGTGTTACCATAATTCCTCAATATTTTTGTGGTCTTGGACTTTGAAAGATTTCTCCTTTTAAGAAGTGGCAGTCACTTGGTCAGTCTGAAATAAGAGAAAAACTTCTTGGAATCTATGTAGGACCTACCTGCTTGGGATACACGAATGGTGATGCTACAGGGGTTGGCCCAGACCTGCCAAACTGACGGGCAAAAGCCAAGGAGCAGAGGTTGACACAAGGGGGTAGACCATGGTGAGTGAGGCACTTGTTGCCTAGTCCACAGCCTTCCTGTGTTTTTCTCATTTCCCAGAAGTATAATCTGATAATTAAATGTATATCTTCTATGTCCCTGGAGCTTGGAGTTCTTCTGTGTTTACCATTTCATTCACTCATTTTCTGCTTTTCCCTAGTATCTGGTGAGTGGCTAGGAGGAAAGGTATCCATTGATCCCTTTCCTTGTCATCCATGGAAGCAACCATCATTTTAGAAGTTTTATTTCTTTTTTTTGGAGGGGGAGAAGGCAGGGCAACTGGGGTTAAGTGACTTGCCCCAGGTCACACAGCTAGTAAGTGTGTCAAGTGTCTGAGGTCGGATTTGAACTCAGGTCCTTCTGACTCCAGGGCCAGTGCTCTACTCACTGCGCCACCTAGCTTCCCCAGGAAGTTTTATTTCTTTAACCAATTCCATTCTAACCATAAAACTGATTATTAAAAAGCAAATTTAATGTCATGAAACACGGGTCTATGAATGAACAGAGTGGTATTGAGAGAGGGGAAAGAGGAGAGCTAAAACTCAATAGGGAGAGATTTTTTGCTTTTTTTCCTTAGCAAAAACTGGATTTGTGCTAGCAGATTAGATGGCTTTATTTATTAATAACAGGTATTATTAGTAACAAATATTAGTAATTAGTACCAGGTATTATACATACCGCATACTTTTTTAACCCAGCAAGGAAAAAGCTACAAAACCTGATGGTATTGGGTGGGATTGGAGTCGTTTTTCCTCCAGAGCACTTTCTAAGTGCTGGCTGCTGCTGCTGCCATTCTGGCTGGGGTGAAATAGAATACTTCATCATTATGTGCACTTTGGCAGGTCAGAAGCTGGCCATATAGACTGATCCAGGGTCAAAGGACTTGCAATACTACAATCACCCCCTGGTGGACCCTTTCTAGCAGGAGACCTGTTAGCCCAGACTTAGATCTATAAAGAAGAGTGTTCAACACAATGATCTCCAAGGTCCTTTCCAGTTTTAAATCCTATGATCCCTTTATTTTATGGATAAAAAAATCAATGTAGCATCCCAAAGACCATAATGACTGCACTTCTTTTCTCATTAGATCCAATTTCCACTGAATTGCCCCTTATCAAGCTACTGAAACAGCAACACCAGAGAAAGGCAAAGGACATGTACTTAAAATAGATACCGAGGGGTGAGTGTGTGTGTGTGTGTGTGTGTGTGTTGGGGTGGAGAAAAACTAAATAAAGGATTAAATCAAGCAACAAGCATTTATACAACCCACTTCCCAAAACTACCCCTTCCTGTCACTAGGAACTGAAGACTGTGAGACCACTTATCCCCAGTCTTCTTATTGTTTTGTTTTGTTTCTGTTAGGTTATGGAATAGAAAAGGGTTTTCCACATTTATTCATTAAACAATTACTGAAGTCTCATGTGTGGAAAGCTTTGCTTCTTACCGCATGAACTCTGAAATTTCAACTTTTTTTTTTAGTGGTTGCTTGTCCTGAGAGTACTATACAAGCACCAGAATGAGCTAGGAACTATTGAGGAAAAATCTGTCATGCTTCTAGCAGTGGTCTAAACTTTTGTCACCCCTGTTTTCTTTTCTTTCTGACATTTTCTTCTCCCTTCTCTCTTCTACGAGATTTCTTGTGAAAACTACTTGCTTTAAAAAAATACATACTGCTTAGGAGTCCTTATTACCTGGTGTCTGATGATATCTCTCTGCTACAGATCTCTGAACAGGCTCCTGAGGTATATAGTTACCCCAAACAATATATCCCTTTTCCTTTGAATTTCAGAAAGTGTAAGTGACTTTTCCCACAGATCACATAAACTACTAAGCAGCCGATGCAGGATTTGAACTTGAGAATGATCATTAATAATGATAGCTAATTTTCATAACTCTTTATATAGCACCTACTATATGGTACGCACTATACTAATCTCACTACAATTACTATCTTATTCAATCTTCACAGCAACCCTGAAAGGCAAATGCTATCATTATCCTCACTTTGCAGTTGAGGAAATGGAGACAAACTGAGTTTGAGTGACTTGCCTAGGGTTACATAGCCCATAAATGTCAAAGGCTGAATTTGAACTCAGGTCTTCATGACTCCAGGCCTGGTGTTTTGTCCACTGCACCACATAGCTGCACCAAAGAAGACTCAAATCTTCTGATCCAAAATCTAGTATACTTTCAGCTATGTCATAGAGTCTTTGGACTTACCAATCATAATGATAATAGTTAATATTTTTCATAATAATAGTTAATTTTGTTCATAGCAATCAATGGTTTACATATACCATGTCTTCACACTATTTCTGAGATGAAGGTGGTACATTTTATTTTTATCCCCATTTTGTGCAGGAAGTAGGTGAGTCCCAAAGAGGCTAAGGGAGTTTAGCTGAGGGCGCATGACTAGTTAAGTAGCATTGCTAGGAGTTGAATATAGTTCTTCTGATTTCAAATCCAGCACTGTTTCTACTGTACCATGGATTTTGTCATCCAGGAAGAAAACTAGCCACAGAACCCATGAAAAAAGTAAAGAACAATCCAAAACAGTACACAAACAATTCAATGCTAGGTTGAATATAATCAAGTTGTCAGAATGTGTGTTCCCTGAGAGAATTCATAGACAAAATTGAAGACATAAGCTTTGAGTTAGGGCTCATGCTCCATAGAAGACAGGGGCCTTGAGCTAGGCCTCAAAGGGATTTGAACAGCCAGAATGGCAGGGGGCAGACATGACTGGCCTTGGACATCTCTAGTGAAATATGTTCAGCATCAATATTAGTAAGTAATCACATTGTCTCTGCTTTGGAGTGAGTTCTAAAATCAGTGGTTTTTCTAGTCCATATAATCACTGAACTCTTTCAACTGTTCTTCAGAAGTGATCCAAGAATGTCCCTCAAGGCAATTATGCATTGGTACACGACTCATCAAATTTTAAGCTTATTATTTCTCATTGTGCATCTGAATCTACAGGAAAAGCACACAAATGGACACTGAGAAAATCATGGTGGCTATTTACCTAAGCCAAGGATGCAAGAATTTACTTTTTAAATTTTCTTTTTTATTCCATTGGAGCACAGAAGTATCCAAACCATGGCTTGGTTGGAGCCAATAGAATGTAAGCCCCTAGCAGACAGGGAAAGCTGGCTTTTCATTGATTATTCATTTTTTTCACTGTATCCCTAGTGCCTTGCATCAATTAGGAGGCTGAATACATCCTGCTTGTAGAGTATTGAAGGAAAGACTTATGCTTAGAAACCAGAAAAACCCAAGTAATTAGGGGGATCTTGTTATGGCTGGAAAGAGCCTTAAACACACAGTCACTTCATTTTGTAGATGAGGAATCTTAGATTCTGAGAAGTGAAAAATAACTTGAAGCTGACAGTGGTAGACCTCCACTAGTGGCAGAATTCTAAGAGACAATAGAGAGAAAGTCATGTGTGTGTGAGGCAAATAAATTGTGAAGACTTCGCAGGGAAGATATGTGTATATATGTGTATATATATATTAAGAAATGTTTAAAAATCAAGAAGTAAGGAAGTGGAAAATTCTGAGGCTGTGAGAGTCTGATGGCTCAGCCTCTGGGAAAGTTTACCCTGACACTTTTTGTTCTTTCTTCTGCTTCTGGTTCAAAGATTTACTTAGTAAGAACAGGGTCATAATGACCTGTTTTTCTCTACTGTAAAGAATGGAGAGGGTCTCCCCCTCCCCTTATCCTATTCTCCTTCTTTAGATTTATAGATGTCATTTCAGTTGTAATCATTAACTAAGGGAATGGGAATTGGAGTTCCTGTGCCTCAATTTCCCAGTTCTTTGTCTACCTTTTGTGCTCAGATTGTAAGCCCACCGTCCAGCCAGTGGTGAGAAAGGTCAGAGGTGGGTGGAAATTCTCTTGTGTTAGGTATAATTATGGGTGCCTTGCACCTTGTAAAGTGCCTCCTTTGCTGGATTTGTTCTAGCAGGGGATGCCCAATTCTTGAGAATTGAATAAAATTTATTTCTGTTCCCACCCTGAGATGGCTCCTTATTAACTTTTAATTGGTGAGGGTCTTTCATCCCACACATGTGGGATGTCAGGTAATGTCATGTTACAGGTGAGTGGGACCTCTGCTGTGGTGATATGGATCTTAGGATAAAGCTCCATTTCCCAGACACCATAACAAGCCCAGAGAAATTTGGGTTCCAAACCATGAGTCAAGGTAAAGACTTCGACACAGGCATACTTGGAATTGTAAGACCCGTGATCAATTCCTCCTTCTCATCTTACCTCTGTGACCATGGGTAAGTCAATCTCTCTTGGCCTCAGTTTCTTTATCTATAAAAGGAGGGTAGCGCTAAAGTCACTTTCAATTCTGGGTTTAGTATCCTGTGATCCCAAGTTAGGGGTGGTGAGGGAGAGGGGCACTTTAAATAAAAGAAGCCCCCTGTTTTTAGAATGAAAGAACAAAGTTTCTGACATATGCCCTTTGATCCTTTTAATTGCTTTTCCCTCATATTCTACAGTTTTTCTCTAAAGGTTGCATAGAATTACGGTTATTCAGTGCAGTAGGTTTTAAACAATGAGAGGATAGAAAAGATGGGTGAGTCCCTCAATATCATAGGAGCCGGAAATGACCCTAGAAATCAAGTTCAGCTGATTCTTTTGAAGATAAAAAGACTGAGTCCTAGAAAGGTCAACTGACTTGTCATGAAGGGAATAAACAAGATAGCTGGGATTTGAACCCAGCTCCTCTGACTCCAAATCCTGGGTTTTTTTCCCACTATACCATGAAGCCTCTTGTGGAATACTTACCAGATGATCAAAGAAAGAGGAAAAGGACCCGTACAAACACAAATATTTATAGCAGTTCTTTTTGTAGAGGCAAAATATGGAAGCTAATTAGGTGACTATCAATTGGAGAATGGGTAAACAAATTATAGTAAATGAATATAGTGGAATATTGTTGTAAGAAACGATAAAGGGGCTGGTTTCAGAGAAACCTGGACCTATGAAATAATGCAGAGTGAAGTGATCACAACCCAGAGAACAAGTTACACAATGACAACATTGTAGATACAAACAAACTTTGATGACTTAATAATCCTGAACGATGAAACGACAAACAAAATTCCAGAGGAGTGACGATGAAGCATGCTGCCTATCTTCTACCAGAGAGATGATGGACTTAGGATACAGAATGAGAAATAGATTTTTTTTAACTATGACCATTGTAGGAATTAGTTTTGCTTGACCATCTTAGTGCACTATCTATTTATTTTTCTTTCCAGTTGGAAAGGGTAAAGTAGGTGGAAGAGAATTTAGATTTTTAACTGAAAAAATTAAATAAAAAAAGAGAAGTAAGGCATGCTTCAGGGGCAGTGAAACCATGTTGTTTAGCAGAAGTTCAAAGAGTATATGAGGCCAAAGAAGCCAGTTTTTGCTTCTAAGGAAGCCTTGAATACTCAGTACGAGAGAGTGTCTCTGCAAATGGAGGGGTGTGTATGTGTGGACATAATTACTCAATTTTAGTACCATTAGCGGTTTTTCCAGGGTGAAGGTATTCTTTCTATAATCACCAATTAGCACCTGTCACTGTAGTTTTCCCTGGCAGTTGATGAGGATTGAGACCCTGGCACTTCAGAGATTTCACTAAAGTCCTCCAGTTAATAACCGTGATATTCAGAGCAGAACTAATAGCTCACACTTGGAATAGATTCCTTCTTTTATATGACTGGATTCTCCTAGGACCTGTAAGATTTGATTTCTCTGAGCACAAGCATTTTAATAAGCTATTGTTAGCTAATAATAACTTGAGGAGCACCCCTCTGCAAGAGAACACCACAGTTTATCATGGAGCGATCCAGCTAACTTATTTTATTGGTAGAGGAATTTGTAGAGAAAGAATTTATTTTTTTTTACTCTTAGGTGAATGGTGGAATGGGCCTCACTATTATCCCAGTTTCTGTGAATCTGCTAAGGAGCTGAGCTGTGCAAGAGTTTCACAGTGAAAGACAGGCAATGGGGAAAGGCTAATTGCTACAGCTTTTGACCTTTGACCTTGAACTATGACAGAACCTGGGTTTCTATTTCTATGTTTGTCACTCAGCTGAATAACAATTTACTGGAGTGAAGAGAATTCTCATTTCACTTACTTTAGATGTGAAGAAGGGCATTGTGGCTCCTTGTCAAATTTAGACACTGCAGGATTCCTCTTCTTGTTCTTCCTGGGCTACACAAACCCCTACAATGGGTTCATGGTTAGCTTTTAGTGGGTCTGTGAACTTGGATGAGAAAACATATATATATGTATATGTATATGTATATATGTATATATATGTATGTATATACTTATACACACATATAATGTTATATATGTATCTATACACACATAACACACACATAAATTATATATATATGTGTGTGTATATATATATTTTTTTTTCACTAATCTCTAAATGAAATTTAGCATTTCCTTCAATCATTTATAAAAATTAGTATAGGCTTCACCAGACTACCAAAGGGATCCATGGCATAAAAAGGGTAAGAAACCTTCATCATGATGCTTAGTCAACAGGGACATGAATTAGGAATAGGTAGACATGGGAAGTGGGAGCATTTAGAAAGGACACTGGAAAGGAGGGGAGGAAAGGTAGAAGGACTAACGTGACTTTGGTCAAGTTTTCTATGCCTTGTCAAGGCTTTTGGAAGCTTCAGAATTCCTCCTTCCCTTCGACCAAGGTCCAGTCCTGGCTATTGATGTAGCCAACACATCTTCAGTGGTAAGAGGTCTTGTTACTCCTGCTGATGCTGGGCTGAAGATAAGACGTGACCTAGAATTGCTAGTCTTCTGAATTGGCTGGGGTTGGGATGGCAAAGACCTTGGTAAGGGACCTAAATAGACTTCTCTCATCACCTCCCATCCTGAAGTGGGGGGGGGGAGGGGGCAATGGGATGGGGAGGGAGAACTGACAGCAAATGATATGGCCTACTTGGCCTAAGAGTGTTGTAAGTATTTATTGCTGATGTATTTCCTTTATCTCATACTGCTCAATTAATTATCTTTGGTCTTTGTTACTGAGATAAAGTCTAAGTGATTTTTTAGGAATGACTGACTTGGAAGAAGGATGAGGAGTTATTCAAGGACAGGGTGAAGGAGAGTCTTTGGATCCTTAGAGGAACAGAGGCTTTAGCTTCCATTGCACTGGATCTTTGATAAAGGCTATCGATTAGGACGATAATATTAAAATGAGCAGCTAGTGTCGATATAGAACTTTAAGGTTTTCAAAGCAATTTACAAATGTCTCATTTAATTTTCTCAACAATTGTTTAGATACTGTTATTCCCATTTTACAGTTGAGGAAACTGAGGTTAAGTGACTTGTCCAGGGTCACACAGCTGACACACAGGTTAAGTTTGATCTTGGGGTCTTCTAGGGCTTTTTTCGTTGTGCTACCTAACTACTACTCAGCTTTCTTTTGTTTCCAGTTTCCATTGGCCTCAGCATCTCTTTTCTACTTGTACCAAACCCATATCTCAGGGACAGATCCAAAGATTATTCACATTCCAATCTAAATGATGGCTACCTATTCTTTTATTCAACGAATATTTATTTGCATTCTGTGCCTGCTATGGGAAGTATGCCATGTTAAGTCCTGGGGGGAGATACTAAGGTAAACAAGTTAGTGCTAGCCCTTAAGACATTTGAAATCTTTAGAGGACTGATAAGACAGGTATACAGGTAAATATAACTGGAATTAGCTTATGCTAAGTGCATTGCAGGAGTATAAAGTGGTATATGATTGGATGAGGAAGACATTATTTCCATATGGGGAATAATGGAGGACTTTCTGGAGGAACTGGCTTTAGAGTTGAACCTTGAAGAATGCAACTGGATATCAACAGGTGAAGAGAAGGGGTGAAGTTCCAAATATGGCACAGGACCACAGGATCATAGATTGAGAGCTGGAAGGGATCTTTGAGGCCGTATTCAACTGCACGATCTTACAGGTGGAAAAATTAAGGCTCACGCGCATTATGGCATTTGCTCAGGGTAGTTAGCAAGTGTCCAAGGGATTTGAATGCATGTCTTCCTGATTCCCAAACCAGCATTCTATCCATTGTTGTGTAGTCCATTGACTGTTACTCCCTCTCAAGAATTTTAGCATTTTAACAAGGAACAGGATATTAAAACAAGGAAATTAGGTTCCTTAGATGAAATTTCAGTCAGCAAGCAGATGGGAGAGGTTTATTTATCTTGTCTATACTATTCAGGTACTTTCACTTTTTTCCATTTTCCATTTTCCACTTGAAAACTTGGGCTGCTGCATGTTCTAAGACCAATTTTTTCCTGGACAAGAAGTATATAGGACTCTAACACATCCTTTGGCCTGGTGTCAAGCCCCTTTCTAGCTGGGGGTTCTCCACTATTGCTTCCACACCTGTTGTTCAGATATCCTGACTTAGTGTCTATCCCCAAATGATCTGATGTTGTTGCCTGAGTTTCTGACCTCTATTACAAGAACTCAGACTTTTGATATACGATCTGACTCTGCTCTTCAATACCTATCTAATTCTTTTGCCTTGCCTCTTGACCCAGAATTCTAACTCGCTGCTTGGCTCTGACTTTCTATATCCAAATACATCTTCATTTTGGATTATCCCCTGGGTTGAGTCACCAGCTCAAGTGACTATGGGCTATGAGGCTTCTCCCAGGGGTGACTCAACACATGATGCTGGTCACTCAAATCCTGGGGATTCAAATATTAATTTCCTTAAATAAATAAAAACTTAAATACCCCCAGGAAATAAAGCAATTTTCAAGGTGGTTAAAGTAGTTTATAGGAAGATAAAAGCCCTCAGCAAAAAGGTTAAAATCAATGATAAGGGCAGTTTTCTGGAATCTTAAGAACTCTCTGCTATAGTTTTAGAGCTGAATTTATAACCTCATTTTCCCAACAGCCCATAGTCAGGTACTGCATCAATTCACCTAGGGTCAAAGTGCACTTAAACTGCTTTACATCTCATCCTTTGCTCACAACACTCCTATCTGATGTTGCGAGAGACAGTAAGATTAACTCAAGCCTCCCTAATTCTACCAGTGTCCTAGTCCATGATAAGGCCCATTTTCTTGCCTGATATGATCTATTGCCAAAGCCAAAGTTTCTCTAGTTCTGGCTCCTTGTCCCTCATCATTTTTAATGCTACTACCTATGACTTGGGAGATATCATTCAAACAGTTTTCAAAGCAAGGTATGTTTTTCTTAATAGACACGTTCTTAGACACATCAATTAATACCATGTCCCAATAGCATGGCTAAATTGCTTCAAGGGAAGGATCAAGGGATAAACATGTCCAATTATTTTTTTTTCTGTTTTGTATAGATAGCTTTGTTATAGTGCTGGGAAAGAGGGCTTTTACAATCGGGGCACACACCTAATAAAAATGACTCATTATTGCCTTGCAGATGCTTTCTGCTAATGATGCCCTCTGGATAGCAAGGCTATGTAAATGAGAATTGCTTAATTTACAGCCTTTACTACAAAGACCTTGTACATCTGAAAAATGAATCTCCAAATGTTAGATTTGACTTCATTCTCCCCCCAAATGTAAATTTGCTGCCTTCAAATTGGGTTACCCTTTAAAAATAAAAATTAAAAAACCCAAAAGTATAAAGATTTTCTATGTTATTTTTGTCCTGAACTTCAGGTCCTGGTCTAATATAGCACCTCTGAGTGAAGTAAATGCTTCTACCATTACTCATGCTCAGTATCCTTAACCTTCAAAGTAGAAGTGTAACAAACAGTTTTGAAATTTGGGGCAAGCTGAGCAACATGCACCTTAGAATCCTGTGTAACATATTATGTCAAAATAACACAACAAATAATTAAGGCAAGTTTAAGTGAATGGAAGAGGAGATACCAGGATACCAGTCCCATAGTGGAGAAAGGTGGAAATGGCTCCATGATGGTGGAAGGGGACAGAAATACTAGGATGGTATGAGGTGTGTGAAGTGTGTGTGTGTGTGTGTGTGTGTCTGTGTGTGTGTGTCTGTGTGTGTGTGTATAGTAGAGTCATGGTCCACTGGAAAAGACTTTACCTGAAGTGAATTCATGTTGGGAAAAGAAGAATGCTACCTGGTAGCTTCTTATATTAAAAATTATTCTTGCTAACTAGATTCCAAGTTCAAATATTTCTATGGGACTAAAAGAGTTTAAGTATTGTCAATACACATATTCAACACATTTAAGAATTATATATTTTAAGTCATTTAAAAACTTTTTTATTTCTTTTGAATTTTACTGCCCAGTCACTTTGCCCTACTTGTGCCTCAGATCTTATATCTCCAAAGTTACCATCAAGGCTGAATCTGGTATTGAATCTTCAGGTTCCAGGCCTGGGCTTTACACTAAATGCACTACTCTCTTGCTCATGCAAAAGCAAGTCCTGTAGTTCATGCTCATCAGTGGAGGCATCCAGTATTTTTATAGTCAATGTATGTTTCTATTAGTATTGTGTTACTTTGAGGAAATGATATTATTTTGCATAGATTTGCAATATGATTTAATGATCATCAGCTTTCTTCAAATTCCTTTTCCTTGATCTTTTATTTGTCATAATGTCATTCAATTTCCAATCAATTTAATTTTTGAATTTTCTTCACTTTTTAAAATAGCTTTGTAAGTCCTTGTTTTCTAATATTAAAATAGAGCAATGTGAGTGGCTTATTTTGTATTTCAATATGATTATAATTAAAATGTTAAAAATAATGTTTTTAAATTTGAGGGAATTATAATATTTTAAAAAGAAAACATTTTCATCATGAGATCATAGTTATTTTAATTTAATTACAAACTATTGGGAAAGGCTCCTAAATTTTTGGAGCCAAAGGGCTCTGAAGCATATAAATCCATTAATATATTCAATTCTACCATTAGACCTTACTCTCTTTATATATCTTTACTTCCTGTTAAAATCAAAATCCCATTGGGTAACTAAGCTATTCTTAAAAGTTTGAAGTCATCTGTTTTGTTATTATTCATTTGTTTTTAGTGGTATGTGACTCTTCATGATTCCATTTGGGGTTTTCTTGTCAGAGATACTGCAATGGCTTGACATTTCCTTCTCCAATTTACTTTACAGATGAGGAAACTGAGGCAAACAGGTTTCAGTGACTTGCCCAGGATCACACAACTAGTAAGTATCTGAGGCTAGATTTGAACTCATGAAGATGAGTCTTCCTGACTCCAGACCCAGTGCTTTATCCATTGACCACCTAGCTGCCCTGAAGGAAACTTATAGACTATGTAATCTAATAATTCTTAAGTGGGTATTTATAGACCCTCAAGTGATATATAGATAGATTTCAGGGGTTAGAGTCCATGAATTGAAATGGAAAAAAATGCATCTTTATTTTCACTAACATCTAGCTGAAATTTAGCATTTCCTCTAGTTATGAATGTAGGCAGCACAGCATTACTCTGAGAAAGGGTCTATGGGCTTCACCAGACTCCAAAGGGGCCCATCACACACACAAAAAGGTTAAGAACCCTTGATCTAATCCAACTCCTTCATTTTACAAGTAGCATCCAGTCCCACCCCTTACAAATGGGATGCTAGAAAGCAACCCCAGGTTTGAATCACATTTTGAGTTAAAACCCATTCCAATTTATAATTCACCAGCCCTAAGTGATATGTTTACTTTTACCAGTCAACCAGAGGACACATTAGTTTGAAGAAAAAGACCTTTAATCAAATGGTATAGCCAATAAAGTGACAAGAAAAGATCACCCCTGTGAACAGAGTTTATATTGTTTCCTGGGTTGCTACACCTGTAGTACTGTATACATTCAGGGAACGTGGTAACCACATGTCCAATATACATGGAACGTACTCACATAGGGAACATACGTAGCAAAGTAACATATATGAAGAAGCAAGCAAACTAGGTTGAACCTACGCGGATGGGGAAAAGGTGTGGAGGTATACATAGAAGGACATATATGGCCAAGATTTGTCTATGGCCAAGGTATCTCACACTCTGATATGGATGAGCTGCTGACAATCCCTGATGTTGTTACATAGCTCTGCGTCTCTTTTCTAGCTATTACATTAAGCACCTCATTTTCATTCTTTGCTAGCCATCATGCCAGCTTTGCCACTCCTCTCTCTGGCCTCCTGGCTCCTGAGCTGCCCTCCCCTTAGTATACTGGAGGGGAAGGTGGGGGGCAGGGGGGGGACTGGGAGGAAGATGGGAAGAGGGCTTCATTTAGTTGTCTCTTTAGAGCTATCAGCTGCCATCTGATTGGGTGCAGTTGCTATTGAGTCTCTTCCTGACAAGGGAGAGCTAAATCTCTTTAAATACAACCAGCAGAATCTAGTAAAAGCTCCCAGGCCAGAATTAAACTTGTTATTTGGAGGTGTTTCTCCTGCTGTTAAGTCCCTGTACTTGGCCACAGAAAAAATACCTGACTTACGTACTATTGTTTCACTTCTCATAACCAGTATGTGCTTCTAAAGCCCAGTTCTGAGTCTCAGAAAAACAAATAATAACAAAAAAAATCTCCTCACCGGGGTGATGAGGCCCACCCCCATTGGCATACCAAAAAAAAGTGCTAGAGGAAGCTAGCAGTGCCAACAGCTTCTGCCTGTTTCAAATTGCTGCCTTTTAAATGCATACCTGTTAGCAACAAAAACGCTGACTTTGAGGCTGCATCACAAATCAGTGCAAATGTTAGTGTTCTCTCTATATGAAGAAGAGAAAACTGTGGTCCAGAGAAATGAAATGACTTGCTTTAAATCGAGTAACTAAATTGAACTAAGTTCACCTGATTCCCATGCATTGCAATATTCTTTTTACTTCATTTTGCTAACATTCACATATTGTGTGAATAAATTTGAGAGCAGGTTTTGATAGTGAAATCAGAATGGAGAGAGCATAAGGACCTTGAATGCCTGGAGAGGGATGATATAATAGACATAACTGATTAAGGAAATAGGAACCTGATGGAGAAGGCTAAGGGTGGCAAAGACAGGATGGCAAATTTCATCATTTTGCCACAGGATGCACATGGCCAGTACCTATCTCTTTTTTGATGGAAAGCACTCATGAAAAGTAGTGAGTATATAATTTCAAGATTTGGATCTTCTTTTAGTCATATTATAAATGTCAGAAACAATCCGAGGCTCAATAAATCATATCTGCTGCAATACTTAATTATCACTCAGTTCAAGCTAATCAGTCTCTTAAGCTCAGAAATATTAAGGGGAAAATTGGCCAATTTCTCTTGATTGGCAGCACTGTTTTTCATCATGGGGGACCACTAGCCCTGAGGTTAGGAATAGATTCTTTACATTCTATCCTTTATCTTTGCCTGTGAGCATTAAATAGGTGGGGGAAGATTTGAATTGGTATGCTTAATCCATTTTTTTCCTTGGAAATCTTGATCAGGAATGGGCTAATTTTTACATGGGCAACTATCTATGACTGCTTATAGATAGCTCTATAAAAATATATTCTTACTTGCTGGGTAATGCCCAAAATTATTTTAGAGGAAATGATGCCACTTTCCCTTTCACAATTAGAGATAATACTTAGAATTGAATGCACCCTCTCCTTCCTCCCCAATAGCTTGATATACAAACTCTCCATATCATGCTCACTCTTACCACCGCAATTTTTTTCATTAGTTTTTGTCTGTTCAGGTTGCTTTTAAGATCTTTGAGGTCAGGGACTATATGATTTTTTTTGTAGCATGCAACAAGGTGGTATACATTCACAAAGAGGTATGACTGAAATCAGATTCTTTCCTGAGAGAAAGGCAGTGCGGAGGTGAGGGGATGCTGAGGAACTGGGAAAAAAAATATTTAGAATATAGAATCCTGCTTTTGGTTCTTTGGTCATTTCAGTAGTGTTTGATTCCTCATGACACCATTTGGGATTTTCTTGGCAAAGAAACTGAAGCGGTTTGCCATTTCCTTCTCCAGGTCATTTTACAGATGAGGAACTAAAGCAAACAGGGTTAAGTGACTTGCCCGGGGTCACCAAGCTAGTAAGTGTTTGAGGCCAGATTTGAATTCAAATCTTCATGACTCCAGGCCTAGCACTCTATCCAGTCACTGCACCACCTAGCCACCCTAATTCAGTTTGATCTAACTCAGATTTCTCATATTTTAGAGTTATACTGAGGGCTAAACTCAATCTCTGTAATCATATTTAGATAGATGGAGGGAAAGCGAGAGCAAAGTTCTCTGTGAGGAGAGAAATACATGAGAATATATGCTAAGAGGAAAAGGAGTATAGTATGTTTGTATTGGCTTGTGGAACAGCAAAGTAAGAGGAAAGGGGCAATAGGGAGACAGATCTATGGAGCAGATGGTTCACATTGGACATCAGCAGGAAAAACCTTGAATAGATTGCAGAATGCCTTGGAAGTCATTCTGAACTGTTTAGGTTTCCTCCTGAAATCAATAGGAAGCTATTAAAGATAGATGAGCAGGAAAGTGATATAATGAGGCTATCTATTTGGAAATTTAATTTAATACTAGTATGGAAGATAAGTTGGAGTGGAGTAAAGACTGGAGATAAGGACACAAGCTAGAAAATCTTCAGTAAATCCAAATGTGAAGTGATATGTATCTAGATTAAAGTGATAGCAGTGGAAATGAAAAAAAAAAGATTTCTATTTGATATAGTTGAAGGTAGAAACAATGGAACTTGGCAAAGGCAGCTAGGTAGCAGAGCGGATAGAGAGCTGGACCTGGAGTCAGGAAGATCTGAGTTCAAATCCAACCTCAGACACTAGCTGTGTGATCTTGGACAAGTCACTTAGCTCTGTTTTCCTCAATTTTCTCATCTGTAAAATTACCTGGAGAAGGAAATGGCAAACTGCTTCAGTATCTTTGCCAAGAAAACTCCAAATGGGGTCGGGAGAGTCAGACAGGATTGTAAAGACCGAACAACAAAAAAAGTTAGTGAATATAATAGTAGGAGAGAAAGGTCTCAAAATGGTTTTAAGTGGGTGATAACGAAGGAATGATGGAGCCAATGGCAAAAGCAATTTAACTTTTTACATGTTAATTTTGAGGTGATAGTAGGTCACCCAAGTCAAAATGTGTAGGGAAAGTAATTGGATCCATAAGATTAGAGCTTGAGAGAGAGATGATAATTGGGAATACTGAAGAGGGCTTTATTAACATAATAACTGAAGGTGTGAGAGTGAACCAGTTCTCTGAGAAAGTATTGAGAGAAAACAAAGCAACGTGACTCTTCAAGAGCACTCAAAAATGGAGAAAAAGGAAAGGAAAGAGTTAAAAAGGGACATAGAAAAGAAGCAGTCAGGGATGTAGAAAGAAAACCAAGAGAACTCTGAGCTTTCCTATTATCATTCCTTTCATGGCCTTCTGTACCAATCTTTAATTCTTCTGCCCCTCTTTGAAGCTCCTTGAAGACCGCATCCAACTTTATTTCCTACTGTTTGCTAAGACAAAGCAGCCACTTCATCCTGCCTCCCCCAAGAAACCGTGGGTCTCTCACCTCTATAGTTTTTCTTTTTTTGTTTGTTTGTTTGTTTGCTCAGCTAGAGCCTAAAGACTTTGAGGACAGAGATTATGTATTCTTTTTGATGCCCCATAGTGTTTGATACAGGGATAGGCATAGAAATGTGTTTCCAGGAAGTTTTTGTTGAAGGAATGAACAAATAAATGAAAAAAAAAAAGCATTAAGTTCTTACTGTGTGTTGAACACTTTACTAAGAGCTCAGCATATAAATATATAAGAAGGTGTATCAGTAAGACAATAATGAGGATGTAGATGATAATTGTTAAAATGCCTATGTAGCTGTGTATTGCAAAGTATACGAGACTCTCCACATAGAAGGTAGAAGTAAACCATTTATTCAGACACCAGAGAACCAGATCCCACAAGCCATTTATCCAGTCTACCAAAGCAGTAAAACACTCCATACATAACATCACAACATAGAGCCTCACCATCTTTTTCTGTCAGCAAGCTCCTCCCACCACATGTGACTTCTTTGGATGTCCCCGTCATTCTCTACCTTCTTCCTTCTTTTCAACTTCTTTTTGTATTTTGTTTTCCCACAATAGATTTTAAGCTCCTGGAGGGAAGAGGCTATTTGTCTTTCCCATATTTGTATCTCCACTGTTTAGCCTGGTATATATCAGACACTTAATAAATATTTATTGGCTGACTGAATATATATATATGTGTATATATATATATATATATATATATATACATATATGCTATCCTTTGTTTCTTCTTTCTAGTTACTTTTTTATGACTACAGTTATCTCTTCCACATCATGACTTTCTCCATCCCAGTTTTGGTATATTATAGGCTGGCATAAGACATTAAATAGGAATTTTGGGGAGTTTCATGGAAGCCACAGATGTCACACAAAAGTAAGCAGACAACACAGAGTCTACAATCAAATACTTAACCCAAATTTTACAAGAAGGTACTGTAAACTCCCCATAAAAGAAAGAGAAAAAACTCAGACTTCTTCCTTGGCATTGTTCTATATCATATATTTGTATCCTTTATATATAATACTCCATTATGATATTACTCTATATACACTTTATATTACTCTATGTCAGAGGCATCTAGGTGGCACAGTGGATAGAGCTCTGGGCCTTGAGTCATAGGGACCTGAGTTTAAATTCTCAGGCAGTATAATTATGGGCAAGTTACTTAACCTCTGTTTGCCTCAGTTTCTTCAACTGTAAAATGTGTGTATAACAATGTAAAATTTGTGTCTCAGTTTCTTCATCTGTAAAACGGTGATAATGATAGTAACTACCCCACCACCACGGGATTGTTGTAGGGATTCAATTAATTAACATATGTAAAGCACTATGCAAACCTTAAAATGCTACATTTTGTTATCATTTTTGTATTCCTAGCATCTAGCATACCTAGTGCCTTGGAACATCATAGGGGTTTAATAAATGTGTGTTGACCAATTGACTATTGATTCCTCCACTCTTTTTGCATGGACCTCTTTAATGCACATAGAGAAAATGGAATTCATAGTCTCAGAGCAGAGCAATGATTTCCATGTTTAAAAAAAAATTGAGAGTGAATTGAACAGCCCCATTTCTCCAGGTTACATCCTCCAGATTCCTTCCATTCATAGCATAGAGCTCCATCCTCTTAGAACATCTGTCACATACTCATCTCTGTGATTGAAATGGCATTTCCTTTCAGGTGTTCCAGCTCTAATCTCAGCACACTTACTGAGCCTGAGAAACACCATGGGCACTTGACAGGATAGACACAATGGTGGATGGGAAGGGTTACTAGTAAGCCTTCAAAATTATACAGAGACCTTTTCTTAAAATCTGTGTCTAGTACCCACTTTCTGTTTCTTTGTGAATTTCTCTGCAGGTTCTCAGTGAATTTTAATTCTGAAATCTTGCGGTTTGTTTATGCTTCCCTCTATGTGATGCTTTTTTTTCTTTTAAAAGATTTAAAATCCAAGCAAAATGAATGTGTTTAATAACAGAGGGTTACAATGCCTAATAAGAAATTCAAGCACATCTTATTCATTTCCAACCACTTGAAAAACAATGTAAGATAGGAATTTAAACTCTGAAAAGAAGATAATTGGGGGGGGCACTTTCAGGTTTTATTTTTTTGCTGTGAAGGTAAATTGCTTTGTGAGAGTATTAGAAGTGGCCTTTTGACAGTCAGATAGAACTGAAGTGAAAATTCCATTTTAGTCAAAGCTAGCTTCACATACCATGCAATTTTCCTTCTCCCCCAGTTTAAATTCAAGGCTCCTATAGTGATATCACACTCAATCAAAGCCGACAGGTTATTTCTATTAAAGTTTGGGGTTGAATGGAGACTAACTTGAATGGTGCATCTATTGCTAATATTTCATTCCCGAGGCAGAATGCAATACCTTGGATGGAGTTAAGAAGATAAAATGTGGAATGTTGTTGAAATTGAAAAACTGCTTGTTAGGGTAATTCAGCACATTTAAATAAAATCACAGTTCATTTTGGCAGCCTCCCGAATTACAGGTCTCCGTAATTCCTATTGTGGCTTTTGCCAGCCAGCTCCTTCCCGAGGACCTTAATTATTGCTCTCCATAGGGGTCTGGCCCTTTGGGTGCCAAGCTAGAGGATAACCCTGATAGATGCTGCCAACACGCCAATTCCCTGTTATTGTACTAAAGAAAAACACATTTTATTGGATAATCTCAGGAGGGAGAAAAAGCACAGGATGGTATATTCAAACATTTCTGCCTTTCCCAGACTTCAATTACCCTTTCAAACCTGTTTTATTTAATCGAGTGTAATAAAAGCTAATTCCTTTCAATCACATCTACTTTTGTGCAGTCACCGAGAGACCTCTGCTAGGTGGATATTATTAGGGAAACTGTAGAGAAAATAATAATTAGTTGAGACACACATCTTTGGCCTTAACTAGTTCTTTTCTGGCCAAAAAACAAAGAACAATGGAATGAGTGAATAAAGGATGACTAATTTTCTTTTCTTTTTTAATGTTTTAATTGGTTTGCAGCAACATGAGGCACTTTTAAGGGAACGGATTTGAAAGGCAAGTCAGACTCAGAGAAAAAGAGCTACAAACAATTTATTAACCAATCTGGACAGAATGAGGTTGTCACTGAATGTTTATTCATTCAAGAATTCTTTAGTGAGAATTTCAGGATGCACATTGCACTGAGCTATGCAGGCTGGGAGATGAAAAATGAATCAATTAATCGATCAACCAGCACTTATTAAAGGCTTAGCCAATCAACCAAGTATTTATTAATCACCTACTCTATGCCAGGCACTGTGCTTATTGTGTGTCGGGGACCATGTTAGGCACTTAAGGATAGAAGAAAAAAAATCACAGCCCTAAAGGAATTCACATTTTGTTAGAGGGAAATAGCATGTACCATATAAGTGGGCATGCAATATATGCAAAATAAAGGTTAGAAAGGGCCCTGACTATTGGGCCATTTAAGTTATATATATATACATACACACACATACACATACCCCAACAACAAATCAATGATGATATTAAAGAGTATGTGTTTCAGAGCCAAAAGAAGCATAAATGATAATGGTTATCAGATATTCACTGACAGCCTCATTCTGTCCAGATTGGTTAATAAGCTGTTTGTAGCTCTTTTTCTCTGAGTCTGACTTGCCTTTCAAGTCCACTCTATTAAAAGTGCCTCATGCTGCTGAAACCAATGGAAAACACCTTGGTTTTAAGACATTGACTGGAATTCCAGTTCTGGTACTTAACAAGCTACTGAACCTATTAAAACCTCAATTTCCTCATAAGTAAAATGGGAAGGCTGGGCTGTATTAATTCTTTGGTCTTCCTCACACTCTTTTTTTGTTTGTTTATTCATGCCCAACTCTTCATGACCCCATTTGGGGATCTTTTTGGCAGTGGTTTGCCATTTCCTTCTTCAGGCCATTTTACAGATCAGGAACTGAGGCAAACAGGGTTAAGTGACTTTTCCATGGTCACACAGCTAGTAAGTGTCTGAGGTCACATTTGAACTCAGGAAGAGGAGTCATTATGATTCCCAACCCTGTGCTCTACTCTCTGTACATATATCTGCCTTCCACTTGGTCCCTGTGAATCTGCCTTGCAACAGCAATCAGATATGAGATGGAGATCCAGGGTTCTGGGCTCTTCACCAGGCTATGCCTCCTACCATATGCTTGAGCCACCACCTGTGCTTGCCCATGGGACTGGAGGTCTCTGGGGCCTTGGGCTTATATGTCTTACATGTCAGGAAGACCTGAGCTCAAATCCGGCCTCAGACACTTGACACACTTACTGTGTGACCTTGGGCAAGTCACCTAACCTCAATTGCCCTGCCTTCCCCCCTACAGAAAAAAAAAACACAAAAATATTCTGAAACAATCAACCATCTCTGAACATGCCTTTAGCTTTAAAAGAAGCTTTGCCTTTTTGGGAAACACATATCTCAGGAAATGGAGGGCATAATGGTTTTAATGCGCCTGAAGGAAAAGGTGTTGATTCTAGCTACCTAGAAGAGAGGGGAAGTAGATATCACCTGTCAGGTAAAAGCTAACATTTGGGAGACATACCCCATTATTTTCTCCCACTTCCCTTACAGTGGTGCCCAAGCACCTACCCAGATTCTTCCCTGGATGCTTGGAGGCTTAGCACTCTCACTACTGCATAGAGGACAAGCTCCTATAATTGCCTAATCATCCTCAAGCAACATCAGACAGTCACCCATTCATCCCCATTTATAGCCATCACCCAGACTAGCATCTAGAGATAAATTGCTGGCCTGGTCCGTGGCTGCAGTACCATCATATCAATTTTCTCTTCTATTGGAATTTGCTCACCTAATTTCATTGGTCCCAGGAACACGGTCATCTATCTGGGTTCATTGACTGGGCTGGATTTACACAGGTTATTTGAAAGATAAAGGTCAAATACAAACCAGACTGGTAGAACCACATTTATTAGCTACATCTGCCCTCCCCCTTCATACCCTCGACTTTCAAAATCATCTGTGTCATCTGGAGCAACAGAGGAGTAAATTAAATGTGGCAGAACATGAGAGCAGAGCCAAGAGTAAACCCACAGATTAGTGATAGATGATGGAGAGTTCAACCTTATTAGCCTTTGAAAAACCACATTGCTCTGCCAAGTCAGTATCTAGAACCTTGTAATAGAGCAGGGCACTTGGGCTGCCTGATTGCTGCTGGTTTTAATCAAGGGATAACAAAGAGGAAATCAGAGCCTAGAGAAGATGAAGTTCTTTCTCAAGGGGGTTTCTCTATAGATGGCATTCTGAATTGAGTACTTATGAATTTCTTCCCACATAATCTTCCTAGGGTAGACCTAGAATGAAAGGGTGGAAGTGTTAAAGAGGCAAATCTAGGCTCCATATAAAGGAAAACTTCCTAAGAATAAAAGCACTCCATAAAACAAATGGGGTGCCTCATCAGATAAAGGATTTATCCTTTCTGCAAGTCTTCAAGCAAAAGCTTGACTACCACTTGTATTTAATATGATGGAGGCCAAGTAACTTTCACAGTATTCTGATGGCACCAACCAGCTCCTAACTGTATTTGGGGAATTGACAGAATGAAGTGGTAGCTTGGATTGGGATAGCAAGGTCTGTGGTTATATTAATAGGTAAATTACAGATAATGTTAAAGCTCCCTCTTCCTTCTAGTTTACAATGCTTTAATGAGTTTAATTAAATTTTTATTCTAACTATATATGGAGGCTTTAGTAATAAGCAAATTTTGGGGAGATAGGGAAGAAAGGGAGATGTTTCCTTAACAAAGAGGGAATGGGGCTTTGAGCTCTCAGATCTTTTTAGATAATTTAAAACAACTTTAAAATACTCAGAGAAAAGGGATGCTGCATGTATGCAAAAGGTCATAGCCAAGAGAAGAGTAGCACGTCATTTCTTTGAAAACCTCTGTGAGGGAACTAAAAATGAAGTGATTACCTTAAATCACCCAGTGCTGCCTGGTGGCACACAGGTGGGATGAATGTATGAATGACAACCATATGCCCAAAGTCCTGAGTTTCAGAGAATTAACTAATTTACCCATTAACATAGAACCAGTAAATGTTATTGATGGGATTCGAATCCAGATCTTTAGACTCTAAATCTAGCATTCTTTCTATCATACTATATGGGAGAGATGTCACAGATTTTTATCAGCCCTTAATACTTCTTAATTGTACAATGTTTGAGTGTGAAAAGACATTAGAGGTTGTCTAGCCTAATCTATTAACATTTTACTGAATGTGTAACTCAAGCTAACAGACTTGTTATAAGCTAGTAAATGACCAAACTACTTCTCAAACATCGGATTTTTGATCCTAAGAATGACTGACTTTTCAGTGCTCCACTTAACATGTATGTTTATTGGATTAGTCAGTCACTTAACAATGATGAGAATAGGCCAGGTAAGTTGTGATATTGGGTAAAGGACCCATAAAAGGCTGGTGTGCTGCTCTGTGGGAGGTCCCTAGCAGCATGGGAGTCGTGGATGACTGAAGGCTAATGAACTGTTTTCAAATTTGCCTGAAAGTCAGTCCTATCTACAAGTGCCCCAAGACTGCTGATTTGTACAAGGGGAGGGAATTTTCCACTCTAAGAGTTTTTGCAATAATGACAGTACAAGTCTGGATTAAAAAAATCCCATAGGGTTGGATACTGGGACTGAACAAGAAGGGGAAAAAGCATGGATGTTAATGCTTATTCAATCAACCCATTAAGAAATATTTTCGGAGTGCCTACTATGTGAAAAGAGCTGTGAGTTATTACTCAGAGTCTGAACCTTCAGGAAACTTACAGACTAGTAGAGTGTTAGACAAGTGCCCCTCAGCTCTTTGCAGGTTCACTCTGGATCTGGGCAGACTTCAGAAGGGTGACAATGGAGACCACAGGTAAGGGGGGGTTAATACTTTATTCTTGATGGAGGCAGGTTGAGAGAGAAGTGGGAGCAACCATCTGCCCCTA
Organism: Trichosurus vulpecula; assembly: GCF_011100635.1. Classification (NCBI taxonomy): domain Eukaryota; kingdom Metazoa; phylum Chordata; class Mammalia; order Diprotodontia; family Phalangeridae; genus Trichosurus; species Trichosurus vulpecula. Next base: position 310,157,344 of record NC_050574.1, on the reverse strand, counting down.
CAGTATTCCCAGCATTCCCCATTCCTTATTCTGCAATTCCATGTTTACTGACCAGTGCTCATTTGATTTATAGAGAAACAGACAAAGAAGGCCACATGCCAATAATAAGCTTATGAGTTTACATTAACTTTGGTTATATCATGATGTGTCAGCATAGAGCAGGCACAGTGTAGTGTTTACAAGTTAAGCTCAAATTTTTATATTATGTATGGTTATATAATGATGTGCAAACCCCGTGGGACTGTTTATGGCCATGATCCTGGGAGCTTGTATTTAAAAAAAAATAAAACAGATCCATATCACCTTACACATGTAGAAAAAATGGGATGTAAGAAATGTTTAATCTTCATTAATTAAGAGTAGGGGAAGATAGGTGGTTCAGGGGCTAGAACACTGGACTTGGAGTTTGGAAGACCTGAGTTTTAATGCTGTTTCATTGGACAGCTGGGCAAATTACTTAACTTCTTACTGCCTCGCCTTCCTTATCTGTAAAATGGGGATCGTAATAACAATAAGATAATGCATGTAAAGTGTTTTACAAACTTTAATGTGCTATATAGATGCTAGCTATTTTTTATTAAGCTTTATTTATTTTTAAATAAAATAAATGCAAAATAAATCAGAGAAGACTACTGGACCATTAACTTAAACTAGAAAGAACTGCAAAGGTCAGCTATTCTATCACCATTATTTTACAAATGAGGCAACTGAGACCCAGGGAGGCTAAGCAACTTGCCCAGGGTCACACAGGCAAGATTTAAAATATATATATATATAATACAGGTTTGAGGTGGAGTTTCTCTCACATTTAGGTGTAACTGGAACTTTGCTCTGTGCATTCCCACATGACCTAGCATGGAAGCACCCACATGGGAGAGTTCAGGAACCTACAAGAAAAAACTTTAAATGTGGTTTGCAACAGTCTTCTTCCTGTGATTGTATAGTCAGAATAAGTTTTATCTTTAAAACTGTGCTACCGAGAAACTTTTCCCCGAGGTTTCTGAATGGTGAAGGTCTTGTCTACTCAAAGCATGGGTACCATGAACTGAGATGGTAAGAGAAAGGATAACCTTTCCCTTCTCTGTTTTAGGTACATTTGTCCCAAGAAGTGGGCTTGTGGCTTGATTTCATCTTCTTCATTTGTCTTTTTCAGTTCTAGGCACAGATAGTAAAATCTTCATGGGACCTAGGAACTCAGGTCATGGTGATCTTGGAACCAAGATTCTAGGCCTGATGTGGAGCCAGTCAGCACAACAGGGAAGCCATGAGAAGCCTGGGTTCCCAGGGCTTGAGCCCAAGATAGTGGTGTGGGGGGCAGCGCAGGGGGTTAGACTTGGAGTTTAGAGACTATGTTGTATAGGATCTGAGCTAAACTGTGAACTTTATTCCCTTACCAGAGTGTGGATTATGCTCCCCAGGTTTTGTGGGGTATTTGTATATTTGTACTTATTTTATCTTTGAAGTTAATATTCCTTTGTAAAAGCTGGTCTCCCTGTTGATTGGCTAAATGGAACTGGGGTGCAGGGGACCTCCTATAATTGGGAAACATCTTTGGGATGATCTGGAGCCAATGGCAGAGAGCCTAGATATGTTCAAAACCTGGAGAACCCTGGGGCTGTGGTAAAATGTAACCTATGTGGCCTTCAGGCAATGGGGGAAAGGTTTTTTGTTGTGTTCTTGTTTGTTGTGGTAAGGTCTACATTAACTGTTTAGCAAAATACAGAAGCAGCATGGAGTATAGAAAGAAGAAGGCTAGATCAGAAGTCAGAATACTTTGAGTCTTTTCTTGGCTTTCTTGTTTATTAATCATATCACTTTGGCAAGTCACTGGAGTACTCTGAGTAGGAGTTTCAGTGATCATACGGTGATTGGTTAGAACTGGGATGGACCTCAGCAAACATCTTCTAGACTCATTTCCTCATTTTGTAGTTGAGAAAACTGAAGTCCAGGGAGCCTGTTACTTGCCCTAGCCAACCTTATACAGGTAGCAAGCATTATAAATGGGGATTAAACCAAGGTTTGTCTGATTTCAAAGACACTGCTTTTTCCACTTTCTACTATACCTGTGTAATAAATAATATTTGCCTTACTATGCCTCCCTCACAAGACTGTTTTGAAGATCACAAGGGATAACGGATGTGAAAGCCTGCTTTGGAAATGTAAGATGCTGTCCTGATTAATATTAGGGTCAGGGAAGGTTAGAGACGGACCCTTGTCATCTCCTCCTTCCTACATCAAAAAGTGGTTGAAAATAAATTCTAAATAGTTGTCATAATTAATATTCAACCACACACAGCACTAAATAGCCTTCCTGGAGTCTTCAGCCCTAACATGTCCTGGCAGTGCCATATTCAAAAGTATACAACCCAGATACCTAGCACATTTCCAAATTAAACCAGGGCTTCAATAAGGATCATTCTGGAATGCACCATGCAACATAATTACCATCCTAATAGCAATTTGTGACTAACATGGAAATTTTAAGCACTGCACTGAGGAGTTTGTGTAAAGTACCTTGGGAAACTTTGATAGACAACATGGAAAGATTTTATTAGGAGAAAGAGGGGAATGGGAGTTGGGGAAGGCACCATGTTGACCTTTATAGTGTATAACATATGCATATGTATATCTATGTATGCATACATATGTCATATATATTTAAAAGTGCCTGATGACTTTTTCTTACAAGGAATTCATCATAAGCTCAATCATTTAACTCTGCTTAACCATGGTGCATTAAAATCTAAATGCCATAAAAATGTTATATTTTAGCAGAATCTCTTTCAGAGTAATTTATGTTCATAAATTCCTTTTTGCTTTTTTCTGATTCCCCAACAAAGTACAGTAAGTTGAGGGAAAAAAACAACCTGCTTTTTTAATGCTCTAAATCACTGATGCAGAATTCTAGAACAGAGAAAACTGGGTTCATGTCAGACATGCTTGAATTGTGAGTACTGAATGCTCAAGAAGGTAAAATCTTGTTTCCTGGCTTGGACAAGGTTTTTTAAAGAGAGACAGAGGAGATATGATCAAGACTGTTATGAGGCTCAAATGAGATGTAAAACCTTTGCAAATGCCAGTTATTATTATTTACCTCCAATAACCAGACCTCTAATCTGATAATAACTTCATTCCTAATGTCTTCTATTGAATTTTTGTGAGCTCAAGCAGTATTGATTGAGCAATACAGTGATGTGCAGGTAAATGTTTAACAACCAGGCTCCTCCACATCCCCTAAAAAAGTATACAACACTTTTTAAAGTTTTATCTGAATTATTAATACTTTCTTAAGTCAAACAAACAATAACAAATAAATAGTCAAATAAAAAACAAAACAAGCTTTGATTTGTAATGAGTGTCTATTTCCAAGGTATAAATGTTTGTGCTGAAGATTTCACAATGGTGGTCTCACAAGCTGGTTAGAGCTGGCTCCAGCACACCACTTTATATGAGTCAATGAGGGAAAATAGGATTAAGGTACAAGAGGGAGGAACAGAATTCAGAATTGTACAGAAGATTGTAAGTATTTTCTTTCACTTTAAAAAAAAAATCTGTGTTACAATTGTATTCTTTATAAGATGACTTGAAACAAATGTAAAAAAAGTAATAGTTATTTTCATTTTACTTTTATACATATGTGTATGCATACATATAGATAAACATGTATACATATGTGTATATAAGCATGTACATATGTATACACATATACGTGTGTACCTATAAATACACACACTTATATATGCACACATACACACACAGACACACACACATTTCTCTTTCAGTGCCTTTGCCCAGGCCTTGTCCCATACTTGAAATACTTTACCTTATCACCTCTGTTCTCTCAAATTCCTATTCTTTAAGGTTCAACTCAAGTGCCATCTCCTCTGAGTGTTTTTTCTTTCTATTCCATCTCCATCCCCACCCACTTTATATTTATTTTGTATACATTTTTGATTTGTCAATCTGCATACATTTATAGAAGCATAGATAAAGAGATGAAAGGGACCTTAGAGATCATTTAGTTATCCCCTGCCTCTTCCTCCACATTTTACTGAGGCATAGAGGGATTGGGTCTCTTGTCTGGGGATATACAACTAGCAAGTGTCTGAAGCCAGATTTGACTCTAAATATCCTTCAGAAGCCTTTCCACTATGCCAGGACTGTCCAAAATGCAGCCCACAGTGTGATTTATGCAGCCCACCTACAAGCATAGAAATTAACATAAATGCTTTAGTAAAGGAAGCCCAGCTACTGCAGAACTTTCACTAAAATGGCAAATAAAAATGTATTGTCTATTGTTTCAATAAAAACCTAAGGTTGGACAGCCCTGCACTATGCCATACTGCTACCCTCCAGAATAATTTAATCTCATTGAAGGCCTGGGCTATTTCATTTGGGTCTTTCTAGCTCTAGAACCTAGCACAGTGATGTCCACATGTAAGGTGGTTAATTAAGTGCTTACTGAATTGCCTTGAATTTCATTGTCTTAATACTCTGCATTTTTGTAAGAAAATAAAATTTAGGTTCCAAATAAACTTTAAGAGCATAGCCCATTCATAAAATGTTGACTACTGTCTATGTATTGGAAAGAGTCCTGGACTGGGGATGAGATGGATGGTAAGGGTTGTGAGTTGAGACAAGAAATGAGATTTGAATTCTAGTCTTGGTACTTCTGCTGACTTACTTATTCCTTCATGAAATGTTCCCTAATGACTCCAGCCCACACTAATCTTTTTCTTCTCTGAATTCTGATATACTTAACAGACTGTGTGGTGCATGTTATTGCTGGGTTATTATACTCTAACTGGGTGCATAGAAATTTACAAACTCTGCTGGCATGCCCTTCCAGAATTGAAGGTCACCTCTTCAACACTAGTACAGTGAATTCTGAACCAGTAAAGTCCTACTTTTGACACTTACTAGCTCTGTGGTCCAGATATCACCTAACCTCTCTGTGGATTGGTTATCTTATCTTTGAGATGAGAGAGTTGGACTTGATGCCTTTGAGGATTCTTTTAGCTTTAAATCTATTATCCCATGATCTTATAATCCTATGGCTGTAGTGGAAGAATAATGATAGAATACAACCAAATCTCTTCTCCTTGCCTCAGAGAAGTTTTACAAAGATAAAATAAATAATCAATGTGAGAATGCTTTGAAAAATGTGAGGTATCGATGTCATTATAACTCTAGGTATGAATATAAGTTAAAATCACTATGGCTATATATGACTATCCTTATGACCTTTATTTTTAGATATATTGTTTTTTTAAAAAAGCTCCATGCAACAAATGTATTACTTGCAGAGCAAATGTGGGAATTGAAGAACATCTGAATAAAGATTGGTAAATTCTTTACAAGTGTATAATGGACCTGGATTCCATTAGAAATGCAGTGTAATACAATGACAAGAATGCTTAGAGATACTGATTTATGGGACACTGGACCAGGACTTCTGATCCTGAATTCTGCTCTGTTTTTCACTACAGCACACAGATTTAATATACATTAGTTTATCAGATTAATTTGTCACCTAGCAGGGTGCTGAGGGGAAAGAAACCCATGGCAAGTAAGTTTTTTTTTTATGATGGAGAAAAGCATACTTGTGTTTAAATCTTCTTGTACTTAATTTGATGATTATGGAAAAGACATTTAACCTCTTAGCATCCCAGTTCCCTCATCTGTCAAATGGAAGTAATAGTGCCTGAAGTATTTGCATCAGAGGGATGTTGTGAGTATCAAAATGAAATAAAGAATTTCGCAAACTTGAAACTGATTTTCCAACAAGTGAAAAGACAATACTCCTTAAGATTTTCCCAAACACTAATCAATCAAATGATATTTTTTGAACATCAATATAAGGCCCTGTGTTTGATGCTATGGAGGATACAAAGATGAATGTCATAATCTTTGCTCTCAGGTATCAGGGGTTGTAATCTTGAGGAAACAGGGTTTGTATGTCTGTGTATGTATACAATTTGTATTTTAAATTTATGTTCATATGTATATGTATATATATACAATACAATGCAGCTTGTGGTAAATATTAGCAGGTGGTACAAATGATGTGTGTCAAAGGCATTTAGAGGAGATGAATGTGGGCTAGGGTGGTGAATAAGGAGCAGGCAGAATTGATCTGGGTCTTAATATAACTGAATGAGAATACATAGGAAAGGAGATGTTGCAACAATCTGGCTAACAGCTGCTGTGGGGGTGAAAAACTAACACAAGCCCAACAACAAGAATGCTGCAAGTACAAGTTCTTTTGATCAGCTTTACTAAGGAAAGTAGTGTTAAGGGGGTTAACAATATCATTTCAATCCAACATATACATTTATCATTCACTTAGTTCAGGGGGAAAAGCCAGCACCCTGAACTTCAGAGCAAATACAAATAAATTACAAACATACATTCATAAACAGACCAAATACAATTCATAGTTACCAAGAAACCACCAACATCTGCGTTCAGCCAGGAGGCTCTTAAATTGGCTGCCCAGAGTCCCATGCCTCCAGGAGTGATAGCCTCCAGCAAATAGCTGTGTTCTTTCTTTTTAAACACTATTTAGCCATCATCAAACATCATCTGAGCCACCAGAACTCAGGCTCCTACTATTGGCTCTGGTCTTAGCAACTCCCCTTAGGACCCTGAAGACTCCATGCCCACATAGGCTTAGCACCTAGTAGATAGGGGTTTGGGCCTGGGGTTTAACACCTAGTAAGACTCAATCAAAGACACCCAACTTAATTGATATTATAGGAGGAAAATAGGTAGGAGAGAATTTCAGGCATTGGAGAATCTGATGAGTACCTACTAGTGAATACAGAAATGAGAAAGCTATGTGTAGGTGATCCTGAGCTGACTAGTCTGGGTATCACACTGAGTCTTTGTAGGTTTGCTTTCAGAGGCAGCTAATACCAGCATCTTCTTATTTCAGGTTCAATGTTTTGATGAAAAGAGGCACTTGCAAATCAGTGAATACACAAAAAGGTTTGCTTTGCGTAACATGATGAGGATATACAACAAAGATACAATGGCATTTAATTTCTCTGGAGGCAATCTCCCTTGTCATATGGAAACATATTTGATCAACAAGGCAGGGTAAGGTTACTGGAGCAGATCCCAGAAATCCACCAATTCCAAGGAAACGAGATTCTATCTGATACTTCATGCTCTTAGAAGACCAGGAAGCCCTTTCAGAGAAGCCAGGACCAATCAAATCCCAGGGACAGCTTAATTCTTGGCCTGTCCACGTTGACTGAGTTAGGGGGATGAGGGTTAGGAAGGGGAAGATGAGGCTGATGATATCGGCCAATAGGTTCCTTGGGGGTGCAGCTCTACCTTCTTTTAGGTAAAGTCTTCCTATGTTGTAAGTGGGAGGAAACTGTAGCAGGGAACCGCCAATGCAATCTCAGATGTCTTAGTACATGTTGGAAATGTATAACTGGGCAAAACTGTGGCTTTCGAATGCTAAAATATTGTCTATATTATGTTATATATTCATGGTATAAGACTTAGTTACTAGGCTGTGCTGTTATAACGATTTCAATTCAGTTTAGCTAAGCACCTGCTTTGTGCACTTATCATAGTGCCTGGCACACAGTAGGCACTTAAAAATGTTTATTGACTCATTGATTATGTGCCGGTAGGTGCCAGGTACTATGCTAAACTCACCATTTAATTGGGGAGACAAGACACAAAAAAAGAGAGGGAGAGACTACGCTGCTTGAGGACACGATGAAAGTGTTACCGCTGGATGGGAAATGATCAGGAGAATTCCCTGGGGGCTCTCCTTAAATGCTGGATGAAGTAAGAGTGCCCAAATGCCAGCCCTCCCACCCTCTCCAAAGAGCAAGGGAGGGGCCTTAGGCACAGGGGCTGTTGAGGAAGAGTGAGTTTCAGAGTTCATACGTAGAATGACAAGTTTTTGGAGATGATGGAGATGATGAAGTAGAAGAAGGTGGTTGGGTGGGAAGTGATTGTAGTGTACATAGGCCTGGCCTTGGTGTTAGGAAAGCCTGGGTTCCTGTCTCTGAAATATATTATGACCAGGGTTGTCACTTTAAAATTTTGCATATCTGTATACATGTAGTTTCCTTCCAGTAGGAGGTAAGTTCCTTGAGGACTAGGCTGTGAAATTTTTGTTTTTCTGTCACTTCAGAGCTCAGCACAGGGCACTGCACAGAGTAAGTGCTTACAAAGTATTTGGTGAATAAGTGAGAGAATGGGTTTAACCTTTCAGTACCCTAAGCAACTTTCTAATGCAGTCAAATGATGTATCTGCTTTAGTGGTGCTTGTTTAGAGTTCCATGTACTTATGTTTGTGGGCCAGACAAAAATACCCACACTCCCCCCCCCACACACACAGACAGACATACACACACACTAGGTTGGTTGCAGTGTATTAAATTTTGTGACCATAGAAACTCTAGAAAAATACCAATTAAGCTATAGAGGGATTGCAATCTGTATGAAAACGTGTGTCCACATTGACAAAAAAACACATCTTTGATGTATTGAACATCATTCCCCTTTGGTGGACCTGTGATTTTGTCATTGTGTATACTTATTCCTTTCACAGGTTGCAGAACACAACCCTTAGCTTCTAAGATCAATAGTAATGCTATTTGTAATATGAATGCCACCTATTATTTGTCAGGGACTTTGGTGCCCGAAGGTACTTTCCATCTATTACCTTCTTTTATCCTTATAATAGCCATGTGAGTTAAATAAATCGTGAACCATCGTCCCCATCTTATGTGGGAACAAAACTAAGCAAAGTTAAGTGGTCCGACAAAGCAGGGACTGCAAGGCAAGGTTCTTCAGCATAGGACTCGGCTCTGGATCACAAAGTTTCCCATTAAGCACAGACAAGCACTTCGCCTCCTCCCCCCCTCCCCCAAGCCACAAAAATGAATCACTAATCCCAATACATCCTATTGAAACTCCTATCTCTCCAATGTCTAATTTCTAAAGTTTACCCAGTTCATTTATGTTCAATTTTAAATTAGCCACCCAGTGTGCAAATGAGGGGATTAGTTTGCATTTATACAAAAATTAACAGCCTAGTTCACGCAACATCATCTCCAAACACAAATTACAGGCTGTGTGGTGGCAGTCTACGTTATTTTCTTAATGGTTTTTCTTCTTCTCTTAGCTTTCCACTGACAACAATGTCTTGTCACAACAATATAGAGAAGCTTTGATAATTAAATAAGAGGGAATACAGTCAAAAGCAAACATAGATTTATCTAGTAATCCTTGGTGTTCATCCTTGTTGCTTCTAGGCAGAAACAAACTTAAAAAAAAAAGTAATCCCTTATCAAATTGACCCATAAGTTAGTGCTCAGATTTGGCTTCAGAAGCAAGTTGGAGATCTGTGTTACAACAATAAGAGGGAATCATAGGAGAGAGGATATACAGGCCTGAAGACATTTGTTTGGAAAAAAAAATAGTTGGCTTATTCATATGTTACATAATAAAGTGCCTCTGCAAGAAAAATAATGTAGCCTAGGAGATTTAGTATTAAGTAATGAGTCAGCAAAACTAGTTTCTGCTGGCAATTCTACCATTGCATTGATAGGTGGCCATGGGTAATTAATATAGACATCATACAGATGACATCATATATAATATAGACATATGTAATATGGACATCATATATAATATAGACAATATAGAATCATAAGCCATAGAATATTTGAGCAAGAAGGGATAATCAAGATTCAACATTAGTCAGCTTAATGGTGTAGTGTATAAAATGCTAGATTTGAAATCTAGAAGACTCAAGTTAAAATCTTGCCTTAGACACTTACTAGTTATATGACCCTGGGTAACTCATATGCCCTTTTTTAAGTTTGCTTAGCTGTAAAATGGGGAAGATAATAGTACCCATGTCCCAGGTAGGTTGTTGTGAGGATAAAATGAGATAATATTTACAATATTTATAAAAGTACATTACAAACCTTAAAGTGCTATGAAAATGGTAGCATTTATTATAGTATAAATTATATGTACCTAAATATTAGATTAATACAATTATATAGTCCATATAATTTTAACTCTTTATTATAATAGTTATGTGATATCTATCTATATACACACATATATATTACAGTAATACATAGCTATATATTATATACAGGTTATCATGATTAGCCTTCATTCAACAAACATTTATTAAGTACTGAAATGAATAGTGTGCTGGGCCTGGACTCAGGAAGACTAATCTTCAGGACTTCAAATCTGGCCCCAGACTCTTACTTGCTATGTGACCCTAGGCAAGTTATTTAACCCTGTTTGCCTCAGTTTCCTCATCTGTAACATGAATTGGAGAAGGGTATGGCAAACCACTCCACTATTTTTGCTAAGAAAATCTCAAATTGGGTCATGAAGAGTCAGATGCTGGGGGGAGATAGAAGGAATAAAAGAACAAAGTAAAAAGTTCACATTAGAGAACAAAAGAAAACTTAAAAGGAAGCAAAGAAAAGATGAACAGTTTGGAACATAATGTGTAGTTTTTATTATATAGGCTTTCTTGAAATGGAAATTTTTTGCTGTATATTTTGAATCTTCACTCAAGTTCTGCTGTGCATATGGCAATGCTTTTTTTCTTATTTTATATGTAAGATTACGTTTCTTTTTTTCCTTTTTATGGTGTAGTTAAGTTTTAGTATTTAAGTTTATAATGAATTAGAATAAAAAAACAAAGAGTCAGACATAACTAGAAAGTGACTGAACACCACCGCCACTATTTTCAAGGCATTATAAAGTATCTATAGAACATGGGCCTTTAACCTTTATTTTTTTTGTTTGACAACTCTTTCAATCTGGTGAAACCCCTTGGATGCCATCTCAGAATAATAAATTCATCCCCAACACTTAGCACAGTATCTGGCACACATTAGGTACTTGATAAATGCTTATCATTTAATTGATTTGTTAATAATGTTTTTAAATACGTAAAATAAAATAACTGATGTTGCAAAGTATTAGAGTTATATTGAAATATAGTTATCAAAATTTTTTGGAGGTGATATAGAAATATGTGTTTGTATATGTGCTTTTTATGAATTAAATTTGTAAGACAATACATTTAAAATTTAGGCAAATTAAAGTTTAATTTATTTTTTTTAATTTCATATGAAGTTTGTTGTTGCTCATGTTTAGAACTGAAGGAAAACCAAATTTCAGTTAAGGATTAGTGAAAATAAAAGTGTACTCTTTTCCTCATCCAAGTTGCCCTATGTCCTAAACCCTATTTTAGGTTAAGAAGCTCTGATCTAGAAGTTCATAGATTTAGCACAGAACCCAATCTCAAACCGTGATTACTGTAAGGAGAGAGCTTGAGTGGGGGCCACAAAATCCCTAATTAGGGCTCTTTTCACTACACTTTGTGATCTACCTCCCCCCTTTGTAATTGAATTCATTAAGAGGCAGCAAATGTAGCCCTAATGCAAACAGGTTTGGATCAAACTTATCTGGGTACTGCAAGACCTGGCACAGTTTGCTGAGCACAGAATAGGGGCTTGTTAAGTATTTGCTGATTTACTCTTTCATTAAAGAAGTTCATTTCTCTGAATGTGTCAGAAAATTGAAAGGCATGATGGATGATTGGGCAAATACCTGCACATCATATCTGTAACAAGAGTGTTTAGGCCTGCATTACAAGTTTCTGTAGTCATAAAGAAGCTACTAATAAATGGATTGAGGCAAGGACATTTTGCAAACTCTCATCCTTGAAATGCATACACAGAAGGAAAATGAGAGACAGAGCAAGAGAGAAACTTGAACTTGACTACTTTGTAAAGGATATATTCTTTGAATTTATTTGGGCAAAACTTATAAATTTCAACATTTGTATATTAATTCAGATTATATTTCTCCCAGGTAGGCAAAATATATTTTTCAAATATGTTTTTCAAGCTAAATTTTGGATCTAAATTACCAAATAAATACTCATCGATCTTAAACTCCTTTGGGGCCTTTGTCTTAAAAAAATATTGGTCTTGGCAGGCCCGAGGGCCGCCTCGTGGAGAACCGTCTCTTTTTCCCAGGTGAAGAACCAGAGGCCCATGCTTTACCTCTGCCACTGGGCTGACCAGCTTGGGTTGGTGCCAAGGGGGAGGCAGTGGCAGCCTAGCTTCTGGTGCCAGGATGACCAAGGTGTGACAACTGAGAATGTTAAGTATAGTTAACGCTGCACCTCCATCAGAAGGGGAGGCTAATGCAGAACTATGTCTGTATCTTTCCAAGGTCCTGAAATTTAGAAAGGTCTATGTTATCTTAGATGAGGGTGGTAAATCTTGTGGAAAAGTGGTAAAGATTTCGGCATGTACAAATCCAGAAGAGATTTTGGAGAAATTGAAAAGGCAAGCAGAAACTCCCTAAAGCAAACCAAAAAAGCCAGAAATAAACATTTCTTTGATGGATTTTTTTTTTAAATACTAAAGTAGTAAATTTGTAAGAAGAACTTAGACAATACTTGAAAGATAGTGCTTTGCAGAAAAACAGGTCTCTGAAAATACTCTGGAATGTTGGAAATGTAAAAATGTCACATAACTACTAAGGCAAAGTATACAGCAGCCATTATGGTCCAATTCTTAAAATTTGGCACTAGTTTATTAATACCACATACCTGCCCTAAAGCTTATTTTATGAACTATTAATTAAATTTTATGGAACCACACACTTAAAAGAGTTGAAAGAGACCTTAGAGATTACCCACTTTACCCATCTCCTTTTTACAGATGATCAAAGTGTCAGAGAGGTGGAGAGGCTTGTCTGAGGTCACACAAGTAATCAGCATCACTGAGACTAGCACACACCTCCCTTCACTCTCTCTCTCTCTCTCTCTCTCTCTCTCTGTATATATATATATATATATATATACCACACTATTGCCTTGACTATTATTTAAAAGTATTAAGAAACATAAATGTATAGAAGCAGCTTGGCAGTGAGTAGAGCCCTAGACTTGAAGTTAAGGACATTCACTTCTTAGAGCTTCAGGAAAGTCTCTAAGGCTCTAGATTAGAGATGGGTTGAAATGTGGGCTGGTAGACAAAATCATAGCTCCTTGACTTATTTCTGTACAGAAAATGCATTGGATTTGTTGAATTGCAATTGGGTAATATTGTAAAATGTAAAAAAAACAAAAGTTGGTCTTTCCTTTGAATGCTACAGGTGACAGTAATCACAGCGTCTAGCCTAAGCTTTTGTGATAAATTCTTAAGTCTCTTCAAGCTGGATTTTGCTGTTTCCTCTTTCAGACTTTGCCCTGCTCTAAACTTTCCAGGGTTCTGAACCACTCCCCTAGCCAGGTCTCCCTGTTCTCCTGCTTTCTCCACACTGTACTTTCTCCACATCTGTACTTTGCCACTCTGGCTTCTGAGTGAGTTGGCTTGTGTTTTTATTGTGTTTACACTACGTTATTCCTGTCCATTGATCACTTAGGTCGCCTTTCATTGGTGGTGAATGTGGTCTTATCATTCTGCTCCAAAACAAGACAAGTTCATTAATTGAAATAAGTTCCAACCCCCCACACCCCACAGCAGAAAGTTCTCCACACACAGAGAGATTAAGGTATTTGAGCTAGTGGTTTCTGAAGAGCTGATGACTTTATGGTTTTATTTCTATTCCCTAAGAAAGGATAACCGAGGTTTTCAAAAATTGTCAAAGGCTCACATATAAAGATCAGATAATCAATTGAAAACTATAGCACTCAGTCAAGTCACATTAGCCAGCAATTTTCATCCCTCCAAATACATGAACTCATCTATCAGCTTGGGAGTATTCAAATATTCTTAAGGACTGATATATAAAGCCAAGGATTCAGCTAAACCATAGGTCTAAAGTGTTTTTTCCAATTCCAGGCCAATTATGCCAAAATTAATTCACTTCAAGAAAATTCTCCTAAAACAATTACCTACAGCTTCAGGCACCACTGCATAAACTTCTGAAACTGCACATTCAGGAGGCCTGTGAAGAGATACCTTAAGAACTATACGAGGACATTCTTGGACAAGACTGATAGTTTCTTTAGTTGTTGTTCATACTCAAAATACGCTAATACTGTTGTAATTTGTCCACAGGGATAGAGGAAAGCACACTCTTCTTTGTAGAGGTCATTTTTAGAAGGTAAACAGGTCAGTGGCAGAAATAATGTATTGAGTGAGTGAAAGATATCCTAATTTCCAATGCAGAGCATGAGATGCAAGCGAAACAAATGCTCTTGTGAGCCTCCAGGGTGAATACAATCACCTAGGTAATGTTGCTCTCATAAAAGCAGAAAGTGTAATTACAACTTTGTGATTTTGTGATAAGCCCTTGTGATATACCCAAGTATGTCCTATCTTCCCCTCAAGCTGAAGCTGTTCAGGCTGCTGAGGTACAGTTCCCCGGAGTGTCCAATACAAAATGAAGAATATCAAGAGTTCATGCCGAGTAGAAGAATAAAATGAATTCAATTTCAAACGTTTCTTACTTTGTGAAAGGTAAGGTGGAAAAGGGGAAGGGTTAGAAGATCATGGATTGTTGAGCTGGAAGGGACTTAGTCCAACCCCTCTCTTTACAGATGAGGGAACTGAGACAGAGAGCTTAATTGAGTTGTTCAAGATTACACATATAGTTAGTCATGGCTGGAACCATTCTTAGACAATTTAGAACTTGAAAATGATTATGCTACATCAAAATCTGTGGATGCTACAAACACTGGGATTTGGGTGGCACCTTTTAGATTGCTCTGAACAACTGTATATAACTTATAAATCTGAAGAAAAGGAGCCAACGATGTTATGCTATACCTAGTTTAGGCAAACAAATGACAGCAGCTTATGTTTACCAGTTAAAGAAGGTGAGGTTTTGGAACTCAAGTGGTCACACATTCATTGGCAGTCAATGAAGTGATTAATCACCAAGTATTTAAGCTCCTGTTCTGAGCCAGTCACCATGCTAAGTTGGTTAATTATAACCAACTTTGTAATATCAACAATCTCAACTATTGGAATGGGATTTCCAATAACAACTCCCCAAGGATGCTTCTTTCATTCTGCCACTACATTTGGGGAATGACAGTATCATTATTTACATGATGTTGTCAAAAGAACACTGACTTCCAAGTAAGAAAAGCTTAGTTCTGACCTAGCATGTGCTTCTTATGATCTGTGTAATGTTTAACAAGTAATTATATCACTCTGGACCATAGTTTCCTAATTTAAAAAGGATGGAATGAAGCTAGATGCCCTCTGAAGTCTATTCTAGCTCTAAATCTATGATCCTATGATCCTAGGACTCCTTGATTTGTAACTGCTGGGTTCCCTTCTTCAAATTATTATATTTGTATATTATCTACTTAATTGTTATATTCCCTATCCTCCTTTTCTTTCACATAAGTTTCAAGAGAGCAGGCATTTGTTTTCCTTAAGTTTTGCTTCTCCAGTGCCTAGGATAAAGACTGGAACAAACTAGGTATGTAATAAATGCTTGTAAGATTTAAAGCTTCTTCCTGCTTTCTTTCCTCCCTTTTTCCTCCCAAACAGCACAACTTGCTATTGTCAGCCATCCTGATGACAATCATGTATTACCAGAAATATAACCTGCAGTGAACACATGGATTGGTCACACAAACTCTCCCAATTTGCCCCATCAGTACTATATGTATGTAATATATAAAACTGCTATGATATTAACAAAAATGGCATTGGAGAATGGTACTGTGTAGTTACTGATACTCTCTAGAAAGAACATCTTTCAGCAGCAGCCACTTTTACTTCAAAAGAAATGTTGACATGATATGAAAATTTAATGTAAAATAAGCACTTATTAAGTACCTACTATGTGCCAAACACTATGCTGAAATAGAAACAAAACCACCTCTGCTTTCCATTCTACTATATTTTTTTACTGGAAAATCTAAAAAATGTTGTCTGCTGGGGGAGCTCACTGTAAATAGGTGTGATTAATATGTGTATATTCTTAAACATTAGGTCCTGATATGTGTTAATTCATATTACATATTACTTTACAATTTCAAAGTCATAAAAATGAAAAGCAATGGACTTTAATATAATTCCCTCAAACCAATGAAACTTTTTACCTTTAATATCCAAAGGAATATATGTCACTAGGTGCAATAGACGTAAATACACACTATTTTGTTTACGTAGTAGTAATTCCTCTATTAAAGTTTGACTTCAACACCTCATGTGGTTTTGATCCTGGTTCTTGAAGGTTATTCCAGAATGCTGAAACTGGAAAAAATACTAGTATGGATCTGTTGACAGACTATGTATGCCTGTCATTCTAGTACCAGCCTACTAAATTGCGGATAGTCTAATCACCAGGTTGACCATCAAATAATGGGTTGTTTTGTTTGTTTCACAAAAACTTGAAAGTATCCGTTTAGGTGTGCAGGAATTGCTTTCTATATCAGTGGGAGATGACACATTGACAAAATTACAATTCATAGGAATGTAGTAGCATCAACAAAAGAATAATTCATGTTTGCAATGCAATTGTTCCAAAGATTTGTCTTTAGAACAACTCAGTGAGGTAGGAAGGATTAATATCATTATATTCATTTTATATATGAAGAAATAGATGCTCAAAAGTGATAAGTGACTTCCTGGCAGCACACAGCTAATATCTTCCATCCTCTGTTTCCCCACTTGCTACTCTTTCTATTACTTTATGCCACTGCAGGTCAATAAATAAATCAGTAAGTTGTAAAAAGGATAGGCAATTCCCCTTCCCCCACAATGAACAAGGGAACTGAAATAATCCTGTTGTATGAAAAGCTGTCAATTTGATAAATGTTTTTGATTAGATGGATGGAATTTAGATTTAAGTACCCTTAGATGAAGTGGTAAAAAAGTCGTTTAGGTATTTGAAAGCAAGAAAAAAAAGATACAAATAATACAAAATAAACACAATGAAAATGAAGAAAAAAACATTTCATACTCTAAATGTTTTGAAAATGGTTAATAGGGTAAGGTAAGTAGATCATTAGATAAAATAGTATTAGATGAATTGCCCCACTTCCCATTTTGACTATATGATACTAAGCATCTGGATGAAAATTGAAAAATAAATCACATACATATTCAATCTATAACATATTTGACAACATAATTCATGGCAATTTCTCTCCTGAACTACAGTTCTATGTTATCCCTAGACATTTCAGCCTAGATTACCCATTGATACCTCAACTTCAACATATCTCTCCTTCATCCTTTCTTATCCACCAGCCACACATTTACCAGCTTCTTCTGGCTCTTAATAATGAAACCCACCAAACTCTTTTAATAATGAAATACACTAGACTAAGCTACGGAGAATGGGAACCATATTTTATTTAAACTCTGTAATTTCCTCAGTGTCTAGCACAATGCTTTATAAGTAGTAGGCACTTAATAAATATTTTTTACATCAAACTGAAATTAATTAAATGGCACCACCACTCTCATAATCAACACTTCAGTAGATCTGTGATTCTACTGATGTGGGTAATACTTCCAAGAGTGCTTATCATAATTCACACCCTCTTTCTCAACCTGTTTGACTCTTGTCCATTTCCTCCCCTCAGTACTCCATAGAGAATGCACATAATATGTTAGTGCTCTTCCTCTAGGTCTCTTGACATTATGTAGGTGCCAGCACAGCACAAGAGCTGTACATGTTATTACTTGCTCTCTCTAGATGACCAGCTCACCTCCATTTCTAGTCATTCATCTCTTTGATGATCTCTTTAATAACATTGTTTTGTGCCTATCTATTAGGTTGTAATCTAATGTGCTTCACTATTTATAGAGATGAAAAATTAACCAGTAGGATGACTAAGTATGGGAATAGCAGCAGGGAAGAAACAAAGATAAAGGATTGGTAAAAGAGAAATGACATGTTAATATAAGGTTCTCTATTTGGATCCACTGTGTCTATCTCCATTACTCTTTGGGTGACCATAATTTTGGATACTTCAGAGATCATGGCCTCTCCATGATGCACAACAGGAAGCATATTAGTACTAATATATATATATATATATATATATATATATATATATATATATATATATATATATATATACACATATACGTATATATATATATATAGGCTGTTTTCCATCTTCCCCATATTCAGACTTCTTATACTGTGAAGAAATATTTTCCCTGTAGTTTCCTTACACCATTAATTTCAATACATCCCTCTTTCCTCCTTCCTTGTTCATCAACCACTCATTCACTAACTTCTCTTTGATGTCATATTAGCAGTGAAACACACCAGACTTCTTTGAGTAGTGAAATACACAAGATGTCAAATGCCTTCTGCCACTTTCTCCACCTTCAACTAAGCCTCACACGATGATGTAGCCTTATTCCTTGCCAAAGCCTCTGCATGCTCAAGTGATCTTACTCCATCCCATCTCCAGATTGACCCCTTGGTTATCCCCACTCTATCACTTATTTTCAGTCTTTCCCTTTCTACTGGCTCATTTCCTACTCCCTACAAACATGGCCATGTCTTCTCTTCCTTAAAAAAAACCCTCACTTGATCTTTCTATCCCCACTATCATCTGATATCTCTTCTGCCCTTTGTAGCTAAACTTCCCTAAAAGGCCATTTTCAATAGGTACCTCTACTTTGTTTCTTCTCATTCTCTTCTTAACACCTTACAGTCTGGCTTCTGACCTTATCATTCCACTGAAACTGCTCTCTCCAGAGATATCCATGATCTTTTAGTTACCAAATGCAATGTCCCTTTCCCAATCCTGCTTCGATTTGACCTCTCTGAAGTTTCTGATACTGTTGATCTCCCTGTCCTCTTTGATATTCTCTCCTCTCTAGGTTTTTGGGACACTGCTCTCTCCTGTTTTCCTTCCTTTCTATCTGGCCACTCCTTTCCAGTCTCCTTTCCTGTATCCTCATCTAGATCATTCCCTCTAAAAATAGGCATCCCTCAGGGCTCTGCTCTGGTACCTCTTCTCTTCTCCCTCTAATATCTCATTTGGGGATCTCATCAGTTCCCATGCATTTAATTACCATCTCTAATCTGATGATGTGCAAATCTAACTATCTTGCCCCCACTTGTCTGCTGAACTCTGAACTTGCATTTCAAATTCCCTTTCAGACATTTCAAATTGGATGTCCAATAAACATTTTAAATTAAAAATGTCCAAAACTTAATACATTGTATTTTCCCCTAAACCCTCTTCCCATCCTACATCCCATATTACTGTAGAGGATATCCTCCCAGTTCCTCAGAATTTCTTCTGAGGAGTCATTCTAGCCTCTTCCCTATCTCTCACCCATTACCTCATATCCAATCTGCTGTCAAAGCCTATGCATTTTACCTTTGCAGCATCTCTTGAATATGTCCCCTTCTTTTTTTGATACCACCACTCCAGTACAGGATCTCACACTTATGTTATTACAATAGTTTCATACTGGTTCTGTCTGTCTCAAGTCTCTCCTCACTCCAATGCATCCTTCATTCAGCTACCAAGGTGATTTACCTAAAGTGCAGGTCTGACTACTCCTCTTTCCCCCACCAGATAAACTTCAGTGGCTTCCTGTTGCCTCCAGGGGCAAAAATAGAATACCCGGTTTGCTATTCAAAGCTCTTTATAACCCAGCCCTCTCCTACTTCTTCAGTGTTCTTGTCTTACTCCCCACAACATGCTCTGATCCTGTGTCACTGGCCTCCTTCCTTTTCCATAAACAAGACACTCCAACTCTCAGCTCTAAGTATTTTCCTCCACTGTCCTCCATGTAGGGAATTTTCTTCTTTCTCAGGTCTGCCTAATGACTCCCCTGCAATTCTTTAAGTATCAAGCAAAATCCCATCTTTTACAGAATTCAGTTCCTAACTCCTCCTAATTCTAGTGCCATCATTGTGATAATTATTTCCTTCCTATTTATAGCTTGCATTGCTTATATTTGTTTTAATTTTGTCTCCCCCATTAGATTGTAAGCCCCTCAAAGGAAGGGCTTATCTTTTGCCTTCTTTTCTAACCCTAGCTAGCCCTTTGCCCATAGTATCCCAGTACTGGGATACAATAGGTATTAACAAATGTTTATTTATTGATTGATTGAACTTGAGTGAGTTATTTAAACTATCACATACTTAGTATCTATTAAATGACTACAATATGCCAGACATGGTTCTAAACCCTACTTATACAATAAAAAGAATGAATTAATCTCTGCTCCCTATGACCTTAACATTCTAATGGATGAGAAAACAAATATGTATGAAATATATACAATATAAATATAAAGGTAATAAATAGAAATCCATATGAAGTACAAATAGGTACAAGCTAGTTAAGTACAAGGTAGTTTGTTATGGAGGATACTAGGATTGGGGGTGGGGGCTACTCAGGAAAGACTTCATCCAGAAGATGGGGCTTGGGCTACATTTTATGGGAAGAGAGATGCTCTATAAGGGATGATGAGGGAGTACATTTCAGGCCAATGGGATGGCCTTGAAACCAAAGCATTGAAATACAAAGAAGGACAGTTTGGCTGGATCCCAGGGTGAAGGAGGAAGGCTAATGCCCAAAGACTCTGGTAATTTAGGTTGAGAAATGGTTATCTAGTGCTTTAAAAACTTTACAGAAGAATTGACTGTAGAGACAGTTTAATTGTAGAGATAACAGAAAGCTCTTGGAGTAAATGGAGTAAGGGGTCACATGATCAGATTTGTACTTAGGGGAAATTATTGCCGGCAGATAGATTAGACTGGTAAAAGACTTGAAGTAAGGGACAAATTAGATGCTTGTTGGAATAATCTAGGAAAGGAGTGACGAGGAACTAAGGAAGTAGCCATGTGAGTAGACTGAAGAGGTCAGATGTAAGAGATGGTGTGAAGGTAGAGCTAGCAAGATTTGGCAATTGATTGAATATTGTGGGTAAGTGAGAGAGTGAAGAGTTCAGGATACCAAGATTATGAACCTGGAAAGGAAACTGGAAGGATGATGATGCCTCCGATAGAAATAGGGGGATTTGGAAGAGTGGAGTGTTTGGGAGCATGAAAATGAATTCCATTTTAAACATGTTGAGTTTGAGATGTGCTTGGGACATACAGTTTGAAGTGTCCAATAGACAATTTGTGATGCAGGGTTAAAGTTCAAGGAAGAAACTGGGGCTAGGTAGGAAGATCTGTGACTCGTTTGCATAGAGATGATAATTAAACCTATGGAGCTGATGAAATTACCAAGAGAGCAGAGAAACAGAAAAGAGGAGAATCTAGGACAGAACTCAGGGTAACAAATCTCTGGATATCTATTTTGTCATCTATAAAATAAAGTGTTTGGACCAGATACTTTTCTAAGATCCCTTCCAGCTCTAAACCTATAGGCCTATGATATTATAGTCCATGATGCATGTTCTGTGTTGATCTTTATATGTTGATTCAAATAAACATCTTATTGAATTCTTCATAGAACTTACCTTTTCAAGTTCTGTAACAGATGCTGCCACATAAACTAGAACTACCTCCATTGTAGTCTTTTTGCAAATACTCACTGCAATGTAAGATAACTGAATAGCCCAAGAAGTGGTTTTTCTTGATGTGTTTGGACATATGCTAAGAGCAATTTCACTCACTCCTTTATTTGAGCTGCCAGAAGAACTTATCATATCAACTTCCTTTTCTCCTTTGCCTTCAATTATAGAGAGAATATCACTTTGATATGAGTCAGTTCTTCCAATAGCACATCCACTCATTGGCCATTGGGTAGGGCTCTGGTATTTAGAGTAACAATAGCTGACCTTTGTGATTCTTAGCCCTCTTTCTCCTTTTCTACCACAATCTCTGAAGAAGTAAAATTATTTGCATAGAATCCAGGGCCATTTTGTATTTTTTTTGTTTGTTTAGTGCATTGCCTTCTGGAATAAATTCATCACCTGGTAGCGAACTTTATGATGATGAATCTTTCCATATTTAACAAGATTGGTTCTTAGAAAGCAGACACAGGCTGCCATCAAGATCATAAGTATTTATGTTAATTATCTTTCTGTTAAAGTAGACCTACCAGCTGTGTGACATTGGGCAAGATCAGGTTAAGATTCATCACGACTTTGGGCCTCAATCTACAAAAGGATTAGAAACTAGATCATCTCTAAGGTAGCTTCTAACTCTAAATCCTCTAGCCTACAGTCATCTAATACTTAGCCAAACCTCCAGCGACCCAAGATGAATATTCCTTATGCCATTTACATTACCAAGTTCCTACACAATACTAGAATTCTGATATATTTGTTATTAAGTTGTTATAGTCACCTAGGTGAACTTACTAAACAAGAATGTGCTCTCTTTGGGACAAAAATCTCTTGGTGGTATGGCAAGTGCTTAAATACATTATATTTTATTGATTTGATTATTGCTTTTAATATTTTATAATAGTTATTACAATTATTACTATTATTATATGCCCCTATGTTTTAAACGGGAAAGATAGTAATAAACAGTAGCTGTGTTCATTTATTGGATCCTTTCAGGGATTTTTAAGCTTTGGCTCATTTTAATATTTGCTACTTGACATTAACTTGCCCCACATGGTTAGGTAAGATGTAATATCTTCTGAGAAAAGGCAATTATAGAAGTCTAAATTATCATCCTTATCCTCATCAATAAGTGGGACTTGGATGAAAAACAAAAACAATGCTTCCATTTCAGGTTAGCATTTTCACTCCACCAATATGTACAATTTTAAAAAAGTTAGAACTGAGCCTTGTTTCTCAACAATACGAGTACTGAGACCAGACAGATAATATAGAGAAAGTGTTATAGTTTTTCCTGTTTGATTCAATTCAGACAGTGAACTGAAGGAAAGATTACTACAACCAACACACACACACACACACACACACACACACACACACACAAATTTGTCAAATGAAATTCAGTTCCCCACCCC
The DNA here is from genome assembly GCF_011100635.1 of Trichosurus vulpecula. Taxonomy (NCBI): domain Eukaryota; kingdom Metazoa; phylum Chordata; class Mammalia; order Diprotodontia; family Phalangeridae; genus Trichosurus; species Trichosurus vulpecula. The sequence goes on along the minus strand of NC_050574.1, from coordinate 310,134,423 downwards.
TAGCTTCCTTACTGCATTCTCTCACATTTCTCTCCCCCAAAATAAAAAAAAAAAAAACAAAGCAAAAATACCCTCTTCATACCACTGGTTCTTCCATGAAAATGGAGGTTGATTGGACATATGCAACTGTAGGTCCTAAGATGATTGCATTTGGCAGCACAGGAGTACTCCTAGAATGCCTGAACCCTTCTCTTGCAAACCTACAATAGCAAGCAACTTTTAGTGCTCTTATAATAAAATCTGTCTGAGGCAGGTGTCTGGCTCTGTGAGTGTCTTGTTCAGAATGTCATGATAATATTAGAAATGCTTTACAATTCAGAGTGGGGGCACACAGAAAAGTATGTGTAAGAGGAAGAGTATTGGGGATCTTGTGAGCCTTTGAGAAGACTAATACCCCGGATGGATTTTGTCTATTAAAAGAGTAAAGATCCTTCCCACCTCCAAATCAGGGGCCACAGAGCCTCAGACTTTAAATTCATTACATTGACAGCTGATTAGAGGGAAATGTGATCTAGCAAGTGGAAGCTGCATGGGAAGGCAACACCTCAGAGAATTCTTCCTAACAAGGACCACTTTTATCATAGGAAGCATGCCATTTCGGTATGAAACATAACTAGGTGCCTATTGTCCCATTTATAATGGATGCTATTATCAGCTGATTATGGAAGCCTGTGGGAGGGAAGATAACCCTAAGGAGCTGGAGTGGTGATTCTCTAAGCCCCATTGAAAATCAATGCCTGTTAATGATAGCCTTCAAAAGATTTGGTGAAATAAAGTTTCAACTTGAAAGAGTCTCCCATGTTATTCTCTCTCACTGGTGTCAAAAGAGCAGGGAGATTACTAGAAATACTTGTAATGCACCAAACTTAGAGAGAAGCATATTGTAGAGCAGATAAAAGTCTGATTAAAAATAGCATTTGAATGGAAAAATAGTCATTTCTATGCCACTCCCTCTTCAAAGACACAGGAAATCATCCCCTTAATACCCTTAACATAGTTAAAAGACATGTGCAGATATTAACCAAGAAGAGCAAAGAACTGGCATCAATATTACAGGATCAAGAATTTATTTATTGCCCACTATGTGTCAGGCACTATGTGAAGTGTTGGGGATGCAAAGACAAAAATGAAAGAGTTCCTGCCATTAAGGAGCTCACGTTCTTTTACATCATATTCTCTCTTTTCTGGGCTTTATGCATAGATGTCCTTGAAGATGGAAGTGAGTATTTTTTTTGTTTTTTATTTTTGTTGTTTAATCATTTCAGTAGTGTCTGACTCTTCACGGCCCCATTTGAGGTTTTCTTGGCAGAGATACTGGAGTGGTCTGCCATTTCCTTTCCCAGTTTATTTTACAGATGAGGCAACTGAGGCAAACAGGGTTCAGTGACTTGCCCAAGGTCACACAGCTCATAAGTATCTGAAGTCAGATTTGAACTAGGAAGATGAATCAAATCTTTCTGACTTCAGGTCCAGCACTCTATCCATTGTGCTACCTAGCCGCCCTAGTGAATATTTTAAAACACTTAAACCAGAGACCTCCAAGTCTGGTGTTAAAATGAATCTGTTGTGGAAAAGGTAGGAACCTTATGTTTCTTGTCATCAAACGGGGAATTTTCTTGGGGTATGGAGATTGTCACTTTCGGGGGATACATAGAGTGTGATACCAATATAAAACCCCCAAAGGAACTTCTCAGTTCCAAGACAGCTCCCTCTGCCCTATTCCTATCTTGAGAAACTCAGAATAGGATACTAATATCAAAAGTGTGAAGTGAACAATTTATTTTTTTATTTCCCATGTCAATTTTGATCATATTTTTGAAATCAAAAATGTGGTTGGAAAATAAATTTTCTTTAAAAACTTCATTAACAATATATTATCTTTTCTTGTAATTAGAAAGGAATGCACAGTGACTGTCCTCATGTTACCTGTCTTACTCCTATGCATTTATTGCCCCATCCCAGTAGCTTATGTGGGTTGTCAAATCCTATTTCCCCAAGCCTTTATTCTTTGTGACTTACCAGTCATTTATTCCCTTCCTCCCACCCATATAAACTTTTATGTTGATAAGAGATTCTTGAAGACCTTGGACAAGTCATGTACCATCTCAGGGCTTCAGTTTCTCCATGGATAAAAGGAGGAAACTGCTCTTGACCTTTCTGCAAAGTAGTTCCTTACAATTTTATAACTGTATAAGAGCTTTCTATAAGAAGAAAAAAATTTTAAACCTTAAAGGGCTATATTCATATGAGTTATGGTTATTATTTGTATTGTCTAAAAAGATTAGTCTATATATTGAAAAGAAAATATGGAATCATGGGGAGAGAAATATTTGGTTTTGTTGTTGCTATTGCTACTGTTTAACCAGAATTTTTTTAATATCCTCTGACATTCATTTCAACTTAATTCAACAAACTTTTAAGTACCTACCAAATATAAGACACTGTGCTAGGTTCTAGGGACGTGTAGATAAAAACTAAAAGAGTAACTATCTTTAAGGAGTTGATATTCACATATTTCATTTACTGGTAAATCTTTGATCCTTCTCAAGGGTCCCTGTTATAAGGATATGCCAAAAATAATTTGGAAAATCTCTATACTTAAACGTTAAAACTAATACTAATGGCCAAAGCTAGAAATCTTTCTATCAGGTTATGCTTCTGGAGACAATCCTAAAAGAACATAATCAAAGATTGTATAGCACCAACAAACCATATTATGCTGGGAAATTTGATCAGTCATATATTGGGCCAAATAGGTCAAGGCTTATGTGGTTGAATTTAAGGACAAACATGAGGCTCCCTATAACCTGAAATATTTCCACTACTAAACTGTTCTCATGTCTGGATTCTCAACACCAGCCTTTAGATTATGGTTTTATCTTCTGAAGGTAACTGATAAAATTCTACATTGCCTGGATTCTAATGTTTTTAACACGTTACAAATCACCTTGTTTGCCCCCACCAATATGATTTTTATCATGTTAGCTAGCTACAGCCTACTGAGATAGTGTCCTAGACATCAGGTATATTTTGATTAAGAGGCAGATAATTGGGAAAGATAGATGGGAAGTCTGGAGAATTGCTGAGGAGAGGAAGAGCAGGGGCAGATAACATGTGAGTACGAGGGTAGGTTTGGAAAGGCAGGGTATCCAGGAGGGAGCATAAGCATGCTGGGTGCAAATATTTAAAGACAGCAGAATGCCAAAGCCAAACTTTGACGACTTCACATTGGGATCTGTCACCATGTTTGCACTCTCAATCCTCCTTTCAAATTTGTTTAATCGGTTTACCTTCTTTGATATGTGGGTTCTGTGTCATTCTCTTCCTTGTATTTGTTCCTGTGCCCAGCATGGCTTGTGTTCTATGTGCAAAGCAGAATTGTAGTAGCTCAAAAGAAATGTGAGATGTGCAAATTAAGAGACATCTCCCTGCCAAATGGTCATACCAATTATTTAGGTCTGACCTGTGATAGAGCCTTCTGAGCTCGTGTTGGTATGATGAGCCTCAGCTAGACATACTGTACATTGATCTCAATGTTGTAATGACATTTGGTCCTCTTTGAGCATGAAGGACAAACAACAGCAGCTTTACCAATAGTACACAAGAAACCTCTTGGGACAGAATTAAACCTTAGTTGTCAATGTGATCTTAGCAGTGGTGTCTTGAATCTCTTCCTTATGTATGCTATGTCTTGCTCCTTCAGTTACTCTGGATCCCCTAGTTCCTGTTTCTTTTGAATCCTGGCTTCCTTTGTCAGAGAATCATAAAATGGAAGAGTTAAAATGAACATGAGAAACCATCTTATATAACCTGTATCTGACTAAGAATCCCTGAGAAGCCATCGAGCAGCTGCTTAAAAATTGTTTTGATCATACCCTTTACCTTGTGCTGCCACTCATTTTTACTTTGAGAACAACATAATTTGATATTGAATGTCCTATAGACATCTTAAGACATCCAGGCTGGCAGCCTAGGTATTGTGCTTGACTCATGCCCCATATCCAAGAAATTGCCAAGTCTATTCAATTCTACCTTTGTAATGTGTCCCATATATGGCTGTTCCTTTTCTCTGACATTGAGCAGATGTGAGAGAGTCAGAAACCGCGAGCAGTCTGCGTGGGGCAAATTTCCGAGCCGGGAGAGTCTGAAAGGCCGGAGGAACGAACCTGCAGGCTCGGAGAGTGCTCAGTGCGGAGCTGCTCCAGACCAAGGCGGAAGCGGCTGGCCGAGAAATCCACGTGGGAGACGGGCTGGGAGAAAGCTGGGCGCCCGAAACCGGCGGAGATCCCCAGGACTCCCAACACAGGACGGCAGTCTGTGGGAGCCACAAGAGGCAGCGCAACGCCACCAGCCATGAAAACACCCATTCCTGACGCTTGCGAAACCCAGGAACTCGGCTTTTTGAACTTCCGGAAGACTCAATGGCCAGGTAAACAGCTCTAATCCCTCCCCCCCTCACCCAGAGAATTCCTCGGGAAAAAAAAAAAGAGAACTGAAACAGAGGAGAGAGTAGTGGGGCCTCACAGGACAAATACTAGAAGTTCATTAGTCCCGCAGAGTCGGCAGGGGACAACACCGGGAGCCCAGACGTAACCTTGCTCCCCCAGGGGAAGTGCCAGACATCAGCTCAAACAACACACAGCTGAGACCATTGCTGAAAAGCAAGTGCTGGAGAGCACCCACAGGGAGTGAGACGCCAGGGAGCCAGACCCCTCCCCCACACCTCAGGAAACTGAAGGTTATAATTCTAGACTCACAATCCCCAGAATAAGAAAGCTGGGACAGAGAGCCCAAAGAAAGAAATTAGTTGTAATGCCAGGAAAAGGGAAAATAACAAACATGAAGAAGAATACAAAAAAACCGAGAACAATAGATTCTTTCTATGGAGACAGGCAGGATCAAAATATCGATATGGAGGGCGGCAATGACACGGTAGATACATCAGATACCTCAAAAGCTAATATGAACTGGTCTCCAGCCCAAAAAGCACTGCTGGAAGAGCTAAAGGAGGATTTTAAAAACCAAATTAGGGAGCTAAAAGAAAATATGGAAAAAAGGGAGAAAAAATCCACTGATGAAATCAAGTCCCTAAAGAATAAGATTGGCGAAATGGCTACGGAGATTCAGAATCTGGAGAGAGAAAAGGACACCCTGAGAGGTGAAATCAACCAATTGAAAATGGAGGCTCAAAAGCAAAATGTAAACACTAACTCATTTAAAATTAGACTTGAGCAAGTGGAAGCTAATGAATCTATGAGGCATCAAGAAGTAATAAAACAAAACGTAAAGAATGAAAAAATAGAAAAAAATGTGAAACATCTGATTGGCAAAACAACTGACCTGGAAAATAGATCCAGGAGAGACAATTTGAGAGTTATTGGTCTACCAGAAATCCATGATGAAAAAAGGAGCCTTGACAGTATCTTCGAAGAAATTATCAAAGACAACTGTCCAGAGGTCCTAGAACCAGAGGGCAAAATAGTCATTGAAAGAATTCACCAATCACCCCCTGAAAGAGATCCCAAACTGAAAACACCAAGAAATATTATAGCCAAATTTCAGAGCTATAAACTCAAGGAGAAAATACTGCAAGCAGCCAAAAAGAAGCAATTCAAATATCGTGGAACTACAGTCAGGATCACGCAGGATCTCTCAGCTTCCACATTAAAAGACAGGAGAAATTGGAATATGATATTCCGAAGGGCAAAGGAGCTGGGACTACAACCAAGGATCAACTACCCAGCAAAACTAAGCATAATTTTCCAGGCAAGGCGATGGACATTCAATGAAATAAGGGAATTCCAGACCTTCCTGATGAAAAGGCCAGAACTCAATGGAAAATTTGATATCCAAATACAAAACTCAAGAGAGACATAAAAAGGTAACCAGGGGGAAAAACCCCACAAACCTCATTAACCAATAAGCTTAGGTTGTTTACATCTTTATGTGGGACTATATCATCTTATGTATGTTTTTTATGTATATATATATATATATATATATATATATATATATATATATATATATAAATATAAATATATAAGTCATTCTTGTGAATGGTACAACTATTATGACAAATGAAAGGGATATACATAGGTTGTGAATGCCTGTATAAATTAACTGATGTAAAGATATAAAATATAAATAAGAGATATAAGGGGAGGGCTATGAGGGAAGTGGTAAGGAGGTAGTAGAAAAGGGTAAATTACACCAAAGGAAGTGGCAAAAAAAACATATTATAGTAGAGGGAAAGAAGGGAGGGAGAAGAGCAGTATTTGAGCTTTACTGTCATTTGATCTAGTTCAAGAAGGGAATAACATACTCTGATAAGTTTAGAAATCTAACTTGTCCTACGGGAAGTGGGAGGGAAAGGGGGAAAAAGGGAGGGGGGAGGGCAGAAGGAAGAGGAGAAGTAGCAAGTGGGTAACGGTAAGATAAGGGAGGGGAATAAAGAGGGAGGGTTAACTGAGGAAAGCGGCGGTCAAAAGCAAAACTTTGTTGAGGAGGAGAAGGGGAAAGGGAGAAATAAAAGCATAAACAGGGGGAATTAGGATGGAGAAAAAGACACAGATAGAAATCATAACCCTGAACGTGCAGGGGATGAACATTCTCACAAAACAGAAGCAGATAGCAGAATGGATTAAAAACCAAAATCCTACAATATGCTGTTTACAAGAAACACACCTGAAACAGGGGGATACACATAGGGTTAAGGTAAAAGGCTGGAGTAAAATATATTGTGCCTCAGCTAAAGTAAAAAAAGCAGGTGTAGCAATCCTAATCTCAGACAAAGCAAAAGTAAAGATAGATCTAATTAAAAGAGATAAGGAAGGACATTATATCCTGCTAAAAGGCACCATAAACAATGAAGCAATATCATTGCTTAACATATATGTACCAAGTGGTAAGGCATACAAATTCTTAGAGGAGAGGTTAAGGGAGTTACAGGAAGAAATAGACAGCAAAACTATAATATTGGGAGACCTCAACCTCCCCCTTTCTGAACTTGATAAATCTAACCTCAAAATAAATAAGAAAAAAGTTAAGGAGGTAAACAGAATTTTAGAAAAGGCACATATGATAGACCTCTGGAGAAAACTGAATGGGGATAAAAAGGAATATACTTTCTTCTCAAAAGTACATGGCACATACTCAAAAATTGACCATGTACTACGGCATAAAAACCTCACAATCCAGTGCAGAAAAGCAGAAGTAGTCAATGCATCCTTTTCAGATCATGATGCAATAAGAATCATTCTTAATAAAGTACCATGGAAAAATAAGCTAAAAACTAATTGGAAACTAAATAATTTAATTCTAAAGAGTGAGTGGGCCAAAGAACAAATCAGAGAAACAATTAATAATTTCATTCAAGAGAATGACAATAATGAAACAACATACCAAAACTTATGGGATGCAGCAAAAGCAGTTCTTAGGGGAAGTTTTATATCTCTAAATGCCTACATGAATAAAATAGGGAAAGAGGAGATCAATGATCTGGGCATGCAGCTGAAAAAGCTAGAAAAAGAGCAAATTGAAAACCCCCAATTAAATACCAAATTAGAAATACTGAAAATCAAAGGAGAGATTAATAAAATTGAAACCAAGAAAACTATTGAATTAATAAATAAAACAAAGAGCTGGTTTTATGAAAAAACCAATAAAATTGACAAACCTTTGAACATCTGTTTTTAAAACTTTGAGTTCCAAATTCTCTCCCCTCTTCCCTTCCCACCCACCCTCCCTAAGAAGTCAAGCAATTCAACATAGGCCACATGTGTATCATTATGTATAACCCTTCCACAATACTCATGTTATGTAAGACTAACTATATTTTGTTCCTTCCCAACCCATCCCCCCTTATTGAATTTTCTCCCTTGACCCTGTCCCCTTTCCAAAGTGTTTGTTTCTGATTACCTCCACCCCCATCTGCCCTCCCCTCCATCAGCCCCCCTTTTTTATCTTCTTCCCTCTTCTTTAATGTGGGTTAAGATACCCAATTGAGTATGTATGGTATTCCCTCCTCAGGCCAGGTTTGATGAGAGCAAGATTCATTCATTCCCCCCCCCCACCTGCCCTCTCCCCTCCTCCCACAGAACTGCTTCCTCTTTCCACCTTTATGGGAGATAATCCACCCTATTCTATCTCTCCCTATCTCCTTCTCTCAAAATATTCCTCTCTCATCCCTTAATTTGATTTTATTTCTTTTAGATATCTTCCCTTCATCTTCAACTCACCCTGTGTCCACTCTCTCTCTCTCTCTCTCTCTCTTTATATATATATATATATATACACATACATACATACACATTCACTTATATATATATATATATACACACATAAACATATATATATATATATGTATATACATATGCATATTCCCTTCAGCTACCCTAATACTGAGGTCTCATGAATCATACACGTCATCTTTCCATGTAGGAATGTGAACAAAACAGTTCAACTTTAGTAAGTCCCTTGCAATTTCTTTTTCTTGTTCTGTTTCTTGATTACCTTTTCATGCTTCTCTTGATTCTTGTGTTTGAAAGTCAAATTTTCTATTCAGTTCTGGTCTTTTCACTGAGAAAGCTTGAAAGTCCTCTATTTTATTGAAAATCCATATTTTGCCTTGGAGCATGACACTCAGTTTTGCTGGGTAGGTGATTCTAGGTTTTAATCCTAGCTCCATTGACCTCTGGAATATCGTATTCCAAGCCCTTTGAACTCTTAATGTAGAAGCTGCCAGATCTTGGGTTATTCTGATTATGTTTCCACAATACTCAAATTGTTTCTTTCTGACTGCTTGCAATATTTTCTCCTTGATCTGGGAGCTCTGGAATTTGGCGACAATATTCCTAGATCATTTATTTTTGGGATCTATTTGAGGAGGCGATCGATGGACTCTTTCAATTTCTATTTTGCCCTGTGGCTCTAGAATATCAGGGCAGTTCTCCTTGATAATTTCTTGAAAGATGAGATCTAGGCTCTTTTTTTGATCATGGCTTTCAGGTAGTCCAATAATTTTAAATTATCTCTCCTGGATCTATTTTCCAGGTCAGTGGTCTTTCCAATGAGATATTTCACATTGTCTTCCATTTTTTTCATTCCTTTGGTTCTGTTTTATAATATCTTGATTTCTCATCAAGTCACTAGCTTCCACTTGCTCCAATCTAATTTTTAAGGTAGTATTTTCTTCAGTGGTCTTTTGGACCTCCTTTTCCATTTGGCTAATTCTGCCTTTCAAGGAATTCTTCTCCTCATTGGCTTTTTGGAGCTCTTTTGCCATTTGAGTTAGTCTATTTTTTAAGGTGTTGTTTTCTTCAGTGTATTTTTCAGTATTTTTTTGGGTCTCCTTTAAAAAGTCATTGACTTGTTTTTCATGGTTTTCTCACATCCTTCTCATTTCTTTTCCCAATTTTTCCTCTACTTCTCTAACTTGCTTTTCCAAATCCTTTTTCAGCTCTTCCATGGCCTGGGACCAGTTCATGTCTTTCTTGTAGGCTCTTGCACTTGTTGACTTCTTTAGGCTGTATGTTTTGGTCTTCTTTGTCACCAAAGAAAGAATCCAAAGTCTGAGACTGAATTTGGGTGAGTTTTCACTGCCTGGCCATATTCCCAACCAACTAACTTGACCCTTGAGTTTTTCAGTGAGGTATGACTGCTTGTAAACTAAAGAGTTCTATTTTCCACGTTTGGGGGCATGCGCCAGCTCTGCCACACCAGCACTCCTCCTTCCCCAAGAACCCCCAACCCAGACTGGGCTTAGATCTTCAGCAGGCTGTGTACTCCTTCTCTGATTGGCCACTTAATTCCTCCCACCAGGTGGGCCTAGGGCTGGAAGTAACTTCAGCTGTAGCTGCCCCACCTCCGCTGCCCTGGGGGCGGTGGCTGAACCTCGAACTCCTTCCACTCCTGCAGCTTTTCCCACAAACCTTCTCCGCAGTCTTTGGTGTTTGTGGCTTGAGAAGTCTGGTAACTGCCACAGCTCACTGATTCAGGGGCTAGGGCCCGCTCACCCGGCTCCTGGTCTGGTTGATCTGCGCCGCTCACACTGGGCTCTGCTCTGCTCCCAGCTCCCAGCTCCCAGCTCCATGTGGGATAGACCTCACCCAGAGACCATCCAGGCTGTCCTGGGCTGGAGCCCTGCTTCCCTCTGCTATTTTGTGGGTTCTGCAGTTCTAGAATTGGTTTAGAGCCATTTCTTATAGGTTTTTGGAGGGACTCAGGGGGGAGCTCACGCTAGTCCCTGCATTCCAGCCGCCATCTTGGCTCTGCCCCCCCCCCCAAGTTCATCTTTCTAAAGTGCAGGTTTGACCATGTCTCTCTCCCCCAACCCCCATTAAATAAACGTCAGTTTCTACCTATTACCAGAAGGATCAAATATAATCCTGTTTGGCTTTTAAAGCACTTTATGACCACCTCCACCATGTACCTCTGTAAGGTTAATGGGGAATGAGATCTTCCCCGCCCATCAATAGCCTCATGTGGAGCCCATTAAGGGACGCTTGCTTGCTTGTAGGAAGGCTTACACACTTTTTGTTAATTTTTAATTAGGCACTGAGCCTATTAGCTGAAAGAATATATATTCTAAGAGATGAGCTTTTGCTTTGGGGGATCACTTATGAGAAAGATATTGTGATTCCCTGGTCGAGACACTGAGTGGCTATAGGTTCAGAGCTCCCTGACTCCTCAGAGGTAAGGGCTCTTTCAATTCAGTGGTGGATGTAAAGCTTTGAGTCAGGCAGTAGAGCCCTGTCTGTTGGTCTTTATTTCTCTTCTCTATATTTTCTCTGTTTGTCTTCTATGTAATTAAAAGAAGATTATTGACACCTTTTTGAGCAATCTTTCCTAGTGAAGCAGATAAAAGAGCCTGCACTAGCAGCCATCCTGGGTATGCCAGTATGGTTGTTATTACACCCTCCTCTACATATTCGTGACACTATGCTCTTTTTTGTGCCTCAAGCATGGTGCTCCAACTCCCATATCTGTGCATTTTCACTGGCCTGCCACCATCCCTGGAATTCTTTCCTTCTGCATGTCCATCTCTTGGTTTTCCTGACTTCTTTCAAGCCTCAAATAAAATTCCACCTTCTGTAAAAAGTTTTTCTTAATTCCCCTTAATATTAATTTCTTTTGTCTGAGATTATCTTCAATTATCCAGGATGTATCTTGTTTGTACATATTTGTATGTTGTCTGCTCTGTTGGACTGAGAGCTCTTTGAGAGTAAAGGCTGCATTTCCACTCCTTTGCCTTTGTACCCCTAGAACTTAGCACGTAGTAGGTACTTTATAATTGTTTATTGATCTGACTTAGTCCAGTTCTCTACAAGAAAGGTAAAAGACCCTTGAGGTCCAAATAAGTACTGAGTATTATAAAGTATTGGATAGAGGAAAGCTTTATTTAACCTGACAACAATTCAAATAGCAAATGGATAAGCCTAAAAACACTCAAGGAAACTTCCCTTATTACTCCTCTTCCTTTTCCAGTGAACTATACATCTTCCTAGATTTTTAGAACCATATCGGTGCCTCTCCCTTTTCTCCCTCTCAGCATTGCTAGAAACTCATTAAACTCTTTCTGGTTTGTAGCCCCTAGTCCAGATCCACATAGCCCACGTTACCCCTACTATCAGGGAAGGAAAAATTCTAAGTTTGCTTCATGTCATATCTATCTTTTCTATTTTTCTGGTATGCAAAACAACTCTACAGGTGTAGTCTGATCAGTGCAGAGTCTAACAGAATTCTTACTTCTGATCTTTTAGATATTTTGACCCTGGATATATACTTTTGATTACTGTCGGCCTACTTTGTTTCACACCTACTACTTACCCTGACTTCTGATACTCAGGGTTATATTCTGGTATTTCTGCTCCCCTACATAGTTTCTGTCATAATACTTTGCTTTACATGGAACTCATTTATGTGACCGTATTCATTATCGGTAGCATGGTTGGTGTTCATTCTTAGCCTAGATCTCTATGATATTATCATTGATTTCTCATTCTGAACTGATAGACTGTGGTTATTCATAATACTGCCACAGAAGCTTCATAATGCTCAATAGGACCACAGGGAGATGGGTTAGTGGATGGAGTCTTGGCCCTGGAGTCTGGAAGACCTAAGCTTAAATCCAGTCTCAGACACTTATTAACTTTGTGATCCTTGGTAAATCACTCAGCTCCTCTCTGTTTCAACTTCCTCAACTGCATAATGAGGATAATAATTACCCCTACTTCCCAGGATTGTTCTGAGGATCAAATATTGTTACTGTTATTTATCCTTCCTTCTCAAGAGCACCAATGACATCAGGAGGGTAATGCCTTGACTTGAAAGTGAATTGGATTTAAGTGAGGCAGAGCTAGACAAAGTCATCAGCCTCACTCTCCCCTCTAGGATCATCCTAGTCCACTGGCAAGGAAGAGGTCAGCATGACTGTAGATGACCCCACATGCACTGGGAGACCTTGGCCTTTTAAAGCTAAGGTCTTTCTAAGGTCTCAGTGTGTCTGAGGCATCACCATCATTAGTGATTCAGTGATTTAAGGCTACATAAGAATTGAGGCAAAAGATGGCCTAGTTTGCCTACTCAAAATTATCATTCTGGGAGGGAAAGACCCTCAGGGTTTATGGCCAGAACAGAAACAATTGTTATTTACACTCACACTGAACCATAATCATAAATGAGGGAGGTACTGAGGGAAAATCAGGCTTTGACAAAGCCCATAGGGACTCAAATGGAGCTACTTGACTATGCCTTTACACTCAAATCACTCTTGCTCTTACTGATTAGCCAATAATAGGTCCCAGCCCAAGCTTCACTTCCCTAGTAGTTAGACTTTGGTCAAGGACAATAACTGTGAGGTATGTAGCAGTAAATCTGAAAAAGAAATCTTATCAGGGAGAAAAATAGCTTTCACAAAGCCCATGCATTTTATTCCCAAAGCTAAGGCATAAATACATCTTTACACCAAAAATTATTGGCTTAAGTTTTAGTATAATTAAGGCTATTAATGTAATGATCTTGGTCATGTTTTCTATTTAATTCTTCTTGGCAGGGGAGGAGGGGGAGAAGGAGGCAGAAAAATCTTTTTGCTGATACCCAGAGATTGAGCATCTGAGGGAGAGAAGAAAGTATAGTTACCAAAGGCTGCCTGGAAGCATTTGTGTAGAAACAGAGACTGTAAAACTCAGTATAATACTGAGACTTTAAGAAAATAAAGTTAAATTATGACTAGAGTACTTTGATCAGAAAGATTAGGGAAGTATAACATGTTTGAAATGTTTCCATCAAAAAAAGGTGGTTGAATATAGTGAGCCAGATGATGAAGGCTCTGGAAGCTACAGCATGTGTGAAATAGCTGAAGGAAATGGGAAATTTTTAACCTGCAGAAGAGTGGACTAGGGAAGGGCATGAAAACTGTTTTCAAATATTTAGAAAGGAGCTATGTGGCAGGATGTAGACATTCTATGTGGCTCTAGAGGGCAGAACAAAAAGCAATGAGTGAAAGTAATAGGGAGGCAGATTTTGTTTCAAAAGAATTTTCTAACAATTGGAGCTACCCAACAATGAAATGGACTACCTTATAAAGTCATAAGATTTCCATCACTGGAACGGCTCAAGCACGGCAGGCTGAATGATCATTTGTCAGAGACATCATAGAAGGGATTCCTGTTCTTGGTGGGAAGTTCAATTAGGTAATCCTCAAGGTCCCTTCCAAGTCTTAAGATTCGGTGACACATTGATTTTCAAGAGGGTCAATTTCAGTCATTAGGAAAGTTCATGTACGTGGAACACAATGCAATCAATAATGTTAGATAAATAAAGTGCTTCTGTAATATTCTTTGCCAGTCATAAATTCCTAACCTTGTTGTTCTTAATTGCTATAATAATAATGTAGATGAGAGCAGTAATAGCAACGATAATCATAATTAGACACCAGCCTAATTGGCTTGGAAATGGATCAGAGGTATACTTGAATTTTCAGGGTGAAATGTCACTCCTAAGACTTAATAGAACCCAATTAGGATGTTGTTGATTAATTAGTGTCCACATGAAGCATTCTATTTTTCTAAAGGCCAGGTACATGGCTGACTGTTCCTTAAATGTTAACATATTCATAAGGCTGTAATCAAATCATATGTGTTGCTTATACAGGTTTGAAGTAATTTGGCATTAGTGAGGTTTCAGACTCATTTAGAGTGATCTTTTAAAGTTAAGTGGTATTTAAATAATGTACAGTAATCGTCATGGAAAAATCTAGATTAAATACCCATTAATTCAGGATCATAAAATGCTAGCACCTTCACCAGAAGATCATTTGCAAATACTCCAAAAATAATGACAAAGTGATGAATAGAAATTAATTCTTTACTACAGTCAGATGACACAGTGTATTTAAAAGTCAAGTGTACTGTTCTTAAGTACTTCTGATGATGCTATAGAAACTGAATAAGAAACATGTGAATTGAGATTCAGAGCATGTCTAAGAAAGAATTACTGCTTGGCAAATTTCTAAGTGCCATTTACTGGGTTTTTTTTTTCCAGAGGATCATCAGAGGGACTCAGGAATGAGTCGCTTTTGCAAATTGACAGGTACTAAGGTGCCCAAGGCCTAAAGAAAATCAGTTAGTGATCTTAAAAAAAGGAAATCAGGTGTCAGACCTAGAAATAAAATGTTTGGTCTCTTGATTTTATTCCTCAGTGTAGAAAACTGTTGATTATCGGCATTGGTCAGGTGGCTGCCCTTCTTTGGGACAGTGAAGGATGTAAAACTTAAATGGCCGTTTTTTCCTATGGATTATGGGAAAGAAGTGGTGTATATTTGAGGTGCTCTATGAGTCTCAGATTAAATGCTGAATCTAAATATTTAGGGTATTATTTCTATGATTTTATTCACTGCTTTTCGTTTATTCATTCCAACAAACATTGACTTAAGTGCAGTTATAGGCAATAATAGAAAAGGTGTCAGAAAGCAAGCATTATATGTTAAATGAATGGCACTAAAATGTTATTGGCGTTCCATGGTGAGAGTCAGGAAGACTTGGGTTCAAATTCTACCTTGTATACACTTAGTACAAACTGTATAACCATGAGTAAGTTACAAAGCCTCTCAATGTTACAGGCAACTCTGTAAAGAGTAGAAAGTAAATGAGAGAGGGGTAAGCTTCTAGACCAAGAGTTCCATAAAGCAATGAAATTGCAGATCAAGGCCAAAATGACAATGATGATGATGATTTGAGAGGAAGAAGAATGGAGAAAAACCACAGGCTCTAGAGGTTCAAATCCCATGTTTCTGAGAGATCATCTGTAAAATCAGCAGCAAAATAGCCTCTATCACTTAGAGTTATTGGAGATCAAATGAGATATTTGTAACATGCCTTGCAGACATTTGAGCAATTTTAAGACGCTTGTTATTGCTGTATTGACTATGTAACTTTGAGGAAGCTACTTAGCCCCCTGGGCCTCAGTTTCTGGAAGAATAAGGGGATTGGATCAAATGGCCTCTGAGATCCCTATCAGTTCTGACGTCTTATCCTATGATCATCAATACTTTTTAGATGAGGAAACTGAATCTCAAAAGATTTAAGTGACCAGCTCAAATTCATACCACAGAGTTAACAATTATGATATTGGAGACTTCAGCCTAAGCCTTCAGACTACCAGCCCAGTCCTCTTCTTGTTAGAAGGGACTTATTTCATAGGTTCAATAATAATATTATATAGAATAACATATAATGATACAGTATTATTATAATTATATATAACTATATATTTTATATATAATAATAATAATAATGTCTAATCTCATTTTATAGGTGAGGCAGCTCAGACCCACAAGTAGTTAAATGACTTGCCCGAGATCACCTTTGTAATAAGTACCAGAGTCATGACTTGAAATCAGGTCCTTTGACTCTTTATATTCTACCCCACTGGGACAGCTAGGTGGCACAGTGGATGGAGCACCAGCCCTGGAGTCAGGAGACCCTGAGTTCGAATCTGGCCTCAGATGCTTGACACTTACCAGATGTGTGACCCTGGGCGAGTCACTTAACCCTGATTGCCTCCCCAAAATTTACTTCTTAAAGAGGACCATTCACTGAATAGGCATTACCTCACTCAAAGGGAGAACCTGAAAAGACTTTAGCCTGAAAGGGCCAGGGTCTCTTAATGCATCCTGGGCCATCTCCAGTTGTCCTGGTGAATATCAGGCCACTGGACCCAGATGGTTCTGGAGGGGAAAGTGAGGCTGGTGACCTTGTACAGCCTTCCCTCACTCAAATCAAAGTCAACTGCAAGTCATGTCATCATTTGCCTGATGTCATGGTCCTCTTCGAGAACAAAGGACAGACACACCCCACTATGGGGTGTATATTGGAGGTATATACCCACAACAATAAAACTATATATAGATGATTGAAAACTTAGAAGTATCTTGAACTATCAATTCATGTTAAACTTACAGGCAATGAAACCTTCCAGTTTTTTTTTTTTTAGATGAACTTCTCCCTGCCCATGTCTCTACCATCCTGAGTTTGTAAAGTTGAATTTTTGAGCCAAAGTGCAGACTTGGAAACATACGGCTATTACATTTCATCCTATTAGATTCAACATATTGTTCCAGCCTGCATCATTTGTAAATTTAGTAATCCATTGTCCTTGGCAAAATTGGTGAATAAGGCAAAGATCCCAAATCTCTAGAGCCCCATTACATGCCACTGGCAGCCTCCCTCCAGTTTGACGTAGATTTATAAACCAATATTGTTTGCACTTAGATCTATTATCATCCGGGTCATATATTTTGATTTCGGCTATTTAACAGGCTGTATAATGATAATAATAAATGAGTAACATTTATAAAGAACTTTAAGGTTTGCAAAGCACTTTAATGACAAAAAATATTAGTTAGAATTTATATAGCTTTTTAAGATTTCCAAAGCACTTCACATTTATGCTCTGCAAAGTGGGTGCTAGTATTATCCCATTTTTACAGATGAGATACTTAAGGCTGAGATAGGTAAATAACTTACTAAGGGGACGCACAGCTAGTGAATGCCTGAGGCTGGATTTGAACTTAGGTCTTCTTGACTTCAAGTCGAATACCACATCTCCTATGCTATCTAGTTTTCTTAATTAAATCCTGTTAAATGGCATTTCACCAATCTGGCAGTCTAGTAACTGTCAAAAATCAATCAATCACCCAATCAATCAATAATCAATCAGGCAAACCAAAGTGGCCTATTAAAATGCAAATTACCATAGCAGAGGTTAACGTGCTAAGCTGTTATTAGTATTAACATTTAATCAGTAATATTTCTATAGGATGTTTTGTAATGGCAGAGCTAGCTTAGAGCAAGACTCTTAGGAAAAGGAAACAGAGAGTTTATGATTAAATCATAAATACTGTGATGGTATTTATTGTTAAATCAATCCCTTCTTACCCATACTCTCCTAAAAATTACACTTGGTGGTTCTCTTTTCACAAGCTCTGTAGCAACACAATCCTGTCTCTGCCTTTCTTCTCAGGTGAAAGACACATCATTGCCTATCCCCAGCTGAGAATTCTCTGGGGATCAGATTGTTTCTGGTGTGTTGGGATTCAGACAAAAATGTTCCCATTATATCTGATCATTCCCCTTCTGGGGAGTCATTGCTGCAATGAGGTCAGGAGAAATAACTTCTCTGGATCAGAATCCAAGCTGATTTCCCCATTGCAAAGAAAAAAAAAAACAAGCCTTATTTTCATCCTTGCCCTTGAAACCAGCTTCATGCTGCTCATCCAAGTGATTTCGTTCAGCTGGCAAATTGCTCATCTGAAAAAGTCCAAGAGGAGCAGCCACGTTTTCTAAGAAGTATTTTTTATGGGATTTCCACACTACTAAAGTCACTGAATAAACAAACTGCTTGCCAGAGTCTGTGAGTTGTATTCCAGGTGACTTTTTCTGTAACTTCTTCAGTTGTTTCTGAAAAGAAATTTTTGAAGAGATTGTCAAATGGGCGCAGGGTCCTCAGGCCTCCCTTTGACACATATTGTGAAGGATTATCAATGCTTTATAGCTATAAGTGCTTTATAGGTATCATTGAATGAAATAATACATATTTGTTGAACCTCTATTGTATGCCCATCTCTGTGCTAAACTCTGTGACTGTTCCTAAAAATATAACATGTGTGCATGTATATGCATATGACTATGTATATACATATGTGTATA
This sequence comes from Trichosurus vulpecula, assembly GCF_011100635.1. Taxonomy (NCBI): domain Eukaryota; kingdom Metazoa; phylum Chordata; class Mammalia; order Diprotodontia; family Phalangeridae; genus Trichosurus; species Trichosurus vulpecula. Next base: position 310,116,217 of record NC_050574.1, on the reverse strand, counting down.
TATGTGTGTATGTGCATGCATGTATGTATGTATATGTGTGCGTGTGAGTGTGAATGAAATGGTCTTTGCCTCAAGTTTATAAACCACTTGGAGAGAGAAGACGAAAATGCATGAAACAATATGAGAACAAACAGTATAAGGTGCATTTGTGGGTGTGCGCATGCGTGTATGCTCATACCCCGTAAGTCAAGGCTTCTTACCCTGAGGTAAGATTTCAAGAGGTCTGTGAATTTTTCTTAAATAATATTTTGATTACAGGATTTCAATATAATTGGTTTCTGTGATAATCCTATGTGTTTTATTGTATCCATTTAAAAACATTGTATTGAGAGGAGGTCCATAGGCTTCACAAGACAGCCAAAGGGATTAATGACATACAAAAAAAAGTGTTCAGAATTCATGCTATAGATCTTCATGGAAGGAACTGACTAGGATGAGTTGAAGAAGTTAGAAAAGATTTTAAGGAAGTGAAAATTTAGCCAGATCTTTAAAGATGAATAGTATTTGAATACTTTGAGAGACTAGTCATTTTACATTAGGGAGAAGAGCAAAAAGAAAGGAATAGAAATAGGGAGAGATGGCATGTCCAGGGAAAAGGGAGGAGATGAGCCTGATTATAGTAAAATCTTTATTCAGGAATAGTGAGAGATAGGGTACCTACAAGTATTTGGCATTTATAAGAGTTTTAAGATTCATATTACCCATCCATTCATTTAACAATATTTGTTAATTACTTATTATATATAACTGTGTTAGGCCCTGGAGATACAAACAAAAATGAAACAATCCCTGCCCTCAAGGAACACATTCTATTGGGGAAAACATCACATAGACAAAATAAAAGACAAAATGTACATATGAAGTAGTTTCTGTGGGGAGGGTACTCCTCAGTACTCAGAAGGGAAAGGACAGCACTTGAACTGAACTTTGAAAGAAGCAAAGAATTCTGGGAGGTGGAGGTAAAAAGGGGGTTAATTACATGCATAGGGAAATATTTGGAAAGGCTCAGGTATGGGATATAGCATGTCAAGTGTGTTGAACAGCGATCAGGACAGTTTTGCTGGAACATAGAATGCATGGAGACTTAATGTGTAATAAGCTTGGAGAGCCAAGTTGGAAAGGGGTCATTTTTATCCTTGATGGCATCATAGAGTCACTAAAGCTTCATGAGCAGAGGAGGGACATGGTCACATCTATACTTTGGAGACATCACTTTGGCAGTTATGTTGAAGATGATTGAAAAGAGGAGAGATAGGATGCTTGGAAATCAATTAGGAGGATGTTTTAATAGCGTAGGTGAGAAGAGATAAGGATGGTGGCTAGCTAAAAGGAGAGACGATGAAAGCAGGATATAGTGTGGTAGTAGATTCTATAAGAGTTGACAACTAATGGAATGAATGTGAGGGCTGAAGAAGAAAGGAAAATTGAAGATAAGTCTAAGGTTGTGAACTTGGATAATTGGAAGGATGGTGAGATCAACTGAAAGTTCAGAAAAGAGTAGGGTTTGGGGAAAATCATAACAAGTTGCATTTGGGACATGTTGCATTTGAAATGGCTATGGGACATCAAGTTGGAGGAGTCTAGTAGGTAGATAGTGAGTCATGACTGGAATTATGAAGAGACCAGGAGTGGATTTATAGACCTAAGAATCATCTGCATGGGAGATAACTCAAGTTAGAGAAAGTACCAATCAGGATAATGTCAACAGTATATGACTACAGAGAAGTCAAGAAGAAAAGACCATTGATTTAGCAATGAAAAGATCCAGAGGTAGCATTTACAGTTAAGTAATGGGAACAGAATTAAGATTACAGATCTGGGTTCAAACACCAGATACGTGATGTTAGACAAATCACTTTTCATTACTGAACCTCAGTTTCAGCATCTGTTAAGTAGAAATAATTGTACATGTACTATCAAACTTTTGGGGTTGTTGTGAAAATGAATTTTTGTTTTATTTTTGACTGGCTGTGTGATTTCATCAATTTAAGGGTATTCCAAAGTAAAATTTCCTCTTTACCTTTACTGCCCTTTATAGCCTTAGTGAATGGACTGAAGCAATATGAGATTAAATAAGTTGCCCAGAGTCACACAGCAAATTTGTATCAGAGATGGGACTTGAATCTAGGTCTTCCTGACTCTGAGCCTGACTATTAAAGTCTGTAACTCTAAGAATGAAATAAAGTAATAATATAATGTGTTTCTCTTCTTTCAAATTTAGTAGCTGCAAAAGTTGACAAAATTGAACACTATTTTTTATTCCTACTAAGAAATTGAGACTATTTCCAGACCTTTACATTCTGGGATAAAACAAAACAAATAAACCAAAAAAATCCTGTAGGTATTCTGGCCTAGTTTTTCTCCATTCAACAAGATATCTATAACCCAGTCATGCCTCCTACAGCTTGTTGCCCATTTCCTCCTGTCTAGAAATCTCCATGGCTAGAATGATTTATATTTGGAAGCTTCTAAGATAGAAAGGTCTAGTTTCTTTCTTTGTTTCTTTGCCTTTTTCTTTCAGAGATAATCATGGTTAAGTGACTTGCCCAGGGTCATATAGCTAGTAAGAGTCTGAGGCTGGATTTTAACTCAAGGAATGTAGGACCAGTGTTTTATCCACTGGGTGACCTAGCTGTCCCAAAAGGTCTAGTTTCTTAAATGATTCATCAGATTTGCCTGAGTGGCAATGAATATTTCTCTATGATATACTTGAACTACTCTAACCATAGAGGTAACTGAGCTGCCTCAGCAGCTCTGATGCACAATAAAGAATGATCTAAGAGCCATAGTAAGAACATGGCATAATGATGTCCAAGTCCTGGGAGCAGCCTTTCTCAATCCAATGATAGATTCCTTCATCCTGCAAGTCTTTAAGAACACAGAGCCAAGGATTCTTCTCAGTATCCCATGAATTCCTTCCCTGACCTTATCAGTTCAGTTTTGGAGGTGTCAGTCCTTACTCTGGTGTGTTGTGGTCTGCAGGATGCTTATGTTTTGTCGGTGCTAGCTGCTGCACTAACTTTGGGGGTAGAAGGTGGTCTAAATACTACCTTAGTACTCTTCCCCTGTTAATCCCTTTAACCTTCCATAATCCCTTTGCTATGTCAAGTATTCATGTTCTTCCCTTAAATTCTCCCAAATAAAAGGGCCCATTGTTTTTAAACATTGTGCAGTTCTAAGCCTTCTGTTATGCCTTTTCAATTCTAGCAAACTAAAAAGACCTAAATGAAGGGTAAGAAGGAGAAAAAGTTGATCATATATGTGTTTATTGAAAATGGGTTTGTGATGCTGTATTCTGAAAGGAATTGACATTGTGACTGTGTTCTTTCACATTCCAAAGACACCTATGACCACTAACTTACTAATTGTTCCTATTTATTCTATGTAAGTGACATTTGAATATAACAATGGCTCACCTTTCTTTAAAAGTACATATAAAATAGAATAGCAAAATGTCAGTCAATAAGTACCTCTTTATTAAATACTTACTGTGTATTGAGCTCTAAATATTATGTGAAGAATGAACAAAAGGGGAAAATTATTACTTAGCACAGGAGTTCTTAACCTTGGGATACAGAAGTCTTTAGAGAAATTTTAGGAAATTTGTTAAGGGATGGTTGAAAACAAACAAACCCCCTCAAAAAAACCCCACATTTATGTTCATTAAAGTCTAACTGAAATTTAGCACTTTCCTCAATCATAAAAAAAAAAAAATTCTGTGAAAGGGTTCACAGGCTTCATTAGACTGCTGAAGGGGCTCATGGCACCAAAAAGGTCACATTCCTTTCTGAGAACTAAGTAATTTCTATAAGAATTAATATAGATGACTCCACATGTGTAATAGGTATCATATTGCTTACCTTCTCAGTGGGTGAGGGAGGGGTTGGAGGAAGGGAGAGAATTTTGAACTCAAAATTAAAAAGAAGTATTAATGTAGAACATACCCTGATGTCTTTTGAAACATTGGACTATGGGATTTGGGGTTAGAATGGATTTTTGAGGTCAAGTGACCCAATCCCATATTTCATATTGCAGACAAAAAAATTGAGTTCCAGAATGGTACAGTGACTACCAAGGTTGCACTCATAGTAAATAATAGAGTCCTGTTAGAACAGAACCCTGGTCTTCTGACTCAAAATCCAGTGTTCTGTGGGAATGCTTAAGCAAACAATTTAACTCTGCTACAGTCAGAGTTTCAAGATATAGATCATTTCATATTTGCCCTGAATTCAGATGATCTTTTTTTCCCCAAATTGTCCTTACCTCTATTGAGCTGCATTGTCCACTCCCTTTTCTGAACCCCTATACCACTTGCTATCACAAAATAAAGCCTCTATTTATATATTGCCTTATATCATTATTTAACTAACTTATGGGTATGTCATGGCTGCCCAACTATTTGCAAGATTGTGGAGGTCAGAGACCATTTCTTTTTGTCTTCATTGTTACATAAAATGCCTAGAAGGATGCTGAGTATGTGATTTCAATACATTTAACATTTCTTCAACGAAGGACATAGGGATCACTGCTCAACAAATCATATTCTGATTACATTTTTATATGATCCATATTGCATTGCACACAGGAGTTCAATAAATGCTTATTGAATGAATAAACAAATGAATGAACAAAATATGTTTTCTAACTTATACGGGAGTATAGGTTTCATTGGGAATGAACGGAGCTAATCAAGAGAGGATAAGACCTGAAATCAAGCTAGAGGAGGGCATAGCTGGCAGACTGTTAGGTAAGATGAAGGATCTTAGGAGCTTGACTAAGGCAGGTAAAAGCAAGCTAGTCCCAAGGCAAACAAAATGCAGAGTCCAGGTGGTAGTTCAATAAGAGCAGCACCTAAGTGAGCTCTGATCATAGGATTGAGTCTGCCTTGTTTCATCCTGCCTTCTGGGGACCACCAGTCTTTGGGTCAACAGTTACTAATTATAGTTGGAGGAAGTCAGTGAACTGAGTTAGAAGGACCATCCCTATCTCTCATTAAAGTAAGGGCAAAGATGTTACTGTGACAAAGAGGTTCTTATACAGCGTCATATCAAAACCAGCTTATTTCCTGAAGATTCCTAGAGTAGCCTTGTAGCTTCCAGAATTTGTGAAAAGCATTCCTTTCTGGTGATTCATTGAAGAAAACTGGTATCTTGTGCTAATTTCCTTTACTCAATTACTGTTAAGGATCCAAGAAAATGTTTCATGGCTACTGGCTAAGGAACTGTTGGTGTAATAAATAACCGTAAGGAAGCTCTTGTATATGTTTTATTAGACATTGGCAGGGGATCACTTATGACCTGCCCTTTTCCTAGAGCTGAAAGAGGGGCTTCTGAATTACACAAGCTTTGGACAGCTCATAAGTAAAGAATACTGGAATGGATGATAGCCCCTTTATTTTCTCCATCACCATACCCTTGTCTCTATCCTGCACATAGATTCTCTGGATATCATAATGTTATTCAGGAAATCATTAAGCCCTAGAAATCTTTTGCAAATAAAAGCTATAGCTAGGTGTTTTCAGGGTTTCATGACAATTTTTTCAGCCCAGCATTTCATTAATGAAACCTTAAGTATCAGAAAAAGAAATCACATGTTTTATTCATTTGGTCAGTAAACATTTATTAAAAGTCTACTCTTCTAGGTTTGGGGGATAAAAAAGAAAACTAAAAGTCAGTCCCTGCTCTCAAGGAGCTATTTGTGTAGTGGGGGAGACAACATGCAAATTACATTGTACAAGCAAGCTATATACAGGATAAATGGGAAATAATCAAGAGAGGGAAGGCATTAGAACTAAGGGGGATTAGGAAAGGCTTCCTAAAGAAGATATATTTTAGCTGGGACTTGAAATTCTGGAGGTGGAGATAAAGAGGGAGAACATTCCAGGCATGGGGTGGGGGTGGGGAGGCAGCCAATGAAAATCCCCAAAGTCGAGAGATGGAGTGTCTTGTTCAATATACAGCAAGGAGTCTAATGCCTTTGGATCACAGAGTGTATATGGGAGGATGTAAGGTATGAGAAGATCAGAAAAGAGAAAAGGGCAGTTTATGAAGGTCTTTGCATGTCAGAATATTTTGTATTTGATGCTGAGAGTGACAGAGAACCACTGAAGCTTATTGAGGGGTAGAAGGATAACATGGACAGACCTGCTCTTTAATAAGATCACTTTGATATCTGAATGGAGGATAGATTAGTGACTTACCAGCCAGCAGCCTATTGTGATAGTCCAGGTGTGAGACTATGAGGACCTATACCAGGGTAGTGGCAGCATCAGAGGAGACAAGGACATGCATTGAGGGATACTGCAAAGGTAAAATCAGTGCTGTATTTGATAGACAAATGGGACTAAACAGAAAAGAAGTTAGCAGTAGAAGCTGGCTTGACTGGTAGTGCATAGTAGATGGTACAATGGACAAGCCTTTTAAAAGTACCTTTGAGGTGTCAATTTTTTATGTAATGAATTGTCATGTGGCTACAAGGAATCCGTAGGACTTCAAATCAGAGTCTAGGTGTGAGGCCAAACTGAAGTAATAGTCATCATGTGATCTGAATACTCAAACTTGCGTTCATGGCCAAAAATAACCTGGTGACATGGAAATAGCCCTGGCTTTAAAGTATGAGATCTGGGTTCAAATCTTGACATTGCTGTTTAATACATCTGTTGTCTTGTGCCTGTTCTTTAATTTCCTCATCTGTAAAGTGAGAGGCATGGAGAAGAACTCATGGATTCTTAATCTTTTCTATGTTATGAACTGCTTTGGCATTCTGGTTAGATCGACAGACCCTTCCTCACAATAATCTTTTTTAAAAACATAGAAATCAAATGAATAGGATCCAAAAGGAAATCATTTATATTGAAATATAACAATCAGAATGTATTTTGAACACAGACACCAAGTAGAGAATGCCTGGACCAGATGGCCTCTAAGGTAGATCCTGGCTCTTGCTCTATGATCCCATTCTCTGAATGCCAACCAGGCAGAAAGACATTTCCAGTGACTATCCTTAAGCACACAGGTAAAGGCCTACGTCTATATCTATTCAAAGTGGACATGTAAAAGTAGGCAGAGAACAGGGTTCAAATTAACTTCTTAAGATCTATTACTGTAGAAAGATGAGTACAACCAGGATAGACCTGTTACCTTAGGTTAAGACTGGTTGCACCCTGTTCTGGCTGGTCTGGTTTTAAGTCACTTGTCCTATGCCTGGGCAGACAAGGTTTTGCAAGTGTGCACTGTTTTTCAGAGCAAGGAAGGCTGATGATTGCAACACAGGCAGAGGGCTAGTTCCTTTGTGTAATCCCTCCTCATACTAACACTTTGTAGAAAGTGGGGCAGTATTCTGGGAGGAAATGAGTGAGGTCAGCATTCTTATTCCAACATCTAAAAAATATGCCATATGTTCACCTGGTAACACTGTCCAGAGAGATTTTTTTTTTGCCAACCAGCATGAGTGAGTACATTAAAAAGAAAGCACAAGGCATCAAGGCTCTAAACCCCTGCTAGAGTTTTGTGAGTTCAATTTGATCCTACCTTGATTCTTCAGAGCTTTCTCCAGTATTGGAGAAAAATTCAGTATTATTGTCTTTCTATCTCTTTTTTGGTTATATTTTATAGATTTATGGATGCTGATTGTCCTCAGACTAGTGTTGATTTCCCATACAAGAAATAACCTTTTCTTTGATGTAACCAAAATTCCTGTAAAAAACAGGAAATTTGGTATGAGGGCCTTAGATTGGAAAAAATGACAATTTATCATTAAACTGACATTACAATATCTATCCAATGCCAAAATGTTGGACTATGCTCTTCCAAAAATTAGTTGATTATTCATATGGTGCTTATATGACACCAAAGCAGTCATTTGCTTGAATTGACTGGATAATTTAGCATTATCTAGACAGAGCAGATGCTAGGCATAAACAATCCAATGCTCATTGGTTGACAAGTGAAAAATGTAATTAAATCCATTTTGTATTACTTTGAAAACCTAGTGCCAAAATACTAATTCGATTGCTTTTTTCCACCAAAATAACAAGACTTCTTTAGGGCTTGAACTGTTTGTAGAAATTTCTGTGATTAAAAACATCCTAGAACTCAATAGGTTTTTTCCCCCAGGGCCTGAATACTACTTGGGATTTAATCTTGAGAGTTACCTGCTTTTATGTAGACTGAGCCAGGATACCCAAAGAAGCCATTACAGAAGATTATAGGGTCTGGTCAAGAACACTGGGTTTAAGCCTGGGGACAACTTGTGATATTGCAATTCAATCCCTTCATTGGTAATGGGAGTGATTAAGTGCTTTAAAAATGGGATTATGGAGCCATGAAGGAAGATAGAGGATATTTAAGGAAAGGGAATTGAAGAGGGAAATGCAAAATTTAGTAATATACTATATTTATAGCGTTGGACTTATGATCTATATTCAAAGAATTGCTTTATTCAGGCCTTTCTTTAGGTGTTTTACTAACTTAACTTGGTATAAGGAGAATTTACTGGGCACCTGCTAAATAGTGTGTCCCAAAAGTTTTTGTGTGTTTTTAATCTAGTAAAGTTTAAGGATATCTAAATTATTAAAACTTAAAATTGCATGAAGACTTTTGGGAAACCCATATGATGGTGATAATAAAGCCAGAGAAGAAGGAAGAGAACAGGGAGGAGTAGGAGAAGGAGGAATCGATGAGGGAGACAAGGAAGACAAAAATGAAGAAGATGAAGACAAAGATGAAGAAGAAAAAGCAAGAAGGAGAAGAAAGAGTAGGAGGAAGAGGAGGAGGAGGAGAGGAAAAGAATAAGAAGTAATAGGAGTAGAAGGAGGAGGAGGAGAAGGGGGGAAGAAGAAGAAGAAGAAGAGGAAGAGGAAGAGGAAGAGGAAGAGGAAGAAGAAGAAGAAGAAGAAGAAGAAGAAGAAGAAGAAGAAGAAGAAGAAGAAGAAGAGGAAGAGGAAGAAGAAGAAGAAGAAGAAGAGAAGAAGAAGAAGAAGAAGAAGAAGAAGAAGAAGAAGAAGAAGGAGGAGGAGGAGGAGGAGGAGGAGGAGGAGGAGGAGGAGAAGGAGAAGAAGAAGGAGAAGAAGAAGAAGAAGAAGAAGAAGAAGAAGAAGAAGAAGAAGAAGAAGAAGAAGAAGGAGGAGGAGGAGGAGGAGGAGGAGGAGGAGGAGGAGGAGGAGGAGGAGGAGGAGGAGGAGGAGGAGGAGGAGGAGGAAGAGGAGGAGGAAGAAGAGGAGGAGGAAGAGAAAGAGAAGGAGAAGAAAAGAAAAAGAAGAAGAGGAAGAAAAAGAAGAAGAAAGAAGGAGAAGGAGAAAGAGAAAGTGAATTTATGATTTCATTGGGGTAGGGAACTCCAATTGGTATAGATGAATTTCTTCTACCAATGAAAGTTGGCACCTTCTCTGTAATTTATAATCTTAGAAATTTGCCTAGAGCCTTGAAAGGTTAAGTGACTTGCCAAAATGTGTCACATAAAGAACTTGGATCCAGGTCTTCATGATTCTTAGGCCAGATCTCTATCTATAATGTTATCATTATAATGATGATGACTTTATTACAAAATCAACATGATAAGGCACATAAACATATGCATATATGAATATATTTATGTATACATATGTATATATTGCATACATGTACATAGTCTGTCTGGATATATAGTCTAAGTCATGTGAGAGATGTCCACATTAAATTAGGCATAAAATAGTGCTACCCTTGGATTTAAGAAGACCTGTATTCAAGTCCTACCTTCAGCACGTCTGGCTGTGTGCCCCTTGGCAAGTCACTTACCTTTCAGTAATCCAGGTGCCCTCTAAAACTTGAAGTTGTAGAAGGTTTTTTTCTGACCAGGCAATTGGAGTTAAGGGACCAGCCCAGGGTCATACAGCAAGTAAGTGTCAAGTGTGGGAGGCTGTATTTGAACTCAGGTCCCCCTGATTACGGGGCTGATACTCTGTCTATCCACTCTGCCACCTAGCTGCCTGTTGCAGAAGAGTTTTGAATCTGTGTTGGTGGACTGGAATTTCCATGAACCAAAGAAATCAAAGGTCCTAAAAAACAATTATATCCCTAACTCATTTGTATTGTACTTTAAAATTTGCAAAATCCTTTATAATATGATCAACCCTGGGCTATATACTGCTGAAGAAAAAGAATCAGTATATGATGCAGACCCTAAACCCATGTAACCCTTCACCCATGTAACAAGAAAAGAAGAAAGCAAGGCAAAGAATTATGAAATACCAGAGTGAACAGTGTACATTTATGGCTTAATAATAATGATGTCTATGAATTGTAAATGGTATGGAAGTTCAAACATGAGGGCATATTTTGGATTGGAATAATCGGGAAAATGCCAAAGAATGGGATTTGAATGGATATCTTGTCTGTCCCTACCTTTCTCCCCAACTCCTCATCATTCCACCCTTATTTGTTCCCTTCTCTGGTATATCCTTCAAATTTCCCAAATTCTAAGGGAGAAGTGAAGGGAGAAGGGAATAAACATTTATAGACCATCTATTATGTGTCAGACATTGTTCTAAATTGGTATTTTTCAAAGCCCTATGTAATGTGCTTAATACTGGGCCATGTGCTGTTGAAAAAGAATCCGTATATGAGACAGACAATGAGAAAGATCTCTATGCTGTGAACACACGGACAACTCAAGTTTTGTGGGAAATTAAGTCCATCAGGGATATCTATTATATCCTACTTCCATTAAAAATAAATGAATAAATAAAAATGTAAGGAAGTAAGTATGCAAACAAATAATTCTAGTCTCTAAGTCCAATCTCCTCATTTCATAGATGAGAAAAAAAAGGTCCACTGGGGTGAAAGATCAGACTTAAAGTTTCACAATTCTTAGTCTAATATCCTTTTTACTACACTACATATCAGTTGAATCTGCTTTGGGAGACAACTCTGGGGTTCTTCATTATATCTTGAGAGGGTGGGATTATCTGAGCAGAGGGAAGTTTCTGACATTGTCCTAAAAAGGGTGAATGGGAATAAGGTTAGTGAGCACAGGCAAAGGGACATTGGCCAAGGAGATGGACAATAAGTTAGCTTGCATGGGCCGTGCTGCCATAGAAGCCAATTTCTCTTCAGGGAATCTAGGATTAATTGGATGGGATCCAGGTAAAGAGAAAAGAAAGAAGTCAGACATGTCTGTGAAGTCATTGACTTGGTTTAGAAATAGACTGTTTCCAGAAATCAAGTGACAGAAAGGGGTCCATGTGCTATCAGAAGAGATGAATAGGAAATGGAGTGGGGGCTGATAGCTGAGTTATGTCTCAGCCTTCTTCCCCGTCAGGATCACTTACCCAACACCACAGAGGTGTCAAAACCTTTTTACAGATAAGATCTTATTGTAAATACTATACTGTAAATGTCAAATGAGCTACTGAGGTCATAGATTAGCCAACTGCTTTTCTGAGAATGCTTTTTTTGGGGGAGAGCATTCTCCCCCTCCCCTGTATATCAGGTTGAGTATCCCTGTGGATAGGCTTCAATTTCAACATTTTAAATCTGATGTATTAGATAAGCACTCTGTCTCCTGCTTCTTCTATTCAGGACTTCACTCTCCTGCGTTACTCTAAGCCTCTGTCCTTACTGCATTCACAAACCCTTGTCTACACTCCTTGGAAGATCTGATTCCTCTGTGAATATCTACTTCTTCATGTTGATCCCTGTAGCTTTTCCCCCACTGGAATACTAAATATGTAATGCAACATTAAATAAATCAGGAGGGGCAACTCTTCCAATCCTAGGATTTTTGAGTCACAGTTCTGATTATTTACAGTGGGCACCACTATTTCCACTAAAGACATTCCTGCCAGAGTGGTGCAGTGGAGAGAGTAATAGATTTGGACTCAGAAGACCAGGGTAGAGATCTTGGCTTTACTGATTGTACATATGTGACTTTGAGCAAATCACTTAATCTCTCTGAGTCTTAGTTATTCCATCTATAAAATGAGGAGTTTGAGTGAGACCGTCTCCAAGTCCTCTTCCAACTAGAAATTTATGATTTTATGATATTCCCCCACACACCCCTCCATCTATGATCTCTCTCCCCATACCTTCTAGTTTCTTGCCCTCTTGGAGACAGTTCTTCCCAGAGACAGAGTTTGAGAAAGAGTGAAGGATTCTTCCTGATAGGTCCAATCCAGGACTCCTCTCCCTCCCCACCTCTTTTTTTTTTGTGGGGGGGGAGAGTTGGAACTGTGGGACTGAAACAACCAACTTGGTTCTTTTCCTCACTTTGATTCTAGCTCCCCACTTTCCAATTTCTCTCCATCTAACAAGGAAGAAGAAGCCAGATTATGGCTCAGGCTGGGTCAGATGACTGGCCTAGGAGATTCTACTGGGTTCTACCTGGGAATTTGGGGAATTCCACACCTCATGAGTTAGCTTTTCCCACCCTGTTCCTTCCTGCTTGGAATAAGAGAATATTAGTGGTGGAACGGAGCCTAGAGGATGTCCAGTCCAAGTAATTTCTGCATAGGAATTCCCTTCTTTGCTCATTAACCCCTTCCCCTCTCAGATTGCCTTCCATTTACTTTGGATGTATCTGTGCACACAGTCACTTGCAAATTTTCTTCCCCAAAGATATGGACTTCATAATAACCTGGAAAAACCTACACGATATAATGCTGAGTGAGTAGAACAGAACTAGGAGAACATTATACACAACCACAGACATATGGATTCTGTGATGACTAACCTTTATAGACTTCACTCTTCTCAGCAATACAAGGTCCAAAGACAACTCCAAAGGACTCATGATGGAGAGAGCTATCTATAACCAGAGAAAGAACTATGGAATCTGAATGCAGATTGAGGCACACTGTTTGCTCTCCTTTTTTTTTTCTTTTGTTTTTTTTTTTCTCTTTTTTTCTGGTTTTGTTTCTTCTTTGTCATGATTCATTCCATTGGTCATAACTCTTCTTTACAACTTGACTATTGTGTAAATAAGTTCAATGCAAAGTTATATGTAGAAGAGATATCAGATTCCATGCCATCTTGGGGAGGGAGGCAGGGAGAGGGGGAAGAAAATCTGGAACTCAAAATCATGTGGAACTAAGTGTTGTAAACTAAAAATAAAAAATCTTAATTAAAAAAATTTTTTCTCCCCCATCAGGATATAAACTCTTTGAGGTCAGTGACTGCTTTTGCCTTTCTTTCAATTTCCCCAAATAAACATTTGTTTATTAATATAATGCCTGGCACATAGTAATCTTTAGCTAAATGATTGCCAACTATCTGATTATTTCTATGTTATTCTGGAGAAGTGGAGCCAGAAGTGGATAGTGAAAGTGCAGTTCAACACTCTCAGACTTCTCTGTGACAGGGGTGTGCCTGGAGGCAGCTTAAATCAGCTCATGAGGGCCCATTGTTCAATTTTCAGCATGAGCATTTATACCTCAGAAATTGACAAACACTATGAATCCAGACTTCATTTATTGTTTTGTTGATTGTCCAGATTTAAGAAAGCGATGGGAGAAATTTTATTAAGGTGGATTAAACTTAAAAGTGTCATTTGTATGTTTTTTTTTCTCCCTGGAGAGCCAATTGTTTAATACTTCCCAGTATACCCCTTCCTTGGGATGGATCCTGGGGGAAGGACATGGGATGGATGCAAATGAAAGATCAGTATGTCCATCTCCTTCATTTTGCAAATGAGAAAATGAGAGAAAAGACTCAGAGGTCATAGAACCTGTCCAAAGTCACAGAGCAGGGACTGGAATCGAGACTGAAATCAGGACTGGACTCCAATCCATTTTTCTTTCCAGCATACTATGCTGCTGCCCAAGGAATTTTCCTCAGCTACAGAATCAGTCAATTAATAGTATTTTGTTTATGCTTATTCTTTACCCAGTTCTGTGCTAGGCCTTGGTACAGGGATGAGATATAAAACATGTTTACATATGATCCCAATGTGAAGAAACACCCAGAAGCATGTCAAGGAAATAGCTTGGGTCATTCTGCCAGCTTCAACATGTGTCTTCCACCAGATACTTTCTTTGATTCCTAAAACTCCTGCATCTCCACAAACACATAGCTAAATAGACATTGAAAAATTTAACTACAAATGGACATGAATAAATTAAGTACTAACCTATTAAAACAAAGGGATAGATAATTATAACTAATGGCTGACATTTACATACTGCCTTAAGGTTTGTAAAGTACTTTATATTTATTATGTCATTGGATCCTCACAACAACCTACCAGGTAGGTACTATTAGTATACTCAATTTATAGATAGGAAAACTGAGGCTGGGAGCGATTCTGTGATTTGAGGGAGATATTTACACACAAATCTTTCTGATTACAAGTTTAGAACTCTATCTAGCACTCCAGTTGGAATATGGCTTTTTGAGAGGAGTATGTTCCCTGCTCCCCCAAAGAAAATGAGAATATAAAGGAATCTTAGTATTTGACCTCTCTGTGAAATGGCAGTATAGGGGGGCTAGAGTAGGAAAAGGAGGATATAGCAACACAGAGAACTTGAGTTTAAAGGTGAAACTTTGGATGTATAAAAAAGCTTCTTTCAGGACTTGGGTTGATTACTTGGAAAAGACCAGTGTCCCTGTAGAATCTTTGTCTCTGGGTATTTTAGGGTTATGGATTAAGAACTAGAAAGGGGACTTAAAGAGTATCTAGTTCAATATCTTTGCTTTACAGACAAAGAAACTAAGGCCCAGAGAGGTTGTGATTTACCCACATCTCATTAATGGAAGATCGAGGATATGAACAGAGGACCTCAGCCTCCAAATCCTGAAATCTGTGTCCACAACCCTTCTGGGGTAGTATAGATTCATCATCTTACTGATGCTACAGTGGGTTTTTTAAAAACTTTTTTTTCATCATGGATACCTTAAAACATATGGTGAAACCTATGGATCTCTTCTCACAATGATTTTTTAAATATATAAAAAAATGCACAGAATTACAAAGTAAATCTAGATTTTAAACTATTGTTATCTTATATATGTGTATGTGTGTGTGTATATATGCATATATATACATATACATATATATACACACATATATACACACATATATACATATATATACATATATATGCATATACATATACATATATATATATATATATGTATATATATATATATATGAAACAAAAAAGTAAGTTCTAAGTCTTAGAATCTAGGACATTCAGAGATGAGATGTAAACCCTTTGAGTTCCAAGGAGTTATAATGCTGTAGTGAAGATAATACTGAACCTTGTTTTGACAAAATGTGTTCACATCTTAGCTCTGATCCAGGCTGTATGGCCTTGGGAAATTACTTTATGTGTCAAATATTTTAAAGAGTTAATGCTTATACTACCATCCTCAGGAGTTGTTGTGACTGTAATAAGGGTCTGGTGCATGCACACATTCTATCAGTTTGCTTAGTTGATATAATCTCTTCTGGCTTTCAGGATAATCGTGATGATATGAAAAAGAAGTGCCCTGGAGAGACTGTGAAACCTTGTAGATATTCCATAACCACATAGTTGGTGGAAGCCTCTTTTGATTTTCTTTGAAGCCATGACTATCAGCATCTTCAAAAAATCCTGAGTCAGCTTCTTTGCTTCATTTGTGTAGGAGGGAACTTGGTGACTTTCTGTCATGGTGTTCGGTGAAAGAGCATGCGGTAAAAGAACAGAACTTACGGCTTTCTTCCCTTATGAAGCCATGTAGTGCCAAGAAATAGTTGTCAGTTCTTGGCTCTTTTCATTTATTCATTTCCATTCTAGGTGAAGAGATTGAGTCTCTGACCTTCGTCAGGAGTGTGAGCCATAGGAATCTGGGAGTGGGAATCTAGGCAACCAGTACAGTATTGATGCTTTGAGGAGTAAGAAATAACCTGCAGGACTCCAGTCCATTAGAATGACTCACCAAGCATGCCATCTTTGTAAATGAACTTGGTGGGGCCAGTGCCTATAGGCCGATATATTTTCATCATCTTTTAGCAATATTCCTTGCATGTTTTCCTAAATCTTTGTCAACTTAGAGAAATAAATTTCACCAGAAGAATTGCTGATAATATTTTTCGGAAGAGGATTCATGGTGAAACGTTTTCTAAGAATTTGTTTTGCTTAGCTATAATGAGCTGGGGTTGTGTGATGAAGTTTAAATGAAATTTCATATGAAAAAATTATAGTTGTCAACTTTTATTATTACTTTACACTTTTGCTCAGAGCCACCCCTGATAACTGACATGGTTTCAGGACAATCTGATAGATCGAAACAAACCAGCAAAAGATAGCTTGTCTGTGGGCGTGGACTTACAAAAAAAAATTTGAGTTTATAGCTTTCAATATAATATAGTTTCTAAGACTGGGAAAGGCCTTCTTCCCTAGTTTCATGTGTGACTAATGTTCTAATTACCTCTTGACAAGAGACAAAGCTTTTCATCTTACAGCTAGGAAAAGAAAAAAAAAGACAATGCCAATTACTCTGGGTGAGAGATCAAACAGATAGACTTGAATTTACATTAATGTATGAATGACCAATATTCTTTCTCCAGCAGCAGGTTTTGATGAGGACAAGAAAAGAGCCCTTGACAATTGTTCTGTCTCCTGTCATAGTGTCACAGGATTATAGATCTAGGCCTAGAGGCTCAGGAAGGATAAATGGCTTGCCAAAGGTCACACAAGTAGCTGGACATACTCAAAATTCAGA
The DNA here is from genome assembly GCF_011100635.1 of Trichosurus vulpecula. Classification (NCBI taxonomy): domain Eukaryota; kingdom Metazoa; phylum Chordata; class Mammalia; order Diprotodontia; family Phalangeridae; genus Trichosurus; species Trichosurus vulpecula. The sequence continues at coordinate 310,099,541 of NC_050574.1, read as the reverse complement.
CCGAGGTCCTCACTATGAGTTTCATCCCTTTGTCCATGGTATTCTTGTTAGAAGGAAGCAAAAATTGAGCAGGATGCAGCCAGTAATCCCTGCCCTTTGTGGGGCAATTTGTCCAATTCAGTCCTTGATCTTGAACAGTTACTTCACATCTGATTCCTAATTTAGCCTAAAACTCTCTGTACTGATAAAGGTTTTCATCCTGCCTTTCCCCCTCTGCTACTGCTTCTCTCTCTCTCTCTCTCTCTCTCTCTCTCTCTCTCTCTCTCTCTCTCTCTCTCTCCCTGTCTCTCTGTATGTATATATACACATACATATGTGTATATATATATATATATATATACACGTACACATATATACATATGTACATGTATATATGTATGTATGTGTGTATGTATGTATGTATGTATGTGTGTGTGTGTGTGTGTGTGTGTGTATATATATCCCTCTGCCCCTTCTCCCCTCATGTAATCTGCACAGAAAACCTATGGGAGAAAGCAGATCATGTCCTGGCAGGTCCCTCTCCCAAAGGCTTGATCATATAAGTGAATGAAAGACATGTGTGGTAGTACAGTCCTAGCTTCCCTAATTTGTGTGATACATAGCACACTTCAAAAGGGCTACTTTTTTTATCCCTGGAGTGATTCTGGTGGGGGCAAAGCCAGCCTTGTTTATGGAGATATTTTTCTATAAATTAGTATGTTTTTTATTATTTTATTAACTTAACAAATTTAAATCTTAACACTTTTTAAAGGTCAAGAAAATCATCCCCTGGTGAATCAGACACCCCAGTCAACTACTGAATTTCAATCATGAAATGAGGAGTAAGTCCAGAAGATCAGCTAGTACAAACCAATCCTTTCATCACAAGATTTTCCTCTTATGTGTTATAAGAGTGAATGAAATGAAGCCTGTAATTTATGTTTTTAGCATCATGGTGAACTCACCCTGCTTCCTCAGAGACACATGAGAGTTTTGCTAGCTTCATTATACTCTATTGGGCAAAGATTAGCTCTGCATTTAAAGTATATAGTAAATTTAGTATAATTAATATATAATTATAGTACATTCTTAATAATTATATCAGTATAATTAATCAACTGAAATTTCGTATTTTTTTTAGTGTTCATTGTAAGCCACACATAATTGAAGCCATAGGCCAGACTCACCCTAGAAAGCACCTTTGACCTGCTCTATTTTAGACCTGAGCCACCCCTTTCCTCCACCTTGGGCAGTCTAATCATTGGCTCTCCACTCCCAGGGACTTACCATGCTAGGGCTAGATTTAGTTTCAATACCAGATCAACGTTAGTCTTATTACAGCTCAGAATCCCTGAAAATTTCTAGTGGTTGAGCATCATCAGTCTCCCCTAGTAGCAGAAAATACAGTCATGTGCCTCACACTCTGCTTTCTCAGCCTTGATGCTTATCAGTCTTATAACCCCTAAAGCTACCGGGTAACAGCTGTTGACTCTTTGTTGCTACCCTTAACTATGCCCAGACTCGAGCATGTCTCTATGAATGTCTTGCTTCCCTCTCTAAAGATTTTATTGGCTTCTTCATGGAAGTCAAATTCCTAACTTCACTAAAGTTCACTAAAAATTCAAGTTGTGATAAAAAAAAAACCAAATAAACAGCCCTTTACTAATACAATCTTGGGTCTCACAAATCCTTGCATAATTGTATGCTTTCACTGATCTTTTCTCCAATGTAGCGAAGAGCAACAATGAAAAACTTTTTGTTGTTTTTAGCTTTCCTCACTAGCTTGCACTCAACCTGAGCTTTAGAATTTTAGAATATTTATATAGTACCTTGAGGTAGCTAGGTGGCTCAGTGGATAGAGTGCTGGACCTGGGGTCAGGAAGACCTGAATTCAAATATGGCCTTAGATACTGACTAACTGTGTGACCCTGGGCAAGTCACTTAACCTCTGTGTGCCTCAGTCCAATGGAGAAGGAAATGATAAATCACTCCAAAATCTTTGCTAAGAAAACCCAATGGATAGTATGGTCCATGGGGTCATAAAAAGTAAGATACAATTGAACAACTTCATGACAACCAAAGACAGTACTTTCAAGTCTACAGTGAACTCTGAATTTATTTTCCCTTTAATCTTCATAACAGCCCCATGAAGTAGGTGGCATTATTGTTGTCATTTTATAGCAAAGGGAAGTAAGACTGAGAGAAGGTCGCTAATTGGTTCAGGGTCACACATTTACAGGTAGTAAATGTCAAAGACGAGATCGAAATCCAGGTGTTCCTGACTCCATTACATGATGAATGCACTATCCACTAAACCACCTAGTTGCCTCTAATTTGAAGATTGTCGATTTCAAAAAAAGATATTCACTATTAATCTTAACTATCTAATGAATAGGTTTTTCAACTAAAGAGAGACTCATGGAAGAAAAGGAAGATTTATAGAAGAGACCAAAGGCAGAATAAGAGGGCGGAATAAAACATATGAAATTGTCATATCTGCTTAGCAAATTCAACTTTTCATTGCTTTTTCCTATTTGTTACCTCATTTGATCCCTATAATAATAGTAGTATATAATGTGCAGTGAGGATATGTTGCAGTTGAGTAGGCAAATGCAATATATCACCTGCATTTTATAGATGACAAAAATAGGCTGGGACCCAGGAAGGGACCTTGATCAAGGTCACACAACTTGAAAATGACAGAGCTAGGGCTAGAACACATGACTCTTGATTATTGGTTTGTAATATTAGACCAAGTTATGTCTCCCTTACACACATGAAGACAGAAACACATGTACAGAGTGAACCAGAGTGAAAATTGGAATGATTCAACCTAAAAAAGAAAATAGTGTCAAATGATGCTCTTTCTTTTTATTTTCTTTTAATTTTTTTTGGTAGAGCAATTGGGGTTAAATGACTTAGCCAAGGTCACACAGCTAGTAAATGTGTCAAGTGTCTGAGGCCGGATTTGAACTCAGATCCTCCTGACTCCAGGGCCGGTGCTCTACTCACTGCGCCACCTAGCTGCCCCAAATGATGCTCTTCCAATATATGAGAACTTATTAAAGAGAAAATAGAACTAGAAGTTACTTCAGAGGCCAGCTTGTCCAGTTCCTGCTTCTTTCAGATGAGAAAACTTAGGCCCAAAGAAGTTAAGTAATGTGCCCATGGTCTCACCATTATTAATTGTTATAAGTGGATTTTGAACCCAGGTCTTTTGACTCCAAAGCCTGGAGAGAGACAACAATCCTCTACTCTCCAGTTCCCTGATGTGATAAGAAAGAAAATACCTTCATCCTGAAGCCTAGATAATAAAAAAAAAATCATTTTCTAAAAAAAGGTACCATCAGTAAAATATCATACAACAGAAGAAGGTGAGAGGAGTCCCTTCTCTGGAGATCTTTAAAAATAAGATAGACTTTCTTCTGCCCAGAGCAATATAACCATGATCCTGTCCCAAATTAAGATGGACTCCTAGACTTCTCAAGATTTGTTCAGTTGGAGCCATTTGGAAATATCAAGAGTTATACTAGGTTAAAGGCACACTACAGACAGGGATAGGTTCAAGAATGTGTTGCAGCCAGCTCTTTCTGGTTCCCACATACTGATTATTATATTTGCAGCTTGAACATTAATACTATGGAAATTGGTGAATGCTCCAAGTCAGGGCTTGATTTATTGTTTTATTGATTGTTCAGACTTAAGAATATAATAAATAAAATGTTAAAAATGCAGATTAAACTTAAAAGAGTGTTGTATGAACATATTTTTCAGGGTCTACAAACACCACTGGCTAGGCTGATCATGCTTTTATCCTTTAGTCAAGTATAGTACATTACAAGCACAGGCTTGAATACCTGTCTTTCTGACTTCTTACCAGCAGTTGTAGGTGGAGAACTAGACTCTACTTTTCCTAAATCTGTGTTGACCTTTCCTACATTGACAAACTGTATTATTCTCTTTGCTGTTCAGTGAACTCAGTGAAGGATATTCTTTGTTCTGTGACAAACATTCTATATGGTAGCTGTTTGGGTTTGCTGTAGAGGGTCTAGAAGCTAATGAAAAGATGAAATGAAATGAAATTAAAATGGAGTGCAACAGAAAAAAGTGGAGTGGAGTGAAATGAGGTAGAGAAAACTAGAGGGAAATGGAGTTAAGCAAATGAAGTAGTGGAGATATATACATATATATATATATATGTATGTATATATATATATACACACACAAACACACACATACACACGTACACACGTGTACACACACACACACACACACACACACACACAGATATGAAGTGGAGAGAAGTGAATGAGAGAACAAGTGATGTTAAGAAGGCCCAATGATATCCAGTGATCACCGTAACTGATTGAGATGTGATTACAGAGCTGGACTTCTCTCTAGAGGCTGAAATTACTAGAAGGTACTAGAAAATTCTAAAAATAGAATAATCATCCCTCAAAGAGAAGGAAGGTGCTGTTTCCCCTGACAGCTACATTGCATAGATGGAACTCTATTTAATTAGTTAAGTGACAAATATTAAGTAATGGCCTATGACTGTGTTTACCAAACAGAATATGAAATGAATCATTTTGTTGATCATTTAATTAGTTGGTGTTCTCAAATTACAGAACAAAAGTAATAAACATAGTTATAAGCAAAAAAAATCCATAAGTAGGACAAATAAATTACACAGCACATGAATTAATTGATAGCAATTCTAGGCTATGAAATAATGTATTAATTACAATATGTCACCACAAATTATTTTGGGAATGAGTAAATTCATTTGCTACTGTTAATGCTTTTAATTACTAATATTGCAATGCTCTATAAATTATATATTTTTAGCATTCGGTATTATAATCTCTAAATTACCTGCTCATCGTATTTAAAAACTTTGATATCTAAAAGGTGCTTTGCTCTCATGTTCACTTATTTTTCATATAAACTTTATGATATCATCTTTTCCATTGATGAAAAAGGAAAAGGAAGACATAGGTCTAGGACACAGTCTAGTGGGGTTAGGCCTGAATGGGTCCACCATGAAAGGGCATGTGCAATCCAGTGTTAGCATGAGGTCACTGGGTGACTTAGATGCTGAAAAGTAAGTCAGAGATACCAAAAAATTCTTCATATTTCATAATTTATGATTAAGCCAATTCAATGATACTCTCCCTCCCAAAGACTGAAAGTAAAAAGAGGTCCACATAGAATAAAAATGTTGCCCTTAAGCTCATGTTCATTAAACATATTGTTAGCTTTCTAATGATTAAAATTCTGCCTGGTCTTCCATACCCTAAGGCACTCTACTTGTTCTGAGCCATTCAATAACTTATAAGCTTCTTATAAAACATTTAATCCATTCTAAACATCCAGTCTTCCTATATTATACATAACATACATATATGTATATATATATATATATATATATATATATATATATCAAGTTTCTTTTTTGCATGATTTCTAGTCATGATCTAGTTCATAGCTTGATATGTAGTTATGATCTGTGCCTTCCTGCACAAAAGTTAATTTGAGTTTCTCAGAAGAATATATATATTTCCATTATCTCATATTTGGTATTTCATTACTCCATGTAGCTGCAAAACATCAATCTATGTTTTTAATAATCATTTTGTGTGTAATTAGCATGCAATTACCACTGAAATTATGTGCTTGCTTTTAGATTTAAAAAGCAATTTCCTTGTATTTAATACACATATTAATAAAATATATTGATAATATTAATCATCACATATTACATGATAATGAAGTCTCTATAAATAATCAGTCATTTGAAGTGAGTTTTTAATTTAAAAAAAAGATAAATTCTTTTTGGCATTTAAATGGAATGTTCACCTGTCAAGGGTCTTCCAGCTTTAATATTCTGTGGTGTTATTGTCCTATGTCTCTACATTTTAGTGTTATTTGAATTAGATTCCTATTTTCTAGTTGCTTATGGCAATGGAGTGATAACTAATTGGATCTTCATTTATCACATGACTTTGTAGGTATGTGTGTGTACATACATTTCGCTTGCTCATCAATATTCCTACCTTCTGTAAGAAGCCTTCCTTAACAACTCTAGTCCTCATTGACAGCTTCAGAATGTGTGCTTTTTAGAGCTGGAATGAATCTTAAGGTCCAATGAGATAAAGAGGATTATCCATGTTTATCCCGTCAGGGAGAAGTAGAACCAGAATTCAGCAAACATCTTCTGACTCCAAATCCAGTGCTCTTTCCACTACAGTATTTCCAAACTACTTATTATTTGGCATATCTATTTGACTATAAACATACATGGCCTGCACCATTAGTTATCTGTGTGGATACTATTTTCTTGTTCTTTAACTAGACTGTAAGGTCCTAAAAGGAAAAAAAAAAACTATTGTATTTCCAAGACTGTCAGAATGTCTCACCAAAAGCAGATAATCATATATAGAATCCTAGAATATTAAAAGGAGGAATCATTTAAGCCATTTAGGCTAACTAATATGCATGCACAGGCATACCCGCACACACACACACACACACACCCCACACACACACCCCTTTTATGGTATCCCTGACATATGGCATTTTGGCCTCCACTTGAGAGAATTGGGTTAGAATGATGAATTACTACTGAGATAGTAGACATAATTGTTAGTAGTCTTGATTCTGCCTATGCAATACACACACAGACACACACACATACACAAATGTGAATATGTATGTATACCTATATTTGCGTGTGTGTATATATGTGTATATACAAATTTGCATATGTACACATTATATATATAATATGTATGTGTATACATATGTGTGTATATGTATATATGTTGCACATGTAAACTTTGTCTCAAGTGAAATTCAACAAAGGTAGACTGAGGCAAGATAACGGTTTATTAGCAGGGCATGGACCTGTTAATAAAATGGTCATAATAACTGCTTCAGTGAGCCAAAATACCATGAGCTGAAGTACAGTGCCCCTTTTATAGTTTTCAGGTAGTATAGAAAAAAAGACAGATAAGGAGGAAATTATTATTGTTTACATGGTTGGCAGCATCCAGGGAATGAGGACAACATGATCTCTTATAGAGTTGAGGCATGAGGGATAATATGATTGATTGGAAACTGGGAATGATGGGGCTACCAATAATCTCCTCCTTCCTTCCTATGACTAAAAAAAGTTCATTGTTTGAATCTACTTGCAGGATTAGAGATAGTAGGCTAGACTCCTTTGGATAGTAAACCAGGTATTCTTGAAGGATAGTTTGGTGGTGTAAAGAAACTAGATAAGACTCCCTGGTGTCCACTCACATTCCTCAAAGATGGTAGATTTCCTTGAGGAAAGAATAAGACAATGATTAGCAGGAGAACTGGATTTGTAAACTTATTATAAGTCAGCTGAATTTCTGAAGAAAGTTCAGAGACAAAGAACAATGACTTGGGGAGATATAGGACAAAATCAATTAACTGTAAATTGGATCAATTAAAAATTATATAGAATCAATTTAAGTATATAGATACACAAATGTTTACATATGTCTATATACCCAAATTATGCTATCCATCTTATCTTATTCTTATATCTATATTATATATCTATAATATATATATATATATATATATGTATGTATGTGTATATATATATATATGTATAGTATGGTTTCGTATATATATCTATGTCAAACGATGGCCTTTTCTAGTGCAGAGTTGAAAGGGAGGTAGGGAGACAGCTCAGAACTCAAAATGCAAACAAATAAAATTCAAAAACAGAAACAAGGTAGTTAAGTGGAGAGTCATGAAGACTTGAGTTTTTTCTGGCCTCAGACACCTGCTAGCTGTGTGACCTTGGGCAAGTCACTTAAACATCTCTCGGACTCAGTTTCTTCCATTGGAAAATGGAGGTAACAATAGCATCTACCTCTCAGGGTAGCTGTGAGGATCAAATAAAATAATATTTGTAAAGCACTTAGCACAATGCCTGGCACATATTTGATCCTTAATCAATGCTTATTTGATTCTAATTCATTTAATTATCAGGGTTGTTATGAGGATCAAAAGAGATAACATATGTAAAGCCTTTTGCAAACCTTAAAACCCCATACAAATGCTTACCATCATCACCATCATCATTATCATTCTCAGCATTATTTGTCTTGGAGCTACCATTTCAAATTCCATGAGTGGGCATGGCGAGTGGGAGGGGAAGGAATTTCGTCTTAGTTAAAAGATTACAGGATTGCATTAACAATACACCTACCCAATATAACATTATTTTGGCTTTCATATATCTTCTCTAATAGAGCTCCTGCTTCCCACTTAAAACTCTTTTTTTTTTGATTCATTTATATTACGCTTTCCTGATCATCTACCCACTCATCCACTGCCCCAGTCCGGAATGCTTTCCTTTTTCCTCTTTATCTAGTTACATGCTATACATCTTTCAAGATCCAGATGAGATCAAATCTTCTCCACAAAACCTTAGCTGAAAAATTTTAATAATTTCCCATTTTTTCAAAATCATATTGTCTTTAATACTAATTAAGACTATCTTTTATTGCATTTTCATTGTTTTATGTTTCTGATTCTGGTTGCACAATCTAGATTGTGAGCTCCTTGAGGATGGGCACCATGCCCTCTGCATCCTGCCCATTGCATGCATAGGGATTGACATATAGCGGGTGCTCAATAATGAGTCATTGATGGATTGATTTGTGTAGAACTGCTCTGAGACAGGAACATGATAGCCTCTCAGTGTCCTATTGACATTAAGAATTCTGGCATTCCATATGAGTTCACATTAAGCTTTGTAGAAAAACACCTGAAATCCAATTGGCCAATACCATTACTGCTACATGTATCCCACTGGAACATGCAATTCATGAGATTATCCAGGGAAGGATAAAGCTTGTAGCTACCATAGACCATGTAGGGGTTGCAGAGATCTGGAAGAAGATGATTTATGCTGATGACAAGTCCTTTAACCTCCTGTGGTTAGAAGGGGAAAAAAAATATCCCCATGGAAAAGATATAGGTAGGCAAGACAAGGTCCCTTGCGAATTACGCACATTATATGGGAATCAGTGGGGTCAGAACAAAAGAATAATAAAATAATATGATAGCCTGAAAAAAACCTACTTATTTTTTGAGACCCCTAACCTTGCTTGTGTCAAATGACCTCTGCAATGAGCCTGCCCTCCTCCTGACAATGATACCATATTCCTGGTATTTTCTAGCAACATCTGGAAACTTCCATGCTCCACGCTCATTGACTTAGGAGCTGGTCAGTGAATCCCTCCTGTCTATCTATCTGTGACATCTAATATTTTAAGTCAATTGGACATACTTGAGTAAGCTGCTGCCCCTTCCCTATAAATCCCATGACTCATCTGTGTCATTGATCTGCCTTGCTGTAGAAGTAACAAAGGAACTTAGTGTGACATCCATGGAGGAGTGAAAGGAACTTGGTGAAACATGAATTGTTATGTCTTGAGGCAGTTTCTTGAAGGGCTATTTTTTAATATACTTAGTCTTTCTGCCATAGTCTGAAGATCATTCTGCCTGAGGTTGCAATGGCTTTCCTAGTACTATGTCCCTGAGTGACTCTGCCCCAATCTTATAGCCTAATACCTTAGGCTTTTGGTCTTCCTTTGTTTCAGTTAAAAGTGCTTTTTTGCTTTTAGCCTTACTGGCCTATCTCACTCTCTTGTGAAAACAAAAAGAATAACCTCCCTAAGTATCCAAACCACTGTCAGAGACAAGGGGTCAAAAACTGCCAAAGTTGAAAGACAAGTTCAAGGAAGTAAGCTCATGTCGGCAGGTCAGAAGGAAACAATGAAGCCTTTCAGAATGCAGTGAAGTATGGTATCAGAAGCAACTCTCCCTAGCAGTGTCTCTGTGGGGACAGCTCCATTTTGAAGACCATAAATAGCCTTTTGAAGAACCATTGCTTCAGTTCAAACTAGAAGAGTTTGATGTGTTTAGATGCTGAGAGTATTTTATTCATCATTTCATTTGGTGGGGAGCTCTTTCTCTTTCTCTTCCACTCTTCCATTATCAAAATGGCTTCCATGTATTCTTTGGTAAAGATTGGTTGACTCTGGTTTATTTGAAAAGTCCCCTTTTGGAATTTTGGCCAAATATGCCTTTTGCTTTCCCGGAAAACTGTGATCAGACTACCTGAATGCCATCACCAAGATAAGAGCCTAGGCATTATAATTTCATGAAAACTTTTGAAATCTCTTAGAATCAGAGAGTAAAGTGTAAATGAAAGGAATCCACTGGCCACTTCTTGAAAAATTCCAAAATGAAAACTCCTAGGTGCATTATAGCCAAATTCTAGATCTTCCAGATCAAAGGAAAATTACTGATAATGGTAGAAGGAATCCAAATATCAAAGAACCACAAGTAGGATAAAAAGCTCACGTTTCTGTAGCTATCAAGGATTGGAGAGCCTGGGATATGGTATTCCAGAAGACAAAGGAAATGGACTTACAATCAAAAATAATTTAATCAGCAAAACTGAGTATAATTGTATGGGGTGGGGAGCATAGGTCTTTAATGAAATAGAGGACTTCCAAGCATTCCTGAATGAAAAGAACAGAACAGCATACAAACTTTAAAGTACAAACACAAAAGTCAAGAAAAACACACACAAAGATGTAAAAATGAGAAAGGAATCATAAAGGACTACATAAAGATAAACCCTCCACATTCTAATATGGGGGAATAATACATGTTTCCCCTCAGTACCCTTTTATTATCAAGGGTCATAGAGCTTCAGAGTGATTATGCTGTGTTTCGATTATCTTAAAAGAATGGAAATGGAGAAGGATGCACTGGAGTGGTAAGAAAAAGAGCAGAAAGGATAGGGAAAACTACCTCACATAATTGAGGTGAACAAACAGATGTCTATGCAACAAGGAAGAAGGAGTTAGGGGAAAAACTTCATACTGAACTTCATACTCTTACCAGAACCAGTCAAAAAGAGCAGGAAATACACCTTTTATTCCCATTGGTTAGCACAATGCCTGCCACACAGTAAATGTTTAATAAAGGCTTATCTACTGACTCATACAGAGTTGTCTACAGAAATATATTTTACTCAACAGGGAAAGATGATAGAAAGGGGGAGAAGGAAGAGAGGGCAATAAGAGATTAAATAAATTAAGGGAAAGATTGGTCCTAAGGAAAACAAACTCTAACCAAAGATATACAAACATATTTATAGCAGCTCTTTTTGTGGTGGCAAAGAATTGGAAACTGAGAGAGCTCCCACTCCATCCCTTGGAGAATAACTAAACAAGTTATATCTATCAGCTAGCCAATAAACATTTAAGTGCCTACTATGTGCTAGGCTCTGTGTTAAGTTCTGGAGATACAAAAAGAGGCAAAAGATAGTCCAATCTATTGGGGTTAACAAGCAAACAAACATTTTACAAACAAGCTATATACAGGATGAATAGGTAAGACACTACAATTAAGAGGGGCTAAGAAAAGCTTCCTATAGAAGATGAGATTTTGGTTAGGATTTAAAGGAAACCAGCAAAGCCAGTAGGCAGAAGTGAGGAGGAAGAGCATTGTAGGCATGGGGGACAACAAGAGACAATGCTGGGAGCTGAGATATGGATTGATTTGTTGATGGAATAAGGGGGTCAAATATGATATATAAATATGATGGAATACAATGTTCTACAAGAATGGTGAAGGGGATGGTTTCAGAGAAACCTGAGAAGACTTGTAAGAATTATTACAAAACTAGGAGAATAATTTGCATATTGGCAACAATACTGTAAACACAAGCGATTTGCAAAGTCTTAGGGACTCTGATCAACAGAATGATCAAACATGATTCCTAAGCACTTATAACAAAAGATCTCTCCACCTCCTAATATCACGGGATGAACTCAGAATGCAGATTGATATGTATGTTTTTCTGGACATGGCCAATTCAGGAATTTTCTTTGCTTTATTATACAGATTTATAACAGAGGTTTTGTTTTTCTAAATTGGGGGGGTGGTGGTAGTAGGGAGAGAAGGCAGATTTTTATTGATTGAAAACAAATAATTTAAAAAGTAGTATCCCTTACATCTCTCATCTCTCCCGTTTCCAGTTAGACATAACTGCCAGATTTATATTCCAAAGGCACTTGAATATGTCTTTCCCTTAGTCAAGAAGCTTCAGTGGCTCCCTGTTGCCTCTAGGATAAAGTACAAACTCCTCTGAAATTCGAAGCCTTTCATAATGTTTCCCCAGCCCATTTTTACAAGCTTATTAGAAATTATATTCTCCCCTTCTCCTGTTCCCAACATGCTCTTTACACTCAAGCCAAATTGAGCTACTTGGTATTCCCTGGATGTGCCACTCCATCTCTCTCCTCTCTGACATTGCACAGTCTGTCCTCTGTATTTAAAAAGCTTTCCTTCTTTCTACCTCTTGACTGTGTTTTCTTTTCATTTTCCTTCTGTCCTCATCTGCATATTCATTTTAAATGATTCACTGATCCTTTTTCCTTTTCCTTTTTTTTTTTAAAATAGCTCTATCACTAGCCCTCCTCCACCCATCTCAGGTCCTCACTAGGGGGAAAAAAAGAAAAGAAAACATTTGTAACAAATATGCATAGTTAAGCAAAACAAATCACCACATTTGTCATACCTAAAAATGCACATCTCATTCGATACCTTGAAGCTGCCATCTCTCCGTAAGAATTACCTCTGCCTCTGGGAACCATTAGCATCTTTAATGATCAGCTTGAGTGCCACCTCCTTCAAGAGGCCTTTGGTACTTTCCTCAATTGCTAGTCATCACCTTTGCTTCTTAATCACATTTATTAACTTTACATATAGCCATAATATATTACATACATACATACACACATATCTATACATATACACAAGATACATACATACATGTAAGTACATATCCTCACATCCCATCACACGTGTAGAACGTAGACTTTTTAATGACAAAAACTCTCTCCATTTTGTATTTTATTCTTAGCACCCAACACCGGGACTGCCACATAGTAGGCACTGAATGAATGTTTGATAACTGACAGGTTGACTGATTGATTGATCAGTCAAACACCCCAACTTAATAAATTAATGAATGAATGACTGAATTAGAAGGATGCCCTTATGAGATCTTCAGAGACTTGGCCGTAAACATTTTAAAAAGTTAATTGCAACCATTGCAGTTTCCTAGAAACTGAAAGATCAATAGGCTCATTTAATCAGTTAGGCGCTAGAGTGTTTAATTTAAATATCCAAATGAATTCACTTAGTAATAATGTCATATGTTTATTGCCCTTTCATCCTCCATTATTAATTTCCTCTCTGCCCATATGTTCCCAGACCAGGGTATGGCTATTTGAGGATAATTTGTAATATTTAGCCATGGGGCCAACATTATTTTCTTTCTGAACTGCATCTTCATGTCCATATGGAATCCTTGGTAGGAGCCATATAACTAAATCTAAATGGATATATTAACAGATAAGCTATATTCTAGATAATACAATTAATAAAAATCACCCCTTTAGAGAAATCACTTATTTCAAATTCCTCAGTGTCTTTTATTCCTTAATAGTGATTGCCAAGACCATGCTATTTTATTACTGACCATGTTATGAATTCTCAGTTGAATGGCTTTTGCTCTTATTCTGGGGGAATAACTAGGTTTTAAAATATTGAAAGACTCATTCATACTTTAGTGGTTATTCAGGACCTATGGTTTACCCCCCTTCTCTGTCAGTACTGTGCCTCACTGTCAAAGACAACTAAACCAAGCCACAGGTAAGACCTTGAAAAAAAAAAAAAGATTGTACTGAATATAATTCAGACAGAGTGGGAGAGAGAGGTAGATGGTTGAGTAAAAAATACTGGTTGGAATTGGAACCATCTAGAGCTAGACCTTGGACCGTTGTTCTTCGAATTGTGGCTTATTACTAACTGTGATGTATCTGGAAAGGGCTAAGAGCAAACAAACAAAGAAACAACAGTAGCAGCAAAAATTGGCCGGTTAGACAAACTATGTGGGTCTTTTAACAAGGTAGACAACATCTGTCGACAGTTAAAAACCTGTGAAGTGCTTCTCCGTTGTAGTACTCCGGTGCAATATTGACAAAGTTTTTTGAAAGTCTAACTACAGGTAATTCTGTACTCTAGATTCTGAAAAAAAAACAAAAACAAAAAACACAGGGCATTAAGCAAAGGGAATGTGATTGGTTGTTTTTTTGTTTCTGTTTGATGTTTGCATTCTCTAGCTTAATATCCACGTGGCCTAGGCATTTGTACTTCTTCAATATATTTTTGCTTCTGTGAATCAGTGATCTCATTTATGGAATGAAATGGAGTGGATGAGCATTTTTTAAGCACATATTATGTACAGCCATTAGTGATACAAATAAAAATTCGAGGCAACCCCCCCTCTCAAGGAGCTCACATTCTAATTGGGGTGACAGCATTTATAATAGGATTTAGCTTTAAGGCAGATGGAAAGGCCTAGGATGCTGCAGGGCAAAGCTTCAAGAAAGATGGTAAGGCTCAATGGATTCTGGGAAGCAATGCCATGTCAGACAGTCCCTGACCAACAATGGTTAGGAAGTGTAGTGATTCTGAAGAGTAGAATTGAAGTAGGCTTCTTGATTACTTCACACAGAGGAGTGGGCAAAGTGGGAACTGGTAGGGTCAACATCCAGATAGAAGAGGTTACCCTATTAGTTCATATAAGTCTTTCCAGGTTTTTCTGAAGTGGGTCTGCTCATTATTTCTGACGGCACAAAAGTATTCCATTATATTCATACACCACTACTTATTCAGACATTCCCCAATTGATGGGCATATCCTCAATTTCCAGTTCTTGGATACCACAAAAAGAGCTGCTATAAATATTTTTATACCTGTGGGTCTTTTGCCATTTTTATGATCTCTTTGGGATACAGCCCTAGAAGCAATATTGCTTGCTCAAAGGTTATGCACATTTTTATAGCCCTTTGGGCATAGTTCCAAATTGCTCTCCAGATGGTTGGATAAGCTCACAGCTCCACCAACAATGAATTAGTTTTCCAACTTTCCCACATCTTCTCCAGCATTTATCATTTTCTTGTTTTGTCATGTTAGCTAATCTGATAGGTGTGATGTGGTACCTCAGAGTCATTTTGATTTGCCTCTCTCTAATCAATACTGGAGTTATTTTCTCCAGTTAGATTTTGTATTTCCTTATCCATTTAGCCAATTTTACTTTTTAAAGATTTGTTCCCATCAGTGAATTTTTTGTCCATTTTGTCCATTGTATTTTTAAGAATTGGTCAGTTTTTCTTCTACCTCTGTAATTTGGCTTTTAAAATCCTCCTTGAGCTTTTCCAAAAATGCTTTTTGGGCTTGAGACCAGTTCATATTCCCTTTTGAGGTTTCAAATGTCGGTATAATATGAATGCTATCTTCTTCTGAATTTGTATTTTGATCTCTGTCCTCATAGTAAGATTCTATGGTCTTTGCTTTTCTAGTTTTCTCCATTATGATTCCCTTTTTCCTGGCTTTTAAAGAGGATCTCTGCTTCTGGGGCACAAGGAGCTCCGTCCCAAGCTTGTGTTGGAGGCTAGTGGCCTTTTGTGTGCTGTGGTCTCTGGTTCTGTCAGTTAGAAGCTATATAATGCTGCAGCTCATCTGGTGCTGAGCTGGAGCTGACTGGTGTGTGCCAGATGGCCAGGTGATGTCTTTCTGATTTTCCCTGGGATTACACTGAAGCTCCCCGTGTGAGGTGTGGGGGAGGGGTGGTCTGGCCACTAGAGGTCTCCCCCTCCCTCAGGGCTGTGCTGAGCACAGGTAGACTCAGCTGCTAATGCCCATCTGTTCTGGTGTTCTGGTGTCTGCCGATTTCCCTGGCTGTGCAAAGGCATGCCTGGGGTCCTGGTGCTTGCCAGCTCCACCCCTCTGTGGCTCAGGATCTCCTGCTAGTCCACTGAGGTGGGGCTTGCTGGATGCCTCCTGTCCTGGTCCCCTTCAGCCACAGCAAGAGGGACCTCTCATGTCAATCTCCCTAGCCTCCTGAGCAAAAACTGCTATACCGCTTCTGCTGGGTCCACTATTCCAGGATTTTTCCTGGGGCACTATTCACTGGGTTTTTCAAGCTCAACAAGGTGGGGGGGGGGAGAGCACTTACGATTTACTTCACCATCTTGGCTTCTGGACTACCTTTCTTTATAAGGTATAGCCCTCAGCATTCCTTCTATAATTGCTCCATATTCCCCAAACAGTGATTTGATTTATGGTTTGTCAGTTATATCTTTCAAAGTTCTGGAAACAGCCACATGTAGATGATCTGATGAACCAAAATGCACTAATGATATCTGAGTTGCCTCAGTTGCCTCAGTCAGGACCGTCCCAACAGGTCCTCTTAGTAAATTTATACAAAAGTCAGTTTTCTATCAATCTATGTCTCTCCCTTAATCATTTTTTTCTCTAAGGGGTTCTGTTTCTCTTTAAGCTGGTTTCATTAACATCCTTAACACAAACCTTCCTTTTCTTCCCCGTTTAGCAGCAGGAACATTTATATAACAAGGGAATATGACTTACAATTCACTTCTCACTGTGTTTTCCCTGAAAAACAAGGCATTTATGCATAATATTTTAACCCACAAAATGAATTAAGAGGTATTTCAAAATGTCAAAGGCTACTGGGGAGACAGACATTCAGAGGCCACTGCTTGACCAACTTAGCACCATGCACTTGGTACCAAGGAAAACTTAACTTCACTTGCTGAAAAACTGTAGTCTAGACCTGTCCAAGTAAACTACGGTGATCAAAAACACAGGATTGTTTTGTTTTCTCTCTAGCAATCATGGAGCACTGATCCATATAATGTTTTAATGAACATTAGCACTTTACCTTGACATTCTTGAGTAAACTGGGAAGCATATGAAGAAGAGATATGAAATAAACATAACTTTAAGCATTACGCCTGAACTGAAGCATAACATTCTAATTTTCAGTAACTTCCCATTTTCTAATAATTTCTATTAGGCACACACCATCGCCTCTGGAGTTTGGTTTTGCTGTGTGTTATTGTTGATGTTATTGGCTGATTAAATGTGCGATGCTGTGTTTATAAAAATGTAAATCATCTGTTAACTTGATTCCCTTTTGGAAGGTATCTTCCCTTTTCCTCCTCTCTCTCTAGTTGTTGCAGCCTCACAGACTGCCAATGCCCATGACAGTGAGTAAGAAAACATAAAGATGATGTATGGTGAATGTACTATGCAAGCTGTTACAAGCGCATCTGTGGCCCTTGTGAAAAAATCTCTTGGTCATGGTACATGGTAAGTTAACAGCATTTCATTAGTTTGTGGTTATTGGCGTGAGAGAGGCAGTGGACTTAAAGTGTACGGACTATTTGAATTTGAAAATTTGAAGAAGTAACAGGACAGTTAAATTATTAAATGTTCCTATTTTCCTTTTACATTAAAATAATTCTCATCTTCTTAGAGCACGGACTTCTAACATGATCTCTAGCACATAGACGATTAGCTCATACTGCTTACTTCACCTTTAACTTTTTCTCCTTCCCTTTCATCTACCCAAATTCTTTCCATTCTTAGAAGCTCATCTCAAGTACCATATCTTCTATGAAGTATTTATAATAATAATAATTTGATATTTATATAGCAAGTGATGGTTTGTAAAGCTCTCCAAAGATATATTACAGTGAATAAAGTGTTGTGCTTTAAGTCAGGAAAATCTAAATTCAAATCTGGCTCCGGACACTTATTAGCTCTGTGACACTAGGCAAGCCAATTAACCTTTGTCTGCCTCATTTTCCTGAACTGCTAAATGGGGATAATAAAATCTCCCCTGTCCCAGGGTTGTTATGAAGATGAAATAAAATAATATTTGGAAGGTTTTTAGATGTCTGGGACATAATGGCACTTAATAAATGTTTATTTCCTTCCTTCCCTAAGTGACTTGCCTGGGATTACATAGCTATAAAGTATCTGTGCCAGGATTTAAACTCAGGCCTTCCCTGCTTACAAAAGCTTTCACCAATCTTCTTTTCCTCTAGACCAGTGCTTCTTAAACGGTGTGTCATGACCCCATATGGGGCTGTGAAAAATTTGGCAAGAGTAAAAGGTTTCTGAACACACAGTGATCAAAAATTAATTCAAAATCAAATGTGTCATGAATCTGAGGTTTTTCTGGCAGCACTTGCCCATGTTGCATCACACAGTTTTATTTCTAAACACACAGCATGGCACCACCCATGCCCTCAGGCCATGCAGCACCAAAGAATGCTGCTGAAACTGGAAAAAGGGCCCCAGGCAGAAAAGGTTTAAGACACCCTGCCTAGCCTACAAAAACATTCACAATCTGTATTGAAAAATTAGTCACTTAATAATATACTGTTGTATTGTTCAGTTTTGCTTCATGTATTAGTCTTGTTTTCCAATTACAAAGTAAACTCTTCAAGGTCAGCAACCACGCTTTGTAGCATTTGGTATTACTTCACACAGCCCTGGCCTTGCTGAAAGAACTCTGTAAATAATGACCTGCTAATTGACTAAGACACCACTGCATTGAAAGTCAAGGAATTTTAAGCATTGCTTCACAGTCACTATGTGATATTGAGCAAATCACACATAAACTCTGTGGACTTCAATTTCATTATAAAATGAAAATCATTGTACTTGCCCTCTCTGTCTCTCACAGCACGGATGGAGAGATAGAAAATAAAGTTCAAAGATTATCACATATTCCAAACCTCTGGATGTTGACATAAAGGACAACTATCTCCCCTCTCACAAACCATCCTGTGATGGTCATTTTCACACACAGCATACTGGGCTGGATATATCTGAGGCTGACCTAGGTTCTGATCCTGGTAGTAAAGACCTAGTAAAGACACATATACATACCCACACAAACACATATAAGGCTAAATGTGTTGTACTGCAAAAAATACCGAACTTGCAACACTGGATTCAAGTACAGGCTCTGATACCTATTATGTGATCTTGACAAATTATTTAACTTCTTTGATGGTAGTAACTGGAATCAGGGAAAGGGTTTCTACTATATTATTTTGATTTTCGAAGAGAGCTTTTTTTTGTTTAAATTAGGGGATTGCTGTGAATTATGGCCAGAAAAAGTCTTGTTATATAATACCTTAAATTTATATAGTACTTTATCATGGGAATATCATGAGAAGAGCAGTGGGACTAGAGTCAGAAAAATTCAGTTTGAATTCTGTCTCTACCACTTATTGACTTACGTAATCATGGGCAAATCATTAATCTCTCTGTTCTTCAGTTTAAGCATCTATAAAATGAGCCACAGTCCTACGACTCTCTATATCAGACAAGCACTAGAAAAAAAGCCTTTCAGCCCTTACTTAGTGCATCTACTTCTTCATCTCTCATTCATTTGCAATCCTTTGCAACCTGCCTTCAGAATCCGCCACTCAATGAAAGTGCTCTTCTCAAGGTTACCAATGATTTCTTGATTGCTAAAGCCAATAAATAACCTTTTCTTATTGACCTCCCTTTAAAGAATGATAGTGTTGTACCCATTTCTCCTCCTCTTCACTTTCCTCCTCTTCATCTTCACTTTCTTGTCACCATTTCTGGTTATTCCCTTACCAACCTGATGACTACTTCTCCATCTCCTTTTGCTGGATCAGCATCAATGTTCTACCTTCCCTGGGGCTCCTTTTTGCACTCCTCTTATATAGCCTGTCTTTTAGTGATCTCACTTTCACTCGTAAGTCCTTTTATTACTGCTATGAAGCTGTCTGCCAAAGCTGTCCAGCACTCCTCAGCTATGTGGCACAGTGGTTAGAGAGCTGTGCCTGAAGTCAGGAAAACTTGAGTTCAAAATTCAATTTAGACACTTACTGTATGTGTGAGGCAGGGCAAATCACTTAACCTCTGTTTGCTTCAGTTTCCTGAACTATAAAATGAGAATTAAAATATCGCCTTACCTTACAGGACTGTTGTGAGATTCAAATGAAAGGATATTTGTAAAGTGCCTAGCAAAGTACCCACCACCAAGGAGGTGCCATGTAAAGGTTTATTCCTTCCCCTTCATTACTCTCTTGAGCTTCAGTTCCACATTGCCGACTGCCTGATGGAATTCTCCTTGTAGATGTATACTGAACATTTCAAACAAATGAAATTCATTGTTTTCCCCTATATTCATCACTCCCCCGGCCTTCTTTATTTCTATTGAGTGTATATCTATCATTACAGTTATTTAGGCTCATAAACTCAAAGTCACCTTGACTTATCATTCTTCCTTTCCTCTTATACTTAATCAGTTGCCACATCTTGTTCATTATATCCTCCCAACTCTTTCATACATCCTCTTCTCTCTATTCACAGATCTACGGCTATTCTTTAGGCCCTCATCACTGATGGCCTGGACTTGCAACAACTTGCAACTTGTTTGTCCATTTCCAGTTTCTTTCCTCTCTGATATGTCTTTGTCATGTAGCTATCAAAATAATTTTACCATACTGCAAATCTGGCCATAAGACTTATTTTATTAAGAATCTTTCATGGTTTTGTATTGCCACTATGATAACACATGAACTGCTTGGTTTGACACTTGTAGCCCTTTACAATGAGAACTACTTCACGCTATTCATTCTCATACTATTTACACTTTAGGAAATTAGCCAACTTGACATTCTCCGTATGTGACAGTGCATAGCCCACCTCCTTGCCTTTTTACCCAGTATCCACATCTGGAATATTCCATCTCATGGCTTTTATTGATTGGAACTTGTTCTTTTTGAGGCTTACCTCTGGCTTAAGGTCTTTCATGTTACTTCATTTCTTAGTGTTCCCTCCTCAAAATTACTTCATATGTACTTTGTACATACTTATCTGTATACCTGTTGTTTCCATGCTCACTCCCAATTAACTGAAATCCTGCCTTGAAGGCAGGACTATTTCATTTTTGCTTATATCTCTAGCTTCTAGCGTAGACATTTGCAAATAACAGGCAATTAATAAATGCTTATTTACCTAAATTGAAAATTAGTACACAAATACCTTTGTTACTTAACTTATTGGAGCATTGTAAGGGGAAAACTTGGTAAATTTTAATGGCCTATATTAAGATAAATAATAATAGCCTTAAGTAGTAATAATAATTAAAATACTATTTAGTCTCAAAGCACTCTTGTGAGATAGTTAAATCAGGTATTTTTATCTTTACTCCACTGATAAAGAAGCCAATGACCAGTGACCTCTACATACCTTCTTAGCTGAAAATCTTGCCTTATATTTCACTGAAAAAAATTAGGTCATTTGCTAGGAGCTCTCTCTTCTTCCTTTCTCTTACTATCATATCACTCAGATACCTTCTACCACTCTTTTATATGTACAACTAATTCCATTCTATCCCATTTTCTCCAGAAGATTGCTTCCCCTATCAATCTCTACTTTGTCTGCTGGTGTTCCCTACTGCTTACAAATGTTACCATATTTTCCCCATCATCAGAAAAACAAAAGCAAAACAAACAACAAAAAAACCTCTCCTTTGATCCATTCATCACTCCTAGGTTTTATCCTTTATCTCTACTCCTTTGTGTGGTTAACTTGTTGAGAAAGCTTCCTATAATCAATGCCTACACTTCCTTTCCTTTTATTCTCTTTTTAAATTTCTGCAGTCTGGCCTCTAATTTCATTATGTGACTGTAACAATTCTACTCAACTTATCAATGATCTCTTAATTGCCACCTCTATTGGCATTTTATTCAATCCTTATCCTTCTTGCCATCTCTGCAGTATTTAATACTATAGATCACCTTCCTCTTTATGTTCCTTCTTTCTGTTTCTATGACACTGCTGTCTCCTGGTTTTCCTCTTATCAGTCTGAATACTCATTTTTTGCCTCTTTTGCTTGGAACTTCATCCACAGGAGTAGTAGTACTGCTAACGGAAGTAGTCTCTCAAGCTCTGTCCTGAATCATCTTCTCTTGTCTCTCTATACTATTTTACTTTGTAATCTCAGCAGCTTTCATGGATTCAATTATCATCCCTATGCAGATGACCCTCAGACCTACTTTGATAGACCTAACCTCTCAGCTGACCTCCAATCTTATGGCTCCAACTGTCTATTGGACATCTCATATTGGATATCCCATACATATCTTAAATTTAACATGTCCAAAACTGAACTCAATATCTTTTCCCCCAACTCTCCCTTCTTCTTAACTTCCCTGTTACTTTTGAGAACACCACCATACTACCAGTCACCCAGGTTGGCAACCTAAGTATTATCTTTTACTTCTCATGTCACCTCATTTGCCATCTCCAGACAGTTGCAAGGTCCTGTCAGTTCTAATTTTGTAACATTTCTCCTACATACCCCTTCTCTCCTCTGATACTGCTACTACTCTGGTGCAGGTTGTCATCACTTCATGCCTGGACTATTAAAATAGCCTTCTCTTTGGTCTCCATGTCTCCCCACTCCAGTTTATCCTCCATTCAGCTGTCAAGCTGATTTTCCTAAAGCACAGTGACTATGTCACCTTCCCCTGATTCAATCAACAATAATGGCTCCTCTTACCTCCAGGACCAAATATAAAATCTTCTGTTTGGCTTTTAAAGCCATGTATAATTTGTCTCCTTCTTATCTTTCCATTCTTCTTTTACCTTATTCCTCTCCATATATTTTGCAATCCAGTGATACTGGCCTCCTTGCTCTTCCTCCCACAGAACAATCTGACTCTTGTTTCTTTTCACTAGCTGTCCTCATGAATTGAGATTCTCTCCCTCCTCTTCTCCATCTACTGGCTTCTTTCAAATAGCAGCTAAAATCCTACTTTCTTCAAGAAACCTTTTTCTGATTTTTCTTAATGCTAGAACCTTCCAAGATTATCTCAAATTTATCTTCTTTATCTTGTTTGCACATAGCTGATTGCGTATTCTCTCCCCCATTAAATTTTGAATTCCCTGAGAGCAAGGACTATTTATTTGCTTTCTTTCTTTTTCTTTATTTTTTTAGCTTAAAAGTGAATGTATTTATTTTTTATTAATGATAACTTTCATTTAGCAGGAGTCAGGAAGACCTCAGTTTAAATCCTGCCTCTGACTTTTTTTATTTATTTAGTATTTAATTTTTCCCCAGTTACATATAAAAACAATTTTTAACATGTGTCTTTAAAACTTTGAGTTCCAGATTCTCTCCCTTCCTCTCTAGTCCCTCATTGAGAAGGCAAGCAATTCCACATAGGTTATATATGTGTAGTTATGCAAAACATATTCATAGTAGTAATGTTGTGAAAGAAAACTCAAGAAAAATAAAGTTAAAAAAAGGATACTTCAATTTGTCTTTAGATACCATCAGTTCTTTCTCTGGGAATGGATAGTATTTTTCATCCTAAGTCCTTCAGAATTGTCATAGATCATTGTATTACTGAGAATAGCTACATCATTCAGAGCTGATCATCTCATAGTATTGCTGTTACTTTGTATCCAGTACATTTCAGTTTGCATCAACCCATGCAAGTCTTTCCAGGTTTTTCTGAGAGCCTCCTGCTCATCACTTCTTATAGGACAATAGTATTCCATCATAATTACATACCACAACTTGTTCAGCCATTTCCCATTTAATGGGCATCCCCTCAATTTCTAATTACTTACCCCAGAAAAGAGCTGCTATAACTATTTTTTGTATGTATAGGTCCTTTTCCTTTTTTTTTAATCTCTGGGATATAGACCTAGTAGTGGTATTGCTAGGTTAAGGGTATGATGGTTTTATAGCCCTTAGGACATAATTCCAAATTGCTCTATAGAGTGGTTGAATCAGTTTACAACTCTGCCAACAGTACATTAATGTCTCATTTTTCCCACATCCCCTCTAATATTCGCATTTACCTCTTCTGTCCTATTAGCCAGTCTAATAGGTATGAGGTAGTAACTCAGAATTGTTTTAATTTGCATTTCTCCAATCAATAGTGAGTTAGAATATATTTTCATATGGCTATAGACGTCTTTAATTACTTCATCTGAAAACTGATCATATCTTTTGATCATTTATCAATGGGGAATGATTTTTATATTTATAAATTTGACACAGTTCTCTATATGTTAGAGAAATGAGGCCTTTATCAGAGAAACTTACTTCAAATATTTTTTTCACAGTTATTCTTGATAACTGTATTTTCCTCCATTCTATTCCTCCTATCCCTCATTTATTCTATTCTCTCTCTCCTTTTACACTGTCCCTCCTCAAAAGTGTTTGTTTTTGACTGCCCCTTCCCCCAATCTGCCTTCCTTTCTATCACCACAACCCCCCTTCTCTTATCCCTTTCCCTTTCTACTTTCCTGTAGGGTAAGTAGATTTCTATACCCCATTGCCTATGTAACTTATTCCCTCTTTGAGCCAGTTTTGAGGAGAGTAAGGTTCACTCACTCCTCCTTACCACCTCTCCTCTTTCCCTCCATTATAAAAGCTTATTCTTGCCTTTTTATGGGAGACAGTTCTACCTCTCCCTTTCTCTTTCTCCCAGTACATTTCTTTCTCATACCTTAATTTTATTTTTTTTAGATATCATCTATTTTCAACTCATACTTGTGCCTTTTGTTCATATGTACTCCTTCCAATTACCCTAATAATGAGAAGGGTCTTATGAGCTACAAATTTATCATCTTCCTATCTAGGAATGTGAACAATTTAACATTATTGATTCCTTTGTGATCTCCCTTTCCTGTTTACCTTATGATGCTTCTCTTGAGTTTTGTATTTGAAAGTCAGCTTTTCTGGTCTTTTCATCAAGAATGCTTTAAAGTCCTCTATTTCATTGAAAATCCATTTTTCCTCCTGAAGGATTATACTCAGTTTTGCTGGGTAGGTGATTCTTGTTCTTAATCCTAGCTCCTTTGCCCTCAGGAATATCATATTCCAAGCCCTCTGACTCTTCATGTAGAAGCTGCTAAATCTTGTGCTATCCTGACTGTGGCTCTATAATACTTGAATTGTTTTGTTTTTTTTTTCCGGCTGCTTGAAATATTTTTCCTTTGACCTAGGAACTCTGGAATTTGGCTATAATATTCCTGGAATTTTTCCTTTTGGGATCTCATTTAGAACATAAGTGGTTGATTCTTTCAATTTCTCATTTACCATCTGGTTCTAGAATATCAGGGCAGTTTTCCCTGATAATTCCTTGAAAGATGATATCTAGGCTCTTTTTTTTTTGATCATGGCTTTCAGGTAGTCCAATAATTTTTAAATTATATCTCCTGGATCTATTTTCCAAATTAGTTGTTTTTCCAATAAGATATTTTACATTGTCTTCTATTTTTTAATTCTTTTGGCTTTGTTTTATTGATTCTTGGTTTTGCATGAAGTCATTGGCTTCCATTTGCTCCATTCTAATTTTTAAGCAATTATTTTCTTCAGTGAGCTTTTGGACCTCCTTTTCCATTTAGTCAATTCTACTTTTTAAGGCATTCTTGTCCTCATTGGCTTTTTGGACTTCTTTTGCCATCTGGACTAGTCTTTTTTTTTTTAAGGTGTTGTTTTCTTCAGTATTTTTTTGTGTCGCCACTAAGCTGTTGACTCTTCTCATGATTTTCTTGCATCATTCTCATTTCTCTTCCCATTTTTTCTTTTATCTCTTTTACTTGATTTTCAAAATCCTTTTTCAATTCTTCCATGGCCTGAACCCAATTTGTATTTTTCTTGGAGGCATTGGATGTTAGAGCTTTGACTTTGCTATCTTCTTCCACATGTGTGTTTTGATCTTCCTTGTCACCATAATAACTCGATAGTCAGACTTTTTTCCTATAATTTGCTCATTTTCCCAGTGGATTGCTTTGCTTTCAGGATGGAGGTTGCACTGTTCCAAGCTTCTGGGGTTTTGTACAGCTGTTTTCAGAGACACTTCTAGGGACCTCTAAGTTTTCAGTTCTTCCAAGGTGGTATGATCTAAGGAGAGGTCTTTTCTACTCTCCTGGCCTATGCTCTGGTCTGTGAGTGACCACTAGCACCATTTTCTACCCTGAAACTGTAAGGAGGGTCCCCGCTCCACAAGCTCTGCTTTGCTAGTGCTCTTCCTTGCATTGAGACTGCCACCCAGGACCAGGACCCAGATCTCAGTGTGGGCAAAGCAACAGAGTCTTGCCTTAATGCTAGGAAAGAGACCTCTATAATCTTACCTGCTGTTCAACCCCCTTACTGTCTGTGGGCTAGGAGCCCTGGAAACAGCTGCTGCTGCCACTGCTGATTCAGTCACTCCCAAGGCCTGCTCTTGCCTTGCTGAGGCCAGCCTGTGCTGGTGGGGCCTGCTCTGGACTGTGGTCCACTCCCACCCTGCCATGACAGACCCTTACTGCTGACCTTCTAAGTTGTCCCTGGTGTCTGTGGGCCGAGAGGTCCAGAAACCACCACAGCTGCCAGCAGTTCACCTTCCCCAAGGCCTGCTATGGGCTTACTGGAAGCTGGTCTATGCTGGCACAGCCTGTGCTGGACTACATTCCTCTCACAGCCTGGTTCAACAGACCTTTTCTGGAGACCTTGTAAATTGTCCTGGGCTGGACATTTGTTTCACTCTGTCTTTTTATGGGTTCTGCTGCTCTATAATTTGTTTAGAATCATTTTTAAAAGGTGTTTGGAGGGTTTTGGAAGAGACCTCAGGCAAGTCCCTGCCTTTACTCTATCATCTTGGCTCCACCCTCATTTGCTTTCTTTCTATCACTAAAACTTACCAGTCATCTTGATTTTTGTTTTGTCTGGACTTTGATGACTCTGAAGGAGATATAGAGACTGACAACTTTGCATAGCTCTGCCTCACCTAAATCCAATATAGGGCATGTCAGGACATCGCTTTCTTTATGTCTTTGGTCCTCTTTGAAAGCAAAGGATGTGAGGGAGGATTCAGGGAAGATGGCTGAGTAGGTCAGAAAATTTCAAACTCTCAAGATTTTCCCCCAGAAAAGAGATGAAATAGCACCTCAGGGCAAATATTGAGCAATAAAAACAAATAAGAGTAGGGGCAGAAGCAGGGCCATCCTGGGACAATCAGAGAAGATCTGAAGAAAATTCCCAGGATGAGGTTTGGTCCCTGTGAAGAGTAAGCACCTTCAGGCTAGATCCTAGGTCCACTTAAACAACAAATGGCAACCCCTGGGGTTAGCTGGGTTGGAGGCTGCCTCAGCCCCAGCCACAGGAGCTTTTACCCCTGGGACAATGAGGGGAGTTGGTGTCTGAGTTGGGGAAGTTCAAGGGAACCTCTGTTGGCAAGGAATGCCAGACCCAGCTGTGCTGCTGAGATGAGGCCAGGGGTGAGAGGGAACCAGCACATGCCCTGCAAGTGCAGAAGCAGTGGGGTGGTGACTCCACTGGCTGTGGACACTTACAGTAGGCTGGACATCTTAGTTCTAGTTCCAAGACAGAGAGGAAAACTGAAGAAGGATCTGAGGCCAGAGGCACCATTCCCCATATCCCAGGACTAGAGGTGATTATAAAAACTAAACTACTGCAAATAAAAAGAAAGCATAGGGAAAGGGAAAAAATTCAAACATTGAGTGTTATGATGGAGATAGAGAAGATTGGGGTTCAGCTTTAGAGGAGGATACTGAAGCAAAGAAACCCTCTTCTAACCCAGAGAGTAATGTCAAATGGTCACCTGCTCAAAAAGAATTTATAGAAGAACTTCAAAAAGACTTTAAAAATCAAATGAGAGAGACCAAGGAAAAACTAAAACTAAAAATAAAAACAATCCAAAAACCCAAGAAGATTATGACAAGAAAGTCAACCAATTACAAAAGGAGATCCAGAATCTTAAGAAAAAAAATGACTCCTTGAAAATCAGAATTGGGTGAGAGGAAGCCAGTGAAGTTATAAGTTACCAAGAAATAATAAAACAGAATATAAAGTATGGAAAAAAAATAGAGGAGAATGGGAAACATCTCATAAGAAAAACAACTGATCTGGAGAATAAACCAAGAAGAGAAAACATAAGAATAATTGGACTACTTGAAAGCTATGATCAAAAAAGGAACCTTGACACAATAATGCAAGAAATAATTAAAGAAAATTGTCCTTAAGCATTAAAACAATAGAGGAAAATGAAAATAGAAAAAAAAATCCATTGATCACCACCTGAAAGAGATCCTATGAGGAAAACCCATAGGAATATTATAGTCAAATTCTGGAAACCCCAGCTCAAGGGTAACATATTATGAGAAACAACAACAACAAAATTTAATTGTGATGGTGCCACAATTAGAATCACAAAAGACCTAGCAGCAGTGACCCTAAAAGACCCCAGGTCTTGGAACACTGCTAAGCATAATACTGAATGAAAAAAAAAATGGACATTTAATGAACTGTCAAATTTCAGGACTTTGTTTAAAAACAAACCAAAAAAACAAACCAAAACAAAAAAAAAACTGAACTAAATAGAAGATTCAACACATAAGAGCCAAGAGAAATATAAGGTATATACAAAAGACTAATTACAAGGGACTCAATAAGGGCAGACTGTTTACCTTTTAAATATGTAAAATGTAAAACGTATATCTAAGATTGTTATTAATAATTGGGTAGTTTGTAAGAAAGATTGGGGTAGACTTAAGTATGATATGACTTTAAAAAGTAAAGCCATTTAGGAACAGCTAAAAAGAGTAATTATTTTAAACAAATGAGGTATGAGTGGAAGAACTGACACAGAGGAATTAGGAGAGGAGGGCTGTTTGTTCTGAAAACCCACTTTCATTGGGAATGGTTTTAAGAGGGAACTATATATATATATGTGTATATATATATATATATAGATAGATAGATAGATAGATAGATATAGATATATACATAGATATATAGATATAGATATATAGATAGATATAGATACAGATATAGATACAGATATAGATATAGATATAGATATAGATATAGATATAGATATAGATATAGATATAGATATAGATATAGATATAGATATAGATATAGATACAGAAGAGTATAAAATTTTTCTGAATTCAGAAAGAAATAAAGTGATAATGGGATAGGGAGGGGGGAAAAGATAAGGGTGGGATCTCTAGAGGGGAGGGTGAGGGAATAGGTGAAAGGGGGTAAAGAAGGGTGTTTAGATTTAAGTAATGGGAAGATAAGGGAAAGATTCTTGGGGGCGGCTAGGTCAAGTAATAGGAGGGCAAGGTACAAGGTAGATATAAAGCAGTGGAGTTAAGAGGAACAGGAAATAAGAGATACACTCAAACATAAAAACAAAGATCAGAAGTAGAATTTGTTAGGGAAAGTATGTCTATATATGCACTTGTATATTAGTATATGTTTATCTATATATAAATATATCCATGTTTAATTGTAGTCTTCAGGGGAGACAGGGAGGAAGGGGGATAAAAGAACAAAGTACAAAGTGCCAGCAGAGAACAAAAGAAAACTATCAAGACAGCAAAGAAAAGATGGACAACTCTCAACACAATGTGTAGCACTTATGTTTTGAAATGAAAATTTCTTACTATATATTTTGAATCCTCTCTTACATTCTGCTGTGCACATGACATGCTTCTTTTGTTCTTTTCTTATTATGTATTTAAGTTTCAATATTTAAGTTTATAATATGTTTCTTTTTATTTTCTTATTATGTATTTAAGTTCTAGTAACAATAAAAAAAACAAAGGATGGACAACAACAACATAGTGCCTAGGACATAATAGGTGCTGAATAAATACTTTTAAGATGACTTCTCTAAAGGCACTTAGCTAATCAATGGCAGAAACAAGAAGAGAAGTCAGGTCTTCAGACATTCAGTGTCTGCTCCTAATCCTTGCCACTATATTATGTTTTCTGTCATATTCATCAATTAACTGGGATTCCTTATCCTTTGATGCATTGAGAATGCTGATAGAGCAAATGCCACAAGTGTTAGATTTATATTTATCTTTTCTAATTTGCTCCAACCAAACGAACCATTGACTTATTCCCCTGAATTTTCAGCCTCCTGGCCAGTGGTTTAGAATTCCCTAATATCCATCTAAACATTCAAAGTTATAACATCATACATATCAATACCATTTGAAATTCAATAAAAAATCCACCTGCAAGGGCTCATTGAACTATGCATTGAGAGCTATTGTTTTGGCTTATAAACTCTGTCCTGATGTGGACACCACACCATCCATATATACTGTTTAGCTCGAGAGACCTGGGCAATCTATTCGTGTCTTTTCCTTCCCAGATGAGAAAATAACAATATCAAGAAAGTTATTTTAATCAATTATTTTATGATAAACACTCCTTGTTCTAAAGAGCTTTAGATAAAGCTTTCAATTTCCAGATCCATTTCTGGAAATATTTTTGATCAATATATCCCTAAATCCCAGGTGGCTCTAAGTCCTTTCCATTTGTCATTTACTATAAAGCCTGGATCCCACTATAATAATTGCTGATTAAAAGGAGGCCACCTCACCCATAACTTCATTATTGCACTGTTAGCAGGGAAAATATATGGTAAGCCAATGATCTGCAAGCAAGCCAAGGCAAATTTACAACACAAGATACTGTATTGATTTTGATGGGAACAAAAGCAGAGAAGGTCAATGGTATGGCATCCAAAGCCATTACTGGGTGGGAGAGAGGACTAAATCAAAATGAGTGATTACATTTTTTTAGCCATTTTATGCTATGTTCTAGCAGCCTCATAAATGACCCCATATTATGGTGTCAGGACTTTGTAGTAAAAGTACACAAGGACCATGGTTGAAAATTCAGTCTTGGGTAGATTGCCTATTGAATAATGGACCATATGGAGAGCTTACTGTTTTAATTATGGAAATAGCTCAAGGATGTATGGGATATGCACTTTTAAAAAAAGCATAAATAGTAAACACCAAATTTTAACAGCTTTAGTTTTCTGGTGTGTGTGTGTGTGTGTGTGTGTGTGTGTGTGTGTGTGTATTATCTCCTACTTTCTGATGAGCTAGGCTGTCTTTCCCATGATACCCTTGCACCTTTGCCTTGCTCTCAGGTGCTACATAGTAAAGTTCAGCATCAAAATTTGGGTTAGAGTAGGATGAATCCTTAAGGACCAGAGAGTGTAGAAACAAAACAGCCACCTTCAAAATATGGCTGTGCCTATAAAGGGCTCTAAGGATTAATTACCAATTAAATTTTCCTTAATTTTTTTTCGAACTTTTCCCTTGTACAGGTCCCTTGCTTACATTATGATTTACTGACTCTGACTTTTAGGTTTAAAGATTCCTCAAGCTGAAAAGGACCTTGAAGATCTGCTAGTATAACACTATTTTTACAGGTGAAGAAACTGACTCATAAAGGTGAACAGTGTTCTCATAGCCGTGCACTTCTTTCAGATTACAGCTAGATATTGAGTCAGAGAAAAGAAGAAAATTCAGTTGTCTTTGTTGAATAAAATGATATCTGAAGTAGAGATTGGGCAAGGGAAGGAAACTTGAAAATTTGGAAAGTTGATAGCTATTTCTGAGCTTTTGGGGCATGTTTGTTGTTTCATTTCAGGACCAGAGGAGAAACTGATCTATTTAACCTGCCATATTACTGTGCTGATATTTAGTTATTGTCATGCCCAACAGTACGTGTTGATTTCCCCAGAAGTCTCTATTAATGATTTAGGGTAGAAGGTCTGGTGTAACAGCTGGGCAGTTACAGCTGCACTTAGACCCTTCATTCCGTGCTTCTCTTCCCTTCAGAGCAATGTTTTCTCTCTCTCTTGAATACTTGAATGTCTAGGAAATGGAGAGAATTGAGCCTTTTGGAGCTGGAACTGTGAATATGCTTTGTGATGATTTAATGGTGGCTAGCCCCAGAGAAGTTATTCATTTTTTCAAAGACACCAAGCTTGCAATTCTAGTATCTATGTGAGTGGTTCAATCCCACATTACGGTACAGGGATAACTGCAGAAGGTATGAAAAAGTCCCATGATACAGCCAATTATGGCTTTTTTCTATAAGAATAGATTCTTTAAAAATAACCACATAAACCATTACTATTAGCTAACATTTATATAGCACCTACGATATACTAGGCATTGTGCCATGCTTTTTACAAGTCTAATCTCATTTCTTCGTGATAACAACCTGGGGAAGTATGTGCTATTATTATCCCCATCTACAGATGAGGAAACTGAGGCAAATAGAGGCTAAGTGACTTCCTTAGAGTCGTACAGTTAGTAAGCATGTGAGGCTGTATTTGAACTTCGGGCCCAAGACTCTATCAACTACACCACCTACCCAACCCATTCAATTAAGATACCACCTACTTTGTAGAAGATAATCTGTTAGGCACAAGGGTGCAAAGACAATAAAGAAGAGCTACTACCTTCAAGTCACTTTCATCATACCGGGGAGATACAACATATGGATAGATTAATCAATTCAAAGCATATGCAAAGTAACGGGGGATAGAAATAGTTCTAATGACGATGAGGATCAGGAAAAGATCTCATATAGGAGTTGGTACCAGAGGAGACTCTTGAAGGAAGCTAAATATTCCAAGAGATGAATGTGAGGAGCTAAAGGATTCCAGTATGGTGGAGGGGTGCAGGAGCGGGGAAGTAGTAAGGGAACAGCTTTGGGAAGGCACGAGGAAGATGGATGGTATATCATGTATGAAGAACAGTAAGTAGATTGTCTGAAATCACTAATATACAATCACTCTAATCACTATATTTCAACCAAAAAAAAGGAATATATACCAAAGTTTCAAAGATACTTAGATATTGGTGTGTAAATTACTTGGGACAAGCAATAATTTTTTTTATTTAGTTTCATTTTGTGACAGCAATAATCATGAGTGTGTCTGCTTCAACTGATACTAAGCTGATGCAGAATGTCTGAATCTGACCAGATGAAACCAGAGTAAGCAAGTTTCTTCACTTTTTTTTTTGGCAGGGAGGGAAGGCAGGACAATTGGGGTTAAGTGACATACCCAAGGTCACACAGCTAGTAAGTGCGTCAAGTATCTGAGTCCAGATTTGAACTCAGGTCCTCCCGACTCCAAGGCCAGTGCTCTATTCACTGTGCCACCTTGCTGCCCCTAGTTTCTTCACTTTTAGTTTTTTTTTTTGGTCAGGTGAATATTAGACTTTATGCCATATGCAGATGTTTCATTGCTCTCTTCTGTTTTGTGTTTAATTCTGTAATTTTAAGAATTTACACCAAAGCAAGGGGCAATTGTAGCTTTTACAGAGCACTTCAATGACTCTTAGAGATACTCCAATGGCTGTTGATGTGGAAAAGTAAAGCATTTTAAGGATCATTCAAGACCACAATGAAATAGTATTGGTCAAACAAAGCACAAAAGAAAATCAGTTTAAAATTAAAAACAACACCAACAACTAATAAACTGTTGTTGTAAAAACAGCTTAATTAATCCAAAGGAAAATAAAACAGACCTTCAGAGGAACCTGGCAACTGGAGAGATCCTCCATAGATTTCTTGAAGGTGAAAGAAAAAGATGTAAAAAGCAACTGCTATCTGTTAGGAAGAAAAAAATAACATTCTTGGTACAGGCAAGACAATGTAAAGATTAGAGTCCTGAAGAAAGGAAAAGGGAAATTTTTATTGCTGGAACTCACTTTTTCATTAAAGGCTGTAGAAAAACCATTGTTAGAACAAGCCCAGATGAGCCTGTAAGATCTTATATTTTTATCAGACTCTAAAACATCCAACCAAAATTGTTTTGGGGATGTTTTACTTCCAGTTGGTTTAGAAATCTTGTCTCCATCAATGATGAAATCTAATTAACATGTTAATGTCCTGAGAAGCAAAATGGTTCTAGAATTATAGAAATTCCCAAACTGAGATGAAATATTGAATCATGGTGCCCCTCCCCTTATCTCCCTCTCTAACTATTCATCCTTCCCCTTTTCTCCCCTCCCCTCTTATCCCCTCTCTCTTCCCCTCCTCCCCCATCTGCATCCTTCCCTCCACCCTTTCTCCTTCCTCTCTTCCCCAGCCTAGACAATGCCATGGTGGAGATGGCCAAGGAGGCCAGGGAGCCTGATGAGGCTGACATTATGGGGCTGTCCCAGGACCTGTTCTCCAAAATGGCTACCTGATGGGTGAGCTAACAGCCACTAGTGAAGACTATAAAATTCTGGAAAATGTGAACAAACTGACTAGCTTGAAGTACCTAGAAATGAAAGATACTGCAGTAAACATAAGTAGAAACCTAAAGGCCTTAAAACAGAAATATGCAGCACTTCAGCTTTATCTGGATCAGATCACTCTGATTGAGGAGCAAGTAGCAGCTCTTGAGCAGGCAGCCTACAAGTTGGATGTGTATTCAAAGAAACTAGAAGCAAAATACAAGAAGTTAGAGAGTCGATGAAAGAATTCTTTAGCACAAAGACTTTAACTACAAGAATGTTTTATAAGAACTGAAATAAGTGGGATGGAACTTATGACTCTGCATCAATTCCTAAAAAGAAGTGGGGTGCTGACCCAAGGAGAAACCCAGCCCCCACCTCTGGTTGGATGTGTAACTCTGGCCACCCCCCCATGTTTTCCTAAACCTGTACCCCCTGGAAGCTCATCTTATCATATGCTTCCTTGTGTGCCCTGAACCAAGGCTCAGAAATCAGGATCAACTCGGTCTAGAGCAGACACAGATGGGAGGCTCTCATCTCCCTGTTTCCTCCCTTCTTCCCTCCCCCTAGTCCCTCACCCCCACCCTACACAACCTCTTCTTGAACTTAAATAATAAAGGTGGACTTTGACCCTGAAAGAAAAAAGAAATATTGAAGCATGACTTACCCCACGCCACTAAAGTCAAGAAACTTATGCAAAAGGTAGAAATAAACATAGCTTAATGTCCTTGGGACTGGTCTAATTTAAACTCCACTGAAAACCTACATTCAAGGCTAGACTTGGAAAAATAGGGTTTTAAAAAAATTTTTAATATCTACTGTGATAAATTGTAGTTTTATGATAGATTAAAGAATATGTGTCAAAATTTTGTGAACTCAGTGCTAAGTTATGTGAAACAAGTGATTGCAGAAAAACAATGCATATTAAATGGTTTCCTTTAAGATGTAAAAAGTTATGATTATTTATGACAACAAACTTAATTGTTTTATTTTGTTCCCATTCATTTATGCAGCACAGGGAACTAATCCACTGCCTTTCTCACTAAACTACTATAGTACTGTACTTGGAGTCAGAAGATCTGTGTTTGAATCTTGCTTTTGTTACTTGATAACCGTATGTTTTCAGAGGTTAGAAGGTAAGTATCTTCTCTGAGTCTCAGTTTCCAAACACTTTGTAAAGCGCTATGTAAATGTGACATCCTAATTAGTCATCACTCATTTTACTCTATAGCTAATGCTCCTTCAGTGTAAATAGAACTCACTCTGAATTTTCCATTGAAATCAAAATTCTACTAGGACACGCACTTGTTTAGAAGCAAGTAGATGGATACTCAGTGGACGGAGCAGTTGCAGACACAATTCTCTGTGTGATCATGGGCAAGTTATTTAATCTATATCTCTCCCAGACTCCTCATCTTAAAATGGACATAATAATAGTGTCTGTTTCCAAGGTTATTGTGAAAATTGAATTAGAGAACATTTTTAAAGTGCTTTTTCACTTTAAAGTGTAATGTAAATATTAACTATTAATATTATTTTTTCATAAAGCATTTGAGGCAGCAAGCAGTAGCTTGAATGAATGTTTCACCCCTTTGTTTATTCCTTTAATAATAGTAATCACTCATATTTATGTAGTGCTTTCAGATTTACAATGTCCTCAGGGTTGAGTGGAATTAACTCTTTAATTTCTAAAGTATCTAAGTATAACAATGGCTTTTCTGGTCCACAAAGGCTGTGGTGTCATCTCCCACAAAGTGGCCCCAAGTTCTGCACACCCCAAATTTCAATCCTGTGGGAGTCTGGAGATAGGGGTGAGGTAGAAGTTATAATCACAGAGATGATCAGGAGAGAGAGACAGACAGATAGAGAGACGGAGAGACAAAGTCTAAGAGAAAAAGTCCAGGATGAAACTCTAGGGTATACTCACAATTAGAAGGTGGTGATATAGATTATGGTCTGACAAGGAAATGAAGAAGTAATCTGACAGGTAAGAAAAGAATCAAGAAAGAGCAGCACCACAAAAATCCAAAGAGGAGAGAGTATTCAGGAGAAGGTGGTGATCAACAGTGTAAAAATGACCTAGAGAAGTTATATTTAAAAAAAAGACAAAGGAAAGGCCATCAGATTTAGCAATTAAGAATTGATTAGAAATTTCAGAGAGCAGTTTCAGTTGAGTGAAGAAGTTGGAACAAAGGGTTGAGAAATGAGTGAGTGGAGAAGACAGGTAAAGGCAATAAATAGAGTCTACTGTTTTCAGAGCCTGAAGAGTAGTAGCAGGCCCTCTTGAAGCTGGAAACAGATGATTTGAGGCATTTCTTACTCACCCAGTGGGGAAATCCCCATGTTGAACTTCTTTTCCTGGTAGAGTTCATAAGCTAATAATAAGAAGCAGGTCAAGAAAGTTCAGAGAAAATCTAGAGATGTCACAGACAAAGGCTTCAGGAGTCAACACTGGAAGACCACAACTAATCCAATACAAAAGACCAATTTTGAAAGGGAATTTTAAAATAATTTTTAAAAATAATTTACTATAATTTCTCCTCTCTATGTAAATGTGCATTAAATACAATCAACAAAAAAGGGAAGGGTTCAAGGTCTTTTCTTGTTGTTTCTGGCTTTCTATACCCCCAACCTCAAGTCTCAGAGAAAATCTTAAAGAACACTTTTATTTGATTTATTTTTAGTGTTCCTATAAGGAATTATAAAGTCACTGAACCTACAAAGTAGATGAGGTAAATAATAGTCATTTATTTCTCCCTGTTCAATTGAAATATTCAAAACACAAATATCCATAATTATATGAAATAGTAGCCTATAACTGCAACTTTCTCCCCAAGGAAGTTAATACTTAAAAACCAAAACAAGAAACATTTTATGGGACTAGTGAACAGACTTTTCAACTTTTTTCTAGAGTCCATACTTTCTTAGCAATTCTCACAAGGTGTATGCTTTCTGGCAAGTGAGGATCTGGTTTGGGCTAACCCACCTGTCAACAGTTACTTTATTCTCCGAGAAGCATGTAGTTGCAAAAAAATCTTCTAGCTATCACTCAGCTCCTACTTAGGAACCCAGAACTCCCAGACTCCTAAATTAGCTATTTCTGAAAAGTCCATCTCTCATGATTATTGTTCAGTGACTTATAGTCAGACCAAGAAACATTGGGGAAAAAAAGTATCCAGGGCCTTGAGATCCAGGTTCAGGGTTGGCTAGAGTACATATGTGGATGCTGCTTCCATAGCTATCTAGGGAGGAGGACCTCACTTAATCTTCACAGAAAGTTGAAAACAATCCCCACACAGCAGATGGGAAGATCAGTTCCACCACAGTACAAACTCACTTCTTTTAAAGTCCTCTGAGTGGGCTTCTTTTCCTGATTTAGAGGCCAATACTTTTGATGCAGTTCCTCCTTTCATCATAAAATATAGATGTCACAGACTTACTAGGAGACCAGTCAGGAACAATGGCTATGTATTTCCTTTAACAAAGAGTTGAAAACACTGTCTCAACTTCTATTAGGGCAAAACATATGCGCTGAAAGGATCACCTCTATTATATAAGTAAATACAAAACTTATACAAGAAAATAAAATTAGTGAATGTTCAGGGAAGAGGGATCAGAGACTATCAGTTGAGGGATCAGAAAAGTTGCCGTGTAGGAGGTGGTACCTGAGACGAGCTATGAAAGAAGCTAGGGATTCTAATAGGCAGAGATGAAGATCGATGAATTCTAAGCATGTGGGACAGCATGTGCAAAGGCATGAAGTTATGAGATGATATACCATGTGTGAGGAACAGCAAGTAGACCAGTTTGAATAAACTACAAAGTAGATGAAGGGAAGTAATGTGTAATGTATTTGCACAAGTGGGCTAGTGACAGACTATGACTACCTTTAAATGTCAAATAGGGTACTTTATATTTTATTTTCAAGGCCATAGAAGCTTTGTGACATAGAAGAATGACATGATCAAACCTTTCCTTTAAGGGACTCATTTTAACAGATTTATGGAGTATAGATTAGAAAAGAGAGAGGCTAGAGGCAGGAAGAACAACGAAGCAATATTAATGAAGAGTCAACTGCAGTAAAACTTGATGAGGTCATGAGCTACCATATTATTAAAATGAATTTACAAATCCAAGAGAGATTATGGAAATATAAATGGCAAGTTATGGCCACTGATTGGCTATATGGGAGTGAAGGAATGTAAGAATGAAGATTCAAGATTGGTGCCAAAATTGTGAACCTGGATTACTAGAAGGATGGTGGCACTTGCAATAGAAATAAGGATGTTCAGAAGAATGACAGATTTGGGAGGAAAGATGATAAGTTTTCTTTTGGACATATTGAGTTTGAGATACTTGTGGAATATCCTGTTTGAAATGTCTAATAGAGCAATTGATGATGGAGAACTAGAGCTCAAGAGACTAAAGCTGGATATATCTGGATCTGAGAGTCACCTGCATGGAGATGATCATTGAATCCATGATATCTGTTAAGAATATCAATAACACATAAAGAAAAAAAGGATAATGCATAGGACAGTTCCTTGGGGTATATTCTTAGTTAGAAGGTGGTTCATAGATAATAATACACAAAAA
This sequence comes from Trichosurus vulpecula, assembly GCF_011100635.1. NCBI lineage: Eukaryota > Metazoa > Chordata > Mammalia > Diprotodontia > Phalangeridae > Trichosurus > Trichosurus vulpecula. Next base: position 310,060,886 of record NC_050574.1, on the reverse strand, counting down.
AGAGAATAGGTTATGATATATGAATTATGTAATACTATCGTGCTATTAAAAAAAAAAGATCAGTGATGGTTTCAGAGAAACCTGGAAAGACCTACATGAACTGAGGCAGAAAAAAGTGAACTAGGCTACCTTACAACAGCATTATCAAAAGATGTAACTTTGAAAAACTTGGGAATTCTGATGAGTGAAATCATCATTTGTGATTTCAGATGACCAATGAAGATATCCACGCTCTGACAGAGAAGTAATGGACTAAATATACAGCTTGAGGCAAACATTGTTGGAAATGGCCAATGTAGGATTTTTTTTACTTGACAACGAATATTTATTACAGAGGGTTTATTTTTCTTTTTCTTTTCTTTTAGGCAATGATGGGAGGGAGAAAAATGTTTCATAATTGAAAAAAAAATAATTTGAGAAAAAAAATGAGGATTGGCCAACAGGCAAGAGGAGAAACAAGAGAGAATAGTGCCACAAAAACCCAGAGAGGAGAAAGTATCCATGAGGAGAGAATAGTAAGCAGTGTCAAAAACTATAAAATAATGAAGGTTAAGGATGGTTTAAAAAAGGTCATCATATTTGACAATTAACAGATCACTGGCAATGTTAAAGAGGGCAGTTTTAATGTAGTAATAGTCAGAAGCCAGATTCCAAGGGATGAGGAGTAAGAAGAGAGAAAATGGATGCAAGAAGTGTTAACAGCTTTTCTTAGAAGTTTGGCTATAAAAGAGAGGAGAAATATTTAATTACAACTTGGTAGGAGGGATCAAGTGAAGGAGTTTTAAGCACCAGTGAGTCCCAGGAATGTTTTTTAAGCAGCAGGAAAGGCTCTAATGAATAGATATGGAAGCTATGTGTGTATTTGTATGTGTGACTTAGATAATCTTCTGGAAGAAGCAAGAGGGAATTGGATCAATCGTACAAAGCAGAGGGTTTACCTTTGGCAAATAAAGAAAAGACTTTAAGAAAGAAAAAAAAAACATAAGTAGGGGAGGGTCATGTTGAGAGGGTTTGAGGTTTAAAATAGTTCAGAAGGAAGAATGTAAGATAGGTGACCTCTATTTTTGTAGAGAAGGATAGGAGAAAGAGTCTGAAAAGGAGTTTCCGAAGAAGCTTCTGTGGAGAACTCAACAGAGTAAAAGTCTTACCTTCCAACAGTGAGGGGCCATTTGAGATCAGAGAACACAAATGTGTAGCTGCTAACAGTCAGTACAGTTATATGACTTCCTCATGCACTGTTCAGCAGCTTCTGAGTAGGAGCATAGAAAGTAGATGGAGGAGACAATGTAGAGTTGTGGTTTGGAATGGTATGTATGAGCATCCAAGTACAAGGGTAAGGGATTCATGAAGAGAGAATGGCATAAATTTGGATGGGTTTGTTATAGGGTTAATATTGAGAAGGAAAGAAACTGAAGATGATTTAGGAGAAGGTTATAGGAGACTGTTATGATGGGAGGTTCAGCTCATAAGAAATTCAGAATTCTTATTCATGAAAGTCAAATACTTGTGGATGATGGCAAGATCAAGGATATGACTATCCCTATGTGTGGATGAGATAGAGTAAAGGTGTAGGTCATGTTGAGGAGATTGATGAGCTTAGAGGCTAGAATATTTGAGGTAGTATCAACATATAAAAGACCTAAAGAATAAGGGCAAAAGTTGAAGTGGAGAGGAAGATGGACATCCAGGTATAGAAGTCTTTGAGAGATGAACTGGAGGTTAGTATGTAGCTGCCAAAAATGTCTAGATATCTATGAGTATGTAACTGGATGGAATGTACCTCAATGGAGAAGATGGTGCTGAGCCATAGAAGCAAATGAAGGTTCCAGAAATGGCAACGGGGAGCAAGGATTATACCTCTTCCTCTTGGACTAGTGTGGGAACATGAGAGAAGTACCAGGAGAAGAGATCTAAGATGAAAGGAAGCTTATTAATAATAATATAGGATCCCAGAGAACATGATGGAAGGGAGAAGAAGTGCTGGACTGATATTTAGGAGAGGTAAAATTGATGTGAATGGGAATGAGAGAACTGGAAGTGGTGGCAAGGGATAGTTTTTGCTTAGGTACTAGTGATTCTGCATCATTACTAATGGAAAAAATAAGAGATAAGGGTTTGTTAGCTATAGGATAGGGATATATTGCTTTTTTTAACCAAGGCTTCTACCCTTATGTTTTTAGAATGGCAGAAATTTCTTTTCTATGCTATTAGGGAAAAGGGGAGATAGGACATGGATGTAAGAGGCCCTGAAGATAAGGTACTAGTAGGCATATGGATGGTGTGGGTCTAGTTTTGGTCTTTGTCCTCTGGCATAGGTTGAATATTGGAGTCTCTGGTCCTAGAGATGATGACTATATGGCTTGTATTTATAATCGGAGAGGTGAGGGGTCTGATATCTGAAGTTCAACTCCCAGAATGGGTCCTGAGGTGAGAGATGTGGTAGGACCAAAGACTTGGACTAGCTCTCATCCAGTAATAAAAACTCTGGCCTGATCTCAATATGATAGCATTAGACAGCTAGGAAGTAACATTGAGGCAAGCAATCAAAGCAGAGTAACGTTAGACCCCAGCCCAGTAGATTTCCAACAAAAGTCTAGGGAAACCACTCACATACTCATATTAAAGGATGATGATGGCTTTGTAGATGTCTGCTTGCAGGTGCAAATTAGGCCTCTCCTTATGCTCTTTGCTGACCTCTTTTTCCCTTTGAACTAAACTCAATTTTACTATTGCTTCCTACTGATTCTAATCTCTCCTGTACTACTGTTACTAAAATATCAACTTTGTGTAGTTTCACTTGAGACTACAGCAAAACCTCATTGATTTAAATTTGGCTACTTAGGGATTAAGGTCATTTGGAGAAGGGCTGAACTAATGGTCACCTTTTCTTTGTCTATGAAATAAGGATTTTTCTAAGCAAATGAATAATGGAAAGAAAAATGAGAGAGAGGAGGCTTAAAATAAAGATATTCTCATGTCAGAAGCATCCATTTACTTAAAAAATATTTTAATATAGTCATTCCAAAGTCAATTTTATGTGTTCATTAAGGAAAGTTTGATGCAGATCACTATTCAGAAATACTCTCTACTATCTCCCACCCTCTATCTGAATCATTCTTAGAAATAGGCATAAGGGATGGGCCTGGGATTTCATTTTTATAGGGAATTCCAGGATGAGGGTACTTCTGCACTGATGTGTATCAGAACCTTCTCTACAATTTAGAGTTTTGAGTTACTGTACAGAAGTAAAGGCATTCTGTAAGCCCAAAATATCACCATTCAAGACAGGTCTTCTCCTGCCATGGTCTGAATTAATGGTGTGTGCTCATATTAAACAATCATTCATTCCAAAGATGTGCAGTTTCCTTGAAACTTTTCCTTCAGCAACTCCTTTATGACTTCTCAACCTTGGGTTTCTGTTTGAACATAATGTTTGTCCATCTGACTGGGATCAATGGAAATTTTGCAAAAATTCCCTCTTTTTTAACTCTTCAAAGCATGCCTTAGTACAGTGTCTTTGGCTTAGAGACACCTTATAACAATGACTGAGGGACTTGCTGAGCTGAATGCTAAGTTAACTCACTCTTCACCATCTATATCTGCTGCCTCAGTTTATCCAGCCTCCTTTTCCATGCTTATTTTGAACCTCTCTACTTTTGCCCAAGGAGTTCAGCCTAGGATCTCTACCTCTCCTGTCACAGATCCCAAACTCATCATTCTAGAGCTGCAAGGGACTTTAATGGCCATTGAGTTCAATCCCCTCATTTTACAAATCAAGAAGCTGGGACACAGAATGGCTAATTGACTTTTTCCAATTTCACAGAGCTAAAGAGTGTCTGAGGGACCCAGGTTTTCCCTTTGTACTCTAGGTTTCACTGATCTGTTCCTCTGAAATCCAAAGCAATTCCAAAATGTATTGCAGAATTAAACAGTTACAATACACTGGCATAGTTTTCAATTTTAAACTCTTCACAGACAATTAATACCATTGCAAGAGGCTTGTAAGGGAATGATATGTGCCTTATATACCACAGTGCTGCAGCCATATTCCCTCCAAGACTTTTTGTGAAATCAGTTGGAAAAACAAAACAAGAAAGCAAAACACCCTATATCTAGTGATGAAGAATCAGTTAAACCTGTTGGTCATCTTTCAGGTAGAGCTGAAAATTAACTGATCTAACTCCAATTCTCTCTTCATTTGACTTTGGGGTTATCATGTATCAGAAAAGTACTTCTAGATCTCTGGTTCTTAATTAAAAATGATCTATTCTATTTCAAGTATTTTGGAACTTATTTCCTTTCTCACAGAGTACTTAGCAAAGGATATATTTTCTCATGACCCTCAATGGCCTCCTGATTGGGATCTCACCCAAACCAGGAAAAGAGAAGTTTTCATAGACATCTCATGAATAAATGAATATGATGAGAGGAAGCCACAGGGAAAGGCATAAGTATTTGTAATTATTTGCCAAGGAAACAGGAAGGCAGGGTAAACATATATTGTCTATAGTTATTGCAGAAAGAACACTTGACAGTTATTTGGCCATTTCATTAGATAGCAGAACAAATGGAAAGAAGACTGCTTTGGTACTTTAAACTTAAGGAAAAGGTGGGTTAGATTTTGGGGTGGTCCAGGGATATCAATGAATAGATTAAAAAGCTTTTTTAGTTGCTTACTATGTGCCAGGCCCTGTGTCAAGTGCTGATGTTAGAAAGATAACAATAAAACTTCCTCTTCTCGGGGATGTTAAGTTCTATTGCGGGAGAAACATGTTCATAAAGAAGTGTGTTAAAATAAATGAATATGAGGTATTGTTTTTAATTTTGAGAGGAAAGCACTTGTAGCTGGGGAAATCAGGAAAGTTTCTTCATAGGGTTCACTTGAATAGAGCTCTGAAGGAGACAATGGATTCTAGTGGGTAAGACTGATTTCCGCGGATATTCTAGGTCTATGGAACATCCAGTACAAAAGGAGATAGATTGTACTGTGTGAGGATTAGCAAAATGTAGTTTAGCTAGATGGTAGAGTGAGAGAGGAGTAATTTTATAGTAAGGTAAATTGAGGCTAGGTTGTGAAGGACTTTAAGAGCTAAATAGAGAAGATTGTGTTTGATCCTAAAGGAAATAAGGAGTCACTGGAAAATTGTGCTGTCAGACTTGCACTTTAGAAAAATCACTTTGACAAGAGTGTGGTAGATGGAATGGAGAGAATGATGAACGAATCTATGCTGGTGGTCTTTGTAAGATATCAGCTTATTCATGTCATAGATGCAAGATATCCATATATATGAAACATTAACATAATTCATGTGTAATTTGTTTTATGTGGCTCTTAACTTCTCAATCCTAGAGAAAGTTTGAGCCCTATATTCAAGATGGCATAGGAAACCATTGAATTAATAAGCAAAGAAAAGCCTTTCTGGTTAACATGGTTTTCTTTCAGCCCTAGGCTATTAGATCTTCTTTGAAAATAGCCCTTTCTCTTTATATTCTAGACTGTTTTTAAAAGCAGGAGTGGAAAGTATATGATTGGTTTATTCTTTTTTCTCTTTCACATTAAATTTTCAGTTCCTTAAGATGATCACCTGAGGGAGTGGTTGACAGTTGCTTTCATTATTTCTAATCAGCTTGAGGAAATGGTTTCTGAGGTCCCCTTATGTGTGTGTGTTTGTAATTTTGCTTTGACATAGAAGTACCTTTCCCTCCCCTCACTTTTGTTGGGTGATACAAGAGTGAGCTGTGCCCTTCTCCCTTTTTTCCCCCCAGGTAGAAATGGAAATCTAAATATTCTTTTGCTTGCCTGGTTTGTTTTGCTTAAGAGGTATTCTTTGATAGCCTGATCCAAAGCACAGGAAGCAAAGGTGATAACTCCTGTTTCTCAGAGAACTATTTTCTCTGCAGTTACCAAAATTAGATACTACTCCTGGATTCTAGCAGTTCCCATGAACATTTTTGATATTACCAGGAGGAACCCAGAAAATGTTACCAAAGATTATGAAGTCTTAGACAAGAAAATGTGAGGAATACAGAATCTTTGAACTATAGACTGATGAGCTTGAATTAAATTGCTGGGAAAAACAGTCTAGGATATGTGATTAAGGGCATGTTTTTTATACTCCCAGAAAGAAAAGATCACAAAGAGCAAGGATGGTTTCATCAAAAGCAAGTCATGCTAGTACAACCTCATTTTTTACAGGGTTATAAGAATAGTAGATCAAAGGAATATGGTATGTGAGGCTCTGTGACACATTCAAAGTGAGGCCTTGGTTAAGAAATAATCTATAAGTAAAATGGCCTACATCCTGCCAGCTGGGAAAAGCCCTACCTGAGCAAGGCTTCTTGAAGTGGGCTAATGAGTTCAAGTCACCAAGGCCAGATGAAATACATCTCAGTGTATTGAGAAACAACTATAACGTCAATATGTGAATGTGATTTTTGAGCCGTGCTCAGTGATTGCATGACTGGAGTTAGGTATAGATAGTCTTACTTTTCAAAGATGTGAAGGTCAATTTTTCAAACTTCAGACCCGTGAGCTTGAATTAAATTGCTGGAAAAGCCCTAGGATGGGTTATTAAAGGCAGGCTTTCTGAGCACTTAGAAAGCTAGGCAATGACCATTAAGCTCCAGATGGTTTCATCAAAAGCAAGTCATGTCAGAACACCAAAATTCCTTTTTTTTTGACAGGGTTGTAAGAAGTATAGCTCAAGAGAATACTGTCATCATAATGTTCCTAGATTTCAATAAGACACTTGAGAAATCTGTCTGAATATTTTTGTGTACAAGAAAGAGAGATATAGGTTATGAAAAAAGTACAAGTAGATTTGGAATTGATCAAACAACTGAAGAGAAATAATGGATTTCAATGGATTGATGTTTCTAGCTCCATCTAGGATATATATTTCTAGCAGAGTGTTAAAGACATCTTTATACTCCAACTTTTTTTCTGATCATATTGATGCCTTTGATTAAAGCATAGCTTTAATGTTTAGAGTTTCAGTATGACACAGAGCTAGAAGGCATAGTCAATATATTGAGTGACAATTGTGATTCAAAGTGACATAGTAGAATAATGAGCTGAATCTAATAAGATGTATTTAGTAGGCATTAAAGTAAATAATTAGACTGGGTTTAAAAATTGACTATACAACTGCAATGAAGTTTATTTGCAGAAGTCAAAGAAGTTTAAATAAACTATTACATGAGTATGATTCAAGTGTGAGAAAAAACAATGACTGCATGCAAAAAAATTCAAATTAACAAAAAAAGAAAAAAAAACATAAAAAACTGAATCGCAGCTAGTAAAACTGAATAATCCAAGAAGGAATCCTAAAGGTGGGAACATACTTTGATCTCAAAGATTTACTAGTGAGGTCAATTGAATGTTTTAAAAATAATTACTAGAAAATTATTCTTTTATTTGTTTTTTTGGGAGGGGCAGGGCAATTGGGGTTAAGTGACTTGCCCAATGTCACACAGCTAGTACATGTGTCAAGTGTCTGAGGCCGAATTTGAACTCAGGTCCTCCTGACTCCAGGGCCGGTGCTCTACTCATGGCGCCGCCTAGCTTCCCCGTAGAAAACTATTCTTAATAATGGAGAAATAAAGTACTCCAAATTGCTTTTAAGAGACAAATATGTTCCTTATAGCTAAAAGAAATGTTTACACACGCACACACACACATGCACACACACACATACACATGTGTGTGTAGATATATACACACAAATATATGTATACACGTACACACATACATTGTAATGAATATTAATTAATGAATATTAATGTGTCCTTTGGGGCAGCTAGGTGGTGCAGTGGATAGAGTTCCAGCCTTGGAGTCAGGAATATTAATCTTCCTGAGTTCAAATCTGGCCTTACACACTAGCTGTGTGACCCTGGGCAAGTCATTTAACCCTGTTTGCCTCAGTTCTTCATCTGTAAAATGGGCTAGAGAGGGAAATGGCAAACCACTCCAGTATCTCTAGTACATTGAGACATGACTGAAATGACAGAACAACAACAATGTATCCTTTGTTGGATCCTCATCTAGATCATGCCGTCTAACTGGCTAACACATAATTTTCAGTCTCAAGCCCTCTTCTCTTCTTCCTCTATACTACTTCACTTGGTGATATTATCAGCTCTCATGGATTCAATTACCATCTCTGTGCTGTTGATCTCAAATCTATCTATCCTTCCACTCTCTGCTGACCTTCAGTCTTTCGGGCATCTCAAACTGGATACCCTGAAGACACCTTAAACTCAACATGTCCAAAACAGAGCTCTTTATCTTTCCCCTTAAGCCCTCCCCCACCCTTCCTAATTTCCCTGTTGCTATAGACGGGAATACCATCCTCCCAGTTACTCAGTCTGGCAACCTGGGTGTCATACTTAACTCTTCACTATCTTCACCTCATTCCCATTGTATAAAATCTCTCGAAAAAGCTCTGTGATTTCACCTTTGTAACATTTCTTGTATATGCCCCTTTCTGTCCTCTGACACTTCCACCACCCTAGTGCTTACCTTCATCACCTCATACCTGGACTATTGCAATAGCCTACCAATGGGTCTGCCTGCCTCACTTCCCTTTCCACTGCAATTTATCTGTCATTCACCTGCCAAAATGATTTTCCCAATGAGAAATTCTGACCATGTCAATCTTCCTAGTCAATAAACTCCAATGACTCCTTATCACCTTCATGATCAAATACAAAATCTTTGGTTGGGCTTTCAAAGCCCTTCATAACCTAGTCTCCTCCCATCTTTTCAGTTTTCTTATGCCTTACTCTCCACCATATACTCTTTGATCCATTGACACTGGTCTCCTTGTTGTTCCATCAGCAAGATATTTCATCTCCTTGCTCCAATCATTTTCCCTGCCTGTCCTCTCTGCTTGGAATTCTCTCCCTCTTCATCTCTGCCTATTGCCTCCTCTGGTTTCCTTTAAATTCCAACTAAAACCACATCTTCTATGATAAATCTTTTTCAAACCCTTTTAATTCTAGTGCAATTCCTCCCTCTTAAAAAATTTCCTATTTATCCTGTATATAGCTTGTTTGTACATATTTGTTTACTTGTTTCCCCATTAGATTTTGAGATCCTGGAGGGCAGGGCCTCTCTTTTGCCTTTTTTTTTTTGTATCCCTTGCACATAGCACAGTGTCTGATATCTACTAGATGCTAAACAAATATGTCAGACTGACAGACTGATAAAATTTTACTAAAAAGATTATAATAATTTATTGAAAAAATCATAAACATAGGGATAGTTTCACATTTTGAAATCCCTAAGGATAGAGGATCACTTGAGCTGAGGAATTTTGAGCTGTATTAAGTTAAGCAGATCAGGTGCCCACACTAAATCCAGCACTAATGAGCACCCAGGAATATGAGGCCAATTTGCTACCTAAGGAGAGGTAAACTGGCCCAGGTTAGAAATGGAGCAGGTTAAAGCTTCCTTATCATTCAGTCATTGAATTGGCCTTATGAAAGGACTATACTTCCAGCATGAAAGAATTAGGAAAACCTAGTTTCATTTTTTTTCTCTATTATAATTGAGTTTAATTTATACCAAAGTTCCAAGAATGGTTCATTATTACCATATTTAATAGTATTTTAAACAAAAATAATAAATCATTTGTTTCAATGAATGGATACAGAAAAAGCTTTTGACAAAGTACAGAACTTATATGTACTATATAGTCCATTTAAACATATTATGTCTGTCTGTGGATGTATATACATATATATATGTATATGTATATAAAGGTACATGATTAAACACTAGTACTATTTGAAATGCAGAAATATTAGAAATTTTCTCAATAAATACCGAGGTAGAATAAGGATGTTCCCACTCCTGATTGTCATATGACATAGTTCTATAAATTCTAGCTATAGCGATGAGAAATAAGAAATAAATTTAAGGTACAGACATTAGCAAAGAGGAGACAATGTTATTCCTATTGGCAGAGGACTGATGATTTACTTATATAACCCCAAAGAATATGCAACTAAATCAACTGACACAATGAATAGTTTTTGTAAATCCTTAAAATTCCTGAGCATTCCTTTATAGCCATGAAAAGGGGAATTGGTAGAAAGAAAAATCCTATTAAAATGAGTGCAAAATCCATAAAATATCTGCGTATCTTTCACCAAGACATTCAAAATTTATGCAGTTATAATGGAATAACACTTATGAAATAAAGGAAAACAAGCAATTGTAGAACAAATTAATTATTCATGGTTGGATAATATCAATATAATAAGTTGTCCAAAGTACCTAAATTAATTTACAGTCTTAGTGATATGCCAATTCAACTACTGAGTGGTTACTTTCTAAAATTACACTGATGTTTTTAAAGTAACACAATTTATTTAGAGAAGGTCAGAAATGGTCTAGAATGTCAAGGACAAATATGGGGGGAAAGGGAATGAAAAAGGACTAGTCCATATAAACCTTGAAATAGATTGCAAAGTAGTAATCATTAAAGAAATAAAGTGTAGCATGGTAGATAGAAGGCTGGCTACAATGTCAGGAATACTTTGGTTAAAGTTATGCTTCTGATATATATTGGCTATACAATCCTGGGCAAGTCATTTAATCTCACAAATCTCCATGCAATTCTCTAAAAGTAAGTTTTAGATTAATTGTCAATCTGCACTGAATAGGGAGGTTCCCCATTGGAAAAATCTTACACCAATGAAATCACGGGAGTGGAGGATATCATCAAAATGATTAAGTGCTGCTGAACAATTAGAAAAATAAATCAGTGGTACAGGCTAGCTAAGCAATAATCAGAAACAATTGAATGCAGTAGTCTAGTCATCTTTAAAGCAAAAATATATAAACTACTGAGGAAAGAACTCCCTATTTTTACAACGACTCCTGGGAAATCTGGAAAACAATTTGGAAGACAATAGCTTTAGACTAGTAACTTAAATCACACCAGTCAATCACCAATTATCAAATGTTTCTTATTTGTGGTGTGCTTTGTGGAAGGGGATAAAAAGCTAAAATCTAAACTGTATTCTCACAATCTTACACTCTATGGTAGGAGAAATGTATTCACAGAAGCATATATAGAATAAATAAAAGGTAATTTAGGGAGGAAAGGCACTAACGGTTGGGGGAATCAGAATAGTTTTCAAGTAGAATGTTGTGTTTGAGTTGAGTGCTAAAGAAAGAAAACTCTAGGCAGAGGGGGTAAGGGAGTTCATTGCAGGCATGAGGGATATACAGTGCAATGGCATGGAGAAGAGATGAGCCAACATGTGTTAGGAATAGCAAAAAAGATATACCACAAAAAACTCCAAATGGATGTGTGACTTAAATATGAAAGGTCACATCATTTAAAAAGAAAGGAAAATGAAAGGTGCTATTTTGGATGAATATATCTAGGGAGAAAATTCTCAAAACAAACAAGGAATAAAGGATATCATTAGAAAATTGGCAATTTTACCAAAACAAAATTAGCAAACTTTTGCATAAACTAAATAATGCATTTAACTGAAATGGAGAATTGTAGATTAGGGGAAAAGATGCTCATATATGCTGTATCCGAATAAATATGTAAGATCAAGAGCCCTTCTGCAATAACTGATCAATGGATAGGAAAAAAAGTTATTAAGAGAAGAAAGGCAAAATATTATCAAGCATAAAAAAGATTTATACAAACCATAGCAATAAGAAAATATAAAATAAACCATCTTTGAAATTACATCTCATAACCAGCAAATTGACAAAGGATTTAAAGAGTCAAGATTGAAGTGTTTGTAGGAAAACAGGCTTACTAATATACTATTGGCAGAACCATGAATTGATGTATTTGAAGGAGAGAAAGAAAGGAAGGAAGGAAGGAAAGAAAGAAGGAAGGAAAGAAGGAGAGAAAGAAGGAAGGAAGGGAGGAAGGAAGGAAGGAAGAAAGGAAGGAAGGAAGGAAGGAAGGAAGGAAGGAAGGAAGGAAGGAAGGAAGGAAGGAAGGAAGGAAGAAAGGAAGGAATAAAGGAAGGAGGGAAAGAAAGAAAGAAAATAATTTATTAAACTTTCTATGTTCCAAGTAAAACGATATAGAGGAAGGGGATAAGAGTTCTCAGGATAGACCCATAGTCAGTGGATATCACCTGGATGAAGATACAGGAGAGGAAACTGACAAGAAATGGCCAGATAGGAGGAGAACCAGGAGAGGGAAATGTCATGAAAACCTACAGAGAAAGAAATAGGATAGTCAGTCTCTGGAAATTTGATCTGCAAGGCTGAGGGCAGATTGAAGGAAGGAGCCACACTCAAAGAGAGAAGACACTATGTTGATAATGCACACTAGAATTTTTAGACCCACACTGTAGCACCCAATGAGCCTCATTACATTTTATCTCCAAGACTCAGCATGCTGCCTGGCGTACAATATGGGTTCAATAAACACTTGTATAATAATTGGGTGAGTTTAGAGTAGAGGTGTCAAATTTGCTTCCTGTGGGCTCTCTAGTTCCCCAGACAGATTAAAATGTAATTGGCAAATGTTTATCAAAATAAATAAAACTACGATAAAATATAGAGAATGGTTTTCTTAATTTTGCCAATGGGGAAACTGAGGCACTTACAAGTTAAGTGAAAATCCCAGCTCTACAATTTACAACTTAATCTCTCTGGGGTTAGGTTTCTTCGTTTGTGTAAAAAACAAAAAGGAGATTGGACTATATTACCTCTAAGGTCCCTTCAACTCTAACTCTTAAGTTCATGATCACAGACAGTATAGAGGACAAAGGTTGGGGTAAGGAGGACTTTGGTTTAAACCTACCTTGGATTCTGTGTCTACTCTGTTCTCCACCAAGTCACCCCTTTCAGCTCTGGAGCCAGGCATGCAGTATGGACTGCGTTCAACTCAGGGGTAGCATGACTTCTCAGTACTACCTTCTGAGAAGGGAGGGAAGCTCACTTTGTTCTTGCTCCTCAGCCCTAATTGAATAAGTCTTCTATACCCACAATTAGCCAATCAAAGTAATGGCTCTTCTGGGACTTAAACATAACCATTTGCTTAATAAGGCAAAATAAAACATATTCTAGATTCTTAAAATTAAACAAATGAATAAGTAATAAAAACATAACACAATAGACACATAAACTCAAGTCACACTCTTGTCAGTGAAGTCAATACCTATAATAAAAAGGGGTAAACAAAGGAACCTGGAAGAAAACACTTAAGAGAGGGAAATTCACATGTTCAGGGCAATTGCAGATTTCTAATTTCAGTGTTATAGTTCCATTCATGAATGCTTGCACCACAAAAAACTCTTTCTCTTATCACTGTTTGAGTATTGATCCTCCGCTCCTCAGATGGGGAAGTTATTGCATCACTTTTACCAGAACATAGCCTTTTTAAACTCTTTCAATTAACCATCATCTTAAAAGACTATTTAGAAAGTGTTAGCTTTTAATGTGAATAGCAATTCTCTTTAAGCTAAAGAACTTCAAAACTCATCAAACTGGCTATCTCTGAGGAATACAGGAAGCCCAGCCAATTATACACTCACAGGATGCTGCAATGTCCAATCAGAACAGGGTTCACAGCAACAGATTCTCTCACCAGGATACCCAAACTGCTGTAAAAACCCTCCTGCTTTTCCTCCTCCAATCATAGGTGGCAGCAGAGAGCAACAAGCACTTAACGCCAAGCTTTGCTTCCCAGCCCTCCCCACCTGCCCCTCTCCCCCAGCTTTAGGTGCCCCCTGCAGTTCTTTCCTCTCTAGTATAGTAGTTGTCATTCAATGGCTTAAAAGGATTATTCTGACTCAGTGATTTAACTTTTTCTTAAAAAGTCACAACTCTTAAATTTCTCCTATCAAATTGACAATCTTTTTAAAATTATAACGTAGTCTCCTAATGTTCAAGATTTTTCTTTTTTTTTCAGTTTTATGCTTTTTAGTCATAATTAGCTGAGGTGCCCATAATGCCTTTGCTTAAGTCAACAGCAAGACAGTGTGTCTCTTTGGTGTTTCTTCATTCTCACATTTCTCTAGTTTTTAATAAGTAAATTATCCATCTGTGTCTTTATGAAATTAAACTGTTCTCACACAAATGAAATCACCTCACATTGTTAACAAACACATCAGAGTTCTCAAAAAATACAAAAAAAAAAAACCACCACAGATCATTTTCTCTCCAAAACTGTCCAATAGTTCACCTGAAAGTTGTGTTTCTTCATACACACATTTTAGCAGTTTATGTTAGAAAGTTATTTTTCTGTTTGTTAGACATTAAAATGTTCATCTGGAAGAGCAGTAATATAGTATATTCTTTGACAACGAATTCCCATCTCTTTCTCACAGAAAAACATTTTTCTGACATTTTCATCATTAATTGCTTCAAATAAGAAAATCCTTAAATATATATGTACCTTGAACAAAAATAAAACTTCCTGCAAAGGGAATAACCAGGGAGACATTATGTACATGCATAAGTAATTAAGCCAACACTACCATTCCTGTAAAGGATATCCCAATAATTAGTTCTATGATTCTACTCACTATCTCCATGACTTTCCAGACCAAAATACCTCCCTTTTCTGGCCACCAGTCCCCTCTATATGTTGTCTTTCCCTATTAGAAAGTAAACTCCTTCAGGGTAGGGACTGCTTGCTTTTAGCTTTTGTATTCCCAGCATTTGGCACACAATAATCACTTTTAAATGATTTTTCATTCATATACTCAAGTACCTAATGATATATATGAAATGATCAATGTCATGTTTTAGGATAGATTGTTCTAGAAGCTAGAGAGATAAGGAAAAACTTCATGTAGATGGTGCATTAGTTGATTTGTGAAGGAAACGCATGATTCCTGGAGAAGTACATGAATTGTAGGCATGAGATGGAGTGTAAACTGTGTTGAATTAGACTATTATGGCTAGATCAAAGAGGTATCTATGGAGGAGTTTTATCTACAACAAGACAAAATGGTTGGGAAGGTCCAAGTTGTCCTTTTCATATCGAACAAAGGACTTAATATTTGATTCTGGAGGAAATCAGAAGTCACTGGATTTTATTGAATGTGTGTGGGGTAGAGAGTGACATGGTCAAACTTGCCATTTAAGAAATCACTTTGACAGCTAGGTGGAAGCTGCACTGCTTTGGGACTTCTCTACCATGCCCCAAAAAACTCATTATTGGGAAAACCTCATCATCTTACAAGATCAGTCTTGGTACTGCACCTCATCACCACCTCTGCCTCTCTGATTAGAGAGAACTGTGAACTGGAGGGGATGGGGCACACCCCATTTTTCATCTCTTTTGTATGTTGTCTTCCTTTATTATATTGTAAGCTCCTCAAGGATAGGAATTGTCTTTGTTGTTGTTGTTGTGTTAATATTCCCAGCATTTAGCACAGTGCCTCACACATAATAGGTGCTTATTAAGTGTTTATTGATTGATGGATTGAAGGAGGAAGATAAAATAAAAAACTCTGACTATAGTCGTGGAAATAAGTGAGGCCTGAACGAAGAGAGAGGTGGAAAGAATGGATGTGAGAATGGAGAAAAAAGGATACCTTGTGGAGAAAGAAGGGACAAGATTTGACCAACTAAAATATGAATATTACAGAATGGATTAGAAAACAGATATAAGGATTTGTATTTGTAAATAAGAGTAGATGGAATTCTCCAGCCCCTCTCCCAACCAGCTTAGCTTAAAATCTTAGGAGACAGCAGAATATAATTAAAAAAGTAAAAAATAAGTATTAAAGATTTTTTTTCTACAACCTGAAAAATAATAGAATCACATATAATGGGAGTTTAATATACTTAACAAGATTGTCTCTGCCTTTTGGCCTCCTGAAGAGGTGATAACTTCTGGGTTGAGAAGTGAGCAACATGACTGGCTGAGAGAATCAGTTATACTCTCTTGAGTCTCTATATAAAATCTACAATACAGTTTGAGAGTTGAAGCCATTTTTAGAAGACCTCGACACTTGAGAGAGAATCTGGCTTGGAGAGGAAGGCATTAACTTTTCCTCATCCTATTAGCCATGTCATTGTAGTTACTTGGTAGCAAATATTGCATGCTTCCAGATACAGAGACATGCACAAATACAGAGGATAGCCAGAGATACAGAGAGATAGTCACCTAAGCATAGGAGCCTCTTCAAGGAGCATGATCCTTTCAGCAGAGAGGAATGCTAGATATGGATTCAAGACAGAGGTGGACCCTAGGATCACAGCTGAGTGGTCCAACTAACAGAGAATTGTACCCAGGAGGAACTGGGTGAGGACCTTGTAAGAATTACCTACACCTGGAAGGGCAGGTAGAGAATGTAGTGGCTAGAGTGCTGAGCCTGAACTCGGGAAGACTTGAATTCAAATGTGACCTCACACATTTACTTAGCTATGTGACCCTTGGGAAAGTCACTTAACCTCAATTTCCTCACCTGTAAAATGGGGATAATAAAAGCATGTTTTATAGATAATAATTCTTAAGGACTTAGCATAGAGTCTGGCATATAGTACATATTATACAAATGTTAGCTATTTTACCAGAATTAGCCAATTTACCAGAAGCTGTGAGTTAATTTTTGCTACACATGTATCCTACACATAAGCCTCATAATCACTATTTATGTTTCTACCTACTCTTTCTAGGGATGCTGTGTGTATTTTAGGGACAGTGTGCCCTAGATTGGGTGGGGGAATGTATTTTGCATCAGTGGTTTATTTTAGAAAACATACTTCTTAGTAAGTGCCTTTGCTAAGATCTAGTTAAATCTACTGGTTGATTGTTCATGGGAAGAATATTCCTGGAGACTTAATGAGCTACAGTGGTAGTAATAACCCAGCAATGACTTACTCCCTATGAATCTGAGGTAGAAGTCATAACTCTGGGGAATCTATGAATGTGAGTGCAGGTTGGCAGGGCAGTGTGTGTGTGTGTGTGTGTGTGTGTGTGTGTGTGTTTAAGCTCCAGTAAGTATTAGATATCATAAAAGATACACTTTTAAAACAAAAGTGCATTCAGAATTAAAGTGAAAAAGCTAAAGTTTGTTTCTGCTGCATACAGAGAAGCTGTTTTTTTTTTAAAAAAAATACTGTTTTGATAATACTGTGATTTTGATAAATACTATTTTAATAATACCGTTAACAAAGACAAACAGGGAAATTATAATACACTGATAGGCACCATACGTAATGAAACTATCAGAATAAAATGTATACTTATTCAATTACTTGTCATCTAGATATTCAAAGGTAAAAATACCTAGATTACCAAAAAAAATTTTAAATAATATAATCATTGTAAGAAATTTAATGTTCCTCTTTTAGACCTATACAAAGTGAAAAGACAGATAAGCAAGAAAGAAATTAGGGAACTAAACAGGATGTTGAATGAATTAGCTTTCATAGACCTATAATTGTTATTTAATAGTAATCCTAAAGAGAACACTAATTTTCAGTAATATATGACACCTTTGAAAAAATCGATAGTGTGTAAGGACATAATGAACTCCAAAATAAATGCAGAAAACTACAAATTCTAGCTGCATAGTTTACAGACAATATCACAAGGAATAATCAATAAGGGAAGTGTGAAAAAAGGATGAAGACCTAAGTGGAAATTAAATAATGGTAACCTAAAAAATGACTATGTCAAAAACCAAATCACTGGCATAATAAATAATAATATCGAAGAGAATTAGAGCAGGAGTATCACTGAAATATGAGATCCAGCCAAAGCAGTCTTTAGAGGAAAATTTATATATCTGGGCAAATATTAACAAAGGAAAAGACTAATGAACTGGGTATGAAATTTGAAAACAAATTAGAAAAATCAATCAATTAGCAATCTCAAAGCAAGCACAGAAAAGGTTTTGAAATTGGGATAAACAAAGTTGAAAACAAAATGACTTATTGAACTGACAAAATAAAGAGCAGATTTTTTTTTATAAAAAAAGATGAACAAAATCAATAAACCATTAGCTAATTTGATTTGGAGAGAGAAAAAAACAACAACAACAAATTAACTAGATAAAAAATGAGAAGGGAAAATTCATAGCAAATGTAAAAGAAATAAAATTATCAGAAACTACTCTATATATGCAGAATATATATGCAGAAGATATATGCAGAATCAAAATATGTAGGTTAACAGAAAAAAACAGAGAACCTGAAGAACTCAATCTCAGTGCAGTTGATCAAACCATAAATCAATCCCTAAAGAAAAAATATTGCTATCTGAATTTGTTATGTTTTGATTTTGTATCTTCTATAGCATTTTTTTCCTTATACATATTGCAACTCTGGTTCAGACTAATTTACAAATGGATTTCACACACACACGCACACATTTAAAGAGCAAATAACTCCTTTGCTATATAAATTTCTTAAAAATAGAGAAGGAAAACATCTTAGCATACCTCTTTTATGAGACAAATATGGTTCCATCTAATACCCTGTACAATGAGGGATAAAGAGAAGAAAGGAAACTATAAACCAATATCACTAATGAAGAATTACATAAAATGTAATATTAGCAAATGGTACTAATCTCATTTACTCTTATTGGCTTAATTGTCATTTATATGCAAATGATTCTCAGACCCACATATCTAGCCCTAGTGTCACTCCTCTGTTCCTGTTTAACGTCACCCATTGTCATTTGGGATCTTAAAATGAATGTTCCATAGGTACATAGAACTCAAGATGTCCAAAATAAAATCATTTTCTTCCATCCAAAACTTTCCTCTTCTTCCCAGCTTTGCTATTATTATTAAAGGTTCCACCATCTTCATAACACCCAGGTTCACAAATTCAGTGTGATTCTTGACTCTACACGCACATTCCTCACTTCTCACATTTCATTGCCATATTCAGTAATCAATCAATCAAAAAATGTTTATGAAGTGCTTACTATGTGCCATGCACCTGGCAGACAAAAAGAGGCAAAAGACAATCCCTGTCCTCAAGGAGTTTATCATCTAATACAGCAAACAACCTGCAAACAAATATATACAAAGCAAACTACATATGGGATAAATAGGAAATAATTAACAGATAAAAGGCACTACAATTAAGAAGAGTTAGGAAAGGCTTCCTGTAAAACATGGGATTTTTTTGTTGTTGTGATGAGGTTTACAGTTGGTAGAAGTGCTTCAGGTGTGAAAGAATTCACTTAGATCTTCTCTGTAGCCATTAGGAGCTTTATTGATGAAAAAGAAGTACGGGTTTCCTAGCAAGAAAGCTAAGTGAGACACTGATATTTGGGAGAGATATGCTTATATAGATGTTTCAGAATGATGATGTAGTTTTAGAGGTTTTGTGCGGGTTGAAGATTAGGGACAGGATGAGGAAGATGGATGACACAAGATAAGGGAGACAGGGGAAATTTTATGACCCAGGATGGAGAGAGACAAGGAATTTTATGGTCCAGTATAAGCGGGAAGTTTTATGGTATTTCAAGATAAGGGAAGTGACTTTGGGACACCTTCAGGCTAGAAAATAGACTTAGGGAAAAGCAACTCTTAACCTTTAGGGCACTGTTTGTATCCTCATTATTTGTTCAGCCATTCCATCATTTTGTGACCCTATTTGGGGTTTTCTTTGCAAAGATACTTGAGTGTTTTGTTATTTCCTTCTCTAGTTCATTTTACAGATGTGGAAACTGTATTTACAGATGGGGAAACAGGGTTAAGTGACTTCCCAGGGTCACACAAGTAGTGTCTGAGGCCACATTTGAACTCATGTCTTACTGACTCTAGGCCCAGTGTTTTATCCACTGTACCACCTAGTTACCCAGAACATGGGATTTTTCATAGGATTTATAGGAAGCCAGGGAATTAAGTAGGTGGCATTAAGGAGAGAGAGGAGTCAAGAGATGGGTTGTCTGGTTCAAGGAATAAGCAAGAGTTCAGTGTTACTGATTCAAAGGAATAAAGTGTAAGAATACTGAAAAAGTCAAAAGGCTGAGTGAGTCATGGTCTTTGAACACCCAACAGAGCATTTTATATGCAATCCTGGAGACAATAGGAAGTTGATTGAACAAATGGGGTGCCATGATCAGACCTGAAATTTAGGAAAACCACTTTGGTGACTGAATGGAGGATGGACTAGAGTGGGGAGAGATTTGAAGCAGGAAGACCTACCTGTGGACTGTTGCAAAATAGTTTAGGTCTGAGGTGATGAGCGCCTGTGCTAGAGTGTTGGCAGTGCCAGACAAGAGAAATATATGAAGAATGTTACAAAGGTGAAATCCACAATCCTTGGCAACACGCTGGATATAGTAGTGAAAGATAATGAGGAGTTGAAGATAACAACTAAATTGTGAGCCTGAATGATTTGGAAAATGGTGGTGCCCTCAACAGTAAAGGAAGGGGAAAGGAGGGCTAGGGTTTAGGGAGAAAGATACTGAGTTCTGTTTGGGGTATTTTTAGCTCAAGATGTTTTCTGTACATCAAATTTGAGATGTCTGAAAGCAGCTGGAGGTCAGCATGATCTTTGGGGTAGGACAGGTTAATATGCGAATCATTAGTGTAGAGATGATAATTAAATCCATGGGAGCTGATGAGATCACAAAGTGAAATAGTTTAGAGGGAAAAAAAGAAAGGGACCTAGAAGAGAATCCTGAAGGATACCTATGGTTTGAAGGTGTGATACAGATGATGATCCATTTAGGGATACGGTAAACAATGGTTAGATAGGGAGGAGAAGAACCAGGAGAGGGTGTTCTGAAAACGTAGACAGAAGACAGTATCAAGGAGAAGGTGATTAATAGTGTTGAAGACTGCAGAGAGGACACAGAGAATGAGGACCAAGGGGGGAAAAACACTACTGAGTTTGGTAACTGAGAGATCATTACTTTGGAGAGGGCAATTTTGATGGAATGATAAGGTCCAAGCCAGGGGTTAAGAAGAGAGTGAGAAAGAAGAAAGAGGAGTCACCTATTACAAATAATCTTTTTGAAGAGTTTAGCTACAAAGGGAAGAAGAGATATAAGATGATAGCAGGGATGGAAGAGTCAAGCGAGGGTTGTTATTTTTATTTTTTAGGTTGGGGGAGACATGGATATGTGTGTAAGAAGACAATGAGCAAGTAGACATGGAGAGATTTAACATAAGTGATAGACAGTAACAACAATATTGTTTTAAAAACAACTTTGGGTAAGTCATTTTGACTATTATAAATGACCATATTAACTATAAAAGACATATGAAGGAAGATGCTATCTACATCCAGAGAAAAAACTGATAAATAGAAATATGTATAGAATGGTTATACACACACACACACACATACACACACCCATACACAAACATAATGGCTAATGGTAGCCATCTCTAGGTCACCAAGGGGTCATGATGGAGAAAAGAGAAGAGAGTGGATAGTGCAGGGCAACTGGCCTGGAAAAGAATTGAGGGCCATGAGATTGGAGGTCATGGTTTGAATGAAGAATGAAGTTTTGTAGGGGAAGGCAGAGGAAGAAGTGAAAAGCCAGCAGGTTGTATTTAGAGAAGGAAATTTTTGAATGGAAATGACACTTCTGTGGGCAATGGCAAGACAAAAAGTGTATGACTGAGCAGTTTTGCATGTGGCCAAGATAGGGCAGTGCAGTAGCTCATGGGAAGTGAACAGTTTGAGTGATCAAATGGTTAGAAAATTTGAGAGGTTAGATTTAAAATAAGTGTGGACGTTAAAGTCTCCTTTTATGAGAGCGGGAGTTGGGGAGGAGATGAAAATTGTGAGCCAGGTATTGAAATCATTGGGGAGGGAAGGAAAGGGACCTGGAATTCTCTAGACAATAACCACTAGGATTTTGGTTTGGTCATAGATATAAATAGCATAAACCCCAAAAGAAGAGAGGTTACCGAGTGATGGAGGTAAAGAAACAATGTGGAAGTGGCAATGAGGAGAAAGGAATGTTCCAATTCTCTCACATCAACCAGTGAGCTGAGAATGAGGGAAGGTGCAGTCAGTACTGGACAGTGGAAAAGGAATAAGCATTTCTTATAGAAATACCCATTATGTACTGGATACTGTGTTAAGCATTTTACAAATATTACCTTCTTTGATCTTTACAACAATCCTGTCAGGTAGATGCTATTGTTATCCCCATTTTACAGTGGAAGAAACTGAGGTAAAGTGAGGTTAAGTGATTTGCCCAGAATCCTCAGCTACTAAGTCTCTGAGGTAGAATTTGAACTCAACTCCTCCTGACTCTTAGCCTAGCAGTCTATCCATTAAGTTACCTAGCTGCCTCTGCCAGGAATTTTTGGAGATGCACAAAAGAATGAAAACCTATTCCTCATTAACTTTCCTCTTTCTCTTCCCTTAAAGGAGATGGAAGGCACAAGGCATGGCATCAAAAGAATTCTTCACTTCTCTTCTCACCTAAGGATGCTGGTGAGAAGGTGATAGACAAGTAGTAAATTCTCTGCCCATGGAGATATCCCTTGGTATTGAAGGAAGATGCCAGGTCTAGCCTCTTTCTGCAGCAAATTCCACAATAATTCCCATGAGCTTGCCATTAACTCCAGGATCAAATATTAAATACTTTGGCTTTTCAAGCCTTTCTCAACTTGGTCCTTTCCAACCTTTCCAATATCCTTATACTTTACTTCCCTAAGCATATCATATGATCCAGCCACACTAATCTATTTTCTGTATCCACACATGATGCTACTGCATCTAATTCAAGTATTTGCCCTGGTGTCCCCCAGATGCTCTTCCTCCTCATTTTCAGCCCCTAGCTTGCCTGCCTTCCCTGAAAACTAGTGTGAAATCCCACCTTCTACAGATCTTTCTCATCCTTTGCCCCCTTCCCACTGAGATTACCTTGCATTCACTGGTATGTACATATCTTATATGTAAATATTTGATTGAATGTTATCTCTCCCATCATAATGTGAACTCCTTGAGAGCATTATAATTATTATTAATTATTATTATTATTATTGTTATGTGCTTTTCTCTGTGTTACCAGAGTTGATCAGTGCCTGGACATGGAAAGCATTTCATAAACTCCTGTAGACTAACTAAATGATTGACTTTTTCTAGACCTATGGAATTCAATAATTCACTAATTAGAGGAACACTAATTCACTCTTGATGTTTCTGTAAATTGCTGCAACTATTTTGGAAAACAATTTGAAATTAAACAGGAAAAGTTATTAAATTGATTTGTATTCTTTGATCCAGAAATCTTACTGCTATCATATATATAAAGGCTAATGATGGCAATAAAAGACCCCATGCAACACTATTCATAGCAGCATTATTTGTAATAGAAAGTGCAAAACCAAATATATGTCCAATGATTTGGGAATGGCTTAATAAATTCTCATGTAGCACCCTAATACAAACTAACTACATGACCTTAGGCAAGTCACTTAACCTCTAAGAGCTCTATAAAATATTTGGTGTCAAATTCAAAATAGAAACAGATCCTTGACAGACATGTTGACCTAGAAAACTACAAATTAAATCTGCATTGTATTTATTATTTATTTTGTTAAAAAATTTTCCAATTACATTTTAATCAGTTCAGCCAGCTTGACACCTCTTCTGTAGGCAACTCTGTAAGACTACAAGTTACAAAGAAGGTACTGACCTCCATTGGTACAGAGAATTTCTTTATCTGGGGGCTCCAGATACAAGTGATAGAGGCCCAGCCCTTTTCCTTATAAAAATGCAATAGGATATAATTATATCATGAGGAACAAAAATATGAATGTTTTAAAGAAACATGGGAAGACTTTTAATAAATGATTCAGAGAAGCAAAGCCAAAAGAATAATATATATGCAGACTTGAACATAACTATGAGAACACTAAACAACACCACAATTCAGGTCAAAGATGAGGATAACATATGAAAGATTAACGTTAAAGCCCATATCCTTCCCTCTTGTTAATATAGGTAAGCCATAAGAGTGGAAAGCGACATCATCTATCTCTCACAATATTTTTATTAAGCGATTTTCCTTCACTGTTTTGGTGAAAATGTACTCTATGAAGAGTTGACTGTTTTGTTATTTGTGCCTGTTCTGTCAAAACAAAATTTATTCTATTTTTTTAGGACAAGAAAATATGTTGTACTTGTTTTACTTAACTCAATAGGTCAAAACTAGGCTAATTAGGTAACAGGGAGGCAGAGCGCAGCTCATAGGAGGCAGCCTTATTAAGAGAGCTGGCAAAAAGAAGAATGTACTATATTAAAAGGTTATAGGATCATAGATTTAGAGCTGGAAGAAATCTTAGTTATCCCCTTGTCCTACCTCCTCATTTTATAGATGATGAAACTAAGGCCAGAGAATTATGATGTCCTGCCCAGGCAAGTGGCATTATGATTTGGAAAAGAGGCTTCCCACCTCCAAATCTCACCGTTGTTTTAGTTTTTATTTGTTTTCACCACAGACTGGTGTTACTCAAATGGAAGATAGATGATCCGTATTTGAGGTTTCTGTAGATGGATTCCAATTCAGCTATAATTTGGATAAGATGACCTCTGGAGTCCCTTCCGATTTGGTGAATTTTGGACTCTCTGAGCCTTAGTGATAACAGAGAGACAACTGAAAAGTTTCCCTTTCCATGACTCTTTCTGAGATAAGGTGAAAGTAAAGTTAAAATGCAATTTCTTTCTGAAAGATCTCTTGTTCACATGAGCTTTGAATCCTTCAATTCAAATTGAATGTGGTATGTTTTCAGCCTCACTTTAGTCTCTCAGATCAAAAAGATGTTCTCACCTTTGCTGGATCCTCAGTTTCTCATTCTTCATAAATAAGAAGCTGAACTTGAATGCCCCAAGTAGCTGTCAGATGCATGCATAATTTAACATCCTCCTAGAGACTGAGGGCAGATAAATCAAGGGAATTGTTTGACTCCTTCTACCTTCTTCTGGAAACTCATTTATATGGCAGGAGCATCAGAGTCACCTCCTGTTTGTTTTAGATAAATAAAACTTCCAACTTTTAAGTTCCTTTATTTGCACTACTATCAGCTCTTCAACAACACAGACTATATCCCTCCTCATGGGTAACAGATTTTTTTTTTTTGGAGGGGGGTGTTGCTGCCAGGAGAGAATACAACCATTTTCTAGATACATAGTAGGTATGTTCCCCATCCTCTGGCCCTTCTGTGGTGTTGAGAGGTGTCAAATTCCACCCCAACCTCCAAATTTGTTTCTCATTGGTGTGTAATGGTAGATAAAATTCATGAACTAAATACCAAAGTTATCTTGAGGAAATTTGTACATTTGGTGAGTTTCAGAAGCAGTGTGGGATGGTGAGAAAGCACACAGGATCAATAGTTAGACAACCTACATTTGAATCCCCGCTCTCCCACTTGCTAGCTGTGTGACTTTGGATAACTTAGTCTCCCTGGGACTCAGTTTCCTCCTCTGTAGAATGAATAGATGATCATGAAATTCCCTTCTAGGTACAAATGCTATGATCCCAGCTCTCACTGCATCTCTGAAGTCAACTAGACCACTAGGATCATTCCCTCTGACATTTGCATTCATATCATATCATCTGACAACCATATGTTTCCTTGTGTTGTTACTTTACTTCATGTGTGGGTTACTTGTCTTCCCAAATAGAATGTACGATCTAGGAGGACAGGAATTCCATCTTTGCTATATCTTCTATTTCCCATCTCTTACCACCAAAATTCAACTCCTGGGATCCTGAAAGTCTTCAATAAGTATTTGAATAATTAATTTCAATTGAATAACACCTTAATGACCTAGGATTAATAGCTTATTAGATTACGAAAGTTCAGGGACTAATTGATCTAGCTAACCCTTTTCAACCCTGCATGACAAAGAATTGATTGTTGCGTTTTGGGGGTGACTTCCCTGCTACGTTACATTATTTTGATTTTTGAAGCAATGGACCACAACTCATACTTGTTTTGAATTTTCTTGTTTTTCATCCTCTTTAAGGTGAGTGGTAGGGGACAGTGGTTAGAAATCAAGCGGTAATATGCTACAGAGTAATAGGGTTGGAGCACCAACAAGCCACCATGCCATTAGCAAGCTTGCTGATAGGCTAAGAATGAGCCAAGACATTTTAGATGGCCCAGTGAGGTTGGTTCAATGGTCTTGGCCAGCAGATCAATGCCTTTTAGGTTGAGGATATTATGTGGTGAGAGAAAATTTTCTTTTTTAAATTATGTAATTTTGCAGAAGTTATTAATTGTTTCAATTATTTTTAATTTTCTCTAGGGTTCTTAAAATATACCATCATATCATGTTCAAAAAATGATAATTTTGTTTCTTCTTTACCCATGCTTATTCATTCAATTTCTTTCTCTATGTCTTATTGCTATAGTCAACATTTCTAGCCATGTTGAAATAGAAGCAATGATAACTGACATTCTTCTTTCTTCCTTGATATTATTGAAAAGGATTCTAGGTTTGTCCCCACTACGTGAAATGAACAGAACCAAAAGAAAAATGGATACTATTTCATCAATAACATAAAAATAATTTTGATGACTTTTAGAAACTGATAAAGAATGCAATGAGGACTAAGAGAACAAATTATACAATAAGAACAATACTGTAAAGATAAATGACTTTGAAAACTATAAGAACTTTGATCAGTCCATATTCATCCATGATTCCAGAAGACCAATGATCAAATGTGCTGTTTTCTGACAGAGAGCTGATGGATTCAGGATCCAGAATGAGGCATGCATTTTTATGTATAGACAATGAGGGAATTCATTTTGTTTTACTATATATATTTGTTACAGGAAGTATTTTTTTGTTTCTTTTTTCCTGGTGGTGTGGGGGTGGAAGGGAGAAAAAATAGATCTCTATCAGTTAAAACAAATTAATTAAAAAAGACAATGATTTACAACAACAAATTCAGGTTAAACACAACAGATAAGGATAATTCCTTGAAAAGATTAAGGTACAATCTTTCTTTTGACAACCAGTTGCATGTTCTCTCTGTTGTAGTTTATCTCCTGTGTTATTTTGCTTAATTGTTTTCATATATTATGTTAGTGTTTTCTGTTGAATCAAAATTTACTGGAAAAAAAAAAACAAGGCGGGGGCAGGGGGAGAGAGAGAGAGAGAGAGAGAGAGAGAGAGAGAGAGAGAGAGAGAGGGAGGGAGAGAGAGAGAGAATTTTCTCTCACATGTTCACAAAGGCAGATCCCCACAGGAATAGATCCCCAGTCTAGAAACAATCATGACAATGGAGTAAAGGAGGCCTATGTTTAAATCCTGCCTTAGGTACTAAGATATGGTTGACTCTACCATTTTTCCTAGGCCCAGCCCCATCACTCCTATCCTATCCTCTCTTCCCTCTCTCCTACCCCGCCCCCCCCCCACTCTATAAGCATATTTGAAACCCAGAAGTTTTAGGAAAGACAAAATCTATCATTAAGTTTCACAAAATGATTCCTCTTGCAAATAGGAAAGGACAGCTAGGTTCTCAAATGATAGACTCACAGTATACGAAAGAACAGTTGTTAAATAAAGATCTTAGGAGCTCTGAATCTGTGTCTCTGATCCGCCTTGGGTCAAAGGTACACAGACCTGGGACACAAACAGAAGCACTTATGAATAGTGTTTATTAGTAGAGATTTCTGACTTCTGCTGCTTTTCCCTTGTGGAGCAGGAGGAGTAGAGTCAAAAGCAGGCCATGGCAAGAAGATCCTGTCACTGCTATTCTGACCTTTTGTTCCTGACTTTGAGACCTCCAGTTCCTGTTTCTGAATACCAAGAGATACATCACACACATCTCTATTTTCTCAGGTCTTCTAGTTTATGGATGGGGTTAACTTGGAGGACAAACTGAATTGATCAGATATGACATAAATGTTTAACTCCTCATAATACATTAAATGAAGAATTTGGATGATGATGTCTAAGATCCCTTGAAACTCTGACATTCTATGATTTTGTATGTAATAATATTTTCTTTATCCTGCAAGAGGAAGAAAACATGGAGAAAGCTTGGGAAGCCCAGGGAAAATGATGCAGAAAAATGAATGGTGAAGAAACTACTGCATGTTTTAGGCAGTCAGGATTTGTCATGGGGTTAAAATAACATGGCATAGGTCTAATGAGAGGACAAGATGAAAAATAACTGGTATTTTTCAGAGGGAGATGAGATAAAAGGACTAGATAAATGAACTAGAACTTTTCAAAACACTATAAGATAAAGAGTTTTGACAACAAAGGGTGAAATAACTACTGTATGTAGCTAGAGTTTGGAGCATTCCCACTTTATGTAAAATGTCATTTCATATGTGGGTGACACTATTTTATATAGTCTAGGCATGTGTCAACCACTGTTACATATCTGTCCATCTGTCTCTATCTCTTTATCTTTCATCATTTATTACACACACACACACACACACACACACACACACACACACACTGGAGTTTTCAAAGTCTAGCAAGCAAACTGTCTATGAGGAACTTTGAATAATTTCTTCATTGGGTCAAGCTGAGATACAGCATGGTCCTTTATCTCTCTTTGATGACTTTTGGTTTTATGTTATAATTTCTGGATCCGTCCCCTACTCCAGAGCCACCCAGTGAGCCTCTCTTTGTGAAAAAAGAAAAGCAGTTAAGCAAACCAATTGACACAGCATAGGAGTCTGATAGGCAATATTCTGCACCCTAATTCCTGAACTTTAGGAATAGAGTAGAAGGTACACTTCTTTATATCTCTTCTTGGACCAAGATGGTGCAGTTCCAAGATTGATCATCATAATTACACTGTTATCTGTTTTATTGTTCTTTTCATTTATGTTATTGTAGATATGGTTTTACCTATTTTAATCTGGATCAGTTCGCTCAAATCTTCATACATGTCTCTGAATTCCTCCCATTTGTCATTTCTTACAATATAACAATTAATTAATTGCCACAATTCAGCTATTCCTCAAAGAATAGGTATCCACTTTCATTACATTTTTTCTATCACGAAAAGTATTGTCAAGTATATTTTGGCACAGATACGTCCTTTCTGTTTTTGACTTCTTTGGCTTATATGCCCAGCAGAGGAATCTCTGGGTCATAAGGGCATAAAGAGTTTAGTCACTTTTCTCACATAATTTTAAATTGTTTTCTAGAATATCTAGACTAATTCATAGCTCAATCTATAGCAAATTTTTATCATATTTTCCAATTTACTAGGTGTGAAGTAAAACTTCAGAGTTGCATTAATTTATATTTCTCTTA
This sequence comes from Trichosurus vulpecula, assembly GCF_011100635.1. NCBI lineage: Eukaryota > Metazoa > Chordata > Mammalia > Diprotodontia > Phalangeridae > Trichosurus > Trichosurus vulpecula. The sequence continues at coordinate 310,031,704 of NC_050574.1, read as the reverse complement.
TTATCAGTAATTTGAAGCAATCTTTATATAATTTTAATGATTTATAATTCTGCTTATTCTTATTTTAGCCAATTATTTGTTCAGAAATAGTACTTTATCTTAATGTAGAACTTTGGAGGGAAGAAAATGATAGTACCTGAAAATAATATTATTGATGTTCTGTGGACAAATTTGGTCTCATTAATTAAAAAACAAAGGCTTCTGTTTATATAGCCTAAATAATATGGCTCAGTTCTTGAAAATAAGTAGCAAGTCTTGGAAGTAAAGAGCTGAAGTTTCTGGCAATTAAAAAATATAGAACATGCTACATTGTGTAAGATCTCATATTTAAAGGTAGACACCATAATCCAGTGTAAAAGAGGAAATAAAGTTTGCCAACATAAAACAAGTATATTGTTGATTTATTAGAAAAAAACCCAATATAGAAAAATTGACCAAAGTTAGCAAATGCTCACATTTTCAAAGGATTCACTGTAAGAAGCTTTAAAGAATGGACTGAAATGTTAATGGATGTATTATTTCATGGGTGTAAGTGCTGTACCAATGTACTTATACAACTCTTTTTCTTGAATCTTTGTCCATATTTTCCCATAAACTTTCGTGGAGGGTCCATCCACCTTAAAGGACTTCCTTATGGTTTCTTAGTAGCATAACAATGATGATATGTCTCTCAATGTGTTCAGCTGTGCTCTGCAATTTGTTTTCATTATTTGACCAGGCCAATTCCCTTTCTCACAAAATCATGAAATATTAGCATTGGAAAGGGTCTCAGAGGCCTCCTAGAACAAATCATTTCTGTATAGGAATCCCCTCTACAATACTCCCTCAAAGCAGTTTTTGAGACATCTTTTAAAGACTTTTAGTGAGAGAATCCCAGCTGCTAAGGTAGACCATTCCACTTTTGAGTAGCTCTAATCTTTAGTAAGTTTTCCTTAAATTGAGTCTAAATTTCCTTCTCTAAAACTCCTATCCATTGCTCCTCATTCCACCTGACATGGCCAGAGCAAACTTAATCTCCCTTCTACATGACAACCTTTCCAATAATTGAAGACAAATCTTATATCCCACATTATCCATCTCAAGTTGTCTGTTTTACAAACTAAATATTCCCAGTAACATGCCAGATTCTTATATGACTCCATGTCAAGATCCTTCATAAGCTTTATTGCTTTTTTGTGAATACTATGATGTTTCCAAATATCTTTCCTAAAATATGTCTGTAAAGACTAAACTCAATACTCCAGAGGTAATAAGACTAGGAATGACTTTCACATCCTACACTGTTTACGCTCTGCCCCTCTTGATATAGTCTGAGACTACATGAACGTTATTAGCTACCATTTTGTGCTATTGACTCATATTGAGTTGAAGTGTACCAGAACTCCTGATTTTTTTTCCCCCACAAACCATTATTTAGTTATTCTTCTTTCATATTGTCCTTGTAGAATTGAATTTTTTTTTCACTTTACATTTATCTGTATTAAATTTAATCAGTTCATATTCAATTTATTTCTGCAAGATTTTTTTTGGCCCATTGGATGTGTCTATGTGTTAATTTTCCCTTGTGGCTTTGTATAATTTAAAAATTTGATAAGAATAACTTTTATAAATTCATCCAGGTCTTTGATAACGTAGTTCTACCTCTGGGTGATTGCCCCAAAGAGTCATGAGCCTCTACTAGTGCACTTAGCTTTCATACAAATGTTACAGTAAAAACAGTAGTAACACTCTGTCTCCCCTATAAATATGGGATACTCTCCCAAAAATACAAGTAGTAATAATAGAGTCTACGCACATTCAAAACATCTTCTTCAGTTGTAAGTTTGACTAGAGAGGAATTGACTTTAACCTGAGGTATTTGATCTATGACTTCAGCATTGGTTGATGATGGTTGATTGAAAACACTATGGGACTGTTCAGTCCATCTCTCCACTCACACACCCACTACTATCAATTTAGGCCTCAATCCAATCCATCTCTTACTCTGTTGCCAAAGTGATTTTCCTAGAATGCAAGTTTAACTATATCACCCCTCTAACAAATAAATTCTAGTAGTTTACTGTATTTTCCAGGATCAAAATTAAAATCCTCTTGCATTTAAGGCTCTTCTTAGTCTGGTCTCTTCCTACTTTTCTGGTCTTTTTTATACTTTATGCTCTTCCACAAAGTCATACTGGCTTACTTGCTGTTCTCCACACATTATGCTCCATTATTCTATCCCCATGCCTTTGCACTGGCTGCTCTCTTATGCTTGTAATGCTTTAATGGCCCCTCTTACGTCCACCTCTTAGAATACTTGGTGTCTTTCAAGAGGGAAGTTCAAATCGTGTTCTGCAAGAGGCCTCTCTCCTCCTATAAAGATAGCTTTTCCCTCCAAGCTTATCTTCTAATCTATATGTATCCTGCATATGGTCAATTATTTTCATGTTTTTTTCTCTTGCTAGAATGTAAACTCCTTAGGGGCAGAGACTACTTTGGCTTTTTTTATTCCCAATGCTTAGAACAAAGTATGCACATAAAAATGCTTGATGATTGCTTCATTGCATGAATCAATGAACCGTTGCCATGTGCCAGAAAATGTGCAAACCATTGAAGATATGACAAAAATGAAAAAAAAAATCCCTATTCTTAAGGAGATCACACTCTACTGTGAGAGAAGGCATTTATCTATATATAACTACACACACACACACACACACACACACTTGTCTGTGTGTGTGTACAATATCCATATGAAGCAATTGTTTGAGGGACACAGAAAGGTAGCAGCAACTGGAGGCATTGAGAAAGCATTCAGGAGTCAGGAGAACCTGAGTTCAAATATGGCTTCAGATACTTACTAGCTATGTGACCTTGGGAAAGTCATTTAACCCTGATTGTGAAAGAGAGAGAGAGAGAGAGAGAGAGAGAGAGAGAGAGGGAGAGAGAGAGGAAAAGAAAGGAAGGAAGGGAGGAGGAAGGAAGGAAGGAAGGAAGGAAGGAAGGAAGGAAGGAAGGAAGGAAGGAAGGAAGGAAGGATTCATGTAGAGCTAGTTATGGAGCTGAGCTTTGAAGGAGAGAGGGATTCTAAGAGGAAGGAGTGCATGCTAGGCATGGGAAACAGCCTATAAAACCTAGAGATGAGAGAAAGAGTATTGGGAGGGACAGTCAAAAGGTCATTTTGGCAGGTCATAGAATATGTGGATGGAGGTAATATATAATACATTTGAAAACAGGTTATATCCAGGTTTTGAGAGTCTTTACACTCCAAACAGTAAAGCATATTTTGCAAACAGTTGTTTGATCACAACTGGAACATGAACATGAAAAGAAACTGAAAGAAGGGTAGCATCATTGGCCAGGAACCAGCAGACTTCTCAGGCTTCTCCTTTGGAAGATTTAATAAGAATGAAGAATCTTGGGGCAGCTAGGTAGCTCAGTGAGTAGAGCACTGGCCCTGGGCTCAGGAAGACCTGAGTTCAAATCCAGCCTCAGATACTTGACACATTTACTAGCTGTGTGACCTTGGGCAAGTCACTTAACCCCAATTGCCCTGCCCTCCTCCTGCAACAAAACAAAATAAAAATGAATGAAGAATCTTGCTTTGCAGAATACCACAATTATATAGCTATCGACTCTTAAGTGATATCCAGTTATAGAATAGATATGTTAATGGCAGATTTAGATCTATGTTTTAAAATATCAAGTTTCTACATTTTGCATCCAAATTCATTGATTATGCATAAAGAGGGCAGGAGTGCCTTGTGGCTTTATTAAATTGATCAGCATCTAATAACATAATTATCTACAGAAACAGATGTTACTTCTGCTGCAAACAAATTATGTTACATACAGGGGAGGAAATTACAGCACTGAGCACCACAGAGATCTTTAAAATGACCATATTGAGGACAAGAGGGGAGTGGAGGATTGAAATAAGTCTCCTGCTGTAGAACAAGTTTCTATTTTAGTCATTATCAAAAAACTCTTATTATGATATCTCTCATAGCCTACACCCCCATTCCCCTCTCCTAATGTACACAGTTGGTCAGAGTTTCAATGTTGTTGAGATAGATAAAAAGATAAATAGGTAGATGGATGGGTAGAATAATGGATAGATTGATTGATAGATAAATGGGCAGATCATTAAGTAGGCCAGTAGGTAGGATTATAAGTAGATGTCTGAACATTTATCAAGTACTTACTCTGTACCAAGCACTGTTCAAAATATTATAGATATAAGCAAGGCCATTACCTGTTATCCTGATATATATCTTGCCACTGGGTCCAGATGGCTCCAGGGGAGAAACTAAGGCTGGTGACTTTGCACAGCCCTCTCTCACTTAAATCCAATTCACTTGCAAGGCAAGGTATCACCTTCCTGAGGTCTTGGTCCTCTTCCAGAACAAAGGACAAACAACAACAACCACAACAACAACACAGAAAAATACAAGCAATCAAGATAGTCCCTGTCCTTAAGAAACTTAACATTCTAACTGGAGAAGGCAGTCTTGGAAAGGTGAGTTAGGAAGGTGTGGGAGGGGAGAAAAGGAAGCCTAAGATAAGGAACAAGGAGTTTCAGCCAAGGTAAGGTGAAAGCTCACCTAATGGAGTCCAAGGTAGTTTCAAGGGTGGAGTCCAAAGTTCCTGTGGGAAAGGAGTGAGGATGGTGTCCAGATAGGAGGCAACATAGTTTGGAAATGGCCCGGATAAAGCATGGAAGCCCAGTTAATGCAAGTTAATGCAAGTTAATGCAAAAACACACCAGTCAGAGCTGTGTGTGTGTGTGTGTGTGTGTGTGTGTGTGTGTGTCTTATTTTTTCCCCCAGAGGCAGAGTCCAAGAAGAGCAAAAGAGAGTAACTTGAGGCTAAAAGAAGATGAGAAATTCAATATAGAAATAGGGTAGGTCAGAGTCAGGTACACCGGGAAGTTTAAAGGATCAGGAAGGTATTTGAACTAAGGTAAGCAGAACAGCTATGAGGTAGACATACTTCAAAGGAAGGAGGGAAGGAAGGAAGGAAGGGAAGAAGGAAGGAAGGAAGGAGGGAAGGAAGGAAGGAAGAAAGGAAGAAAGGGAGGAAGGGAAGGAAGAAGGAAGGAAGGAAGGAAAGGAAGGAAATGAACATTTATTATGTCTCCACTACGTACCATGCACTGTGCTAAGCACTTCATAAATACTACGTTATTTGATCTTCACCATAACCCTGGGAGGGAGGTACTGTTATCATCTCCCTATTACGGTCAAGAGAGAAGCAGAGATTAAGTGATTTAGTTAAGTTTCAAACAGCTATTAAGTGTCCAAGGTTGAATTTGAACTCAGGTCTTCTTGAGTCCAGGCCCAGGGAGTAGCCTGGGAGTAGCCACTGATGGCTATCCACTGCATCACCTAGCTACCTCTAAGGAAACAAAAATAAAAACAAAACAAACAAATTCAGCTCGAGCATCAGGGCATCAAACCAAGCACAAGACTGAGTAACAGGTAGGCAAATGAGAATGAATCAAACATCACATAGAGATCCAGTAAGTGGGGAGACACTCCAAGCAAGTCTCCAAAACAGTCAAGACTCAGGGAAATTGACAGAAAATAAAAAACAGGAGGATAACAAATGGGAGAATAGGTGAGCATTAAGGGAAACTTTAATAAATAAACTAGCTTTATCCCTTAGGTTCAGAGATTTAAAAAATCCAGATGAGTCTATAGCTTAACCTCTACTAGTGAAAAGCAGATAAAGGAAACATCTTGCTATAGTGAGTAGTGTACTTAAAGAACATTGGGGTGTTGGGAGGGATGTTGGTGCAGAGCTGAAGTTTTTGTCAGAAATATCCAGGAGATTCTTTCAATATAAGAATGTATCTATTTAGAGAAGGTAGATGAGGGATAGGGTAAGAAGATAGAGCAGTGGGGGAAAAAAATGTTGATCTACTAATTCTGGTTGCTTTGACAGTTGGATGGAACTGATTGTTTTATGGATCTGATTAGCTGAGCTGAAATAATTTATTAATCTACTTCACATTGACACTGCTGCCCTTAATCTATCCTTTCATCTCTCTCTTTCCCTTTCACTGCTAAACTTCTAGGGAAAAAATAGCTTAAAATCACTGTCTACCCTTCTTTAACACTCACTGGTTAATCATTTGTAATCTAGCTTCCCTTCCTGGTGCTTTTTCCATCTCCTCTTTTCGAACACTAACGGCTGTCCTAAATGCAATTCAATGACCCTTTCTCAGTCCTCAGATGCTGACATATTTCTATTGCATTTTTACTAATAACTACCTTCCAACTCCTTGAAGTTTCTTTTTTTGGCTTTCAAAAAACTGTTCTATCTTGGTTGTGTCTAGTCCTTACTTCTAGTTGATTTGGTCACCTTTCCCAGGGCTATTGTGGCTCTTGATATCGAATTGACTCAAAGCACTTGCTCTGTGACAGGTGTTCAACAAAATCAAAATATTTTATTTCGATACCTCTGCATCTCTCCTTTCTGTGGTTTGTGGCATGTATTTTCCAGTTATGTTTGTCTTCAGGACCTACCCGCAGATTCTTTGATGTCTTTTTGGACTTACTGGGAGGGAAAGTGTCTTATCTCCTTAGCTACTCTCAGATAAAGGCTGGAAGCCAGGCCTTGAGTTTCTTATCTTACAGATAAGTGTTTCCAGAGGTCATTCAAAGGCTAGAACTCCAAACAAAACTTCAAAACATAAATTCAGGATATTTGCAAAGGAGAAGTTATAAGATCCCTGTATTTTGAGTCTCTAGACTCAAATCGTAGTTCTATTACTAACTACTTGGATGACAATGGGCAGGTGGTTTCTGCCCCAGGATACATTTTCCTTATCTGTAAAGTGAGGACTTGGGTTAACAGAAATCTGATGTCATTTCCAACTCTAAAAATGTTGTAATAATAAGCCTGGGAGGAAGTACTTTTCCAAATGTGGAAAAAATCAGAAATCCAGTTTAGCTCAAATTCCTATAGAAACTCTTCCCAATTTGTTCCCAGGTCTTCAATTCTTGACCACAGGGACATGTCAATCCAATGTTTTTAGCGAAGCAAATGTGCTAAAGCCATATGCGGGAAAGTTGACCAAGTTACAACTTAAATATACTTCCTCCATTACACCTCCAGTAATTTTAATCACCATGGTTCTTTTGCTTTTCTACCAGCCCACTATATTTCAATATGACAAAAACAAAAAATAAACACTTACTAGGTTTAAGATATTGTGCTAGGCTCTGGGTTACAAAAATAAAAATCTAACAGTCCAGATATGAGGAACTATCTTTGAGTGTGAGATGGAATGCTGTATATGACTACAGTGGTACATTTTGAGATGGCGAATAATTTTACATCAGACTACAAAAGAAAGTAGGAGCCAGGTGATAAAGGACTTTAAAGATGAAACACAGTAGTTTGTATTTTATCCTAGATACAGTAGAGAGCCACTCAAGATTTTTTACTAGGGAAGTGACATTGATCAGAGCTTTACTCTAGTTATATTCATTTTTGTAGCTACGTGGAGGATAGACTGGAGAGGCAAGGTAGTTCGTGCAAGGAGACCAATTAGGAACCTATTGAAATAGTCCAGGTAAGAGGTTATAAAGACTTAAACTGAGATAGAGGCTGGGCGAGTGGAGCAAAAGGACAGATGGGAGAGATATGATTATTGTCTAAGGAGACATTGTGATACTTGAAATATCTCCATGCTGGTGACTCCAAGATCTATATGACCAGACCTTATGCTATCATGAACTCTAATCACATATCACCAAGTACCTACTGGATATTTCAAACTGGATTTCCTTCAGACAGTTTAAACTCAATATATCTAAATCATTACTTCTTCCCTTAATGGCCATCCCTTTTTCTAACTTCCCCATTTCTGTCGACAGACTGCTATCCTTCCAGTTATCACAGTGGATAAATTCTGATTTTTTTCTCAATTCTTCTCTCTCCTTCACCCTCTATATCTAATCAGTTGTAAACTCTTGTCAATTCTACCTCAAAAACCTCTCCAGCTTCCACCCTCTTCTCTACACTCAGACAGCCATCACCCTAGTTCAGGCCCTTCTAAATTCTGGCCTGGACTATTATAATATCTGCTTAGTTAGTTTCCCTGCCTCCAGTCTCCCTCCTTTCCAATTTTTATTCCACAATACTGTCAAAGTGATATTACTAAAGCACAAGTCTTGAAATGTTATTCTCTTGCTCGAGAATTTGCAGTGATTACTTCTCTATTGCCTGGAGGATAAAAATACAAATTCCTCTGACATTTAAAACCCTTCACAATCTTCCTCCAGCCTGGATTTCTAGCCTTATTACACATTACTCTCTTATTACTGCCTTTCACACTCTACATTTCAGTCAACTCAGCCTATTAGTTCTTCATCATACACAAATTCTATCTCTGGTCTCTGTGCCTTTGGCCAGGCTATACCACGTACATGCAACGTAATTCCCTCTCACTTTCCTCTTTCAGAATCTCTAGTTTCCTCTGATACTCAGCATGCATACTACCTTTAAAATGAATCCTTTCCTAATTCCACCCCTCCCACTGTTAATGTCTCCCTCACCACAGAACCTTTTAGTATTTGCTCACATATATTTTGATTCTACTAATATGTGTACACTTCGTAAACTCCTTGAGGGTAGTGACTGCTTCATTTTTGTCTTTGTGTCTCCAGAAACTAGTATAGTGCCAAACGCATATTGTTTCTATTGTTCACTCATTTTTAAGTCATGCCCACTTCTTCATGACCCCATTTGGGGTTTTCTTGGTAAAGATACTGGAGTAGCTTGCCATTTCCTTTTCCAGTTCATTTTACAGATGAGGAAACTGAGGCAAATAGTGTTAAATGACTTGATATAACCTATCTTTACTACATAAGTACTGGAGTTCCCTGAGGTTCATTAAACTGAGTGATTTGTCCATAATCCCACAGCTAGTTGTGTTAGAGGCAGGGTTTGAATCCAGGTGGTCTTGACTTCAATTTAAGCACAACTTCCTACACCAGATTCCCTCTCAAGTCCATAGTAGGTGCTCATTAAACAGATTGTGATGTGACCTAAATAGCTGGGTAAGTGGACTTGATGTAGCAATTAGTCAAGGGCATCTTTATTCAAGCTATTCCAACTTAGTTTCTGTATTTTTGGATATGAGATAGCCTATTCTTTTTTTTTTCTTTAGAAAAAGTCATTTTTATTGTTTTTATTCTAAAATGAACTACTGAGGAGTTTATTTTTTTTAGTTTAACAATGTCATTTTTCTATTAGTTAACTTATTTACTTTTAGTTTTCCACATTCACTTCCCTAAATTTTAGATTTTCTCCCCCTCCCTTCCCCCTCCCTCCCCAAGATGTCCTGCAATCTGGAGATATCCCATTTTTACAGAAACTTCTCCTTCAGTAGCATTCTGTGACATGGCATGGGCACACAGAGCCTTTCCTTCACCATGGAATAATTGCTCTTTTACAGACAAATAGGCACTCTTTTGACCATAGGGACCACAGCTTCTCTGTGAGGGACTGATGTCAGAAAAAGCAGGGAATGCTGGCTAAAGCTTTGTAATGATCACATTCACAACTTTAACTCTCTGAATGATGCTTTCCTTCCCAGAAGGAGAAAAAGGAAGGTAGAATCAATGAGAGGTTCTACAAACTCCAACCTTTATAACCCCTGAACCATGTGTGCATTGTATAATGGGAAATAGAAAAAGCAGGGTTAGAACTGAAATCTAATTCTATCTATCATGTGAAGATACTAGTGACTGTGGGAAATACTTCAGAAATCTAAGATACCAGTTCTTTAAAAAAAACACGTTAGTTATAGAAATTAGATATATAAATAAAGATATAGATGTCAATATAGATTGTATCTAAATATAAATGTAATTAGTGAACAGTTTACAGGACAGTTTTTAATCAAAGGTTATAATGAATCATAATTCACACTCAGAAGAAAAGGTAGAGGTTTCCAGAAGGGAGAGATTGTTGGAGGCTGGAATAGTTAAGTAAAGTGGGTAAGTTTCAAAAGGAAGATGAGATTTAGGTTGAATTTGGGTGATACTATTTGTATTTCTATAAGCCAAATCCTAAGCCTTAGCTATACTGTCATATTGAGGGAAAGGGATTTCACAGCCGCCCTTGTGACCTGTACCAGTGCTTGATAATTACCAGGAATTGTCAGGAATTCCCAGTGGAAAGATCAGACCTCAGGAGAGATTAAATTCACTGGGAAAAAAAAAAAAGCAAAACATGAGACAAAGGAAAAATCAAAATGCTGAATGTGATACTACCCTGTGGGCAGTAATAGCTACAGTGAAATGTTACTTATTAACTCGATTCCACTCAGCATATGATTTTCCTGTTGCTATCTGACTTAACATTTACCTGCAAATTCTTCTATATAAGCCATATGGTATATAGCAGTAGAAAGGGTCAAATGCATGGTAGATTCATATGCAGAGAAAATATAACTCAACCAGAAAATGTAATGATTAATTTGAATTAGATATAGTTGGGAAGGCAAGAGGAGAGTTACCAAGTATTAGCTAACCCTGTTCAATAATTTACAAATCAATTAAAATGACATTATTATTCTCCTTTACCACTTAGCTTCCCTGATATTTAAAGGTCATTCAGATACTATTGGAGAAAAGGATTATTATCAGACACGTGGAAATAGCATTTCCAGTCTGGATAACACAATATGAGGCCAATTTGTGTCCTAACTCAGTTGTGCCCATCAGTACATAAGGGCAGGACTTTATTGAAATAAAGCTATTAAATGATTTTTTTTAAGAGCATCTAAAGCTTGATGATGGTGAAAAGCAAAGTGCTGAGTAAGGGAAAGAGTACTTACTGGGACTGGAATCAAAAGGCCTGGATTGGCATCTATTTCAGCTTTCTCCCCAGCAGGGTGACCTTAAGTTAGTCACTTAATCTCTTTATCCCCAGGTTTGTTCACCTGCAAAACAGGGATAACAGCAACACTTAATAGTGCTGTTGTGAGGATCAAAACAGACGATAGCCTTGAAAACAGTTTATATATTGCAAAATCCCATACAAAAATAAGGTTTTAGGTTAGCCCAGTGCCAAGGCAATCTCCTTCAGAAAACAGACAGTAATGACTTTAGCTGTCCAAGATTCAGTAAAGTTGTACTAGAAAAAACAAAACAACAACTGATCTTTCAGAGTTTATAGATTTAGAACTGGGAGAGACCTTAAAAGCTATCTAGATCAACTCTCATTTTTCTGAGGATAAGGGACTTGTCCAAGGTTATAAAGGTCGTTGGTGGTGAGCTAGGAACTAAGTGGACGCTTTATGCTCCTGAATTCACAATACCCAGGGCTGACTGCCAAATACTTTAGTGCTACCTCCTGGTGCTCCTAAATGCACCCCAGAGAATTTATCACTTCCATCTCCTTTCAGCCACTCCTTTTCCCTATTTCCTGAGTGATGGGAATTTTTGTCTCAAATTGTAATTTTTATTCATTAACTTAATAAATATTTGGTAAGTTCCTAATTTGTGCCCAACATTATACCAGGCACTCTTCCAAATGAAAAGTAGAAGGGAAAGTCCCAGAATTCCCAGAATCTCTAGTTGTTGAGATAACATTAATCTTATCTATACACTAACAAAACCAAACCCAAAGAAAACAAATAAAACACAGATCTGTGATTTCATCTAATTAGGGAACTCATGGTGAGGAACTCTAACAATGAAGGTCTCCACACAAGTTGTACTTATAGTGTTAGAAAGTTGCTGGATATGTGGTGTTTAAGAAATATAAGGAATTGATTGATTTATCTACAATACTGTGGCAGGGTAAATGATGACCTAAATTAGTTGTGTTTATCAACACAAACATCTTAGTAAGGAGACATGCCTAATACACACACACACACACACACACACATACGCACACAAATAATTCTTTGAAGATACATTGAGATGACGTAATGGAAGGTATTCTGGACTGGGTCCTGACTCCGCAATTAACTAACAAGTTAGGCTTCCTAAGAAAATAACTTGTGCAAATTATCACTGAGGGCAGTATAAACAGAGTGTATGGATGGCCATGCACCTTTCAGATGGGCCCAAAATTGAACAGCTGAACAGACTAGATTGCCATTAGGAAAATACATGGTACTATTAATGACCCCCAAGCTTCATCTTGAAATAGAGGCACATTTTTTAGCAGCAATATTCTTGTCATGTTGTATTGTTGAATTATGGTTAATCATGGGACATTCTAGCCTTTGAATAGATGAGGTTTGAGGATTAACTAAGAGTTATTGGGGCGGTGGGTATGAGTGGGCTATATGACATCACCAAGGAATCGTAACAGTCACTTCATACTTGTTTTAACTATTTGGAGGGGAGGCTGGGGAGTGGTAGGAGAGAGAGAAGAAAGAGTGAGAGAGACAGAGAGACAGAGATATGAAAGACACACACAGAAAAATAGTGCAGGATATTTCATTAGCTACGGCATGGGAAATATGAATCTGCCCCACAGTCAGCCATCCCTCTCTTCCCTTCCCACACCCATCTCATGGGGCATTTAGTCATTCTCTGTTGAACACAGTTTCTGGCTATAGTCAGAAGAAGGTTATTCTTGCCCGTGTAGTCTGGCCTGACAGAGGTTGTAGGCCTTCTGTCTCAGGGACAGACTCAAAGGGAAATTGACTCTGAGGTTGGCTGTCATAAATCCTTTATCCCTGGGTGAATTCTTCCTCTTCCCTGTAGCACAATACACTTTTGGTTATCAAGCTAAACAATGGTCAAAGTGTCTGTAGTGATTGGAATGGTGATAATAATGGTGATTTTGATCGTAGTGGTGGTATATGATGGCAGTAGTGATGATGACAATTATGATGTGATAGGGATAAAGATGACGAAGTTTTAAGTTGTTTTGGCATCATGACTGTTACAGTATGGCTTGTAGAAGGTTCCGCGACAGCTCTTTACTAAAGAGAAATAGACAACTTTTATCATGTATTTCATTCATTACTTTTCTTTCTCATTAATTGAAATAAGAAATTTGTGTTATGACAAACATTCCTATCATTTCGGGATGAATGTATGAACTAGAAAAATAATTTGGCTAGCTAATTGAATGACAATTTTGGATTTAGAAATGTAGAATATGTTACTTGTGAGAAGAAACAATCATACGATACTAAATGTCATTGTAGCTGAAGCAAAGTGGAAGCCTCAGATGTGCAACATAGGAGAACTCCTCCCATATCTACCTCACACACAGCATAGAAGCAACTGCTTCAGGGCAATATGAAATTATGGATTAAATGACACTTCTGCATGATAACCCCTTTACTCATCTCTGATTGACTCCCTATCACAATCCCCTCAGCGTATATGTTCAAATCTCTTTTCTCAAGTTCTTAAATCAATCCCTGTTATTCTTTCAGTAGATGGCCTTGCTTCCCACTTTATTAAGATTGAAGCCAACTATTGTTAGCTCCTTCCTTTCTCTTTTTCCTCAACTTAAATCTCTCTTTGTTTTCACTCATCTTTCCTTCCTTCCTTTTATTTTCAGAGGATGGATGAGGTTATACTTCTCTTTGGCACGAGTAACCTCAATTGTTATACCTTTGATCTAATTTTGTCCTATCTCTTCCTAGATATTCCTAGATGGATCCTTGAGACCATTCACCTATTTTTTTTGTTCATCTTGAACTTCTCCCTCTCTAAATACTTCTCTGCCAACAAATTCAGGACTGTATTGGACTAAAAATGTCTCCTCTTGGGTGCATTATTTATTCACATTAGTTTCCTAGCTTTCTCTTCCTTTTGACTAAAATAAAATTCTGGAAAGAGTAGGCTGCATCTGCTATTTCTACTTTCCTACCATTTGTTTACTCCCTGACATCTTATGAGTTTTGAACCCATAACTCAGTAGTGAAACTAATTTTTTTCCTAAGTTGTTAATGAACTTTTAATCACCCTTCTCAATCCTCATACTTTTTGACCTTTCTGAGGCAGGCGATGCCACTGTCAACATCCTCCTTTATATTCCTTTTTTTCCTTTGCTTTATGGAAGGCCCTACTTTACTGTGGTACCCATTTACTTGTTTAACTATTCCTTTACAATCTCCTTTTATGAACAAATGAGTTAATACATGTATTAAGCACTTTTAATGTGCAAAGCATGGTATTTATGTTTTTCTCTTCTCTCTCTCTTTCAAGTTCAGGTGACTCTCAAGGTTCTATCCAAAATGATCTCCTTTATACTCTCTGGATTTTCCCTTTGTGATCTCACTTATTATCAGGGCTACAATTATCACCTCTATGCAGATGATCCCTATTAGAGTCCATTGCTGGGATTTAAAAAGGGCTTCACAGAAAAATTAGATAAGTCAGCAATGGCAGAAGCAATGGACCCTTTTATTTGATATGTTTATGGAAAGGGTTGAAAAGGAGATCATGGATACCCAAGGAAGTAGTAGCTGGGAGCCAATACAGAACTGGTCAAAGAGACCTTCATGCAAGGTGCAAGATCAGCTGGGTGTCATAGCCACTGAGGGAACTCTTATGTGTAGATGACAGTAAGGCACTCAAGTCTGGAGATCAGTTTTTGAGCTACAAACATAACAGAATGTGCTTCCCCTATGAATCAGTTGGTTAGAGAGCTCATTCCTATTTAAAAAGGAAATAAGCACCAATTGCTGGGAGCATATGAAAATTATAGAACTGAAAGGTAATAGAGTATGTAGAAAAGGACTTGAAATAGCATGACTACCATGTACAGAAAGCTGAGCAAAGCTACAGAAAATAGAGCAGTAGAGAAGAGCAACAAGTGAAGCTTGCTAAGAATATCTGGAGACAAGAACTACTAAAAGTCAGCACAACTGCTCCATTAGTGTTACAGAAAGGATTTATGAGGAACAAACCTTAAGCACTCACAGCTAGAATACCTTCAAGGGCTATAATACCATGTGATAGACCCAACTGAAGCCAGCTCATGAAAGCCCATTGTTAAATTTTTAGTGTGAACATCTAGACCTTGGCAATTGGCAAACACGACAAAGGAGGCTGACTGGGTGGTATAGTGGATGTGGCTCTGGATTTGTAACTAGGAAAGCTCATCTTTGTGAGTTCAAATCTGGCCTTAGACACTTATTAACTGTCTCACCCTGGAAGAGTCACTTAATCTTGTTAGCCTCAGTTTTTCACCCGTAAAAGTTATCTGGAGGAGGAAAGGGCAAACCACTCTAGTATCTCTGCCAGGAAAACCCTAAATGGAATCATGAAGAGTTGGACATGACTGAACAACAACAACAAATAAGGGCTTGATTTATTATCTTTTTGGTTGTTGAAACCATATAGTCAAAACTATGGGTTTTCCAATAACAATATATGGCCATGAGAGTTGGACCATATGAAAAGCTGAATCAACACTTTCAAATGATGGTGCTGGAGAATAGCTTTGAGAGTCCTTTGGTCAGCAAGGGGATCAAATCAGTCAATGCTTAGAGAACTTAATTCAGGATATTCACTGGAAGGTCAAATACTGATGCTGAAGCTTAAGTACTTTGGCCACATAATGAGAAGATAGAACTTATTGGAAAAGACCCTGATATTGGGAAAGATTGATGGCAAAAGGAAAAGGGGATGACAGAGGGTGAGATGGATAGGTGGTGTCATGGAAACAACCAACATGAACTTGGACAGACTTGAAGAAATAGTGGAGGACACAAGGGCCTGGTATGCTATGGCCCATGGGGTGACAAAGAATGGGATATGAATGAATGACTGAATAAGAACAACACTGTCTCTCTGTCCCTCTTTCTTCTCTCCTATCATTTATCTTACCCCTTTCCCCTCAAGCACATGTAACAAAACATACCCAATCCTCTCCACCACTTAATCTATTCTTCAATTTTAACTATTTTAATTTGTCATGTCCTGTTTCAAGAATTGATTTTATTCCCTTTCTAATTCCTTTCCTTTGAATGATACTGTAGAAACCATTCACAAAATTGTTATTTCTCAAAGGAGACAATGAGGTAGAATAGGACATGCACTATAACCTTAGTCCAAAGAGCATGATCTTATCCTTTACTTTTTCTATTATAACATGTCCTTTTCAATGTCATTCCAGAATCTCTCTGAAACCTATTTTCATCTCCCTCTGCACCATGCCCTTCTTTCTTGGGTTTTCAACCACTTCCACCACCCTAATGTGAGTTCTTATTGAGGCGAAATATCCTATTTTACAGAAAGAGACCTCATAAAATCTCTAACCTTCTAGTAGATTTCATTGTAGGATCTTTGATTCCTCTCACTTCTACCTCTATGGAAACTTTGTGATGTTGCTAGATTCTTTCTATGCATATATCTTCCTCTTCCCTCCTATAATCTTCCCTCCAATGTTTTATTCTGACACTCCCACCAATCCCAGCACAAGGAGAAAAATGGAAACCTTATTTATTTCTCTTTGTGAGTCATGACCAGTTTTTTTTCCTTTCTACTCTTTCTTTTCTTACTCCAATCCCACCTTCTCTTCTCCCTACATGAGAAGAATTCAATGGGATTATCTTACAACCTCTAATATTGATTGACTAATTAGGGAACAGTATTTTAATTCTGAAGTATTAATTTACTTCTTTTATCTAGTCTCCCACTGACATTTTACATTATATATTTTGCTCTTTAGCTTGCCTACTGATGTTTCCCTTGAGTTCTGAATGCCTGTCAGTTAACTTAAAGAAAAACACAAAGAGAAAAATCCATTTAGTGTTGACACCAACTCAGGGTTAGGGAAGGAGACCAAATATGTCTCTTACCACCTTAAATGGAGATAAAAAAATGGAACCCCAGAAAGATTAAGTGCCTTCTCTGAGATTGCCCAGATTATAAGTCCCTGGACCAGGATTAGAACCTAGATCTCTTGAATCCCAGAACATCAGAATTTTACTTAGTCACCAAGAACATGCAGTATAGCCCCCTAATGTAGAGATCTAAAAAAGTTAAATTAATGATAATTGGGAATTGGCAAACATGACAAATAAGGGAGGTTAACTAGGTGGTGTAGTGGATAGGGTTCCGGATTTGGAACTAGGAAATCTCATCTTTATGAGTTCAAGTCTGGCCTCAGACACTTACTATCTGTTTTACCCTGGGAGAGTCACTTAACCCAGTTTGCCTCAGTTTTTCACCTATTAAAATTATCTGGAGGAGGAAATGGGAAATCAATATTGTAATAATTAAGCATGTAGAAAATACTAGGTTTCAATAAATTCATATATAAGTTTTGAAAGCATAATTGGAAATAATATGACCAGACTGAATAATTGTAAATATATACCCCAATAATAAATTGCACTGATATAGAGGAAATAGAAAATACCTACCTAAGTAGTCTTGATAGTAGAAAATACATTAGTGGCATTCACTGTAATGTGGTCTTGGTTCAATACAGAGCAAAACGGGATCAAATTTCTCCAACCAAATTTATTGCTTAAAATTTGTCCATAATAAATGAATCTCAGTAATAAATCTGCAACCATACCCAACTATAATGAAAAGATGGGCAATTTTCCATCCCGTACAAATTCCGTTAATCACCTTTTATGGCTATTGAATTGTAGTGTTTGGAAATTTAAAAAATGAAAAGATGTAGGTTTCAATAACAATCCCTAAGCCTTCTAGTAAAACTGGGTCCTGGCATTCTACTAGATTTGGCAGCAGTCTGAATGAAATAGCCCTGGTTTAGAGGTCAGAAAAGAGCTACATTTCTTCAAACTGTACTTTTAAGACATTATTGAAAATGCATTCTGTTTAAATAGCTATTTGTATAATTATATATGTCCAATGGGGGAGGGGAGGAGCACAAAAAACAATTGTTAGCTGAGTAAATGCCCACATTTAAAATGCACTTCTGTCAGAAAGAAAGAAAATGATTTTTTTTTCAAAGCTATGAGACTTTGGGGAAAAGTGCTGAAAAATCAATTTATTTTCAAAGGAATAGAGTAGACTGATTATGCATCTGTTAGTTCTACTGGCACTGTTTGGATACAATATAGCTGCATTGATTTTGATGCATATGTAATGTGTCTTTTTCACACAAATAAACATGTTGTGCAGAAAAAAAAGGAATGACTTGGTGATGGTTGAAAGTATAGATTTAATATTTTTTTCTCTTCCTGTAAAGATTCTACACCCCCTGTCTAAATTTAAGAAATTATTTCCAACTATGTACAAGGATCTTTTAACCCAGGGAAATGCATTCCAATCAGAGGTTCAATACAAATCTTAATCTCAGGAGGCATTTACCAAAGAGCAGAGATTCTGTGACTAGGATTGCTTCAGTGTGTTGCTGTCTGAAGTCAGAGGACAATCAGCCCTCCCAGAGGAAATTACAGTTCTAATGAATAGATGCTTAAGGTAGGGGAAGAAGTCGAAAACACTTGAGTTCTCTTGATGGCTCAGCTACCCTTTACTAGCTTTGAGTCCTTGGATAAGTCACTCAGCTGTTCTGAGCCTCATTATTTTTGCCTCTAAAACACAGACAACAATACCTGCCCTTCTTATCTTATATAGATATGATAAGGTTCATGTGAGATAATAAATATGAAAGTTATTTGAAATGGTAAAGCACTACAAAAATGTAATTATTGTTATAATTGACCACTCCTTGTGATATATGTGCCATATGAGGCTGCATGTGTTCTGTGTTCTATAATGGCAGGTTAAGATTCAGGTAAAGGATGCTGCAATAGAATAGAGAGATGTGAAGAAGCATAAATTTGCCATTGATTGCCCTCTTTATCTCCCTTCAATTTTTCCTGTCCTCCTTTTGGTGTTATTCCACCAGATTTGACAATACTACCAATTTAGCTGAATTTTTTTTTTCTATTTGATCATAGTACTCCTTGCCCCAAGGGAGTAGCTCCTGTTCATGTGTAAAACAATCCACCTGGGGGGCGGAGTCAAGATGGCAGAGTAAAAGCAGGGACTTGCTTAACCTTTCCCTCAAACCCCTCCAAATACCTGTAAAAAATGACTAAACAAGTTCTAGAGCAGCTGAATTCACTTAATGACAGAGTGAAACAAATTTCTAGTCCAAGACAACCTGAAAGGTCAATGGGAAAGATCTGTTGCACCGGCCTGAGAGAAGAGCTTAGTCCAGCATGACCCGCACCTGCACAGACTGGCTGGAGCAGGCCTCAGGGGACTGGCAGCTGTGGCAGTTTCCAGACTTCTAAACCCACAAATGCCAAAGACAACTTGGAAGGTCACTAGGAAAGGTCTGTTGGACCTGGGTGAGAGAGGAGCAAGGTCTAGCCCTGTCCTAGCCCTAGGGCGGCAGCTGTGTCAGCAGTGGTGGTGGCAGCAGCATCAGCTGCTTCCAGAGCTCTTGGCCCACAGATGATGGAGGAATCAAGTGGCTGATCAGAGGGAGATTACAGGGGTCTCTTTGTTGGTACTGAGGCAGGATTCTCTTGCTTTGCCTGTGCTTGGATCTAGGTCACAGTCCTGGGTGGCCATCCTGGGGTGAGGAGGAGCAACTGGTGTGGCAGGGCTTGTGATGGCAGTGGAAAGGGAATCCTCCTCACAGTTCCAAGGCAGAAAAGAGTGCTTGTGGTCACTCACAGACCAGAGCACAGACAAGGAGAGGAGTAAACACTTCTTTCATTATTCAACCTTGGAAGAACACAAAGTATACAGGTCCCTAGAAATAGCTCTGAAAATAGCTGCACAAAACCCCTGAAGTTTGGGACAGTAAACCCTCCACACTGGAAACAGAGACATACCTTAACAAAGAACAAAAAAGTCAA
Source organism: Trichosurus vulpecula (assembly GCF_011100635.1). Classification (NCBI taxonomy): domain Eukaryota; kingdom Metazoa; phylum Chordata; class Mammalia; order Diprotodontia; family Phalangeridae; genus Trichosurus; species Trichosurus vulpecula. The sequence goes on along the minus strand of NC_050574.1, from coordinate 310,011,927 downwards.
GTAATTGGCTGGGAAACTGAGCATATAGCAGAAAAAAATTCTGACTATAGAATCTTACTTTGGTGACAAGAAAGATCAAAACATACAATTAGAAGACATCAAAGTTCCTACATCCAAAGCCTCCAAGAAAAATATAAATTGATCTCAGGGCATGGAAAAGCTCAAAAAAGATTTTGAAAATCAAGTAAGAGAAGGAGAGGAAAAATTGGGAAGAGAAATGAGTGATGAAAGAAAATTATGAAAAATGAGTCCACAGCTTCCTAAAGGAGACACAAAAAAAATGCTAAAGAAAATAACACCTTTAAAAATAGACTAACCCAAATGGCAAAAGAAGTCTAAAAAACCAATGAGAAGAAGAATGCCTGAAAAAGCAGAATTGGCCAAATGGAAAAGGAGACCCAAAAGCTCATTGAAGAAATTCATTCCTTAGACACTAGAATGGAGCAAATAGAAGTTAATGACTTTATAAGAATTCAAGAAATTATAAAACAAAACCAAAAGAATGAATAAAAGAAGACAATGTGAAATATATCATTGGAAAAACCACTGACATAGAAAACAGATCTAGGAGAGATAATTTAATAATTATTAGACTACCTGAAAGCCATGATTGAAAAAAGAGCCTTGACGTAATCTTTCAAGAAATTATTAAGGAAAATTGCTCTGATATTCTAGAACTTGAGGGGAAAATAGATATTGAAAGAATCCACTGATCACCTACTGAAAGAGAGTCCAAAAAGAAAATTCCTAAGAATATTGTGGCCAAATTCCAGAGTTCCCAGGTCAAGGAGAAAATATTGCAAGCAGCCAGAAGGAAACAATTCAAGTATTGTGGAAACACAATCAGGATAATACAAGATTTAGCAGCTTCTATATTAAGGGATCAGAGGGCTTGGAATATGATATTCTGGAGTTCAAAGGAATTAGGATTAAAAACAAGAATCACATACTCAGCAAAACTGAGTATGGTATGATTCTTCATGGAAAAAAAAAAGAATATTCAATGAATAGAGGACTTTCAAGAAATCTGAATAAAAAAAAGCATAGCTGAATAGAAAATTTGACTTTCAAATACAAGACTCAAGAGAAGCATGAAAAGGTAAACAGGAAAGAGAAATCATAAGGGACTTACTAAAGTTGAAATGTTTACATTCCTATATGGAAAGATTTTATATATGCACACACAAACATATATGTTATATATACATATATTATATTTATATACATATACACACATACACATATATGGTACAGGGTGAGTTGAATATGAAGGGATGGTATCTAAAAAATAAAATTAAGGGATGAGAGAGGAATGTACTGGGAGGAGAAAGGGAGAGGTAGAATGGTGTAAATTATTTCACATAAAAGAGGCAAGAAAAAGTTTTTATAATGGAGAGGAAGAGGGGGAAGGTGAGAGGGAATGAGTGAACCTTACTCTCATTGGATTTGGCTTAAGAAGGAAATAACATACAAACATAATTGTGTATGGAAATATATCTTACCCTACAAGAAAGTAGGGGGGAAGGGGACAAAGGTGGGGTGATAGAAGGGAGGGCAAATGGGAAGAGGCAGTAATCAGAAGCAAACACTTGTGAGGAGGGACAGGATCAAAGGAGAGAATAGAATAAATGGGGGGCAGGATAGGATGGAGGGAAATACAGTTAGCCTTTCAGAACATGACTGTTATGGAAATGTTTTGCATGACTACACATGTACAAACTGTATTTAATTGCTTCCCTTCTCAATGAAGGTGGGTGGGGAGGGAGGAAGGGAGAGAATGTGGAACTCAAAGCTTTAAAAACAAATTTTAAAAAATATTTTTACATGCAACTGGGAAATAAGATATACAGGCAACGGTGTATAGAAATCTATCTTTCCCTATAGGAAAATAGAAGGAAAGGGGATAAGAGAAGGCAAAGGAGGGGGTATTAATAGAAGGGAGGGCTGATTGGGAGCAGGGGTAATGAGAATGCATGCTGTCTTGAGGTGTGGGGAGGGGAGAGATGGGGAGAAAATTTGGAACTCAAAATCCTGTGGAAGTGAATGTTGAAAACTAAAAATAAACTGATTAATTAATTTAAAAAAAACCACAATTCACCTTCCCAAGAAATTATCTCACTTAAATGATATAATGCTTTAATTCCCTTAAAATGCTCATTCAGGTACTTTGGTAGACCAGTAGGAAAAATGTGTTTATTCTTTTACTCCTGACAAATTCCTTTGTATATGAATGCCCCTTCATATGTTCCCAAATATTGAAGTATATTTCTATTCAATCAGGTGTGAAAAATTTCTGCAGAGAATAAAGAAACCATGAAGATGAGTCGATAAGCTGATAAGTTGTGTTTCCTTCACTGTTGCTCAATAAAGAACTAGGAAGAGAAATATTAACATGAGAAGTGAACAAATAGATAAGGAGGTGGTATCCAAGGATATGAATTAAATTTTTGGACCATGGCTTAAGATATAGGGATGATAGATTTCTAACCAGAGAAAGAGTACAGCTAATAAAGATAGGCAAATATGTAACATCATAATATCTCGCAGATTTAGTTGAAAGGACTTTAAATTAAAGGTGGCAGGGGAAGAAGATTGCTTTTGTATATCCACCAAGTTAGGTAAAATAGCGAGTAGCAAAGAAGGAAGACTAGCAATTGAAACAATCGTTTCACAGAAGTAAAAAAAAATCCCCCAAAATGAGCAAATAGTAAAATCCATAATCTCAAATATCTATACTCAGCCTCCCAAAATTTAGGCCACAAATAAAAGGAAATAAGGATTTTAACACAAATATGCAAATTTGACTTCATATATGTATAACTAATACATGGTAGGTTCAAATTCTTGGCTAGACTATGTTTCCGGATGGGTATACCTTATTTATAATAATAATAATAATGATAATAGCTAATATTTATGTAATGCTTAAAATGTGCTAGACACTATCCTGAGTGCTTTACAATTATTATCTCATTTAATCCTCAAAACAATCAGGTTCTATTATTATTATCTCTATTTTACAGATGAGGAAACTGAGGCAAAGAGAGCTTAAGTGGTTTGCACAGGGTCATGCAGCTTGGAAATATCTGAAACTAGATTTGAACTCAGGGCTTCCTGACTCCAGGCCCAGCGCATTATTTACTGTCCCACCTGTACATTAAATATGTCTACCCACATAAGGAAATCAAAGAACATGAAGAGAAAAGTATGATTTATAGAATTTGGGGGAAAGTCAGTGGAAGTAGAAACAGAAGTGATTTTGTTCTCGAAGGCTACTTGGACAAGAGGAGAAAATCAGTGAAGAATTTGGGCAATAGGTCACAAACCTGGTTCAGAGTCATAAAATTATTGATAATGGGAGATATCATCATCCAGGTATCTGCTGGAGCCCTCTCTTTGACACCACTGTCTCCTACTTTTTCTCTTATCTATCTGACTATTCCTTCTCATTCTTCTTTGCTGGATCCTTATCCAGATTGTGCCTTCAAACCATATGCGTTGCTCAAGGTTCTGTCCTGAACCTTCTCTTCCTCCCCTATACTACTTCACTTGGTGTCCTCATTAATTCCCACTCATTTAATTACCATCTCTGTGCTGGTGATGCTTAAATCTACCTATCTATACTTAACTTTCTGTTGACCTCCAGTCTCTCATCTTCATATGCCAGACATTTCAAACTGGATGTCCAGAAAACATCTTTAACTCAATATGTCTAAAACTGTCTTTCCTCATAAGTCCTCCCCAACACCTACTTTCCCTATTACTGTAAAGAGCAATAGTGTCTTCCTAGTCACTCAAACTTACAACCTAGGTGTCATCATCAACTCCTAACTATCTCTCACTTTCCAATAGACAATCTGTTTCCAAGGCTTGTCAATTTCACCTTTGGATTATCTCTTGAATCCACCCTTCTCCTCCAACACTGACACCACTTTGGTGCAGACGCTTATCACCTCACGTCTAGAATCTTACAATAGCCTGCTGGTAAGTCTGACTGCCTCAAGTGTCTCCCCACTCCAAACCAGCTTTTTTTAAGTTTCCAAAGTGATTTTCCTAAAGTAAAGGTCTGAACATGCCATATACCCACATCCACTCGATAAACTCCAGTGGCTCCCTATCACCTCCAGGATCAAATACAAAATCCTCTTATTTGGTGTACAAAGTCATTTATAACCTAACCCACTACCTTATACCTTCCCACTCTTCTTATAGCTTATTCCCCATCATGTACTCTTCAGTCCAATGATTTTGGCCTCCTTGCTGTTTCACAAACAAGACAATCCATCTCTTGGCTCTGGGTATTTTCTCTGGTTATCTCCAATGCTTAGAATTCCTCATCTTTACCTATTGGCTTCCTTAGCTTCCTTTAAGGGCAACTAAAATCCTGCCTTGTACAAGAAGTCTCTTATTTCTAGTGCTTTGTCTGTCAATTATTTCCTATGTATCCTGTATATAACTTTTTATAACATTTATTTGCCTGTTTTCTTCCCCATTAGACTGTGAGCTCCTTGAGATAAGGCATTCATTGTTTTTTTGTTTCTTTCTGTATCCCCTAGAAGTGTCTGGGACATAATAGATGCTTAATAAATGTTTATTGACAACTGACTGATAAAGCAGAGCCACTAAGACCTTCTTGACTAACCTCAGTGATAATTTCATTCTTCAAAAGGTGGAGAAAACAATGAAAGTGTTCAGGTTGTGGTTCCATGTCTGGTGCAATGTATCACTCAGAAATCCTGAGCCTTTTCAGTGGTATATGAAAGATGCTGAAAAATGGGAATGTTTCTAGAATATGAGAGAGAGAGAGACAGAGACAGAGATATGCAAATTTATGAACCAGTGAGCTTGACTTTGAGTCCTGAGAAAATTGGAAAATTGTAGAATAGATCAATAAAGAGATGGAAACACAGTGACTTCAAAAAAACAGAGCATGACAGACTACCTATATTTCCATTTTGTGTGTGACAGAATTATTAACTAATACAAGAAGGAAATTCTAGGCATACAGTAAAACAAGATTTTAATGAAGCTTTTTAATAAAGCATCTCCTACTATATTTATGGACAGGAGAGATGTAGACCAGATGATAATACAGTTATACAGATTCAGTTTGGGTGGGAGGACTCAAAGTAATTGCCAATGAGTCAAAATCCATAGGGTAGTAGGTCACAAGTAGAGGTGTCTCAGGTCTGCTATTGGACTTTATTATATAAATCCCTCTAATAAAGGCAGAGATGAATTTGTGTAAATCGGGCCTGCACAACCTGTGGCCCACAGGCCATAAACAGCCCGCATGCATGTCAAAGGATTTCAGGGGGCCCAAAAAAATCTTCAATGGCTGCCAAAAATCCCTTGGCCTTCTGCAAGAGGCCTGTGGGTGGGTCATAAGTGTTCTGAGGTAGTGCAGGCCTGGTGTAGATGACACAAAGCTGGAAATGACAGTCAGTACACTAGACCAGAGTTAGACTCTAAAAAAGTTTTTGAAAGACTGAGCTTTGGGCTAACCCTAATAAGATGAAATTCAATAATAATAAGTGATGAAGATAAATTTAAATGTTTACATTTGGTCTCAAGGATAAGCTTCATAAACACAGGATGTGGGAGGCATGATTAGACAGCTGGTCTTAAAAATGATCTGGAGGTCTTAGTGGATTGCAAGCACACTATGAATCAGCAGTATGATCTACTAACGCCCAACAAACAAACAAACAACTTAATTGAATCTTGGGTTATATTAAAAGCATCAGTTTCAAGGAATAGGGAGGTGATAGTCATGCCATTCTCTGTCCTCATTAGACCTTAGCTAGATTATTGTGTACAATTAGGACATTACAGTTTAAAAAGACATTGATAAGCTAGATAGTTTCTAGCCTAGGACAACCAGGATGGTAAAAGTCCTTAAGTGTATGTCCTATAGAAGTATCAGGGGGAGGCCATGGACATGTTTAACTTGGTTAGAAGTAGCCTCAGTATGTATAATGGAGGGCATGGTAGCTGTCTTCAAGTATTTGGAGGCTTAAAATGCAAAGGAAGGATCAGACTTATTTGACTTGGCCTTAGGGGGAAAATCTAGGGAGGAATGAGGGGAAATAGAAGTTGTAAAAAGGCAAATAAGCTTGCTGTCAAATATAACTTTCTGATAGGGCTGACCCAAAGTGAGATTGGCTGCCTCAACAGGTAGTGGTTTCCCTTTCCTTGAAGTAGGGGAGAGAGACAAATGGGGAAAGGGACAAAGGACTACCCAATGGGTATGGCAAAGTGGAAATTCCTTTGGTATATGAATTGTCTATAGGGCTGCTGGTGTCTCTTTCTACTCTTAAATTCAATGGGTTTGTGATGTTAATTAATCTAACCTTCAATTTAGAGGTGAGCTAACTGAAGAGCAGAGAGGTGTGACTTGACCAAGTTTCCACAGGCATCTTTTACATGAAGACTTTCATGATCTTCTCAACTATCCCAAATTACTTTGTATTACCTTGTATTATTTTGCATGTATTTATTAATTTCATATTTATTCTGTGTATATATGCATCTATAATCATATGCATATAGACATAATTGAGTATGCATATATCTTTTTATCTATCTACCTATCTATCACGTTCTTCCCTCCCCATTAGAGTTTAGTTAGCTTATTGCAAGGAGGGATTGTATTTATATTCCCAGTACCTAGCAAAATGCCTGGCACATAGTAGGCAGTTTATTAATATATACTTATTACTTGATTGAAGTAGCAGAAGCAGGATTTGAAGTTGACTTCTTTTCCTCCAGGTCTAGAGCTTTTTTCCCATATGCACAAATCCCTGGGGTTATGATTGATTTGACTTCTGAAATTCATTGGAATCTGTAAAAATGAGAGGGTTGAATTAGCTGATATCTGAGGTCCCTTCCAGCTTTAGATCTGTGTATCTACTCCTTCCCCCACAAAGAAAATTCATGATAAAATCGACCAAGGAATATTCCTGAAAGACACCAGACCATGCATGTAAAGCTGCATTTAGAAGAGAAGACCAAGGGCTCACTGCAGATGGTCATTTCATTAAAATGCCAATGTGCCTAATAGCTGTAGGCAGATTGTTTTAAACCACATGTACTGTCCCTTCCTGTTAACATCTAAGCTTAAAGTGGCTTTGATGCCAACATGCCAAAGTGGCTCATTTCCTTACAAACATAAGCCTTTTAGTCTATCCATAACGAAGATACTAGTGCAATTTTGGATGGCTTTTCTGAGGAGCTTTCAAGGTAGATTACCAAATAAAGCATTCCAGTTGTCAGTTGGCAAGTCTCTAACCAGTTTGGAAAATCTCAAGGTAAATTTCAGCATGTGGTGGTTTGTTTGAGGATGCTGGGAATAATCTAATCTGCTATTTCAAATATAATTTAGATTTAAGAGGTGTTTTACTGTTCTATTACCAACCAGCCTGAGGATCCAGCTGAGTGTATTACACATCACATTAGATTAAGGTCAATTAACAACATTGTGAAAGATATTTTTTCCCCCTGTATAATGAGATGGAGCTGCAGTTTCATGATTAAAACCCTGAATGTTGATTCAGATGAGATGAGGGATGTTGGTCAGATTCCATTTCTGATTAAGGCTCTGGTTTGGGGTCCAACAAGACATGTCATGTCATAACTTGCTGAACTTTTAATCAGAGCTTATTAAGCAGCAGTGGGGTAGACTCCAAGCAATAGAAGTGACCTTTGAACCCAGTGGAAAACATTTGGATGCAAATAAGTTGAGAACAGCAGGCAGATTTTAGATGAAATAGCTTTTACTGTCATACTCTCTACTACAAAGTATAACAAACCAGCAAGGATACCAGTATAAAATTGAAAAGCTGGTATCTTTCTTTTTGGTTCCTTTTCTAAGATATCACCTTTTCATTTCAAATGCCCACGGTTTCTGTGCATGCTCTTCTTTTACTCCTATCCAAACCTGTTGGGAATGTTCTACTATATGCTTTCTTATGAAGTTAAGGCATCAAATTGCCTTTCAAATTATATTTGCATTTTCAGCTGAGTACAAGAGATGGAAGGTTTTGTCTTATGGTATAGGCATTTCTGGCATTTACTGAGCACCTATTATATACATAGCACTGTTGTGATGTTATGGCCTGCAGGGAATATATAGAAGTATGAAATACTGTCCCTGTACTCAAGGAACTTCAAATTTTGATAGAGACACAAGAACATACAAACATCAGGACAAAGCTACATATGATCAACTTAAATTTAAAATAATATTTTAGTGATTTTTTGGTCTTATTATTATAATTTATTTTATTTGTGGGGAAAATAATTGTACCCCAAATCCTCCAGATTGAAATCACCCTTGTGAAAAAGGAAAGCACTTAAGCACAAATATTGGATATAGTGGCCACATAATCAATCAATAATTACATATTTATTAAGCATCTATTATGTGTCAGTCACTGTGCTAAGCCCCCATGATACAAAAAGAGGCAAAAGACAACCCCCTCAGGAAGGTAACAATCTAATGGGGAAGACAACATATAAACAAGTACATACAAAGCAAACTATATACAGGATAAAAAGGAAATAATAAAGAGGGAAAGCACTGGAATGAAAAGGGGTTAGTGAAGGCTTCCTTTGGAAAGTGGAATTTTAATTGGGACTTAAAGGAAGTCAGGGAGGTCATTATTCAGACTGAACAAGGGATGGAGGACATTCCAGGCATGGGGGACAACCAGAGGAAAATGCCAGGAGCTGAGAGATGGAATGTCATCTTTGTGGAACAGCCAGGAGGCCACTGTCACTAGATGAAAGAGTATGTGTTGGAGAGTAAGGTGGAAGAAGACTAGAAAGGTAGGAGGTTATGAAGGTCTTTGAATGACAAACAGCATTTTGTATTTGATCCTAGAGGCATTAAGAAGCCCCTGGACTTGAATTAGTAGGGAGGGTTGACATGATCAGACCTGTGTTTTAGGAAAAAATCCTATAGTGGCTGGAGAAAGGATTAGAGTGGGGAGAAATCCGAGGCAGGCAGAACCACTAGCAGGTTATTGTAATAGTACAGATGTGAGGTGATAAGGGCCTGGTACCACAGTGGTGGTAGTATCAGAGGAAAAAAGATGGTGTTTGGACAGATGCGGCAAAAGTGAAATAGACAAGCCTCAGCAACAACTTGGACATGAGTGAGTAGGTGGTTGAGAGATAGTGAGGAATCCAGGATGACTCCTAGGTTGTGAGCCTGAAGGACTGAGAGAATGGTGTTGCCCTCTACAGTAGTAGGGACAGGAGGGGGAGTGAGGGTTTAGGGGGATTGCTAATGATCTCTATTTTGGACACATTGAGTTAAAGATTTCTACTGAACATTCAGTTCAAGATGTCTAAAAGGCATTTGGAGATGTGAGACTAGATGTCAGCAGAGAGATGGAGGCAGGAAAAGTAAAGCTGAGAATCATCAACAGAGATGTAATTAAATCCATGGGAGCTGGAGGGATCAATCACCAAGTGAAGTAGTATAGAGGAATAAGAGAAGAGAAAAGAGCCCAGGACAGAACCCTGAGGGACATCTACAGTTAGAGGGCATGATCTGGAAATGGATCCAGCCGAGGAGAGAGGAATGGTCAGAAAGGCAGGACAAGAAGTAATAGTAGTATCCTGAAAACGTACAGAAGAGTGTTTCAAGGAAGAGGGAGTGATCGACAGTGTCGAAGGCTATAGAGAGGTCAAGGAGAATGAGGAATGAGAAAAGGCCATTGGATTTGTCAATTAAGACATCATTAGTAGCTTTAGAGAGAGCAATTTTGGCGCAATGATAAAATCAGTGGCCAGATTGTACTGGGTTAAGAATAGAGTGACAGGAGAGAAAGTGGAGACACCTGTTGTAGATAGCCTTTTCAGAGATTTTAACTAGATAGGGCAGGAGAGGTAAAGGACTATAATTAGCAGGGATGGGAGGATTAAGGGAGGTTTTTTCAGGATTGGGGAGGTGTGGGCACATCTGTATACAAGCAATAGAAAATAATCCAGTAAAGAGGGAGAGATTGAAGACAAGTCAAAGAGTAGGAATGACAGAGAGTATAATCTGTTGTGGGTGAAAGGATGGAATGGGATCACTTAAACAAGTAGAAGGTGGTGATGATGAAATGATAATGCAAAAGATATTCTACCTAGTAGTTTCCCATTTCTCTGTTTCGAGACAGTAAGTATATTTCATTACCTATTCGTTGGCATCTTCATTCTGCTTTTTCAATTACTGGGCAGCCTATTAATGATCTTTTTTTCTTGCTCTATAGTATTCATTTTGTATATTATTCCTTTGGTTCTAAGTATTTCAGGTTCACCTGTCTAATACATTTTGTGTTTTCTGATATTTATTATTTTTGACATATATATTGTTTTTGTAATTGACATTTGACATAAGATGTCATTACTTTCCAATTAGGTCTGCATGTTTGCTCATATGTCCTTTATTCATTACAAGGTATTATAGATTTTATTATGATGCATAAATGATGTATTTATTATTTTCACCTTTTGGCATATGTTTGATTACTTTATATTTAGCACAAAATTACTTTTTGACAAGGCAGTATAAAATGCTAAGAACATGTTTTTCTCTTTAATATTGCAATCTAGACATTTCGATAACTCAAATATAATTTTCCAATAATTTCACCAGCTATATTTTTCCTTCTTATTTATTTTTCTGTTGGATTTAAACAACTCTGAGAGAAGAATATTGAAATATCTCATAACCATTATATTAATTTCATGACTTTTTATATGCTTAACTTTTCCTTTCTTAAATGTAACTTCTGTTATTTATTAATCATACACATCCACATATAATGTATACATGCCAACATATGCACGATATATACATGCACATATATGTGTTTATACAAATACATGCATATGTGTATGTTTCTGGTGTCTTTAAGCATTATCCATATTCCTATTCACATTACACATTTTTAAAGATTTTTTTTAGTATTACTATTCAAACTTCTGTTTTTTCTTTGCTCTTTTCCTGAAGCAAAACAGATTTGTTCTATCCCTTCACTTCCAATTTATGTCAATATGTTCTAAATGTGTTCACTGTATTGTTGAGTTTAAGTTTTGTTGTTATTTTTGTTTTATTTATAATGTCCTTCTTCCTCTTCTCCCCCCTTTTTCTTCTCCCTTCTTCTCCTCCCCCCTCCTTTTCTTTCCCTTCCTCTTCTTCCTATACATTCACATTAAGGAACCAGTTATTAAGGTTTTGTTCACTTCCAGCAAATACAGATGCATGCATGCATACATATCTATGTAAATCCATTAAATAATTAAATAGTCCCCATATAATGGAAGAGAATGTACATATAGATTAAACAAAAACAATACTTTGCTTTTAAGGAAATTTACTTTAAAATATGTTTAAAACAATAAACAATTTACTTTATAAAATACTTTTTTTTATTTTTTTTTTAATTAAATAAATTTCTTTATTTATTTTTAGTTTACCACACACGGTTCTACATAGTTTTGAGTTCCAGTTTTTCTCCCCTCCCTCCCCCCTCCCTCCCCAAGACGGCATGAAGTCCCATATAACTGTCACGTATAACTTCGCATTTAATTAATTTATGCTCTAGTCAGGTCGTGGAGAAGAATTTTGACCAATGGAATGAATCATGAGAAAGAAGAAACAGAACCAAAAAAAAAAAAACCCCAAAACAAAAACAAAAGAGAAGCAGAAAAGGCGAGCATGTAGTGTGCCTCAGTCTGTATTCAAACTTCGCAGTTCTTTCTCTGAATGAAGATAGCATTCTCCATCGTGAGTCCCCTGGAGTTGTCCTTGCCCTTTAGGTTGCTGAGAAAAGCGCAGTATGTCAGGGTTGGTCCTCACGGAATCCACATATCTGTGGCTGTGCACAACGTTCTCCTGGCTCTGCTCCACTCACTCAGCATCATGTCGTGTAGGTTTTTCCAGGTTGTTATGTAGTCTGCATCATCCCCATTTCTTATGGCACAATAGTATTCCATCACCTTCATATACCACAGCTTGTTCAGCCATTCCCCAATTGATGGGCATCCCTTTGCTTTCCAATTCTTGGCTACCACAAAGAGAGCTGCTATAAATATTCTTGTACATATGGGTCCTTTTCCCGCTTGCGTGATTTCTTTGGGATACAACCCTAGAAGTGGTATTACTGGGTCAAAGGGTATGAACATTTCTATAGCCCTTTGGGCATAGTTCCACACCACCCTCCAAAATGGCTGGATCAGCTCACAACTCCACCAGCAATGCAACAATGTTCCAATTTCCCCACATCCTTTCCAGCATTTATCATTCTCCTGATTTGTTATTTTAGCCAATCTGACAGGAGAGATGTGGTATCTAAGAGTTGTTTTGATTTGCATTTCTCTAATCAGCAGTGATCCAGAGCATTTTTCCATATGCCTGTAGATAGCTTTAATTTCTTCCTCTGAAAACTGCCTGTTCATATCCTTTGACCATTTCTCAATTGGGGAATGGCTTGTATTCCTATATATTTGGCTTAGCTCCCTGTATATTTTAGAGATGAGGCCTTTATCAGAGATACTAGTTGCAAAGATTTTCTCCCAATTTTCTGCTTCCCTCCTAATTCTTGTTGCATTGACTTTTTTTGTACAAAAACATTTCAATTTCACATAATCAAAATTATCCATTTTGCATTTTGTAATGCTCTCTATCTCTTGTTGGGTCATGAATTCTTTACTTTTCCATATGCAAATACTTAAAGAATGCAAATGAAGGGCTACTATGTCACTGGAGAGAAATTTTCATGAGAAAACTCCGTCTAGGGAAACAGATGAGCACCTATTTTGTAATTTGTAATCTTAGAGTGTTACTTGGAGCTTGGAGAGATTAAGTGATTTATCTAAAGTCTAAGCACATGCCTCTGAGCAAGTCATTTAACTTCTCTTACCCACAGCCTCTTAAATCAGCATTTGTTCTCTGTTCTTTGTTGTATTCATTGTAATCTCATTGCTGTATTTTCTCCCTATTAATTTGACCCCTCTTCTGTTATCTAGCCCAAACCCAAATTCCTTGAGTTTATTTATGTTTTTCTACTCCTTCTCTCTCTCTCTCTAAGTCCCTATTTTCTTGGTTCCTCTCTCTTTTCCTCTAATTTATTTTATTGTTTTCTTTCCTAGCTAAAGGATGCCCAATCCTCACCACCACTTAATGTATTCTTCAATTTTAATTATTTTATTTCATTATGTTCTGTTTCAAGCACTGTTTTCATTCCCTTTCTAATTCCTTTCCATTTTAATGGTACTGTAGAAACTATTCTCAATATTGTTATTTCCCACATATGGGATACGCACTATACCCTTAGTCCAAAGGGCATGATCTTATTCATCCCATAACATGTCCCTTTCAATGTCATTCCATTATCTCTCTGAACCCTGTTTTCATCTCCCTCTGTACTATGTCCTTCTTCCTTGGGTTTTCAACCATTTCCACCACCCTAATGAGAGTCCTTATTGAGGTGAAGGACCATATTTTATGGAAATGGATCTTGTAAAATGTCCAACCCTCTAGTATATTTCATTAGAGGATCCATGTTCCATCTAATTCTATTTCTATGGAAGCTTGTGATGTTGTTAGATTGTTTCTGTACACATTTCTTCCTCTTCCCTCTGTGATCTTTCCTCTGATATTCTATTCTGACACTCCCGATCTCAACTCTGACACTACCAATCCCAACAGAAGGAGAAAAACTGAAATCTTATTTATTTCTCCTTATGAGTCATGACCAGGTTTTGTTTTTCTTTCTACTCTTCCCCTCCCCACTCCAATCCCACCTTCTCTTCTCTCTACATGAGTGTTCATCTGGATTACCTCACAACCCGTAATATTGATTGGCTATTAAGAGAATGTTATTTTCATCTTGAAATATTAATTTACTCCTATCTACTTTTCTGGTGATTTTTCTTGTTATGTATTTTGTTTTAGATTGTCCACTGATGTTTCCTTTGACTTCTGAATGCCTATTAGATAATGTTCAGTTTAAAGAAAAATGTAAGAAATATAAAATTTCCCGCATCCTAACTTTATGGTCTTCTTTAGCTTTGACTACATGAAAAGATCCATTTTACTTCTCATTCTTTCATTGCTATCCAACAGTATTTAATTTCTTTCATTGTGGTTAGCCTGTGTGTCCAATACTCTGCTTATTTCTAGACATTTATGAAGAAATGTTTAAAATTCTTCATTTTGCTGAACATACAATTCATTTATTCTAGCTTTGGGCTCAGCTTTGGAGGAAGGTTTTTTTTTGGGGGGAGTGCTAATTAATTGTGACTTTTTAGAATAGTGTATTCTAATCTTCCCCCTTTATAAAAACATAGAATAATTACATACTATTTTTATTGATTTACTTTGGAATATAAAAATGTTTTTCTTTGCTGTCCACAATTCCACAAATTTTCCTTAGAATTCTAGTTCTGATGTTTGACGCCACTTCTTCTTAATGATTTAAATTTGGACTTTCTCTTGGTGTTTTGTGGATTCTTATATCAGTAAGACAAGATTCATGACCTTGAGGGTGACCATGAACGTGCCTGTATGGTTCAGAACGCAAAGTATAAAAAACTCTCTAGGTAGAAGGCAGAGGAAGTATAACATTTATTTAGACACCAGAGGATCTAGTCCCAACACCAATGACTCCAATTCTGTGCAGCAGTAATTATACTCCAAAACCAGTAAGTCCGCCTCAATGTACCAACAAGGAAATTATAACACAGTATTATAGCAAGGAACCAACTCATCCTGTAACCTTCCCTCCTGCTAGGGCCTTCCCATAAACAATCACTCACAAATCCTAACTATCTGCTTGCCTATGTCCTCTCCCACAGTTCTGAAAGCCTTTGCAGTTCCCAGACTTCTTGCAGTCTCCTGGATTCTTTGCACTCTCTGCTCTGCAGTCTCTCTTGACTCTGGTTCTTTCTCAGTGTATGCTGCCTCAATGTCTTCTTGATGTCTGCTTCTCAGTTCTGCTGCTCTCAGTTCTATTTTTCTCACACTCTGGGCTCTCTTTATATACAGCCATAGCCAGCATCTGATTGGCTAGAACTCAGGTCTCTGATTAGCTGAATTCATGCACATCTGATTGGCTAGAACTCAGTGCACATACCATTGGCTCTGGTCTTAGCACCTCTCCTTAGGGCCCTGAGGGTTTCACACCTCTCAGGACCTAAATAGCTGTATCAGGAGGGCAGAGTTTATAATCTCAAAGAGGATCATAAACATGTCTGAAAGGTTCGGAACCGCCGGATATAAGAAACTCTCAAAGTAGAAGGCAGAAGAATCAAAACATTTATTTAGGCTCCACAGTAACCAACCCATGAACCAGAAGCCCCATTTTGATATGTTGATCATAATCTTCCAGGCCCAATAAGTACGCCTTGAAAGAGTAACCAGGAGGCTACAGAGAAACATGATTGCGTAAAGCAAAATCATGTTTCCCCCTTTTATGGTAATAAGATTACCCACTGGACTGAAGTCTTTGTTCAGCTTCCTCCCGTAGGTCAGCTCTGCTACTGGCAGCTCCTGCCTCAGCTGTGTCTGTGTCTGTAACTGAAGCTGCAACTGTAACTGACAATGTAACGGTCGCTGTAACTGACGATGTAACTGTCGCTGGCTCCAACCGGAAAAGGAAAAGAGAGCTCTTCAAGCTGTCCTCTCCCCTCTTATAGGGTTTTTGACATCATCAAGCTCCGCCTGAATGACCAGGGCTGATTGGTTCTTGAGTTGGCCCCTCCCCCTAGCATAGCCGCCAACACCTCCCCTCAGCCAGCCCCATGACTCCTCACACAGGAAGCTGTCTGCTTCCCGGCATGCTCCCCAGGCCTCCTGCCCCGGAAGAGCAAGCCACAGTGTCCAGAGGCTCAATGAGGCAAGCTGAGCCATTCAAAGAAAACAAAAGCCATTATGGCTACAATAGCAAAAGGGTGTGGTCCTGGGGCCTCACACCTTGTAAGTAAAGAGTGTAAGTAAAGGCCCTATTGAAAGGACTGGGAAAATCTTTAATCATATTATCACCACAATTCTCTAGAATTGTATTTTGCTATTTACTTTCAATATTTCTGAGTGACTTTTTTCTGTATTGTTAATTTAGGTATAATATTTATATTGTCTTCTTTATTCTTGACAGATTATATGTTTTTATATTATATCTTCTGGCTCAATATTTTTAATTTGTAGAGTTTGCATGTCTTCTAATCTCATATTATTTTGTTTCATTAGTTTTTCTTTTGCTTTTGCATTTTGAGTTCTAGTTCTATTACTCCATTATTATGAACGTCTCCACTAATTATTCTAAATTTCCTAGTTTCTTGCTAAACTTGCAGATTTCAACCTTAAGAACTGTTAACTTTTATTATTATTGCTTTGAGATTTTCATTTAATTCTTTGACTATTATTTTTGCTAAGAAATCTTAAAAAGTTTGTATTATTGCTCTCTAGTTATTTCAAGGGAACCTCCAAAATTTGTGGTTACCTTCTTCACCATCCCTGGGCAATTTTGATTTAATTTTCCTTTGTTTTGAATTCCATTATCAAGGCCCTTTTCTTTGAATCTTCCCTTCTTTCCCTTGTCAGCTTTCATCTGTCTATCATTCCCTTATTTTTTTAAATGGTGTCCTTGTAAGTTTGCTTCTTAGCACAATCTAGTACATATCTTTAAGATTAACTTTGTTGTACCCCCTGACCTTGTCGGCTGTTCTGTATTCTCTCAGACTCCCAGGGTTGGAAAAGATCTGTGATCCTCCAATAAAGCAGCTAACCAGTAGAATTCAAGGTCACTCTAGTTCGTCCTTTATTCAGTATAATCCTTAGTCTCGCTTTTTTTTTTTCTCACTCTTCTCTCTGAGACTAACTTTCTTCAGTTACTAGATTGACTCTAGCTCAGTTGGAAGTAGTTCAAAAAAAATTTGGAGGAGGGATCACCTAAGATACTGCTAACGATAGGGCCAACATGAAGCCTTTGCAATTGAGTCTTAACCTTTATCTAACACTTCTTCCTGCCTGATTGTGACCTCCTGTACATTAGTGAATAGTTTTAAGTAGCACTTTCCTTCTATAATCCTTCTTCTTTCACAGTACTTCTCCCCAAGTTCCAGACTCCTCCACTGCTACTTCCATGTATGATTCATTGCCCTCAACATTTTTTTCCTGAAAATAAGCTCCCCACTAAATCAATGTGTCAATGCAAACATCTTTTTCTAATACTATTGGTGCAAGGAGTGGCCCAGGACTATCCTGGACCAACATATCCAAGGGTTGGAGTATGGACCTGAGGTTGTGAGCTAGTAAACCAGTTTCCTGTTGTTATTATTATTATTTTTAATAAGAATTACCTCATGACTAGTTCCTTCAATTTCTCTCTTTCTGGCATTATTGATTTTGCTACATTTTGAAGCTCTTTACCTCTTTTATGGGAGTGGTGTGGGAAGAAATGTGCTATAGATTCTCTCTCACTCTGCCATCATACTAGGATTCTGCTATGATAAACTTTTAAAAAAATGAATATAACATGGAAGAATTATATCAATACAGAGAAAGGAAAAAAGTGATAGTGGCTATAGAAATTTAAAAGTGATTCCCAGAGGAAATAGGACTTCAGTTGGGTCTTGAAAGATGACTAGAATTTAGTTAAACAGAGAGGAAAGCAAAGGACATTCTAATTCAATCCAACAAATAAAGCCATCAAACATTTCTTAGGCCTATACTGAACACAAGGCACTGGGAATACAAACATCAAAAAAGCATAGTTCCTGTCCTCTAGGAAGTTACGATCTACTATAGGGAAGGGACATAAACACAAATAACTACAACATAGGTTAGAGGGTGATTAAATGCATAGGATAAGACCCATGGTATGTCATGTGAAGCAGATTTACTTCTAGTTGGGGATCAGAGAAAGCCCCATTGAGAAAGATATATTTGAGTATGGAATAGAAGGGAAAAAATGTTTCCATAAGATGAAGATGGCAGGAGAATCTATTCTGGGTATGGGGCATAGGATATGTAGATGCAGAGTCAAGAAGGGGCAGTAAGCAACTGCAGAACAGGGAGTAATTCAGGTTCATTTGGGGCATAATATGAAATAAAGCTGAAAAGTTAGGTTAAAGAATTTGGGGGACTAAAGAGTTTGAGCTTATATTTTTATCCTATAGGCAATAGGGAATCACTAAAGGATTTTGAGTAGAATAGTGGCATAGTCTGACCTGTACATTAAAAAGATTATTTTGACTCCTGGGTAAGTTGGAGAAAGCAAGGGGCAGGGCAGAGATCAGTTGGGTCACTATTAAAATAAATATCTCTGTGCTGCAAGAAAAATATAATTAAGTAATAGAGATGAGAGTGATCACTCCATGTTGGAAGAAGTAAGGAGTGGAAAAATAAAACTAAAGAAGATTATTTTCCTTGTGGGAAAATAGTGGAAAACACTTTTAGAGAGGAATATTTTGGCTAGATTATAAAGCACCTTGAATATTGAATGGCTAAGTAGACTTTCCTCTTGATTAAAGTCAAATTCTTCTTTCATAAGATAATAGATCCAGGGCTACAAGAGATTCCTGAGGTCACATAACTAAACTCCCTCATTTTCCATGTAAAGGAACTGAAGTCAAGTAAGGTGAAGTGATTTGTCCAAAGTCATATAAAAATAAGAATAATAAAGTATTAGTACTGGTATTATTATCTATAATTATTCTTTGTGCTTCATTCTCAAAGAGGACCAATGAAATCAGGAAGGGAATGTCTCACAATTGAATTGTACTTAAGTGAGTTAGGGCTATGCAAATTCACCAGCCTTACTCTCTCTTCTGGAGCCCTCTGGTCCAGTGGCAAGATATAGATCATGATGACTGGAGATAACCTCAGATGCAGTAGGGGACCTTAGCCTTTTTAAGCTAAGGTCTTTCCCAGGTCTCAGCTTGTCTGAGGCAACTCCCACTGAGTGATTATAATAACTACCTGGTAGGCAAGTGTCATTATTAGGTTTTAAAGGTGAGGAAACTGAAGCAGACAGAGGTTAATGGACTTGTCTATGGTTACACTGTCCAGGGCTGGGTTTGAACTCAAGTCTTCCTGCCTCCAACTCCAGCACTCTATCCACTGCACCATGTTGCTGTCTCAGAAATGAGTGCAGGAGGTAATGTTTGAACCCTGGTCCTCTGACTCTAGAAATGCTGTTTTTTCCATATTACCCCACTGCCTCCCTTGTCTTAAACTATGCTTCTCCATCACTACTTCATTTTTATTTTTCATTATACTGTTTTGTGGATAGAGAGTACATCTTATCTTCTCTAGCATTTAGAATGATGATCTGCATATTCAACATACAACAAACATTTATTAAATACATACATTACATAGTTAAGAAATGTTCTTTGAATTTAAGTGAATCTTCCAGATTTTCTTATTAACAAATAGGAAAACTGAGGTCCAAGAAAGGCAAAGTAATTTATGTAAGATTACTTATTGCAAAAACTTTGAGTGAATTAGTTATTTTGCCTATTAAAAATACTCAGATTAACTATAAAGGACATATGAAGACAGATACTATCTACATCCAGAGAAAGAACTGATAAATAGAAGTATGTATAGAATAATTTTACACACACACACACACACACACACACACACACACACACACACACACACAGAGAGAGAGAGCGAGAGAGAGAGAGAGAGAGAGAGAGAGAGAGAGAGAGAGAGAGAGCCCTATTTGTTTCTAATAGTAGCCATCTCTGGGGAGGAGGGAAGAAGAAAAAAAGAAAAAAGAAATTTACATGACATTTTTGCTATATATTTGAAAGGAATAGCTAGTGTGCATAATAGATTTGCAGTTTCATTTAGAATCATTTTTATTGTGCTATGGGATGGAAATGCTTGTTTTATTCCATAAATGGAAAATAATTTAAAAAAAAGATCACTTAAATAGTTCATTGCTGATCCAATAGTAGAATCTAAGTCTTCTGAGCCCCACTCCTATGCACTTTCACTTTTGTGACTGCTGTTTAGTCATGTCAGTCATGACTGACTCTTTGTGACTTCATTGGGGGTTTTCTTGTAAAAAAACCACTGGAGTGGTTTGCCATTTCCTTCTCCAGATCACTTTACAAATGAACTGAGGTAGACAAGGTTAAGTGACTTCTATTACCCCAGATTATTTCACAGATCCAGTATATTATTGGAGATTCATAACTCATTGGGATAGGAGACAAGACATCTAGATTCTATTCCTGCCCTTTACTCTATTTTTCCACGTGGCATTGGACACATCATTTTACCTCTTTGACTTAGTTTTCTCATTTGTAAAATGAGAAGGGGCTGATCCCTTCCAGCTTCTTGAGCTTCTAAGGTCAACACTGGATTTAGAATTGGCAGATGCAATTTGAATGCCAGGCCTGCTATTATTTTATTATTTGACCTTGGGAATATCATTAACATTTCTGGACCTCAGTGTCCTTATTGTAAAATGAGAGATTTTGATCATATGACCTCTGAAGTCCCTTCACATTCTAGATTTCTGTGACACTAATATTATTCAATAAACCTTAAATAGGCTATTCTAACCTCAAATTTATGGTAGATGATGCTTTAATTTTGAGTTTTCCTATCCTGATCCTTCTCAGCTCTACCAAACAGTTAATTATCCATAACCAAGCATTTAAATACCTTCTAGTGGTAGCAAAAATGAAGAATAACTGTAATTTATCTATTTTGGAAGTTCTGATTTTCATTCACCAAGTGGATTTTTTAAAAAATATATAAATGTTGTAGTTAGAAGCATAGATTGCTTTTATAAAGCTAGGTACACCTGGTAGATACATATTCCAGCTGGGCTATTACCAATCTGGAATGGCTCTCCCTTTAACTGTCTATGTGACCTTGGGAATGTCACTTCACCTCTTAAAGTCTCGATTTGTTTCATTACAAATGAAAAGGTTGGACTAGAGGATCTTTATGGCCACTTTTAGTTATGAAACTCTCAATTTCATGGAAATATGGATCTCATAGAAAAGGGAGAGGAACAATTATGAATTATATTTACATGAGGCATCTCTAAGAGGGGCATATATCCAGTTAATTATCAAATTAATCCTTAGCATATCCCATTGAGACAAGGACAAAGAAGGTATCATTACCTCATTTCACAGATGAGAAAACTAAGACTCAGGGAGGTTAAGAGATTTCCACTTTCTTGGTATTTCTGAAATGGATGCAAATGATTCCTTCACTAGAAAAACCCAAGGGAAGGGGAGAAGTAATTGACTGAGTCTTAGAGTGATCACTTAGGAAAACTGCAAAATAAAATAAATGAAAAATATAAACAGTGACATACGTCCTAATTAATCCCTTAGCTAGTTTGGAAAGCTATACATGAATTGCAGAAGCAGTTTTTCGTGCTAAAGACCAGTCCCATGGACAGCAGAATCCAAGTCTCACATTGGTGCTAGGACTAAGGTAGTCGCTGCAGTATAGACTTTCTAGGTTTTAAAGGTACAGGATTTGGGAGTGGGGTGGGGTGCTGCAAAATATTTTTACATCAGATCAAATATGAGAGGAAACTGGACCAGTGCTATAGTTGGATATTTCAGCCAGGGTTTTTTGTAGTCTTAGTGAGACTATGTCTATATTGCTGTTCCATTTAGAGAGGAGCAAAATAGATAAATTATTCAAATCACTACACTCATTGTATTTAGCTAAAATATTGGAACAGCCATCTGACATAAACCTCACCCAAATTACTTAATGTGAAAGAATTTATTAAGTACCTGCTGTGTGCAAGCCACTTGTGCTAAGCATTGGAAATACAAACATGAAACAAATGATCCCTATCCTCATGAAGCTTACAATCCAATGAGGAGAAGATCAATAGGATTATAGACTCTTGGAACTGAAAAGGGATTCAGAGGTAGTCTCTTAAGACTTGTCCAAGAAAAAGAATTAAATCTAAAAATTTAACACAAAAAATCATCTCTATAAATTCATGGTCAATAAGCCACTGCTTGACTATTTCCAGTGATGGGGGTGAGGGTAGAGTGAGGGACTTGTTAGTTTCTAATATAGTTCATTGCATTTCTATAGAGCTCTCACTATTAAGGGAAGTTTTTCTTTCAGACCAAGACCTTTCTATCAATAGCTTCTACCCTTTGCCACTAGTTTTGCCTTCTGGAATCAACCAGAATAAATCTAATCGTTTTCCTATTGATCACCTCAGAAATATTTGAATACATCTATTATTTTTCCTCCCACCTCTAATACATACATACACACACAAACACACACACATGCATGCACACACACACACACACACACACATACCCCACCACTACTTCTACCACCACTACCACCACCATGATCAGCATCACCCCAACCTAAGCTTTAATTTTTACCAGCTAAATATTCTGGTATTCTTTAACCTAATCCTCTATCTTGGTAGCCTTCCTCTGGGCAACCTGTGAACGCACTCCTAAAATGTGGCTCCAAAGAATGATACCATGTTCCAGTTGTGATGTGATCAAGTCAGTAGTGAGGTACTGTCTTGTTCTGGAAAATAAATTTCTATTATTGAAGCCTATGATTGCATTATTTTTCCCTACCTAGTCATCTTGAGATTCATATTGACTAAAAGTGTCATGTCATTTTCACATGAACTGTTTTCTTACTAAGCCTCCTTTATCTTGTAAGTGTACAATTGGTTTTGAACAAAAATATAACAGTTGGCCTTAGTACCTATTAAAATTCATTCTCATAGTTTCAACCTAGATCTATTCAGCCACATTTCCATTATTCACTAGTAGTGGGTTAACTTTTATTATCTACAGATTCACTAAGTATGCCATTATACCTTTATCAAAGTCATAAATAGAAATGCTGAACAGAATAGAGCCAAGGACAAAACCTTATGTCACTCTAGTAGATGCTCCTCCCAGCTTGTCAGCAATCCATTAAACACTACTCTTTGGGGCCAATATTCAATAAGTCTCAAGTATTATCTACTTCATACTTGTTTTCAAGCTTTTAGATTAAATATTTGATAAAGATATCAAAACAGATTATCAAATGTATTGCTGAAGTCTAAATAAACTATTTGTACAACATCTCCTTGACATGATAGATTTGGGCTAGCAACCCTGTTCAAGATAAAAAGGGGATTGAGACTAGATAACATGACCAACCCTTTTTGAACCCATGTTGGTTCTTGCTCATTATCACTTGCCTTTCTGAATGTGTTCACAAACCATCTCTTTAATAACACATTCTAACATTTGATCAAGATCTAATTTAAAAATTATTAGCCTATAGTCTGAAGATTAAATATATCTTTTTTCAAAACTATACATTAGCTCTAACTCTGAAATACTTCTTAGTTTGTTCCATAGTTTTTCAAAGGGCACCTTGGTTCTAAAATCACATAAAAAAATTCTTTTGCCATCTTGAAAAGAAAGCTGTCCAGTATAGGACAAAGGGCATGGATTGGCCTAAAACTGTATTATTTATTACTTGTGTGGCCACTTATTTATGCAATGATAAAATATTCAAAGGAAGTATGGAACTTAGAAGCTCATGTGCTTTTAATATAAATAGTGAGTGCCCACCTTTCTTTTAGCTGTACATGGCAGTTTCCCAAAAAACTAACCATAAAGTAGGGCATAATAACTTCATAAGCAAATGAAGAAAAGCAGAATTATAAAATGCACCCCTTTTGTACCATGATACAATGAAATTACATTCAACAAAGGGCTCTTGAAGCATAAATTTAAAATCAATTAGAAATTAAATAATCTAACCCTAAAGGATGAATGAGTCAAACAACAAATCAGCAAAGCAATCAATAATTTTACTAAAGATAATGACAACAATGAGATAATATACCACCTTGTGTGGAATGAAAGCAGCATTTGGGGAAAAATGTGTATCTTGAAATGCTTACATCAATAAAAGAAAGAGCAGATTAATGAATCTGATATTCAAGTAAAAAAAAAAAAAACTAGGAAAAAAATCTATTTAAAAACCACCAGTTAATTACCAAAATAAAAAGTCCTGAAAAACTCAAAGGAGAGATGAATAAAATTGAAAATCAAAAAATAAAACACTGAAGTAATAAAGCTAAGAGTTGGTTTTATAAAAAATAAAAGAAAATGTATAAAATATTAGATAATTTGATTTTAAAAAAGCAAACCAAACTACTAGTATCCAAAATTAAATGCACCATCAATGAATATTAAATAAAGTAGTTGATAAATGGAATAGATTAGTTATTAGTTACCTGCCCTCGATCACTGAATGGATGTTGCCTCAGACAAACTGAGACCTGGAAAAGACCTTAGCTTAAAAAGGTCAAGGTCTCCCACTACATCTGGGGCCATCTCCATTTGTCCTGATCTACATCTTGCCACTGGACCCAGATGGCTCTGAAGGAGAGAGTGATGCTGGTGACTTTGCACAACTCTGACTCACTAAAATCCAATTCACTTGCAAGTCAAGATATCATCTTCTTGATGTCATTGGTCCTCTTTGGAAATGAGGGACAAACAACAGATTAGTTATACAATATACAGAAGCAAATAAACATAGTGTCCTAGTCTTTTATGTACCCAAAGATCTAGCCTATTGTGTCAAGAACTCACCAATTGACAGAAACTGCTGGGAAACCTTAAAAATAGTCAAAATTGGTAAGGTGGAGAATTTCCAAAAGAGCATAATCACAGCATGGACAGATTGGTTGTAGGAACTGTGCCTATTTAACCTGGAGATTTACAGGGAAGATAGCTGTCTTCAAGTATTTAAAGGACTATCAAGAGAAGGAGTGATTAGATTTGTTCTACTTTCACCCTAGGAAGCATGCCAACAAGCCTTGGGCAAAAGTTGCTAAGATTAAAATTTAGGGCAATTGCCAGTTATAAACCCTAATGACTGAAGGTGTCCAAAAGGAGAATGCGTCTAGAAGTGATGCGTTCCTGCTCCTCAGATATCTTCATGGAGAACAGAGGTTCCCAAACTTATTTGGCCTACTGTCCCCTTCTCAAAAAAAAAAAAAATTACTCAGTACCACCCCCCCACGCACACCCTCCCCCCAATCTACTTTCTTTAACCCTTTAATGTTTTTTTAAAAATTTGTATCATTTCAAAAACATAATATATATATATATATATATATATATATATATATATATATATATATATATATATATATATTTTAAAATGACATCTTAAATTTAATAATTTATTGTGAATTTGTGTTTTTCCCCCTGCACTGAAATTTTGATGACACAATATTGTGTGTAGTATCATAGTGTAAACAAGTCATTACACTGTTATATTCCTGCTTGAATTCATGACAGACTTGCCTGCCAACACATGCTCATTAAGATCTGTTGGCAGACTTGACCACTGATTAGTTATAACTTACATTGTGTGTGTTTATTTGGAAAATAATGTAATCACTACAACTTTAACTCTGTTACACAACAGTTGAAATATGTATGAATGGTTTTTCAAAGTTCTCATCTTTCCTTATGCTTCCACTGCCCCCTTATTTTTATTCAATACCCCTCAATTGCACCTGAGGCTACTACTGCCACCCCCCCCCCATCATACCAGCACCCCCATCCCCAGGGGATAGTATCACTCACATTGGGAACCTATGAGTAGAGGTTAGACAGCAACTTGTTGGCTATGTTTTAGTGAGAATTCCTTTTTCTATACTTGTTGTACTACTAGATGGTTCTCTTTTTCATTGGGTCTATGCAAATAAGAGTCAGGGAAAAGCTACAGTGAATTATGCTCCAGGGGCAAGTTTATTGCCTTGGGCTCATCTTTTCATATGCAAAATAGTCATCTTAAATCCTTTGAAGTGCAAATGAACCTACTCTGAGTTTTAAAACCTTTACAAGTGTAGGAAGATCCACTGAAATCTGAAAAAGACCTCTCTTTCTGTAAGGTACAAAAATGCAGTCTGAATGTAACATCTCATTGTTTCTGTACTTGCCCCTTGAAATCAGCAAATCTGTAACTAGTATGAAAGGGGCAAACCCTTACATTTTTCTATAACCTAGGGAAAATATTTAATATTTTTAAAGCTACCTTCTAAAAGATAATTAGAGAAATTCAAATAAAAAAATTCATCCAGTGGATGCCACATAGCAGAGAGAAGATTTTAGTGCCTTCTTATTGCCAAAAGGATAAAATGCAAATGTCTTCTGGGATTTAAAGTTTTCCACAAGTTTGGTCCAATCTATTTTTCATGTTACTCTCTTTCAGATACTTATATTCTTAAGGGATACATGTCAATCGCCCCTCATCTCCATGCTTGCAACACATGCTTTCCATATCTCTGCTTATGGAAATGCCTCTCTGATCACTCTCCAGCTGAATATGATTGCTATTAAATTTTTCCTTGTTCATTTCATCTGGAGCTTTCTTTTGCCCTTTTCTTGTTCTGCCTTGTATGATACCTACAGGGATATTTGCCATATCTCCCTGTGAAAATTATAAATTCTTTGAGGTCAGCCCGTGACTCCTCCATGCGCAAATAACATTTGATTTTTCCATCCCCACTAAATTCCTTTATCTTTCCTGTCATTTGTGGCAAACACCTTGAAAGGCTTGATACAGTAGAAACCTCTACTTCCTCTGCACTCATTCTCTTCTTAACACAGTTCTGCTTCTAATTTCATCATTCCACCAAAAGTGTTCTCTCCGAAGTTACTAATGATTTCCTATTTGCCAAATCCAATGAATCACTTTCTTTTTCTTTATTCACTGTGTTCTCTAGGATTTCAGGAAAATACTCTCTTTTTGTTATTCTTCTACCTATCCAAATATTTCTTCTCAGTCTCCTTTGAAAGCTTCTCTTCCAGGTGGAATGGTAAGAAGGGTGTTTTTTTTTCTTTTTTTTTTTTTTTTTTTACTGTTTTCTGTTTAGGAATGCCAAGGCAATCAAATGCCTTTAATGGATCTTGCCTTTGTTTGAATAAAGAATCATTGATTGGAAACAATGTATAAGATGTAGTGCTAGTGTTTAAAGATCTTTCCCACACCCTTTTGCTAAGTAAGTGCTGAGCCCTCAGGGCCCTGAACAGGGTATATATGATCTGAGGTTGGGGTTTGTTTTAGGGGCACACTCACTGGAAGAGTGTTGGTGATTTGTCTAGACAAGACTCTGGTTAGCTGTTGGAGCCCCCCCCCTTTGAAAACCCAGATGTTAGTGCTTCTCTCTCTGGTAACTATGTATGTATTGTTTATGGTCAGACAGATAGAAGCCTGTCTGGTGATTTGTATTATTTTGCTGTGTTTCTGATTTCTGCTTGTAATTTCTATTTGTATTTGCTCTGAAGTTCAGGGTGCTGACTTTTTCCCCTGAACTAAGTGAATGATATATGTATGTTTAATTAAAGTGAGATTGTTAACCCCTTAAAGTTGCTTTCCTTAGAAAAGTGGATCCAAGAACCTGTGCTGGCAGCTCTCCTGTGTGCTCTCATTGTTGGTCTTATTGTTGGTCTTTCATCTCCACAGCAGTTGCTAGTAACATTGTTTTTATACCAGGTCATGCCCATTAACCACCTATGTCCCACAGGGTTTTATCCTGGCCTTTTCTCTTCTCCTTCTGTACTACTTCACTTGGTGATCTCATTAAGGTATGCTAATGATTCTCAAATTTACCAATTCATTTACCTACCCATCCCCAACCTCTCTACTGACCTACATTTTCCCATCTCCAGCTGCCTTTCAGACATCTTGAACTGTATGTCCAGTTCAACATATCTAAAACCAAATTCATTATGTTTCCCTCTACATCCTCCCTACTTCCAAGATTCCTTATTACTATTGAGTAAGGACAGCTAGGTGGTACAGTGGATAGAGTGCTCAGCTTGCAGTCAGGAAAACTCATCTTTGTGAGCTCACCTCTTGCCTCAGACACTTACTAGCTGTGTGACCCTGGGCAAGTCACTTCACCCTGTTTGCTTCAATTCCTCATCTATAAAATGATCTGGGGAAAGAAATGGTAAACTACCTCAATATCTTTGCCAAGAAACCACAAATGGGGTCAGACACATCTGAAAGAACTGAACAACAGCACAACCACCTTTCCAATCCCTGAGGATTGAAATCTTCCCTATCTCTTCCTCTCCCCTGCCCCTGCTTTCCCCAGTCCCAATATCCAATCAGTTGTGACTACTTGTTGATTTCACCATTGCAACATCTCTCAAATATCTCTTTCCCTTTTATTCTCTGATTCTACCACCACCTTGGTATGGGCCCTTATCACTTTATACATGGAATATTGC
Source organism: Trichosurus vulpecula (assembly GCF_011100635.1). Classification (NCBI taxonomy): domain Eukaryota; kingdom Metazoa; phylum Chordata; class Mammalia; order Diprotodontia; family Phalangeridae; genus Trichosurus; species Trichosurus vulpecula. The sequence goes on along the minus strand of NC_050574.1, from coordinate 309,983,622 downwards.
AGTTGTCTCAAGCTTGGTCTGCCTGCCAAAAGGGTCTTCCCACTCTGATCCATCCTTCATTCAGCTGCTAAAGTGATTTTCCTAAAATACAAGACTGATCATGTCACCTACATACTCAGTAAACTCCAGTGGTTCTTCATAACCTCTAGGATCAGATCTGATATCCTCTGTCCTTGAAAGTCCTTCACAACCTTAAGCCCTATCAACATACCCTTCTATCCAATGACACTGGCGTGCTCACTGTTCCATAAACAAGACAATCTATCTCTCAGTTCTGGGTATTTTCTCTTACTGTCCCTCATGTCTGCAATATTCTCCCTCCTCATGTCTACCTCCTGGCTCTCTTTAAGTCCCAACTAAAATCCTACTTTCAACAGGAAGCCTTTCTCATTCCCTTTTTAATTCTTGTACAGAGGTGGGGAACCTGTGGCCCTCTAGGTCCTCAAGTGTAGCCCTTTGACTGAATCCAAACTTCACAGAACGAATCCTCTTAATAAAAGGGTTTGTTCTGTAAATCTTGGACTCAGTCAAACATCCCAGGACCTAGAAGGCCACATGTGGCCTCGAGGCTGCAGGTTCCCCACCCTTTTTCTAGTAACTTCCCTTAGTCAATTGTTTCTTATTTATCCTGTACATAACTCATTTGTACATATTGTTCACTTTTTGTCTCATTTTATTGCAAACTGCTTGGGGGCTAGAATTTTCTTTTGCCTTTCTTTGTATCCCTAGCACTTAGCCCAGTTCATGGCACATACCAGGCCCTTTGTAAATGCTTATTGACTGACTGACAGAAAAGGGCTATGTAACTTTTCATTTTTGCATCTCCAGCTTCCAGTACAGGTCCTGACACATAGAAGTAGTTTGTTGAATTTAATTGAAATGAATGTTATCTCAAACCTCACATGAGTGCATAGGCTCACAGAGCAACAATTTAAAATACATATTTACACCTGAATGGAGCTAAAAGAACAGTGCAAATGAAATAACTGTCATCTTAATAAGTAATCAAATGGCAAATTAAATAACTCTACATACATAAAAGACTACTATTCTAACAATCAAATGCAATGGTATCTCTCATATTTTTTTTTCAGGATACAGGACAGTTTGAGTATTATTAGTGGGGTTGGTTATATAGTGGTAACATCACCTTATGGGCTTTTGAAAGAAAATGTTAAGTGGAAGGATATTATAATTTTTAAGAGTCTGCCAACTAATTGTATGCATTGAATTCCCCAATCTTACATAGTTGTTTTTTTTTTTCAAGGAACAGAATGGAGGAAATGTTATGAGGCAGTTAATAGTACAACAGGGAGCCACTTATTGCTTGAGAGTGCTTTTGGCCAGGTTTCTGAAGGATAAATATTAGACACAGGGAAAGACTGCATGTAAGAATATCACAAGCAGGCTTTGCAGGCTGCAGCTGTATCAACACAAGGACAAATTTTCTTCTCGGTTTATAAATAAAATAGAATAAAGTCACTCTACTTTTGATTTCATTGAATGAACTGAACTGTCCATTAATGTATTATATGGACACAACAAAAGACCACAAAGGAGTAAATTGTCACACTCCATCCAGAATGCTGGTTCCTGGTTCCAGAGTGAGGTGTTAGGGAGAGGAAAGATATGAAGGTATGAGAAATAGAAGTTGGTAGGGAGGAGATTGTCAGAGAATGGAAAGTGAAAGTGGAACATGGTGGTAGGGCTTTGCCCATATAGTGGTCTGGCAGAGGCAGTCTCCAGTAAGACCAACCAGGAGGGTTCCAGGGAGGAAGTTTCTTAGAGTGGCAAGGCAGTTATTCAGGAAGAGAGGGACAAAGAGTAGGAAGAGAGGGTATATATGTAACCATAATACTAGGCATAATATGATGGTCATAGCAAGGCAAAAAAAGTGCTACCACCATTATAGTACCACAATGTAGGGAGAGAAAATACCTGGTTGAAGGATCAAGGATAGACATGTGGATGATCCTTTTGAAAAGAAATTTTAAAATGTTTGGGTTTTTAACACACACTGATATATGGGGGTGGTAGGTGGTTGAAATAGTACGGGCAAAAGTAAAGATAGTTTGCAACACAAGGCATATTCATGAAATGGCAAATAGTTCATTTTGTCTGAAGTTCAAAGTGTATCTAAGGCCTGATGGGAAAGAGAGCAGAAAATAATGTTGGGGCCAGAGAATGTAGAAATACTGAGGGTTTGGTTTAGGCACTGGGATAAAACTTGGTAGGATACCATTGATATTATTGTATGGAAACCTGATGTGACCAGAGCAGGATAATATGCAGATAAACTAGAGAATACAACGTTGATGATTACAAACAATAACAACTATTTAATGTGGCAGGGTGAAATGCCCCTTCAGGGCTTCGTTTCCCCAAAGTGACTTCCAGGCTTATTTCAAAATTATACAAGATTTAATACAACAGAGATCATTTTGTTCATCGGTCCTGTGATTGTTAATATCAATGAGGCATAAAACAGCAAGATGCATGCTTGCCAAAGGCATTCAGCGCTATTATGGAAAAACATGGAATCTAGGTTCATGAGGATTTCCCCAATCAATGGTGACCCCTTCCAGAGACTTTTATATTAGGAAGACACTGGGCTTATTGCATAAATCCCTGAACGTTGCACTACCTCGTCAATGAGATCCAAAGCGACTCAAAAGAAAGATACTCAAAAAACCATCTGTCCAGGGAAAACAAAAACAAGTGGATAAAAAATGTTTATTGTCCAAAATCTAATATATAGTTAGAAAATCTTTATATTTTATATATCAGTATGATGTGCGGCCATAATTAGAAGAAGACAGAAAGCTAATTTGACTGGGAAATTGCTTAGTTCTTCTAATGATAACAACCTATTCTCTGAAATAAAGGCCTATCTTTTAAATACCCTTTTTTCCCCTCCTCTACAGCTTTGTGTCTAAGAGTCAATAACACTGAAGAATTCAAAATGAGTATAAGAGCTAATTACATTTTCTTCTCGAAACCCTTCTTTTGTGGGGTGAGGGCACTACCACCCTCTTATTAACCAAGACTTACAATTCTGAGTGTCATCCTTGACTCCTCACACTCCCTCAACATTCAATCTTTTTGTCAAATCCTGATTTTACCTTCACAATATCTCTTACATATGTGTTGTTTTCTCTCCACCTACATAGTGGCTATCCTTGCATAAACCCTTATCACTTCTCACTTGCACTACTGCAATGTCCTCCTGATTAGACTCTCTGCCTTGGATCTCTTCGTCCTCAATCTGCCCTCCACTCAGCTGCCCAAATGATTTTCCTAAAGTGCAAGTCTATGTCAGCCCCTTACTCAATAAACACCAGTGGCTCCTTATTGCCTTCATTAACAAAAATCAAATGCTCTAACTTTTAAAGTTCTTCACAAACAGACCCTTTCCTACAATTACAGTCTTACAATTAATCCTCTTCCACAAACATTAGAATCTAGCAATAGTGGTTTACATTTTGTGCATCACATAATATATTATTTCCCAACTCTGAATTTACACACACTGACACCAATGCCTGGAATGTTCTCCTTCCTCATTCTTAACTCCTGACATCCCTGACTTCCTTCAGAACTTAGACACAATTTCCCCGACTGCCAGAGGCCTTCTCCCCTACCCTCTCTCACCTAATGCCTTCTCTCTTCCATATCTTCTGTTTATCTTTTATGTCCTGATACATACATAGTCATCTGCATTTTGTCTCCTCCATTAGAATGTGTACCATATGAGAGCAAGGACTATGCTTTGGACTGTTATTTGTTTCTCCACAAAATACCTGCTACCTTAGCAAATGCTTGAAAAATGCTTGTTGGCTGACTGATTAGGTGGGAGAGAAATGGAAAAAAATGGAAAAGTACATGATTGGTATTTTTTGAGCCACAAGTTGGATGAAATAATCTCTAAGGTACCTTCCAATTCTGAGATCTCAGGCACCTTTGATTCCTAGGCCCAATGTTTTCTGACATACTCTTTAAAGACATTGACCTGTTCTTATGATTCAAAATAGAATTGTGTCCCTATAATTCATGAAAGGGAATCCTCAGAGGCTTTAAGACACTCCAAATAGGTAATTATAAAGGACAAATCAGTTAAATGATTATACCAAAGAAATATATGAATGGAAAAGAACACAGGCTGACCCTGTGGCTAGATGGAGGGATAATTCTTCATGCTCCGCTAGTTATCATTATGATATCAAGAAAAAGTAAAGAAGGTTCCCAGCATAATGTACGGTTCTTCTGTGGCAAATTTATAGCAAGATACATACAAGAGTCACACAGTTTAGACTGTGTCCATAGTCATCATCACTATCACTGGAGGGAATATTTATTGATAAGATCACCAATCTAACTGGGTGTCTGAGCTAAATCTGAGGATTTAGCACACAGTAGATAATAAATACTTGTTGGGTTGAGTAAAATATGAGAGTTCACTGGGCCTGTGACAAATTTCTCCCATCCAAGGGAAGTTGGTCCCAATTATTGTGTGTCAACTATCACATGAATGGAGTCACATAAAACATTTAAAGAATCTTATAGATAATATTTTCATAATTATACATTTGGTTTAAATGTATGCTATATACATCCATTATTTGATGCCTCATCCTTGCATGGAGGAGACCTTGGCCAAAAGATCACACACTATGGTTGATCCTTCAGATTTCAACCGCAAGTCCCATTGCCAGAAAGGTTGGGTCATATATTAATTAATTTTTTGCAGGGGGAAGAAGTAGCTCATGAAATACATAAATCATGTGAAGCTTTTCATCTGGGTTAGGGGAGAGCCTATATTTGCTAATGACATCATTGAGAACTCAAAGGATCAAAATAAAAAGGTACTACTCTCACTGAGGATTCCCTTTCATGAATCATAGGGACATGTAAATGGCTTTAAAGGTTATAAAGGAAAATATTGTGCCTGGGAGTCAAAGGCTCCCAGGATTTATGGTTAGACCATTTCATCCAACTTATGACTGAGCAAAAACCTCATCTATAATATACTGAACAAAAGGTGCTTGAATACCTCTAGGAATGGGCAATTTCTTACCTCCAGACAGCATCTGTTCCACTTTGGGACAGTTCCAATCATTAGAAAGTTTCCCCTCATATTTAGTCTAAATTTACCTCTTTTTAGTGTCTAACTATCATTACCAGTTCAGCCTCTTGAAGCCAAATGAAACATACCACTTGTGTTCTCATTCCAGTTTAGCTATTATTTAGTTTCAAGGCTTGGAGTACACTTCACTTGCTGGTCCTCAGTTCCCTTGTCTAAAGAATTAGTGGCTTGAACTGAATAGGTGATTTCTGTAGACTTTTCAATGGCTACAATTCTATATAGTCCAAATCTTATTTTTCCCCAATTGATATGTTTTTCACTGCTTTATTCCCAATTAGAAAGGTAGGAGAGCTATAATAAATTCAGTCCAAAATTGTTCAAGGCAGTGCCAGCTTAGGTTCAGAAAAGGGCAAATTGAAATACTTTCGGAGGCTACTCCTGAGAGAAAGTGAAGATAAACAGCCAGGCAGAAACTGAAGATGGGGGCAGATGGTGAGAGAGGATTTTGATTAGTTGTTCAGATTGGCATTAAGGAAGGAACTAAGAGGCTCAGGGAAAAGGATGAAAGTTTATTTTTTCCTGTCGTTTGACTGATGTTTGTCTGAAGTTTAAATACGTTGGGGAGCTCATAACCATTCAGAGAAGTAAGTCTTATGGGCTCAGAGAGAGGAAAAGACGCCTAGTGTCAGTGGCTTTGAAAAGGTTTTTCTCATTTCAGAATTACTTAAATCTTATACAAGGGAAGAGAGTTTCACAAATACTGGGGATCTGAAGGATTATAAACTAGGTACAAAGAAGCTTGATAATTGTTCTAACAGCTAATTCAGTAGTATTCAAGCTGCAGTATAATTTTCATTGCTTTGATCACTGAAAAATAAATATGGCAGTTTTGTTTTCTGTAAATGCAGAGAAATTCACATTTTATTGCACCATTAAATTTCCTATGAAATAGTATTGGATAATTGTTTTCAAGAAGCTTCTACTGTAATCATGAATTGAAAGGTAGGCAAAACTCAGGAGATCCAAACCCAGCCTCCTTCAAAAAACAAACAAACAAAAAGCCAAGAAACCAAACAAAACAAATGAGCAAACAAACAAACATACAAAAAAAAAATCTTGCTGCCTATAAAAAAGACCATTAAGAATGTCTTTTATCTTATGAACACAGGGCAAACAGCAAGATCTCCTTATGGAGAATGTAATGAGGTTCTCCCATAATATATAGGGAGGGAATGGTAGCCAGACTAGAGAGAGCTAAAATATAAGAATGATGGAGCCAATGCCCTAGGGAAATAGGTTTTCTGACAGGAATCATAGCAAGTGAATGGTAGCCTTAATTGGGGGGCACCCAGAGCTTCTTGTGGAAAAACATAGGCCATGACTATGGTCAGTTTCATATGAAAGCTTAGCAGAAAGTCACCTGACTGATAACTTAAATTCACTTAAAAGAAACAAAGCATTTCCTTCTTATTTCAGAGATAAGATTTATAATGCAAATACTTCTGGAAAGGTAACTCAAAGGACTTAAGGCCAGAAAGGATCTTAAATGTCAAAGTCTCCATTTTACAGGTAAAGAAACTGAGGCCTAGAGAAGTTAAATTAGTTGCTCAAGGTCACATTGGTGGCTGCACTAGTATTTAAAGGTGTGGACATTTGCAGAACAAGAGTTCCCCAGCATCCTGCCTATTCCACTCAACCTACTAGAGCTCTGCGAGTCAAGCTAGCTTTATTTCAAGAGTTATGATAGTGGTCCACAAGGTCTTGAAAGGATGGAGTCCATGGGGTCCTTCCCACTTTGGGACTATCTCCCAATCTTAAAAGCAAGGGTAGAAATTTTGGTCTAATTTCTTTACACTTTAGAGAGGTCCCAGCAGCTGGTAGCTTGATCTCTCTTCCTTAAAGTGAAAGCCAGTTATGACTAAATAGGTCTGTCCAGGTAGTAGCTAAGGTCATGAAACTCTTCTACTTCATAGATATGATTGTCTGAGGAATATATGATGATGTGAACTAAGCCAGGGCTGCAAACAGTATCTCTCAGGTCATTCACTGCTTCAAGTTTGGTCCATGGTATCATGCTAAGGGATAAATGACTTATAAGTATATGTAGGAGGGGAGGATACATATATTCTGGGGACCATGGCTATATATAGGTTTTTATGGTGTTTAGAGTCCACTAGATGCAAGGCTAGATGTAAGCAGTGTGTGTAAGTGGGAGATCTTGGACATCACAGAAGCAATCTTCTGTACTTCACTAGTCAGTCAGCCAATATGTATTTAATAAGGGATTCCTTGCAAGAATCTTGCAAAATACTTACAGAATTGTTCCCCTGATAAGTTTCTCTCTGGTTCATAAGCATTCTAGTGGGTTTGAATATGCTTTTTCAAAATGAAGAAAATTGTTACTTTGACCCTGATTAAATTTGTTATATCTTCTCCAAAGGAAAAATCAGTGATTTTTTTTTTCTCAAACAGATAAGTTATATATAGGCTAAGGAGCCCTGATTGAATGAAATGAAAATACAGACCACTGAATAAGCCCTCCCAAACACCATTTAATAAGACTTTTATGTCTAGAGAATGCTAGACTATCTTGGACCACCAGGTGAGATTTTCATTAATTTCTCCTGAATAGCAATATTACAATCCCCCTACATCCCCTCCACACTTCATTTTTCTCCTCAGTGTATTGAGTTTGCCATCATTAGCTATAATCACAGTCATTTTCAGCCTTAAATTTAACTCCCTGGTTCTTATAGCCATTTCCAAATTTTTCCTTTTTTTTGCATTTTTTTAAAAATTAATTTTTCAATCAACAAAAACCTGACCTTTTCACTCATACTTTCCTCCCCTTCACTAAAAAAGAAGATTCCTGTTACAAATATTGCCCATGTCCTCCAACCCCCCAAAAAGAAGCTTTATTTTATACAAAGTCCTTTGTTTTCTATCAGCAAGTCAATAGAATATTTCATTAGTGCCCTGGAATCATGGGGGAAATTTTCATTCATCATACTTCCTATATACTTTAACTAAAAATTACTTTACAATATCTTGTTGTATAAATTGTTCTGGTTCTGCTCACTTTGTCTTGCATCAATTCATACAAGATATTTTTAGCTTTCTCCGGAATCATCATCTTCATCATTTCCTACAGAACAATTATAGTATTCCATCACCTCTGTATCACATAACTTTTTCAAGTATTCCTCAAATGATGTTTGTATAGACTAATGCTTGTACACCTTGATTATATAAAATAATTTTCCCTAACCTTACTTCCTCAATTTTTCTATTCTTCTAGATTCTCTTTCCTGATCTTTCTACTCTTCTTTTAAGATCATCAAGGAATAACAGAAACAAGACCTTTCTAATTAGATTCTGTCTATGACCCCCAAAGATGATAGGGCTTAAAGGGGACATATCATCACCTGATACTACAATGCAAGCCATTTATCCTTGTTTAGTCCCTTTTGATAATTCTTTCATGTTTATCTTTTTTATATTTCTCTTGATTCCTGTTTTTGTACTTCAAAGTTTCTACATAGCTAAAGATTTTCATCTGGAATTCTTGGAATTACTCTATTTCATTCCTCCATAAAATTATACTCGGATTTACTGGGTAATTTATACTTCGTTGTAATCTCATCTGATTTGCCTTCTAGAATATTATGCTATAAGCTCTCTACTCCTTTATAATGGTGGCTTCTCAATCACATATGACACTGGCTGTGACTCTTCAGTGCTTGATTTTTTTTTTTCCTGGCTGCTTGCAGTATTTTTTTCTTTGATAGTGATGCTTCAGACTTTGGCTATAATGTTTCTGGGAGTTTTCACTTTAAGATTTCTTTCAGAAAGTGATGGATTCTGTTTCCATTTTATCCTTTGGTTCTGAGAGGCATAGGCAGTTTTCTTTTAGGATTTATTGAAATGATGTCTAGGCTCTTTCTTTTAGTTATAACTTTCACATAGTTTAATGGTCCTTAAAATTTTATTCCTCAATTTGTTTCCCAGGTCAGTTATTTTTGCTGTGAGATATATTAAACTTTATTCTATTTCATCTCTTTTTAATGTTTTAATATTTCTTATTATGTCATGAAATCTTTAGCTTCTGCTTGGTCCAATTAGCATCTCCCTTAACCTTGGTGCTCAGAACTAGACACCAACACTACAGATATGACTGATTGAAGAAAAATACAATGAGAAAATCCCTTGATTTCTATTAATACATCAGACTTTTACATAGTCACATTGAGCTCATAATTAAATTGTCAATTCAAGTGTCCACATCTTTTTTACATGAAATTCCATCAATGAGACCTCCTAAAACCTATACTTCAGCAATTGTTTTTCTAACATAGCACTTTAACATTTATCTCTATTGAATTCAGTTTTTTAGTTTCAGGAGAAGGATGAACAACAACAACTCCAGTTAGTTTCAGATCATAGAGTCAGATTTCTAGTTTTGCCTCTATTCTGTTTTCCAAAATACCATTCCTTTCTGTCCTAGCCTTCTGTCATGTGATAATACCAACACCACAACTAGTTTTTATTTAGTACTGACTCCCTTTGACATGCACAAATCTGTCAACTTGTCCCTTAACACCCAGTGCAAAAAACTAGCCACCAGTATCACAGATATTTACAAATGTTCTTTTTCCACCTCCCCCCAAAATATGTATATATTTTTAATATTCATTTTTTTATTTGAGTTCCAAATTTTCTCCCTCCTTCCCACCTCTCCCCCATCCACCGAGAAGGCAAGCAAAATGATATCAATTATCTATGTGAAATCATGCAAAATATATTTCTATATTAACCACATCACAAAGAAGAATAAACTAAAGCAAGAAAATTACACTTCAATTTGTACTCAAAATTTATCAGTTCTCTTTCTGGAGGTTGATGGCATTTTTTTTCTTCATGAGTTCCTTGAAATTGTCTTGGATCATTGTGTTGATCAAAGTAGCCAAATTTTTCACAATTAATCATCATTACAGTATTATTCTTACTGTGCACAATGATCTCCTAGTTCTTCTCATTTCACTTTGCATCAATCCATAGAAGTCTTGCCATTTTTTTTAAATCCACCACCTTTATCATTTTTAAAAAAAAATTCTTTTTTCTTTTTATTTTTTTAATGTAAAACATATTTCCATATTAGCCACATTGCAAAAGAAAACACAGAGCAAAAACCAAAACAAAAGAAGAAAAATAAGGAAAATAAAAAAGTAAGCTTTGATCTGCATTCAGATTCCATCAGTTTTTTCTCTGAAGGTGGATAGCCTTTTTTATCATAAATCTTTCAAAACTGGCTAGGATTCTTGTATTGCTGAGAATAAGTAAGTCATTTACAATTCTCCATCATGTAATCCTGCTTTTACTGTGTACAAATGTTCTCCTGTTTCTGCTCAAGTAACTTTGTATCAACTCATGTAAGTCTTCCCAGGTTTTTCTGAAAGCATCCTGCTTATTCCCTTCCTCCCTTCCTCCTTTCCTCCCTCCCACCCTCCCTCCCTTCCTTCCTTCCTTTCTTTTTTGAGTTTTCAACATTCATTTCGACAAGATTTTGATTTCCAAATTTTCTCTCTTACTCCTACTCTAGGTGCATTCTGATTATCCCCTTCCTTCAGTTTGCACTCCTTTCTATCAAGCCCCCCCCTCCATCCCCTTCCCTTTTACTTTCCTGTAGGGTAAGACAGTTTTCTATACCCCATTGTCTTCATATCTTATTTTCCAGCTGCATGTAAAAAGAATTTTTGAAATTTGTTTTTAAAACTTTAGTTCCAGATTCTGTCTTCTTCCCTCCCCAACCACACTCATTGAGAAGGCAAGAAATTCAATATAAGTATAAATGTGTAGTTATGGGAAACATTTCCATAATAGTCATATTTTGAAAAACTAACTATTTTTCCCTCCATTCTGTCCCACCACACATTTATTCTATTTTCTCCTTTGATCCTGTCCCTTTTCAAAAGTGTTTGCTTCTGACTACTACCTCCCCTAATCTCCCCTCCCTTCTATCATCTTGCCCTCTTATCCCCTTCCCCCCTACTCTTCTGTAGGGTAAGATATCCAATTGAATGTGTATGTTATTCCCTCCTTAAGCCAAATCTGATGAGAGTAAGGTTCACTCATTCTCTTTCACTGCCCCCTCTTCCCCTCCATTGTAACAGCTTTTTCTTGCCTCTTTTATGTGAGATAATTTACCCCAACCTATCTCTCCCTTTTTTCTTCTCCCAATATATTCCTCTCTCACTCCTTAATTTTATTTTTAGATATCATCCCTTCGTATTCAACTCACCCTGTGCCCTCTGTCTATATATACGTATATATAATATATATACATATACATACATACACACATACACACACATACACACAGATATATATATAATATATATATATTATATATATATATATATATATATATATATATATATATATATATATATATATATATATATATATATATTCTCTTCAAGTACCCTTATATTGAGAAAGGTCTCATGAGTTACAAATATCATCTTTCTGTGTAGGAATGTAAACAGTTTAACTTTAATATATCACTTATGATTTCTTTTTCCTGTTTATCTTTTCATGTTTCTCTTGATTCCTGTATTTGAAAGTCAAATTTTCTATTTTCCTCTGGTCTTTTCATCAAGAATGCTTGAAAGTCTTCTATTTCATTGAATATCAATTTTTTCTCCTGAAGGATTATACTCAGTTTTGCTGGGTAGGTGATTCTTGGTTTTAATCGTATCTCTTTTGGCCTCTAGAATATCATATTCCCAGCCCTTTGATCCCTTAATGTAGAAGCTGCTAGGTCTTGTGTTATTCTGATTGTGTTTCCACAATACTTGAATTGTTTCTTTCTGGCTGCTTGCAAAATTTTCTCCTTCACCTGGGAACTTTGGAATTTGGCTACAATATTCCCAGGAGTTTTAGTTTTGGGATCTTTTTAAAGAGGTGATCAGGGAATTATTTCAATTTCTATTCTACCCTCTGGTTCTAGAATATCAGAACAGTTTTCCTTGATAATTTCTTGAAATATGATGTCCAGGCTTTTTTTTTTTTTTTTTGATCATGGTTTTCAGGTAGTCCAATAATTTTAAAATTATCTCTCCTGGATGTATTTTCCGGGTCAGTGGTTTTTCCATTGAGATAGTTCACATTGTCTTCTACTTTTTTCATTCTTTTAGTTCTGTTTCTTGATTTCTCATAAAGTCATTAGCTTCCATTTTCTCCATTCTAATTTTTAAGGCATGATTTTCTTCAGTGAGCTTTTGGACCTCTTTTTCCATTTGGCTAATTCTGCTTTTTAAAGCCTCCTTCTCCTCTTTGGCTTTTTGGACCTCTTTTGCCATCTGGGTTAGTCTATTTTTAAGGAGTTATTTTCTTCAGTATTTTGGGGGGTTTCCTTCAGCAAGCTGTTGACTCGTTTTTCATGATTTTTTTGCGTCACTCTCATTTTTCTTCCCAATTTTTTCTATACTTCTCTTACTTGATTTTCAGGCTCCTTTTTGAGCTCTTCCATGGCCTGCAACCAATTCATATTTTTCTTGGAGGCTTTGGATGTAGGAGCTTGAATTTTTTTGTCTTCTTGTTGTTGTTTGTTTTGATCTTCTTAGTCACCAAAGCAAGATTCTATGGTCTGATTTTTTAAACTGTTTGCTCATTTTTCCAGCCCATTACTTGACTTTTGAGCTCTTTGTCAAGGTAAGAGTGTTTCCAGAGTGAAGCATGCTCTGTCCCAAGTTTCAGGGGTTTTGTGCAGCTGTTGTCAGAGATACTTCTAGGCACCTGTACATTTTCAGTTCTTCTAAGATGGTATGATCCAAGAAGAGGTGTTTACTCCTCTCCTGGCCTGTGGTCTGGTCTGTGAGTGACCTTAAGCACTCTTTTCAGCACTGGAACTGTAAGGAAGATTCCCTTTCCACAGCTGCCACAAGCTCCACCATGCCAGAACTCCTCCTCACCCCAGGACCACCACCCAGGACTGTGACCCAGATCCAAGCAGGGCAAAGTGAGAGAATCCTGCTTCAGTGCCAGCAAAGAGATCCCTGCACTCCCTCTCTGTTCAGCCCCTGACTCCCCCACCATCTGTGGGCCTGGAGCTCCAGAAGCATCAGGCCCTGGTGCTACTGGTGCCATTGCTACTACTTCCTCTGCCTGGGGCCTGAACATGCTCTTCTCTCATCCAAGTCCAACAGAATTTCCCTACTGATCTTCTACTTTGTCTTTGGCATTTGTGGGTTGAGAAGTCTGGAAACTGCCACAGCTTCCAGTGATTCAGTTTCCTGAGGCCTGCTCTGGCACAGTCTATGCTGGCACAGGCCATGCTGGACTGCACTCTGCTTCTAGCCCTGTGTGATAGACCCTTCCTGTGGGCCTTCCAGGTTGTCGTGAACTGGAGATTTGTTTCTCTCTGTCATTTTTTGTGTTATGTAGCTCTAGAATTGCTTAGAGTCATTTTTTATAGGTATTTGGAGAAGTTTGGGAGAGAGCTCAAGCAAGTCCCTGCTTTTACTCTGTCATCTTGGCTCAGCTTCCGCCCTGCCCCCACCTTCATCATTTCTTGTAGCACAATAGTACTTCATCACAATCATATGTCACAACTTGTTTAGCAATTCCACAGTTGATGAGTAACCTCAAATTTCCAATTTGCCAAAGCAAAAAAGTTGCTATATTTTTGTATATACATATACATGTATATATACATACATATATATGTATATGTGTATATATATGTATATATACACATACATATATACATATATATGTGTATATATATATATATATATATATATATACACATATATATATATATATATGTATCTCCATGGTTTCTTTTCTTTAATCTCTGAGGTTCAGACCTAGGAATGGTTTTATAATGGATTTCTTTTTTAAGAAAGAGAAGAGAAATGAAAAATTCATTGAAATCAGCCAAAACATGGAAAAAACTAGGCCTTATATGTAATGTTTCACTCACATGGCCCACTTCCCTCATTTCTACGAAAAGTTTTTCGAGATATCTTGTCATATTTCTTTTTGTAGACAAAATTTTTCTTTGTACCTTCGCAATATCCATTTTTCATTGTTTTGTGGTGGTTATTTCTTTTTACATTGTTTCAGTTATGGTATATGTATACTATTTTCATGCCTGCACTTTAAATCTGTTCATGTAAGTTTTTCTATGTTACTCTGTTACTCCATGAATTCTTAAAGGTTTTTAATGGTTGATCTATGACTAAAATTGCAGGCTCTTTCAGTACCTTGGCTTGTTATTCATTTAGCCTTAAATCTTTTTTTTTCTTTTTTTTCCTTTTTTTCTTTTTGAGATTTTTTTATTTTTAGTTTATAACACTCAGTTCTACATAATTTTAAGTTCCAGATTTTCTCTCCCACCCCTCCCCAAGATGGCATGGAATCCTATATATCTGCTACATGTGACTTTGCATTGAACTTTTTTACACAATAGTCAAGTTGTAAAGGAGAATTATGACCAATGGAATGAATCATGAGAGAGAAGAAACAGAACCAAAAAAAAAAAAACCCAAAAACAAAAAAGAAAAAAAAAAAACAAAGGGGAAAAAAAAGGCAAGCATAAAGTATGCCTCAATCTACATTCAGACTCCATAGTTCTTTCTCTGGATGTAGATAGCCCTCTCCATCACGAGTCCTTTGGAGTTGTCTTTGCACCTTGTATTGCTTGAGAAGAGCAAAGTCTATCAGGGTTAGTCATCATAGAAACCATATATCTGTGGTTGTGTATGATGTTGTCCTGGTTCTGCTCTGCTCACTCAGCATTGTATCGTGTAGGTTTTTCCAGGTCATTATGAAGACCGTATCATCCCCATTTCTTATAGCACAGTAGTATTCCACTACTATCATATACCACAACTTGTTCGGCCATTCCCCAATTGATGGGCATTCCCTTGATTTCCAATTCTTTGTTACTACAAAAAGAGCCGCTATAAATATTTTTGTACATATGGGCCTTTTTCCCACTTGTGGGATCTCTTTGGGATACAACCCTAGAAGTGGTATTGCTGGGTCAAAGGGTATGAACATTTTTATAGCCCTTGGGGCATAGTTCCAAATTGCCCTCCAGAATGGCTGGACCAGTTCACAGCTCCACCAGCAATGTAACAATGTTCCAATTTTCCCACATCCTCTCCAGCATTTATCATTTTCTTGTTTTGTCATTTTGGCCAATCTGACAGGAGAGACATGGTACCTAAAAGCTGTTTTCATTTGCATTTCTCTAATCAGTAGTGATTTTGAGCATTTTTTCATATGCCTATAGATATCTTTAGTTTCTTCCTATGAAAACTGCCTGTTCATACCCTTTGACCATTTCTCATTTGGGGAAGGACTTGTATTCCTATAAATTTGGCTCAATTCCCTGTATATTTTAGAGATGAGGCCTTTGTCAGAGACACTGGTTGTAAAGATTTTCTCCCAATTTTCTACTTCCCTCCTAATCTTTGTTGCATTGGCCTTTTTTATACAAAACATTTAAATTTAACATAATCAAAATTATCCATTTTGCATTTTGTAATGCTCTCTATCTCTTGCTGGGTCATGAATTCTTTTCTTCTCCATAAATCTGATAGGTAAACTCTTCCTTGCTCTCCCAAATTGCTTATAGTATCAGCCTTTATTTCTAAATCATGAACCAGTTTTGACTTTATTAAGATATTGGTCTATGCCCAGTTTCTGCCCTATCATTTTCCAATTTTCCCAGCAGTTTTTGTGAAATAGTGAATTCTTAGCCCAGAAGCTGGCCTCTTTGGGTTTATCAAAGAGTAGATTGCTATAGTCATTGACTTCTCCGTCTTGTGAACCTATCCTATTCCACTGATCCATGACTCTGTTTCTTAGGCAGCACCAGGTAGTTTTGATGACTGCTGCTTTATAGTACAGTTGAATATCTGGTATGGCTAGGCCACCTTCCCTAGCATTTATTTTCACCCTAGATATTCTAGACCACTTGTTCTTCCAGATGAATTTTGTTATTATTTTATCCAGCTCTGTAAAATAATTTTTTGGTAGTTCGATTGTTATGACACTGAATAGATAGATTAATTTAGGTAAAATTGTCATTTTTATTATATTAGCTCGGCCTAACCATGAGCAACTGATATTTTTCCATTTATTTAGATCTGACTTTATTTGCGTGAAAAGTGTTTCATAATTATGTTCATATAGGTCCTGGGTTTGTCTTGGCAGGTAGACTCCCAAATATTTTGTAGTGTCTACAGTAACTTTGAATGGAATTTCTCTTTCTATTTCTTGTTGTTGGGCTTTGTTAGTAATGTATAGGAATGCTGAGTATTTATGTGGGTTTATTTTATATCCTGCAACTTTGCTAAAGTTGTTTATTATTTTAGGTAGTTTTTTACTTGATTCTCTAGGATTCTCTAAGTAAATTATTGATTTAGCCTTAAATCTTAAAGTTGTTTAAGGAAGTTTGTCTTCTTTTACTATCAGATCATTTATCTTGGTCTTTGATTCCCTTACAACAATGCTTATTCCACCTTTTATGGTCGGAATATTATTGTCTTGTTAGAAAAAATGGAAGGAAAATCAGGGATGATCATCTGTGTTTTAGATTTGTCATCTGTTAACATTCCACCATGTGGTCCAAGGAGGGGTTCTGTTTTTCTTTCTTCCTTGGACATTACTTAAATTTTCTTTTTGTTGTCCTTCACATTTTTTTACAGAGTTAGCTCATTTGAGGCTTTAGTGTTCTTGATGCTGTTCTTGTGCTATTCTTTTGTATTTATTTTTGGTTATATTCCCTTCCTTTCACATTTTGTATATATGTCCTTTAAATATCTACTTATTAGAGAGTTTCCTGTAAAGGCACAACAGGTGCTGCCCCATTTTAGAAGCAGCTAAGTGACATGGTGAATAGAGGAATGCTCAATGTGGAGTCAGGAAGATCTGAGTTTAAATCTCACCTCACACACATAGTAGCTCTCTATTAAGCATAGGCCAGTCAAAAAACTTCATCTGTCTCAGGTGCCTTGTCTGTAAAATGGGGATAATAATAGTACTTGCTACTCATGGTTGCTCTGAGGATAAAATGAGATAATATTTGTAAAACACTTTGCAAAATTAAAGCACTATATAATTGCTAGCTATTATTATTTTCTTCTTCATAGTAGTGATTTTATACTCAGAATTTATTTTTTGAAACTCCAGCCATTATAAAGTCTGATTTATTTTTAAAAAATATTCTTTGTATATTAGATCTTATCTTTTCTTTGCATTTTAAAAATCATGGGTATATTTTGTATATACCCATTTCCTACCTTTACAATTCTCAATTAGCTTGATATGGCTCCCTTCTGAGGTTTTTGCCATCTCCATTTCTCTAAAAATTTCTTCTTTTTTGTTGTTTAAGTAAAAATTTGACTTAGGTTACAAATAAATCCCCTCATTGCCTCCTCTAAGTTTTGTGAGGTGTTATCAAGGAAAGCCAAGAATTTGTTAGATATTTCATCATACTAAAGAAAACCTTCTAGTGGATTTTTAGGCAATTGGGATCTTCTGTAATTATTATATCTCATCTGTGCCAATATTATGATATGTGTTAAAGAAGTATATTCATATCCTCCATCTTACTATGTGATTTAGAGTGGATCATTCTCCTGCAATATCATTTTTGCTGATTTTTTAAAACATTTCTCTTCTTTCAAATAGTCTGCACCATACTTCCACTAAGTTGTTTAGATTTCCATGCAGATGTGTATCTTTTTGATATTAAATGTTTCTCTTAGTTATATTTTTTCACTATGACATTCTAATCATGACTATTTCACCAATTTCTGGTGGTAACTATGTGATTGTATATATCTCTGCATGTTAAAATCCCCCCTTCCCCTCCCTCTTTACATCTATTTCCATTTTCTATATTCATAATATAATTGTTTGAAGTCACAAACATTATTACCAACATTTTTGGTGGAAATTCTACCCTAAGAAGCACCAGATGTTTCTATTACAAAGTTGTTATTTCATTGGATACCTATGTCACATTTATAAAATTCTCTCCAACACCCTCATTAAAAGGTAATGAAGATCAAGAACTTAATCAGAGACCTAGTCTAGGGCTAATTTGAATTACTATAGACTGAATCTGAATTATCAGGTTCATAGACTCCTCTGTAGGTGAACTGACTGACTCACTAACATCACAAAGGGTACCTAGGACAGTAACAACACATAAGCTAATTGGGATGAGGTGATAACAGACCCACCATAATTGAACCTCCCTTTCCACCTTTTTTTTCCCCAGTTCATCCATACACCAAAGCAGCACAAACAAAATCAATATGTGGAAAGCTTCTGGGTCACTGCCATAGTTTTTGCTGTGCCTTTCTCTGGTGAAGGTTAACCTATTCCAGTTTTGCCCTAAAATAAAGTCTGAACATGCTCAAGGACAATAGAAATGGGGCCATACTACATATGCTAGTGGTGGCATTTGCCTTGTTTTTCTATACCCAACCAAATGTAGCTTTTATATCATGAAAATGTCATCACTTTATTTGTGAAATAGATTTGCCTTCTCCTTTTCCTGCCAGATAGCTATTAGATGCCCCTATTTACCATGTTAAAAAAAAAAAAAACTGTTGTGTTCTTTAGTTAACCAGTTTATAAAAACCTGGTTTTATATGGGCATTTTCTCTTACAGATTATAGTTTCAAGTCCTGTTAGTCAAAAAATCAAGTGTTATGGCAAATATGTTCTTCCTGGTCTGTAGAAGATACATTTTATTCCTTGCCAGATGCCCCTTCAGACTGGTTTTATAAGACATGATGCAGAAACACAATCTTGCTCTTCAATGCCATCTATAAAATAAGCTCTCACCTTCCACATTAATTTCTTATTCAAAGTCATTGCTTTCAGTTGAATAAGAGATAAAGCCATTACCTCTCCCCTAAACCCAAGCAGTTTTGCTCTTACCTAAGACTTCAAAATCACTACAGATGAGATAGAACATAGCTTAATAATTGAGGTAATAATAATTATTACAGTGGACAAAAATCAATGTTGCATTAATGAATCAACGGTGAACTATTAGAGCTGTCCCATAATTGCCGAAGTTTATGGTGTTAAAAAATCATGTAACTGAAAGTGAGAACACATGAAAAATCTGACTTGGTCCTTTTTAAGTAAACAGAAAGTAAGCAGCATCCCTGCAAAAGTGTTCATTTTTGTTAGTGTGAAAATTTTCTGTGAAAATTATTAAGTCACCAAGCCTCAAAGGAACAGATAAAGACTTTGAGGTGGGAAAAAGTAAATATCGAAGACTAAAAAAAAGGTCATTGAATTGACTGAAAAGCATGCTAAACTACAAATAAAACAGAGGCAATTTACCAAGTCTTAGTAGAACACCAATTAGGGACAAAAGTATAATATAAGGAACTGGTTTATATATAAAATATTTGAGCAAAATTTATTGGGATGTTTTATATTTTTTTAAAGGTGAATGGAAAGAGATTTCTTTGAGAATTCACACAACAGAAGTTGCTTTTCCCATCAAGGCTTCTGTTTATCTTTCTGAAGTGAACTGGTTACCATATGCTAATGATCTTTGGATTGTATGTGATCAAAAGAATGCAAGTTGTGGTTGAGAGCCATAGAGTGGCGGAGTACAAGCAGCAACCCAAATGAACTCTCCTAACATTCCTCTCCAAATAACTTTAAAATAACTCCATAAATCCAATTTCACAGCAGCAGAATCAA
This sequence comes from Trichosurus vulpecula, assembly GCF_011100635.1. Taxonomy (NCBI): domain Eukaryota; kingdom Metazoa; phylum Chordata; class Mammalia; order Diprotodontia; family Phalangeridae; genus Trichosurus; species Trichosurus vulpecula. The sequence goes on along the minus strand of NC_050574.1, from coordinate 309,963,785 downwards.
AAAAAGTTCAGAGTGAGATATTTTTTCAGCCTAAGACAACTTAGGAAGTCAACAGAAGTCTGTGACACCAAAATGGTTGTCAGTCCAGAGTGCACATAGCATCAGTAGCAGCAGAACTTTGGGCCTTGGAAGTGGCTGCCATAGGGGCAACAGCAGCAGCTCCAGAAACTCTCAGCCAAGAGATGACAGAAGGGGTGGACAGAGAGATTCCAGTAAATTGTTTGCTAGCACTAGATGCAGCCAGCACTGATTGACAACTCTACTGCCCATAAGATATTCTGAGTTGCAATTCCAGGGCAGAGAGGAGCATTTACGGTCAGTCACAAAGTGGCCCTAGTTGTAGTTTCAAGGCAAAAAGGAACAGAGTGCTTGTGGCTGCAGCAGTCCTGGTTACAGTTCCAAGGCAAGAGGAAAATTAGTGCTCATGGCTGCAGGGCAGAAAGGGCACAGGGGCCCTTCCTAGGTAAAAACCAGAGTATAGACTAAGAGAGCAGTAACTACACCTCTTCCTGGATCACACCATCTTGAAAGCACCAAAACTTGTAGACCCCCAGAACTAGTTTTGAAAACAGCAGTACTGAAAAGCCTGAGGCTTGGGACAGTGTCTTCCCAGCCCCAGGTGATCAGAAGTCAATTTTAACATAAAGTTCAAAGTCGAGAAATAGGCTGGGAAATTTAGCAAGCAACAACAACAAGAACTTCCCCATAAAAAGCTACTATGGTGACAGAGGACATCAAGACATAAATTCACGGAAGAAGAAAACAATGTGAAAATAGCTATAAACAAAGGTTCAAAGAAAATGCTAATTAAATCAAAGCCCAATAAGAATTTCTGGAAGAATTGAAGAAAGAGATGAGTGGCAGCAGAAAAATAGAAAAAAAGAAATAAGAGTGAAGCAAGAAAATTATGAGAAGAGAATTAACAGCTTTGTAAAAGAAAAAAATCCTAAAGAAAATAACACCTCAAAAAAAGAAATAATCCAATGGTAAACAAGGCACAAAAATCACAGAAGTAAAGAACTCTTTGAACAGCAGAATAGAAGATGAGGTACAAAAATTCCCCAGAGAAAAGAATTCATTAAAAATCAGAAGTGGACAAATGGAAAATCCAAAAGACACCAAGAAACAATAAAACAAAAGCAAAAAAAAATAGAAGAAAATGTGAAATATCTTATTGGAAAACCAACTGACCTGGAAAATAGATCAAAGAGAGATAATTTAAGAATTATGGGACTACCTGAAAGCAATGATTGGAAAAAGAGCTTAGAAATCATATTGCAAGAAATTATGAAGTAAATTCCCTTTATGTCTTAGATCCAGAGGGTAAAATAGAAATGGAAAGAATTCACTGATCACCTCCTGAAAGAGATCCTCAGATGAAAACTCAGAAAAATTATAGCAAAATTACAGAGCTCCCAGGTTAAGGAGAAAATACTGCAAGCAGCTAGACAGAAACAATTAAAATATTGTGGAGCCACAGTTAAGATGACACAAGATTTAGCATCTTCCATGTAAAAGAAGTGGAGGGTTTGGGATATGATATTCTGGAAGGAAAAGGATTTATGATTATAACCAATAATCACGTCCCTGTGAAACTGAGCACAATCTTTGGGAAAATAGATATGTAGTGAAATTGAGGACTTTCAAGCATCCCTGATGAAAAGACTCGAGCTGGATAGAAAATTAGATATCTAAACACAACACTCAAGAGAAAGATAAAAAGGTAAATATGAGAGTAGTCATAAGAGACTCAATATTAAAATGTTTTATGTTCTTATTTGGGAAGATGATACATGTAACACCTAAGAACTTTACCATTATTAGGGTGGTCAGAAAGAGTACACATTGACAGAGAGCACAGAAAATGAGTCAGTTATACTGGGATGACATTGAAAAAAATGAAGAGGTAAGAAAGAGGGATTCCCTGGGAAAATGGGGAGAGAGAGAGGTAAAATGGGGAAAATTTTCTCACATAAAAGAGGTGAACAAGGAAGATCTTGTATAATGGGGAAAATGAGAGATGGTGGCAGGTAGTACATGAACTTTATTCATCAGAAATTACTCAAAGAGGGAAGAATACACACACACACACACACACACACACACACACACACACTCAGTTTAGTATAAAACTATTACTAACCTAATAGTGAAATAGGAGGGAAAGAGGATAAGAGGTATGATAGGTGGGAATGATAAAAGGGAGCTATAAAGGAGGCAATGGTCAGAAGCAAAACAGACTTTTGAGGAGGTACAGGATAAAAACAGAAAGGGAAGGATAAACAGAATGCAGAGAAACATAAAGTAATCATAACTGTGAATGGAATTATCTCATCCATAAAATGGAAGTGGATAGCAGAATGGATTAGAAAACAGAATCCAACAATACGTTGTTTACAAGAAACATACTTGAAACAGGAAGACATTCACAGAGTTAAAATTAAGGTTGAAGTAGAATCTGTTATGCTTCAGCTGAAGTAAATAAAGCAGGCATAGTGATCATGATCTCAGAAAAAGGAAAAGCAGAAATAGACCTAATTAAGAAAGATGATGAGGGAAACTACATTTTCCTAAATGTTACTGTAGACAAGGAAGTAATATGAAAATATAGCAAGTTTCTCTGATACTGGCCTCATAGAGAACTGGGTAAAATTTATAAAAATAAAAAGCCATTTCCCAATTGATAAATAGTCAAAGGATCTAAAGAGGAAGTTTTCAGAAGTAGTCAAAACTATCTAAAGTCACATTAAAAATGTTCTAAATAAGTATTGATTAGAATAATGCAAATTAAAACAATTCTGAGGTACCACCTCATACATATCAGAAATGATAAATGCTGGAGGTGATGAGGGAAAACAGGTACACCAATGTAGTGTTAGTGTAGTTGTGAATTGGTCCAACCATTCTGGAAATCATTTTGGAACTATGCCCAAAGGACTATAGTACTGTGTATACCCTTTGACTCTGCAATACTGTTGCTAAGTCTGTACCTCAAAAGGAATCAATGAAAAAGAAAAATGACCTATGTGTGCAAAAATATTTATAGCAGCTCTTTCTGTTTTGGCAAAGAATTGGAAATTGAGGGGATGCTCATCAATTGGGTAATGGCTGAACAAGTTGTAACATGGTTGTGATGGAAGTAGTATTGTGTTATAAGAAATGATGAAGAGGTTTGGTTTCAGAAAAACAAACAAAAATGGCAATACTTCTATGAACTGATGCAAATTGAAATAAGAAGAACCAGGAGATCATTATACAAAATAACAGCAACATTATATTCACGATCAATTATGAAAGACATGGCTACTCTGTTCAATACAATGATCCAGGACAATTCCAAAGGACTCATGGTGAAAAAATTCTATACACCTCTAGAAATAGAACTGATGAATTCTTAGTGCAAATTAAAATATGTTTTTCTTGCATCTTTCTTTTCTTTTTTGTGATATGACCAATACAGAAATGTGTTTTGCATGATTTCACATGTATAATTGATGTCATTTTGCTTGTCTTCTCAGTACTGGGGGAGGGGTGTGATGGAGGGAGAGGATTTGGAACTCAATTTTAAAAAGAAAAGAATGTTAAAATAAATAATACTTTTTTAAAAGAAAAAAAGCAAGAATGGTAGTTGTTTTGCAAGGATCTAAATGCACTTGTCATTTGATATTAGAATCACAGAATCTCTGAGTTGGAAGGACTTCAGAGGCCATCAAGTTCAACACATTTCTATTCAACAATCCTTATTATATGATTCTTGACATGTGAACATGCAGCTTTGTTTGATGACTTCAAGTGAGGGTGAAGAACACATTACTTCCTGAAACATACCATGGCACTTTCAGATATGTCTCAATGTTAAGAATTCATTCCTTATATCCAGTCTATATTTACCTCTTTACTGCTTTTCCCCACTACTCCTGATTCTGCCTTTAGTGACTATCTATGACATGCCTACTTTTTTTTTCCTTATTATAACTTTTTAATTACTGACCCTAAAATTTTCTTTCTGCTAAATTTCTCTAGTACCTTTAATTGATCTTCATATAATACAAAATTTATTCCCTTCACCATCTTGTTTGTATTCCTCTGGATTATTTCCTACTTATCAACCTTATTCATAAAATGTAGTACATAGAACCAAATACAATACTGAAGTGTGGTTTTATGAGGGCAAAGTGCCGTGGGATTATTGCTCCTCAGGTCTGGACTTTCTCGTGCTGCCACCTAAGATTACATTCACAGCAATCTCTGAAAGTTAGTGCTATTATTATTCCCATTTTATAGATGAGAAATCTGAGTCTGAGAGAGGTTAAGTGAGTTGTCCAGTGTCACGTAACTACTTAGTGCCTGAACTCAGGTTTGAACTCGGGTCGTTCTGCTTCCAAGTCCAGAGCTGATTATTATGCCATGTGCCTATATAGGCTAGACCGGTGATTTCATCAATATAGGGACTCCTGATGAGGAAAATTTGCTCCGTACTCTAGCTACTCCGTATCTTAAAGTCTTACGGAATTGTTTAGGGTCACTAAGAGGTTGTCTTTGACTCAGGGTCACAGTCAATAAATACTGGGTGCAAGATTTGAACCCAAATCTTTTATCATGCTGAGACCAGCTCCCTATTCACTATGTCAACTATCTCCCCCTTTATAAGTATCTGTAGCTTAATAACTATCTGTTGAATAAATAAATAAGAAATAAATGAATCAACAACTGGTTATTTGACAGAATATATGGATCATATGTAAGCATGTATAAATATGTTTAGTTCGGTGTAATTTCTTAGATTCAAATTAGTTAATATTTCTTGGAAATTGTAATCACATGCTGATTGGTGGTTTATTCTAATCCTTTTCTATTCCAGTTTGGGGGCATTGATAATTTGACAGAGATATAGTCTGTGTTGCCTTTGATGGTATCATTCATTCTCACATCGGGTAAAAATCAGTCAGTGGGTTTGATCAATCTCAGCAGGCTCTCCATCAGGTCCCAGACAAACACCCTGGAAAAACAGGATACCTACTGATTAACTATATTAGGTATGCAAATGCAATCTCAGCTGCACCCTTAATCAGAGAGCCATCAACCACCAGGAGTCTCTATTTCCTGCTTTTGTTACTGAGATTCCATCATCTTCCTAATGTCTGTGAATGTTCCTCATTGTGCTCTGGGGTGTGAGATGTAGCTTCTCTTTCTGAATGCTCATTCATCTTCTGTGGGAAGATCCTTATATCCATTGTATGGCTTCAATAACTCTGAGATTTTTCCACTCTATTATGTTCTTATACTTTCAACTTCTTGACACTGACTTTATTACCTAGATTTGAATGCCAATTCTGCCACTAAACTAGTTGTATGAGGTTGCAGATGATGCTTTACCTCTCACAACTGTCACTGAGTTTCTTATCTGAAAAATAAAGAAGCTAGAGTAGGCAATCTCTAGATTTTCTCTACTGCTATGTATCAATTGATATTTTTATTCCTGGCTTTCTTCAATAAATAATAAATTCAGCAAAGCATTTCAGAAGTACCCAGTATGTTTAATTCACTGTGCTAGATCCTCAGAATAAAAAGGTCAGTGAGATGATCCACCTCACAATAGGAACTCACAATCTAGAAGGTAGAGATATAAGTTATTAAAATATAAATTAGAATGTTATAAGTAAAATTAAAAAAAAACATTATGAGCCATTCAACAAAGAAGGGTTAACTTCCAGAAGGGGAGATCTGATGAGGATTTATAGAGTAGGTGTAATTTAGTCATAGCCTTGAAGGAAGAATTTTGTTAGTAGAAAATGGCAGAAAGAGATAGCATCCAGCATGCTAGATTGGATATGGAATATACAAAAGGATGGCATCTGGACAGGGCAGCAGAAAGTCAGAGAATTGTCGAGTTTGACTGGAATATAAAATGTTTGTAGGGATGTACTGATCACTAAAGCTAGAAAGTTTGGTTGGAACTGGATATGGAGGGTTTTAAATTCCAGACTAAAGAGTTGTATTACATACCCTAGGCAGAGGAATATCCTGAAAATTTTTGAGCAGGGCAGTCATAGAATTGGAGCTGTTGAAGCAGCCTGATAGTGTTGTGTAGTAATGATTTGATGGGGGAGAGGGGAGAGACGAGGAAGTCAATTTGAAGTCTAAGAAGTACTGAAGGGCTAATTTAGGATACTGGTAGCAGAAGTGGAAGAATGGATCAATGTAAGTAGAATAGAATTGTAAGAAATTGGGAACTGATTGGATCTTTATATGAGTCAGTCAATATTCATTTATTTATTTTTAAATTTATTTTTAGTTTTCAACTTTCATTTCCACAAGGTTTTGAATTACAAATTTTCTCCCCATCTCTACCATCTGCCCCAAGATGTCATGTATTCTGATTGCCCTTTTCCCCAGCCTGCCCTCCCTTCTATCACCCCACTCCCCCCTCCATTACCTTTCCCCTTACTTTCTTGTAGGGCAAGATATATTTCTATACCCCATTGACTGTATATCTTATTTCCCAGTTGCATACAAAAACAATTTTTTAACATTTGTTTTTAGAACTTTGAGTTCCAAATTCTCTCCCTTCTTCCCTCCCCACCCACCCTCCTTGAGAAGGCAAGCAACTAACATTTATTAAATGCCAACTATGTGTTAGGCAATGTGCATGAAGGAGGGAAATGGGTCAAAGATGATTTTATGGATTCTATTTTTGGAGAATAGTTATGTCATTTATAGAAATAAGGAAATGAAAAGAGGAAATTTTCAGGAATAGATGAAGAGCTCAGCTTTAGATCTATTGAGTTTGAGTTTTCATTGAAACATTAGTATAGATGTTCACCAGATAGTCAGAAATTTATAATTAAGACATACAAGTGTTTGAGACAAAAGATGAAGGCTTAACAGTTATCTTCATAGAATTTATCTTTATGGATTTGATAGTAATTGTGGGAACTTGTTAAAATAAAAGTATTTAGAAGGAACAAAAATAAAGCCAGAGATGGAGTCTATGCACACCCATATTCCCAGAGAACAAGAAGAAATAAGAAGAGCCAGGCAAGAAAAAGAGATAGGAGAGCATATCACAGGATCCCAGGCAGAAGAAAATTAAGAAAGACTTGGTGGTGCTACAGTGGGGATCTTGTAGAGTGGTGGTGGTGGTGGTAGACCTGGAAACAAATCAGATGCTATCTAAATGTGAAGGAGGCTGAATTAAAATCCCAGTACTGTTGCTAATTATATAATTTTGGAGAAGTCATCTTTTCTTTTTGGTCCTTAGTATTATATATCTGAATCAAAATGACATCATTTGACTAGATGACCTCTAAGGTTCATTATATCTCCCAATACCAAGTTAGAAACACTGTGTTTGGTGAAAGGAAGACATTGATGTCCCTGGAGAGAACAGTGTTAGTAAAGTGGTGGAACAAAAATTAAATACTTAGGGTGAGAGGAATGACTGAATAGTGAGAAAGTGGAAGAAGTAAGTATAAACTACTTAGAGCAGCAGCTCTGACCCAGGGGCTCTGACTTAGTAATCATGGGGCAATCTGGAGTGTACTGGGCAGGTACCATGGATTTGGCTGAAAAGGAACTGGTCATCACCATTCCCAATTTCAGCCTGGACAAGATGTACCTCATTGGGGGAGATCTGAGACCTTTTAATCCTTGTTTACCTGTGGAAGTACCTCTTTGGCTGAGAATGAACCAAAAACAAAGACAAATGTTGAGAGATTCCTCCTGAATGATGGATGTTGAAAAATTGTGGGAGATACAAGATCAAGAGAGAAAGGAGGAAACATTTACCCTAATGTCTAGTCCTTACTACATGGAACTTACCAAATGATTATTAAGTCATGTTTTGGATAGCATCCCTAAGGCAAATGAGATGTGGACCTTGACTAAGGATGTATGGGATATTTGAATAGCTAAATTCCAGGTATCTGAAGACAGTTTTGTCAAACAGCAGAAAGCCCATACCAAGCCGGAAAACCTCATCTTGATGGAGATCACCACTATGGGGAGCATTCCTCACACAAGCATTAAGTTATATACACAAACTCCACACAAACTTCCATCCTGCAGAGAGTGCTCAGTCTTAGGACTTTTAGAGGAAAATGTTGTAGCAAGAGAGACCCTCTTAAGTTTTGTAAGACTGAGGGTAGACAGTGAAAAGGAGGCTCATTTAGTACCTTGCCCACTTTTCAGGAATGAACTTTCTACAGTTGAGTTCTCAGAATGTCAGAAGCACATGTAGATGACAAAAGGCAGAGTATTACCCTTTCCTTTTCAGTAAGAGAAGCAAGTGTGAGACCGAATATTAATCATCAGGCCTCCCTCACTTTCAGAGGATGTCTTTGGAACCATGTCTATCTTGAGTACCCATATTGCAAAACAATTTCTTCTCCCTGGCAGATTCCTTCCCCCCACCCCTGTCCTGCTGAAATGAATGGTGGTATAGTGGTTAGATAATGTTGGTTCAAGGTTTTTGGATTTACCCTTTTCTTACCAGCAGGATATTTTTCTTTTTCATGCATATTTTTATAAGATACCAGTGACACAATAATGAAGGTGTGATCTAGAAATTAATTCTATCTACTTTTTTCATTTTCTATTGGCCTAACATCACCTTAACAAGTTTATTGTTAAGTTAGACTTAGAAAGATGGCACACTGTGACAGTCTTACTGGATTGTTACGGATGTTAGTGTGTCAGTATTTGCTCAGGCTCTTTCTAGTGAAACACAAAGACTGAATGAACCCCAGAAATGATGGAATATTTGTTTGTTTTTGCCCAGTATTACAGATAATAGTAAATAGTCAACTGGCTGTTGTGTCAAAATGGTTGAAAGAGCTAGACCAACCATTTCATTATTAGGCCATTTTTAAAGGCTAAACAAACACCTTGTTGGTTGTTTGCCAGTAAACTTGTAAAGTCTTCAAAATATATATATATAAACTACTTACTATCTTTTCTTCAAAATTCACCTCAAGTACCACCTACATGAACCTCTACCAGACTCCCTCTAGCTGGTAGTTCCTTCTTTTTCAAAACTACAAGGTACTCATTTAAATATATATATATATATATATATATATATATATTCTATCTATAATTATATATTCATATTTTGTCTCATCCATTAGAATGAAAACTCCTGGAGGGAAAGGACTATGTCACTTATTTCTATGAAACTGTAGTGATTAACACAGTGAATGAGCATTGTAGGTGCTTAAAGAGTGCTTATTGATTGATTTTGAGAAGTCTGACCATGGAAGTGAAGAAAGGAATAGATAGACTGAATGAGTAGGATCAAACTGTTTTTAAAATTATTTCTGCCTATCTATCCATCTATCATCTATCTATTTGTATGTTTATTTGTTCATTCTTTTGGATATGGGATTTTTGAACATGTTTGTAAGTAGAATGAAAAGAATGAATAGAGAGGGAGAAATCAGAAATCCACGGAAGTAGATCAATGTGGTTCCGAGAGGACAAAGGGGATATGATAAGATATATAACTACCAGATGTAGCCTTCATTAAGTAGATTACCTCTTTTTCAAAAATAGAAAATGAGGGGAAGATGTCAGTTTTGATTAGATGGGGGCAAAGAACAAGAATTTATTAAGGGCCTACTATATGCCAGACATTGTGAACTTTGCAAATACTATTTTATTTGATTCTCCCAACAACTTAAATCTATCTGCAATGTAGATGCTATTATTACCCCCATTTTGCAGTTGAGGAAATTGAGGTAGAGAGAGGTTAATTGATTTGCCCTGGGGCAAGCAGACTCAGCTCACCTCTTAGTTGGTGCTAAGGATCAGGGCATAGAGATGTTAGGAAGAGAAAGAATAATTGCTCACAAGCTGATTGACCAAAGGATGATAGAAGGGTTTTGGGAAGATATATATGGAATTTCTCTCTCAATACCCTGATATTGTTCTCTTCTGTATCTCTTTTCTCAAAATTGCTTGGTTTAGGACCTTTAGAATGAAAGATATTGTGTCAAGTAAATGATCCTGATAGAATTCAATGGAGAGATACACATTTTTTAGGGGCAGCTAGGGAGTCAGACCTTTGGAAATCAATCAATAGCACTTATTAAGTGCCTGCTGCGTATATAAACTGTGTTAATTACTACAGCTATATAGAAATAAGTGAAATAGTCCTTGTCCTCAAGGAGTTTACATTTTACTGGGTGAAAAAATGTGAATATACAATTATATGTGTATATATGTATATTATATATATGCACATACATATACTGTAGTTTTGCTAAGGAAGGGACAACTAACCAGAGGCAATCAGGAGAGGCTTTATGTAGAAGGTAGTACTTAAGGAGAATTTTGAAGAAAGACTAAGTAGCTGATGCTTTCTTTTACTTTTTCACTATTCATTCCTCTTCCCCTCAACTAAGCAGTGCAGTGGATTAAGTGCCAGGCCTAGTCAGGAAGACTTGAATTAAAATCATACCTCAGATACTTACTGTGAGGAAAATGGCAAGCTACCACAATATCTTTTGCCAAGAAAACCCCAAATAGGGTCACAAAGAGTGGGACGGGACTGAACAGCAATACATTTTTAATCTAAATACATTTATTTTTGTGATTACTCATGTGTATGTGTCCCTAAGGTCATTGTTATGGATTATATCCTCAGTTTATAAAAGTCATTTTCAAACATAGATCTCTATATGAGCTGGGAAATTTTGTGAAAGATCACCTTTAGTGTATACCTCTATATCTCTCCATTTATTAAGTAGGATTCAAGCAGCTAAGTCATCAATTGGCCACCTGCTTAAAAGTCCTGATTTTGCCTTCTGGAATTGATGGTATGTTTTAATCCAGAATCCCCTCCTGGAGCAGTATTTGTAATATTCTGGAAGAGAATGGGGCTGCCGAATTTCAAAAGATTGATGTACCTCATGGCTAGTATTTGGAATGAATGACTATTTTTAATGCTGTTGCAGAATTGATTGTATTAAGGTAATTAAGACCAAAAGATCCAGGTGAGACTTCTTGATGATGGGCAAGTAGAACTCCAGGGCTCTTGTGTTCCTGAGTGCCTATCCTTGAATGTTATTTCCTTAAGTTTCCATGTGTGCTTGTATAATGTAGTTTAATATGTTATCTCTTCTACATGTAGGTTATTTTTATGATTCCTGTCCTTAAAGAGTGCTCATCAATCATTCATCCAGTAAGCATTTATGAATTACCTTTTATGCACAAGACATAGTGTTTGGGGCTACAGAGACAAAGGAATGATATATTTCCTCAAGAAGCTTAGGTGTTATTGGGGGAAAGGTAATTTATCCAAGTAAATAAATGTGCGTGGCAAGTACAAAATAGTTTGGAAGCAGGATGGTGAGCATACTAATAGCTGTTGGGATCAGGATTGACACCTTAAAGGAGGGCCAAATTGAGCTACTCCTTAAGGGAGACTATTGAGGGGGAGGGGAAGAGTAAGTGGATTCTATGCATAGAGGATAAACTATGCAAAGATACTGCAATGGGAAATTCAGTGTTAGGTATTGAGGATTAAAAACAAGCTGGTTTGATTTGAATAGTGAATGAAGATTATGCAATAACAAAACAAAATACCCCCCCCCAAACAACAACTTTAAAGGATACATCAGAGTTAGAATATGAAGGGCTTTACACGGCAAACAGGGGAATCAATGTTTCGTCTACTGAAGTGGTATAGTGGATAGTGCTGGACATGGAGACAGGAAGATGAGTTCAAATTTGGACTCAAACCCTTGTGATCATGTGCAAGTCATGTGAACTCTCCTTCAGAATCCTCATCTATATAAGGGGTATAGAAATAGCACCTACCTCTCAGATATTTTGTGGGGACAAAAATAATATTTGTCAAATTCCATGTAAATATCAGCTATTATTATTATCCAAGAAGTAAGATGGACTCACTGGAACTTCTTGAGCAGGGGTGAGACCATTGCACTAGGGATACTAAGTCCCATGACCTCTATCTAACACAGGCGTACCCAAGGTAATTGTCAAGGGCTCTTGATGTTGAGGATGAAGCCGTCATTGGCCTGTTAGCACAGTCATCATCACCAACATCTGTAATATTTTTTATGTATAGGATCTCTGTTAGGATGTAGGAAAAACTAGTATATAAGTCTTCTCCTTTGACACATAAAACTTCCCAAAGGATGAATACAAGTACAGAAGGACACACACAAGGAAAATCACTCAGGAACAATAGATCTCTATAGTTCTACTTCTGTGACAAAGAGGTCTTGCCTGGCTCTCTAGTTCTTTTTTCTTTTGTGACATATAGTTCAACTGCAACAGTAAAATGACCTTGTCTTAGAATTCTGGCTCTCTCTGTTTTCATTTCAATCTGCAGGTAGCATTAGATTGAAAAAAGAAATTGGGAAATTGTGAGGATTATTGTTGTTTTCCTATTCCTCCTTCTCAATTATTCTGGCTGCCTAATTTGTGCATCGGTAGTTTGCTTTCTCAGATTCCTCCTTGCATTTCCTCCTTTGGAAAGGGAACATGGCCTGATGGGGAGGAGTAACATCAAACTGTTATTAATTGTTGACATATTAATGTAAATTTGTTAATGAGATTCATTCGCTCTACATCAGCTAGTTGAGATCATGACAACAAAGGAATGGTTATTTTTAATGGGTCAGAAGGATAGAAATGGGATCAATTGAAAATGTTGGATGCCATCTAATAAGAGCAGTTTTGAGTGGGGGCCTTAGACAGTATGGGAATATCTTGACAGCAATGAAGACCTTAAAAGGAAGTGAATGCTGAGATGTGGTAGGAGTCAAAAAGAAAGGTGGAAGTGTTTAAGACAAACTTCACCTTTACTATTTGGAGTTTACAATTCTCCCTCAGTTTGTAATAGTATACTGCAATTGTGTGACTTTCCATCCACGAGACCCTCTATTGAAACAATCTGTCTGGAAATCAATCTTATTAATTAGATGATGGCAACCCAGAGAGGTTGACATGGATTGACATAAAACAATGCTTGGCAGCTCAATACCGCCACTGGAAAATATGATTGATGGGTTTAATCTGAACTCTCTTCAGTCAGGACTCAACCGCATTAGGAGTCTGGTGCAACCTCTCATTTCTCATTAATTATAGTGGTGTCTCTTGACTTCTTCAGTAAGAGTCTCAGGCACTAAGAAATAAGCCAGATACCAGAGTTTCCATCTATCAATTTGCTAGGGGTTTGCAGGTTTTATTTTGTTTTGTGTGTTTTTTTTCCTTCTTTACATCCTTGTGAGTTCCAGTCTCTCACTAATGTCATGAATTTAGTGGATAATCTCCTGGGAGGAAATAGTGCAATGCCTAGCCAGGATAGATTGTTTAAAGCAAGCTTTCATAGAGAAATTGAGACTTTCAAACTCATCGTAAAGAATTTTTTTCCTTTAAGAATTTCATAGAATCTTGAGGACCTTAAAGGTCATCCAATCAATCTGTCATATAAAGGAATTATTCCTTCTATAGCATCATTGATTGGCTATTCAGTTTCTGATTAACCACCTCTAGTAATGGGAAGCAGCCTTTAGTCTATGAGGACACTACTCCTTTGTCTACTATTCTTAATTTTCAGTAAGTCTTTCCTAATATTTTGTAAAATCTACCTCTCAACTACTTTGATAGATTGCTACTAATTCTTCCCTTGAAGACAGATGCAACTGAATATTTAGACTGTGAGTTCTAGATTTTGTAGTAGGGAGATAGCATTCTCTCCCTGCCCAGTAAATGATTACAATGAAGTGAATGACAACAATGAGAGGTTGGGAGCATTTTGCTTTGTCTTTTGGAGAAAAGTAAATGGTAGGGTTCTCTGATAGAGAAAGCAAGATATCCAGATGATTAATTTTGAATAGATATGAAGATGTCAGTATAGAAATGGTTAATCCATAGCTGAATGGCTAAGAGGTGACTGAACTGCCCCTCTTTAAGAAACTGAAGGACCACTTAAGTGTTTCAATTTATTCTTTCCTCTTTGCTCCTCTGTCTTCCAGCAAAATACCTGCATTTTGCCTCCCTTTGTTTTTTATGGCTGTTTGTAATATCTAGTTTAATTCATATCTTTGACAGTATTTTACCTTGACACAAAATTTATGATAGATTTTAACCAATTTGTGGTATAGGTGTATGTTAATTCTAAGCCATGGAGATCCAATGGAAGACACCAGACACTCTCTGGAAATGCAGAGAATGGAAATTGATCAGGGGCTTAGAACTCTATCCTGATCATCAGAATCACATCATGTCCTGGTGGCTCCATAAGATACAGGAGAGAAGAAAATCAAGTCAATTCATTGAGTCTTTATTAAATATCTATTATGTGCAAGGCACTGTGCTAAGTACTGGAGAAAGCCACCTTATGATTTTTTGTTAATAACATTTGCTTATAATACTCAAAAAAAAACTTCAGAGGGAAAGACTCACACAAATGAGGACCAATTTGTCCCTTGACTAAAGCCTAGGTAGGAAGCCCATGGTTTTAGGAGTTAGTAGCAAACATTCAGGCAAATTTCTCATTTTGAAGCAAGAAGCAGGGGAAAAAGGATGCCTCTGAGGGAAGAAAAGTGTTTGATCTTTTAAGAATCATCCAGTCTCCCTTTTCTGTTGGGAAAAGTAAAACAAAATAAACAAAAGAGCAAACTCTTAGCCAAAATTTGCTGCAAGGTAATACCTGCTGCTTACAGTTAAAATATTTCTTTCCTTTCTGGGCATCTCCTCAGACTACTCTGTTCTAGTTTACTTCAAGCAAATTGTTCATTACACTTTCTTATGTGCTCCAGGTTATCAGTATTCCCTTAAAATCAGGATGTAGGACCAGTTAGGCCCCAAATTGTTAACTGATTCTACCCCTCAGAGCCTCTCAATGAAAGCAAGGGAACTCTAAATCAAGAGCTTGCATGAGCCAGCTGTAGCTGTCTAGACAAACTACCTAGCCTTTAGCATTTTGATATCTATATCTAGCCTTGCCCAAACACCTCTGGTATAAAATTTCCCTGTAGCCAAAGCCCACTGTTATCTCAGTCTCCCTGGTATCCACATTTCTTGACTCTGCCAGTTGTTACTGATTGTTTCTGACCACAAGCTGAAATTTCTGGCAATGTTGCTACTATTATAAAAATTCCTGCTATGAAATCTTGGGTGGGTGATATGAAGCTAAATTTCCAATTTCTAAATGGAAGGTTGGGGTGGTAATTTACTCCAAGGACAACAATATTACTATTCAAGTCATAATGGTACTGTTTTTGCACTAAGTCCCAGCACCAAGATCTCTCCCTACCACCCCCAATTTGTGAAACTTTCATCCTATTTTGAAATGCAGAAAAGTATTAAATAAATATTCAGGGCTTGATTTTCTCTGCATGTCTGGGTGATTTGTTCCAGCAGGTTAAGATGAGAATTATTCTACTACATTTCCACTGGAAGTGAAATGCCCTACCTTATCACTTAAAAAAAAAGTTGGATTAGAGGATTAGAACACAAATTGTACACCCAGGTAGTAAAAGTCCATTATGAAAGTCCAGATATTTCTGGAAGAGGAAAGTAGAGGAGAACGATTATGTCCATTTCTTGTGGACATTGTATGTTATAATTGTCATTGAAATTTGACTTATTTACGAAAAAGCAACTGTCACACTCTTGACTAGTGAGTCATTATGATACAGTTAGCAATAAAGTTAATGTAATCTTCATATGTAACTAATGTGGCTAAAGGGGCCATATCCTGGAAGTTATTTACTCATTCATTTTATAGATAACAGTTGTGCTATTACTAAATAAGGACATATAGAAAGCACACATAAAAAGTACTTTTTCCAAGAATTCCTCTAAAGAAAAGTTCCAAGACATTCCCCTTTCAGATAAAGCATTATAGCAGTTCACAGAGAGTAAATACTAGCCTTGGGAACTGAGGTGAGGAGAGTGAGTAGCAATTTTGAAGAAAGTGCTTTTAAGAAACATATGAGAATTTGGATGAAATTTTTTTCTCTGGAAAAAAAAAGGTATATTACTTTTGGAATGTGAATAAAAAAGAATGGACAAAATATCACATTTGAAAAATGGAAACGTCTATAAATAACTTCCAAGAACTCAATGTTGTCTAACTCTAGAAATCACTGAACCTACATGATATGTGTGTATTTGATATATATAATTGTGGCCAGAATGGCCTTTGTTTTCTTTGAGTGACTCAGCTTACCTCATTGAGCCTCGCTGGGTGCGGGGGGCTTCTCTTCTGGGGCAGGAAGCCCAGAAACCATGCCAGGGAGAAGAGAACTTCCTGTGTGATGAGTCATGGGGCTGGCTGAGGGGAGGTGTTGACTCCAGAGCCATGCCCTATTGGATGTTAACCTAGTCTATGCTGGGGGCCAACTCAAGAACCAATTGGCCCTGGTCATTCAGGCAGCGCTTGATGATGTCAAAAACTCTAAAAGAGGGGAGAGGACAGCTTGAAGAGCTCTCTTTTCTTTTCCGGTTGGCACAGCAGCGGTGGGGAGCGTGACTCTGGGCCAGGCCTTGCTCTCGGCCGAGCCCAGATGTTGGTAACTATGAATTATATTGGGTCTGTCTGTTGATATTTGTAATTTGTTTGTATTTTGGTTTTGAGGTTCGGGGTGCTGGTTCTTTCCCCCAAAACTAAATGAATATTCTGAACCTCAGGGTGCTGGATTTTTCCCCTGAAGTAAGTCAATGAAATTGTATTTGGTCTATCTCTTGATGCTTGTCTCTTTGCTCCCCTGAACTAACTGAATGCTAACTGAATGCTGGCATTTTCCCCTGAACTAAATGAATGTTGTCTGTATGCTAATTGAATGCTGGATTAAAGTAAGCTGGTCAGCCCTTTCACCATGCTTTCCTTGTTTAAGCAGATAAAAAGAACCTGTGCTTTCCCGGCATCCTGGCAGCCTCCTGGGTGCTGGCTGTGGCGGGGGGGGGGGATCTTACGCCCCCACAGGAGCTGCTAGCTGGGTTATTAATACAATAATGCATATAGTACCAACAGAATAAGCTATAATGTAATTTGAGACTATCTGGAAAAGATTTTTTTTTTGCCCAAAGGAATCTCTCTGACTAAATTAACATTTTATCATTAGAGTTTAATTTTTGATGAGAAGGGTCTTTAAGGCTTTTTGGTTTTCATGATTTTTCCTAATAAAATGAAAATCTCCTTAGGATCGGGTATAGCATTAGACAATTTAAGTGTTGGAAGGGTTCTTATAAAACATCCAATCCAACTGCTTCCTAAAGCATCCTTCCTATAACCTAGCAAAAAAGGAACCATCATTTTGCTTGAAGAACTCCAGTGATAGAGAACTAGCTACTTCATGAACCTCCTCAGTATAATTTAGAAGGCTCTCAGCACAGATATTAGGATAAACCATTTTAAAAAAAAATCACATCATTCTGGTGGTATCAAGCCCTGAAATTCCATTGGGTCTCCACACTGCAATTAAGGAACACTCAAATAAGAGTGGCCTGCAACTTCAATAGATTAGGAAAGTCTGGTAGATAAATAATGAGTATCGCTCAGATTATAATATACAGTTAATTAAAAAAAATAGTGTGTATAAAAGACTATTGCACAGCATGGACAAGAACTGATCAGAATGTTTTGTTCTATACTTGTATAAGTAGTAACCACATTCATGATATCATGACTGTTTTGTCCTTTAAAAACATGTTACTATGTCCATCTGTTACCTCATTATCTATATACTTAATATGTATGTGTGTATATATGTGTGTAAATACATATACACATATATGTATATATGCATATATATGTTAGTTTGGAAGAATAGGCAAAAGTAAGTCTTGGTGTATTTATTTAAATAGAGATGTCATTTTAAATGTTTTGGTAACTTTAAAAAAGCCTTAATTTTTTTTGTATTATGCTCTATATATTAAAGATTGGATAAGGAATAAAAGGCCCTAAAAATGACCGCAACAATAACAACAAAACACTCCGTAGAGCTAGTTCTATGATATTATTACTTTACAAGTCATGTTGAAATATTTCTGATTAGGGTTAGAACTGCATAAGCCTGAATTTGTCTTATATTCCTTATCATTTGGGGTTGGCCAACTGAGCTAACTGATTTGAAGCTCTGTTTCTACAAAATGTTAAATTTAAGAAGGTTCCCAGATCCTCACCATGAAATGAAACTTGGAATCCTTTTACCTACATTCTCATCCTGAGATATTAGCATGAGCTCATCATCAGGGTTTGGTCCTATACATAAATAAATTAGTCTAACAGCCTATGATGAGGAATATAAACGGTATCCCAAGGTCCCATCTATCTATAGATACCTCCCTGATTGGGTTGTCCTGGTGCCAACTTCCTTTTCTACAGGGCTCTCAAATTTCTACCATTAAATTCACCAAAGGGTTAGATAACAAAATGAGATGTACTATGGCTGTAACACTCCCCCACCCCTGTTCCCCCACAATACTTGTTAGATTGCTTTCCAATTAGTATATACATATAAATTAGATTTAGTGGATTATCTGCCACATTTAATTCAGGTCAATGAAAATTGATTATATATTCCATTTACATATATATACACATGTTTGTATATGTGTATATATATATGTGTATATACATATACACATACATATATAGACACACATATCTATATATATGTCTATATGCTTGACTATTTTTGTTTTCCTGTGGGCCTAAAGAGAGGAATATAGAGGGAGAGAACAAATATTGCCTCATTGCCTGGTCATTTTTGATGATCCTAGCAAAGAAAAAATAATTAATTGCTTCCCCCTCCTTATTTGAAATCTCGGTGAGCCTCTCAGTTGCAAAAGGAGCACAAGTTGCATGAAAGAAAAAAAAATGACATTATATGTATGCTCTGGCACAGATTTTTCCCTATCTTTCTTCCTTTGATCTTATTCTTCTAACTTCATTAGAGATGGTAGTGTCTGAGTCAGAGCCCAAGGCTTTGGTGCCATGAAAAAAAGATGACCAAGAGGGAGTCAGCCGAGCTGGGGGATACTTTCCTATGAGAAAATACTGCTTTGTGGACCAGTTTCACCTACAGTCAATGAAGGCCATCAGAGCTAGAATTCCTGTGGAATTTAAGCCAGCGATCTGAGTATATCCTCCTATGTTCCTTTGAGACATGAGCATGCATGGATTGAAAACATTTCCTATTTACACAGAAAGTCCAGAAGAGGCAGATGAATACAATGAAATGAATGAATGAGTGAAAGAATGAATGAAAATAATTATGTGCTTATTATATGCCAGATACTGTGTTGAACACTGGGGTTACAAATAAAAATAAAAGTTGTTACCTTCAGTGAATTTGAATTCTAATAGAGGGAGAAAATGTATATAGGGAATGGTGGCCAGGAACAGGAATTTTGGTCTGGGGATTTATAAAGATGTTGGAAGGCTTTCTTCGTTTACAATCCAATATCTTTTCCATGAAACATTACTTGATGTACCAGCTATATTATCTGTACATATAAAAAAAAACCTCCTAGAATTCTCTATTTAAACTCTACTTATTCACCTACCTAGCAGTTCACAACTTTGGTATAGTTATATCTGTTTTGGCTCCCCTATCAGATTGTAAACACATTAGAAACAGAAATCGTGATTTGTTCCATCTTTGTATTCCCAATACCTAGCATAATACAAGGCACATATGACCTTGACTCCTTCAAAGGTGCTTTGGATTGTATAGCTCAATGCAATCTTCCTTAAGCCTATAGAAAACTATCTTTTTCGTTAATCTCTCCCCCAGACTTTTCATGTGAATAGAAAATGCTCCCAATCCATGCATACACTAACATCCCATAAAAAGGTAAGTGTGATGATTATGCCTCCACATCACTATGTTAGGTTCTTGAGCTTAAAGATAAATAGGGAAACAAATAACTAATACACTGTATCACTAGAAAGAGGAATTCTAACAGTTTTAGTCTTCAATAGTTCTAGGTGAAGCTCATCTACAGAAAGATAGTGGGTCACTATGAAAATTATCCAGCAAGGGGATTTAGTTATGAGTACAAAGTCTCAACTTGAAATAATTGGTCCTCTACTAGTGCTACCAACTGAATCATTGTCAACTGCTCCCTGCTGCATGTGTGAGAGGTAGTTTTCCTGATTGGCTAGACAACTGATTCACACTACACAGTCAGGGGACCCCCTTGAGGGTCCCTGAAGTGCTTTCTGTGAGTCTCCCAAGTAGATGTATAGAAGGGAGGTAATATGGCCACAGATATTAAACTGACACAAGTGACCAGATAGCATAGGGCAGAGGCAATTGTCTACAGATGCCTCTTTAGAGTAGCCATAACTGCTCAATTCATCTTCATATTCCTGTAGTTTTGGAGAGGATAGGTTGAGAAAGAATTTGCACACTGGACCATTTGATGAGTCCTTTTGTTCCCTGAAGAAAAGAGAAACAGCTTTTCTTAACATTACCTCAGGTCTTCAAATACTTTCTCAGTAAGTAGGACCAAAGTGCAGCACCCTAATACATCCATCCTCTCCATATTGTCTGTACCAAGCTTGTAAAGGATGATTTATAAAAGAATTTCAGCCCTATAGTGGCATCAGGGAACTGCTACAAGATAGCTGTGCCCAAAAAGTAAGTGAGAGAGAATTCAAGGAGGTACCCAGTGGTTTATATGGAGAGAAGAGTAGCCTATAGACTTAATATGAAGAGTAATCCTAGAACAGGTGTGTAGAGGGAGAATGCTTAGCAATTTTGTGCAATGCTTTGGCAGAAAGATGCTTTTTCTGTTGGGATCCTCTTCCTTCTTTAACTCTCAGTGTATACACACTAATAACTGTTTCTGAAGCTCTGTTGGGATTGGTCTGGTTAAGATGGTATAAAGTTTTGACAATTACATGTTGATCATCAGAGACCCCACTCTAACCAAGAGGAAAATATGTGAAAAGTGCAGAGCAAGATAGAGATAGTGAGAGTAGTTTGATTAGACAGGAACAGAGAATGAATAAAAGGAGGTAATCAATCAGTCATTCAGCTGATAAGCATTATTCCGGGCTTCCGTGGTGCTAGGTATCATGAAATTATAAAGAGAAAACAAAAACAAACAAACCAGTCTCTGTCTTTAAGTAAATTCTAGTAGGGGAGAAAATGTGTAAATAAATAGAGAGAAAAATGTGTATATAGAGCAGATGAAAGATAATTTCAGAGAGGAATGGATTAACAGCCCAGGGAACTGGGAAAAAGTTTGGGAAAATAAATTGTAGTAAGATTGTAGAGAGCCTTGAATGACAAGCTAAAATTGTATCTATTTTATTTTGCAGGCAATAGGTATCCAATGACATTTTTGAGCAGGGGAGTGACATATGCCTATGGGAAAATTATTTTGACAGTAGCATAAAAGATGTTTCCAATTTCTGGAATGTATTTCCATCTCATCCTCACCTCTTAAAATTCCTGGTTTACTTCAAACCTGAGGTCAAGCACCACCTTTTACATGAAAATTTTCTGGGTTCCCACAGCTACTAGTGGCTTCCTACCTAAAATTACTCTGGGATGATCAATCAACAGACATTTGTTAAGCACTTACTATGTTCCAGGCCCTGTATTAAGTGCTGGGGATAGAAAAAAGATAGCCTCTTCCCTTGAAGAGGTTACAATTTAGTGGGAGAGAAAACATGCAAACATATATATCAAAGCAAGCTATATAGAGGATAAACAGGGAATAATTAAGAGAGGGAAGACACTGTTATTAAGAGGAAGGCTTCCTGTAGAAGATGGGATTTTAGTTGGGAATTAAATTAAGCCAAGTAGGTCACTTGTTAGAATGAAGGTGGTAGAGCATTCTGGCATGGAGGACATCCAGCAAAAATGACTAGAACTGAGAGATAGTGTCTCATTTGTGGAACAGCCAAGAAGCCAGTATCACTACATCTAAGAAGACATCTTGGGGAGTAATATATGAGACTGGAAAGGTTGGAAGGGCTAGATTATGAAGGGCTTTGAATGATGATGATCTAGATTAGAATGACAGCGGGAATAGAATGAAGGGATACATAAAAGAATGAAGGAATAATGTTCAGAGCTTAGTGATTGATTCTGTGGTGGAAAAGAAAGGGTAGAAAAGTCATAAATGACACCCAAGGGGTGATAAAATGTACTATGATGTGTTATCTGGCCCTTGCTCTCATAGGTGTGAGTATAACCATCATGGATAGCAACCCATCCATATTTTTTCTTGCCCGTAACATTTCACAAATTTGCCATCGAGGACACCACCTAATGACAAAGAAATGTTTCTTTGATTGTATCAATGTTTCATTAATACCAGCTTATTTCTCAGTCTGTTCCTTTCTCAGCACATGACTCACATACCTCCTTTTCTGGTCATAGGATTGGTGTCCTTACTGATATTTTTTGTCCCACTTTTTGGGCACACATTCATTGCTGGCAATATGCTGAGGACTATTTATATGCATTATACATTTTTCCTGTGTTTCTAGAAGCCAGGAAGAAGAGTAATGTCAGTAACTCAAATGGACATGTTGAAAGTGAGAGTCAGATACGGAAAGAAGGAAATGAGTGCAGATTAAGCAATCTAGAGTTTAAGTGATAGTGGAATATTCAAGAGGAAATGTCATGTATACACCTTTAAAAAAAGACTTGAACCTGATTGAGTGAATGGGACTAGAGGCAACCTCTTAGAGCTAATGGTTGGCAGAACATTATTTCCTATGTCTAAGAACTTGGCCATATGACTTAGCTTCTCAGGTCCTTGATTTTCTTGCCTGTAACGTGAGGAATGTGGATTAGATATTATCTAAAGTCCCTTTCTAGCTCTAAAGCCTACGATTCTACTTCTCTAAGGAAGAAAGAAAAGAAAATAGGTTCCTAGACTGAACCTTGGGGACTCCACACTATCAGAGCCAACCAAATGAAGACTTCAGGAGTTAGTGCAGGAGACATCAGAGGACTTCGAAGAAAACCTAAATAATGTAGCTTCATGAAAATCACAAGAAGAGTTTCAACAATAGAGTGAGAATGAGAATTCCTTCTCTAAACAAGGAGATGTTGTTATTTATCTGGCTTTTCTTGGCCAAGATACTACATTTGTTCAATTAGGTTGCAATTTCTGGTAACCTATGGAAACCTACAGTTTCTTTTTTTTTTAAAGCAAGTGCCTGAGGAAATTCAATAAGTAATCCATTTTTCTTAGCAAAACTAGCTTCTTAAAAGAAAATACAATAACCTTACCATAACAGTATTAAGTTAAACAAACTATAACTCAATAAAGAACTCCCTGTTTTAATTGTTCCTGATCATAGAATGTGATGTGGCCCAGCAAGTTGCTTAAAGTCATGAATTCCCAGAGTTCTTCATATTCCAGTAATGCTCTTTTCATTGTACTGTACTACACTTCTTATTTTTATTGTTCTGACAGTATAACTTACAGAATTAACTAAAAGAAATATCAAATTCTTCTAAGTGTTCTTCTTCATGGCCTCTATGTTTTGGTTTGACTTTCTGCTGCTAAGTTTTCCTATCTGGTTTTCTCATTAATTTCTTTAGGAAATATACCTAAGTGATAATCACCATGTTTCTCCAGTTTTCCCTGGTAGATCAGCTGGACATAATTTTTTTTAAATAACTTCCAATCTCTATTCAAGTCAAGTTTCAACCAACTATAACATTCCTTGTTTTTTCTTTCCTCATGTGATTTTCTGGTTCATTCAGGAGACTTTGGGGAAGTAGCAGATTAGCCTAATTTTTATGCGTATTTTTAGAACTCCAAATTATAAAGAGGTTTGATTAAAATATATATAATTTTAAAATAATTTATGGCATTCTTTCTATCAGAATTAGAAAAAAAAGAGCCAACTTAACTCTACCTCTTTCTCCTGAAAGTGCTCCTTCCCAACATATGCAAGAAATATCAAATTTTGGTATTTGATATTTTATCTCAGATGGAAACTCTGTTTAGTAAGAATTAAATTTCTCTTCTATACTGTGGATCAGTTGTGTCCCCTTAAACCTGATGTTGATATCTCCAAAAAATCCCTAGACCCAAGTAAACAAGAACAATGTTGAGGGGGAATTGTGATGATGGGGTATATCTTTTTTCCCCAAGAAAGGGTAACTCTTCTGTTGATGATAACGATGGATAAGTAGGACATGGGATGGGTTGGGGGACAATATAACCAGCAGCCCACCAATTCAAATAGACTGGGAGTATTTATTTACTTTTCTCTCTCATCTTCCTGTGTCAAGACATTTTCAAGGGACGGCATGGGACTACTCTTTGATACTCACAAAGGAACAAAAAAATCTGATTTGTTTTGTTGAAGGCAGTCTGGACCACCTAATAATATGTTTATTCTTCATGATGAATCTTCAAAGAACATATGAACCAGCTGGGCACAGCAGTTGACTTTGTGTATTAGAAAGAAAACAGCCCAGAGAAGCCAAAGAGGCTACAGTATTACAGGAAGATTTTCTATTTCTTCCTCTCTTCCTTAAAAGCCAGAATAGCAAATATTTATATTTGTACTGGTTGCTCTTTCACATGATCCTAAGACCAGGTGTGCAATATGTGTACACCTGACATAAAAAGAAATGAAACAAAAACTGAGCAAAATTTTTTCTCCCTGTTTCAAAAACTAAATGATTTACTCTAAAGGAAAAAGAAAACAGACACACAAAAGATATTCCTGTGTAATACCTGGTGTTGAATAGGCCTTTCCAGGGCACCATGTGGTTTATGTGGACCTGCAATGGATTTACCTATTGTATGTCTTCAAGAAGGCCATATGTTTCTTGTCAAGGAATAGTCGGTCTGACACAGCTCTTTTAAATACCCCGCATGTCAAAGATGATTGGAGTGACTTCTATATTTCAAACAGTTGGGATTGAGTCAAAATGCTGCCTTTTACAATTTGTTTCCAACCCCTATTGCCTGTAAAATAAAGTTTATGTGCAAATTTATGATGTCCACAATGGAGATTTATTCATATTGCCTTTGATTCCTTTTTAAATGAAAAAAAGTCCAGATTTGCTTTAAAATTCATTTATAAGGGATAGACGAATTGACTTTAAGATTTCTACTTATTGGTTGTGCATGCTCTCTGCCATTGTCTAGTTATAATAAAAATTGTAAAATGAGAAGATTTTATAGGTTTATACAGGACAAGACCAATAGTTCTCAAAGTGTGGAGTAAGGAGTCCTGGGGTCCTAAGCCCATTTCAGTGAATACACAGTATCAAAACCATCATCCACATCAACATCATTTTAATTTCTAATATGTAAATGTTGAAATAGTTCACATAAAAATTTCTTTGGGGGGGGATCCTTAATAATTTTTCAGATTATAAAGTGGTCCTGAGACCAAAAGAATTTGAGAAGTGCTGCTCTAGACAATTTTGTTTTTCCTCCCAGGACAGTTGACTTCCTTTTATTTATTATGTGTCCTACTGTATATTGGTTGAACAGCAAATATTTAGTAAGCACTTGCTGTATGCAAGGCACTGTGCTCAGTGAGGTGGAGGAGACACTGAGGAATACAAGTTGGTTCCTTTCTTCAAAAAATTTACCCTCTAGAGAAGAAACTAAGACAAGCATACATATAAAGCTATGATCCTAAGTAGAATTTGGAAGTAATATAAGAAAATAAAGTAGAGAAGGCATTTTGTGGATGGAGAGATGGCTTTATGCTGATTATAAAAGATTTGGTGGAGAAATTATAATTTTCTGGGCACCTCAATTTCTCCACATGCAAAATAGAGATAATAATAGCAGCAACCACCTCTCAGAGATATGAGAAACTTGCTTTGGAAAACTAAAAGTACTACACAAACGAATGTTGTAATTAATTTTTTTGTGAGCTTTTGAGAGTTTTTGAGAGTTCATAGGAGAGAGTAATGGTCAGGGAATTGGGGTTAGAGCCAGAAGAAATGGGCCTTTATGCTATTTGCAGCACTTATTAGCTGTATGACCATGAACAAGCCATTTAACATTTCTATGATAGAGGTTCTTTAATCAATCAATCAATATTTGCTAATCATTTTTTTGTCTGTGTGCCAAGAACTATGTTAAGCACTGATGATACAAAAAGAGGCCAAAGACAGTCAGAGTCCTAAAGGAAGTCAATCTAATAAGGGTGACAATGTGCAAACAAAGTATAGGAAAAAAGCTGTATAGCAGATAAATAGGAAATACTTAATGGAGGAAGAGCAAGTTCATGTCTCTTTTACAGGGGCCTCTCCATTCTCCAGGTTAATAGAAAGAATAAATTCTTCCTAAAATTAAAATAAATAAATAAACAGACAAATAAAAGGATGGTTTCCAATATGAAAATATATAAGGGAAAGAATCTGAAGAGACAGAAGAGAAACAACCTTTGTTAGGAGGTTGTAGAATAAAATGTCATACAAAGATGAAAGGGAAGAAGGATACCTGATCGATTGTAATTAAGAAATGTATTTAAACCTTTCCCTGAAGAGGAGGGAGCTGTATACTCTGAGGAGGAAGTAGTTACTTGTCCTTCAAGGAGTAAAAATGTAGAACTATTGGTGCTGTCTGGAAAGAGATCATCCAGTAAAGATCAGAGGACAAAGAGAGAAAATGGTTGGTAACTCCCTATTAATTGGCACTGAAACAGTTATATGTTTGCACAGTAACAGCAATAGAGATCTCTAAGGCATATATCCAAGCCATAGCTAGTAGCAATAGCTAAAATTTATATCTATATATCTATACACCCACACTCTCACACACACATATATACACATACATATATGTGTGTATGTATACATACATATACACACTACATACACAAACATATAAAATCTCAACAGTCCAGTGAGGTAGATGTCATAATTTTCTCCATTTTACAAATAAGGAAACTGAGACTAAGAGAGATTAAACTGAGGCACAATTCAAGTGGGGGACTTCTAGACTTCAAATCCAGTGTTCTATCTACTAGGACAGAAAAACTCTCAAGATGTGTCAGATGCGATTCACGTGACCAGAGATGATATTGTCATAAGGAGTCTACAAAAGATTATTAAGGATTATGACTTTTTATGAAGAAACTGAAGACCTGCAAGGAGCACAAGTGATGTTTTCATTACTTCTGCCAATCAAAAGCAAGGACTTCAGGAGAAGTCCTCCATTACATTTGAGAAGTGAACAGTTCACTATGACCTATCTGAAGAAAGTAATTTGGAATTACACTTAAAAGTGGTTAAAATGTCTCTGACCTTTGGCCCAGAGATCCCACGGACAGGTTTATACCACAACAAGGATGAAGACAAAATATCCCATAGATAACAAAATATTCATAGATGTACTTTTTTTCTGGAGGCAAAGACTTAGAAATAAAGCAACTTTATATTGATTGTAAAATGGCTAAGTAAAGAATGGTAAATAAATGTAAAGGTACTACAGCATCATATATTAAGAACATATGTAAGGAAATCTAGGAAACCAAAGTGGGAGGGGGTGATGGGAGAATTTGCATGAAGATTAGTCCAATCACTGTGATACTGCATTTCTCCCTGCCAACAAGCAAATTCTATCCTAAGTCACTTCTTCCAATTTTTCTTTCCCACCTCTCCCTACTTAATAGCATTTTATTTTTTCCAATTACATGTAAAGATAGTTTTCGGCATTTACTTTTACAAGATTTTTGATTTACAAGTTTTCTACCTCCCTCTCTCAACTCTCCTCCCCAAGACAGCAAACAATCTGATATAGATTATAAATGCACAATCATATTAAGTATATTTGCACATTTATCATGTTGTGAAAGAAAGATAAGAACAAAAGGAAAAAAATAAGAAAGAAAAAACAACAAAAAAGAGAAAATAGTATTCTTCAATCTGCATTCAGACTCCATAGTTTTTCCTCTGGATGTAGATAGCATTTTCCATCATGAGCCTTTTAGTATTGTCTCATATCATTGCAATGCTCAGAAGAGAGAAGTCCAACAAACTTGGTCACGGCAGTGTTGCTGTTATTGTGCACAGTGTTCTCTTGATTCTGTTCACTTCATTCAGCATCAGTTCATGTGGGTCTTTCCAGGTTTTTCTGAAGTCCTTCTGCTCACCTTTCTTATAGTACAATAGTATTCCAATACATTCATATATAACAACTTGTTCAACTATTCCCCAATTAATGGGAATCCCATCAATTTCTGATTCTTTGCCACCACAAAAAGAGCTGTTATAAATATTTTTATACACATGAGTCCTTTCCCCCCCCTTTTTTAGTCATCTCTTTGGGATATAGACCCAGAAGTGGTATTGCTGGATCAAAGGGTATGCATAGTATGCCCTCTGGGCATAGTTCCAAATTGCTCTCCAGAATGTTGGATCAATTCACTCAGAGTTTATTCATTCTCTCTCTGGAGGTTGATAGCAGTTTTTCATCAGGAATCCTCTGTAATTGTCATGGATCATTTTTTGATCATGTAGCTAAGTCTTTTATAGTTGATTTTTGTTACAATATTTTTGCTATGGTATACAATGTCCTCCTGTTTCTGCTCACTTCACTTTGCATAAGTTTCATATAAATCTTTTCAGGTTTTTTCTTTTTTTCCTGGCACCATCCTCTTCATCTTTCCTTATAACACAATAGTCTTCTATCATATTCTTTTACCTTACTAACTTGCTCATTAACTACCTCATTAACTTATTCAGCCATTCCTCAATTGATGACCATCCAGTCAGTTTCCAATTCTTTGTCATTACAAAAAGAGCTGCTATAAATATTTTTGTGCATATAGATCTTTTTCTTTTCCTTTTTATCTCTTTGGGATACAGATCTAGTAGAAGTATTGCTGGGTCAAATAATATGCAGTTTTATAGCATAGTTCCCAGTTATTCTCCAGAATCGCTAGATCAGTTCACAGTGCCACCATCAATGAATTAATGTACCTATTTTTCCATCTCCCCTTAAATTAACCAATCTGATAGGTGTGAGGTGATACCTTAGGGTTGTTTTAATTTAGGCTGCCTATCTTCATTTTTCCCCCATTGATTTCCTAAATATTTATTCTTGAACATTTTGTCCCTCCAGACTAGTTGTTATTATTTTCTTCTAGTTTTAAAAAATAGTAATTTGGTAGCTTAATTGGTATGGTAATTGCCTACGAGCAATTAACATTTCTCCAATATTTTAGACTTATCTTTGTGTGAAAAGTTCTTATATTTGTGTGTGTGTGTGTGTGTGTGTGTGTGTGTGTGTGTGTACTTCTGTTAATGGGATTCCTATGTATGTCTTGGCAGATGGATTCCCAAGTATTTTATACTCTCTACAGTTATTTTGAGGCAGCTGATAGCTCCATGTATAGGGCACTAAGCCAGGAGCCAGAAAGCCCTGAGTTCAAAGCCAGCACCAAATACTTCCTTTGATTGCCTGACAAAATGAAGACACTGGATCCACAAGAGAAGGAAATGTCAAACTACTCCAGTATCTTTTCCAAGAATACCACAAATGGGGTCATGAAAGGTCAGACATGATGGAAAGGACTAGACAACAAAGTTATTTTAAATGGAAGTTCTCTTTATATCTCTTCCTGCTGTTTTGTGTGTGTGTGTGTGTGTGTCTGTGTGTGTCTGTGTCTGTGTGTCTGTGTGTGTTTGTGGCAACATGTAGAAGTGCTGATGACTTGAGTTTATTTTATGTTCTGCAACTGTGCTAAATTTATTAATTGTTTCAATTAGTTTTTTTTAGTTGATTCTCTAGAGTTTTCCAAGTATGTCATTACATCATGTGCAAAGAGTAATAGTTATCTTTCCTCATTGCTTATTCTCATTCCTTTAATTTTTCTTCTTTTCTTCTTGCTATATCTAGCATTCCTAACACAATTTTGAATAATAATGGTGATAATAGACACCTTTTTTCACCCTTATTTGGAAGACTTCTAGTTTATCCTCATTACATATAATACTTGCTCTTGGTATTAGATAGCTACTACTCGTCATTTTAATTAAATCTTCATTCATCCTTATGCTTATTCTAGAGTTTTTTTTAAATAGGAATAGGTATTTTACTTTGTCAAAAGCTTTTTTCTACATGTACCATTTTTGTCATCTTTATTGATATTGTCAATTATACTTTTATTTTTCCTAATATAGAACCAGCCCTGCGTTTCTGGTATAAATTAAAACCTGGTC
This sequence comes from Trichosurus vulpecula, assembly GCF_011100635.1. Lineage (NCBI taxonomy): Eukaryota > Metazoa > Chordata > Mammalia > Diprotodontia > Phalangeridae > Trichosurus > Trichosurus vulpecula. The sequence goes on along the minus strand of NC_050574.1, from coordinate 309,933,621 downwards.
ATAGGGTATGATTTTTTGTGACATACTGCTGTAGTTTCATTGCTAGTATTTTATTTAAAATTTTTGCATCTATATTCATTAGAGAAATTGGTATATAGTTTTTTTTCTCTATTTTTGCTCTGTATTTGTGTCATAGAAGTAATTTGGTAGGACGCTATCTTTCTTGATTTTTTTCCAAATAATTTATATGATATTAGAATTTATTGTTATTTAAACATTTGATAGAACTTACATGCAAATCCATCTAGTCCTGTTTTTTCCCCTTAGGGAGATTATTTATACCTTGTTCAATTTCTTTCTTTTTTTTTAAAGGTAGGGTTCTTTAAGTATTTTATTTCCTCTTCTGTTATTCTAAGTAATTTATATGTTCGTAAATATTTATCCATTTAATTTAGACTGCCAGTTTTATTGGCATGTAGTTAGGCAAAATAGCCCTAATTGCTTTAATTTCATCTTCAACGGTTTTTTATTTACCCTTTTTATTTCTGATATTAGTAACTTGGTTTTCTTCTTAAAAACAAAATTCCCTATATCCTGTCATCATCACCACTTATGTCTCTTCTTGCTTTCTCAGACAACTTCATTGAAAAGAAGCTCATTTTCTCTACTTTTCCTGTAATTCTCTTTTAAACACTGTGTAATATGGCTTCTGATCCAGCCTTCAGCTAAGGTTGCTTTCTCCAAAGTTACCAATAATCCCTTAATTGTAAAATCTAATGGATTGTTTTTTCCTCAAATACTCATTCTTCTTAATACTCCTGCAACATTTGACACTTCAATATTCTCCTTCTGGCTAATCTTTCCTCCTTATATTTTTATGATGCTACTCTATCGTAGTTCTTCTCATACCTGTTTGCTCCTTCTCAGTCTCCTTAGCTTAATCATCATCAATATCACAGCCACAATATCACTAGGAATATACTCCAAGGATCTGTCCCAGGCCCTCTTCTCTGTTTTATCTATATCTCACACTCAGTGAACTTATCAATGCCCATGGGTTTCAATTATAATTTCTAAGCAGATGTCTCACAAGTCTCTAATCCATTCCTAGTCTATCACCTGAGTTACCCAAAGAATCTCAAACTCAGCATTATGGAATTCATTAACTTCTTTTTTAAACTCACTCTTCATGAACTTTCTTTTTATTTTAAGGGTACCTCCTTACAATCTTCTAATACTGAAACTTTGGTATCATTCTCATGCTTCATCATTCTCACTCACCCAATATATCCAATCCATTGCCAGACCTTGTCATTTGTATACTCACTATATCACTTTGTATTCCCTTTTTTTCTTCATTTACACAGCAACCACATTAGTTCAAGTCCTCATTACATCTTGCTTGGATTATTACAACATATCCCAGAAATCCACAAAAATTACATTCTTAAAGCATAAGTCCGATGATGTCACTCCTTGATCAAGAAGTTTTAGTGCCTTCCTTTTGCTGCTTGGATAAAGTACAAACTCATCTTTTTGACATTTAAAGCCCTTCACAGTGTGGCTCCAACCTACATTTTCCAGACTAATTTCACATTACTCCCAGTCATTTTATGTTCTGGTAAAACTGGTCTACCTGCTGTTACCTATACATGACACTGCATTTCTGAATTAGAAGAATTTTTGTATGCTGTCCCCAATACCTGAAGTGCTCTTCTTTTTTTACGTCTGCTTCTTGGAATCTCTACTCCCTGAAATATTCAGCTTTGGACTTACCTCTTAATAAAGGTCGTTTCTGTTTCCTGTCTCCTCTCAGCTTCAAATTTGCACTATTTTTCCTAAACTCACTCACTCACTCTCTCTCTCTCTCTCTCTCTCTCTCTCTCTCTCTCTCTCTCTCTCTCTCGCATACATGCACAAAATCTTTGATTTGCTTTAAAAATATTCTGCATCTTCTTTGGGCATAGATTGCTTTCTTTCAGTAGAATGTATACTTCTTTACAGCTGGAATTTTTAAACTTTTGTTTCTGTATCCCCAATGCCTAATACATAGAGAGCTTAATAAAATATTTGTTGACTTGAATTAAATTGCTTTCCCATTGCATCTAGAATAAAATGCAGACTTCTCAAGCTAGCATTCAAGACTGCCCACACTCTAATTCCAATTTACCTTTTCAGGCTTATTTCATATCACTCTTTCAAATACTCTACTTTTCCAGGCAAACCACATTACTAGATACCTCCTGAATTTGACATTCCATTCCCCACTTTTATGTATCTTGTCACTCCCTGTGACTATATTCCCTTCTCTTTTCCACCTCTATAAGTCCTTCTTCCTTTATGGATTAGTTTAGATATCTTCTATTTCAAGCTTTTATTTATGTTTATCTTCCCTCCCCCAGTCATTAAGACTCTCCTCCTGAAATTCCTTGTATTTGCTTATCTTGTATTTATTATAGTCTAGATTCTAGACTATAACTCTAATTTAAGCTCTTTAAAGACAGGGACAACTTTTTTTTTATTCTGGAACCTAGGCCAATTTTTAATATATTGTAAATATTTAATAAATATTTGTGGAATTAAATTGAATTAAAAAGTAGAGTGATACCATATTTTGGAGGGCCAAGATCAAAGCTATATATATATATATATATATGTTGCAGCCATGTGAAAAGTTTAAGATTCTTAACAAATATAGAATATCATCAAACAGGAGTGTAGAAAGAAAAACCTGACTTTGATTCAGAGGACCTAGTTTCAAATCTCAGCTCTGTCATTTGCTCTCTGTGTGACCTTGGGAAAATCACATCACCTCTCTGAGCTTCAGTTTCTAATGTTTAAAATGAAGAGGTGAAACTGGAGGATCTAGCCAAGTCTCTTCCAGCTTTAAATTTGTGACCTTATGCCTATTCTGTGCAAATGAATTTCCTTGTTCACTCTGGGTTAACATTCAGACTTTTTTTGGGTGCAATCTTTGTTCTTTAAAATCATGCTACAATGATTCAGACACTTTCCTGACTTAATAAGTGGACTTAATTGAGACTTTCTTTGATGACTGAGAAACTTAAAGGTCACCCACAGTCAACATTCTCTATTCTCACTGTGAGGACTGCAGATGAAAAATGTGTAGGAGATTGGGCTCTACCATTTCTTTTATTTTTGAGGGGGGAAGGCAGGGCAATTGGGGTTAAGTGACTTGCCCAAGGTCACACAACTAGTAAATGTGTCAAGTGTCTGAGGCCAGATTCAAATTCAGGTCCTCCTGACTTCAGGGCTGGTGCTCTACTCACCGTACCACCTAGCTGCCCTGGCTCTACCATTTCTAACTCAAGAATATCTCATTAAAAAAAAAACATTCTTTTTTTCAAATGCATCCCAGACAGGAACCTGTTTTCTTGCCATTTGTTCCTTTCTCTTTAAAAGAGGAACAAGAAAAAATACAATTCACTGAATGTTCTATCAAATTTGATCTCATTTTTCTCAGATTTCTTCCTAAATGAAAGAATAACTCACCTTGGTACATGGTATCAGGGAAACCACAGGGCCCCCATCTATGCCCAACAGTTTCACCCCTGTTAGCTTTCTCTTAATTGTATGACCCTGCTACTAATATGAGAAAAAGTCCCATATTTTCAGTCATTAAGAATGTGGAGGGTGGGGGGGTGCATCTAGATGGCACAGTAGATAGAGCACCAGCCCTGGGATCAGGAGGACCTGAGTTCAAATCTGACCTTAGACACTTCCTAGCTGTGTGACTCTAGGTAAGTTACTTAACTCTGATTGCCTCAGAAAAAAAAAAAAAAAGAACACAATGGACATGAATTGAGGAAGCATTATGGTAGAGAGAAGGTTAGACTAGAAGTCAGCAAGATTTCATTCAAACCTTGCCTCTTCACACATTTCCTGTACTGTCCTGGATTAGTCAAAACCTCTTAGTGTTTTAGGTAACTCTTTACGATAAGAAATTAGAGAAAAATATGCTAATGTGTATTAGTACAGAGACTTTCCACATTAGATGTTCTCTATGTTAATTAAATTATGTCTAGACCAAAATTAAAAAAATAAGTAAACAAACACATGACAAAAAATAAACAAATGGATAAATGAGCAAACAGATGAACGAATGGATAAATAAATGAGAACATATAAAAAATAAATGATTAGTAGGTAAAATTGATTGGTAATGTGAATGAGTCTGCCAAATCCAGTATTGAGCATATATTTTATTAGTTAGCATAGGGTATTCAGATGAATGAGGTATCTAGGTGGTGCAGTGGATAGTGCACTGGGCCTAGAGTCAGGAAGACCCTCCTATCTAGCTCCAATTTACACACACTTATTAGCCGTGTGACCTTGGGCAAGTCATTTAACCCTGTTTGCCTCAATGTCCTCATCTGTAAAATGAACTAGAGAAGGAAATGGAAAGCCACTCCAATATCTTTGCCTAGGAAACCCCAAATGGGATTACAGAGAGTTGGGCACAACTGAAATTGCTGAACAACAAAAATCCAAAATTACAGACAAATAAAGAGGGTTCAGTTGGGAATGAGGAAGGGATCACATATATGCTAAAAAAGAGAGGCTGGTAGGAAGAGAAAAAACAAACAAACAACTAGCTACAACTTAGTTTTGCCCAGGAGAATTCCTGTAGGTCAGATTTATCTTGCCATGCACGTTGCTAAGTTTTAAAGCCATGTGCAGAGAGATATTTAAGGAAGATTAAACAAAAAAGAAAATACTGATTGATCCAATTTTCTCAATCACTTACATAAAATAGATCCTGAGAAGGAAAAAGGTGTTCTTTTCAGTACATGACTGATCCATATTGCTTCTAACTTCCATCACATTCTTTAGGTGATTGAGTAAGTCTCTCTTTTGTACTTAAGCAAAACTCCAAATAAAGCTGAGATATCACTTGTAAAATTTGGAAAACAGGAGTAAGAGTATACAGCACAATTCAATTGAACCACAGTATTTCAGAGCTTAAAGGATCTTTATAGGTAACCTTCCATGTAGGGAATCTGAAGCTAAATGAAGGCAAGACTCTTCCCATTCTTCCATGTTTCGTCTCAGTGAATTAGACCAAAGGCCCAAAAAAGGTGAAGGGACTTGCTCAAGGTCACACCGTACAGCAAAACATCTGTCTGCCACCAGTGGCCATCACCTTTTTTTCCCTTATGTGACCTCATTTCCTTTCTTGCCATTTCCAAACCATGCCTTCTGTACTCTGATCTTTCAATTCTTCCCACTAGAACTTAGACTCCTCCTACTTGAACCCTCAGATCTGATAAGTGATCTATGACATCATCTTGTTTTGAAGAACTGCACCACACCAATTCCTAGATATCTCTAATGTATACCACAACTTACCCATCCACTCTTTCCAACTGTAGATCCTCAAACGTATTGTCTTTCCTTATTAGAATGTAATGTCCTTGTATTTCTTGCTTGCTTGTATTTCTATTCCCTAGAACATAAACACAGTACCTAGCACCTAGTCAGTACTTAATAAATGATAATTTATTCATATGCTTCTACTGAAGCATTCATCTTTTCCACTGCTTGACCTTGCCTCCATCCCTTCTTTCTAAAGAGGTCTCTCCTCTTTCATCATCAATCCACCATGGAAAAAGTCAGTACTTCCTCTCTTTACCCAAAACTCCACCTTTTTCTTGTCTAGAATGCTTGATTTGATCTCCAAAAACTCCACTAAGACAGCATCAGTAAAAAAGGTACTGGCTCTGGCTCCACCAGTTTGACTTCTACAGCTGGTGTGGCCTCCAGCAAAGGAAAAGGAAAAGCAGATTGGGAGATTCAGCCATGAATCAAGTGTAGATAGATGGAATGGTTATTTTGAAAATAATTAAACATTACCAAGAAGGACAGGGGAGTAAAGTTATCTAGGGAGTACTTTTGGATCTGTTGAAGACAAACTTGAAACTACCAATTGTCTTACCTTTCCCCAACAAATGGAAGATGATGATGATTTTTGATGAAGTTCAATATCAGATGGAAATGATGTGCAGTCTTTGTCATGTAAATATTGATCATCTTCATGCTGGTTAGTACCAGTCGACATACTATGGCTATTTTGTCACCTGGATTCCTCTCCTGGATTCCCAATTCAGTAACATGCAATTAATGAGTCTATAGTTTTCATTTATGATCCCATAACAAAACTTCTCAAGGGTCTCTATGAAGGCATACAGGTGGACTCCTAAGCTGATGGAAGTTTGTAAAGAGAGATTTTTTTTCTAAAACATTGAAAAAAGCAAACACCACTTTTTGAGCATGTTTGAAGAAGTGCCAATTATAATTAAAAATTCACATCTGATCCACTTACTAATGTGAGAACTAGAAAAGAAATCAGCTGTGGCAGATAAACATGAATCGCTCAATCTAGCCAGCAATAATCATCTGGTGAGGAGCCTGCCTTTGTTGATGGACAGAGTGGATGAAATGAACCAGGATATTGTTAAATATAACATTTATATGAGAAACATCAGTAAGCAGCAGCAACTGATAAATCAATATTAGCAATGCAGTCAGCAGGAGAATCTAGAGAACCAGAGCTGAGAACCTCCTTTTCCTGAAGAGGACATTTCCAAACTCTTCAAACCTCCTCAGCCACCTGACAGGATGGATTTGACCTTATTGCAGGCCAGATTAATGCTAATTGCCTCAAGGAATTCACTGCATTGAACTTGGGCAAACTGTTCAGGCTCTCCAAGAATACAACAACTAGAAAGAGGAAACCTGTGACTTTTGTTTTCATAAGTTGTTTCCAAATAAGGTGCTGATATGTACTCTGAGATCACCTGTGGACAGCTCTTTCAAGAAATAGAATTTTCTTAATGAAAATAAGAGTACTCATTTGAGATCACTGACTCACTTTGACAGTAAAATTGTTCTTATGAAAAAAATAAAATTTGTTTTTAATAGAAAAAAGCAGCTTTAGATGTAATTTGTGGGAGGTTGACTGAGTCTGTCAATCAAATCATCCAACCTCATTAAAAGTAACTGAAAGGATGTTATTCCCTGTTACTTTAACCAGGTGGTGTAAAAAAAATCTCAGTTGAATTAATTAAAGGTATTCCTAGATGTCATGTTAAATCAATCAATTAAAGATGTTTCAACTAGATGTGAGAAGTCTTTGAGGGAGTAGGAAATGTTATTGGACTTAGGGGGATTACTTTATCCCCTTATCTCAGGCTAGAGAATGATTCTGTGAACTTTGGAGGGCTTTAGGATTAGGATTTTTCCATACCTAGGACAGTAATTACAGCAGTTTTGGCACTGGCAGCAAAAAATGAACTAGAGACACTGAAGAAAGGCAACTCCAAGACTTTATGAGAAGGCCAGTAGAAAATGTATATCATACCTAAATGGAACATCTTAAGAACTCTCCCTAAGGAACTTGGAGATGTGAATTTACCCCTTTAGCCTCTAAGCTTGAGCGTACTTTTGCCTGGACACTCTATTTACCATTGAGAAACTGTGTCACAGATTTTGGGGGGTGGGTACTTTGTACTGATGTTGTTAATATACTACTTTAATAAATACCCCTTTCATCAAGCTAAATGATATCAATTAGCTATTTAATTGATATCAACTGATATGGTGGGAAGCATACCAGTGGGGATGTGTGTGAGCAATTACAGTATTAAAACAGTTCTCCTTGCCCCCACACCTGGCACATCCTTTAGATCTACCTCTAGAACCCTTAGAGAAAGTAGTACCTGCTTCTAGGGATATAACCTGCCAATTTGAAAGGGGATTGAGAAGGTAGTTCCAGAGTGTTTTACATGGGGTCTAACTAGAAGGAAAATTAAAGCTCATTTAATTGAAGAACTTCATTTGAAAATGAGGAAATTAAATATCAGGGAGGATATAAAGCTCACTTACCATAAAGGTAGAAAGTATAGATTTTAGGTGTGGGTTGTATTGAAGGCCCCTAAAATGCCTTTTGAATCTGAGAGTCTAGAAAGTAGAATTGAGATTCAAACTCCGTTCTTTCAACTCCATATTCAGTGTTCTTGCCAAAATGAAAATTTGCTGCCCAGTATCATTAATCAACTCTGGTGTCGATTCCACCACAGCACAAGTAAAAGTAACAACTGAAGAAGTATGTTCTTGTAAGCCACAGACCAAGAACTAATCCTCCCTTTTCCTTTATCCCTCTCATTCTTGAGCTTCTTGAGTCATAGTCGCTCTATCATGATACTAATGCAGGAGTGTTAAGGCTTGAACTAGGGAGATGTATAACTGGTAGAAGCACTAGTATTTTTATCTCCTTAGCAAGCCTCTAGCTGTGGTGGGGCGAGAATTTCAAAATTCGTTGCTAAGTAGCTGGGTAAAATGAGAAGAAGAATGTCAGGAATCTTTTTTTTCCTTCCTGGTATCATTTTAAATTTAATAATATATGGCTATGTGCTATAACAACATAATTTCATCCACCCCCCACACTAAAGAACAAGAGTTTCTTTGTCTAAAAGATAAAGAAAGTCCTGTTCTTCAGGGCCCCTGTCTGCTCACAATGAGTGATTAACTGAGCTTAGAATCCTTGTCATAAAAACTGGCTCTGGGCTCTGGAATGATAGGGGGAGGCAAAAAGAAATTTTATTCTACCTGTCAAGGATGTTTCTGGGGATACTATCAATTTAAATTGATTATTAATGATCAAATTCTAATAAGCATGAAATTCTGGGTAGAAGGGGGTAGGAGTCTGGAAGTTAATGGAGATTTCAAAGCATTTTTAAGTTGAAGGAGGAGGAAATAGGATGAGTTGGTCTTTGGGATAGCGTGGCGAGGAAGAAGTAAAACAGGAAAGGACCCATTTGGTAACTTTTGATTTTAGTCATTTCTGCTAAGTGCTAAAATTAACTGTTTCTCTAAGACTAAAAAACTGTTAAGTGCTCTTAGCACCTCTTAAATTCCACTGCCCTACTACTAAGCTCCATTTGCCCTACCCTAGCTAGACTCACTATAAACAAAATTGTAAAATCAGCTAAGTTTGTCTTTTGAGTTATCTACCTCTCTATTTTGGGTATCCTCCTGCCTTCCCTACACTGTTCTCTCCCTGAAATAATCAGGGTTTCTCCCCTTAGTTTTCTATTTAAACCTCTCATATCCTTTATGCTAAGGCATTAATAAGTAAGAAAAACTTAGAATTTGATTCCTTTCATGGATACTTGTAATTTGAAATAGATCAAAGCACTAATCTAAAGGGATGGTTATCTAATTGTGGAATTCTTGAAATGAAGTAGGGAAAATAAATTTTCTATACCCTTTTGAGATTACTGGTTATTTCTCCTATCTTACAAGTCATATTGTTTATACAAATCATGAAAGTGGTATCTTTGTACACACTTCACACCCAAAACTATTATGTATCATGAGGTTTTGGGGCAGAAGGAAAGGAGAATGAAAGCAATTCTTCTTGTTTCTCCAATAAACAACTGTCTTAAAGGCTTTGAGTAAAATTCTTCCTGTAACATAGGTTCACAATACTAGTTTACTTTCTATACATAGGAAGGTTGGGCTCTATGAATCTGGGATTTAAACAAAAGAAATCCCATTTCACTTCTCTGGAGGCTGATGTAAGAGGAGATAACATTGGAAGCCCCATAATTCTGAAGCTTCTGTACTCTAATTGGTCAGTTCTGTGAAGAGATTACATATGGGATTACATCTCATTTTAGACCAGAATGAGACAAAATGAGTGAAGTTTTAGTCTGAGGGGCTAAGGCTAGACACATGGACTTTCACTCTGCCTTGGGAATTGCTAGGATTACTGACATTGGAGGTTATGGAAGTTCCTTAATGAAAAGACTTGAAGAGGTCTTAGCAGTTTGCCCATCAGTCTTGGGGGGGTGGATAGAGTAGGTGACCTAAAATATTATTCCTCTATCCATGGAATTATACAGGATGAGAAAGAATTTTATTGTAACACTGAAACCCTGAAAAGAAGTTTAAATGACTATGAAAACTTTATACCATGCTCAGTAATTACAATTATAAAAAAATTAGGTAACCATTTGGTCCTACATCATAATGAGCCATTATATAGAGGATGAATATTGCATGCATTGGTTGTGTCCAATAAAACAGCTCAAGTTACCTTTCAAGTAGATGTTGCTTGAAAGGAGGGTAATCAATTAGAGATATTAAGAGGTCATGGTCAAGAAAATACCATTTCTCTAATCTTTCCCTCTTCATGTAATAAAAATGATGAGATGATAGTGCAATCAATCATTTATAATATTTAATTGGCTGATCACATTTCTACCAGCATTTTCACAAATTATGGATAGAAAATTAAGCAACCCTTTTTAATTGTGTGTTTATCTTGAGTTTCAAATTCTGTTTCTTGTCCAACAGCAAAACCCTGTTAAAATAGAATTCTATCCCCTCTTCCTCCACCACAAACACAAAATAAATGAAAGAAATATTTATGTGTACATGTCAAGGTCCAAGTCCTAGCTAATATGTCATTGTTAGTTGTTGAATTCTAATATTAGTCAAAAATTACACCAGTACTTTGCACATAGCAGTCACTAAACAAATATGTGTTGATTGATTCATTCATTTCCAGGAACAAAAAATGGTTTGCCCATTCACTGGTTTTAGGTTGCTGCCTTTCAAACATTTGAAGTGTGAACAGGAGCTGTTCTTTATCAGTGCCAATTTAGTGCAAACTACTTGGCAATTTCTGGTGAAAAATTATTCTGCTAAAAACCAACATCATGTACCTTTTTTTTGGGTGGGGGTGGGAGGTTCAGACTTATGATGTCATTGGTAGATGGAACTCTTGGTGAAGAAATAAACTCTATCTATGAAGATCAAGGACTGTTCTGCAATGAATTGTGTAGGGTCACTTACATTTTATGGGACTTCAATAAGGTTGCACAGACAGTATATGTCAGAGGTTTTTTTGGTTCTATGGACTCTAACAGGAATACTAAGAGGACTTGGCCAAAAACAATTATCATTTCTCCAATCCTTTCCTCTTTGTGCAATAATGAGTGATGACATTATAGGGAAAGGCATCATTTATAATATTTAGTTGTCTGGCCACATTTTATATCAGTTTATGCAGTCCATTTTCCCCAAATAAGGATTAAATACACTATACTACATTTCATCTTATAAACTCTATACATATTTTAATTTTTAAAACTCTCATATTGATTCCTTTTTTTTGATCTTCAGTTAGAGGCTTCCTCTTCCCCCTCCTCCTCCTCACACTCTGCCCCACTTCACCCCCCACCCTCAGCCAGACAGCTGCCAAGGTTGTGATCCTGAGTGTTGTTCCAGGCAGGTTGTTATTTTTCAGATGAAGGAACTGAAGTTTGCAAATGTTCTCCTGACAAAGCTAATATTAACGACATCACCCCGATTGCCCTCAATGCAGATTTGAGAACCATTGGCAAGAAATTCTTTCCCAATGACATTAATGACAGAAAAGCTTGAAGACCCATGGTTTCTATAGACTCAAAAAATCCTCAATGTTGCTGCCCCAAAGGATAATGAAGAATGTCAAGTTGCACCAAGGATGCTGTGCTTGCAGATTACTGATGGCCATATAAGTTGCACAACAGTAGAATTTAATATATATCAAAAATTAGCCTGAACACACAACCTGGAATCAAAGTTAAGCTCTCGGGCACTACTGATATTTAAAATAATGGATTCCTGCTTTTGAATGACTTAAACACTGTAGTCCTTGGTGGTGAGGTAGAATACCTTATTGAAAAATCAAATTAACAGAGAAGCTTGTCAAAACAAAATAGAAATAGCATTGGAATAGAAGGTGAACCACCTTCTTTTCTACCTCTTTGACAGAAGTGTGTGTCTCATGTCCAAGTAGATAACAGAGGACATTATTGGAGAAATACATTGCAAACCTTCAGATGATAATGATGAATTTGGAAAAGCAGAGAACAGCTGCCATTGCAGAAATTCCAAAGAGCAGAAAGACTAAGATATTTGAAGAAGGTAGCATTAATGCTAGAAGTAATCTCAGCATGAGTATGGGGTGGGGGGGGGAATCTAAAAAGGAAAGTTTTCCAGAAAGAAAAGACAATGAAATCTGAAGGAAAAGATGAAGGTGTCTATCAAGAGCTGGATGATGAAAAGGCTCTGAAGCACATAACAGAAATGGACTTCACTAGAGAAATATCTTGGCAAACCCTTGTGATCAATGATAACAACTTAAAAGCAGAATTAAATATTCTTTTCAACAGCCATAAGCACAAACCTGTTTTGGGTTCACCAATGTGAAGCAAAGGAAAAAGCAAGGGACAAGGAAGATGTGAAGATGAAGAGGAGTTAGGAAATTCCAGGCCATCAGTACCCAACACATTATTTGATTTATTGGAATTGAAAATGGGATCTTTAAACATGGAACAACGCAAATCACAGTCTGAGTCACTTAATCAGGGATAACACGAAGTGTTGAATGATGAAAAAAATGTAGTAAAAGACTATAATCAAACAAGATATCTTTCTCAAAATGTTGCCAGACAACAAAGAATGAAAAACCTGTTTTCAAAGGGGCACACAAAATTCAACACATTCCACAGAATGGTTAGTTACCTGGGAGCTCTTCTGTGGCATGAAGCATGGATGGATGAAAGAATTAAGCGTGATAGACCTTATGATGGAAATGACAGAATTAACGATATTGTGTATCTTTCAATTTCTTACTAGAATAACTGTGATTTTAAAAAAAAGAGATGACTCTATGCAAAATAGACCAGACAAAGGTCTTACTTGGAGGTAAGAGAAAGCCCACTTCCTCGAGAAACCCATAGAATACAGAAATCAAAAGCATGGAAAAAGGGAAAACCACAAACTAAACCTTGATCAGTTTTATGAAAGGAAAACATGAACAATAAGTAATGAAGCTTTTAGTGGTATGAAAAATGAGACATATTTTATAGGAATACTAAGTACCCAAATTCTGTTAGAACTGATAGCTTCAGTGATGTGCCAAATGGAGAGGTTGAAGTTACGATGAAAGGAAGATGAATTGAACCTGCAGGATCCACTGGGGCTCCATCTTTTGATGATAAAATATTGTTTTATAATAGTGGGTCCAAAAGAAGGACTGGGCCAATTAAATCTGAATAACTTTTGGAATCTTCCCTTCCTGTGGAATGTGGAAACTAGGAGATGAATGTTTTATGCTTTGTTGCGATTACGACAAAGTTTTTATATATTTATTATTTATTTTTTTTGTTAATTTATTTAGTTTTAGTTTTTAATATTCATTTCCACAAAATTTTGAGTTCCAAATTTTCTCCTCATCTCTCCCCTCCCCCCACCCCAAAATGGCATACAGTTTACCCCTTCCGCCAGTCTGCCCTCCCTTCTATCACCTCCCCCCAACCTCTTTTATCCCCTTCCCCCTTACTTTCTTGTAGGGCAAGATAGATTTATATACCCCATTGCCTGTATATCTTATTTCCCAGTTGCACAAAAAACCCCGTTTTTTCTAACATTTGTTTATAAAAGTTTGAGCTCCAACTTCTCTCCATTCCTCCCTCCTCACCCATCCTCACAGAGAAGGCAAGCAATTCAATATAGGTTATACATGGGTAGTTATGCAAAACAATTCCATAATAGTTATGTTGTGAGAGACTAACTGTATTTCCCTCCACCCTACCACACCCCCAATTTATTCTATTTTCTCCTTTGACCCTGTCCCTTTTCAAAAGTTTTTGCTTCTGACTACCCCCTCCTCCAATCTGCCCCCCCTTTGATCATCCTCCACCCACTTTACTCAAATTGTTTCTTTCTGGCTACTTGCAATATTTTCTCCTTGACCTGGGAACTCCGGAATTCAGCTACAATATTCCTAGGAGTTTTACTTTTGGAATCTTTTTCAAGAGGTGATTGGCAGTTTCTTTCAATTTCTATTTTACTCTCTGGTTCTAGAATATCAGGGCAGTTTTCTTTGATAATTTCTTGAAAGATGATGTCTAGGCTTTTTTTTTTATCATGATTTTCAGGTAGTCCAATAATTTTTACATTATCTCTCCTGGATCTATTTTCCCAGTCAGTGGTTTTTCCACTATATTTTCCTCTATTTTTCATTCTTTTGGTTCTCTTTTATAATTTGAGTTCTCATAAAGTCATTAGCTTTTATTTTCTCCATTCTAATTTTTAAGGATTTATTTTCTTCAGTGAGCTTTTGGGCCTACTTTTCCATTTGGCCAATTCTGATTTTTAAGGCATTCTTCTCCTCCATTGGCTTTTTTTGACCTATTTCTCCATTTCAGTTAGTCTGTTTTTTAAGGTGCTATTTTCTTCAGTATTTCTTCGGATCTCCTTTAGCAAGCTGTTGATTTGTTTTTATGATTTTCTTGCATCACTCTCATTTCTCTTCCCAGTTTTTCCTCTACTTCTTTTACTTGATTTTCAAACTCCTTTTTGAGCTCTTCCATGGCCTGTAACCAATTTATATTTCTCTTGGAGGCTTTTGATGTAGGATCTTTGACTTTGTTGTCTTCTTCTGGTTGTATGTTTTGATCTCCTTTGTCACCAAAGTAAGATTCTGTAGTCTGAGTTTTATTTTTTACACTGTTCATTTCCCTAGCCAATTACTTGACTTTGGAGCTCTTTGTCAAGGCAGGACTCTGTTTCTAGAGTGCAGCATGCTCCATCCCAAGCTTCAGGGATTTTGTGTAGCTGTTTTCATAGATACTTCTAGTCACATGTGAATTTTCAGTTCTTCTGAGTTGGTATGATCAAACAAGAAGTGTTTACTCCTCTCCTGGCCTGTGCTCTGGTTTGTGAGTGACCTTAAGCATTTTTTGCTGCCTTGGAACTGTGAGGAGGATTCCCTCTCCACAGCTGCCACAAGCTCCACCACACCAGCACTCCTCCTCATCCCAAAACTGCCACCTAGAACTGTGACCCAGACTGAAGCAGGGCAAAGCAAGAGAATCCTCTCTCAGCACCAGTAAAGAGATCTTCCTCTCCTTCTCTGATCAGCTGCTGATTCCCCCACCATCTGTGGGTCTGGAGCTCCAGAAGCAGTCACTGCTGTTGCTGTTGCTGCTGCTTACCACCACCTCTACCACCCTGGGGCTGGGGCTGGACCACTCTTCTCTCACCCAGGTCCCACACTTTTCCCCTGATCTTCTACATTGTCTTTGGCATTTGTGGGTTGAGAAGTGTGGAAACTGCCACCGTTTCCAGTAATTCAGTCCCCTAAGGCCTTCTCCAGCCCCATCTGTGCTGGTAGGACCCATGCTAGACTGTACTCAGCTCCCAACCCAGTGTGATAGACCTTTCCTGTTAACCTTCCAGGTTGTCTTGGGCTGGCCATTTGTTTCACTCTGTCATTTTGTGGGTTCTGTAGTTTAGAGTCATTTTTACAGATATTTGGAGGGGTTTGGGGTAGAGGTCAAGCAATTCCCTGCTTTTAACTTCAACAAGATTTTTAAACAAATAATATTTTATTTTTTCCGTTACATTTAAAGACAATATTAACATTCATTTTTAAATAAAATTTTGAGTTCCAAATTCTGTTTCTCATTCTCCTCTCCCTGAGACAGTAAGTGGATTGATACAGGTTGTATACGTGTAATCATGCAAAATGTATTTCCGTATTAGTCATGTTGTAAAAGACAGACAAAAAAGCATGAAAAAATAGAGTGAAAATAATATGCTTCAATCTGCATTTAGACTTCATCAGTTCTTTCTCTGGATGTAGATAATATTTTTTATCATGAGTTCTTTAGAATTGGAAGACAAGTTTTACTGGGCAGAAATTGAAGCTCTTCATTCTTCTGGCATGAGTGCAGTTGTTAATTCATATACATAGAATACAGAAATCAAAAGCATGGAAAAAGGGAAAACCACAAACTAAACCTTGGATTCTATGGATTCTATGAAGATGAGCTTTTGGGAAACATCAGGCCCATTCAAGCCAATGGTCAAAAAGTGGGAAGGGAAAGGAATAAGCATTTATTTATAGTGTGTGACAGAACATAGCTCTTCTTTAATATGATCAGTATTAAATGACATCCTTTGTTAAATAGCTAGTTTGTGTCAGAACCAGGACTTCAAATAGGTTTTTCCAGACTCCAAGAATGTCTCCCTATCCACCATACAAAACAGCCTCATATTCAAGAAGAGATATGTTCTGTCATATACTATCAAATACGATAATATTTATAAAGGGCTTAGCATAGTGCCAGGCACATAGTAGACTCGAATACATGCTTTTTCTTTTCCCTTCTCTTTCCCTTTCCACTTTGTGACCATTGGCAAGTAATTGCTCAATTTCTAGGCAACTCTCTAAGAGTATAAAATACAAAGGAATTGTCAATCTGTGTTGGTTCCTGAACGAAGAGTTTCTCACAATAATGAAATCAAAGGTCCAGAAAAAAGCCTAAAAACATACCTGAGTATGTCTACATACACATATGTACGCATATTTCAAAGACCTAAACTTAATTCCATGTGTTTCTTTGTGTAGATTCTGACCACAAACGTAAATTGAAAACCCATTGCATCTTAGAAAATGGTCCTCAATTATTTCTATGGCAAAAAAGATCACTGTACTCTTGCTAATGGAATGAGTCTGTGTGAGTTTAACTTGGCTAGGACTTAATCATTATCTAGTCCATCATTAAAGCCACCCTCAAAACATTCCAAATTTGTAGCACCCATTCAAGTTTGTTTTCTGCAAACATAACCCAAGTTTACCTCCAGACCATGAGAAACCAGAGGATGACTTTAGTGGAGCAAATAGCTGCAAACACATTTAAATACACATTTTTGTAGACATGTGTTGCTCATTTACAATAATTTAAGTCACATATGATAGAAAACCTAAAGCAAGAGACAATTATTTTTCATTATTCAATTCTTGAGAATTAAGCAATGTACCATGTGATTCTCCTACCTTTTGGAAAATCATCAAGATATTTTAGGTTCAGATTTTTAATTAGAAAAAGCAAATGGCCACATGATATTTTTCAAGATTTAGCACTAATATGTAAGAACTTGCCTAATAGTCATTGCACTCTAATTATTTTTAAATTGTATAAGTAATACAGTGACATGTAATGAGTGTTTCCATGTAACTGATTAATTTTGAATTCAATGGTATTTAACTGAATGTTAGATAATGCAACTTAGTTGGGTAATATTCAAATAACAGAAATGATCTCCTGCTGGTCTGAATATTTAAGAACTATATCAAGCAACATGCAGAAAACACTTCCAAAGAATTTCATCTAAGGTTTTATATATTTACATTTCCAGTGTAAGCAATTGTGAAGAAGTATATTGTCCCTGGTTTGTCTTACTGCTCTGTTTTGTTTTGGTCTAGAAGTTTGATTTTACTGGCATGGGGTATTCCCAGAGTGGAAATTCTCTCTACCAATGAAGATTGGCATCTTATCTGCAACTTATTATCTTCTGTAACTTATTATCTTAGATAACTGATTGGGATATTAAGATGGTGGGTGACTTGCCCCAGGTCACACAGCCAATATGTGTCAGAGGTAGGATTATTAACAAGGTTTTCCTATCTCTGAGGCTGACCCCCATTCTCTATGTCATGCCTCCCATAATTTTGTCAATAAAAAAGGCTTTTGCTCTTGATCCTGGTGTATTAGGAGGGCAGAGTTTATAATCTCAAAGAGGATCATAAACATGTCTGAAACGTTCGGAACCGCCGGATATAAGAAACTCTCAAAGTAGAAGGCAGAAGAATCAAAACATTTATTTAGGCTCCACAGTAACCAACCCATGAACCAGCAACCCCATTTTGATATATTGATCAAAAGCTTCCAGGCCCAATAAGTACGCCTTGAAAGAGTAACCAGGAGGCTACAGAGAAGCATGATTGCGTAAAGCAAAATCATGTTTCCCCCTCTATGGTAATAAGATTACCCACTGGACTGAAGTCTTTGTTCAGCTTCCTCCCGTAGGTCAGCTCTGCTACTGGCAGCTCCTGCTTCAGCTGTGGCTGTGGCTGTAACTGTAGCTGTAACTGTCGCTGTAACTGTCGCTGTAACTGTCGCTGTAACTGTCGTTGTAACTGTCTCTGGCTCCAACCGGAAAAGGAAAAGAGGATCTTCAAGCTGTCCTCTCCCCTCTTATAGAGTTTTTTGACATCATCAAGCACCGCCTGAACGACCAGGGCCGATTGGTTCTTGACTTGGCCCCTCCCCCTAGCGTAGCCGTTAACACCTCCCCTCAGCCAGCCCCATGACTCATCACACAGGAAGTTGTCTGCTTCCTGGAATGCTCTTTGGGCTTCCTGCCCCGGAAGAGCAAGCCACAGTGTCCAGAGGCTCAATGAGGTAAGCTGAGTCATTCAAAGAAAACAAAGGCCATTCTGGCTACACTCCACCCCTTGTTATAGGATACATAATCTAATCAGCCATGTATCCTAGAACATACATTGTGATCCAATTACAAAGGAAACTAAAACATATCATTCATTATAAAGCAAAACATATCATTTGGTGACATTCCTAAATATTGGTTTACGATTCAAATGTGATCCACCCCTAGGTCCCAGCAAGATAATCTCTTCAATCAATCATCCCCAAAATAATTATTAATAATTCAAATGTCCACCCCTAAATCCTTGTATCCATTACATAGGATCAATAATATCATAACAATAAAACAACACAGCAAGGATAACACAAAATAAGTAAACAGAACACTATCATCATTTCCACCCCCCTTGAACGATTGGGGCTCAAAATCTTGGGGTGAGGGGTGAAGGTCTCATTTTCCATAGCTTCTTCATGCTGAAATTGGATGTAGAGATGGCCCTGCCCCCAAAAAGTCCCATTCCAGAGGTCATTTCTTTAACAAGCTGGCAGGAATTCCAAGAATGCTACATGCTTAGGCAGTCACCGGAAAGTGCAGGGTGCTTAAGCCTGAAGGAAACAAAACTAGCAACAAGGTTAGCCAAAACAAAGGACAAAAAGAATAGACAAGTATGGACTATAATTCTTCAAATAAAATCATCTCAAGTTTGGTTGAGATTTCAGTTATGCAAAGATCCAACATCAGAGCCAAACTCAGGTGGGAAATGTTTCTTTTCAAAAGGAACATAATGAGGAAGCCAAGAGGATCCCATCCTAGACAGAGACTAGGATTGTCCTCCCAGCCTTTCCCCAAATGTACAAGTTTTCATCCGTTAATCACACAAAGTTACCTTTCCTCTGAGTGGCTTATGGCATTTACCAGCATCAGCCATACCTGTGGAGTCTGTGAATCTATTATTATAACCTATTCACGGTAAAATATATGGTTCAGGGGTACGATTTGGTAATTATTTTCCCCTGAATAGACAACTGTTACAGTGTTGTCCTTCCCATGGGCTATAACTTCTGCAGCCTTTGGAATATCATCTGGCTTCCGTTTTACCCATACCTTAGCTCCTGACTTTATTCTATCAATGGAGCAAGACCCTTTTGCCCCTCTAGTAGTTATTTTGGGAGGAGGGTCAGTTTTCACAAAGGGTATTTTTTCACAGGGGATAATAATGACTTGAACCATCCTATCATTTCTACAAAATTGTACAGGTTTTTTACCCATATTCTGGAGTGTCACAACAATTTCTTTTTGATAATTAGAATCTATCACTCCAGCCAATACATGTATTCCTTGAGCCGCTAATCCTGGTTTAGGTAATATCCGTCCAAGATGATTCTTGGGGATTCTCATACATACTCCAGTAGGGGTTTTTCTTATCTCTTTCCTATTTAACCTAAAATTCTCTATACAATGTAAATCATATCCTGCTGAACCAGGTGTTCCTGGACTTGGTAGTGGGACATCTTCCCTCACAGTCCAAAATTCAATGTTTTGGATCTCACATGTTTGCTGTTCTCTGATCTGCAGATTTGGGGTCATCATTCTGGCTAGAGGTGTACTCCCCCCTAAGGGCCTATTATTCAAATTACGTAAGGCAATAGACAAATTATCCTTCCAATGTCGATATGAATTATTTGAGCTTAATTTTCTCAGCTGTTCTTTCAACAATCCATTCATTCTTTCAATTAGCCCAGATGCTTGTGGGTAATATGGAATATGATATATCCATTCTATATTATTCAACACACAATATCTTTTCACTTCTTTGCCCTTGAAATGTGACCCATTGTCACTTTGAATCTGCATTGGGGTTCCATAATATAAACTTACAATATCTAAAGTTTTACAGGTGTTTTTCTGAGTTGCGTCTTTATAAGGACAAGCCACTAGTACACCGGAATAGGTGTCAACACACGTACATACATATTTACATCCTTTATCCTGGGGTAGTGGGCCAATATAATCTATCTGCCAAATTTGGGCTGGAACTTTTCCCCTTGCTATTTCTCCAGTAACTATCCTAGGAAGAGTTCGTTCTTTTTCTAATTGGCATATACAACACTCCTCTGTTATTTGTTTTAACAACGCATGAGAAATACTGATACCTCGATCCTGTGCCCATCGATGGGTGGCCTGGACCCCTAAATGGCCAGCAGTCTGGTGGACCCATCTTGCTAAGGCTGGGTCATCAGTTGGAGTCGGAGTAGGGACAATACATTCAGTAGCAATCTTTGCTAGTCGATCCGCATGTGCATTGTACTCACGTTCTGGTGTGGTCAGGGTTGCATGAGCATCAACATGAAAAACTGACAGATCTGTAACCAAAGACATGTCCCATATATTTTCCCATAACTCTTTACCCCAAACTTGTTTGCCATGAATCTCCCAATTCTGATTCCTCCATATAGGCATCCACGTAGCTAATCCATTAGCTACCGCCCACGAGTCAGTAAATATATGACACTGTCCTCCTTTCTCTGCTCTGATGGCCTGATGCACTGCCATCAGTTCAGCATATTGGCTACTTCCACCTATCCCAGAACTTTCCAGAGTTCTCCTTGTACAGGGGTTATAGGCTACTGCTTTCCAATGTCTCTTCTGTCCTAAATATTTTGCTGTCCCATCAGTAAACCAAGCATGTTTCTTCTGTTCTTCATTTAGTCCGTCATATCCATTATTCCATTTCACTAAGGATGGTACCATCTGTTGCTTAGATTCAAGGGGCTTTTCATTGCTCTCAGTATCAATGTTCGCCACAGATTCATGTAGAGCAGAAACTCCATTTTTGCCTGCTCTGGACCTATTCTGAATATACCACTTCCATTTGATTATGCTTGCCTCTTGTGCATGTCCAATTCTGTGAGAAGCTGGGGTACTCATTACCCAAGTCATAATTGGAATTCCAGGCCTTAATACCACTTCATGACCCAGAGTTAGTTGCTCAGTTTCTACTAAAGCCCAATATGCAGCTAACAGCTGCTTCTCAAAAGGTGTATATTGCACTCCAGATGAGGGCAGTTTCCTTGACCAAAAGCCTAAAGGTACACTTCAGCTTTGTTGTTTTTGCCACAGACTCCAATTTGCATAGTCATCTTGTACAGTCACTTGTAACTCCACTGGCCCATTTTGCATAGGCCATAAGTCTAGAGCTAATTGAATAGCAGCCTTTGCTTCCTCAAAAGCTCTACTTTGTTCAAGTCCCCAGTCAAATTCATATTTCTTTCTGGTGACTTTATACAAGGGTTTTAAAATCTGTCCCAAATGTGGGATGTGGTGTCTCCAATAACCAAACAGCCCTATGAACTTTTGGGCCTCTTTCTTATTGGTAGGGGTGGGAAAATCCTGGATTTTTTGTCGAGCTTGTGGGAGAATTTCTCGCAGTCCTCTATTCCACTGTATCCCCAAGAATTTTACAGTTTGAGCTGGCCCTTGAACCTTTGCGGGGTTGATTTCCCATCCTTTGCTTTTCATATGGTCAATTAATAATGCTAAACTCTCCTCCACCTCCTTTATATTCTTTCCCTGTATCATGATGTCATCTATGTAATGTGTAAGCTGTACACCAGGTAACTTTAATTCATCCAAATGTTCAGCTACAATCCTGTGGCAAATAGTTGGGCTATGAATATATCCTTGCGGCAGGCGTGTAAATGTATACTGTCGGCCTTGCCAAGTAAAAGCAAACTGATTCCATTGCTTGGGGTCTATTGGGATTGTAAAGAAGGCATTGGCCAAATCAATAACTGCATACCAAGTCCCTTCACGTTTTTGTATTCTCTCTATTAAAGTAACCGTGTCTGGGACAGCAGCGTACAAGGGAGGAGTCACTTTGTTCAGCTGTCTATAATCTACTGTCATCCTCCATGTCCCATCTGACTTTCGGACTGGCCAGACAGGGTTGTTCCATTGAGTAGTTGTAGGGACTAACACTCCTGCCTCAACACATTCTCTTATAGTGTTGGCAATTTCATCTTGCCCACCTGGCACACGATATTGCCTCAAAGTAATTACTTCAGAAGGTTCGGGCAAAGTGATTGGATCCATCTTGATTTTCCCCACTAAGACTGCATTAATGCCCATTTTCCTCACAGCAAATTGGTATTTCCCTTCGGGTAAATTTAAGGTCATACCCTTCAATATGTCTATTCCAATGATGTATTCGGGAATAGGCACAATAACCACACTATATTCTTTCTTGGGCAACTGTCCAATTTTCATCATTAATTTAACTTGCCTGGCTGATATTTCAGTCCCTCCTAGTCCTGTAATGGTAATAGGAGTTCCATGGCTGAACTTGTCTGGATTTCCATAAATAAGGGTGGCCTCAGCCCCAGTATCTATTAATGCCTCAGTTACCGTACTTGACCCATTTTTCCAATATATGGTCAAGTTAATGTGAGGTCTACAATCCAGCCTGTGTATTTCCTTAATTTGGACTGGGGCTCGGCCTGTTCCCTAGTATTCCCTTTCATATGATTCACTTGGGTTTGAAGGTTCAACATCTGTAGTATTTGCAGGAGCAGTTCTTATTTCCCTATCTCTCCTGTTATCAAGGCCTTTATCTCTGTACATTCTATATAATTCATTGGTTGGAATTCCATCTATCATTTCAAAACCTACCCCTGCTCTCAATAAAGCAGTAAACATTTCTTTCCTTGTTACTCTCCTTTGGCGCCAAGTTTGCTGGTTATTCACCCTTCTCTCTCGAGGAGATCTATCCCTTCCCCAGTCACCTAAGTCATGTAACTGTAAAATCTTATTTATCACTGTTGTAAGACGGCTCCCTACTTCTCCAAGTAATAAATTCAAAATTAGTTGTTTATAAGCAGGGGGAGCTGTCCTAATTATTAAATTCCTATGAGGCAGTCCCATTGGATCATTGTAATATTTGTCTGCAGTTCCTATCATAATGGCAGTCTTCATTACCTCCTCCTTTAGTCTCATGATACAATCTCTAAGTGAATACCAGGGTCTGTGCTCAGTGGGCCACATAGAATCAGTAGCATATCTCTTATTGCATCCCACAGCGGCTAATGCCAACAGAGTAGTCCTGCTATCACCATCTCCTTGCTGATGATGTTCCCTAAAAGCTTGTTGAACTAGAGGATCATGGCTGATACCTATGAATCTCATGCAGTCTGTCCTATCTACTGATATTCCACTGGCCCCTTGATCACTGAGTCTTACCATCCAAGATATCAATGGTTCTCCTATTCTTTGGCTGAATCTACTCAAAATATCTGTGACCTCTTGCGGTGAGAAATCTTCCTGAATTTCCCTTGTAACTGAATCTTCACCTCGGGTTTCTGTCTTCCTCCTTTGTATGGGTCGAGCCCTTGTCTGATCATTTAACCATCTCCTATTCTCTGTGTGAGGCACATCCTGAACCCCAGTAGTGTTTTGTGCCTCAGCCCCTAACATTGTCTCATTCTCTCCCCACTCACTTCCTCTGCCACCATGGCTAGGACGAAGCAGGCAGTCAGGGTCTTTCTGGGCTGGGTTGAAATGCACTCTGGGCTTTTTTGGTCTCCTGTTGCTCTTAGCCACATTAATAGAAAAGTTCTCATTTGAGTCAGTTTGGTCTCCTGCTATCTGAGATTCCCCTTCTTCCTGTGGGGTAGGAGTGCCCCCATGTCTTTCACTTAATCTCAATCTTTCGTATACTAGCCGGTAGGCTGATAACACTATCCAGCTTTGCCTAGATAGTGATGCCCCTGACTGAATCCCAACTTCTCGTAAACACTTTTCCAAATCCCTAGGATCTCCTCTCCGTAGCCTTGGTTCCCAGTTTTCACAGGGTCCAGCTTTTTTAGCCAATTCTTTTGCTAGGGAGGAATAAAATGGATCCTCCCATCCTGGGATATTCATCTCTTCCTCTGGAATTGTTCTGCTTCTAAATAGAGATCTTATACCTAGCGGTCCCATCCTCGTCGCCAAATGTATTAGGAGGGCAGAGTTTATAATCTCAAAGAGGATCATAAACATGTCTGAAACATTCGGAACCGCCGGATATAAGAAACTCTCAAAGTAGAAGGCAGAAGAATCAAAACATTTATTTAGGCTCCACAGTAACCAACCCATGAACCAGCAACCCCATTTTGATATATTGATCAAAAGCTTCCAGGCCCAATAAGTACGCCTTGAAAGAGTAACCAGGAGGCTACAGAGAAGCATGATTGCGTAAAGCAAAATCATGTTTCCCCCTCTATGGTAATAAGATTACCCACTGGACTGAAGTCTTTGTTCAGCTTCCTCCCGTAGGTCAGCTCTGCTACTGGCAGCTCCTGCTTCAGCTGTGGCTGTGGCTGTAACTGTAGCTGTAACTGTCGCTGTAACTGTCGCTGTAACTGTCGCTGTAACTGTTGTTGTAACTGTCTCTGGCTCCAACCGGAAAAGGAAAAGAGGATCTTCAAGCTGTCCTCTCCCCTCTTATAGAGTTTTTTGACATCATCAAGCACCGCCTGAACGACCAGGGCCGATTGGTTCTTGACTTGGCCCCTCCCCCTAGCGTAGCCGTTAACACCTCCCCTCAGCCAGCCCCATGACTCATCACACAGGAAGTTGTCTGCTTCCTGGAATGCTCTTTGGGCTTCCTGCCCCGGAAGAGCAAGCCACAGTGTCCAGAGGCTCAATGAGGTAAGCTGAGTCATTCAAAGAAAACAAAGGCCATTCTGGCTACACCTGGCCTCTACATGTGGAGGAGCCAAGCTAGTGAAGCCCGGTTTAAAAGTTCTCTCATTGATAGATTTTGAAGTGCTTTCAGCTGCTCAGTCAATCATTGTACTGAAGTTAATGTGAGGAGGGTATTTTATGAATGACTATATCTAGTATGAATTTGTGAAAAAGCAATTCAGAAAGTAATCCATTTTGCCTAGGAATTAGTTGGTCTTCCTAACTTCTCTACATCTCAGTTTCTTCCTTAGTAGAATGGAGGCAATAATTTCTGTAGCATTTGCCTTACAAGAATTAAATTAGATATCATGTATGATTCTTTGCAATACTTAAAGTGTGATATGTCAGTTATTATAATAAAATTTTCCTCATCTTTATGTTGAGTAGAGCTCAGATAGAAATGATCCCAGGACACATCACTTTCCTACTCTTGTTTTCTTATGTTTAGTGGCTGGAAAATTATTGCAGAGGTTGAGAAAATGACTGAATTTTGTAATTTAATCAGTGTTGACATGTAGGTTCATCTTCAATAGACTTACTGAAAGCCTCTTTGCATCCATTCCAGTGTCAGACAGGAGGATGAGAATGATATATTCTTTATCTTGTTCCCATATGGTCTTGATTTCTTCCTTTAGATTGCTATATTTTGAAAACTTTTCATTTCATGTACTTGGGAGGTTACAAGTATTTAGTATGGAAACATTATTAAAAATATCAGTCTTAAATTTTTCATGGATCAATGTTATATCTAGGCAATTATGGGTGAAAATTTTATTTGTGATAAAGCTTCAGTTTCAGTTAAGTTTTTTTTGTTAAATTTATATGGATATTTTGAAGTTTATATTGTAGTACTGAGAGTTGTTATTTGTTAGTTTATGAAGAATTGTAAGCTTCTGGTGTAAAATTCTACTATTTGTTTATGTCTTCCTAGATATTTGGTGAATGAAAATTTTTGCAACAGTCAGAGATATGTTGCACTGTTTATACCATTTTCTTGCAAACTGTGTATCAATCCAAATATTCAACCTCTTTAAGAATGAGTTTTCCCTAGATCTAGGTAACACTGATACAATCCTCTATTACTATCATGCACTCCTCTACATATAAATCTGCTTCACTTGGCCATTTGTTCAATGCTTCACTCTTTACACTGTGTGTTGAGTTAGTGTTACATACTACCTTAAAGAGTCTCTTGACTTCATTTTTGGAATACTGAACTTTTTTCACTGTCCCCCACTTCAAACTGATCATCAGAATGGTTTCAGATAGGGTCAACCTGCAGCCTTCCAGCTATGGCTTTGAATCTTAGGAGAAGTTATATCAACATAGGTGTGTTCAACATATTCTACTGTGGGTGAATCTGCTCAAAATGTCTGTGATCTCTTGCTGTGAAAAATCTTCCTGAATTTCCCTCATAACTGAATTGTCACCTTGGGTTTCTGTCCTCCTCCTTTGTATGGGACGAATGTCTGTTTGAGTATTTAACCATCTCTCATTCTCTATGCAAGGCACATCCTGAACCCTAGTAGCATTTTGTGCCTCAGCCCCTGACATTGTCTCATTTTCTCTCTACTCTCTTCCCCTGCCACCATGGCAAGGACAAAGCAGGCAGTCAGGCTCAACCTGGGCTGAGTTGAAGTGCACCATTGGCCTATTTGGCCTCCTGTTGCTCCTAGCCACATTAACGTAAAAATTTTCATTTGAGTCAGTAGACTCTTGAGCAACAATTTGTTCTTCTGCTATCTGAGATTCCCCTTCTTGCCGTGGCGTAGGAGTGCCCCCATTTCTTTCACTTAATCTCAATCTTTCATATACTAGCCAGTAGGCTGATAACACTATTCAGCTTTGCCTAGATAGTGATGCCCCTGACTGAATTCTAACCTCTTGTAAACATCTTTCCAAATCCCTAGGATCTCCTTTCTGTAGCCTTGGTTCCCAGTTTTCACAGAGTCCAGCTCTTTTAGCCCATTCCTTTGCTAGGGAGGAATAAAATAGATCCTCCCACCCTGGGATATTCATCTCTTCCTCTGAAGTTCTTCTGCTTCTAAATAGAGATCTTATACCTAGCTATCCCATCCATGTCATCACCAGATATATCATGAAGGCAGAATTCATGATTTCAAAGAAAATCACATGTATGCCTGAATGGTTCAGAACTGCAGGATATGAGGAATTCTCTAAGTAGAAGGCAGAAGAATGAAAGTATTCAAGCTCCAAAGTAGAAGACCCATGGACCAGTATCCCCAATTTGAAATCCTGGCCAAAAGCTTCCAGGCCCAATAAGTCTTCCTCACAAGAGTAACCAGGAGGTTACAGAAAAACATTATGACATTAATCCAAATCATATTCATGCTTCCCCCCTCCAGTAAGAAGATTACCCACTGGCCTCAAGCCCTTGCTCAGCACTCTCCAGTTCCCACTCGGGTCAGCCCTGCTCTCAGCAGCGCCTGCTGCTTCAGCTTCTTCTGCTTTGGCTTCTTCTGCTGCCACTGCTGCCACTGCTGCCACCACTGCTGCTTCTCCTGCCTTCACCACGTCTAAATCTCCAAGCTGTGTTCTCTCTTTTTATACAGTTTCAGATGTCATCAAGCATCATCTGAGGGAACAGAACTTAAGCTCCTATGATTGGTGTTGTTTAACATCTCCCCTTAGGAGCTGGGGCTCACACCCACATCGGCTTAGAACCTAGTAATTAGGGGTTCGGGGCAAACTTAGGAGCAAAGATCTAATCAGACCTCCCTTAGTTGGCCCCACCTGGGGCCCTACCTTAAGCCTATTCAAATGGGTGGGAAAGATCTTCTCATTTACTGATTGCCTTAACACCAAAGCAGATCATTTTTTTTTTCTGTAACTTATAAGAGAGTTGCCTAGAGAACTGTGAGGTTAAGGGACTTGCACAGAATCATACAGTCATTATATAATAATCAAATGAGCAAGCAGAAGTAAGACTTGAACCCAAGTCCTTCTGGCTATAAAGCCAGTTCACTCTCTATTGTACCATGCTATCTCTCATGTTAAAATGGATGTTGTCCCAAATCTTACTGCAGTTCTAAACATTAATAGCTCAAAACTGCACTAAGGATTTTGGAATACCCTGTATAGCACAACCTTTTTATTCTTATTTTCTTGGCTAAAAAATGTTTCTTTATAACTCTACCTTGGCCACCTAGATCTGTATTTTGGTATGAAGGGCTGATGATGTAGTTGCATTTTTAAAATTTATTCCCCTCCCCCTTTCTTTACTTGTTCTAAGTTCACTGCAAATTCATGATATACAACCTCACCTGGGCCCCCATTGCTGCTAGGCAATCCTATTACACCTCCATTATCAACTCACTATCCCACTCTGCACAGCCACTCTTCCAAACCTTTTCATCTCCTCTCAAACCTCCCAGGGTTTCTCTTCCTCCATTTTCTCAGCTAAGATCTTTACCTCATATTTACAGAAAAAAAAATTGAGGCTGTTCATCATAAGCAGCCAATGTTCATAAGACTGATGTTATGGGCTTAGGTGACTGGGGTTAGAATGGTGATTATCGATGATAATAGGGATATTTGGGAAAGGATTAAGTTTTGAGGAAAGATAGACATTTCTCTTTTGGATAAGTTGAGTTTGATATGATTATGGAACTTTCAGTTGGAGATGAGAATTGGTGATATGACCCTGGAGCTCAGGAGATAAACTGGTTTGGAATGTATAGATCAGATTAAGGATGATAATGGAACCCATGGAAGCTTAAAAAAGACATCCTTTAAAAAGTCTTCCTTTGACTCTAGTATCCCCCTAACTTTTTCTTATTTCCCTAAGCATTTTCTATTCTTCTCAAAATTCTTTAAAATGTGTTTCTGCCTCTATTGCTCCCATTTCTTCACTTCCCACTTATTTCTCAATTCCTTTCAAGGTGGCTTTTAATCCCTCCACTTGATTGAAACTGTTCTCTGTAAGATTAGTAAAAATCTATTAACTACTACATCTACTAGCCTTTTCTCAGTCTTCATTTTACTTGAGGACTCTGCAGATTTAGAAGATAATCATCATTTCTTTCTCCTGGATACTCTGTCTCCCATGGGCTTCCTTGCTATTTTGCTCTCTTCTTTCTGTCCTAGGATGCCTTCTCTTTTTTCTTCACTCTCTCAGTGATCATATCATTTTAATTTTCATCTCTATCATAGTGACTACAAAGTAATCATCAAGATTAATTAATTAAGGTTAATCTAACCTTAATCTGTCTTCAGAACCCCAGTTCTGAAAAAAAAAAAAAACACCTTTCTGCTGAACACCTCATTTTGGATGTCCCATGGACATATTAAATTCA
Source organism: Trichosurus vulpecula (assembly GCF_011100635.1). Taxonomy (NCBI): domain Eukaryota; kingdom Metazoa; phylum Chordata; class Mammalia; order Diprotodontia; family Phalangeridae; genus Trichosurus; species Trichosurus vulpecula. The sequence goes on along the minus strand of NC_050574.1, from coordinate 309,904,330 downwards.
ACACGTCCAATATAGAACTCATCTTCTTCTTTTTTTTCTGATTTTTCTTTCTGATATTACCATCCTTCCAGGTTCACAAATTTGAACTTGATACTTCCCTCTCATTCATTACTCTAATTAGGTTTTTTTTCCCTTCCAATCTGTTTTCCTCTTAGCTGCCAAACATATATCTAAAACACAGATCTCACCTTGTCAACCTTCAACTCTAAAAGGTTTAACAACTCCCTGTTGTATCATCTAAAGCCCTCCACAATCTTGGTACTGCCTATTTTTCTGGTCTTACTTCATATTACTAAGCCTTCATGTTCTTTCCATTCAAACTGGTCTGCTCACTCTTCCCATTTTGTCTTCAGCTGAAGTGTTGTGAGGCTCAAGTGAGATAATGGATGTAAAGTATTTTGCAAACCTTAAAGCTCTACATAAATTTCAGTTACTATATAAATTTCAGTTTTTATTGTTGTCGTTGCTGTTATACCACTGTCACCAGGCCTCCAGTCTGGTAATGACATCATTCCCTGAGCCTCCTACTCTACCCTGTTGAGCTCAGTCAGTATTTATGAAGCAATACAGGGATGGGCTGATGAATGTTTAACTAGGTTTTCTTTGGGTAAAAATGGTAAACACACACTTTTAATTTTAATCTACATTATAACCATGCTTTATATCACTTTCTTAAGTCTAGATAGTTATCCAAACAAAAAATCAGGCCCTGGGTTGCAGCATTTGCTGAGGTATAATTGTGAGTTAGAATTGACTAAATCTTCCCCCAACTATGCCTTCTCACAAGTGGTCTACCATGACTGGAATGTGCTCTTCCTTCCTCTACACTTCATGGAATACCTGGATCAGGTGCCACTTCTAAATACATGAGTACTTTCTTGATCTTCTCAATTCTTAGCATTAGAATTATTATTCTCTCTTGAAATTTCTCTGAATATACTTGCATTTATTTACTCCTATATATGTCTCATTTCCAGTGGAATGTTTGATCCTTTGGGAAAGGGACTGCCTTGGTTTGCCTTTGGATCTACAATGCCTAGCCTGGTCTTTTGCATGTCTTAGTACATGCTTGTAGAATTGGATAGAATAGAATTCCCAGAAAAGTTGTAAACTGACATTTTCTGTGTAACCAAATAATTAAGTTGATAAAGATTATCCTGTCTTGGGGGTTATATAAATAATATAATGTGATGTAAAATAATAATAAATAAACAATAAAAATAATTATGTAATATGATGTGAAACAATAAAAAGCAAACATAATTATATAAATTAATATAGATATAACTTATATGCATTCTGCTGGTAGGTTCCTGAAAAGGCAAAAAGAAAAAAATCTTCAAAATTCATAGTAAAGAACCTATAATAGTGGTGTGTATGGGGATGGGGTGTAGGGGGATTCTTACTCTGCCTACTAATAAATTCCAATTTGATTAAATGCTTAGAGACCTTCATTCAATAACCTCTTTCCTAAGGATAAAGCAGGGAACTAGGGGAGAAAATAATTTAGACTCTCTAAAACTACTTCCCTGTTCTGTCTTGGTCATCTCCAAAATAGGGTTCAAGGTGCATTCTACCTTCCTTTCCTCCTCTAAGTCCCTACCATCTATATTAATTTCATTCTGGTATATTATGAATAGAACTGGGCAGGTCATAGGACTGCTGGTTTATCGTTCCCAGCAAAATAGCCAAGATTATCAGCAACTTAAAAAGATGCCTTACTCTGATCAGGAAGCTATACAGACCACAAAAAAGTGAATATTAAAGCAGACATTTCTCAGTAAGCACAGAATGAATGAGTCCCATTTAGATTAGATAAGAGGGGAAGATTGGCTATTTTTCCTCAGATTGGAGGACCAGAGGGAAAAAAAGGACTTGAAACATCTACATTTCAACTAAGTCTATGTACAGAAATTTAGCTCGTGATAAAAAGATGAAATTGGACTATGGTTTAGTTAATCACACAGATTAATTCTGAGAATTGAGACTGCATTTCTTCTGGCTTCTCCCCTTTCCTTTCAAACTCTGAGAAATCTCCCCTTGTCTCCCTGGGACCAAGGTGCATTTTACCTCATCCCATCATGTAAGTGCATTTTCAATTTGAGAAATTAAATTTCAAATTTGAGAAATTGCTGCTGCTCGTACTCATTGTGACTGCTAGCATTTCACTGCAGGAGATTTTCGGCCAAGGCTTTGAATGAAAAAATGTACATATCAGGCTTTGAGACCTTGGCTTAGAATTCTGTTCCCTCAACTGCTATAATTCTCAGGAGACTGAGATCAGGAAGAATATTGAAAAAGGGCCTCATCGTCTTCATACAGGAGTTAAAAAAGCTTCAAAGAAGGAGATTTTCTTTTAATTTGGAGAAAACTTTATAACAATTAGTGCTATTAAAAAATTTGATGCCCCATCTTGAAATGTAGTGAATTTCCCCTAAGTAAACACTATGAAAAAGAGGATGGGAAATGATGTGGTTGATGTGTGATAGAAGGAATCCCTGTAGTGGATGGAAGTATGGAAGAAGTGATCTCAAAAGTAATGTTCAACTCTAAGATTCTATAATAAATGAATGTTAATGCCAAACTGTATTTTACCAATTTTGTCACTTTTTTACTTTTTCAAGTTTCCTATTAGTTACCCCAAATTATCTTGGGGTAATGAGACATATTTGAGGGTACAAGGGACTCTGCTATTTTGGACCTCTCTCTCTCTTTTTGTCTCTGTCTTACTCTGTCTCTTTATCTCTGTCTCTCTGTCTCTCTCTGTGTGTCTCTCTTTCTCTCTCTCTCTCTTTCCTCCTGCCTCCCTCCCTCCCTCCCTCTCTCTGCCTCTCAAAAAGAAATTGATTGGCTATTAGATGAATGTTAAATAAAATTGTTTCTGTCAGACTCGTGCCTAAATGCAGAATACAGTATTAATATTTTTTTCTTTGACATGTCTCCTCCATGTGCAACTCATTAAGTGTTTGAAAAAAATGGTTATTTAGTTTTCCCCAAATTGCCTCTTTCCCAGGCCAATGACCATAACTTCCTCTCTGTTATTATAACTATGCATTGCTCAGTTTTGTGAGCTTTAAACAATTATGTAATTTTCAATGTGTATTTTGTTTTGCCTAGAGACAGCTAAGTGGTGTAGTGGACAGAGTGCTAGGTCTGGAGTCAGGATGATCTGAATTTAAACCTGACCTTGGACCCTCATTGGTTCTGTGACCCCAGGCAAGTCATCAAACCTCTTCCCAAATCAGTTTCCTTGACTGTAAAATAGAAATAATAGTAGCATCTACTACTCAGGGTATTTTTAGTATCAAATAAATGAGATAATATTTGTAAAGCATTTATCATAGCATCTGGTACATAGTAGTCAATAAATACTTGTTTCATTCTTCCCTCTTTTTCTTCCTTCCTTTTTTTCCTTCCTTCCTTCCTTCCTTCCTTCCTTCCTTCCTTCCTTCCTTCCTTCCTTCCTTCCTTCCTTCTTTCTTTTTTTCTGTTGTAACTTTACAGAAGTTCAAATAATTCTTCCCAGGCTTCTCTATATCTATTTTATTTGTTTCTTATATCACATTGATATTCCATTATATTCATATAAAACAATTTTTAGCCATTCCACAGTATATAGACATCCACTTTTTTTCTAGTTCTTTGCTAATACAAAAAAGTAATGTTATATAAAATGATTTCAAGAAAGCTACAGATGAATGAAAACACCCTTCAAGGTTGTCCTTGAAGTAGTGAGGAGGGGAAGAGAAGATGGGTTAACAGAGGCCAGAGGCTATAATTAAATTGATGACAGCCTAATGGTTCACCACTAGGAAGGAGGACTAGGTAGAGGTAAAGAAGATTTTAGTTATCAGTCAATCAATCCACAGTTATTTGCTAAGCACTTAATAGGCCTTCCCCTCTCAAGCTGGGCCTTGTGAATGCTAGCCAATGTGAGGATTGGAAAGTGTCGCCTCTAGTACTATTATTTTTTGAGGGGAAGAAGGGGGGCATCAAACTTGTAGTCTGAAGTCAGGACAACCTAATTAAGATTTGCTTTAAGATAAGGTAAGAAGAAGTTAGCTAACATTGATCATTTATCTCTGACATAAACATTGATGAGACGGAAGCTCAGTGAGGTAGACTCAAAGAATCTCTAAAACTTTTGAAGGGTGGGGGCTTTCTTTTCCTCAAAGAGGAATCCTGGAGGACAAATTATCTATACAGCTATGTTTCTGAGGGAGCATAACTGTGTGAATAACTGGGTCCATAGGAGGAGGCATGAAGAAGGATGTACTAGGAGAGAGAGGGAAGGAGGGCTGAGGAAGAAGAGGGATGCAGAATTCTGCAATTCTGATAACCCTTTGATAACAAAAGAGGTAGAGGAAGGAAATTGCACTCAATGGAATGAATTTGACTACAACTAGGAGGTAAATTTTTCCTTGTGGAACATTCACTCTGAATTATCTGTTTCAATTCTGTGCTGGGCTCCCCATAATAATGAACCATTATCTTACCAGGGCCATCCCCTTGCAAAATTCACTGTCATAAAAGTCACTTTTTAGATTTCTGAATTTTTCTTTGTGGGTCTTACTGTCCTCTCCCTCACCCTTGGGTACCTTATTCTTTCAATTACTCCACAATCTATGTACTCACCATCTTCTATGTCAACCTATTCTCAAAGAAGCCTCAATGTTATTTTCTTTCTATATTTATTCTGCATATATATACATATATGTGTGTGTGTGTGTGTGTGCACTTGTTTCCTTTCATGTTAGAATGCAAGCTTCTTAAGAGTAGGGAGCAGTTTCATTCTTCATATTTGTATCTACAGCACCTAGTACAATATCTGACACATAGTAGGCCCCTAAGAAATGCTTATTGATGAATTGTTGAAATCTTTTTACATTCAACTTTTTTTTCTATTGGACTGAGAGCCTAAGGAACCATTATTCTTATGTATGGATACTGCAGATTTCAAAGTAGGTCTCTGTGTAGACAGATTGGGAAGATGTCAGCAGGATGTGATTTGTAGGACAACAGGAAAGCTCCCTGAAACAAATATTTTTCTATCCAAATGATGTTATCTGATCCCATCCTTAGAATGAAATCTTTCCCTTGGCTTATTTACCATAAAATTAGTGTCCTTTGTCAGTTGACCAGTATGTAAGTACTTACTATCAATTCCACACAAGTTATTGTGCTTTTTTGGTGAGGTCTGTGGAGGAAAGAAAAAATACATGAGACCTAATCTCAGTGGAGGCTGTGTGGTATAATGGAAAGAATACTGAATTTGTAGTCAAAGGAACTGGATTTGAATACTTACTCTGCTGTCGTCTGCCTATGTGTCATTGGACAAATCATTAAACTCCTTGGGTCTCGATTACCTTACCAGTAAAATGGAGTTAGACGGTGGGAGACAGTATTTGACTACTAAAGTTCTAAGACACCTTCCCCTAGCTTCCTTCAAGTTGCAGCTAAAATCCCATCTTCTACAGGAAGCCTTTTCCAATTTCTCTTGACTTTAGTGCCTTCCTTTTATTGATTATTGCTAATTTATCCTGTATGTATCTTGTTTGTACATAGTTACATACATATTGTTTCCTCTATTAGATTTTGAGTTCCATGAGATCAGGTCTTTTACCTTTCTTTCTATTCCCACTGTTTAGTAAAGTACCTGCCGCACAGTAGGTGTTTAATCCATGTTAATTGTATGACCAACAATTCTAAAGCCTAAGAATAGAGGATTAGGGGTATCTTGCATTTAAAGCAGTTATTTCAGATTTTTTAAAAAACAAATCTATTCGGTCAGTAGGGTTCTAAGAATGTTAATGTGCCAAGAATGTTTTCCCTTTTCCTTCTCCACCCTTTTCACATACCTTTGATGACAACTTTTTTTTTTTTCCCCTTTAAGGCTTACATAGATGGGGCAGTGGCTAGAGCGGTAGGCTTTCAGTCAGGAAGACTTGAGTTCACATCTTGCCTTAGATCATTCCTAGCCCTGTGATCCTAGACAAATAATTTAACTTCTTTGGGCCTCAGTTTCCCTATCTGTAAAATTAGGGATTGTACTTGATCACATCTAAGCTCTCTTCCAGCACTATAATCTTTCATGTGAATTTAAATTAGATTTCATCTGCATAAAAATATTCAGGGATGGGAGGAGGATATGTTCTGTCTTGCTGCCCTTACACTCCTTTTTTCCCCACACTGCCTTCACAAGGAGCAGTAAGAACAGCCGTCACCATTGTTTGCCACACATGACTCTACTCAGAGTGTGGATGGTGGTGATGTCCAAATTTGTGACCGCCAGTGAGTAAAAATATCAGAAGCAACATGATATGATGGAAAAACAAAACAAAACAGAACAAAACACTGGGCCTGGAGTTCGAAGGCCTTTATTCACTCCCTACCCCCCCCAGAAACAACCTGTTTGACCTTAAGAAATCACTTCATCTCTCTGGGCCTCAGTTCCTCATCTGTAATATGAGAGCATTGACCTTTGTAACCCTTGAAGTCCCCACCCGGAGTCCCTAGATCAATGTTTCTGAATCTTTTTCTGGTTTGACCCTCAGCTCCATGTGTGACCTTGAGTTGAAGTCCCTTAAAGTTCTCCATCAATAAAATTCTAGCTAACTAGACTTTTGACCTATCCTAGGGTGATAGATGGCTTAGTATTGCATGAGAGCTAATGAGTTAACATTTGCAGAATGCTGGGAGCTATTTGAGTGAATGACATTCTCCAAGCATAAAGGATTGTTATTCATTACCCAGAATGCATACAAATAAAATAAGTGCTTCCTAGAATAGGAAAATTGGAGCAAGAAGCCATGATATGCCCAGTATGAAAGACAGGTTGGAGATTAATACAATGGATAAACTGTTTTAAGACCAGCAGTTTCACGCTAATGAAAAAAAGGCATGAAGACTATATTTTGGTCTGGCGGTCACAAGCAGAACTGGAAATGTCAAATCAGTATGATTTACTTCTTGTATTCCTTCTAAGTTTTATTGAATACCCTCCAGGCTATGCAAGCTGGGATTTCTAGATAGAAAATTATGCTGAAAATAAATGTAATGATATGGAGAATACGTAGTTTCTCGTGTCTGTATCATTCTGAAAGATATGATATAGAGGCTGCCTTGACAAGAGATTAGGCATATGATTACATACCACTAGTTCCCTCACTTCTTGTCTTTCTTGCCAACTATTTTAAACTCTTTTGTGGCAGTGTTTTAACAAACACAAAAGCAGTTAAATCTATTGGGGTATTCTTTTGGCTGAATTGCTTTGTCTTACATCATCTTCTTTCATCTTTCTATACCTCCTACTTGGCACAGTACTTGGCTACTTAATATTATTCAAAGTACTTTCTGTTCTCATTTAATCCTCCAAATAATAGTGACATAGGATTTACAGCTGGGACAACCACTAGATAAGGAAACTGAGGCCCAGAGAGATTCCCATATAAATGACCTCATTAGCACAGAGACTAGGAATTGTTGTATTCAAGAGCTTTCAGAAATAGGATTAGAGCCAGAAGGGGTCTTAAAAACCAAATAGTTCATACCCTTCATGTTATCAGTGAGCAAATTGAAGTACAAGGAGTTTAAGTGACTTGCCCTTGTTCACAGAGCTACTAAGCATCAGAGCCAGCTTTTGAACCCAGGTTCTCAAATTCTTTCTGCTATAACATGGTGGCTTGTCCAAGATCACACAGATAGTAGGTAGGTTCAGTAGATGTCATAATGCTCATGTTACAAATAAGGAAACTGAGACACCAGAGTTAAGCAACTTGCCTAAAGTCATGTAACTTAGATAAGGGTCCAGGACTAGGGCTTGTTTATCTTGAATCCTAGTTCAATTCCTCAACTATAGTAATAAGTCTCTTACCTAGTGTGAGAAGAGGCAATATTGTGTAGTGGCTCGAGAGCCAGCCTCAGAAGGAGAAAGATGGGTTTACATCCTGCTTCTAGTAGATACTATGTGATCCTATACAAGGTATTTATTCTCTGCTTTAAAAAACAAAACAAAACAAAACAACTTCATTAGGAAACTAGAAGTTCCTAGACAACTATAACTTTAAACGTTTTAATACCATTTTTGGATGGAAAGCTTTCTCAAATACAGTTCTCCTGTCTCTACCATCTGAAACCAACTACATTGAACATGATTTAATCTTTTCACAATGTCCCAGTTCATTCCTATGGATGATTGTTATGCTATAACGAAGAGCTGCTCTCAAGAACCACTGAAGTGATAGGACTATTACTTTCACACTATGTGACCTCCCATTATCTAGTTTACTACATTCCTTCACATGTCTTTAGTTAGTATTCTGTCTCTTCCATTGTTGTCAAGAAATTTGATATTAATTCTCATTCCTTGACATGTATAGCACCACTCCCTACTTCTGTCTATGAGCTAGAAATAAAATAGCCAACATTTATTAGAATTGTATATTAAGTAAGAGTAAATAGGATCCATACTCCTTAAAGCCAAGTGGGTGAGCTTTACTACATAGATTTTACCTTTTTTTTTTTAGTTCATTCAAAGCCTCCCCACCCCACCCCCATTCCCTTTCTTATTTATATGTTTTCAGTTGTGCACTGAGGTCAATGGAAGAATGACCTTTGGTTAATGAGATCTTGCTGTAGATTTTAAAAATCTTGATCAGGTGACTTAAACTTTCTTGGCTTCATTTTCTTCCTGGGAAATTAGAGGATTGGATTAGGTGATCTCTCCTGATTTTAAAGTTTTACAAATCCATGATCATGAAAAGGAGGGATAATTTCTCTTATAACCTGTTATTTCTCCTCATAAGGAATTCAAAGGTCTTTTGGCTTAACCAAGAAACTCCTAGAATACTCAAATTCCCAGGATCACCTTGACCAAATAAGATAAACAGCAACTGCTGATAACCTCCTGGGGTGTACCTCCTAGGGGAATTTGGGTATCTACTATTCTGCAGACATTCCCCTCCCCGTTATGAGTCAGCACCAGTCCCTTGGTCCAGGCTCTGAGCTCCCTTCCTCTAATGCCTATTTCTGCTAGAACTGGATAAGAACCCTATAAAAACCAGTCTGACTTTACTGTTTTGGCTGCTCTCCTCCATCGGACTCCCAGTGGACCTGACCTATTTCCATCGTCTGTGATTGTCCTTCTTTGCTGTCTTCTCAATAAAGCTGGGTTGCTTTACTCTTTCTGTCTTGTTCCTTCTACTTCAGTATTTCAAACTTTGTTCTCATTTAGTCATTTTCAGTTGTTTCTGACTCTTTTAGGGGTTCTTTTGGCAAATATACTGGAATGATTTGCCGTTTCCTTCTCTAACTCATTTTACAGATGAGGAAACTGAGGCAAACAGGGTTAAGTGATTTTCCCAGGGTCACACAGTGCCTGAGGCCAGATATGAACTCAGGTCTTCCTGACTCCAGGCTCAGTGTTCTACCCACCGAGACACCTAGCATTCCCATTTCAAAAGTTACTAAACCTGTAAAAAGACATTTCTCTGCAATACTTACTAAAGAGTTCCATAGAAAATCTGATATAAACAAGCAAAAACAAAGTTTGCACATAGTCCTATTCATTTCTTAAGACATGATTTCATGTAAATCTCAATCTACATGTCTAGAATATAAATAATCATGTCTCTCCCCTGCTACCGCTGCCATACTGGTTCCTTCTCTTGGACTTCACTATTTATGCTAAATTCAAAAGTACTACCTTGATTCCAATCTCACAGAGATCACCTCTAAAATCATCTTTGCTGACCCCTTCTCCCCCACCTACTTTTGCCTAAAGCTATGGGCAAGTTAAATTATTTATTCCCTGAATGAGCTATGTTTTCCCATCTCCACACTTTTATGCATCATAACCCATTCCCTGAAATGCCTAAACTGAACTCGTTTTGAACCACACTTCAAAACCTACGTCTTCTGTGAAATTTACTTTTTATGATACTTTCCATTTTTCTCATAGTCAGAAGTAATCTCTACTCTGGATTCTCTTCACATCTTTCTTATCATACTTATGACATTTAGCCCTCTAGTGTAGTTTTGTTTTTGGTAATGATCTTAGCTACTCCTTTATTGTTTTCTGCTTCCCTTGCAAAGCAAAGTGTAATGCATACGTAATACAGTGACTTACACATTTTTCATTCTTCTTCAGGCTGTAATCTAAGCTTTCTCAACCATGCCAAGAAAATTCTTCACCTTGGGATTCTCACATTGGAAGTACCCTTCCTGCTTAGGTCTTTCCCTCTGATTGGATGACATTCCCTAGAACCTCCAGGCCAGCCCCATCCTATTCCTCACCAGGCTATACTCCCCCCAGACTTTCTTGCTGCTTTCTCAACTCATCCCCTCTCCCCACTCACTCCATTCAGTGTCCTTTTATGTGTAGTCTTCTATAATTAGAATGTAAGATCCTCCAGGGCAGGGACTATCTTTCTTCTTGTATTTGTATTGTCAGAATTTAGTGCTGGAGCTCTTAATAAATTCTTGTTGATTGAATGAGTTAAATATTCAATAAATATTTGTTGAATGGATGAATGAAAGAATGAATCATTCCTGGTTAGTTGCGTGTGAATCTGTGGAATGAGCTACTGATCTCCTCATCCTGAGTTGTCTGCTCCTAAAAGCAAAATTGACAGTCTCTAGCTCTAGTTCAGTCTTGCTTAGGTCTTGTGCTTCATTTAATTTGATTTCAAATGCCAAATACTATCTAAGTACATAGGCACAGGCCAGCATGAGGAGGAATACTATGTTTTGAGAACCCAGCAGAGGTACTTGAAAGTCATCAGCAGCTCCTATTTGTGGAAATCAGGTGGCTTAGCTCAGCCAGGTGTGCTTGGACTTTTGATGACCTATAACCACATGGGAGAAGCATCATGGAAAATACCCCCCCACACACATAGGGCTGAATGATTGCATACATGTAATTGAGGACTAACTTTTATATGTTGTGAATGGCCTTATACCTAATAAATATGTAAGCTCAACAAGTAACCTACATTATACTCCAAGAAGTAATTTGTGCTATTTATCAGTTGGTCTACAGCTAGAAACCAAGATGCTTTTCCTGTCCCTTGAACATATATTTACCAGTTTGAAGGGCCCCAGGTTATTTTGATTGGTGTTTGCACATGTATTGATGTACATGCTATTTGTAGCTAAAGGGACCCCTGGAATCTGATTCTATCTCTTCTTAACCTCATATATATAGTACAGGCTTGGGGACACACCTAGTTGGCCCTAACTCATCTCTGATTCTGGTGCTTTGATCCTACCTTTTTGCTCACTCAATTTTGGTACCACTTACAGTTCGGATCCCTGGAAGCCCTTGACTTATGAGTCTTTTTCTGTTTTTTTTTTTTTAACAGTTTAACCCAAATAAAGAACTATTTTTTTTTTTCTGTTTGTGGCGTTGCTAGATCTATAAACCTATTTAGTTTACGAGGGCCTGTGCTCTCATCTATATTTGAGCATTAAGTAAGTCTCTTTGTATTACAAATAGCTATCAGTATTGCAGATAAGACATTCTCAACATTCTGGCTTATAGATACTATTGATTTAGTCATTACTTTCTGCATTTCTCATTTACTATGCTTCAGGATGTGCTTTGCACAGCTTTTGGGATAATTATGTTGTGGAATTTTAAATAAGTGTCCTCCTTCACCCTTGTATTGCATTCATAGAAGTGAGCAAAAGAGGGTATTGTTTCCATTTTCTGAAGATTGAGTACTGATCCAGTTTCAAACAAGAAATTAGATGTAATAATGTCCAGTGGTAGTTGAAACTTAAGTTCCCAATCGAACATAGTGAAAACAGCATATATCTTACATTGTTTTGTTTTCATAGAAATCTCACAGAAGGAAGGACACCAAAAATATGACTGAATAGGGAATATGTATTTATGTGAATTGTTTTGGTGGTGATGTACTAAGTAGAGAGTTGATCTCAGAACCATAAAGGACTGAGTTCAAGTGCCCACTGTAACATATATGGGCTATGAGCCCAGGGAAATCACTTTCAGTGACTTCTCAGTGTGTTAAGAATATTTGTTTAAGAGAATTTGGCATAGTATTTTTACAGGGAGTTAGTCAATGAAATCATGGTTACAGTGCCATACACATATGTATAATAAATGTATGTGCATATATGTATATTACACACATGTAAACATATGTGTATACGTATTTAGGTTTGGGTGACTGGAGAGAATTTATACATGATCTCCAACATCAGTTTCTACACCTTCTAGACATTAAGGAAGTAGGCCAATCAGTCAGCAAGCATTTATTAATCACCTATTATGTGCTACGAACTGGGGATATAAAGAAAGGCAAAAAATAATTCCTACCCTCAAAAACATCACACACTAATGAAGGAGACAACGTGCAAACAAAGTACTTAGAAGACATGTACAATAGAGACTTTTATGCGTATACATATGTGATCATGGACACACACACATATAGCTGGGAGAGGGGTGTCATAGGCTGAAGGAGGAGTTAAAAGGTTTGGGATAATTAATATGTGAATTGATTAGGGAAGTGTAAAAGGATTGTCTTGCTAAAATGAGGGTCCATTTGAAATAACATAACATAAATTTTCGACGGAGCAGTCAAATGTATATATTTTTTAAATTTTCTCCAGTTCTCTTCAACCATATATGAAGCAAAGGCTGCAGATAATGGGAGTAATCCACAGTTGGGGCTTATCAGTGAATGATTGGTAATAGGATATAGGTGAAAAGGACTTAAGTATATAGGATAATGAATTGAACAGGATTCTGAAAGGGTCAAAAGAGCAAATGAAGCTAGTACAGGGATGATGGCCTGAGTCCTGAGGGTGGAGAGATTGGAGATCTTCACGAGAGTTATAATATATATATATATATATATATATATATATAAATAATATATAAAAATAATATATATAATATATAAATATATAATATATAAATATGTATAAATATATAATATAATATAATATAATATAATATAATATAATATAATATAATATAATATAATATAATATAATATATAAAGTTATAAGATGGAATAATATAAGATTATGATCAGATAAAGAAATTTTGAGGTTTGCTCCAATGGAAGCATATTCCTTGTGGGAGAAGGCAAGATCAAAGGTACGAACATTTTGGTAAGGTTGGCTAGAGTACTAGGTCTTTGTTACTGAATTAATTGAGGAATTGGGAAGTTTAAATGGTTGAGGGAGTATCACTATATATGTTGTAGTCCCTTACTATGAGTACAGGATTTGGGATGGGGACAAATACTGATCCAGGCCCTGAATACATTGAAGGAGAAAGGAGAGTATCCTGGGAGTCAGTTGATAATAGCTACCTGGATATTGATTGGTGCTAAATTTTGATTCAGTGAACTTCAAAGGAGGAGAGAATACTTTGATGGTGGTTAATGAAGAGATGTGAAGTGGTAATGGGGAGCAAAGACTATTCTGACTCCCTAATCATGACTGGCGAATAAAGGGATGTGTGTAAAAGTACAATCATTACTGAAGAGGGTGGCCAGAGATATCATGTCAGTAGGAGGCAACCATCAGAATAAGTGGGAAAGGAAAAGTTTTGAGATGAAAGCAAGCTTACTAACTATGGAATAGGCATTTGAGTGAACACAAGGGAAGGTAGATTTGCAGTAGAACATTGTTGGGATAAGGTTGAGTGGGATGGAAATAGTGAAGCAGGCTGTGGGAAATAGGAAATGGGGTTTATACAATGACAAGTAGGAGTTCAGAATGATTGAGATGGGGTCATCAACACTGAAAACAAACAACCAAAGAGTCACAGAGGTTTTGCAACAACAACAACAACAACAACAGAGAGTTCCCTCAGGTTATCAAAACCACAGTTAACTCTAAACATAAAATAAAATAAAACAAAATAAAACCAAAGAGCTAACAGTGGTTATAAGCAAAAAGCTTTCTTTATCCCATCAGAGGAGAGAAACTAGATGTGGGCCAGGGCCTCCTCTCCTACCAGGAAGACCTGCTTTAGCATGAGCAAGTGTCAATACACATACTAGTGGCTATGCAGTGAGAGGATAACAGCAACAATGAGACAAGTCTGATTCACAGCAGGACTTCATGATTGGAACATGGATACTACAGGGGCTTGCCTGAACTCAGGGGCCACCTGGGGTTGTTCAGAAACAATTCTGGAATTTTGCTGCAGCTAAGGTCATCCAGAGGGTGAACACAAAGGATTGTTATGTCAAGCTCAAGGAACAGCTTGCTTGCTGGGTCTTAGCTCCAGAAAACAGGGTGTCTTCTAATAGTAAGTAGAGAGGAGTAAAAAGAGAGGGGTGGTCTTGGCATGGGGATCCTGACAGGATGGAAATATGCTCACCATTAAGTAATGAATCCTAACAGAGTATTAGTGACTGGAGAGAGGTCCATTGAGGGAAACAATTATTAGAATGATTAAGGCCCTCCCCTTGACTTCAAGATAAAGAACTGAAAGGTACAGTAATAGGAGATTATGATATAGGTGAAAAATAGATTTAGGAGGGGTAAGGCATATGGAAAGGAGAAATAGTATGAAGTTATGGTCAGATATAGGAATGTTAGATTTTTTGAGTATAGATGTAGAACACTGGCAAGAACCAAATTTTAACCATCCTTTTGTGTGGCTGAGGTGTAGATTATGAACTTTGATGGTGAATATTATGAGCTGGATATGATTTAGGCTAGTTTGCTGGTAGCTCAAGTTTAATACTGGGGGGAAATCATTGATTAGTAATAGGATTTGAGTGAAAAGGACTTAAGTATATAGGATAATGAAATGGACCTTGAGAGGAGGTAGAGATTCTAAGATGTAGGTTCCCCAAGTGGGCAATACCACCCACTGGGGGTGCTAGAATGATGTATGGGTGTGGTAGTAGTCTTGGGTACAATTGGGGGCATGGAATAAAAATAAAGGGGTGCTGGAAGTATAAAGAAAGGAGAGAAGAGAAGAAAATTTTGAAAAACTGATTGTATTGCATAACAGTTAGAGTATTTTCCAAATAAACACACAAAATGCAAGTTAAAACCCGTCAGTGGTCAAGTCTGACCACAGGTCTTCCTTCCTTCCTTCTTTTCTTTCTTTCTTTCTTTCTTTCTTTCTTTCTTTCTTTCTTTCTTTCTTTCTTTCTTTCTTTCTTTCTTTCTTTCTTTCTTTCTTTCTTTCTTTCTTTCTTCCTTCCTTCCTTCCCTCCCTCCCTCCTTCCCTCTTTCCTTTCTTTCTTTCTTATTCTCCTCAGCACACTACTAGGCAGCCTATATTATCTCTGAAATGCTCTTGAATAGCCCTATATATAGGGCATGAACTAGAGCACTTGAGAGTCAGAGAGTACTTTGAAATGAATATGCTCCTTTTTATAAACATGTGATTCTGGTAATTTTACATCCGGAATCTAACCTGTTTCCAATTGGTTTAAGGTGTACTGGTGCATATGAAACACCTGGTGTTTAATATGAAATCTCCAAAATTCCATTTGCTGGAAAGAATCAAGAGGCACAAACATGTACCAGGGCTTTTGGTGCCAGGACTGAGTTTTCCCTAAGAAACCTATTTCTGAGGAGCAAATTGTTCCTCCAAGCTATGAGTCAAGCCAATTAAAGAACTCCTTAGTACATGACAAAGTGAAATTTCATTGTTTGCTCTGGCATCCATATTTCAGAGCGCAGTAAAATGCCTTTTTATTTAGTCATTTTTGGGGGGCCTCTTTACTTTGTTTTATAACCACTCAGTGCATTGCATAGTACAAGCTCATACTATCATTTTTCAAGCCATTAAATGTTAACTTCATTTGCTTGTATGAATTATGCTCTGCTCTTTTAGTTTTGTAATGAAAAATAAGTACAGGTTATGCAAGCAATAACCCCTGTGTAAGCAGCAGCTATCTTTTTAAACGGTTTATTATGCCACAGTCTGGTACTCCATTAAATATAGATTACAGACTGCTGAATAAATGAATATCAACTAGGCATCTCCATCCTTCTGTACATATCAATGCAAATAATGAATCGTGGCATCTCATGAAAATGTATAACTAGGAAGAGTGGGTCAAGAAGTAATTACACATTTGTCTTATCTAATGCTTCTTGTCCTCAAAACAGCAGAATATATCATGGAATTTGAGGGGACACTAGAAATATTTTTTTCTGACCTGTTATTATTAGTAGAAGCAGATACTATACTCCAGAGTAATAACTAGTATGAGATAAATTGGGCATTGTCCCAGGGAGACAAAAATCTAGGGGAATATGCTTTGAATTTCGTATTGGTGTAGGGGTAGTATGCTTCCTTTATTCCCTTCCCTGATTTTAACTTCAAGCCTACTGTAATGTGTCTGGGGTGCTACGGAATAGGCACCTGGGGTCTAGATTCCTCCTCTGCCGGGGTCTGGAATCCCCTGAATTCCCTCAACACTCCGCAATTGTTTATTTTTTTCCCTTTATATAAGAACCCCTAGTTACATCTGTCCCCCTTCCTATTCCCTGGTTACTTCTCCTGTTGTACGGGAATACAGGCTCCAAAAAAAAAAAAACAATGATGTTCTTATTTGAAAATGACACAACATTGTTACCTCTGCCTTGCTCTTGGCAACTGGTTGAATATCCTTTCGTTGCCTATGTAGAAACTGGAAGCTTTGGAATGAGAAAAATGAGAGAGTGCCATAGTATGCAGGGAAGTGTAGGACCATTTCTGTTGTCTTGACTGTGACACATTCATTATTTGTCCCATTGGCCAGCTTCCTTGTCCTTGGTCTACTATTCCTCTTTCATTTGCTGTAATTACTCACATTATCAATGATAAAAACTATCAAAGGAACCCAAATCAGGAAGACCTTGCTAACAGCTGTCTATTGCTTGAAGGGTCACAGCAGCATTTTTCAGTTTATAGCTCTGCTGGCAAAGATGTTTTCTGAAAAGTATTTTTTAAGTTATTATGAGTTAAATCTAGTGGGATTCAGTACCTTAAAGAACCTCATGTGAAGCAAAACACCCTTCTATATATACAGAATTATCCCACCATTTGTCTGTCTTGCAAATTTGTATTTTCACGTTTTAGGTTCTTATAAATTGGGGGCACATGTGTTAATAACACATTATTTTTCAGAAACAAAGCTGATCTATTTTTCTTTGTTCTGACACTTACCAGTTCTGTGACCATGGTTATATCACTTAATTTCGCTGAGCTCAATTGTTTATCTGCAAGATGGAGGTGACAAAACTTGTACTACCTGACTCCTAGGACTGTTGGGAAGATTATAAGATTACAGAACTGGAAGGGATCTTGGAGGACACAATCTAGTTTAACTTCCTTGTTTTACAGATTATGAAACTGAGGTCTAGAGAGCTTAAGGGATATGCTCAAGGTTACATAGGTAGTAAGCAACATTTTGATCTCAATCTGACTCCAATTACAGTATTTTTTCCCAAAACTCTTTGTAAAATGAAAAATGTTTCTTCCTTCCAAAAATATTTGGGGACCACTTCCTTAGCGCTAGGGAAGCAGCAGGTTGGTTTCAATTCCATCTGGGGCTCCTAGTGAGTAGTGGATCAAGTGTTTCCATAATTTGCAAACCATTTCAATCAAGGTTTTACATTTTTACAAGAAATTGATGCAGAATGCTGATTGTCATGACCAAATAAGCAGAGTATGGTAATGGGGGATTAATTTGTAACTGTCTTGGATCCCAAGCCTGACAGAGCTCACTGATTTGCCATGCAGCAACCATGGACATTGACAGAAGAGGAAATTAATCAGTCACTCTCTGCTTTCAGAGCCCAACTTGATGCCACATCCTCTCTTTTTTTTTTTTTTTTTTTTTGATGTGAGAGAGAGCATGGTACAGTGGAGAGAGTGCTGGGCTTGGAATCTGGAAGAACTGAGTTCACAATCCTAATTCAGATTTTTACTAGCTAGTCAAGTCACTCAATCTCTTAGAATCTCAGGATTTTTTTTTTTGTAAAACCAAAATAATAATAGTATCACATAGGATTTTGTAAATTTTAAAACACTATAAACATGAACTTTTATTTGCATTTCCTCAATTTGAAAGTGATATCTTTTTTATATTCTCTAAGGTTTTGTGTTTCTCTCCTGGTTGTCCTCTCACTTCTCTGAATCCTCCTTCTTAATCCCCTTTTGGTTCTTCATCCAGATGGTGCCTAGGAACCTAGGTGTCCCCTAAGATTCATCTTTTCTTTACATATTATTTCCTTTAGTGATCACACCATCTCCCATGGTTTCAAATATCGACTATCATCTCTATGCAGATCACTCTCAGTTCTTCTTGTACAACCCTAGTCTTTCTCCTGATCTCTACTGTTGTATCTCTAACTGCCTAATGGACATTTCAAACTAAATATTCTATAAATAATTTTAAACTTAACATGTCCAAAGCAAAACTGATTTTCTTTTCCCTCCCAAAAAACCCTCCCCCATTTCAAGCTTTTCCTATTACTGTTGCGAGAACCTCAATCCCTTAATTCTCCAGGTTTTCAATATATTTGTCATCCTCAACATCTCACACTGTCTCACCCACCTTATTGAATCAAGCTCTGCCATTTCTACTTTAATAATATCTCTTGTATATGAACCCCTTCTCTCTTCTGACACTTCAATCACCTTGGTACAGGTCTTCATCACTTCATACCTGGACTATTGCAATAGCCTTTTGGTTAAGCTCCTTTCCTTGAGACTTTTCCTACTCCATTCCATCCTCTACTCAGCTGTCAAATTGATCTTTTTGAAAGTTCAGGTCTGACTATGTCACCCCCATGTTCAATAAACCTCTTCTGACTTCCTCTTACTTCCAGAACCAAAAATAAAATTCTATGGCTTTTAAAGCCCTTCATAGCCAAGACATTTCCTATTTTTTTTTCAGGCTTTTTGCCTCTTGTTGCATTCAATATATATTGTGACCTAATGTAGCTTCCTTACTGTTCTTTCAATATGTCTCACCAACTTTTGATTCTGAGCATTTTCACAGCCTGTGCCCCATTCTTGGAACCATCCCAGATTCTTTACCTTAATCCTCATCTCTGATTCCTCCTTCTCTGGTTTTCTTCAAGTCACAGGATAAATTTGACTTTCATTAGGCCCTTCCTTGTCCCTCTAGTCACTAATACATTCCCCTTTCAGATATACCTCGGTATGTACATATTACTTATTCTTATTAGAATGCATATTTCCTGAGACAGACACTGATTTTGTTTTCCTTTTCCTTTTTCTTTCATCCCTAGTGCTAATATAGTTTCTGTCACATAGTATAAGCATAATAAATTCTTGTTGACTGACCAACTGACTGACTGACTGAATGAATGATAGGATACATCCAGGATGTGGCCAATGAACACCAGGTGCCTCAGGTCATTTTATTGCTATAATTCACTATGCCTGGCTTATCAAAATGTTAAAGATTTTATATTTTCAAATTTCATTTAGCTCAATAGGTTTCAGAAGACATTTTGAACTCCATTAATCCTGGGGTTTGGCAACCTTTTATAAAAAGTGGGTACATATAGTTATGGGCAGTCATACAGAAGGACAAGGCTTGGAGTTTGAAGAACAGGTTAGAGATCTGACCCTGACATGTATTCATTGTGTAACCTTGAGCAAGTTATTTACCCTTCCCTGGACATTAATTTCTCTATAGAATGAGAGAACTGGAATAAGTACCCTCTGAGCATATTCTCAGATTTAAATGATGTCTCGTTATCCAGTCCTAGTTCCTCTGACTTTCTGAAACTATATCTATGGAGTGTCCAAAAATCTGAGGAACAAGTGAAAAGTCAATCATTCATTTGATTTTTTGTTTAAATGATGTCAACGATCCAGAGGATTGAATCACTTTTCACTTTTAATCTAAATATTTTCCATTAAGAGACTTCAGTTTCCTAAAAAGCGAAAGGCAAGAGTAAGGTAGGGGGAGACATACCAGAGATAACATCAGGAAGGCTGACTCTATTTCTGTCTCTTTCTTTCTCTGTCTCTGTCTGTCTGTCTGTCTGTCTGTCAGTCTCTCTCTCTCTGTCTCTGTCTCTCTCTGTGTGTCTCTGTCTCTGTCTTTTACATACAAGCACAGAAGTTTGATTTCTTCTAATTTGTTGCTAAGGGTAGCAGGGTGGTACAGTGGATAAAGTTCTGGACCTGAAGTCAGGAAGACTCATCTTCTTGAGCTCAAATCTAGCCTCAGACATTTACTAGTTCTGTAATTCTTAACCCTGTTTGCCTCACTTTCCCCATCTGTAAGATGAGCTGGAGAAGAAAATGGCAAACCACTCCAAAGAAAACCCCAAAAGGGGTCACAAAGAATTGGACATAACTGAAACAACTGAACGACTATTTGATACTACCTTGCCAAGATCATTTCATAAAGTACCAAAACAAAGCACAAGAGATGATGCTTTTATTTTCTCTTTCCCTGGCTATGTTCAGGGCTAATATGTAATCTTGGGCTTATGCGTAAGTGTATAGCTTTCTTTAACATTCTGGGTACTGTAATTCCCTCTGAAATCAGTTATAGATATTGGCACTGGATCCCCACAGAGTCTCAGCATGTGACAATGGTTTTAAAAATGTTCTACTTGATAGTCCTCCCCTCCTCAAATTCCCCAACAAAAGAAAATTACCCTAATAGTTACCAGAAAAGGTGATGATAAGTGGTGTGTAATAACTGAAATAAGAGACCCCCTACCAACGAAGTAAAGTAAATTCCTTGTTGCTGTTAGTTGTCATTCTTGTTCACCCAGCAGGAAGCCTATTAATAATTCTAATATTACCCATTAAAAAACTTCATCTATTTTGGTTTATTAGTCACGGAGATTTGATGTCACCATAATGATGGCAGCTGTAGTCAGTTTCGCTTTATAGTGTTGGCATTGAGAGCTAAGAAATAGACTTCAATGGTACCATCCTTTAGAGGGGGTCTATAATGTATGTGCATACAAAACTGAACAAACCAAGTAACTTCTATCTTTTAACTCCATTGTTTGGCAGCACTATATTTGTCAATCTATGCCCCATACATAATAGACATTCAAAACTTATTTCTTGAATCAAAGAGACATTAATTTCACTGTAATTTTCAATCAACCATACAGATTAATGAGGAAACTAAAAAACTTCCTTTTTAAAAATAGTTGGCTTATTTTAATAATTTTTAATTCATTTCCAAATACTAGGCTTCCCTTTCTCCTTTCCCCAATCCATTGAAAAGGCAAGCAATATAATAGCAATTATACATGTGAAACCATACAACCATATTTCCATGTTAGTCGTATGTCAAAAAATAAATACTAAAAATAAGAAACATAGATTGAAAAAAAGTATATTTCAATTTGTAATCAGTGTCTATCAGATCTTTCTCTGGAGGTTGATAACATTTTTCATAATGGGTCCTTTGCAATTGTTGGGGATTGTTATATTAATCACAGTAGCTAAGTCTTTCACATTTGATGATCCTCACAATATTGCTGTTACTGTGTATAATCTTTTACTGTTTCTGTTTACTTCACTTTGTATCAGTTAATAAAAGTCTTCCCAGGTTTTTCTATAACCATCCCCCCTGTCATTTCTTGTAGTACAATTGTATGCCATCCCAATCATATAACACAAGCTGTTCAATCATTCCCCAATTGATTGGCAACCCTTCAATTTCTATTTTTTTTGTCATCACAAAAAGAACTGCTATAAATATTTTTGTGCATATAGGCTCCTTTCTCCTTTTGTTTGATCTCTTTGGCATACAGACCTAATACTGGCATTGCTGGGTCAAGGGGTACACACAATTTTGTAGCCTTTTGGGCATAGTTCTGAATTGTTCTCCAGAATGTTTGGACCGGTTCACAACTCCACTAACAGTGCATTAGTGTCACCATTTTTTTTACATCCCCTTCAGCCTTTATCATTTTCTTTTATTGTCAGATTAGTGAAATAGTAAGGCAATAAACACATCAATGATAATTGTGAATATGCGTATGTAGTTCCGTATGGCGAAGTATATGAGCCTCTCCACATAGAAGGTAGAAGAAGTAAACCATTTATCCAGACACCAGATAACCATGTCCCACAAACCATTTATCCAGTCTACCACAGCAGTAAAATATTTCACACTCAATATCACAGTCTGGAAACTTGCCATCCCAAAACCTCTCCGACCCACTGCTGGGGTCTTCTCCAAAACAAACTCACAGTACAGCTAAGTTAGCCTGTTCAGTTCTAACAATCACGAGGGCAGCCATTAGCAGCCACCAGCAGCCATAACATCTTTTTCTCTCACTCTCATTATTTTCTGTGACATAACTTCCTTTTCCTGTCAAGAAGCTCCACCACCATGTTAACTGAGGCTTCCTGTGACATAAGCAGGCCACATGGCCTATAAATGGGTGGGAAAGATCTTCAAATCTAATTGCTACTACAGTTAGTCAATCCAATATATGTGAAGTTGCACCTCACAGTTCCAATTTGAATCACTCAAATAAATAGTGATTTAGAGCATTGTTTCATGTGAGCTTTGATTCGTTTTTCTGAAAATTGCCTATTCATATCATTCATATCTATATCTATCTCAATTTAGGAATGGTGCTTATTTTTAGAGATTTGGTTCAATTCTTCATATACTTGAGAAATGAGGCTTTATGAGAAAAACTTGCTATAAATCCCCCCTCCCCACCCAGGTTTCCTGATTTCCTTTTAATTTTAGTTGTATTTGTTTATTTTTCCAAAACTTTTAAATGTTCTGTAATAAAAAAAAAAACTAACCATTTTACTTCCCATGATCCTCTCTATCTCTTGTTTGGTCATGAACTCTTCCCTTATTCATAGATTTGACAGGCATTTTCCATGCTCCCTTAATTTGCTTATGATATCACCTTTCATGACGAAATCGTGTGCCTATTTGGACCATATCTTGGTATATGGTGTAAGATGTTGGCCTATGACTAGTTTCTGCTAAACTCTTTTCTAATTTTCCCAGGCATTTTTGTAATTGTTATTATATTAGCTCAACCTACCCATAGGCAATTAATGTTTTTCCAATTATTTATATCTGACTTTGTGTGAAAAGTATTTTGTAACTGTTTTCATATTGTTCTTGAGTTTTTCTTGGAAGGTAGACTCCCAAGTATTTTATATTGTCTGCAGTTATTTTAAATGGAATTTGTCTATCTCTTCCTGTTGAACTTTGTTGGTAAAATATAGAAATGCTAATAATTTATGTAGATTTATTTTATATTCTGCAACTCTGATGAAATTATTAATTATTTCTACTAGTTTTTTAGTTAATTCTCTAGGATTCTTTAAGTATACTAACATATCATCTACAAAGAGTCATAGTTTTGTTTCTTCAATGCTTATTCTAATTCCCTTTGTTTCTTTTTCTTTTCTTGTTGCTATAGTTAGAACTTATAGAACAATATTGAATAATAGCAATGATAATTGGGATCCTTGCTTCATGCCTGATCTTATTTGAAAAGTTTCTAGCTTATCCTCATTACACATAATACTTGGTGTTGGTTTTAAGTAGATAATGCTTATTGTTTTAACAAAAGTTTCATTTATCCCTATGCTTTCTAGTGTTTTTAATAGAAATGAGTGTTGCATTTTGTTGAAAGCTTTTTCTGCATCTATTGAGATGATCACATGATTTTTGTTAGTTTTGTTATTGATGGTCAATGTTGATAGTTTTCCTTATATTGAACCAGAGATGCACTCCTGGTATAAATCCCACTGGGTAATAGTGTAAGATCTTTAGGATATATTCCTGTAGTCTCCTTGCTAACATTTGATTTAGAATTTTTACATCAACATTCCTCAAGGAAATTGATTGATAGTTTTCATTCTCTGTTTTTCCTTTTCCTGGTTTAGGTATAAGCATCATATTTGTGTTGTAAAAGGAATTTTGTAGGTCTCCTTTGCGTTTGGTTGTGAGAGGGAAATATCATATTCCAAGCCCTCCAATCCCTTAGGGTAGGAGCTGCTAAATCTTGTGTGATCCTGACTTTGGTGCATGGTATTTAAATTGTTTCTCTTTGGTTATTTGCAATATTTACTCCTTGACCTAGGAGCTCTGGAAGTTGAGTAAGATATTCCTGGGAGTTTTCTGTTTTGGGATCTCTTTTAGGAGGTGATCAGTTGATTCATTCAATTTTTCTTTTATCTTCTGGTTCTAGGATATCCAGGAAGTTTTCCTTAATAATTTCTTTTACTATGACATCTTCTCTCTCTCTCTCTCTCTCTCTCTCTCTCTCTCTCTCTCTCTCTCTCTCTCTCTCTCTCTCTCTCTCTCCCTCTCTGTCTCTCTCCCTCTCTCTCATTTTTAAAATAATTTTTGAACTCTTCCAGGAATTCTTCTAAGGATTTTATCTAATTCACTTTTTTTCCCCTTTGAGGTTCTGCTTGTAACTGTTTTAACATAGTTGTCTTCTTCTGAGTTTATGTCTTGATCTTCCCCATCACCATAGTAACTTTTTATGATCAGTTTGTTTTTCTTTAAATTTGCTCATTTTTTCAGTCTATCTCTTAACTTTTAACTTTATGTTAAAGTTGGGCTCTGCCCCTGGGGTGGAGAAAGCACTGTCATAAGCTTCCAGTTTCTTTTTTGGGCTGCTGTTTTCAGAGCTAGTTCTAGGGGTTTGTAAGATTTTAGTGCCTCTAAGGTGGTATGATATAAGGAGAGTTATGGTCACAACTCTCTCAGCTTGTGATCTAGTCTTTACCCCCAAAAGAGTCCTTATTCCCCTCTACCCATAAGTGCTGGCACTCCTGTTGAGTCTGAAACTGTGACCAGGGTCCCCACTCATGTGTGAGTGACTACAAACACTCTTCTCCACCAAGGAACTAAGTCCATAGTCCCTAATTTACTGTGGCTACACATACTAGTATTTCTCTTTGCCCTGGTACTGTGACATGGAACTGTGTAGAAGCGATGGAACAGTACTGGCAAAGGGTACTTTGTAATATCTTTCTGACCAGTTGTCCAACCCCCTGAGATCTTCTGAAGTTGCTGGTACCTTTGATGCATCCATTTCCAAGATCTGCTGTTGGTGTTGTCAGGGCTTGGCCTGCACTGTGCTTTGGGTAGGACCATCACCCTGGTGTTATACATCTTTCATGCTGCCTCCTGTGTTTGTTTCAGTTAACCATTTTTTTTTTATTTTGCCACTCCAGAATTTGACTTGAGACATTATTTTTAAGTTCTTTCAAAAGGAATTTGGGAGACTTCAGGTGAGTTCCTGCACACACACACACACACACCCATACATATATGCACACATTCCTATAGGAATATATAATAGAAGAACCTCTCCCTCCCTCCCTGCATATATATATATATATATATATATATATATATATATATATATATATATATATATATATATATGCATATACACACTTATACACACATACATACACACACCATATTACCACATTGTCGTGGATGAATGAGACACTTCAAGGACCTAATCTTATACCTGAATATATAACGATTAGCAAGGGAATGGTAAGTCTAAGAACTCTTATTTGGTTGCTTAGGATAAGGAGTTGACCACAAATTCAGGTAAAAAATAGTAATCTTTCATACTTGCATCCCATTACAGTAACACAGGTATTTTAGCATTAATCTCTTAGTTAATGTAACAACAATGTTACTAGCAGTTGCTGTGGAGGTGTAAGATCAACAATACCAGCCCACAGGAGGTCTGCTAGCACAGGTTCTTTGATCTGCTTTTCTAAAGGAAGCAACTTTAAGAGGTTTATAATCTCACTTTAATTAAAGTTACATATATTTTTCACTTAGTTCAGGGGAAAAAGTCAGCACCCTGTACTTCAGAGAAAACACAAACAGAAATTACAAGCAGAAATTGTACAAGCAGAGCAAATAACACAAATCAGCAGACAGGGCTTCTAACTGTGTCCATAGCAATACATGCATAGTTACCAGAGAGAGAACCACCAACATCTGAGTTTTCAAAGCCAGGGGGCTCCTTAATGGCTACCCAGAGTCTCATCTGGCCAAATCACAGCAACACTCTTCCAAAGAGTGAGCTGCCGAAAGAAAAATGCTAACCTCAGAGTATATATACACTTCTTCAGAGACAGAGGGCATCACAACCATGTGACTCAAACTCAGGTGACTTAGGCTTTTTTTGTCACTTAAGCAGGTCATGGAAGACTCTTGATTCAATCAAAGACTCTTGGTTGAAACAAAGGCAAGACTCAATCGAAGATACTTGATTGTCTTAGTGCTGAGAAAAACTGGAACTCCAAAAGAAAAAATAGCGAAACAAAAAGTCCCACTTTTCTTGCGATTGTAGTTAACTGAATGAGTATTGCAATTACACAATTTTCACCATTCATCTGCCCTGATTATAAAATTTTGCTATAAAAGGAAAAGGAGGGATCTGATTATAATAATATTAAGACTGTTGCTTCAAGGGCACAGGCTGATCTGGCCTAAGCCATGACAAGGGGAAAAAAAAACTCAGCTCTCTTTGATTCCAGGAAAGAACCATATTCAACAGCCAAACATGCAGCACATTTCCATATTATTGACAGGGTAGCATAGCCAGCCTCAGAATTACTCAGGCAGGAAAACTTTCCTGTTTAGAAAGGAAATAGAAAAATAAGGAAACAGAGTCCAGAGAATCCTACCTTTGCTTACACAAAGTCATCCCCTCAACTTTCCCAGCCACAGACATTTACCTATAGTTGTTCTCATACTCCATTCCCCCTTGGCAGGACAATCCAACTTGAATGTTAGATTATTGGCTTAATAAAAATTCTGATAATTATACCTGAAATCAAATCTCCGAACAAAAATCAAATTATATTCCTGCCCAACTAGAATATCCCCAATTTTTATCCATTTTAAAGCAAAACATACCCAATTAAATAATATTTTTCAAATATTATGACCACATTTTTTCCAAGTTAACAGCATTCCTTATACAATTGTTTCTATAAGAAAAATTAGAAATTTAACAATAACATAAACATTATAATAGATTTTAAAACATAGCAGACTTTTTTAAACCAAATAAAATCCATTCATTTGAATGCATTTCCAAATCCTCTCACATAGAAAGACATCATGTATCAATTTGGTATTCTATACCAGTCACATTCAAAGCCCCTTATAGAGTACTTACACTTAATGAAAATAATAATATTTAACATTTGAAATAGTGATTACAATATGCCAGGGACTATGCTAAGCAATTTGCAAGTATTTTGTGATGTAATTATCACAACAATCCTGGGAGTTAGCTGACATTATTATTCCATTTACAAATGAGGAAACTGAAGTAACAGAGATGAAACAACTTACTCAAGGTCACACCGTTAATAAAATTTTGAGAACAGATTTAAACTCGGGTTGTCCTGATCCATGTATTTTCCAAAGCATATTTTGTCAATACCAACTTCTTTTTATTTATTTATTTTTAGTTTACCACACACAGTTCTACATAATTCTGAGTTCCAGATTTTCTCCCCTTCCCCCCCTCCCCAAGACGGCCTGGAATCTCATATGACTACCATGTATAACTTTGCATTGAATTAATTTATACACTAGTCAAGTTGTGGAGAAGAATTATGACCAATGGAATGAATCATGAGAAAGAAGAGACAGAACCAAAAAAAAAAAAAACCCAAAAACAAAAGAGAAGCAAAAAAGGTGAGCATGTAGTGCACCTCAATCTGTATTCAAACTTCACAGTTCTTTCTCTGGATGAAGATAGCATTCTCCATCGTGAGTCCCCTGGAGTTGTCCTTGCACCTTATGTTGCTGAGAAGAGTGAAGTATGTCAGGGTTGGTCCTCACAGAATCCATATATCTGTGGTTGTGTACAATGTTCTCCTGGCTCTGCTCCGCTCACTCAGCATTATGTCGTGTAGGTTTTTCCAGGTTGTTACAAAGTCCGTATCATCCTCATTTCTTATGGCACAATAGTATTCCATTACCTTCATATACCAGAGCTTGTTCAGCCATTCCCCAATTGACAGACATCCCTTTGATTTCCAATTCTTGGCTACCACAAAAAGAGCCGCTATAAATATCCTTGTACATATGGGTCCTTTTCCTGCTTGTGTGATTTCTTTGGGATGCAACCCTAGAAGTGGTATTGCTGGGTCAAAGAGTATGAACATCTTTATAGCCCTTTGGGCAAATACCAACTTCTAAATGTATTTTGCATTAAGCTCTGATTTATCCAAATTATCTTTAAATGATACCAGTTAAGTGTTATACATTACTTCTGGAGCTGCATAGTCTATTTCAATTTAGGTCACTTTGCTAGTAATTTACCTAAACAATTAAATTCAGTTCAGTCACTTCTGCCTAGGTTCAAGGGTTGTTTTATTGTGTGTGTGTGTTTTCTCTAGTTGTGAAATCATCTTCTACTAGAATAATGCATCTATAACTCTCCAGGAAGGGGAGAGAGACAGGTACTATTGCCCTTCTTCTTAATCCTACCTGAAGACCTTCCCAAAAAAGGCCACAAAGAATATTTTTGCAGTTGGAAAATCTTCAAACCATAATTTGGAAAGTGGCCATAAAGACATTGCATTTTAGTTACAAATTTTAGCTTTTAACTAGTTTACAATGCCATAATTAAAAATAACAACAGGGAACAATGGGAAAAAAAATCCTTCCTTTTCTTACCTGTCTTCATCTCTGCAATCTCCAATCGGCTAGGGTTGTAAAGGCAGGGAGAAAGAAAGGATCTCAGAATTTTATTCCTTGTCTTCCACTGAAAATCTAATCAAAAGTCAGTGAGAGTAAATCCTTTTTTTAATATTGCCAACAACTGGATTTAATGTTTGTGGTGATCATGGGCACCAAGGTGAAGGTAGGGGAGGGGCTCCGTGTGGCATTTGGTTACTCACCAGTGCCTCCTTCAGAAAACTTGGGAGATATCATCCTTAGCTAGAGTTTTCATCCTGCTTGCATTTCCTGCAATCCCTCTCAAAGCACCTTCCTATTATGTAGTAAGGCACTTTGGCCTCCTTACTCCCCTTCACCCACCACTTTGGCTCTAAATCTCCCTGTCTAGTCATTCTTCTCTGATTATTCCCTTCAAAAATGGTGTCTTAAGATTGCTGTAGTCTCTGTTCTTAGAGAAATCTTTATTATATATACATTATAACGAGGGGCTGCCTCGGTTGGAAAGTCCCACCCCACAGAATCAATAATCTATTTTTCCTAGTTCTTCAAGTCTTGTTTTTATATGTTCAGCTGACAACAATCAAATGTCATGTGTTTATCTGGCCAAATTTGTTTCCCACAATTATCAAAATACAGAGAACGGTCTGAAGTGACTTCTACCACTTGAGGTTTAAACATTCTAATGGGCAGTTTTCCTTTATCCCAAGCTTTTAATAATTTGCCTAATCAGGAGTGAGCAGGTTTACCCTTTCCCAATGGAATATTGATACTAGGATCATTTTGCCTTGTGGCCACTTAAAGTTGAGAAAGATCACCTACCCACTCTTGCCTTATTTCTTTTGCACAATGTCTTTCTTTCATGCACAAACGAGAAACAATCAGTTTTGGATTTGGGATCTATTCCTCCTTATCTTTCCTGAGTCTGGGGAATTTATTTCTCTGACCACTTCAGAGCTCACTGACCACTGAAAGTCCACCCCAACCTGCAATTGGACAAGAGTTTGAGTGTTTACTTCTGAATCAGATGGTGACATTCAGTGATAGCTTGTGAGGGAGTAGATCCTCGCTTGCTAGCCAAAATTTTCAAAAGAAACTCTTTGTCCTGGCCTTGCACTGATTAATGAGACAAACTCAGGAAAAAAAAAGTAAAAAGGTTTTATTTAGCATGCTAAGGCAGTAAATGTTGGATAGGCTGGCCATGAATTCAAACTACTCTGCTTTTATAGACAGGAGTAAATAGCTTCTATAGACTAGAAAAGAAATTTTCCTTGATACATATTTTCAATGATTAGATGGGATTAGTACCTCCCCTATTAGAGCATCCTAGAAAGATGAGATTACTCCTAAGGAGATGCGATCAGTGCACATGTGGACTGCCCTCTCCTGCAGACCGGCAGCTAGTACGTAAAGTCTAAAGGTCATGAGGTCACTTTGACTCTGCATTTTGTATAATAAATGTTCACCATGGAAGGAAAGGGCATGGTATGTGAATCAGGAATAGAGAAATAGTTTATATTCACTTACTTTTTTCTTTCCTCTCTTCTCAGGGTAAATTATGAATGACTGGTATTAGTTTAGGAATTCCTGTTGCTAAGCATACAAAAGATATTAATTTAGCTTTTGTATACACTCTTTGAAATGTGGTTCATTTAAAACTTAAGAATATAAACCAACTCAACCACTCCTTAAGCAATTATACTAATAGTTGTTCCTCCCACAGCCTCATCCCCCTTCCCCAACTTCTTATCTCTTTATATCTATAATATCCCTTATATCTTTCAATAACCTTGTGAAGTGGGCAGGAGTAGTGTTGTTTTACTTCCTGCTAAGAAACTTAGAACCAGAGAGGTTCCTATGTAATTTGCCCAAGGTCATGCAGTTAGTTAGAAGCAAAATTTGGCTTCAAACTCCACCCTGTTGCCTCACAGCATAGTACTCTTTTTACTACACTAGGAATTAAGGCAGAAATGGATGAGGCAAAGATTTCAAGATGTTTGCACATTACATTTTTATCCAATTCTCTGAAGGTTAGCTGGGATTTAATATTGAATTTCTTGTCATTTGGGATACCTTGAATTTCATTATTCTCTTACTTTCCCTTTTGCTCTCTGCCTTGGTCATTTCATGGTCAAATACTGACTTAGAAAGAGGATATTTAGAAAAGGAAAACTGAATTTTGCATCTTATAAGCAATATTGGTGGAAAGAAGGATGGAAAAAAAATTTCTTGGGGAGGGATTAGGTTACTGCAAACCTTGGCATCCCAAGACTGTTAATTTTCAATGTATCCTTGTCCTTTAGAATGAGTAGTTAAGAACTGATGCTATTAAAATAATAAAACATTTATTGATTTGATTGGCCATATTTTAGATATCTGCAATTTAAATTTCTCAAGCCATTTCCATTTATTATATAATATTATTCTCACAACAATTTTATGAAGCAGGTAGACAAAGTGTATTACTTCAGCTTCAGATAAGGAAATTGAGGACTAAGGGGCTTGAGACATATAGTTCATGGCAGAGTCATAGGGAAAAATCACAGAATATCAGAATTGAAGGTACTTTAGAGACCATTTGGTCTAATTCATATCTGAATAAGACTCCCTTACACAATAATGATGAGAAATAGGCAATTCGCTCTTCTTGAAGACTTTAGCGATGGGTAGTTAATTTCTTTTAAGATAACCCATTCCAGTTTCATATAGCTCTCATGGAATGTATTTCCCCCACCCACATACACAGTGGTCAAATCTCTTGGTCTCTATCTCTCTCCCTGTCTCTCCTCTGTCTCTCTCTGTCTCTGTCTCTCTCTGTCTCTGTCTCTCTGTCTCTCTCTGTCTCTCTCTGTCTCCTTGTCTGTTTGTCTGTCTGTCTGTCTCTGTCTCTCCCTGTCTCTCTGTGTCTCTGTCTCTGTCTGTCTGTCTGTCTCTCTCTCTCTGTCTGTCTCTCTCTCTCTGTCTCTCTCTCTCTCCCCCTCCCTCACTCCATGTTACTCCTAGTTGCCTAGTTTTGCCTTCAAGGAAGATTCAAGACAATGAACCTTCTACATGACACATGAGAGGTCTTCAAATATCTGAAGATAGTTATCATTCAAGTGTCCTTTTCTCCTGGTTTCTTCAACCAGTTTTCCTATAGAATAACCCTGAGCCCTGTTAACATGCCTTTCTCCTTCCTCCAGATGGTCTCCAGATTATTAATATTTTTTAAATCCCTTGCTAAAAACTGCAGATGTACTCTGACCATGCTAGCACTCAATGAGTCTACTACTTCTCTTACACTGGGCAATCTGTCTCTTTTAATGCAACCTAAAATCACAAAAGTTTCTTTTTATTTTGGTGCCATATTGCATTGTTAACTAATATTTAACAGTTCATTAAAACTTCTAGATCTTTTTTTTTTCCAGGTAGAATGCAATGTAGTTGTGTCTCCTCCATCTTGTAATTGTGAAAATGATTTCTTTGAACCTAAGCGTACTCTGTTCTATTTCACTGGATTACATCCAGCTCATTCATCTTTCAAGATCTTTGTTATCTTGACCATGACATCCAAAGTGTTACCTCACCCTGCAAGATTTGTAATCTGAAAAACTTGATAAAAATGCTCTCTTTTCTTTATCTGAATCATTAATAAAATGTTAAATAGCTCTGGGCCAATGTAAATCACTAGAGCCCTCTACTAGTGTACACTGCCCTCTAAGGTAATATCACCTCATTAATGATATCACTTTGAGTTCAATCATTCAACCAGTTTTGAATACATCTATTATCTAACTAATACATCTCCATTACATCCATAAGGACAGAATAAGCTAAATGAATTTAATCTCTCTCTTTCTTCACCCCTCCTCCACCCAATGAAAAGGATATATATGTGTGTGTATATAAACACAAACACATATATGAAGGATATGTATATTCATATGTGTATGTATATGTGTATGTTTGAAGGATATGTATGCATAGATATTCATTTTATATATATGGAGTCATAAAAACATTTTGAAACAAAACATTTTCACATTGGTCATGTTCTGAATGAATAAAAGAAAAAATAGAGAAAATATGCTTCAATATGTACTGTGAGTCCATTAGTTCTCTATCAGGAGGTGAGTAGTATTTTACATCATGAGTCCTTTGGAACTGTAGTAGATCATTTTATTAATGAGAATTCCTAAGTCTTTCACAGTTGATTATCATATAATATTGCTGTTATTGTGTATGTTATTCTTTTGGTTCTGCTAACTTCATTTTCCGTCAGTTCATATAAGTCTTCATCTGGAAAAAGCTTTGCTGGAATCTAGGTAATCTATTTCCACAGTACTCCTCTGACCTATTAGTGCAATAACTGTAAAAAAAGAGGAAAATGGGATTAATCTATCATCTTCTTGTTGAAGCCATGGTGGCTCTCTGTGATCACTTCTTCCTTTTCTATGTGCTCATTAGACTTCCTCTGACAATACAAATTACAGTTTTACTAGAAATCAATCTCAGCAGCCTATAGATTATAGACTCTAATATTTCCTCTTGTTAGAGAATCAGAACAATTATCCTTTACTTGTTTTTCCTCTTCTCTCATTTTTCCATGAACTTTCATGGAATATTGAGAGTGGCTCAGCTAACCATCTCCCAATTCATTCAGTACCTTGGAAAATTCATCTGATTCAAATTTATTTAGCATAGCCTGGTTCAATAAATATATCTTGTTTGGTGTCAATTCTATATTTGTCATTGTTCTTTCTTTATAATTTAATACTATTCTTGTTACCAGAGAAAACAGAAAGAAATCAAGTGGTGAAATTTTCTGCTTTCTTTCTGTTGGCCATCATCATAATGCCATTTGTCCAAAGCTAATGTTTTATTCCTCCTTTGATCTTTCTCTTTTGTGTAGTATAGTTAAAAACAAAATTACCCTCCCCTATTACTTTTCTCCTGTTTACATTCTTCACAATTATTAGTGCATCCCCAGGACCTAGGTTTTCTAATCCTTCACCAACTTTTAGCTTATATGATTTAACTCACTTTTCCCCTCCACACTGATTGTCATCCCTTTAATGTATGGTCATGCCCAAGAGAATGAGGAAAAGCTCAAAAGCTGCTGTTAAGGGCATAATTGCTGTTGACCTTGTCACCTGCAGCTATCAGCACATCCTACTTCCCAAGAGTTTTCTCAGTGTTGCATCTAACAAAAAAATAAAAATAAAAAACCCAGATAAATAACAACAATGGCCAAAAAACAGTGAACACAGAACTTCGATGCAACCCATTTAGATAACTCTCTCGCAGCATGTTGTTTTCCTATTATGAAATCCCAGCTACCTCTCACCTGTTTCCTGTCATCCTTCAGCTCTATTAACAATACTGGAATTGCAAGGTTAAAGAACACCATGCCAAATAAAGACCTTCTTTCTCCTACTTTGAAAAGCCTCCAATGGGCAGTTCTAGGGTGGAAGAGAGGCTGAGACTCTTTTGAGGACTGCTGGCACTAGCTGCTTCCTCCTTGCTCCTAAGGTCAATTCTCCTATTTTCCTCTGTTAAGGAAGTCAGAAAACTTTACCTTTTTGTGCAGTCTAGGAAGCAAGCCACTTCACTAAAATAAACTTTGAAGCAAATAAGATACAGTTGCTGGCCCTTTTTAGATGAATGAAAATATATATCATTCAGAGGAATGGGGCCTTGCAGCTCTGTATCTCCAAAGAGAATTCCTGAAGGTGGACATGATCATCTGAAAATAGGATGGGAATTAGAGAGTATGTGACATGTTCCACTTAATGATAGAATTTTAGAATGTAATACCTATATTTGAACCTACTTTTAATCATTGTTACCTCGCACTTTACCCAGCCAGGCATAGATACTTCCCTATTTCCCTTATATTTGTTAGCTCATGCATGCCTGGGGAGTAATACCTGATTCTGATGAGAAAAACCAGCTCAAAATTAGCCTGATATCATGATAATGAATTATGAGTGTAACTTGGTCACTTAGCTTATTTTTTTGTCAGGGTTTGAGGAATTTACCTCATAGTTCAACAGTTCTTGTCCTGGTTACTGAGATTCCCTATCTGCTACCTCTTTCTGGCCTCAATCAAATGCACCTCGTCTTTTCTTTTTGTCTGCTTTATTCTCTTAACTTTGTGTTTTCTTTGACTTCTGATAACTTCTTTCTGGTAGTCCCCATCTAGTAATCCATTTGGTGACCCCATCTTGTTGCTGCCTATTACCACAGCATAAAAATATCATCAAGGAGAAATTTATAGTCTCATTGAGGAGACAAGTCACACCCGCACCTAAAAAACATAATACAAAACACTATCACATCAAGTGCTAGATTAATATTGTTACTTTATATTTGTATGGTACTTTATGCCTAAGCAAGCTCACATCCATTATTGCCTGAAATTCACACAAGTAATATCAGAGTTCAGAGAAGGGCAAGATCAATGTAGGTTGGGGACCCTTTATTTGCTGGAAATGCCACATTAAAGCACATAATAACCTTCAGTCCAGGAACTCAGCACTGCTAAATGTCATAGATCTCATTTGGATGCTGGCAAATGGCATAAAACAAATATTATCCTTAGCGTGGCCTTAAAAGTAAATGAAAAAGAAATTTAGGGTTAGACATAGGCAACATGCATATGGAGTACTCTTACTAAATTCAGGAGTTTAGTGTAAAAATTGACTGAAGGAGGTGACCTTTAATTAGTTTGAAAATATGAAGTTCTTATCTGACCTACTAAGAATTATTTTTAGAGCTGAGTGATTTTTTAACAGATTACAGTTTTACTGGGTATTCCTTCTAGCCTATTCTTAGAATATGACAAAACTCCTTACTATCTCTTTTGGTATTTTTATGTACAGCTCTTTATAGGAGCATGAACATGTGTGTGTGTGTGTGTGTGCCTAAATTTATACACTTACATCTGTGCACATGTCATAGTGCAAAAATTAATGCTAAATTCATACAGTAGGTCACTTGCTAACTGTTTTTGTTTGGTTAGTGACAAACAAAACAGGTATTTTTTGTTCAGATTCAGACATTTTGGTAGTGGATAAATGTATTTTTGAGACAATATGTGAAAAATATACTACAAGGAGATTTTTTTCTTTTTGTTTATTATTTGAATAATAATTTATTTGAATTTGAATTTGAATAAGTTATTTGAATACCTCAAGGACAGCTAGGACAGAATGCCAGGCCTGAAGTTCAAATCTGGTCTTGGATACTTACTAGCTGTATGATTCTGAGTAAGTCACTTGAACCCCATTTGCCTCAGTTTCCTCATCTTTAAAATGAGCTGGAGAAGGAAATGGCAAACAGTGAGTATCTTTGCCAAGATAACCCCAAATGGGGTCACAAAGTATCAGACACAACTGAAAAGACTCAACAACAATAATAACAGCAATAACTGGCATACTTCAGAGAAAAATATTCTATAGCAGCTAAAAGAATTACAAAAAAAGCCCCCAGACTGGCAAAGGGGGAACCTCCATTCTAGAGCTGGCTCTGCTGAGAATGAGGTTTCTGGTCTACGTTTCTTTTATGAGACAAGGAAGAGCACAGGATTTTTGGGACAGAGTACTCCTGTCAACCTATAGTCACAGAATTGTAGGTGCTGAAGTTTTAATGGACCACAAGTCATTATCTAGTGTTGGCACAGCGCAAGCAGAACTAGATGACCTGATGGGTCAGGACCAAATGTTAGATCTATCATTTTAAAGATTTTATCATTACCCTTTTAGGGTGCTTGCTTTTCTAGGTCAGTGGTCTCCAAAATTTTTTGATCATATTGTATCACAAAAAAAATATACACACATATACACACATAGAACTATGTGTCCCAATATGGGTACATGGCATATGTATAAAATATGTGTATATTTACACACACACACACACACACACACACACGTAATCCTCAGCCTTGGGTTGGTCCAACCATTCACTGCCTTCACTCCTACAAGGTGCTGCTGAATAAAGATGAAGAAAATCATACAACTCTTCTGACTGGGTTCATTATGAATTTATTTCATATAACCTCAATTGGGTCTTCAGTGCTTTCAGACAATCCTAGGCTATCCCATTCTCTACAGTGGCTCTTTCATCCCTTTTCAAACCTTCCATGTCTCCCCTCTCCCTACCTTCTCAGTTAAGATCCTTGCTTCATATTTTACAAAAAAAGAGTTGAGGTGATTCACTGTAAGATCCCTCTTCTCCCCTCTTATCTCCTATTACTCAAATGTCTTTTGCTACTATCTCCTCTTTTAACCTTGCCTTATGTGATGAAGTGGCCTTACTCCTTACAAGGCTAATTCTGCTAACCTGTTCTAGCAATACCATTCCATCCCATCTACTTCAACATAATTGCCCCCTCTTTCATTCCCATTCTATCACTTGCTTTCAATCTCCCTCTGTCTATTGTCTCATTCTGTATTGCCTACACATGTTTCCTGTCTCCCCTATCATGAAAAACAAAACAAAACAAACAAACCAAAACTGAAACACCATGGATCCTCTAACTGCCTGCTAACTATTATTCTATATCTCTTCTACCTTTTATAGTTAAATTACTTTTAAAAAGTGCATCTAAAATAGGTGCTTGCACTTCCCTTTCACTGTGTTCTTAACTCCCTTCAGTTCTACTTCCAAACTTAGTCCATCTAAACTTCTCTCTTTAAAGTCACCAGAAATCTCTTAGTTGTCAAATCTGGTTGCCTTTCATCAAAACTCATTCTCCTTAACTCCTCTTCAATCTTTGACACTGTTAATTACTCTCTCCTCCTACTCATGTTCTCTTCTCTCTAGGTTTTCCGAACACCACTTTCTCCTAGTTCTCCTCCTATTGACTGATCTATTGGTCTTTTTTTGCTGGATCCTCTTCTAGATCACTCTCTCTAATCATAAATATTCTTCAGGTTTAGATCTTGGGTGCCCTACTCTTCTTTTATATTACTTCGCTTAGTGATCTCATCAACACCCTTAGATTTAATTACAATTTCTATGCCGATGACTCTCACATCTACTTATCCTGCCCCCAGACTCTCTGCTAACCTACAATCTCACTTCTCCAATTACTTTTCTGACACCTCAAACTATATGTCCAGTAGACATCTTAAACTCAGCATCCAAAACTGAACTCATTATCTTTCCCCCTAACCCCTCCCCAACTCCTATCTTTCCTATTCCTGTAGAGGGCAACACCATCCTCCCAGTCCCTCAGGCTCACAACATAGGAACAAACCTGCAGTCCTCAATATCTCTTACCCCTCATATCCAATGCTAAGAACTGTTGATTTCACTTTGGCAACATTTCTCCAATAAGCCTCCTTCTCTTCTCTGACACTGCCACCACTCTAGTACAGAACCATATTACTTCATCCTGGAGTAATAATAGCCTGCTGGTGGCTCTGCTTGCTTCAAATCTCTCCCCACCCACTCTAGTCTGTCCTCTATTCTGCCAGTAAAATGATTTTTCTAAATGGAAGGTGCATTTTTATGTCACCCCCCGCCCCAATTGATCGAACTCCAGTGGCTTCCTATTGTTTCTAGGATCAAAGACAAAGTGCTCTGTTTGCCATTCAAAGCCCTTCATAACCAAGTACTCTCAGAGTTTTCCAGTCTTCTTATACCTTGCGCCCAACATACACTCTTCCATTCAATGACACTGGCCTCCTGGCTGTTCCATGAACAAGACATTACATCTTTTGTTTGGAGGGATTTCTTTGGCTGTTGCCCATGCCGGTAACACTCTCCCTTCTCCTGTCTGCCTATTGACCTTCTTGGCTTCCATTAAATCCCAACCAAAATCTCATCATTTTTTGGAAGCCTTCCCTAAACCCTCTTAATCCTGGTTCTTTCCCTCTGTTAATTATTTCTTATTTATCTTGCGTATGACTTCTTTTGTATATTTTTGTCTTAGGGCAGGAACTGTCTTTTACCTCTTTTTTTTTTGTATCCCCAGCACTTAGCATAGGGCTTTACACTTAGTAGGCACTTAATAAATGTTTATTGATTTTTAAGTTTAATCTGCATTATTGTAATTGCTCCATCACTTTCATAAGTCTAGTCTAAACCAGTGGTCTGAAAACTACTCCTATCATCTATTTTGTACATCTCTGAGTTGAGTACTTTTTTTTTACATTTTAAAATACATTAGAACTTTATTTACAAATATAAAAATCATTTCAGTCACCCTTCAGTGGCCCATATTTGACTGGCCACTACTTTGCTGATCTCTGTTCTAGACATTCAAAAAACCCAATAAATCAAGCTCAATTTGTAGCAGTTGCTAAGTTCTGAGGATTTCTGAGCCAGTGTGAGATGGCTACATCAAACTGCCATAAATACCTGAGAAGGAAATATTATCTTTGTACTCAACAGCAAAGATTCTAGGGAATAGAAAAAAATGGGAAATGATTTAAAGGAAAGTATACGTTTTCTATGATAAATCCAATTGGATTCTAGCAGTTCTCCCCATGTCAAGTCTTCTTTCTTGAGGTGTCATAAGATGTAGACTTGGAGGGAATCTTAGAGTTACGAATTTGTCTAATCCAATTCTCTCATTTATTTATTTATCTTATAAAAATCCTCTTGAGGAACTATTGAAAGATTATCTTTACGTGATCATTACAATGTTATCTAGGAAGAGGAGTGTCTGGGGAAATTTACCCTTAATAGGGAATATCTCATCCATTTGGACTCATCACAGAATATCCCCCCAAAAAAACTTCAAATGGCTTTGGCAAACTCGTTGTTGTTTTGTCACTTTAGTCATGTCCAACTCTTCATGACTGCATTTGGGGCTTTCTTGGCAAAGATACTAGAATGGTTTGCCATTTCCTTCTCCAGTTCACTTGACAGATGAAGAAACTGAGGCAAACTGGGCTAAGTGCCTTGCCCAGGGTCACATAGCTAGTAAATGTCTGAGACCAGATTTGAACTCAAGAAGACAAGTCTTTCTGACTTCAGGCTGGGCAATCTATCCACTGGGTCACCTAGCTGCCTTTGGCAAACTTAGACCCAGCAGTGGGATTCAGATGAATTAACAACCTGTTCTCCACAGAACTGAGTTGAGGTGCTGCCCCACTGCTGATGTGGCAGGCTCAGGCCCTGTCCCTGCTAACAACCGGTTGAGAAACTCAACACAAAATTAGGTACAGGTTCTACTGAACAGGTGCTAATGGGCTGAATCCCACCACTGCTTAGACCTCCTTGTTTTATGTATCATTTGATATTGATAATGACTTACATTAGTTTGTAGATAGTAATGCTTTATTGTGCCAGCCCACACTTGCCTCCAGCTCCTGTTGGAAAGAGAGGGGGAGAGAGAGAGAGAGAGAGAGAGAGAGAGAGAGAGAGAGAGAGAGAGAGAGAGAGCTTAAGGAAATACTCCTCGCCTTCATTTAAACTTTCATATTCCTCCATTTAAGCTTTCCTAATGCTATTTTCCACACCATTCCACATGGGGATTGGATATAAGCACATACCATGTATGATCATGTTTTAGCTTTAATTTCTATTTGGCTGTATTCTAGGATTCATACCTATTACGTATAGGTATCCATGCCAGCTTCTGTTGATAATAAGATAAATTCTCCTAATTTCCACCTGAATCCCTTCAACCTTTAAGCCCATCTGCAGAGCTAATGGTTCCTGTATCTTCTCCATATTTGTCTTTCTTCCAAGAGAATCTGGTTATGGAGCTCACCTAGTGCCTAATCACTCTTTCTCTCAGTCCCTGTTAGGCTCAGCTCATCTTTCTTCCTTTCTTTCCATTGGCAGCTCCCAGTCCTCTATCTTCTACTTACCTCCCTCTCTCAACCCCATCTCTCCCCTACTCACACTTGAGTGAGAAACAAAATTAAATCACCTGTTTGGGAAGTTTTTTCTGCTCACCACTGTATCCCATAGCATATTCCAATAGACACCTGTGAAGGACACAATACAGACACACACACAGATACTTTCTTCCTATCTTTTATGAGATTAAAATCATGCCACAAGCAATAGGGTTACACAAATAGATACACATCAAACTACTACCTAGTATTCCATACATTAGAGAAGCAAGTGTCGAATTGTGGCATAATAAATTGTTGGAGTCTATGAGAACATTCATTTAGAGTAGGGATTCTTAACCTGATGTACAAAGACCCCAAAGAATTTGTATATAGTTTTCATTGGGTTGCTGAACTTAGAATAGAAAATGTGTTTTTATTTACATAAAAGTAGTCTAATTTGTAATATAAGCATTTTATTTTGTGCATTCAAAATAAAGCATTTTTTGAGAAGTGTTCTGTCCATAGCTAATGTTACATGACAAAAAAAAATTGTTTGAAAAAAAACTAAAACAAAGAATACCTTTTTTAGAGTTAGAAGGGGATTTAGAGGAAGGCTGAACCTATATCCTCTTAGAGAGTTGAGGAGCATAGGTTTGTATAGTACTTATAGTGGGCAAGTCAGCACACCAGCTCATGATGAGGAAACAGAGGTCCAAGATGTTAAATTTAGGTTATCTGATTCTAAATCCAACGCTATCTGACAACTTAGGGAGATCAGTGTGGACTAGGATAATCATGGAATGTTGGCAAACAAAGGCCAGAGAAACTAACTTGCCCTTGAAGCAAGATATTTGAGTTAAGAGGAGGATGAGAACATATGGTAGAGGAAATAGAAGGAGCATATGGGGATATTTAAGTCCCCTGACTCCATATATTGGTGACTGCAGATCTTTTAACTTCTTTTCTTGGGAAAAGTAAGCATCCCATAGAACCATCTTTCCCCTGTAAAGATTGGGGTCTATAGGATAGATGGGCTTACCAGAAAGCTATAATAGGAAAGTGGTAAAAATTACCATACAGGAAGATAGATTCTAGAGATCTCCAAGAAAAGATAATTCCCCTAGTAACTATTTCCAATGTAAAACACTTCCAACTCTACCCACTTTCTCTTCTGTCCTGAACTCTCCCTTCTCTCATTCTTGTTCAGTTCTTTCAATTAAGCTTTAATTAGATGCTAGTGGGCTAAACCCTCTCTTTGACATCTGTTAATCTTCCTTTTAACAAGGAATATATACCCGGAGTTGGGGGCAGTTTATAGATAGTGCCGGGAAGCAAATATTCAAAAGTAAATGCCAAGGATTTCGTCTGTAATGTTCTTCACACATCCAGTTCGGATGAGTGACTGAGATCGAACATCGGTGATTGATTGCTCAGTACTCCCTGGTTATGGCAGCTGTAAAACCCAAATCAACTCCCAAATGGTCAATTATAGGAGTGCCATACACATATAGGCAGATAAAGCAGCCAGGCCTGGGGAGGAGATGATTTTCAGCTCTTTCGAGCTTCACTGCTTACTTTTCATTAAGCTTACTCTAATTTACTTGGAGCCCTGGGCATGAGGACATTGGTACTTTCTGATTTTCATGTATAAATGAAATTTTCTAAGCTCCTACAGCCCTATACTTTGTCAGGCTCCTAATGGGACCTGCTATGCTGATTACGCAGTCTGAAGTACAGACGTTTGCCATTGGACTGTGTATCCTACTGGCAAATGCATTCATTTTGCTAAATTCCCATAAATGAATTTTAAGTAATTGTCAGAGCTAGGCAGATTTGTGTTTAAAAAGAAGCTTGTAATAATGGCTTAACACATGCGTGCTCTCTCTCTCTCTCTCTCTCTCTCTCTCTCTCTCTCTCTCTCTCTCACACACACACACGCACACACACTCACAGAACAATATTAAGTCCAATTTGATAATGATCTTACGACCCTCATTCATTGAACTGACCCCAAGTAAAGGGTCAGGTTTTAGAATGAATCTTGTAGAATGAGGAGAGACACTTCTTCCTGGAAAATGGTCTCTCCTTTTTGTTGCTGAAAATCAGTGAAACCATCCCTGCTGGCTACCTCTAAGATTCATTAACCATAAAAGCAGGTCTGGAGAGTATAAATTTGCCTTGTTATGATGAAAAAAAGTGTTATTAAACAACTGAGATTTGATTTGTGCTTTCAAGAAAAATATCTATCTATACTTATGAATGCTAAAAACCAGTGAGGTTTGCTGCTCATTCAATGCAGAGAATATTAGAGACAATAAGCAGTGTGAACTCTATCCCCTGCAGAGCAGCTTCTGACATCAGGTCTCAGCTGAGATGGAAAGGTATTGGATATTGGTAGGAGAAAATGATTATTCCTCTTTTGAAAGTGAAGCCACTAAGAAGTCTATCCAGTCTTTTTACCCACTCACTCCTTTCCTACCCACATCCCAAGCCATACTTGAAAAGGTTCAGCTATCAGACCTTATTGTGAAGATGTAATTTTGACCTGCTTCCCAAGGAAATGGACATTTTACAATTTATCCCAATTGTATACACACACACACACGCGCGCGCACACACACGGAATTAAGAACATTGGGCAAGGAGGTATCTTGGGGTAGAGAGTGCTCTGCATGGGAGGCAGTGTGATGCAGTATAAAGATATTGGATTTGCTATTAGAAGGCGTGGGTTCTACTAATTCCAATTCTGCTACACCAGATTCCTCAAATGACCAGGAGTAAATTAGTTTACATGGGTTCGACAATATCCAACTGCACAATTAAACTCAGTTCAACAAAGGTTTATTAAGGACTGGCATTGCTTCGCCCTAGGGATACGAAATTGAGGAAGAGAACAATGATTACCCTCAGAGAATTTATACTATCCTGGAAGGGGATAGAGATGACATAACTTGCACACTGATGAGGAAATAAAGAAATGTATTTGAAATAAAATACAAAGTAGAATAAGGTAATGTGGTGCAAGGGAAAGCAGGCAAGATATAAAGTGATAGATATATCTGGATTCAAATTCTAACTCTACTTACCTTAGTAATGAAAGAAATTATTATTTTTTATTATATTAATAAGCCATTATTAATTAGGATCCAGGCTTTTTTATTTCCTCATTCAGAGACCAGCCCCACAGGTAAATCAACCAGTCCCTGAAGCACATGGCTGATAGAAGAGATTGCTCTAATCCTCTGGGAACATGCCTCTAGATCTGGGGAAGGACACCACCCAACTAGAAGACTTCACTTTCCTTTAGAATGTAAGCAGAATCTAATCTAGGTGAATTTCTGCCCCAAAGCAATGAACAAATACTCTTGCACCACTTCATTGGAGTTTAGGGTGACTCAGCT
The DNA here is from genome assembly GCF_011100635.1 of Trichosurus vulpecula. NCBI lineage: Eukaryota > Metazoa > Chordata > Mammalia > Diprotodontia > Phalangeridae > Trichosurus > Trichosurus vulpecula. Next base: position 309,860,470 of record NC_050574.1, on the reverse strand, counting down.
CATAAAGGAGAAAACCAACCTGAGTGGTCTGGATGGTCTCTTATCCAGGTTGCTGGAGGGATGACTGAGTCTTGTGATCCAGCCAAGTTCTCAGCAGGAGGACCTGCAAGCTGTTAACCTATTTCCTCTTTGAAATATCCACCAGCCAGGTTGATTCCTCCTCTCAGGGGCAATCTTTTTCAAAAAAAAAAATATTCAGGACATTAAGTATCTCTATTAGTTGTCCTTCCTTACCCAAAGAAATCACTGGCCATCAATTTATTGATATTAGCTAGCCTAATTAATAAATTGATTACTAATTACCCAGAAACTCCCTCTCTCTGGCTTTTGATTTGTCAAAGTCACCTTTTGTTAACTTAGATAAGTCAGTTAACTTCTCTGCTTTGCTTGTCTGAAAAACAAGTTTGGACAAAATAGTCTCTGAGATCCCTTCTACTTCTAACTGTATGATTTTGCGGTATCATAAGACATTTAACCTTTCTGGACCTCAGTTTCCTAACATGTAAGAAAAAGCATTGGTGGAGTTACAAAATAAACTATATTGAAATTCAGCTATCAAAATATTTTTCTTAAAAAAAAAAAAAACCCTTCATGGACCCTAGTTTAAGAACCCCTGGTATAGTAGATAGAGTGCTGGACTTGGAGTCATGAAGACTTTGGTTATTAGCTGTGTGGGCATGACAGCCATGCAGAAACCTAGTGTTCTTAAAGTCCCAACTTAAAGTATTTAGAGTCCCAATTTTCTTTAGACATCCCCTCTCCTTAAGTGCTAAAATGTCTGGAATACGCACTCCTTTGTGTTAATGCAGTATCTCCAGAAGGCTCTTGCCTGATTTTTAAATGCCCTTCTGCTTTGAAATCTATGATATTATTAAACTATGGGATGTTATTGTTTTACTTATTCTTTGTATTCAATGGATTAAAAATTAGGAAAAGCATCTTCATAATAGTATTTTTAAAGTCTTTAATTTATCTGAGATATTCATATGAGATAGTTATCATTATGAAGTGGGAAGTGTCATGGAAATAAGTGGAAAAGGTGCTGCTTTATTAGTCCCTTCAGAGAAAACACCCTTTTTCAGTAATCCCCATATTGTCTAGTACACAGAAGATAAACAACAAACATCTGTTGAATTGTCAAATGGAGGAATATGTAAATGAATGAAATGGAAGAAAATGTATATAAAAGAGGAAGGAATAAGGACATGCCACTGCTTAGTGAACATGGAACAATTTAAGATAGGATAATGCTCAAAGACTAACAGAAGGACTAAAACAATAATTAGTATCTGAAGAGTAGCTGGGAATAATCTACAGCAGATGGGTGAGACTGAATTAATTTATCTTGTTATAATAAAAAAGCAATGCTTATTAAACAACTGTGATCTGATTGTGCTTTCAATAGAAATACTTAGCTACTTCTTGCTGTTGTTCAGTCATGTCCAACTCTTTGTGACCCTGTATGGGGTTTTCTTGGCAAAGATACTAGAGTCATTTGCCATTTCCTTCTCCAAGGGATTAGGCAAATAGAGATTAAGTGACTTTTCCAGGGTCACACAGCTAATGTGTGTGTGAGGCCAGATTTGGACACAAATCTTCCTGACTCCAGGCCCAACATTATCCACTGAGCCACCTAGTTGTCCCTAAGTTAAATACTTCTACCTGGTTAGTGTTATTAATACTTGGGATTTTGTTCTGTATCATAATAGCTGGATGAGCTCCCCTACAAACAGAAAATAGAATTTGTATGTGTCATTTTATAAGCAAATATAAAATGAAAAGGCAGACCTACTCAGTATATGTATTGAGAGGCAACATGAAAGAATGGAAATATTGCTTTCCTTGGAATCAGGAAGACTTGGTTTCAAAAGCTGTTAGAACTAAAAGGGACACTACAGTTGTCTTTTTCAACCCCCCCCCCCCCAATTTTACAGCAATGAAACAGTAACTTTCTTTCACCTTTACGTGTTATACTTCATCAAGTCTTTGGCATCAGGGCAATTTTATTCACCTCCACACTGTTTGTTTTTTTTTTTTTTAAATATATATATGTATATATATATATGTTTTTTAAAATATATATATATGCACACACATATATAATATTGTATTTTCAAACATCTTTATTTCTCTTTTCTATACCCATTTTTTGAGAAAGCAAGAAAAAAAAACATAAGTCCTGTTACAAACATATAGAGTTAAACAGAACAAATGCCCACATTGGCCATGTCCGGAAAGAACATCTTGCTCTGCACTCTGAGTCTATCTATCATCTCTCTATCAGGAGGTGCATAGCATGTTTCATTAGGAATAATCTGGAGGAAGAGTTGACTATTGAATCACTAAGAGTTCCCAAGTCTTTCAAAGCCATTTGCTTTTATAATAGTGTTGTTTTTGCAGAAGATGTCTTTTGGTTCTGCTCACCTCACTCTGTATCAGTTCATACAAGTCTTCCTGAGTGTTGCTGAAAATGTCCCTTTGTCATTTCTTATAGTACAATGCATCTTTTGCTTTTACAAAATAGTTTTGAGGCCTTCCCAGAGTATGTGAGATGCCATGATATAGACAGCCACCTACTCTGACTACAGATAAACCCTGTATGCCTGGGTTGTTGTTGTACATCATTCATTTTTGAAGAGGACCAATGAGATCACAGGATGATTGACATCTTGCCTTGTCTATGAATTGGACTTAGGTGAGGCAGAGTTGCCCAAAGTAGTCAGCTTCACTCTCTCTTCCAGAGTCATCAAAATACAGTGACAAGACAAAAGTCCAAATAATTGGTGATGGCCTAGGATGAAATGGATGACCAGGGTCTTTGATATCTGACTAGGTTCTAAGTGCTCCACAGTGCCTGCTTCAGCTACCTTCATGGCAATTGGAACAAATTGTTCTCATCTACCCATTAATCTGGTGGAAGCCTCTGCTTGGGTGGACATGGTCCTGACTCACCAAAGCCTGTTAATTATCTTCACCTTGGTTTGGTCCATCTACCGAGATGGTTTTACCAGGTTGTGGTCAATGCTCAGGTTACTACTTCTTTGAGCCACAGGTAAGAATTATGTGATAGGTGGACACCAAAGGTGGATAAGCAGCCATACAAAAGGCTTATTCATTCTCCTAGGGCCAAATTACCCCTCACCAAAAATAGAAGACTGTAATAGTTGGTCCAGCCCCCAAATGAAAGAACTGTACTTATCCAATAGGGCCTAACAAAAGCAGAAGTATGGCCAAGAAGATTGCTAAAGAACAATCTCCTTGACCTGGGAACTCTGGAATTTGGCTACAATATTCCTAGGCATTTTCTTTTTGTGATCTTTTTCAAGAGGTGATTGGTGGATTCATTCAATTTCTATTTAACCCTCTGGTTCTAAAATATCAGGGCAATTTTCCTTGATAATTTCTTGAAAGTTGATGTCTAGGCTCTTTTTATGATCATGGCTTTCAGACAGTCCAATAATTTTTAAATTATCTCTCCTCAATCCATTCTCCAGGTCAGTGGTTTTTCCAATGAAATATTTCACATTGTGTTGCAGTTTTTCATTTTTTTTTGGTTTCTTTTTTATAATGCTTGATTTCTTGTAAAGTCACTACCGTCTACTTGCTCCATTCTAATTTTTAAGGTAGGTAGTATTTTCTTCAGTGGTCTTTTGGACCTCCTGTTCCATTTGGCTAATTCTGACTTTTAACGTATTCTTCTCCTCATTGGTTTTTGGAGCTCTTTTTCCCTGTGGATTAGTCTATTTTTAAGGTGTTATTTTCTTCACTATTTTTTGGGTCTCCTTTAGCAATCTGTTCACTTGTTTTTCATGATATTCTTGCATAACTCTCATATCTCTTCCCAATTTTTCCTCTACCTCTCTTACTTGATTTTCCAAATTCTTTTTGAGCTCTTCCGTGGCCTGAGACCAATTCATATTTTTCTTGGAGGCTCTTTGACTTTGTTGACTTCTTCTGGCTGTATGTTTTGATCTTCTTTGTCACCAAAAAATATTCTATAGTCTGAGTCCTTTTATGCTGCTTGCTCATGTTCTCAGTCAACTACTTGACCTTTGAGTTTTTTGTCAGGGTGTGAATGCTTTCAGAGTGGAGAGTGCTTTGTCCCAAGCTTCAGGGACCTTGCACTGCAGTTTTCAGAGCTACTTCTATTCTGAGGTGGTATGATACTCCTCTTCTGGCCTGTGTTCCCATCTATGAGTGCAAGCACTCCTTTCTGCTGTGTAGCTACCAGGAGGATTCCCTCTCTACAGTCACCACAAGCTCTGCCGCACCAGTGCTCCTCCTCCCCCAAGAACTTCCAACCAGGACCGTGACCCAGATCCGAGCAGGGCAAAGCAAGAGAACCCTGCCTCTGTGCCAGCAAAGTGCTCCCTGCACTCCCGCTGTCAACTGCCACTTGATTCCTCCTACCATGTGGGCCAGGGACTCCAGAAGCAGCTGATGCTGGATCTCTGGAAGCAGCCCCTGGAGCTTCCTGCTGCTGCTGCTGCTGCTGCACCACCTCAGCTGCCCACCTTCTCTCACTCAGATCCAGCAGTTTTACCATTGACCTGCTCTGTGGCCTTTGGCATTTGTGGGTTAAGAAGTCTGGTAACTGCTACAACTCAGTGATTCATGGCCCTGAGGCATACTCCACTTGATCTCCTCTTCCCCATCTCCTCCTGGCCTGGTCTGTCCTGGAGTGGCCCATGTTGGGCTGTGCTCTGCTCTCAGTATGGTGAGATAAAGCCTTCCCAGCAACCATCCAGGCCATCCTGGGCTGGAGACCTGCTCCCCTCTGTTATTTCATGGGTTGTGTAGTTCTCAAATTTGTTCAGAGATATTTTTATGGGTGTTTGGAGGGATCTGGGGGAGGGCTTAAGCAATCTCTGCTTTCTAACCTCCATCTCAGCTCTGCCCCCTCCTCCCCATATGGGGGTATCTCCAGAAGGTGACCACTAGGATGCTGACTTCTGAAGTGTGAGAGGAAACCATGAGAACCAATTGAATCCATCAGCAGCTGAGAGTCATCCTGAGCACCAGGTTCTTTATCTGTAAATTGAGAATAATAGCAATACCTGTAGCTCCTGCCTTACATGAAATCACGTCAAAACTCAAATGAGATCATTTCTCTGAAGTACTTTGTAACCTTAAATATCACGGTTATTCTTATTGTTGTTGTTGTAGTTGTTAATTTCTGCTCAAGGATACTGCTATTGTTTCCTGGGATGTTCCGTCATAACCTCTGTGAGAGGAAAAAAACAGCAAAGTATGTATTAGAAAAAAACATTGTGTTTCTAGTGCATGATTTACCTCACACATCCTTCAAAATTCACAGAATAACCCCCAAAGGCCACTTGGTCTAAATCTATATTTTTGGGCACGACTGAGTCAGAACTATCACAAATGAATTATTGTGTATTTTATTTTAATACTTCAAAAGATTGGTGACTTCGTTAATGCATATGCTACTTCTCCATAACTTAGTCATTTTGTGAGCTTCTGTAGCCAAACAACTGAATTACCTAATGACCAAACCTCTTGTGATGTGACTCCACAACCTTAGATAGGCTGACCTTCAACCAAAATATATATGGTCTATCCATAGGCCCTACTCAAAGACTTTACAAATTGGTAGGATATGCTTAAGCTTGTGTTCTGTCATTGCCTTTGAAAACCTTTAGGTATTTTTAGACCATGATAAAAATTGTGACAGGACATTAATAGAAGAATGTTGTTCAATCATTTTTCAGTTGTGTCCCACTCTTCATGACCCCATTTGGAGTTTTCTTTGCAAACATACTGAAGTGGTTTGCCATTTCTTTCTCCATCTTATTTTATAGATGAGGAAACTGAGGCATACAAGGTTAAGTTACTTGTCCAGAGTTACACAGCTAGTAAGTGTCTAAGGCCAGATTTGAACTCAAGTTCTCCTGACTCCAGGCCTAGCACTCTATCCACCATACCACTGAAGGGATAAATTTTCTCTTGAAAAACATTAACTGGTAATAACCATTTTAACCATAACCAACATTTATATAAAGCTTTCCATTTTTTAAAGGACCTTACATATATTATCATATTTGGTCTTCAAACAACCATATGAGTTATGGCACAAGGATTACTGATCAGTCAATTAACAAGCATTTATTATTTCTCATTTTAATGATGAGGAAACTGATGGAGAGGAAAAATTACTTATATATGGTCATGCAGGTATTAAGCATCAGAGGTGTGATTTGAACCCGTCTTCCTAAGTACCAGATGGTCTTTTTAAGCATTATGCCATTATCCTAATTGTCAACTCTTAGGAAGTTCTCTCATGTCTAAAGTAGTGGTTATCACCCTTGACTATGGAGTTATGACAAAGACACCATGATTCCATATGTATAAAAATGTAATAATCTGATATGTATTTGGTGGCAAAAATATGCAGCATAAATAAACTATCGTGTAGATCCACAGAATATTTTAATATTTAGAAGGATTCTTTTACTAAGTGAAGTGGCATATATCTATAATACCTGCTAATATAGAATATGAGGTTGATTAATCTCTTGATCTCAGGATTTCTGAGCTGCTGAGCTGATTGGTTGTCTATACAGGATCTGGAACCAATAAAGTAAGTAATCTGCATTAAAGGTCATCGGGCTGCCTAGGGAGGGTCAAACCCACTCAGGTCAAAGCCCTAGAGTTGATGACTGGTGGGATTAGATTTGTGAATGAATGCTGTAGTTCCAGCCTGGGCAAGATAGGGAGATTAAGTATTAAAAATAAAACAAAACAAAAGGAGCCCTTTTAATAAAAATAATAATTTTTAAATCCTGCGAACCACTGGAGGAAGACAAATCCTCTGTTTTACTATAAGCCCATTCCAAATTCATTTGCTCAACAAATATTTGTTGAGAATAGAGTACATTTACAGAATGGAGTACTGAACAGAGAATAGAGCACAGACAGAGAATAGAGTACTGACCTCAGTGAAAACAGGAAAACAGTTGCTGTCACCCAGCAACTCTCATATTCTTAATGATTAACAATTGAACATCAGGGAAGCTATGTGATTTTGCCAAAGATCCTGAGGTTAGGAAGTTGGAACAAGACCTAAGACTAGAATCTGGGGTTTTCAGATTCCTGGTTCAGTACTTTTCTAATATGCTATGACTCCATTCTTGTTACTATAAATAAGAGGAACCAAATATCTTCTTTCTCCCCTATCATCATAAAACTGCAATGTTACCTTTGTCCTTAATAGTGTGCAAATAAGCCTTCTTCAGAGTAAAGATTCATTTGTTCCTCCTGAAAAACAAAGCAGAGAGAATGCATACACATCAAGCCTATATGCATAGCATATATTTAATATTTGACTTTTAGAGGAAGTTTCAAATTAACTTCAAGTGAAAATATAAGGTTAAATGAAAATATAAAGCTTGATTTTAACTTAACCATCATTTGAAAATTTCCACAATACTGCAATCAAACTTGTAGTACTTACTCTACTCTCTCTCCCTGGGGGTCCAACTAACTTTAGACTAATATGCTCACCAAATTGTTATAGGTAACACATGGAGTATTTGGTAACATGGATCTATATGGTGATGAAATCTGACTGGCCACTTTAATTTCCCTAAGGACCTCATCTTTGTAGAATACCAAGAATCGAGAAGTCACTTTTTATTCACAGTGCAGAACTTAGTTCTACCTGCAAACACATACATTCAGATGGGGCATTGCAGTGTAAAATTAATTTTATCTTTTTTGTAGCAATCTCTTTAATAACATTTCCTGTGATACATGGAGTCTGTGAGAAAGAGGTGTCGAGTCTGAGAGAGGTATCCAAAGGGAAATGGGCAATTCCTAGAGATGTCCTAGTGAAAGAGGTTAAGAATTCGATCTTGGGAGAGACATTTCTATCCTTGTCACTTCTCCCCTGGTATTTTGATAATTATTTCCATATGTTGATTTTCTTTGTAATCCTATTTTATACATAAAAAATTATTCTGAAGAATCTCATAAACTTCACCTGCTGCCAAGAGGATACATGCCAAAAAAGACAAAAAGTTAAGAAAATCTTCTTTAATGGGGCAGATTCTTGACTAAAATAACCATCCATAAATGGTGGATGGGTCCTTTGTGGGGTCTGATTGCTATGCTTCCATCCACTGGTTTTCTAGGCAATCTAACTGGCAACTTTATGGGACAGGATTGGTTGTGAAGACTTGTCTTTGTAGGACCCTGACCATTCTCTGGAACTAATTTGTAGGCTCATACATTACCTAATGTCTTCATTGTTTACTATTGGTTTGCTCTCCATAAGCTAACTATCTTGTGTTTTTTCCTGATCACCAATATTTTGATAGCAGTACCTAAGCAAAGTAGAGAGTTGTACCATCTCTAATTCTTCTGAACTGGGAGGATAGCTAAGAGGATAGTTAGTAATTGCTCAGCCAAGTAATATAGTAGTCATGAGCCCCAAATACTTTTTAATCCCCAGAGACTTAAAAACATAGGTTAATAGGGAGCTGTGACATTAAACCAGATATCTACATGTAGAGAACAAAGCCTGCCATGCCTTTCCTAGTGACATATTTATGGACATGCACTAGAAAAGCCCACATGCTGAGTCCATTAAACCTTCTGCTTATGCTTCAGTGTACTCAACATATTTAGGAGAGTGTCATTAAAATGCTTGGCTGCTCTTCCCTTTGAGAATGGTATGCTCCAGGCTTAGATTTCATGATTCCTCCTAAGCTGAACATCAACTTGAGTAGCTGTCTTTCAAAACCTCCAACCCGATTGCAATGAATCCTGCTAAAGAAACCATACTCTTGTTTATCTTGGGAGGCTCAGTCCTTTTTTTGGTAATTATGTGTATAATTAGAAACTCCCCCAAATCACCACTGGAATGTTGCCTATAGGACCATAGAATTGGAGCTGGTAGGGACCTTCGAAAACATCTAGTTAGATCTCCTCATTTAATAGATGAAAGAACTGAGTTTCAGAGAAGTTAAGAGACTTGCCTGAGTAAATGGAAGAGCCAGTTTTTGCACTCAGCTCTAGTGACCCCAATTCCCACCTTCTTTCCATTGCATAACGCTATCTCTTTGCTGAGACAAGAAGTTAATGCATACTAGACTCGAACGCTTGCTGCTCTTAATGCTTTCAGAATAGGCAGCCCACATGCCTAATACTCTCCTTTGAAGGCAATAAGCATAAGTATATCTAACTTCATGACACAAGCAAAAAAGATTTTTGCTTATCTCTAGCTGAAATCAAACATCATATAAAACTTTTCATTGACCACCCATGCGAAAACCAAGAGGACAGGATACCAGGTCTAACTGATAATAATTTCCATACTGGCAAATATAGCCTTCTTTAAGCTTTTGCACAGGAAGCATATAATGTCAGAAGTTTCAGGTACTAATCTGCCACTGGCTACCAGCAGTACGCTGCCATATACAGGTGAGATTTATATCCAATCACTGTTTAATGCTATAAAAATATCTAGTGGATCTGACTCTAGCAGTGTAGTGGTATCCCTCTCTTCACTGGCACCTCTGTCTTCAAATAATATTTCAATCCTTAACAAAAAAAAAAAACAAAAACAAAAAAAAAAACCCAAACAAACAAAAAGATGTGTAGAAGTAAGGGATGAGAATACCTATCAGCTCCCATGGAAATACTCAGGCTAATATGATGAATATGGACCGAGTTCAGTTTTTCCCAATGGAAAAGGCCAAAGACTCATACCTGAGCTTCAAAATGCTCAAGTCAACTTGCTTCCTCTGGTTGAATCTCCAGGGACCATTCACCTGACTCATAGGACCAGCCCCAAACTAGAATTAGCATTTACTTCTGCTTCAGGTCATAGCTGCTTCTTTTATTGGGGGCTTTTATTGACATTCAGCTTAGGATGAATCATGAAATGTAAGCCTGGAAACACAATACATCCAGACTCTGGCCCTATTAGCTCCTCTTACTGGTTCTGTTTCTCTACTCCTACTAAGTGGGTTTGTGTCTGGAGTTCTTATGCTCTATCTAAATCAGGGATTCTTAACCTGTTTTTGACATAGGCCTTTTCGCTAGTGAAGCCTGTAAACCTCTCTCAGATTCCTTAAAATTCATAAAAGAAAACGCATAAGACTGTAAAGGAAACCAGTTATATTGAAAAACACCTAATGAAAACAAAAACAAAACAAGACACAAATGTTCTCAGTCCTCAAGTTAAAAACTCCTGCTCTGGAGGGTCTCTCTCACTTTTTTCCTTCCTATTTTCTTCTACTTTCCTGGGAGTTTTTCCATTTCCTTGGAAAAGCACAAATCAAGGCCAGCTTCAGTTTATGGATTTCATCATCAAATTGGTGTTAACTTGTCTAGTATCATCGATGTTATAGCTGTGATTCATTTTCAATGCCAGGACATGTGATCACATAAACAGCAGGAAAAGTAGCTATTAGCTAATATTTCTGTAAACCTTTAAGATTTGCAAAGTGCTTTAAAATATTTTTTCACTCAATCCTCATAATATTCCAGAGAGGTACATGCTATTATTATCTCATTTTTACAAATCAGGAAGCTAAGGTAGAGAGAGCTAAGTAACTAGCCTACAGTCACTTTACTAGTAAGTATTTGAGGCAAGTGTCTCAGAACTTTCTGACTCCAAGTCCAGTACTCGATTCATTGTATCACCAAGTTGCCAATACAAGACAAGCTCACACATTTGACAAAGAGTTCACCTAGTCCTAAGAATTCACACAAGTTATTGTAGAAGGAAGAAGTTGTTTATGTGACTTCTCTGGGTGCATGCCTAGGCATATCCAGTTAAGAGGAAAACCAATAGCTTCATGGGTGGACAGGCACTTGAAAATGATGAATGATATTGAACAAATAATCCTTGAACTTTGAGTCAGTTACAACAAGCAGATAAGTCTCAATCATACTTTAGACTTCGTGTAGGCAGAATGGCTTTGTGAGAAGCACGTTGGATTTGGAATAAGAGCATCTGGGGTCAAATCCTGCCTCTGACACTCCCAATCACTTAACTTTTATTGGCCTCAGTGTCTTCAACTGCTAAATGAATTAGATTGGATTATGTGATCTCCAAAGTCCATTCCAGTTTTAAATTTATGATCCTCTATTCTCAATTCAAAGAAACTGAGGCCCAGAGTGCTTAAACAATTATCTCAAGTAAAACAATGACTGCAACAACAACAAAACTAACTCATCAGGGTGGGAAACTGTAACCTTCAACTCTGCAAAATAGCAAATGGTTTCTTCAATATGCAATATGAATAATATACGATTCAGCTACAGAATTACAATATTTCATTTAAATTCTCTATTTCCAAAGCTAGATTCCATTGGAGTTTGCATTTTTTATTACACCCATCAATTAGCTATAATCAGAAGCCAATCAGAGTAGGCAATGGAGATAAGGCTAAAGGAAAGAAAATACCAAATTAATTTGGCTGTTTTATAATTATTCCATTTTTAGTGTAGAAAAATGATTGAAACTAAGTCTGTTCAAAAGTAAAATAGAACAATTTTGTAATATTAGATAACAAAATCCCTTTTCCATCACTTTTTTTTACTTTCAAATAATTTGGCTACTTCTATGTAAACATGACCTATAAGTCCTATCTTACCCTGGTATTCCTTTTAAGGATTATCCTGTCTGTGTAAGACTTTGCAAAAATGTGTCCTTCTAATGGGAAATATAAACCTGCATTTATCTCCTGGGTGGGGGTAATGTGGAGGTGGGAAGAAAAAGTTATTATGTATTTGCTGAGTTAGCAAGATACCTTCCAAGCATGTTTCTATTTTCTTAAATTATATTTCTCCTGACAAACCCATTTTCAGTCATAGTAATGAGCAGATAAACAAGGGAATGGTCTGGATAGCTACAGAGTAGATGGAATAATTCAGAGAAAGGGAGGATTTTTCCCCTCCTCCTGAAGAGCAGGTCAGCTGTTAAAAATTTATGCATCCAGCCCTGAGATAAGCAAACCCCATGCATAAATAAATATGCTTTTGTGTACATTATAGGGGCATCAGTATCACTAAATATAAGAAAAAATATTCAGATATACCCATTAACAGTATATTTAATTATGGAATGAAAGAGCCATCCCTAATAATTCTCACTTATGACTTTCAGAATGCCTTGTGGTAGCCAACAGGGTATACATGTTTCTCTATGAACACTTCAATTCCCCATATTGTCCATGACTCACAGAAATGGTACAATATTTGATAGAGAGTTATGGTAAGCCATCATTATTTTGACTCCTAGATTTTTAAAAGTAGTTTCACAATTCTTAATGAACCTCACAGCCTGTTTCCTGGGAGTTACAAAAACTTCTGTCTAGTGCACTTGACGTAAATTTCCATGTTTGTTCAGTATTTATGATTCCTGGTGGATGAGTTCCTTTTTTCTTTCCTCTCATTTGAATCTAAAATGTAATTGCTGCCCTTTTTAATTAAGTAGCTACCTTCCAAATTGACTCTGCATGTGTGTCCATTTATCCATCAGTGCCAAGGGACTTGATTCTATTCTGTGTGTCTTTAGTATTTCATATGTATAGAGTTATCCTGCCATGGTGACTGGACTTCAGGCCTTGAAGTCTAATTATGGCACTTATGATTTGTCTAGGTAGAGGGAGTTCTCAGTCCCCGCCCCCCCAAACACAGATTTATTCACTTCTGTTAATAATGTCACTTTTACAACCTTTTAGAGACAATATGGTGTAGTAGATGGAAGCCTGGTCTTAGAGTCACAAAGAGATGACTTCAACTTCTGTCTCTGACATATACTGATTATGTGGCCACAAGAAAGTCAATTAACCTCTCAGTGCCCCTCAGACAATGTTCTAAGGTCATAAACTACAGAAAATTGCTGATCTGCAAAAATGGAGAGAAGCCCCACACCAGAAATTCCCAATACTAATAGAAGCAAAAGTATGGATAGAGCAAACAAACAAAAAACAAAAACCAAACTTTAGATTTTAACCTCCTTCTAGGCAGCAGCTGTTTCTGAGTTTTTTTTAATTTCCATGGCACTAACACCAATCTAGGAAGACAGTAGTTTAAGAATTCCCAATTAGTCAAATGTGAACCATCAGGCAGTTTTTTATGGTGAGGAGGATATAGTGGGGAGGCATCAGAATGGTCCATTTCCTCACAATTTCAAGTAAGAACACTTTCAATTTTCTGCTGTCACCAGTCCTACACTGTCAGCACCCTTTCTGTCCTTTCAAACTTATGCCTAGATCCTCTGATTTATTAACTTCAGGGAAGTAAAAAATAAATCTTTTTTTTAAGACTGAGGACCCCAGCAGCAAATGCTTGATAAATAATTTATGTCATAAGCTAGGAGACTAGGTGTGATTAACTTGCTCTAGAGAGTGCCTACACAATCTTGTGAATGTTGACACTTAATACATGCTTCATATTGATGAAGTTGAGAGCATTTCTAAGCTTAGAGAACAGAATGAAACTCCCTCCATTCTACTGGAATGGTCCATTCACAAAGTAATAGGGGATGGTTTTTGCTCGGTCTTGTCAACTTTTATTCTGCTGAGATAACCAAATGGAGCAAGGAGCAAATGCACTGGCTGAAATGTGAAAGAAGATAGATGAGATAGAGGTTGAAATAGCATGACTGTATTGGCTACAGAGGCCACAGGAGGGGATGAAATGTCAGACCCTTGGTCATGTCTGGCTAGAACCTTCAGAAGACAAGATACAAAAAGAAGGAAAGAAGGTAGGAAAGTAGAAAGGAAGGGAAGAAGGAAGCATTCATTAAGCATTCATATATATATATATATATCTAATTAAGCATTTATTAGTTATTGATTAAAGAAACATTTATTAAGTACTTACCATTTGCAAAACATGCTGAATTCTGAGGAACACAAATAGAAAAATAATTAGCAGAGTCTGTGCTCTCAAGGAGCTCATAGTGGGGGAGACAAGATTTTGGAAATTTCAGCTGCGAGTGAAAAAGGTCCCATGTTCCTTAGTGTGTAGCAGCAAAGCCAATTTTAATGCATCTTTTAAAATATTATTTTCATCAATAAGTCAACATCACCCTAAGAGGAACTGTGCCAACTCCCAAATCTGATAAAAACAAAACAAAACAAACAAACAAGAAATAAATAAAGCCTCTTGTCTCTGCCATTTGATGCAGGGCTCATCACATTTGCATTCTCTTTGACAAGAGACATTCAATCTTTTTTTTTTTTTAATGTAAAACTGCACTCTTTACTATGGTAGCTAAGTAGTCAGTGCATAACTACATAACTATTTTTATGCTTATTTTAAGCCACAGGAAAGAAAAAAAAAAGCTAAAACAGCTTGGGCTAGAGAAGGAATAACCCAAAGACATTCCATCTTTTAAGGCAAAGTTTACCTGCCCAAAATAATTTGACTTAGTTGACATAGTTATTCACTTAGTTAGCTATGAGCTCTCTTGGCATAGTTGTATTGATTGTTTTCTGTGAAATACTTCTTTCACACATATGATCTTCCACTAACCATCATTCTAACTCCTATTCTAATCAGAATACAACCAATAATTCTGAATGATTACACATTTTTCCCCTTTCACTCATTCTGTGCTTCAACTAAACTAGACTCTTTGCTGTTCCTCATACAGATTATTTCATGTATCCTCTCCATATCTTGGCATAAACTGACCCTTGCTTGGAATATACACTGTACTTACCTCTACCTCTTAGAATCCCTAATTTCCTTGAAAGCTCAGCTCATGACCCAACTTCTTATGATACTTTTTCTGATCCTTTTTCCCTCCATATTCCTAACCCGCCCCCTAAAAACATGTATTTTGTTTATGTTTGTGCAAATATGTTCTCTCTAGATAAAATGTAAGCTCCTTGAGGGATGAGTTGTTTTTAGTTTTTCTCCTTGTATCTCATGTCATGTAATACTGTGTAAACACTGCCACATAGTAAGTGCTTAATAAATTTTTGTTGATTATTCAATTTATAGTTTGATTAAGACTCACTGCAATCAGAAGACCAGGATTCTAATCTTGGCTTTATTTCTTACTAGCTCTGGGTCCTAAGGAAAGTCAATTAACTTTTCTGAGACTTTTTTTTCTTCTGTGCCCTGATACTTTATTAGGTGAGACCAGCTTTTTGTTTTGTTTTTTTGTTTGTTTGTTTCATTTTTTCCCTTTTTATTAATTAATTTATTTTTAGTTTTCAACATTCACTTCCACAAGGTTTTGAGTTCCAAATTTTCTCTCCATCTCTTCCCTCCTCCCCACCCAAAGATGGCATGCATTCTGATTATCCCTTCCTCCAATATGTCCTCCCTTCTATCACATATACCCACCTTCTCTTATCCCCTTCCCTTCTATTTTCCTGTAGGGCAAGATAGATTTCTATACTCCATTGCCTGTATATCTTATTAACCAGTTGCATATAAAAACAGTTTTTAACATTCATTTTTAAAACTTTGAGTTCCACATTTTCTCTCTTTCTCCATCCCCACCCAACCCTTGTTGAGAAGGCAAGCAATTTGATATGTTACACATGTGTACTTTCATAACAGTCATGGTGTGAAAGGCTAACTAAATTTCCCTCCACCCTATCCCACTTCCCATTTATTCTATTCTCTCCTTTGACCCTGTCCCTCTTCACAAGTGTTTGCTTTTGATTATCCCCTGCTGCCATTTGCCCTCCCTTCTATGATCCCCCACTCTTACCCCCTTCCCCCCTACTTTTCTGTGGAATAAGCTAGATTTTCATACCCAATCGATTGTGTATATTATTCCCTCCTTAATCCAAATCTGATGAGAGTGAGGTTCATTCATTTCCTCTCACCTCCCCCCTTTTACCCTCCATTTTAAAAGCATGTTCTTGCTTCTTTTATGTGAGATAATTTAAGCTGTTCTCCCTTCTTCCTCTCCCTTTCTCCTTCTCCCAGTACACTCTTCTCTCACCCCTTAATTTTACTTTTTAGATATCATCCCTTCATATTCAACTCACGCTGCACCATGTGTGTGTATACGCACATACACACACACAACCACTATATATATATATATATATGCCTATACATAGGCCCCTGCCCCATATATATCTATATCTACATCCATATCTATATCTGTATCTATATCTGTATCTGTTATCTGTATCTATATCTATATCTCTCTATTTGTATATACATATGCTCCCTCTAACTACCCTAATACTGAGGAAGGTCTCATGAGTTATAAATATCACATTTACATGTAGGAATGTAAATAGTTCAACTTTAATAAGTACCTTATGATTTCTCTTTTTTGTTTACCTTTTCATGCTTATCTTGAGTCTTGTATTTGAAAGTCAAATTTTCTATTCAGCTTTGATCTTTTCATCAAGAATGGTTGAAAGTCCTCTATTTCATTGAATATCCATTTTCCCCCTGAAGTATCATACTCACTTTTGCTGGGTAGGTGATTCTTGATTTTAATCCTAGCTCTTTTGGCCTCTGGAATATCATATTCCAAGCCCTTTGATCCCTTAATGCAGAAGCTGCTAGATCTTGAGTTATCCTGATTGCGTTTCCACAATACTTGAATTTTTTCTTTCTGTCTGCTTGTAATATTTTCTCCTGGACCTGGAAACTCTGGAATTTGGCTATAATATTTCCAGGAATTTTTCTTTTGAGATCTCTTTCAGGAGGTGATTGGTGTATTGTTTCAGTATCTATTTTGCCCTCTGGTTCGAATATCAGGGCAATTTTCCTTGATAATTTCTTGAAAGATTATGTTGAAGCTCTTTTTTTTATCATGGCTTTCAGGTAGTCTAATAATTTTTTTATTATGTCTCCTGGATATATTTCCCAGGTCAGTTGTTTTTCCAATGAGATAAGTTACATTGTCTTCCATTTTTCATTCTTTTGTTTTTGTTTTATAATTTCTTGATTTCTCATAAAGTCACTAGCTTCTATTTGCTCTATTCTAATTCTTAAGGGATGATTTGCTTCAGTGAGCTTTTGGATCTCCTTTTTCATTTGGCCAATTCTGCTTTTTTAAGGCATTCTCCTCCTCTTTTGGCTTTTTGGACTTCTTTTGCCATTTGGGTGAGCCTATTTTGTAAGGTGTTATTTTCTTCAGCAATTTTTTGGGTCTCCTTTAGCAAGCTGTTGCCTCATTTTTCATGATTTTCTTGCATTACTCTCACATCCTTTTTAAGCTCTTCCATGGCCTGTGACCAATTCATGTTTTTCTTGGAGGCTTTTGATGTAGGATCTTTGACTTTGCTGTCTTCTTCTGTCTGTATGTTTTGATCTTTGTCATCAAAGTAAGATTCTATGGTCTGATTTTTTTCCCCACTGTTTCCTCATTTCCCTAGCCAATTATTTCACTTTTTGGCTCATTGTTAAGGTAGGTCTCTGTTCCAAGGTTCAGGGGTTTCGTGCAGCTGTTTTCAGAGATATTTCTAGGGACCTGTAAATTTTCGGTTCTTCTAAGGTGGTACGATCAAAGGAGAGGTTTTTACTCCTCTTCTGGTCTGTGCTCTGATTTTTGAGTGATCAAAAGTACTCTTTTCTGTCTTGGAATTCTGAGGAGGATTCCCTCTCCTCTACCGCCATAAGATCTGCCACACCAGCACTCATCTCTGCCCCAGGACCAAGACCCAGGATTGTGACCCAGATTGAAGCACAAGCAAAGCAAGAGATTCTTGCCTCAGTGACAGCAAAGAGATCCCTGCAATCTTCCTCTGATCAGTCACTCAATTCCCATACCATCTGTGGTTCGAGAGTTCTGGAAGCAGCCACTGCTGCTGCTGCTGCAGCCCCCTCTTTGGGGTTGGGGCAGGTCCATACTCCTCTATCACTCAGGTCCAACAGACCTTTCCTACTGACCTTCTAAGTTGTCTTTGGCATTTGTGTGTTGAGAAGCCTGGAAACCACCACAGCTGCCAGTGATTCAGTCTACTGAGACCTGATACGGCCTGTCAGTGTTGGCATGGCCCAGGCTAGACTGATCTCCTGTCTCAGACTGGTGCAACAGACCTTTCTTGTCAATCTTCCAGGTTGCCTTGGGTTGGAAATTTGTTTCACTCTGTCATTTTGTGGGTTCCTGCTGCTATAGAATTTGTTTAGGGTCATTTTTACAGATATTTGTAGATGTTTGGGGGAGAGCTCAAAAAAGTCCCTGCTTTTACTCTGCCATCTTGGTTCCACCCCACTCTGAGAATTTTTAATGTGAAAAATGGATATAGTAGTACAATATTCCTGAAAATTTCACAGGACTATTTTAAGGATCAAATGAGATCATGGAATCACATTTGTGAAAGCTCCGCACAAACTACAAAGGCCAATCCAAATGGAAATTTAGGCCCCTAGAGGTGTAATGTCTCCCTCAATTCATGTAGCTACTTAAGGATCAAACCTGGGATTAGGACCCAGATCTCCTGGTTTCTTCTGCAATATTTTGACTCTAGATTTTTATTTTTTAAAAAAATTAAAAATGTATATGTGTTTGTGTATATACATATGTGTGTGCCCACATGTATGCTGGTGTGTGGGATATTTTTGTGTGGATGTAAAAACTATAGAATTGCCTTGAGTTCCATACCATCTATGAAAGACTTACATTTGAAATGTTTCAAGATAGTTCTTTTTACTCTACAATTTCTGGGCATTTGTCTTGCTCTCTTAAAAAAAGAGTAAAAATAAGATATAGCCAATTTGCCTTGTTAGTGGATCCATCCTCTACCCCAGGAATTTAGAAAATTGCCACTGGAAATTTCTTTTCTTTCCTTCCTTTGCTTTGCCTAGCATTTAATCACTGTACTTGGTATTTTCCCCACTTTAAAGGAAAAAAAAGTGTTTGTATGTGTGTGTATATTCATATATACATACACATATATACACATACATATACATACATGCATACATATATATATATACATACACACACACATATATGGGAATTTAGGATACTAATTTCCCATAGATGTACTCCCAGAATTCTAACAGTGCTTATTTTGGGGGGGTGGCTGGAGCTGGGGGTGACTTTTAAAGAATTTTGGTAGGCCTGACTTGATTAGATTTTTGTGTTTTTCCTTGGTTTCACACCTCGTACTTTCTGACAATTCAGTCGACAGGTTGTTTTTTTTTATTAATGACTTCAGTGTCCAAAATACCATAGATTGCTTTAGATTGCTGAGTGAAGACACAGATTCAATAGTACAGGATTGTACTTTTTTCTACATTTAGTATAGCTTTCCTTAAAATAATATTAATTCAGCATCAGTACCAAAAACCCTGGGAAATTTTTATCCCTTCTTCAAAGTCAAAACAAAAAAACAACTCCCTTCCACCTCCCCATTTCCTATTCTTTTGTTAGATAAGGCTCACACCTGCTCTGTGAATAGCAATCAGTGATTCTTTGCCATCTTCCTACAGCCTTTAGTTCTGATACTTCAGTGAGTGGGCTTTATTCTGTATGCCTGGTGGGCTCCTGCTTCCAGGTTGTATCTGAAAGCATGACCAGCTGTGGGCAAAATTATCAAGGAAGGAAGCTATTTTATTTTTATTTCTCCTGTTTCTTCCATCTCTGCTTACATTATTCTCTCCTATGTTTTGTTCCTAAAAACCTTGATTTTCCTCAGGTAACTGGTGAATTGCTCTCCTAGCACTTATCAGTGACAGAGCCTGGCTTGCAATAGGAGCTTAATAAATGCTTGCTGACTTGACTGAAGCCTAGGTGGCAACATGTTTGAATCCATCATGAAGCCTACATGAGATTTGCAGAAAAATAGAAAGAAAACATGCACACACGCACAGAGAGAGAGAGAGAGAGAGAGAGAGAGAGAGAGAGAGAGAAAGAGAGAATCAGATTTGGGTTCAAATTCCACTCTGATCCTTACTATGACATTGAAAAAAACTAATTTAATCTCCCTGGACCTGTTTCCTCAACTATAAAATGAGTTGATTTCCCTAAATGGTATCTGAGGTTTCTTCTAGCTTTAGTTTTATCATCCTACATACCTTAGTAGGCTGGCAGAGTCTAATCACTTGTCTGCCATTAACATTAGGTAACTGATTATGACAAAGTGTCCTATAAGCTTGCTTGGATTAATTATTAATTAATGGCAGTTATTGAAACTATATGTGATGACATATAATTCAATTCATATGACACACACACATATGTTCATGTATATATACATTTATATATGTGGTATATATGTGTGTATAAGCATGCAAATACATATATAAATACACATTTACATATATATGTACACATGTATGTATATTATGCGTGTATATGATTAGATGGTACATTATTGACACTTATACTTGATTCCCATAAGGTACTTGCAGAGATTATTTTAAAATAGTGAAGACATCACATGCCAAGGTATACGTAAAGCTTTTCAGAGTCACTAACTATATGGCTATTGAAGCAAATGGAGAGAGATAGAGAGGCAGAAAGAGACAGAGACAGACAGACAGAGACATAGAGAGAAAGGGAGACAGAGAGCCAGGGACAGACAAACCGAGAGAGGGAGGGAGTCACACATGCACACAGAGAGAGACAGAAATAGAGACAGAGAGATTGAGACAGACAGAGACACAGAGAGAAAGAGAGACAGACAGATGACAGAAACAGATAGACTAACAAAGGGGAGGGGGGAGGGGAGAGAGAGAGACAGAGAGAGAGAGAGAGAGGGAGAGGGAGGGACATAAAGAGACAGACAAATGGATAGAGAGACAGAAAGATAGACAGTAGAGTGAGCAAATATATATACAGACCTAGAGACAGACAGATAGATACATAGATAAATATACTAACAAAAATACAAGTAGACAAAAGAAAAAAAATTGCTATACATATGAATAAATAATGAATAACAAAATTTCTGAGCTTCAATTCAGTGTAATGAAAATACTAGATATTAAAGTTGGGTAACAAATGAAAGACTATGTTTTTATCTTTTTCCTGATAATCAGTTGAATAAAAGTACTTATCAAGTAGCTACTTTGTTCCAGGAGCTATAGTAGGCACTGGGGATTCATACAAAGACCAAAACAAACAAACAAAAATAATACATTTTCTCATAGAGTTTATATTCCTTAGGGGAAAACATTTAATTGTAACAAAAGCCCTCCCATGGAGCATGTGTGAAGAATAAGGCTGGTCCAAGATCCCACGCATCCCTAGAAATAGGCAAAGTATAGGGCAAATGTAGTATTGGTGACCCACCCAGAAGACATGTACCACTTGAAGTAACCAGGGCCTAAGCCTGTACCCATGTATGTTCCATGGTATGACTAATCTTCGTAAGTTAATTCAAAGTACATACACAATAAATTCAAGATAAGGGGTGGTAGGGGTGAGGTTTTAGGTTCTAGGAAAATCAGGAAAGTCTTCATTTAAAAGGTGGTAGATGGTCCTGGAGTCAGGAAGACTTGAGTTAAAATCAGGCCTCACTTACTAACTGTGTGACCCTGGGCAAGTCACTTAATCTTGTTTGTCTCAGTTTAGTCATTTGTAAAATGAATGGAAATGATAAACTACTCCAGTATCTTTGTCAAGAAAACCCCAGATGTGGTCATAAAGAGTTGTACGTGACTAGAACAATTGAACAACAACAGCTTGACTTGAGTTCAGAAGGAAGGTAGGGATTCTGACATATGGAAGTGAAAATGGAGTACCTTTCAAGTATGGAGAAGAGCTTGCATGAAGGCCTTGAAAGGAGAAATAAAATACTCTGTATAAGATACATCAAACATTCTGGTTTGGCTGCTTCACAGAATGAGTGAAGG
The DNA here is from genome assembly GCF_011100635.1 of Trichosurus vulpecula. NCBI lineage: Eukaryota > Metazoa > Chordata > Mammalia > Diprotodontia > Phalangeridae > Trichosurus > Trichosurus vulpecula. Next base: position 309,838,696 of record NC_050574.1, on the reverse strand, counting down.
GGAATAATTATTCTGAAAGGTAGGCTGTAGCTAAATTGTGAAAGTGCTTTAAATGTCAAAAAGAGATATTTCTATGTCATCCTGTAGGCAATAGCGAGCATCTCCCTTCATTCTTTTATGAATTCCTTCAGGGATATTTGCATTTTAATTTGCCATACTTTTAGAAATTAAAACCCTCAAAACTCAAAGGAATATTTTTCTAATGGTTGTATTTTCTGCAGCAGGACAAACCAAAGGTATCCATTTGGGATGACAGAGGATTTTTTCTTCCATGTTAGGTATTGCTTTTTTATTGGGGTAGGACGTATAGGATTGTATGTGGTACCCATTGTGCCCTGCAAAAGTGTGACTAGATAAAGGGTGGACACCAGACCTGCTTCTGAGCCACCTATATTGATATGAATTTTCTTGGTTCTATTGACCTGTGTGAATCCACACTTATGTGCATTCACCAATTTGTGGATGGGGAATTGTTCTCTTTATTTGATATTTATGAAGCTCATATAGTTTACCAATATAGTTCCTCATTTCCAGAAATTTGTAAACAATTCACTGTAAACATTTAACAGAATTTTAAATGACAATGATCTGCATGTGAATGATCCCTGGAATGTGAACTCCTCTGACAAATACAGATCGTACATAGCCTGACTATAACAGTAGCTATGACTTAGCTTCCTGAGTCTCAGAGAGGGTGATTTACTTATGATCATGGAGCTGGTGAGGAAGGTAGTATTTGAACCCAGAGCTTTCTGATCTTAGCTCCAGTACTCTATCAGCAATGCCAAGCTGCCTCTTTGTCATCCAACTTTTACAAGTAATGATCATACATTGGTTCATCTACAATATTCATACATGCCACACAACACAACAATTGATTTCATATTATATCCAGAGATAACAATTGAACCTGTGATGTTACTGGTATTGGAAACTCCCATGTGAGGAAACCCCCTACACAGTGCAGGTGACACCATCTCTGCAATTTATATTCTGAGAATATTGCTTAGAGTACTGAGCGATTAAGCAACTTGTCCAAGGCTGCAAATCCAGTATGTGTCAGATAGAATTTGAACACAGGTTTTCCTAGTTTAGATGATGTTTCTTTCTTTTCAACACATTGTAAGAAATAGCAAATATGAAGAATGCAAACTAGCAGAATCAGGAAAACAATATATACAAGAATTACAAAAATAAAACTGAATGCTGTATATTTATAAAAACCAAGCTTGGCCCAAAAGAAGAAATAATAAAATGCATATCCTTCGCTTCATTGCAGAGGTGGGAATATGGATATGAAATGTTCCGTATATTGTCAGATGTGATCAATGTATTAGTTGGAATTATTATTTTCTTTTCCTTCTCTTATTTTGTTAAGGGAAAACTCACTGGGTGGAAGGGAAAGATAGATTCCAGAATGATGTGATAAAAAATCAAATTTACCAATAAAAACAAGACAATGTAGCTTAGAAGACTTACTGATCCTGGGTCCTAAAAAAAGAGATATTTTGTTAACAGAAGGTTATCTTGTAAAAGGCTTTTATAGTGCTGAGGTTCTACAAAGACCTTTTGGAACACAAAGAAATAGAGACCAAAATACAAGAGCCTCAGAGATAACAAAGACTCCCAGGACAGAGAGAAAATCATACAAATAATGCTCTAACAAGTTTGCTAAATACTTGAAAGCAGCATCATACAAACACTCAAACACTAATGCTAAGAATTTAAAATCAATGGAGTATTTAATGGGATTTAGTGGGATGCATACCGAAAGGAGGGAGGTAGGGAAGGAGGGTATTGTGATCATTGATGTCACAAATGAGCCCAAGATGAGGTTACACTTGACTTCCATAATTAAAGCCTTTGAGGGCCACTACACATTTCAGACTTTGCAGCTGGCTTACATTCAAATATAATTTGGTGTCTGTGAAAGAGTAATGGTTGAAGAAGCAGTAAATCATCAAGCAATAATAATTTAACAACCAGATTGATCTACGAGTCACTGAAGTTAACCAAAGAATGCAGCTGAACTTGAAAATCACACACAGAGAAAATTAACGTGAGGATTTTATAGAGGCCCATAAAACAGTTTTCTGCCTTTCAGTGAACTTCGTTTCTTTCACCATAACCCTTCCTTTCCTCTCCCAAACAAAAGGGACAATTTTTATCAAATATTTACAGCATTTAACATATTCCTCCAAAGATGGAGAAATCATCCATCACCTCTTTTCCTAGATAGTGCCCTCAAGCTATTTGAATTGCTCTTACAAAGGCAGTTAGGAGGCTCAGTGCAAAAGGACATTGCATTTGCAATTAGGAAGATGTGAGTTCAAATCCTGTTTCAGATGTTTACTAGCTGTGTGACCCTGTATAAGTCATGTAATCTTTCTACCTCAGTTTCCTCTGAGATGGGGATAAAAACAGCATCTACTTCACAGAGTGAAGAATGAAATAAGATAACATGTAGAGAGTGATGCTAACCTTAAAGCTTTATACAAATGATAGATTTAATTTGAAATGCATTTTTGCTCCCATTTAACTCCATTCAAGTGCCTAGATCTAAAGGGTACATAAATCTCCATCCTTCAGGGGTTTATTACTGGGTATCTCTGTAGTTTTTGACTTTGTATGAGGGGATGGATTCATTACTGTTGTTAGGGATTATATCAGGTCCTGGTGGAGTGGAAAGAAGACTGGGTTCTAGATTTGGCTTTACCATTAACAACGTTGGTGGCATTTTATCACTCTGTGCCTCAATTTCTACATCTCAAAAATGAAAACTTAGATGATCTGTAAAGTATCTCTGTCCATGGCAGGGGTTTGGGTGGGGGAGTGGGAAAGATAAGTTTACTAATGAATAATTAATTTTTTGGTGTCTATTATTTTAATCAAAGCAGGATAAAAAAGAATTCTCCACAGTGAATTGAGGAAGCACATTCTTTATGTAAATCCATTCTATTTTATGAAGCATTGTTGTGTTTTCTGTATGTATGCATTCTCTTTGAAAGTATAAATTTGTATGGTGGATGTTGCTCCTGGTTTGCTATTCAAGCATATCATTGTTATTCATCCTTTGTTTTTTGAAGAGGGCTAATGATATCACAAGGTGATACCTAGACTTCCCTGTGAATTGGACAGGGTTGCACAAAGTCATCAGCATCACTGTCTCTCCCAGAATCATTGCAGTCCAGTGGCAAGGCAAAAGTCACGATAGCTGGAGATGGCAGAATGCAATGGATGGTCTTGGTGTCTTTGATGTCTGATCAAGCACTAAAGCACTCCACAGTCCCTGCTTTAGCCAACTCCATGCCTGTTGAAACAAATTGTTCTCATTTATAAAGTCAATATAAGTCCTTCCCCAAGACCCCCAAAATTCAAGATATTCTGGGGATAACTACCTACTCACAACTTAGCCTTATATATTAGTTAAAAAAGAAGTTATCTAATCAAACAACATAAATAATATGGTAAGAAAAGATGGGCCTATGTACATACGTGGGATAATTTTCCATTGCTTATGGCAGATAATTTGCAGGATGGATGGAGTACTGGACTAGGAGTAAGGAAGACCTGAGGTGGACTCCTTTCTCAGATGCTGTGGGACCTTGGGTAAGTCACTTAACTCCTCTAAGCTCCAGTCTCCTCATTTATTCAATGGGGATAAAAATAGTCCCTACCTCACAGGGTAGTTAGATCAAATGATTTACCCATGTGAATCTCTCTGAAGATCTTAAGATGCTATATATAATTTAGCTATTACATTATGATTATCACGTGACCAGAAAAGATGCATGAAGGGCACTACTATGGAATGCATTTTTCCGTGGAGTGTATATGGTCAGAGAAACTCAAAGTCTGATGCTTTAGAGTTTCTGGTGTCCTTTGGTCACACTATTATACTGCTCATCTTTGGGCTCATCATCTTTTCTGTGCAAACTCTATTTTTCTCCTGGTTTCTGTTTCTGTCTGCTACTAGCTTTTAGAATTCATCTCTGTGGGTTCATCTTTTGACCACTGTAATCCCTGCTGCCTAAATAGGAAGGCAGCTTCTCCCCACAAATATCAACTTTATTAGTTCATAGCCCATAGAGCTATTAACCACCCCAACCAACTGAGGACAGTCAGACAAAAGCCAGAAGAATGTCCCAGATTAAGAATAAGTTTCATTTAATGTAAAACTTCACCATCTCCCTGTATTCATTTAAATAATAGTCAACAAGCCTTTATTCAGCACTTAATATGTGCCAGGCTCTAGCTAAGTGCTGGGAATACAAAAACAAGCAGAAAAAAATTGTGCTTGCTGCCCTCAAGGAACTTACTTTAGAAGGAGAAGACAATAGATAAAAGCAAGCAAAGAAAGGGATGGGGGTGGGTGTGGGAATGTGAAGATATCTATCACAGGGTGTGGTAAAGAAAGTCCAGAGTGTAGCCTTGAGAAGAATGAAGATATGACTGGCCTGGGGTGTCCTCCTTAAATGAAGGTTCTGAGAGGAGCCATCCAACCAGAGAGAGAAGCCACAGGAGATGTACTTCTGATGTATAAGAGCTGGCATAATCTTCCAAGTGAAGAGATTTCTGGGGAATGGAAGAGAGCATCCAGAGAACAATTCAATTAAGTAAACTCTTGGCTTATTCTCATTTCTATTTTCTCACCCAAAACCTTTGATTCTGAGATCATCACATTTCCTAGGTTCATTGAAAAAAAAATGTCAAGGCATTATACTAGGTGTTGAGGGACACACAAATGTGAGATACTTTTCCTGCCCACAAAAAGCTTACTAATGAAAGCAATTTCCACAATTTGAACTTTGGTTCCTTCAGTTTGCTCTCATTTTTCAGAAAGTTTTATAAGATCTAAAATGAGGCTTGAAGAACAGAGATTCTTATAAAATTTTATTCCTTAGCACTTTCTTGAGATTTAGAAGCACAGTACAGTTCCCCTATATAATATTCAGATAAATGCCCCCATATACATTACTACATTATACTTATTTACATTGTGGCTCAACTCTCTGGACTACCAACAGGTACCAGAGAATAATAACAGAATCAGTTGAAGGGGAAAAAAGTTAAATAATTCTTTTCTTTGTTCTAAATTATGCTAAATGACCATTTTCATTCCCTTCATTTAATTCAGCAATTTCTAGAACATTATATCAGCACAGGCACAATACTATACAAAATTTTTCAATATAATATCTAATCGCTCTGACCAGCAAGCATGGCAATGTATGAGAACATTTTATAAACACATGTACATTAATCAACCTACAAACACATGATATGCCTTAGCGAAGAAGTCATTATTACATTTACTGCTTTGGTTAGGGGTAGAAAAGCAGGTGTTAACAATGCTAAACAGTTGTTGCTTCTTGCTCTCTTCCCCAAGCTGTAAGAATCTATGAAATGGTAATGCATTTCCAAAAATGAAGGTTCTTTATCTTTTTTGGTGGGGGAGAAAAGGGTTATGGGAAAATCATCAAAAATAAATGAAAGGAAGGAAAGACTATCATAGATAACTGACCAGAGTGTGATAATGATTATTTTTAGAGACTGGAGATAATGCAAAAATCACTTTCTATATTTCCTACCGTAGACATATTTTTCTAGCTATTGAGAGGAAGATGCTTCAATGTGGAGATTCTGTAATATCTTTTACACATTCCACACAGACCGTAGTTCAAGCCATCCAATTAGGGTCAGAGAATATGTTTTCCTCTCCGTTTGTGTATCTTTCCAACGTTTTGAACCATACTCCATTACATTTATCCCAATGTGCCTTTTTTTTGGTCAATCAAGACCACAAAAGCTCAATTCCCATGTCAGTCAGAGAAAATTCATTTCTGTGCGTCTTTGGGCAGTCAAGGGTCCTTCGCCTCTTCAGAAAATGAAAAGATTAATTCACTTTCAGAACTCTCTCTGAGAATGACAGAATCTTTCCACCTTTAGCATTTTGAGGCCCATTATACAAACTTCATCTTTTTGTCTATTTTGACTGAAATCTTTCAAGGTCATGAGATTAAATTAAACTGAAGAAAAGTTGATAGGCTCAGGGAATGGGGAATTGTATTATATTTTTAATTGATCGGAAGAAAAAAAAAGAAACACTTCTTTGTTTTGGGTTTGTGTAATCCGTGCCCCCCCCAAAAAAAATCATCTCCAGAAAGTAATGGAAGTGGGTAACCTGCATTTTGCTTTAGAAAATTGTAACTGAAAAAAGATAGGGCTTTTTTTCTTCCAATGCTTTCCTTTTTCTTTTCTTTTTCTTTTTTAATCACAAGAAGAAATTTTTTTTTTCTCATTTATCTTCTAGGGTAAAAATATGTTTGAGTGAGAGGTTATAAGCTAACGTAATACTAAGTCTTCACCAAATTGCCCATGGTGTGAATTAAATCAGTATGCTCTTTTTAGAATACAGCAGAGGGTACAAAGAGAAATTTCAAATTTCTTCCTTCCTTCCTTCTTTCCTTCCTTCTTCCCTCCTTCCTTCTTCCTTCCTTCCTTCCTTCCTCCCTCCCCTTCTTTTCCTTCCTTCCTTCCTTTCCTTCCTTCCTTTCTTCCTTCCTTCCTTCACAAAGAACTTTCCCCTGTACAGGGTCTACTACTTCCTACCACTACCTCTGGTCAGCTTCCTCAGGTGAGAAAAGAGGTCTAGATTACCTGTGACTACATACCTTGTGCCTTTCATCTCCTAATAGGCAGAACATGTCCCCTGAGGAAAGACCAGGCCAGGCATCTTCCATCTGTCCCAAAGGACTTGCCACTGGCATAAAGCAATAACTTCCATCTGTGTCAGTACAAGGCAACTTCCACCTCCTGCTGCCAACCCAATTTCCCAACTGGCATGCTGAGCATCTACAATGCAAACTGGAGAAACCTACCTTTGACTTTAGATCTTCCATATCCTCTTTTGCCTGTCCTTTAAAAGAAGAGGAAGAGGAAAGTTGTTAGAGAATGGCACTTCTTTCTTCTACTATGCAGGTTCAACCTCCATTGCCTGCTGTCCCCTTTTCCTGCCTAATTTCACCCTTCAGAGCAAAAGGCATAGGGCCTTCCATCTGACCACATGACTGTGTCCCTCCCATTTCATGCTGTACTCACCTCCAGTCCAATTTCTAACTTCCATTGGGAAGAGTGGTAACCTCCACTCAGTGATAAACATGCTGTCATTATACCTTTCATATCTCAATAATTCTGAACCCCTGTAGGTCATTTTCCATACCCTATTACTGTTTCAGCAATCTGGCTAGCAGCTGTTGTGGGGGTGAAAGCCCAACAACAAGAATGCTACCAGCACGCTGCAAAAGCACAGGTTCTTTCGATCTGCTTAACTAAGGAAAGCAAGGCTAAGGGGTTGACAAGCTTATTTTAATTCAGCATACAAATATCATTCACATTTCAGGGGAAAAAGCCAGCATGCTGAACTTCAGAACAAAATACAAACAAATTACAAACATCAACAGACAGACCTTGTCTGATTCAAATCCCAATACATAGTTACCAGAGTTCAACAAAGTCTCAGCAGCCGGGTTACAAGCTGGAGGGCTCCTTAGCTACAGCTGCCCGGAGTCCCTGCATCAGTACACCAGCACAAGTGAGAGCCCTGCGCAAATGGCTCTGTCCTCTTTTCTTATAGGGCTTCAGAAATCATCAAACGTCATCTGAATAACCAGAACTCAGGCTTACAAAAAAACGAAAACAAATAACTAACAATAACAAACCCTTCTCATCATCTACATTGTGACCCCCAATACCTTGACTTCACAATTCTCTCCCACAATTCTTCCCTCTTTTTGCCCATCTTGACCTCTTGATGAACCAATTCAGCTCTACACTGTCCTTCTCTCTCGAATTACTGGCCCTCTTATCATATCACCAGTTATGCCCAACCAAGCCTCAGCCTTGGATCATTCTCACCATTCACCACCTTTACTTCTATACAAGTGTTGCTGAATGAAGGTGAAGAATATCATGAAACCCCTTGGACTGGGATCACTACAAATGTATGTTACACAACTTCAGTTGGGCCCTCACTGCTGTTACTCAATCCTGGTATATACCCTGCCTTATCAACTTACTCTCCATGACAGCTCTTCCAAACCTTTTTATCCTTCCTCAAATCTCCCATGGCTCCTCCTCTTAATGGAGATCCTTGCCTCATATTTTACAGAAAATATTAAGTTCACTCACTGTGAGCTCCTTCTTCTCCCTTCTTCCTAATTTCCCATTACTCATATGTCTTCTGCCACTACCTTCTCCTTCACTCCAATCTTACATGAGGAAATGGTTTTACTTCTTACCAAGGATAACACCATTAGCCTGAACATCTATTCAAGCAATTTGTTTCCATCCACTCTCATTCAGTAGATTGCCTCCTCTGTTACCCCAAGTTTATCACTTATTTTAGTCTTTCCCTTTCTACTGACTCATTCTCTACTACCTAGAGTAATGACCATGTCTCTCCCATTCCCCCCAAAAACCCTCACTGATCCTATGATCATTTCTATTATCCTATATCTGTTCTGCCCTTTGCAGCTAAACTCCTTGAAGAAGACACCTATAATAAATGACTCCACTCTCTCTCTTCTCACGAACATTGAGAGTATGAAGAAGGCAGATATGGCTCAATGTCCAACTAAATTCTGAGGGTCACTCTATTTATGGTAGCCAAGAATTGGAAATCAAAGGGATGCCCATCAATTGGGGAATGGTTGAACAAGCTGTGGTATATGAAGGTAATGGAATACTATTGTGCCATAAGAAATGGGGATGATACGGACTTTGTAACAACCTGGAAAAACCTACACGACATAATGCTGAGTGAGTGGAGCAGAGCCAGGAGAACGTTGTACACAACCACAGATATATGGATTCCGTGAGGACCAACCCTGACGGACTTCACTTTTCTCAGCAACGCAAGGTGCAAGGACAACTCCAGAGGACTCACGATGGAGAATGCTATCTTCAACCAGAGAAAGAACTGTGAAGTTTGAATACAGATTGAGGCACACTACATGCTCGCCTTTTTTCTTCTCTTGTGTTTTTGTTTTTGAGGTTTTTTTTTTTTTTGGTTCTGTCTCTTCTTTCTCATGATTCATTCCATTGGTCATGATTCTTCTCCACAACTTGACTAGTGTAAAAATTAATTCAATGCGAAGTTATACATGGTAGTTATATGAGATTCCATGCTGTCTTGGAGAGGGAGCAGGGAGGGAGGGGAGAAAATCTGGAACTCAGAATTATGTAGAACCATGTGTGGTAAACTAAAAATAAAAAAAAATTAAAAAAAATTCTGAGAGTCAAAGTAGATTAGAGAATGATTTCTTCCAACTTCCTTTTGGACTTTCTCCTTTCTACTGAAGCTCGAATTGGCTCTGCCTTCTCTGAACTTTTATAGCATTTAATCTGTTTGTCATTCACAGAATTTCAGAGTTGGAAGGAACCTCAGCAGCCACTTAGTCCAATTCCTATCCAAAAAGCATCCCCCACTATATTATATTTGCATAGTGACTATCCAGCCTCTGCCTGAAGACGTTAAATGAGTTAGAACACACTACCTGTTCAGACAACTCATTTCACTCTTGGACAGTTCTGATACTTAGGAAATTTTTCTTGATATCAAAACTAAATTTGCTTGTTTGCTACTTCCTTCTGTTGATCATCATTCAGGCTTTATATGTTAATTTGTCTTTTACAATCCTTCCAAATGCTGGTCCCTTCCCTCACTAATCGCTTTTTTATGATTATATTAATTTTGTATTTATCCTGCATATTTGTGTATACACATGTTGCATATATACTTATATAAAGCACATAAATGTTGTATACCCAGTAGGATGTAAGCTCCTTGAGAATAGAGATGGTTTATTATTGTTGTATCCCACGTAGCACAATGGCTGACATATAGTAGGAGCTCAATAAACAATTATTAATTGGTCGATTGATCCTGTCTTCCCTAGTCCTCTCTTTTGCAGGCTAAAATTCCTTATTTCCTTCATTTCATATAACTGGACTCACAGTCCTTCACATACTAGTTGCCCTCCTCTGAATTCTTTCTATCTTATTGAGATCCTTCCTGAATGGTGGTGCCTCAGAATTGAACACAATATTCCAGAAATCTTCTGTCTGACTAGGACAGAAGACAGAGGGATTTGCACCTATATAGTTCTGTAAGTTTTGCTTTTCAGTGCAATCTAAGAATGTATTAGATTTTTGGCTACCACATCATACTGTTGACTAAAATTGAATTCTATCTGCTAAAACCTCCTTTTTGTTTCCTATTGTAAAGTTATTTTTTGAACTCAAATATAAGACTTTAAATTTATCATGATTAAATTTCATTTTAACCTGTGTCTTTCTAACTTTTCTTTTTCCAATGAGGTATTTTTTGTTTTCTTCTATTTTTTTCATTCTTTCAATTTTGTTTGACTGATTCTTAATGTCTCATAGAGTCATTAATTTCCATTTGCCCAATTCTAATTTTTAATGAACTGTTTTCTTCAGATAGCTTTTGTACCTCCTTTTCCATTTGGCCAATTCTACTTTTTAAGGAGTTATTTTCTTCAGTGTACTGGGTCTTCAGGTGCTGGCTCCACTATTCCAGGTTTTTCCCTGGAGCAATATTCTCTTGGTTTTTCAAGGTCAACAAGGGAGAGTGACAGTGACTTACTACTTACTCTGCCATCTTGGCTCCCAGAAGTTTAAATGCGTGACTTTCAAACATTCAGTCTGTGGGCTGATAACCCTAGGAGCAGCTGCTGCTGTCACCACAGGCCCTACACAGGACTGCACTTCACTTGCATGGACATCCCCCCCACCCCCGCCCTGCACTGAGAAGTCTGGGAATCACCACTGCTGCCAGTGATTCTGTCTCCTGGGGTCTTCTCCAGCTTTACTATGATTGAGTCTGTGATGGTGCAGCCTGCACACTAGACTGCCTTCCTCTCCCAGCCTGTTGCAACAGACCCTTCCTGTTTACCTTCCAGGTTGTCTTGGGTTGGAAATCTGCCCTATTCTGTCTCTTTGTGGCTTCTGCCACTCTAGAATTTGTTCAGATTCACTTTTTAGAGGTGTCTTAAGGGGTTTGTGGGAGAGCTCAGGTGAGTCCCTGCTTTCACTCTGCCATCTTAGCTCCGCCCCTTTCTAATTTTTTTTTTCTGGATTCTATTAGCTAGGTATGGGAGTTCATAGTGCTAAAGAGTGAGTCACTTGCCTTTACCTGTAAGAGGCTTTCTAGTCACTGAATCTTACTAAATTAGAGTAAAGATGGCAAAAAGATGACCTTGAGGTATAGAAACTAATTACAATGAGAAATGGTGGCCACCAGACCTGCAGATTGATGCTTATTTGAGATGACAGATCTAGTATAGAGCAGTAAAGTTACACTCAGAAGAAATAGCATATTCAGTAGGGAGCAGAAAAAAATGATACTCAGAGCAGAACAGTCTGAGGACATTTCCAGAGGATGCCAACATCCTTAGAGCATTAGAGACACAAGTTGCCCTAGCCGCAAATGTCATTTATGTGTGCTCTCTCCATCAATCATCATTGGTTTTATATGCGCCCAGGGGTGTTGTGGTAAACTTCTTTTTGCATTTGCATTTAATTCTTGCTTTGTTTTTCCTCAATTACATGTAAGCAAAAATATTTAACATTTGTTTTCTAAAATTCTGAGTTCCAAATTCTCTCCCTCCCTACTATCCCCCTCCCTTCCATGAGAATGTAAACAATTTGATATAGATTATACATGGGCATTGATGTATTCTTCAATCTACATTGGGATTCCATCAATTCTTTCTCTGGAGGTGTATAGCATTTTTCATCATAAATACTTTGTGATTGCTGTAGACCATTGCATTGCTGAGAAGAGCTAAGTCATTCACAGGTGATCATTGTACAATATTGTTATTACTGTGTACAATGTTCTGGTTCTGCTCATTCTACCTTACATCACTTCATGTAAGTCCAGATTTATTCTGAAAACATACTGCTTATCATTTCTTATAGCACAATTTGTTCTGGTAAATGCTTAAGAATCATTTCTCTAAAAACACATGCATGACACACATTTAATAATAATCTGAATTATTAACATTTTCTTGATCACTTTCTTAAGTCTAGACAGTCAGCAAAACAAGTAATCAAACCCTTGTGTGGAATACTTGCTCACTTGCTAATTTCTAAGGTGCAATGCTCTCAGCTGAAATTTAATTTTGGCTTTCATGTAATTGGTTTGAAATGGTTCCAATACATTCCTGGGTGTTCCTTTTCCACTAGTGTTGGAGTATTTTAGGTGTTCAAGTAAGACTAGCACCTCAGATATGAGGGTTTGCTAAGCCCTTTTAAGGGCTACTCATCCAGCTTTGGTATTTACCTGGCACTCATCTCTCACCTGGCTCCAAGAAGCTGTAGCACATGCAGCAGCCACATCCCAGTAAATCTTCTCAGAAGATGGCCTAAACCAGGTTGAGGATAACCAACAGGATTCAATTCCATCAGTGAGTCAAGGGAACATTACCCTAAGCATGTGAAGACTTCCACAGTGGAATGAGATGAGAACAATTTATTCCAATGGCCACTAAGTTGGCTCAAGCAGGCATTGAGGAGCACTTAGAACTTGGTCATATATTGAAGATACCAAGGCCATCCACTTCATCCTGAGCCATCACCAGTCATCTTGATTTTTTTCTTGCCACTGGACCTCAGTGACCCTAGAAGAGGGAGTGAGGCTGACAATTTTGTGAAATTGCCTCACTTAAATCCAATTCATGAATGAACCATGATATCCCTCCACGATGTCATTGGCCCTCTTTGAAAATGAAGGACAAGCAACAACAACAATCTTTAGAAGAGTATACCCCATGTATATATGGAAGACTCTTTAATTGACTATTCCCTAGACTGTTGGATTGTATTTTGTTCTAAACTAACATTTTATCTGGTCGGCTGTGATAAAGTATACACATAGCGGTGTCTCACGATTGTGAATGTGTGTTGACCTACAGTCTGTTTTTCATTTGGGGTTATTTTTCTATGGAGCCATGTGTGTAAAAGGAAACCAGGGTCTATATTAATAAGCATTTGAAGTTTACTTATTTAGAAAACATAGGGAATAATGTATATGCATATTTTAAAAAGCCAGGATCTTTATTGAGGTGGCCAATATTTTCATTAAACTTTAGATTATCCATTTTTTTTTCCTGCTGGTTGAGTCACTCTGGAAAAAGAACTGCAATTGTAGTCAGAATATCTAGCTTCAAATCCCAGTTTTGCCGCTTCCTATCTGACTGACCTTGGGAGAATCCTTTATCATCCTGATCTCAGTTTTTTCATCTATACAATGAATTGGCTGAACTAAATCTATGATCCTGTGATCCAAAGGAAGAATTTGGTGTAAAAAGAATCTTTGAAGCCCCACCCCCCACTTGTGCTTATGTGAGAAAATAAAAGGATCATTAAGAGCCTTAGTTGTTCAATACATAAGGCCTACATGCAGTTATTAAAATACATTATCTAGTAGTCCTTTCAATTCAGCCAATCTTGGGTTCAGTGACCCAAGGCAGCAAAAAACTCTTCAAATGGATTATTCTACACATGATATATTTTCCTAGTTTGACTAATGACTGTCCTAATGTCACATGATCAATTGGATTGAGCGTGTAATGATCTGAATTGGCAGTTAAAATGGCTGGAATAAATGGACCAACTACTTGGTGATCCTCTCCTGCCCCCAATTTGGTTTACTGACAGTCTCTTTCATATACATACCCAATATCCTATTTTTCAATTGGGTACTTTGCCTGTTTGAGGTGGGGGAGGGAGATAATTTTACATGGCCCAATGAATTGTTTTTTTGTAACCGAGATTTACATTGACTGCTAAGAGAACTTAGAATATCAAATCCAATGCTTGCTAATCTAATATGTATTATAAAATAACACAAATTTCTTTGTTTTTGATCTTTATAATAAAATAAGAAAAGGCAAATAGCAATTGTTACTGCTAGTATGAAGAGGTTTGCTCCTTATCACTAGACCCCTGAAATACACTTAATCAATTATTCAATTGATAAGAATTTTCCAAGTTTTAAGGTTACAAAGAAAAAGCAAAAATAATCCCTGCCCTCATAAAGGTTGCATTTTAATGGTGAGGTGCCCATGAAATGTGATCGAATTGGAGGGAAGGACACCGTTTTAAAGAATGGAAATAGCAAAAGGCGAAACAGGAAAAACCTCTTGTAGAAGGTATGATTTGAGTTCATAAGTTCTAAGCTGCAGTGGGTTATGCTGATCAGGTATCTGGCTTCCATATGGTAAAGTCTCAATGAAGAGGTAAGGGAAACTATGTTCCATAAAATAAGGCAAAGCAGCCAAGAAGGTAAACAAAACAGGTCAAAACTTCCTTGCCAGCAACAGTATAAGTAATGGGATCTGACATATGAGTTGCCTCTGCAATTTCAGCCTGGGTGACATATGGAGCCAGTTAGACTAACTTTATTTTTTTTAAGAAAAAACAAGAGAGGGGCAGAGTCAAGATGGTGGAGTAGAGGCAGGGACTCACAAGAACTCTCCAAAATTCCCCTCCAAACAATGTTAAAGTTATGTCTCAAAATGAATTCTGGAGTGGCAGAACCCATAAAGCGACAGGATAAAACAATTTCCCAGCTTAAGAGAACTTACACGGAAAGGTTTGTCTCACTGAGGTGAAAGTGGAGCATCATCCATCACAGGCTATGCCAGCATCAAGTCTTAGGGCAAATTACATCCATAGTGGCTTCTGATAGTCACAGTACATAGAATGTAAGGGGGTCAGACAACTAGGCAGAAGGAGATTACAGGGACCATTTGGTGGCATTGGGAGCCAGATTCTGTTGCATTGCCCATACTCAATTCTGGGGCACAATGCCAGGGCAAGGAGGAGCACTAGAACAAGCAGGGGTCCTGGTCATAGTTCCACAGCAGAAAGGAATACTTGTGGTCACTCACAGACCAAAGAACAGGCCAGGAGTCACCATACTTCTTCTTAGGTCATACCACCTTAGAAGAACTGAAAAGTTACAGACTCCCAGAACTAGTTCTGAAAACTGTGGCATGAAAAACCTTAGCTTGAGATAGTGCCCCCTATACATGGGGAACATAGCCCAACTCTAACATGAAGTTAAAAGTCAAGAAATAGGCTAGAAAATGAACAACATTTTTTTAAAGGACCTAATGACAAAAAGTTACTATGGTAACAGGGAAGATCAAGACAGAAACTCAGAAAAAGACAACTATATTTTAAAAATAGCTACAAGGAAAGCCTCAAAGAAAAATGAGAATTGGATACAATCTCAAGAGGAATTCCTGGAAGTGGTCAAAAAGGATTTTAAAAATCAAATAAGAGATGTAGAGAAAAAATTGAGAGAAGAAATAATAACAATGGAAGAAAATTATGAAAAGCGAGCCAATATCTTGGGAAAGGACGCATAAAAAATACTGAAGAAAATGATACCTTAAAAAATAGAATAGGCCAAAATGGTAAAAGAAGCATAAAAAGCAACTGAAGAAAAGAACTCCTTAAAAAGTAGAGTTGACCAACTGGGGGTAAAAGATGTACAAAAATTCATTGAGGGAACAAATACCTTAAACAGTAAAATTGGCAAAATAGGAAAAAAGAAGAGATCAAGAGGTACAAAAACTGACTGAAGAAAATAATTCATTAAAAATTTCGTTTGGGCAATGGAAGTTAATGACTCCATAAGACATCAAGAAATGCTAAAAGAAAATCAAAAGAATGAAAAAATAGAAGAAAATGTGAGCTATTGAATAAACAACTGCCCTGGAAACTAGACACAGAAGAGATAATTTAAGAATTATTGAAGTACCTGCATATGTATGTGTGTATGTATATATGCATGTGTATGTGTCCCTCTGTATATAAAGAGCCTATACATGATATTTCAAGAAATTATCAAGGAGAAATGCCCTCCTATCCTAGAACTGGAGGATAAAATAGCCATCGAAAGAATCCACCAATCACTTCCTGAAAGAGAAATGAAAACTCACAGGAATATTACAGCCAAATATTGCAAGCATCCACAAAGAAATATCATGGGCCACAGTTAGGATAACACAAGATTTAACAGCTTCTACTTTAAAGGATCAGAGGTCTTGGGATATGATGAATAATAATAATTATAACTCCAAAGAACTTTCTTATTATTAGGGAAGTTAAACAGAACATACATAGAGAGCATGCATGTGAGTTGGCTATGATGAAATGATATCTAAAAAATAAGATTAAGGCACGAGAAAGAAGGATGTGCTGGGAGAATAGGGGAGGGAGAGGTAGAATGGGGTAATTATCTATAAATTATCTATAATTGTCTATAAAAGAGGCACAAACGAGCTTTTATAGTTGAGGGAAAGATGGCAGAGGGAGGTAGAAGGCCATCCTCAAACCTTATTCTCATTGGAATTGGCTCAAAGAAGGAATAACATGCACACCCAGTTGGGTGTAGAAGTTTATCTTACACTATAGGGAGATAGGAGGAGTGGGGGGGTAAGAGAAAAAGGGGCTAAAAGAAAGGAAGGCAGATTAGGGAAGGTGGTAGCCAGAAGCAAAACAGGGTGAAAGAAGAGAAAGAAAAAGATAAACAGGGGAAGAGTAATTACTTTCTTTTAAAAGAGATTTTTTTGGTGCTGAATATGTTGAATACTGTTCGTAGAACACATCTGTTTCTAATAAATGCTTGATGAATTCAACTGAATATGAACAGACAAGAAATGATTGGTTAGAGATGTAAGTCACTTCAAACTTCACTGTACAGGATGGTTAAAGCACATCTTAAGGTAAATACCAAATTAGAAAGAGGATAGTGATAAGAACAATGGTAACAGCTAGCATTTCTATAGCATTTTACAAACATCTTAAGTTTTCTTCACAATAACTATGAGAGGTAGGTGTTATTAGTATCCCCATTTTACAGATGGAGAAACAGGCACACAGAGGTTAAGTGACTTGATTAGAGCCATATAGGTAGTGTCTGAGGCTGAATTTGAACTCAAGTCTCTTCTTTCTAGGTTTGTTGCTATATATATCCTACCTCCCTGGCAGCCCAGGAAGGAGACACTGGGTACAATTATAGTAGATTTTAAAATATATTTTAAAAAGATACAAATTTCTAAAAATGTAAATGGAAAAAAAGTGAAGGCTATCACAATTTTTTGGAGAAACTTATCTGACTAAAAACATTTGTCACAAAAAGGACCCATAGAGATCCTGGGCATCATCTGAGGAAGCAAACAATCTCCTGGTCAAGTGGACCAATGTAATGTCCAAGGGAAACAGCAGTGTAGAGCACAGAGTCCTTTACAAAAAATTAGGAGGAGAATGAATAGTATGAGTTAAGAAGAAGAACTGCCTTATAAACTGTAAAAAATAGTTAAGATAGAAACAAGACTGCACAAAGCTTAGATTGAGACCTTACTAAACCAAATCCTTCCCAGAATATTTGCAGATGAATCTGGAGAGAAGACAACAGAGGGAACATATCTGATGGCATTTTCGTAGTGATGTGTTCCCATCGGCAAAGATAGTGGATACTCTACATTTGAACTAACCAACTCTGTACATGATGCATTTTTAAAGGAACAGAAATAACAATTAAGAAGATGAATTTGGGAAAAGCAGCTAAACCTAAAGGAATATGTATAGAAGGAATTTTCAGGGGAGGTGATAAATTTGAAAGATGCTTAGAAGCAGATTTTCAAGATATGAGAAAAAAGAGAAGATTCCCCAAAAGTGAAGCTCAGTGATGTAGTAGGACTATGTCAGAACTCCAAAACAACAGGAACAACAACATAATCAGAAGACATTAATAATTACTGACCCAGGTGACTTCTTTCTTATCTCTACTTTTTTTTCAGAATCTCTATTTTTTTCAGAATTTAGGGCATCCTTAAATGAAAACATGAGGAAAGATAAAAATATTTCAAGTTTATTTTCTATAACAGACTATATCTTGACATTCATTCAACTGACTAAAAGGTAGGCAGAATATTGGAATCCATTAGGACTATTATTTATCAATTTTTTTCCAAAATATAGAAAATATAGCCTTGAAAACTTTCCTCAAGTATATATACATATATGTGTGTATATATATATGCATTTAAACACATATACATACATATAAATACAAACATGTATATATGCAAAGAAATGCTATGTTATAAATATGATCAAACATTATATGTTTATATATATATATAATATTGTATTTTATGTTGTCATGTAGATTATCCCATAATTGTTGTAACTAAACACATAATTCAAATCAGTGATCTACCGACTAGTGGCAACAAAAGAAGAACTGAGAAAACCTAAATTCACCTAATATGTTTTCCAGGGTCTTGGAAGATGTGCTACAAAATTTCAGACAAATGATGTAATTCCCATTAATTATAAGGATATTCAAATACTTCTACTCACAGACTATGTTGAATTAATTTCCTTAAGCCCAGGAATATTACAAAATGTTTTAGATAGGCAATCCATTGAGTCAATTCATCAAAAACCACCTGTTGGCCAGATGGTGAAAATCAACCAAGAAGTGAGGAAAAAAAGTGGTAGTAGAACAATTAAATCAAGTTTGATAATTTGGGCAGTGTTATCACTGATTTTTGATTTCTTGTTACCCAACAAACATATGTCTTTAATACCAATGTTTTCCTGGTGTTGCTGTATGGTGTTGAATAGTCTATTAATGTGTTTTCTGAACATTCCAAAATACAACTTATTCAATAAGCAAGGTACATGATCTGAGAAGACCATACACATTATCAATGATAACTTGCAAAAGGATTTGTTCTGTAAAACTTGGACTCAGTCAAAAGACCACACCCAAGGACCTAGAAAGCTACTTGGGGCCTTGAGGCTGCAGCTTCCTCACCCCTGAACTAGATGGTCTCCAAAATTTCTTTTTTATGACAATGAGATAATAATATCTTCATTTCTATTAAATCAGATAATATTTGAAAAGCCTTTAGTACAATGCCTGGAGTGTAGTAGATGCTTAATTTATGCTTGTTCCTTCCCTCACTCCTCATGAGTAGGTATGTGAAAGAGAAAGTCTGAGATGGTGAGAACTCCTTAAAAGCATGAGCACATACATGGAATTGAAAGTAGAGTAGAAATGTGGAATCATCACTGTCTGCTTGTGGAAGGTCCAGACCAATGAATCCTGGATCACATGGACTTCATCAAAAATATGCTCACTAGTGGTTCCCAGGAAGAGAAACTTCTCTTCCCTACCCCCATAGTGCATACTGTACAGGCAGCTAGGGGATGCCCTGGTCCTGGATGCAGGAAAACCTGAGTTTAATTCCAGCTTCAGACACTTTGTAGCTATGCAACCCTGTGCAAATCACTTAACTTTTGTCTGCCTCGGTTTCCTCATCTGTAAAATTATGATAATAATAGCACCTACCTCCCAGGGTTGTTGTGAAGATGGAAGGAGATACTATTTGTACAGTGCTTTAAAAACCTCAAAGCACTCTATGTTCTAGTTATGATTTGGACTGGGACATAGAATACCATCATCTTTTCAATTACCCAGATTTGCAGCCTTGGAGTCATACTTGATTCATCACTATCCTTCACATGCATCCAACAAGGTGCCATATTTTATTGATTCTACCTCCCCAATAAGTCTTGCATCTACTTTCTTTTCTAAGCAGTCCTAGTCCAGCTCCTCATCATTTCTCTTTTGAAATATTGAAGTAGTCCTCCAATTGGTCTCCTTATTTCTAGTGTCTCCCTTATCTAATCCGTCTCCATGTAGCTGCCAAATCAGTATTTCTAAAGCACAGGTTTGAATACGCCATTCCTCCTTTTCAAAGCTCTATGGTATGTCACTATTTGGTGTAGTAGAAGATACCCTGGATAGAATGTTAATAATAGCAACAATAATCCTAATAATGACAGTACCTAGTAGCTATATAACACCTACTATGTTCCAGGCAGTGTGCTAAGCATTTAAAAAATATTTTCTCATTTTATCCTAACAGCAACCCTAGGAAGTAGATGCTGCCATTATCCTCATTTTGGTGTCAGAAAAGCCAGCTAAAATCTCAAGTTTGTTAGTTACTAGCTGGGTGATCTTGGGCAGCTGACAGTCTTTTAGACCTCAATTTCCTCACTTGTAAAATGAGAGGTTTGTGCTATATGATATCGAAGTTTCTTTCAGGAACTAATTTATAATTTATGCTTTATGCTTCTAGGCTAAAACATTAACTCCTCTGCTAGTATCTGACTCATCTTTCCAGACAGATTCCATATTTTTCTTCTTCATAAAATCTATATTTCAACCAAACTGACATCCTCACAGTCCCCCAACTCATCAGTCTCTCTCCTGTCTTCAGGCTTTTGTACATGCTGTACCCCAGGCACTCCCTACTCACATCTGCCTTTGAGGATTTCTGGCTTTCTTCAAGCCTCGCATCAAGTTTCAGCTCCAATGGAAAAGTGTACCCAATCTTGTCTGGTTCTTGGAGCTTTTATTCTACAAATACTTATTTAATATTTACTTATCTGTTCATCTCACAGTAGGATTTAAATTCCTTGTCTTTATATTCCCAGTCTATAGCACAGTGCGGTAATAATAGTAATAATAAGAATACAGCAATATTAAGTTTGCAAAGCACTTTAGATACAGTGTATTATCTCATTTGTTCTTTATAATTCCATGAGGTATTCTCTTAATCTGCATTTTACAGGGAGTAAAACTGAGGCTGAATGAAATGACTTTTCTCAAATCTTCCTGACTCCAAGTCTAGTGCTTTAGACCAGTGTTATTGAACAAAAAATAGAAACAGATCCCCCCAGCTGCATGATGACTTAGAAAAACCACAAATTAACATTATATAATTTGTATTGCATTTTCATTTATTTTGTTAAATTTATCCCAATTACATTTTAATCTGGTTCAGACCACATAATTTTGCAGGCAGTAGGTAGGTTTGATACCCCTACTCTAGAGGTTAATAAATATTTGTGGCATTGAATTGAATACTTGAAGGGGAGTAGTATGACATAGAGCTGGAAAAGTAATTTGGTTATAGAAAGCTTTGACAGGGTAAGTAGTATATACTTTATTTAGAATGTAATGGGGGGGCCTATTATATGTTTTGAGTGGAGGAGTGACATGATCATAGCAGTGTATCAGGAAGATTGTTCAGACAATAATACAAAGATACACTTTTGAGGGGATGAGCTAGGGCGGAAAGATCAGTCTGTAGCCTAGGCAGGAAGAAGTGAGGGCCTAAACAGTGAGAGAGAAAAGGGAGCATGTAAATATGAAAGAGGGCAACCAGGTGGTGCAGTGGATAGGGCACCAGCCCTGGAGACAGGAATATCCGAGTTCGAATCCAGCTTCAAACACTTACTAGCTGTGTGACCCTAAGCAAGTCACTTAACCCTTATTTGCTTCAATTCCTCATTTGTAAACCAGGGACTCATTTGTGAAAGAGATGGCAAGCCAATCCAGTATCTTTGCCAAGAAAAACTTGTGGACTTTATCCATAGGGTTATGTAGAGTCAGATATGATTAGATGACTGAACAACAAGAAACATGAAAGATATTGAGTAGGTAGAGTCATGCATATCAGGCTTGACGACTGATAGGTAATTGATTGGACGTAGAAAATGAGGCAAAAGCAAGAGGCAAAGATGACTACAAGGATTTGAACCTACATGCTTGGGAAGGTAGTGGTACACAGTAGCATATTGTTATTAATGATATAATATAACATTGCAACAATAGAGTATTGCAACAATAGAAAGTTATAAGTTGAAGAAAGAGGCAGGCAGGCTGGAATGGGAATGGTAGAGTGCAAAGTTAATATTGGACATTTTAATTGTGAGAACTTGGAGGGGAATCTAGATGGAAATACTCATCAAAGACAGGGAGAAAAAGGCATTAGATTTAGCAATTAGGATGTTATCTTGGAGATTCCTGTTGCAATAAAGAAATTGAATTGAAGGTAGAATGTGTAAATTCAGATAAATCTTGTTCCTTTCAAAGTAGACACCTTGGGAACCTATATACTTATTCCTAATGTGATATTTTTGTAAATCTTCTGTTTTCCAATTACTTTCAGAGTCAGTGAAACATCCTTTGAAAAGTGTCAGGTAATGTGTCTTGAACATGAAAGAAGATTAATAAATATTGAACCTGTCTACTCTCTGGACACTTCTTTGGCCTCTCAACTATTTGGTGACATATGTATGACTTTCTTCTTTTACCCTCCAAACACGTTTCTAGTTCTTGTCCACTAGGGGACAGATCTCTGTAGAACATGCCAGAGATCATTTTTCCTAACTTCTGACTCACCCTTTCACTTGCTCCACAATCACATTAATTTATTCCATCTCCACACTGACTGCCTAGGCTCTTCCAGTATAGATACCATCCTCCTCCACTTCTACTTCCCAATTCCCCATTTATGTTTTGTCTTCCCCATTAGAATGTATTCTACTTGAAAGATGCCCTGTTTTTGTATCTCTAATGCTTTGCTCAGTGCCTGGCAAATAGTAAAAACTTAAATGATCTTTCTGTCTGTCTCTCTCTCTCTCTCTCTCTCTCTCTCTCTCTCTCTATCTCTCTTTATCTCTGTCTCTGTCTCTCTCTGTGTCTCTGTCTCTGTCTCCCCCACCCCTCCTCTCCTCTCCTCTCCCAATAAGCATTTTTGACCTTCCTGATCCCCTGTTATTTTTTTAAAGAATGTGTTACTGTATCTTCTCAGGCAATGGCAATGACCATTTATAGGCACCGGAGCCTGCCTAATTTCAACTTCTGACCTGGGCCAGTTCAGCCCTGGTAGCAGCCTGGTGACACCTGCTCTTGGGGAGTCACCATATTCATGTCAGACTTTGTGCAGACATCCAATATACTTAGCGCACTTTAGCTCAGGATTCCCATGCTCTAGAGATCTGCCAGCTTTAGCCTCTCTGGCAGCTGGTGCTACAAGTGGAAAGTTAAATGACATATTTTTCTGTCTCCTTTGCTGAAATATCGGTGGGGGAGGGGTGTAATTCAGCTCATTTTTTAAAAAATTCAATAACCTTCTAGTTATACCAACAAGGCTTCTCTCAACCAATAGGAACAAATAGCTCCAACAAGACTTGTCTATGAGGACCTCTCTGTCAGGGCATGAAATAGACAAGGTTTTGGACTCAGAGTGAGGAAGATCTGAGTTTGTTTGGCTTTTGAGTAGACAGATATTCTTTTCTTTTTAAAAAAATATTTATTTTTAGTTTACAACATTCAGTACCACAAGCTTTTGAGTTCTGGATTTTCTCCTCCTCCCTCCCCCTTCCCCAAGATGGCATGCAATCTTATATAGGCTCTACATATATATTCACATTAAACATATTTTCACCTTAGTCATTTTGCAAAGAAGAATTATAATCAATGGAATGAACTATGAAAAAGAAGAAACAAAGAAAACAAAACAAAAATGAGAGAGAGCAAAGAGTGTGCTTCAATCTGCTTTCAGACTCTGTAATTCTTTCTCTGGCTGTAGATAGCATTTTCCATCATGAGCCTGTTGGACTTGTCTTAGAACCATGCATTGCTGAGAAGTGCCAAGTATATTAAAGTTAGTCATCACACAATGTAGCTATAACTGTGTACAATGTTCTCCTAGTTCTGCTCCCCTCACTCACCATCAGTTCATGTAAGTCTTTCCAGGTTTTTCTGAAGTCTTGCCTGCTTAGAGCATCTCTTAGAGCACAATAGTATTCTATTACATTCATACACCACAACTTGTTCAGCCATTCCCCAATTTATGGGCATCCCCTCAATTTCAAGTTCTTTGCCACCATAAAAATTGCTGCTACAAATATTTTGTATATATGGGTTCTTTTCCCATTGGTATGATCTTTTGGGGGATATAGCCTTAGAAGTGGTATGGCAGGGTCAAAGAATATGTACATTTTTATAGCTCTTTGGGCGTAGTTCAAATTACTCTCCAAAATGGTTGGATCAGTTCATAACTCCACCAACAATGCATTAGTGTTCCAATTTTCCCACATCTTCTCCAATATTTATCATTTTTCTGTTTTGTCATGTTAGTCAATCTGACAGGTGTGATGTGGTACCTCAGTGTTGTTTTGATTTGCATTTCTCTAATCAATAGTGATTTAGAGCATCTTTTCATATGACTATAGATATCTTCAATTTCTTCCTCTGAAAACTGCCTATTCATATTCTTTGACCATTTATCAATGATCAAATGCAATACAATGACTTGTATTCTTATAAATTTAACTCAGTTCTCTATGTATTTTAGAAAGGAAGCCTTTATCAGGGACGCTGGTTGTAAAAACACTTTCCTAGTTTTCTGCTTCCCTCCTTATCTTGGTTGCAATGGCTTTATTTGTAAAAAAAAAAAAAGCTTTTCTGTTTAGTATAATCAAAATTATCCATTTTGTATTTCATAATATTCTACAATTCTTGTTTGGTCATAAATTCTTCTGTTCTCCATGAATCTGACATGTAAACTATTCCTTGCTCTCCCAATTTGCTTCTTGTATCAGCCTTTATATCTAAATCATGTACCCATTAGGATTTATTTTGGTATACAGTATAAGATGTTGGTCTATGCCTAGTTTCTGCCATACTATTTTCCAGTTTTCCCAGCAGTTCTTGTCAAATAGTGAGTTTGTCCCAGAAACTGGAGTCTTTGGGTTTATCAGACAGCAGATTACTATAGTCATTGACTACTGTGTCTTATGTACCTAACCTATTTCCACTGATTCGCCATTGTATTTCTTTGCCACTACCAAGTAGTTTTGATGATTGCTGCTTTATAATACAATTTCACATCTGGTATGGCAAGGCCACATTCTCTAGCATTTCATTTTATTGATTCCATTTATATTCTGGACCTTTTGTTCTTCCAGATGAATTTTGTTACTATTTTTTCTAGCTCTATAAAATAATTTTTTGATAGTTTGATTGGTATGGCACTGAATAAGCAAATTAATTTAGGTAGAATTGTCATTTTTATTATATTAGCTCAGCCTACCCATGAGCAACTGATGTTTTCTTAATTATTTAGATATGGCTTTATTTGCATGAAAAATGTTTTATAATTTTGTTCATATAGTTCCTGGGTTTGTTTTGACAGGGGGACTCACAAATATTTTGTAATGTCTACAGTAACTTTAAATGGAATTTCTCTTTCTATCTCTTGCTGTTGGGCTTCATTAGTAATACACAGAAATGCTTACGATTTATGTGGGTTTATTTTATGTACTGAAACTTTGCTAAACTTATTATTTCAAGTAGTTTTTCACTTGATTCTCTAGGATTCTCTAAGTATATGACCATATCATCTGCAAAGACCAATAGCTTTGTTTCTTTTTTGCCTATTGAAATTCCTTCAATTTCTTTTTCTTCTCTTATTGCTAAAGTTAGCATTTCTAGTATCATATTGAAAAACAGTGGTGATAATGGACATCCTTGTTTCACCCCCAGTCTTATTGGAAATGCTTCTAGCTCATCCCCATTACATATAATACTTGCTGATGGTTTTTGGTAAATGCTACTTATCATTTTAAGGAAGACTTCATTTATTCCTATGCTCTCTAGTGTTTTTAATAGGAATGGGTGATGTTTGTTCAAAGCTTTTTCTGCATTTATTGAGATAATCATATGGTTTCTGTTAGTTTTGTTGTTGATATGATCAGTTATACTCATAGTTTTCCTAATATTAAACCAGCCCTGCATTCCTCGAATAAA
Source organism: Trichosurus vulpecula (assembly GCF_011100635.1). Taxonomy (NCBI): domain Eukaryota; kingdom Metazoa; phylum Chordata; class Mammalia; order Diprotodontia; family Phalangeridae; genus Trichosurus; species Trichosurus vulpecula. The sequence continues at coordinate 309,812,910 of NC_050574.1, read as the reverse complement.
TCCTACTCAGTCATAATGTATTATTCTCATAAGTTGTTCTAATCTTTTTGCTAATGTTTTATAAAATTTTTGCATCTATATTCATTAGGGAAATAGCCTATAATTTTCTTTCTCTGTTTTGGCTCTTTGCAGTTTAGGTGTAAGCACCATATTTGTATCATAAAAAGAATTTGGTAGGACTCCTTTGCCTATTTTCCCAAATAGTCTATTTAGAATTAGAACTAATTGTTCTTTAAATGTTTGATAAAATTCACTTGTAAATCCATCTGGCCCCAGAGATTTTTTTTTCTTAGGGAGTTCATTGATAGTTTGTTCAATTTCTTTTTCTGAAATGGGGTTACTTAATATTTTACTTCCACTTCTGATGATCTGGGCAATTTATATTTTTGTAAATATTCATCCATTTCACTAAGATTGTCAATTTATGGGCATATAGTTGAGCAAAATAGTTCCTAATTATTATTTTAGTTTCCTCTTCATTGCTGGTGAATTCACTCTTTTCATTTTTGATACTGGTAATTTGGTTTTCTTCTTTTTTTTTTAAATCAAATTAACCAAAAGGTTTATTGATTTTATTGTTTTTTTTCATAAAACCAGCTCTTAGTTTTATTTATTTGTTCAATAGTTTTCTTAATTTTAATTTTTTTAATCTCTCCTTTGGTTTCCAGTATTTCCAATATGGTATCTAATTGGGGATCTTCAATTTGTTCTTTTTCTAGCTCTTTTAGTTGCATGCCCAATTTATTGATCTCCTCTTTCTCTATTTTATTCATGTAAGCATTTAGAGATGTAAAACTTCCCCTAAGAAGTGCTTTTGCTGCATCCCATAAGTTTTGGTATGTTATCTCCATATTGTCATTCTCTTGAATGAAGTTGTTGATTGTGTCTATGAATTGTTTGACCCACCCATTCTTTAGGATTAGAATATTTAGTTTCCAATTGATTTTTAGTCTATCTTTCCTAGACCCTTTATTACATATGATTTTATTCATGATCTGAAAAAGATGCTTTGACTATTTCTGCTTTTCTGCATTGGGTTGTGAGGTCAATTTTTGTGTAGGTGCCATGTACCACTGAGAAAAAAAAGTATATTCCTTTCTATCCACACTCAATTTTCTCCAGAAGTCTACCATATCTACCTTTTCTAAAATTCTATTCACCTCCTTAACTTCTTTGTTGTTTACTTTGTGGTTAGATTTATCTAGTTCAGAGAGGGGGAGGTTAAGGGCCCCCACTAGTATAGTTTTGATGTCAATTTCTTCCCCCAATGCCCTTAACTTCTCCTCTAAGAATTTGGATGCTATACCACCTGGTGCATATATGTTTAGTAATGATATTGCTTCATTGTCTATGGTGCCTTTTAGAAGGATATACTTTACTTCCTTATCTCTTTTAATCAGATCTGTTTTTGCTTTTGCTTTTTCAGAGGTTAAGATTGCTACCCCTGCTTTTTTTCACTCCAGCTGAAGCATAATATATTCTATTCCAGCCTTTTACCTTTACCCTGTGTGTACCTCTCTGTTTCAAATGTGTTTCTTGTAAACAGAATATTGTAAGATTATGATTTTCAATCCATTCTGCTATCTGCTTTCATTTTATGAGAGTTCATGCCATTCACATTCAAAGTTATGATTAGTATCTATGTCTTTCTCTCCATCTTATCCCCCCCACTTGTTTATGCTTTTCTTTCTCCTTTCTCCCTTTCCCTCCCAACTAGAGCTTTGTTTTTGACCACTGCTTCCCTCAATCTGCCCTCCCTTCTATCAGCCCACTCCTCCCTTTTCTTTCCCTTTTCCCTTACACTTCTTTCATCCCTTCTATCCCTCCCTTTTCTTTCCCCTTTCACCTCTAACCTCCTATAGGGCAAGTTAGATTTCTCTACCTGAGTATATTATTCCCTCCTTGAGCCAAATCTATTGAGAGTAAAATTCAAACAATGCTCATCACCCTCTCTTTTTTTCCTTTACTGTAATACGTCTTGGTGCCTCTCTGTGTGATGTAATTTACCATTTTTTGCCTCCTCCTGTTCTCTTCTCCCATTGCAATCTTTTTTCAGCACTTAATTTTTTATCATCACATCAAAATCAACTTATACACACATCCTCTATGTATTTCTCTTCTATATGATGTAATAAAGATACAGTTCTCAAGAGTTGTATCATCTTCCCATGTAGGGATGTAAATAGTTTGTCCTTACTGAATAACATGTTTTCCCCCCTTTCCTGTTTCCCTTTTTTATCCTTCTCTCGAGTCTTGTATTTGAAGAACAAATTTTTCTGTTGAGCTCTGGATTTTTCATCAGGAAAGTCTGGAACTACCTATTTCATTCAATGTCCATTTCCTCCCCTGAAAGATTATGCTCAATTTCACTGGGTAGTTGTCCTTGGTTGTAATCCAAGCTACTTTACCCTATGGAATATCATATTCCAAGCCCTCCAGTCTTTTAATGTAGAAGCTGCAAGGACCAGCATAAACCTGACTGTGGTTCCACGGTATTTGAATCATTTCTTTCTGGCTACTTGCAGTATTTTCCCCTTGAGCTGATAATTCCAGGATTTGGCTCTGATATTCCCTGGCATTTTCAATTTGGTATCTCTTTCAGGAGGTGATTGGTGGATTCTTTCAATGACTATTTTACCTTCTGGTTCTAGCACCTCAGCGTACTTTTCCTTGATGATGTCTTGAAAAATACTATCCAGGCTCTTTTTTTTTTAATCGTTGTTCTCAAGTAGACCAATAATTCTTAAATTATCTCTCCAAATCTATTTTCCAGATCAGTTATTTTTCCAGTGAGGTATTTTACATTTTCTTCTGTTTTTTCATTCTTTTGATTTTGTTTGTCTGATTTTTGATGCCTCATAAAGTTATTAGCTTCCACTTGCCCAATTCAAATTTTTAATTAATTGTTTTCCTCAGTTAGCTTCTGTACATCATTTTCCATTTGTCCAATTCTACTTTTTAAGGAGCTGTTTTCTTCAGTGTACTTTTTCCATTTTGTCAATTGTATGTTAAAGGAATTGTACAATTTTTCTCCCACTTCTTTTATTTGACTTTTAAAATCCTTCTTGAGGTCTCCCAAGAAGGCTTTTTGGTCTTGACACCAGTTCATATTCCCCTTTGAGGTTTCAGATGTGGGTATATTGACCATGTTGTCCTGTTCTGAATTTGTGTTTTGATCTTCCCTGTCACCAAGATATTTCTCTATGGGCATTGATTTTTTTCATTCTTCTTGCTCATGTTGTTTACCTTTTTTCTGGCTTTTAAATTTGATCTCTGCTTCTGGGGCACAGGGAGCATCGTCCCAGACTTCTTGTGCTTAGGACTAGGGGCCTGGTTACTGGGGTTCTGTACTGGGGCCTCAGGTGCTGGTGGTTGGATATTATAGTAATTATAGTAGTCTGGTAGTTTACGTGGTGCTGAGTTGGAGGTGGTGTGTGCCTGGTGTTGTTGCTTGCCTGCTCTTACACCTTGTGGCTCAGGATCTCCCACTGGTGCACTGAGGTGCAGCTTGCTGCTCACTTGCTGGGATGCTTCCCATCCTGTACTGGTCCCCTTCAGCCACAGCAAGAGGGACATTTCCCATTAATCCCCCTAGCCTCCTGAGCTAAAAGACTGCTGCACCCTGTCTTTCTGGTGGCTCCACTATTCCAGGATTTTCCCTAGGGCAATATTTTCTGTGTTTTTCAATGTCAACAAGGGAGGGTGAGAGTGACTTACTGCTTATTCTGCCATCTTGGCTCCAGGAAGTTTAAATAGGTGACTTTCAAACATTCAGTCTGTGGACTGACAACCCCAGGAGCAGCTGCTGCCACTGCCATAGCCCCTATGTAAGACTGAGCTTCTCTCTCACCCAGTTACTACGGATTCCTCCCCCCCATCCCAATTCCCCAGCCTCAATGCACTGAAAGGTCTGGGAATCACCACTTCCGCCAGCCATTCAGTCTTCTGGGGTCTGCTCTGGCTTTGCTATGATTGAATCTGTTCTGGTGCAGCCTGCATGCTAGATTGTTCTCTTTTCCCAGTCTGGTGCAATAGATCCTTCCCGTCGACCTTCTAAGTAGTCTTGGGCTGGAAATCTGCCACACTTTGTCTCTTTCCGGATTCTTCCACTCTAGAATTTGTTCAGATTCACTTTGTAGAGGTTTTGAAAGGAGTTTGTGGGAGAGCTCAAGTGACTCCCTGCTTTCACTCTGCCATCTTGGTTCTGCCCCCCCCCCCTTTTTTCTCTTTAAATAGTGTATAATTTTTCCCCAAATACGTATTAAGAAAACTTTTTAGCATATATTTTTTCAAGATATGAATTCCAAATTCTTCTCCCTCCCTCCCCTTCCATCTTCTGAAAATGGTAGGCAGTTTGATATAGTTTCTACATGTACTATCATGTAAAATATATTTGCATATTTGTCACAATTGCAGAAGTAGAACCAGATCAAAAGGAAATAAACCATGAGAAAGAATAAAGTAAGTAAAAATAATACTTTGATCTGCCACCCAAGTCCTTCAGTTGCTTCCATGAGTATGGATAGCATCTTCCTTCATGAGTCCTTTGTTCTTGTCTTAGATTATTTTGTATTGCTAAGAAGAGCTGAGTCATTTGCACTTGATCATCACACAGTGTTATTCATACTCTGTATAATGTTTTCCTGGTTCTGCTCATGAATATCTGAGTTTTTATCCTGCTTCTGATTCTGATACTCACTAGCTCTTTGAGTCTCAATATCCTCATTTGTAAAATGGGAATAATACCTGTAATTAAACATAACACCTTAAAGAGTTGCTCAGATGGGATTTCATATAGTGTGTGTGTGTGTGTGTGTGTGTGTGTGTGTGTGCATGTATGTATTATTTAACACTGTATTAATGTCAACTACTGCTATTACAAGGACTTTCTATTATAGAGTATTACAGCTATTGCTATTACAGGAGGAGGTCCACTGTGGCATTTACAGTACCAGAATAGCTCTGTAGTTTCTAGTGTTGGGGCTTCCCCCTTTTCACCTGTTAGAAAAAAAAGTGATAACTTTAATGCTATTTTATTTCCTTGGTGAGTGTTATGAGTAACAACGTAGGGAAGAAAGTCCACATATGCACTTGAGCTTTGCAAATGAGCTAGTTTTCTTTCTTCTGTGTTCCCTAAAACCATAGCAATGATGTATCTGATTTTGAGAGAATCTAACTATCCTAGAAAATGAAAGAATTGGTGTTGATGATGACTATAATATTTTTTTTAATCCCCTTTAAAAATCATTACTTTCTCATAGTTTGTTTTCTTTGTAGCACAGGACCTCTGAGGCTTTTCTAATTAGTACAGCTTATATAAGGCTTTTAAGTTCAAGGAAAAAAAGGCAAAAAGAAGGCAATATGACCTTCTCAAGGATTCAGGTTATTTTAGAATAATAGAAACTAGACAACAAACAGAATGATTTCAAGTGAAATTCATTTAGATTAAGCCTCACTGAGACAAAGGCCAAGAAAACCAGCGCAAATGTTATGGCTGTTCATTCAGACTGACAAATAGTAATGCAAACCAAGACTTTAAAGCATAAATGATTTGTTACTAAGGAACAAGTGAGGCTTGCAAAATATTTGGAAGCTGATAGAAATTATTCAACAGGTATTAACTATTTCATCTGTGTTCAGCACTTTAATAAATACTCTGTGTTGTATGTGAGAAGAATAAGATAAAGTTATACCTACAAAATTTGAGGAGGGTAAGGAAGGACAGGGATGGCCAGGAAAGGGTCATCTGGAGTGTAGCCACTGTGGGACTTGAGGAAGAAGCATTCTGTTGGTAGTTCCTTAATTTAAATAATTATTCTTGTGAATTGGTTGTTAAGCTTACTTGTTTCCAGCTGTTTAATGGACAGCAAGTGTAATTATCACCTACTAAATTTCTACTCCCTTAAGAAAAGCTCTGTTTGCCCCCATCCTAGTTATAACTCTGGTATGGTACCTGTTCTCCCAATGATTATGACCCTTTTGTGAGAAGAGATGCACACACACACACACACACACACACACACACACAAACACATTGAAGAACACAATAATCCAGTGTATAACCAAGTGCTAAATTGGGTTTTATAAACAGTAGGTTTAATAGGCAATCAGGCAAAGGAAAGATGGGGAGGTGAGACATGAACTGAGCCAGGGGTGAGGAAGCTTTTGTATTGAGGCCACATGTGGCCCTCTAGGTCCTCAAGAGCAGCCCTTTGACTAAATCCAAACTTCACAGAACAAGTCCTTTCATTAAGTGGTTTTATTTTGTGAAGTTTAGGGGATTTATTCTGTGAAGTTTGTATTCAGTCAAAGGATGGAGGACCTAGAGGGCCACATGTTGGGAAAGGTTGGGAAAATATTTCAGGCAGGAGCAACATGTCCAGATGTGGGTTCAGTGAGAATATTTGTTGTTGTTCCTGATTGAAATGGAGGGTTCATATTGGTGAATAGTAAAATATAAGATTTCGCTGTTAACCTTTTACTAAAAAATTAGCTTGGGGCAATTGGTGGCACAGTGGATAGAGCGCCAGGCCAGGAGTCAAGGAAGACTTAAGTTCAAATCCAGCCACAGATACTTATTAGCTGTGTGACCCTCGGGAAGTCACTTAAACCTGTTTGCCTCAGTTTCCTCATTTGTAAAATGAGCTGGAAAAGGAAATAGCCAATCTCTCCAGTATCTTTGCCAAGAAAATCTCAAATGGGATCATGAAATGAGTTGGACATGACTGAAACAACTAAACAATGACAACAACAACAACAAAAAGAACGAGTCTTGGTGGGGTCAAAGGAGAAAAATGTTTTTAAAATACATGACCATAGAAAATATCTAAATAAATACACTTTAATAAAAATGAGACAGTTTATTTCCCTAAATCCATCTGTTTTATTTTTAATTTATGAAAATAAACAAGCATTTCCACAACATAATAGAATATTTATTAATACAAAGTTAATTGGTAATTCTTTAAGAAATTAAGTAGTTAATTCAGTTCATTTGAAATGGCTGCATAGTATAGGGAAGAAAGCCCTGGATAGAAAATACAGAGACCTGAGTTTCAAATAACCCAGCATAACCTTTATGACTTTGGTCAAGTCCTTTATAATTTCTGGCCTGGGTTTTACTCATCTGTAAAATGAAGTGATTATATCCAGCTCTCCAATTTCTATGGGAAAATATCATCCCCCAAGCAACTCCCTGAGATTAGAAGTTACTGAAGAATGAAGCATCTCCATTGGTGGAGGGATTATATACAATGATAATTACATACTTTTAGAGTTAGTGTTACCTTAGGGGCCATCTAGTTCAACTCATAAAAAAAAAAGTAATGATGCAAAAGTCATTAGCCATCCTGTGAGTGAAGACTCAGTGAAGACAAAAGAGTTAAAGCCCATTCTATTTCTGGATAATTCTAATTGGTAGGAAGCTTTTCCTGACAAAAAGCCTTGATTTTCCTCTTTAAATTTCACCCATTACTCCTGGTTCCACCCTCTGAAGCCAAATAGAACAAGTCCCTACTGCTTCCGCATGACAACCTTCCAAATACTTGAACTCAGCTATCATATGCTCTGTCCTCCATATGACCACAGGTCTTCTCTAGGCTAAAAATTCCCTCATCTTTCCATTGATCTTTCTATGACATGGTATCAAGACCCTTCATTACACTACTTTCACTTTATACAGACACTTTGCAGCTTACAAATCTCCTCTTTAGATTGAACACAATAAACCTAGGAGTGAATGCAATATTCCATTTCTGTTCTGACTAGCACAAAGTATAAAGGAAGGATCACTCCCTTATTTCTCTCTGAAAGCATCCCAAGATTAGATTAGCTTTTTTATTTGTTGTATTACATGACTGATCAATATTAAGCTTGTCCATTAAAATGCCCAGATTTTTTTTCAGATTAATTGATATCTGCCTCCCCCACCTTGTACTCACAAAGTCAATTTTTTGAACCCTATAGTAAGATTTTACGTTTTTTTCCTACTGAATATAATTTTGTTAGTTGCTGTACAGTATTCAGTTTTATAACAACCTTGGCTCCTCACCTCCCATGAATTGTGAAGTTCTATTGTTTCTACCTTCGTAACATCTCCCTTGTACTCCCCATTTTCTCCTCTGACACTGCCACCACTCTGCTTCAGGCTCTTATCACCTCATTCCTGGACTGTTGCAGTAGCCTGATGGTTGGTCTACCTGCCTCAGATCTGTCTCCCACTTAATCCTCCACTCAGTTGTCAAAATGATCTTCCTTGTCTGCTGTCTGGTGATGTCATCATGATTCAACGAACTTCAGTGGCTTCCTTTTATCTCTAGGATCAAATATAAAACTTTCTCTTTGGGTTTTAAAGTCCTTCATAACTTGATCACTTCTTTCATTTCCATTCTTCTCACACCCTGATCCCCTCTGCATATTCTGTGATCCTTTGACAGTAGCCTCCTTGGTGTTCTTTAAATGCTATACTTCATCTCTTGAATTTGAGGATTTTCAATACCTTTCCACCATGCCTGGAAGTCTTTCCTCATCTGTACCTCCTGGTTTCCTTTGATTCTCAGCTAAAATCACTTCTATGAAAAGTCTTTCCTGATATCCCTTCATCCTAATGTCTTCCCTGTGAGAATATCTCCAATTTATCCTCTGTATAGCTTGTTTGTATATATTTACACAATAATCAAGTTCAAAGAAGAATTTTGACCAATGGAATGAATCACGAGACAGAAGAAATAAAACCAAAAAAGAAGAGAAAAAAAAGAGAGCAAATAGTTTTCCTCAATCTGCATTCAGACCCCACAGTTCTTTCTCTGGATGTAGCTAGCTCTCTCCATCATGAGTCCTTTGGAGCTGTCTTTGAGCATTGTATTGCTGAGGAGAGTCTATCAAAGTTAGTCATCACAGAATCAATATGTCTGTGGTCATGTATAATGTTCTCCTGATTCTGCTCCTCTCACTCAGCATCAGATCATGTAGGTCTTTCCAGGTTATTGTGAAGTCCATATCTTCCCCATTTCTTATAGCATGATAGTATTCCATTATATTCATATACCACAACTTGTTCACCCATTCCCCAATTGGTGGGCATCTCCTTGATTTCCAATTCTTTGCCACCACAAAAAGAGCAGCTATAAATATTTTTATACATACAAGTCCCTTTCCCACTTGTGTGATCTCTTTAGGATATAGGCCTAGGAGTGGTATGGCTGGGTCAAAGGGTATGCACATTTGTATAGCCCTTTGGGCATAGTTCCAAATTGCTCTCCAAAATGGCTGGATCTATTCACAACTCCACCAACAATGTAATAATGTTTCAAATTTCCAATATCCTCTTCCGCATTTATCATTTTCCTGTTTTGTCATGTTAGCCAATCTGACAGGAGATATGTGGTGCCTAAGAGTTCTTTTAATATGCATTTCTCTAATCAATAGGGATTTAGAACATTTTTTCAAAGGCCTATAGGTAGCTTTAATTTCTTCTGTCTCGTGATTCATTCCATTGAGTAATTTCTTCCTCTGAAAACTGCTGGTTCATATCCTTTGACCATTTCTCAATTGGGGAATGGCTTTTATTCCTATAAATTTGACTCAGTTCCCTGTATATTTTAGAGATGAGGCCTTTATCAGAGACACTGGTTGTAAAGACTTTTTCCCAATTTTCTGCTTCCCTCCTAATCTTTGTTACATTGGCTTTGTTTATACAAAAAACTTTTCAGTTTAGCATAATCAAAATTATCTGTTTAGCATTATGTAATGCTCTCTATCACTTGTTGGGTCATGAATTCTTCCCTTTCCCATAGATCTGATAGGTAAACTATTCCCTGCTTTCCCAAATTGCTTATAGTATCAGACTTTATTCCTAAACCATTAACCTATTACATAATTTTGGTATATGGTGTAAGATAATGGTTTACACCCAGTTTCTGCCATACCGTTTTCCAATTTTCCCAGCAGTTTTTGTGGAATAGTGAATTCTTAGCCCAGAAGCTGGATTATTTGGGGTTATCAAAGAGTAGATTGCTATAGTCATTGATTTCTGCATCTTGTGTACCTGGCCTATTACATTGATCTACCACCCTGTTTCTTAGCCAGTACCAGATAGTTTTGATGACTGCTGCTTTATAGTACAGTTGAATATCTGGTATGGCTAGGTCACCTTCCCTAGCATTTCTTGTTATTAATTCCCTTGATATTCTGGACTTTTTGTTCTTCCAGATGAATTTTGTTATTATTTTATCCAGCTCCGTAAAATAATTTTTGGTAGTTTGATTGGTATGGCACTGAATAAGTAAATTAATTTAGGCAAAATTGTCATCTTTATTATATTAGCTCGGCCTAACCATGAGCAACAGATGTTATTCCATTTGTTTAGATCTGACTTTATTTGTGTGAGAAGTGTTTCTTAATTGTGTTCATATAGACCCTGGGTTTGTCTTGGCAGGTAGACTCCCAAATATTTTATAGCGTTGACAGTAACTTTAAATGGAATTTCTCTTTCTGTCTCTTGCTGTTGGGTTTTGTTAGTAATATATAGGAATGTCGAGGATTTGTGTGGGTTTATTTTATATCCTGCAACTTTGCTAAAGTTGCCTATTATTTCAAATAGTTTTTTTTAATTGAATCTCTAGGATTCTATAAGTAAATCATCATATCATCTGCAAAAAGTGATAATTTAGTTTCTTCTTTTCCTATTCTAATTCCTTCAATTTCTTTTTCTTCTCTTAATGCTAAAGCAAACATTTCTAATAGAATATATAACATAGAATTGCTTCTTTCTTATTGATCACAATCCCATGCGCTCCTTCTAACTGTAAAGTTTTCAATTTTGACATGGCATATAGAGCCTGTATTGGGAACCCAGCTAAAGGTCAAGAGTAAGATGCAGCGGCAAAACAAAGATATGCCAGTCAGGCTTGGCTACCTGTTAGAGCTGGGACCTGAAGAGGAAGGAGATGAATTGTCCACCAAATGGTTTGATGGAGCTAGGAGGCTGCACAATATAGATCTGAAATATTGATTGGCTTGACATAAAAGGAGAATAATCCTCTTTTATATACTCTGCTATCCTAGCACTCTTCATGTGATGTTATTTACCCTTTTCTACTACCTCCTTACCTCTTCTCCCAAGTCACCTAGCCCTGTTTGTCTCAGTTTCCTCATCTGTAAAATGAGGTGGAGAAGGAAATGGCAAAGCACTCCAGCATCTCGGCCAAGAAAAGCTCAAATGGGGTCACAAAGAGTCTTGCAGGACTGGACAGAGATTGAGCGGCAACAATACTCAACCCTTATTAGAAGGTGAAGTTGCTCACAGGATTACACTTTACATTTCACCTCCACCCTGCACTGACTCCCTCAAGATGCATATCTTTTTGTAAGCCAGCTGACGCCCTTCAGCTTTTTTTCTTGATGGCTGAAGGCTTCACTGGACCCAGGACCTCTGGACCTCTCAAGTCCCAAAAGTTACCACCAGGCCTGGGTTTATACACCTTGAGAATGACAGCCATCCAGCTACTTAGGAAACACAAAATAGAAAACACAGTGTATGTGTGTGTGGGGGGCGGGGCACGGGGGTGCCTCAGGCACAAGCTCACCTTGTTGAGTTCATCTGCCATGTGAGAGTAGATGTCACATTTGGGGAGGGGGAGGGCACAGCCCACCTCCCTAACCCCTTAATGAAGAGTCTAGAACACAAGGATCTTCCATTCTGTTGGGTCAGATAGGAACATGTATAACTCTAAACACAATGCAAACTAAACGCAAGGTAATTTAGGGAGGAAGGGTGCTAGGAGATGGAGGCTGCAGAAAGGCATCATGGAGAAGGGGGAGCTTGAGCTGAATCCTGGAAGCAGCATGAGGTCCAGGGGAAGAAGGGCTGCATTACAGCCTGTTTCCCTGCAACAGAAATTCATTTTCCCTAAAAGACAACCAAGCTGCTCTTGGACCTTGACTAGCCTCTGTTTCCTTGATACAGCTACCTGGTCATATATAGAGTAAGAGAATAAGATTCCTCATATGGAGTCAGAGCTCCTCTGATTTTGTGTATTCCTGAAGATCACATGAATTAGCACACCTTCCTTTGCTAAATTGACACATTTCCATATGAACATGAGGTGGGTCTGAGTCTGGCAAACAATGCTGTACTCTCCCTATCTTTTCCCCCTTCACCACAGTTCCTTCTTATCCTGTTGAGCAAAGGTACTGATACTGATACTGTAAAAAAATATAGAGTGAGATTTTCATTCCTGGTGACCTTGCACAGCTCCCCCTCACTCAAATCAAAGTCAACCACAAGTTGTGTCATCATTTCCCTGATGCCATGGTCCTCTTCAAGAATGAAGGACAAACACAACCTGTGAGCAGACCTGTATTAGGAGGGCAGAGTTTATAATCTCAAAGAGGATCATATACATGTCTGAAAGGTTCGGGACCGCTGGATATAAGGAATTCTCAAAGTAGGAGGCAGAAGAATCAAAGCATATATTTAAGCTCCACAGTAACAAACCCACAAATCAGCATCCCCATTTTGATATATTGATCAAAAGCCTCCAGGCCCAATAAGTCCTCCTCACAAGAGTAACCAGGAGGCCACAGAGAAGCATGATGGTATAAAGCAAAATCATATACATGCTTCCCCTCTATGGTAAAAAGATTACCCACTGGCCTCAAGTCCTTGATCAGCACTCCTCGGTCCACATGTAGGTCAGCTCTGCTACCAGCAGCTCCTGCTTCAGCTTTGGCTGTAGCTGCAGCTGTCTCTGGCTCCAAAGGAAGCTGTTTTTAACCATCCGGCTAGCAGCTTCTGCGGGAGGGTGTAAGGTATGCTGGGGAAAGCACAGGTTCTTTCGATCTGCTTAACCAAGGGAAGCAAGGTGAAGGGGTTGACCAGGAAAGCACAGGTTCTTTCGATCTGCTTAATCAAGGGAAGCAAGGTGAAGAGGCTGACAAGCTTACTCCAATCCAACATACAGACAGCATTCAGTTAGTTCAGGGGAAAAAGCCAAACTATTCAAGGGCACTTGTTGACTAAGTGCTAAGGAGCCCATTTTTGGTTACCAACACATCCATCTCCTTGCCTGAAAAATCATGCTCAATTTTGCTGGATAGTTGATCCTTGGTTGTAGTCCAAGCTCCTTTGCCCTTCAGAATATCATATTCCCATTTCTCCTGTCCTGTAATGTAGAATCTGAAAGATCCTGAGTGATCCTGACTGTAGTTGCACAATATTTGAATTGGTTTTTTTGGCTGCTTGCAGTATTTTCTCCTTGACTTTGTAATTCTCAAATTTGGCTACAATATTTCTTGGAGTTTTCAATTTGGGATCTTTTTCAGGGGGTGATCAGTGGATTCTTTCGATGACTATTTTCCCCTCTGGTTCTAGGACCTCTGGGCAGTTATCTTTGATAATTTCTTAGAAAATACTGTCCAACCTCTTTTTCATCATTGCTTTCTGGTAGACCAATAATTCTTAAATTATCTCTCCTGCATCTATTTTCCAGGCCAGTTGTTTTTCCAATCAGATACTTCACATTTTCTTCTAATTTTTTCATTCTTTACATTTTGTTTGACTACTTCTTGATGCCTCATAGAGTCAGTAGCTTCCACTTGCTCAATTCTAATTTTTAATGAGTTGCTGCATTCCTTTTGCTTTTGAGTCTCCTTTTCCAACTGGTTGATTTTGCCTTTCAGGGTGTCATTTTCTCTATTTAGACTCTGAATCTCCTTAGCCATTTCACCAGTTTTACTTTTTAAAGATTTGATTTCCTTGGTGTTTTTTTTTCATTTTTTTTTCTTTTGCCCCCCTAATTTGGTTTTTAAAACCCTCCTTTAACTGTTCCAGGAATGCTTTTTGGGCTTGAGACCAGTTCACATTCCCTTTTGAGGTATCAGATGTGGGTATAATGTCAATGCTGTCCTCTTCCAAATCAGTATTTTGATCTTCCCTGTCTCCACATAAAGAATAAATGGTCCTTGGTTTTTTTGTGTTCTTCTTCATGTTGGTTAGCTTTTTCCTGGCTTTACAGTGGATTTATGCTTTTGGGGCTCAGGGAGCTCCGCCCCAGGTTTCTTGTTCTGGGAATTGTGAGTCTAGTTACTGGCTTTATGTGTTGTGGCCTTTATCAATCTTTCTTAAGCAATATTTATTCCTGGTGAAGAGGTTATCATTCCTATAGTACATAATCCAGAAATCCAAGTAACATCCACAGACACCATCTTTTTAATTGCTATTTACTTCCCAAATTAAATGAGATATTTGTAAAGCAGTGAGCACAATCCTTAGCACATAGTAGGCATCGTATAAATGCTTACTCTGTTTTCTTTTATACTCCCCCATGACATTCTCTTCTCTGAATTCCTTACCTTCAATGGGCAGCAGTGAAAAAACACAACTTGTGCCTTTATGGTTTTCAATTATTCCCTTCAAGTTTTTGTGAATTTATACTTCCTTCAAATCAATATCTGGATTTCACTAATCTGAATTCTTTGTGATTACCTTCACAAAATTTTCCCTTCTGGAGAAGGCTTTGTCACCTCTCCTTCCTCACAGAAATCAGAGGTAGAACCTGGAATTAAGGTGGTTCTTGAACTTTTCTCATTTTCTTCCAAGTTTCTTCAATTTTTCTCCAAAAATCTAATTTTCCACATACTTAAAAAATACTGAACCCTCCCAAAGCACTTTTCCAATTTCTTTATTTTTTCTATTCAGCTCAAATTCTCCTCTCTTCTCCCACTCCCTGTTCTATGACAAGTAGAATTGCACACACACACACACACACACACACACACACACACACACATGCACACACACAAAACTGTTTGAACAAACAACCAACAATAACAATGAGTTTGAATTTAGGGCATAATTAAAGAAATAAACAGAATTATGAGAGTGGTTTGATTGAGCCATGACAAAAAACAACTAATTTATATCAACTCATGCACTTTCTTTTTTTTGTAACAAAAATCTGATAGGTTTTTAATAAATTTCTTGTCCAGATCTAACAGAAGTAGATATTGAGGGAAAGGAACAAGGAATCTAGACCTGGGAAGTAGTGCTAATTCAAACTACCCAAGGAGGAGGAAAGATGTTTTTTGCCTTTTTGAAAATTGCTAAAACTTAAAAACACAAGAAAAGAAAAAATATTATTAAACATAAATATTGAAACAAATATAAAATAAGTAAAGAAAAACAATATGTCAAATGTAAGAGAGGATTCAAAATATATAGCAATAAATTTCCATTTCAAGGAAGCCTATAAAATAAATACTATATGTTTTGTTGAAAGCTGTCCATCTTTCCTTTGCTTCCTTGTAAGTTTTCTTTTGTTTTCTGAAGTGCACTTTTTACTTTGTTCTTTTCCCCCCTTCCCACCCCCCCAGAAGGCTAATAATTAAGTGTGGACGTATTTATACATAGGCATAGATATATGCATATACATATGCAAATATACACATACATATATAGACATATACTTTCCCTAACAAATTCTACTCCTGATCTTGGTTTTTATGTTTGTGCATATCTCTTGTTTCCTATCCTTCCTAACTGCTCTACTTTACTTCTGCCTGCTACTTTGCCCTCCTATTACTCATCTTACCCTCCCTCCAGGGATCACTCCCTTATTCTCCCATTCCCATTAATTTAAACACCTTTCTTTACCCACCCAAAAATATTCCCTCAGTCACCCTCTAGAGATCCCTCCCTTATTCTCTCCCCCTCCCTATCCCCTTAACATTTTATTTCTTTCTGAATTTAGAAGACTTTATATTCATATATATATATATATATATATATATATATATATATATATATATATATATATATATGTAAGTATAAGCATACATATATATATATGTGTGTGTGTGTGTGTGTGTGTATACATATATGTGTATCTATCTACCTATCTATGTATCTATCTAGTTATCTCTTAAACCCATTCCTAATGAAAGTAGGTTCCCAGAACTACCAGCTCTCCTCCCCTATCTAATTCTTCTGTATCAGTTCCCTCTAGGACTGCATTTGTATAAGATAATTACTCTTTTTAGCTGTTTCTAAATGGTTTTAATTTTTAAAGTCATATCATACTCAGGTCTATGTCAATATTTTTTATAAACTATGCAATTAGTAAGAGCAATCTTCAACTTTCATTTTACACACTAAAAGAGTAAATAGTCTGTCCTTGTTGAGTACCTTGTAATTAGTCTTTGGTATGTACCTTATATTTCTCTTGGCTCTTGTATGTTAAATATTCTAAGTTCAGGGTTTTTTTTTTAAACAAAGTCTTAAAAGACTGACAGTTCATTAATTTTTCATTTTTTTTTCCATTCAGGATTATGCTTAGTTTTCTGAGTATGATATTTTCAGCCTGAACCCCAGTTCCTTTGCTCTTCAATATGTAGTGTTCCAAGACATGTAGTCTTTTACTGTAACTGATGCTAGCTAGGAATTGTGTGATTCTATTTGCGGCACTGCCACAGGTGAATTTTTTTCTTGTTGCTTGTAATATTTCATCCTTGAGCTAGGGGTTTCAGAATTTGATTATAATATTCTTATGCATTTTCATCATAGGATTTCTTTCAGGTGGTGATCAGTGGATTTTTTTCTATTTCTACTTTCCCCTCTTTTTCTAATTCTTCAGAACAATTTTCTTTAATTATTTCTTGTATGATTGTATCACAATTATTTTTTTAATCACAGTTTTCAGATAGTCTGATTATTAGTATGTTTTCTCTCCTTGATCTTTTCCCCAGATCATTTGTTTTTCTTATGAGATGCTTCAAATTCTCTTCTATATTTTCATTCTTTATATTTTGTTTTGTTATTTCTTGATCTTTTATTACTTTGCTGGCTTTCCCTTGCCCAATTCTGATTTCAAGGAGTTGTTTCTTCCTTTAGAATATGAATCTCCTTTTCTAATTGATTGACTTTCTTTGCCTAATCTTCTTATTTTTCTTGGACTATTCTTATTTTTTTCAATTTTTTTTTCTCAATCTCTCATTTGATTTTTTTGAATTCCATATTTTATTATTTAATAGTTTTTTACTTTTCAGCATTGATTTCCACAAGATTTTGAGTTACAAATTTTCTCCCAATTTCTACCCTCCCCACCACTTCAAGATGGCATATATTCTGTTTGCCTCATTCCCTAGTCAGTCCTCCCTTCTGTCACCCCACTCCCCTCCATCCCCTTTGCCTTATTTTCTTCTAGGGCAAGATGCCCCATTGCCTGTATGTCTTATTTCCCCGTTGCATACAAAAACAACTTTTTTTTGAGCATCTGCATTTAAAACTTTGAGTTGCAAATTCTCTCTCCTCTTCCCTCCCCACTCACCCTCCCTAAGAAGGCAAGCAACTCAACATAAGCCACAGATGTATCATTATGTAAAACACTTCCACAATACTTGTGTTTTGAAAGACTAACTGTATTTCCTTCCATCCTATCCTGTCCCCCTTTATTTAATTTTCTCCCTTGACCCTGTCCCTTTTCAAAAGTGTTTGCTTTTGATTACTTCTTCCCCCTATCTGCCCTCGCTTCTATCATCCCCCTTTTTTATCCCATTCCCCCTAGTTTCCTGTGGTGTAAGATACCCAATTGAGTGCATATGTTATTCCCTCCTCAAGTCAAATCTGATGAGAACAAGATTCACTCATGCCCCCTCACTTGCCCCCTCTTCCCTTCCTACAGAACTGCTTTTTTTGCCATTTTTCTGTGAGATAATTTACCCCATTCTATCTCTATCTCTCCCTTTCTCACTCTCTCAATATATTCCTCTCTCACCCCTTAATTGTATTTTATTTTTTTAGATAGATGTCATCCCTTCATATTCAACTCACCCTGTGCCCTCTGTCTATATATATATATATATATATATATATATGTTGCCTTCAACTTCCCTAATACTGAGATAGGTCTCATGAATTATAAACATCATCTTTCCATGTAGGAATGTAAAGAAAACAGTTCAACTTTAATAAGTCCCTTATGATTTCTCTTTCTTGTTTACCTTTCCATGCTTCTCTTGATTCTTGCGTTTGAAAGTCAAATTCTCTATTCGGCTCTGGTCTTTTCACTGAGAAAGCTTGAAAGTCCTCTATTTTATTGAAAGTCCATATTTTGCCTTGGAGCATATACCCAGTTTTGCTGGGTAAGTGATTCTTGGTTTAATCCTAACTCCTTTGACCTCCAGAATATCATATTCCAAACCCTTCGATCCCTTAATGTGGAAGCTGCTAGATCTTGTGTTATCCTGATTGTGTTTCCACAATACTCAAATTGTTTCTTTCTGGCTACTTGAATTATTTTCTCCTTGACCTGAAAATTCTGGAATTTGGTGACAATATTCCTGGAAGTTTTCTTTTGGGGATGTTTTTCAAGAGGTTATCAGTGGTTTCTTTCAATTTCTATTTTACCCTCTGGCTATACAATATCAGGGCAGTGTTCCTTGATAGTTTCTTGAAAGATGATGGCTTTCAGGTAGTCCAATAATTTTTAAACTATCTCTCCTGGATCGGTTTTCCAGGTCAGTGGTTTTTCCAATGAGATATTTCACATCATCTTCCATTTTTTCATTCCTTTGGTTCTGTTTTATAATATCTTGATTTCTCATCAAGTCACTAGCTTCCACTTGCTCCAATGTAATTTTTAAGGTAGTATTTTCTTCAGTGATCTTTTGGACCTCCTTTTCCATTTGGCTAATTGTTCCTTTCAAGGCATTCTTCTCCTCATTGGCATTTTGGAGCTCTTTTTCCATTTGAGTTAGTCTATTTTTTAGGTTGTTATTTTCTTTGGTATTTTTTGGGTCTCCTTTAGCAAGTCATTGACTTATTTTCCCTGGTTTTCTTGCATCACTCTCATTTCTCTTCCCAATTTTTCCTGTGATTACCTTACTTGCTTTTCCAAATGCTTTTTGAGCTCTTCCATGGCCAGAGACCAATTCATATTTTTCTAAGAGGCTTTGGTGTAGGATCTTTGACTTTGTTGACTTCTTCTGGCTGTATGTTTTGATCTTCTTTGTCACCAAAGAAAGATCCTAAAGTCTGAGTCTGAATCTGAGTCCGTTTTTGCTGCCTCTTCATGTTCCCAGCCAACTACTTGACCCTTGACCTTTTTGTCGGGGTATAAGTGCTTGTAGACTTGCAAGTACTTTTGTACCAAGCTTTAGGGGCTGTACTGCTGTTTTCAGAGCTATGTCTACACAGCAAGCTCTGCCACACCAGCACTCTTCCTCCCCAAAGAACCACCAACCAGCACAGTGACCCAGATCCAGGCAGGGCAAAGCAGACTCTGCACTCCTGCTCTGATCTGCCAGTTAATTCCTCCCACCAGGTGGGGCTGGGGCTGGAAGTGACTGCAGCTGGAGCTCTGGAAGAAGCCACAGAGCTGTACCACCTCCGGCGACCCAGGGGCTGATGCTGACTATACACTCCTCTCACTCTGATCCAGCAGTTTTTCCACTAACCTGCTCTGTTGTCTTTGGCATTTGTGGGTTTAGAAGTCTGGTAACTGCCACAGCTCAATGATTCAGGGCCCTATGGCCTGTTCTGCCTGGCTCACAGTCTGGTTGGTCCAGGAATGGCCCACACTGGGCTGTGCTCCACTCTGCTCTCATCTCTGTGTGGTAGACCTTCCCAGTGACCATCCAGGCTGTTCTGGGCTGAAGCCCTGCTTCTGTCTGCTATTTAGTGGGTTCTGCAGCTGTAGAATTTGTTCAGAGCTATTTTTTACAGTTGTTTAGAGGGACATAGGGTAGAGATTAAGCAAGTCCCTGCTTTCCAGCCACCATCTTGGCTCCTCTCTTTTTATTTTTAAAGTCTTTTTAAAGTTTTTCTATGAATTTTTTTTGGACAGGTGACCATTTGACTTTACTCTTTGGGGTAGAAGGGGATTTCTTTGTTTCATTATCCTTCTCTGAAGACAAATTTCAGTCTTCTCTAAACCCATAGTGACTCTCTATGGTTGGATTCCTTCTACTTTGCCTATACTTTAAAAAAAATTGTAGTAGCTTAATTTTTGTAATCACCTCTGGAGCATGGTGGATGGTCCCACTGGCCTCAGATCCTCCTTCAGTTTTCCTCTGTGTCCTGGAACTGAAACTAAGACCTCCAGCCTCCTGTAAGCTTCCATAGACAGTGATATTCCAACCCAACTGATTCTGCACTCACCTGGCAGGTGCTTATTCCTTCTTGCCCCTGGTCATGTCTCTGAAGCACAGCTGGGTCTAGTCTTCCTTGTCAACAGATTGTCCCTCTCTCTTTCCTGGCTTAGACATCCAATTCTCCCACTGTCCTGGGGGTAAAAGTTCTTGAAGCTGGGGCTGAGGCAGCTTCCCAACCTAGCTAATCCCTGAGTTTTCTACTTACTGTTTAAATGGACCTAGGCCCAGGCTGGTGGTGTTTACTCTTCACAGGGACCAAAACTCATCCTGAGATTTTTCTTCAGATGTTTTCAGATTGTTCCAAGAGGACCCCTGTTCTCTTTTTTAATTTTACCACTTTATGTTCACCCTGAGGAGCTATTTCATCTCTTTTGTGTGGGAAAATCTTGAGAGCTTTGAATTTTCTTACATATTCTGCCCTCTTTCCAGAATCCTTCAACTCATACACTTTCAATTTCATTTTTTGAAAACAAAGATTAATCTTGGTAATATATTAGCTCTAGATAAAAAAGTAAAAATGGGATAGGATTAAGACCAGAATTACTGTCCATAATGAATTCCCAAATTACTGGGGTACCTGGTGGTTTCTAAGTCTTTTTTAACCTACAGTTTCTCTGTGCCATGATGTTGTGATTACCAAAGAAGCTCTTGGGAAAAGAACTTGGCCCTATAATAACACTTTAGATTGAGACCATAGAGAAGAAATTTAAAAGTCCTTCTACTAATTCACTATTATACTTTTCTAAGGAGAATCTAGTACTCTGATGAATCCCTCAGTGTATGCTAATAAACAGTGAATTTTCTTGAGTTCTTTTTAAGGATCCGTTTATATAGGCTATTAAAATGTATCCAGCTCAATCAATTTCCACCAAGTAAATGTTCATCATTTTAAAAGGGGGAAAAATCGCAGCAAAAAAATGTAAGTACCCCCCATCTAACTACAAAATGTCTTGAGAATAAGATCATTATCTATCTTTAATATCTACTTAACTGTCATTTCATATTCTCTACAATCTTAATTGACTTACTCAACTGAGATAAGAAATAACTCACTCTCCCAAAGCACCTACTCCTTCTAGCCTTTCTCCTTTTTTTTTTAAAATAACATCCTAGGTATGACTATCAAACAATGAGATACTTTTAAGCGACCATACCAGAATTTATCCATCCAAGATAATGGTGCCCCTTTAAAAATGGACATATTGGGAGAGTGAAATTGTATCCAGGATAAGCTTGTTAGTCACCC
This sequence comes from Trichosurus vulpecula, assembly GCF_011100635.1. Lineage (NCBI taxonomy): Eukaryota > Metazoa > Chordata > Mammalia > Diprotodontia > Phalangeridae > Trichosurus > Trichosurus vulpecula. The sequence goes on along the minus strand of NC_050574.1, from coordinate 309,791,516 downwards.
AAGAGAGCCAGGCATTATTTAAGTGACCCTCAATTTTTTTTGCACGTAAGGTAGTGCTCAAAACTTGATCACTCACCCTGTGCACTAGGTTAGACTCCAAATGGCTTTAGAGATTTACTACATCTTTCCTAAAAGCAGCTGTGCACCATTCCAACCATAATCAAACAAATCTCACAGTTATGAAAGGTGACACACGAAAGTGTCCACAAGGGCAACACCAGGTATTTGAATTATCCAGACAATGCCTAGAACATTATCTTCCATTTGTAATCACAGTAGCTATGTACAAAATTATAAACATTTAATAAAGATGAAACAATAATGATATAATCTGAGTTCTCAATTTTTCTTTTCTTTTTAAATACTGACACTCGTATTGATGAAATGGATCGATAGGTGAGCCCTTCCAGCTGTTGGGGACTAACATGATAAGAAAATCTTGAAGTCTAGTTCTTAATGACATTCATAACAGACATTTTGCAAGAATCTGGGTTATCAAGTTGATATAAGCATGCGATCAATGGAAGAATCAAAATTCCAGTCCTTAAGTTTTGCTTTCAAATTCCCTTAGTGTCTGAGCAGTTCTGCCTTAGTTGGTTTTGGAAAAGGGTGGCTTTCTTTTAGTCATGAAGATCACATCCTAGAGTACTGAGCACAGTCAAAGGGAAAAAAAAATATCTTTCTGGAAAACATCATAGAATTCAAGGATCATAAAAGACCAAACCACGCAATGCTGAGCACCATTATTTATGAATGAATACTGGTGTGGCCCAAGGTGAAGGGTGCTACATTTTTGTTATTTAAGGCTTATAACCCATAGTTGGACAATGTAGCCAATGAAAATGTAGCCAAATATATTCTCAATTATGGCAATTATGCTGGTAATTTAGGGTTAGATTACAAGCCCCTTTTGCTGGGCTAGGGCAATTTCCATAAAGCTGTCTAAAGCTGATGAATGAATATAGGCCTGGGTTGAGAGAATTTGGTGTTTAAGATGATTTTGAAAGGATAGTTACCTAGCCAAACTGGCCATCAGAGGGCAAGGGAGTTGGTAGAGTTATGTTTTCATTGGCTTTTAACTTCATTGTCATTGTGTCCTTCCTTCAGAATTCTCTACTCCCAAGCAAATAATTATATCATATATCCCTATCTGCACAGATATTCCTCAAGCTACCATATTTGTTCTCAATGGGAAAGCCAGAGATTTCCTACTTGAATTGATTTCTCTGCATTGGGCACTGGCAGTCTTCTCAATTCTAGGATATAATAGGCAATGGGGCCATGACCCCTCTGTGTCAGGAGCAGAAGTGAACCCTTAGGCAGATGCTCTCAGTTTGGATAGGAGTGGTCTGTGAGCTTTTTCAAAACTTGATCCAACAACATAGCCTAATTCTAAGATGGGCCTTAATTCAAGGTCTAGAAAGTACTGTAATGCTTCATCCCTTATTCCTGCTCTTATGCCTACATCTACTAATTTTCAAGGTAGAGTTCAAAGCTTTTCTCCAATGTCCAGTGAACCTTAGTGATGGACTTCTCACATTGCCCCAGCAGGGGGCTGTCTTTAGTCATGAATGGTATTACTCAATGTCCTGCATATGTAGGCAGAAGAGTAAGTTTAAAAAACAATCTCATCTTTGGTGGGCGAAGAGTGTATTTTTGCAGATAGACATTTAAAAGAAATCTTACCTGGTCCAGAAACCCCCACAACTTCTCACCTTGTCAAGAGTTTATTGAGTGTTCTTTAGCTTCTGCCAAGACAGGAGTATTTCATCTTTCAGTGCTGCCATCTGCTCCTGTAGGCTAGAGCTCTCTAGTTAGAAGTGGATACTCTTCTGTCTACCACTCTTTCTCTGCTCTCTACTTCTAGTGTATTAGGTGGAAGATACTGAATCTTTTCAAGATAACAAGCAAGGAGGCTAGGAGGACACCTTTAGGGTGAAGATATGAGGGCACTGCAGCTCATCACAAGGTCATGGTCAGTTGGGGACAGAAGGTGAGAGAGAGAGAGAGAGTGAGAGAGAGAGAGAGAGAGAGAGAGAGAGAGAGAGAGAGAGAGAGAGGAAAAGGATTAAAGGATTCCTGGTTTACAGAGAGAGATAATCAAGTTCAAGTTTGATTTGCTCTCTGACTTAGGGTATGGGAATGGGAAGCAAGATGAAATTGAAGAAAAATTGGTGATTTAATGGGGGAAAAAAAACTAGGAACTGAAAGCAAAGATTTTGACATGACTTCACAACACTAGCCAATCAGAGACAAAGGAAACACAATTTAAGGGAATATGTGTGTGTGTGTGTGTGTGTGTGTGTGTGTGTGTTAGAGGGTAGGTGGGAGGAAGAATTGTAACAACCAGTAATTGGTTTCTTAACATTTTACTGCAGGTGGGCTGTCAGTATCTGCCCACGCAACCCATAAAGTAAAAAGCCTGACTTAGATGGCAGGATTACTTTTGCTGGGCCACATGCATGATTGCATCAGGCTAGGCCAGCAGAAGAATTCCCAAAGTGTTCTGAGCAATGGTGTCATTGCTGGAATGAGCATATCACTTCCCTCCTAAGGTGGCTACTCTGAAGGGGACAACACTCATTCAGATGTATTCAGGTGTGTTTGTAATAAAATCAGTCACTTTCGTGTATTTGGAGGTATTGGCTGGCACCTTCTTATTCACTGTTTCATCAGGCACTCAAGAGTAATGGCCACGCAAGCTCTAAGGATTTGGGCATTTCTTCATCCTAATGGGTCACAGTTTTTTCTCCTTTTGGCATTCCATATACAATGCTGCAGATTTTACTGAGGTTTGCCTCGTGTAACTTTTCCAATCTTGTGGATTTATATAGCAGCTTTGCTTTCAAAATTTTTTTGTCCGAAATTTTTCACTTGCTGTGTAATATTCTCTTTATCTCCATGGCATCTCTATACATCAGATCAGTTGTTCATAATTCCATTTTACAGGTGTAGAAACAGCATGGAATAGTATATCGAAGGCCAGCCTTGGAGTCAGAAAGACCTGGGCTCAACATTTGCCTGTCTCTCAGTGCCACAGACAACTTTGTATGACTGTAAATTATAGGCAAGATGATCTACATTAGGGCATTGAGTTTCTATAATAGGTATTCTCCAGTGAAGTCACAGGTCTCAACTACCAACCCAAACATCTCCCTCCCTAAGATAAAAATGAATATGAAGGAAGAATTAGTCAAATGAGAACTCTAATGTTCTATTTTTCGTGGCAGAAACACTTTGACAATTCAAGTTTTGAGATTATAAGTCGTAGAACTAAATATGGACTCAAATAGTGAAGTAAGGGAGCAGTATCTCTTAGAAGAGTTTCTTTTTTATTTAGAAATTTAAGTCCTCCTAAAGAACACTAACTGTCATCTCGTGTAAAACTACTGAATGGGGCTGTTCTCTTGCAACTCTACATCCTCCTAGTTTTCTTTTAAAAGTAACTGAAACACACAGATTTTAAAGCATCTTATCAACTATTTACATAATAACCATTGATACGTGTAGAGCACTTCAAACCTGAGAGAGTATTTTCCTCACAATAATGCTTTTGGAGTGAGTAATATGAATATTATTTCTATTTTATAGATGAAAAAGTTTTGGCTCAGAAGATGCTGTGTGACTTTACCAAAGTCACATAGCAATTAAATTACAGAACCAAGATTCAAATCCACATCCAGGGCTCTTCCCAAGTTCCCTTGAAATTTTTGTGGAATATAATACTTCTTTATAATAGTTTTCTTCTTAAATGCTAACCTAAAAATTTACTAAGCAGTAACACAATATGCAGAAAAGCCTGAGAGAAGTGCAATGATATACCTCTATACTATGCTAAGATAGCAACTCTGAAAGAATGACATAGGAATCATTTTATAAATGGCCTCTGCATAATCAAACTCAGAGACTCACTTCTAATCATCAGTCTCTGTCAGAATATAAGAGAAAAACAGCAAGCAGCTTGCCCCAACCCTTTTAACCAAATGTAGTCTGAATTTCATGGCTGAGATTATCACATTATTTCTTCCTGAAAATGTTACTCACATTTTAGAAGCTGCATTTACTTGTTAAGGCATACTCAACATTTTATTTTATTCAGCGGGGGGGGGGGGGGGGAGGCGGGGGAGAACGGCATAGTTTTAAGTATTCTTTTCAAAGCTACAGACTTATAGTTGATGTTTCTTACTATGACTCCCCTTTTCAATGATCTTAGTTGCTGGGTTTTTATTTTTAATTGTTTATACTAGGGAAAGAACCTCAAGTAGGTGTTTATCTTTTTTTTTAATGTGTCACTACAAAAAATATAACAGATAAATAGGGTTTTATGGCTGATCAGGTAGACAGATTTACATAGCTTGCTCTTGCATGGGAGAAGAGATGTGTATTGGAAAGCAAAAGCTCTATGGAAGGCTATGGTCTAGATAGATAGGAACTTGAAGGTCAAAAAATAGGGAGTGACAGAGAAGATAGGTAACATTTATATAACCTTTAAGGTTTGCAACCAGTTTTACATATATTCTCTCTCTCTCTCTCTCTCTCTCTCTCTCTCTCTCTACCTCTGTGTCTCTCTGTCTCTCTGTTTCTCTGTCTCTCTCCTCTTTCTCTTTCTTGCATCTATCTATCCATCTATCTCTCATCTATTCTGAGGTAAGGGATGTTTTATGCCAGATTTACAGATAAGGATGTGGTAGCTCAGACAGATTAAGTGTTCTGCCCAGGATCAAATAACTAGTAAGTGGAAGAGGTAGGCTCTAAATCCAGACTCTCTGAATCTAGCCCTCTTACTACTTTCCCCTGCTGCCTCTCAAGCTTACAAATATTCTATCCTTATTGTTTCATTTGTTCCCTATTCCTTCATTCAGTGAACATTGATTAAGGTCCTCTATTTGCCAATCACTGCATTAAATATTGTAAATACAAAGAGAAAAATGAAACACCCCTGATTTCAAGAAATTTATATTCTACTGGTAGAAACAACGCATATATGTTGGTGCAAAATATATACAAAGTAAATATTAGCTCTTCTGTTTGACATTTAAAGCTTTTTATAACCTGGTCCTTTCCTATCTTTCCAGCCTTTTAACATCTTACATCCCTCCATATACTCTATGGTTTGACTATACTGTCTTACCTGCTATTCATCACATGCAAGTTTTATCTCCAGTGGCTGAGCCTTCATACTGGCTCTCCCCTTCATCCTCCCCCCACAACCTCTCCCATGACAAGAATATTTTTCCTCCTCACCTGTACTTCTTAGGTTACTTGGCTTTTTTCAAAATTTACACCAAACTTCCATTTTCCCCTGAAGAGGCCTTTTCTGGTCTTGGTGGGGCCTGCCGTTAACTCTAAAGCTACCATCGATCTTCTGTGTATTGATCATATATGCATTTTTTTCATATACGTAGGGCTTTCCAAAAGTCAGCACAGTTTTAAACTATTAAATACAATTAAGTTTAAGCTATTGTCTCCCACATTAGAATGTGGGGTCCTTGAGGACAGGCTTTTCATTTTTTTAAATATTCCTAGTGCTTACTTAGTCTGATGTCTATCACATGGTAACTGTTTTTAAAAGCACGATTGTTTGATTAAATGTGTTGAAATTGGAGAAGAGAAAAGATCACTAAAGACTTAAGAGATTAGGTAAGAAAGAAAGTAGATAGAATAGGAGATGGCCCTTGAGTTAAGCCTTGAAAGTAGCTAGGTGTCCCTAAGGAACATTATAGGAATGGCAACCCTCCAAAACAATGAAATAATTAGTGTGCAGTTTTACAGATGAGGAACCTGAAGCACAGAAAGATTAAATATCTCACTTAAAATCCCAGAGCTAGGAAGAGTCTGAAGATTGCACAAATCAAGAGAAGAGAAGGAACTTAAGGGGGGACAGATCATATTGGGGGCACTGTAACCTGTAGTTTTTTTTAATTATGCTTTCTGTAAAGTTTAGCAATTTCATAATAAAAAAATTAATACCATTAATAGACTCATAGGCCATAGATTTAGAGGTGAGAGGGATTGTGAAATGATCACAGCCTAAATCCCTCCTTTCTCAGATTAGGCAATTTAGGCCCAGAGAGAAAAAGTAACTTGCATAAGCTGATACATGTAAAAATGAAAGAACCATAATTTTAAACTGAATATTTTATCATAAGTTTTAGAATTTTCAAGTAATTAATTAATTATACAAATATGTGTGTGCATATATATTTGCTTTTTTAAAACTTTTGTGAGCTTGTAACTTAACCTAATCTAAGAAAAGGAAATCTATTTGGTGTGGGAAAAGTAATATTTGGGTCATGGTCCATGGTATATGCTAATTTCACTCGCATAATTCTTCTCCATCTTTCATCAGTTACTTTGCTGGCTAAAATGTGTTGGAAATAAGAAGCAGAGTAGGTAGAGCTCCTTCTAATCTAGTCGGTAAATCCAAAGGATTTTAATATCACTCTACGCGCACGCATACATACACATACACACACACACACACACACAAACACAAACACAAACATGCACACTCCAGTTTAGTTTAAACTAAAGCATAAATTCTTTCTAAAAGTTCGGAAAAGACAGATAGATAGGAAATACATGTGTAGCAACCATGAATGTCTAGAACCCGAATAAATCCCACCTTGTTCCTTCTATCACACCTTCTGAGGCAAAAGGGAGGCCCAAGAGTAAATATATGGAAAGACTGAGAATGGAACTCTCAGTTCAGTAACTATATAGGAGGAAGTATCTTGAAATACTATGCAAGGGCCACCCCTGAGTAGAAGGCTCTGCCTGGAAAGTGTAGCAATGAGATTGGGCATGGACCAAAGATGTTGGACACACTACTGATCCCACATTGATTAATAACATACCCAGGAATGATAAAACTGGTGCTGACCATATGGATCCACCAGAGGCTGAGATGTCATTGGAGTACGCAGTTTTGCCTGCTTTTTTCCCCTACTGCTTAGCAGAGTGAAGTATTTACTAATTTAAGAAAAAAAAAGCTCATTGATTGATTGATTGTCTAACTGAGTAAGTGTAGACCCCACAGAGTAGGAGACAAACAACAAAAAGGCATGAAATGGCTTCATGGCCCATGATAGCAGCATGTAAGATAGACTTCACTCACCAGTGCTGTGATTTTATCAGTTCTGTAATTAAATTTTGGGAGAGGAAAACAACTTAGTAGGAGAGGACCTCCAAAGTGTTTTAAGTGCTCAGGTATAGCACATTTCTGTTTATTGTTACTTTTTCTGTCTTATATACTTATTACCTTAATGATTCAAAAATATATGAGAAACTTTTGAGAGACAGTTGGTAGATTCTGTTGGTCTGAAGGGGGCCCTTATCTGAGTTATAAGATAGTGATAAAATTATTATAGAAAGGCTCCCAAGATTGCATACGGTCCACAGCATCAGAGTTAAATATCTGGCATAAGGGAGTACATAAGTATTCTCATTACCTGAAAATTAAAAGGAGAATCCTACATCATAGCTCTCATCTTTTCAAGTAGTCTTATCAAACCTTCCAAGGCACTCCCACTATGACAGACAATCACATATCTAGGACAGGACCTCAGGGTTCTTAGTTCCTTAGACTCCTCAGTACTGTTGACTTTTGTCTTCAGTCTATCTCAGCCACACAGAGGAATGGTTATACATACTTCTGCCTCCTCACCTCTCCACTCCTTTCCTAGTAGAGCTGAACTTGCTGGAGGTGCTGAAAGTCCAACTTATGACTCTTTATAGCAATCTGGAGAAATTATGGAGGGGGGAACTCACTAATAGAAAAATTCATGTTTATTCACAAAAGTGGGAGAAGAAGGATCAAAATATAGGCAAATTAGTATAGTACGCACGCACACACACACATGCACACATATACTAACAGAGACACAAACATGGGGAATAATAGCCTAGGTGAATTAATCTTTCAGTAAATTAGGAAAAATGAAATGTATGCTATTTAGCAAGAGCTGCTGAAATTAATACCAAAGAATCCAGCCTTGGGGCTTTGCTGAATTATGGTTAAATTCAAAGGGATTTCAGCTCCCTCACAAAACCAATTCAGGGGACCTTTCCCTTGGCCCCAGAGATTTCTCTTTTCAATTATTGCACTAACCTTTCCTGATCATTGAGCTCCAGCTAAAGGCACAAAGCTTCTTGAACCCTGCTGATCCCTCATCCTGCATGTATCCCTCCCTGGACTGGGAGATCTGTCACATTTAAGCCATAATTACATTCCATTATTTTCTTCCAGTTCCAATGTAACTGAATGCCTGTTTCTGGCATCTACATCTGCTTTGTCTTTCCTTTTTACTCCAGTCTTTTTATAGGAAGGAAAGAAGAAAACAAGTACTTATTAAGCACTTACTATGTGCCAGGAATATGCTAAGTGCTTTACAAATATTATCTCATTCGATCCTTACAATTACCCTGGGAGGGAGGGGCTGTTGTCCTCTCCATTTTAATACTGATGAAACCCAGACAAACAGAGGTTAAGTGACTTGCCCATGCCCATAATCATACAGCTAAGTAATTTTCTGAAGTTGGATTTGCACTTAGGTTTTTCTTTTGTTCTGATTGCAGATCCATTACTTTATTCTCTGTACCACCTAGATGCCCCAGCTTCATGCCATAAGAGAAAATCTCTAGATTTAACTTGCAAAGGAATAGAGCATTCCCAATAACAAACCAGTGAAAAGTAATCAGAAGTATAAATAAAAGGAATGGTTGGGAAGCAGTATGGAGAAGTAGTTAGAGCACTGGTCTTAGTACCATGAAAACCTGGATTTTGTCCCAGCCCATATTGTTTGTGAGAACTTGGGCAACACTTTACTCAGTGTTCTAGATAATTCTCTAAGACCTTAAACTGCAGAGAATGTTCTAATCTACATTACTCAGAAGAGTTTCCTCACCAACTATGATCTTTTCTAAATCAAGTGCCCCACATTATGGTATCCATCTCCCCCCAGCCCTTGAACTGAATGGGGCCTGCTGACTCAGAGTGTTCCATTCCGAATGTTCCAGATCAAGCTCATTGGTCCGTAACATCAACAGTCAGAAAGTCTCCTGCTTTCAGGAATTTGGGGGAGGGCTTGAGCCGTTCCACTCTTTGTTCAGTGATTTTTCAGTCATGTTTGATTCTTCATGACCACTTGTGGGATTTTCCTGGGAAAGATACTGGAGTGGTTTGCCATTTTCTTCTGCAGCTCATTTTGCAGATGAGGAATTGAGGCAAAAAGAGTTAAAGGACTTGCCCAGAGTACCACAGCTAGTAAGTGTCTGAGACCAGATTTGAACTCTGGAAGATGAGTCTTTCTGACTCCAGATGAAGTACTTTATCCACTGCACTATCTAGCTGCCCCTTTCCATTCTTATTCCTATTTAATTATTGTATTTTTTAACTCTCACTGCCCTGGGCTAAAGGAAATATGAGGAAAGAAAAACATACTTATGTTTCATCACGTTGAAATGTCCAAAATGGCACACAGACCACTCCCAAAGGTCATGGAAGACAATTTATGTCCTTATGTACACCTGGTACAGAGACAATTCAGCATCTAACACTCAGCCTAATATTACAACTCACATGGAATTCGGTGAAGCTGCATAATCACAGAATCAAAAGAACTAGAATTCTTCTTTCAATCAGAGCTGCTCTCTATTTAAAATACATATGAATGTGTGTTGGGGGTGGAAGGGATGAAAATGGAATATTCTGTGATGACAGATCCCAAACCAGCTGGATTATTTCAGCATGGCTGATCCCATCTTCCTGCCATGGTGATGTAATTGATGGTTTAGTTAAATAGCTTTTGTTTATTAAAAGAATCTAGCAGATTGCCATTTTTGTTCCAACTGTAATAGCATCTTCTGAAAAAAAAATGACCACTTAAAGCAATACTTGTGTAGCATAAAATGTGTTTCATTCTATTTCAGAGTGCTGCTATTAAAAAATAAATAAATAAAACGGACCCATTTCCAAAGTGTCTCTTCTACCTGTTGGTTTATGGAGATATTTACCAAATACTGGTGCACCCCCTTTTAGGTACCACACTTACTGTAGTAAAGCTCACCCTTAAAAATAGTGTCCATATAAAGAGCAATTTAAAGCTTATAAGATTATAAGATCATAAATTTATACCTAGTAGGCACCATAGACCCAATCTCTCATGTAACAGATGGGGCTACTAAGACTCACAGAAGTTAAATAAAATGACTTGTTTGAAGTAACACAAGAAATCAGTCAGTCAACAGGAATTTATTATCTGCTTACCATGTGCTGAGAACCATGTTAAGTGCTGACAGTGTAAAGAAAAACAGAGTCTTTATTTTCCAAGATCTCATATTCTAAGGACTAGAAGTAAGCTTCAGGGCCAGAATTTGAACTCACATTCTCCAATTCTAAATCCAGCATTCCTTTGAAAACCTCTGACTCCTTTTCTAGAAATTCAGGGCCATTTTAGAATAGTTAGGGCATCTTACAACACTGAGGACTATTTAGTAGCATCATGTATTTTGTAGGTTGTCAAGTCAAAATAAACTTATTATTTGACATCCAAATGTTAAGCAATTTAGCTCAGTATAATTCTGTAGGCTGATCATTGGAGCATAGATTTAGAGCTGGAAGGGACCTTAGAGGTGAAGTATTACAACTTCTTCATTTTAAAGGTGAAGCCCAGGCCTCATGCTTTGCCCAAGTGAAACTAGTGGAAATTGAAATCTTAGGTCTAAATCAGGTCTTTCTGATTCTAAAGCTAACAAACACTCTTTGTTATGTATCACACTAATCTTCAGATAGTATATCAGCTGATCAGATCTTCCAAAACCTCTACTTCCTTGGAATAGCCTTTTAGATCCAAGGGTCATGCGATGACATGCTTAAAGTGTGTATGTGTAGGGGGTAAGATATATATCTATATCTTTGTGTATGTATGCATGATGCATATATATATGTATATATATATATGTGTGTGTGTGTGTGTGTGTATGTATGTATGTATGTATGTATGTATGTATTTAACTCACACACAAATCACAGCATAGAAAGAATCATAGGATTTTTATCTGGAATCTTTATTTTCAAGTGATAAGCCTGAGACACAGAAAGTGAAAATGGTGAGAGCCATACAGGTAGTAAGAAGTAGAGCTGGGATTAGAACCAAGGTCCTCTGACACAAAACCAGGCATTCTTTTTACTATAATAGCCTGTCTCCACTAAACATATCATTTTATCATGAGCCTTCCCAAAGCTGTTGTCGAGTTGTTTCAGCTGTGTCCAACTCTTTATGACCCCGTTTGGGGTTTTCTTGGAAAAGATACTGGAGGAGTTTGTCATTTCCTTCTCCAGCTCATTATATAGATGAGGAAACTGAGGCAAACAGGGTTAAGTGACTTGCCTAGGGACACACAGCTAGCACATTTCAGAGGTTAGATTTAAACTCAGGAAGATGAGTCTTCCTGACTCCAGGCCCAGTGCTCCATCCACTGTAGCACCTAGCTGACTTACTCAGAAATGTTCAGAGGCATGTAAAAAGCATTCTGTTTAATAAAAAGTCTGGTGATCTAAGGCCCACTGGTTTTTCAAATCTGTGTGTGTGTGTGTGTGTGTGTGTGTGTGTGTGTGTGTGTGTGTGTATGAATTTGCAGCCTGGAGATAGTTGTGAGTTAGAGAGTTCTCTCTCAGTCGAAGTCTTCAAGTGGTGACTAGATGGCCACTTTTTGATGTAGTAGGAGGAATTCTTTCTTAGGTACATGTTGAATTTAATGAACTTTGAGGTACATTCCATTTCTTTCTAACAGTCTATATTCCTTTCTCTATTATTTTGCTGAGCATCTTGAAGTAGCCCATTTGTGATTTAATTTTAAAATCAAAGAATTAGTAATCATTGTTTAATTTATTTATACTTGGTAATATTAAATAATATCTATACTTGGTTGTTTTAAATGGAACCAAAATGGTTACATTTTCCTTCCTTCCTTCCTTCCTTCCTTCCTTCCTTCCTTCCTTCCTTCCTTCCTTCCTTCCTTCCTCTTTCTCTTTCATATAATTTTATGACACAATGAAAAGAGAAGTCTAAAATAAGTTAGTGCTGTATTATAGAAAAATCACTTATCTGGGTCATGATTCCTGGGTTACAATGCTGACTGTGCTGCTCTCTGAGTATTCGATCTTGCATAAGTCACTTCACCATTCTGTAGCTTCTTCATCTGTAGGAGGAGAATGTTGGCCATCCTCATCTCAGAAACAAGAAGAGGCAATATATCTCCCTCCTCCCCATAGGTACACCGATATAATGAATGTATTATTATAATCCAACTAAGATCAACAAATATAAGGGATATAAAGAAAGCTAGAAGGACCTTCATGAAACAATGCTTAGCAAAAAAAAAGGAAAAGAAACAAGAGAATGTAAATTAGTATCACATTAAAGAAAAATAAATGGGAATAAAGAACAAAATAAGAAACCTGATATAGAATATGAGGGAGTGACTGGAAACTTGTTATAACATTTATTCATTGAAATTCATATAAATAGTTGCAAAGAAAAAGAGAGAAAGCAAAACACAGGCTGAAGTTCGCTCTTGTTTGTTTTTCTTTTTCTTTAATACAAAATTGATGAAACAGTGTTGTATACTAATATGTCCACCAAACCAAAGCATCCACGATTTGTTTATTTAAGGGTGTCAGTGCACTTTTTATTCATCACTGTAGTAAGACTGATTCTGGAAGACTGATCCAGTCACTTGGGAATTATAACCTATGTTCAATACATACTTGTATTCATATATAAACAATTGTACAATGATCCTGAAATAGTGAATTACCTTATATATTAAAGTAAACATTGCACTTCTTTCTACTCCTACCTTTCTAAAGATAATGATCCATCCTTTGTGGGGAGATGGTTATGCTATAAGTATAAATATTAGAGACTGTTATTTAGAAAACTGCATAAGCATTAACCACTCTAGAGCTATCAATTTGGGAGCTTGAGTTGGATTGGCCATTGGAAACAGTGTCTGGGTCAGTAGACCAGGAGTGGAAAGAGATGAATAAAAACATTGGACTTCTTCCAGCTCTGGAAAAAGCAAATCCATCCCCAAGAGGTCTTAGTCTTGTTTTACCAGGGTTGGAGTCAGAGGCCAAGAGAAGATAAAAAATTGTTTTTGCTAACTCCTTTTTGTTTTAGGGGGTCTTTCTTTAGTGACTCTACTTGGAACAATCAGATTGATTTCTAAAATTATTCTACTAGTTTGTAGTTACACTAACAGTGAATAAGTGTATTTGTTTCTCTGCAATAACACTAAGACCTAATTTCATGCTTATTTTTTTCCCAATTTGATACCTGTGAGGTGACACCTCAAATGTATTTTATTTTTCACCTCTATGATCATCAGTGAGGTCAAACATTATTTCAAGTTATTTTTAATGATTTATGTAAATTTTCTTTCAATATCCTTTCCCCATATTATTCAATTTAATTTTCTATTGGCTTTCCTTGTCCCCTTTTGGGCTTGTAACAGGGGCCTCCTCTATAGGGGGATGTTGATTGAATGATCTCAGTTTGAGGATTAAAGCACAGCTAAACAGTACAAACTGTTTTGGAGAGATCTTTAGTCCAGTTTGAGATAAACTTAAAGAAGTTTTCCTCTAAAATCTTTTAAACATTATGGCAGTTTCTCACTGAATTGCCACTAATTGTATTTTTTTCCACTCTTACTCTAGTATGGACTCTGATATTTTAAACTAAGAATACAAATATACATAGAGCATGGGCTAAGTGTGGTTGCCACTAAGTACATGATATAGCTTCTGTTAGAAGGGTGGAAAGTACATTCTTTATCTCACTGTTAAAGACAAGAGAATCCTAAAAAAAGACTTGTTAGTGCCTTACTTTCTTCCTTTTAAAATCTTGATAGCAGCTAACTAGTTAACTAGTTGTGATGCCTTACAGGCCCCAGACGGAGACCTCTTTCCCTAACCCAAAAAGGCCCATTTGTCTATAGGCCCTGGAAGAACCCCCTACCTCGAACTGTCCTTGAATCTTCCCCACTTGATCTGGCCTTGGCCTGAGGCTATAACCTTAAGCTATGCCCAGATCTCTACCTAGCCTTGCCCTTTATTGTCCAGCTGCTTCCCACCCTTGATACTATCAATATTCTTGCCCTCAGCTTTTTTCCCACCCTTAATCTCATTTCCTGGAGTCCTCTAGTCACCCCAGTCCCATCAAGATTCTCCTTGGACCCTCTTCAAGGCCCTCCCTAAACCCCTCCTCTAGTCACCCCAGACTACTTGGACTACCCTAGAGCCCTCCCACAATCTTTTCTATGTATAAATCTCATCTGGCTTCCAAAAAGGGCTCAGATTCCTTAAGAGTCTATGGTGTGACTTCTTGAGGATCTGGCCAATATAGCTAATCCTTAATAAACTTTGTCTTTTTCCTTGGCTGAGAAGGCTAGAGTGGAATGCTTTCAGCAGGACCTGGCATGTCGGTATTTTGGGGTCTTGAGCACCCCTCAACCCCAATCCTCATCAGTTGAACTATATGCTTTTCTTAACCTTTAATAACTAGCTTCCTTGTCCTGTAGCAACTCATCCATTTCTTTTTTTAAAAGAATGTTTTTATTTTATTTTCTCAATTATATGTAAGGATGTTTAATATTCTTTTTTTATGATTTCTGAGTTCCAAATTCCTTCCCTTCCTTTCTCCTTCCCCTGCCTTGAGAAGGAAAGCACATACGTACAGTCATACCAAACACATTTCCACAATAGTCATGTTGCAAAAGAGAACACAGACAAAAAAAAGCACGAGAAAAATAAAGTTTAAAAAAAAGTATTCTTCGATCTGCATTCAGATTCCATCAGTTTTTTCTCTGAAGGTAGATAGCATTTTTTCATTATATGTCCCTCAGAATTGTCTTTGATTATTGTATTGCTGAGAATAGCTAAGTCATTCACAGTTGATCATTATTACAATATTGCTGTTACTGTGCACAATGATGTCTTGGATCTGTTCAGTTCACTTTGCATCAGTTCACATAAGTCCTCCCAAGTTTTTTCTGAAACTATCCTTCTTGTCATTGTCACAATGCTGTGGCTAGCAGCTACTGTGGCTGTGTAAGACCAATAACACCAGCATGCAGAAGGGCTGCCAATGCAGGTTCTTTGATCTGCTTTTCTAAGGTAAGCAACTTTGCGGGGTTAACAATCTCAGTTTAAGTAAACATACATATATTATTCACTTTGTTCAAGGGGGAAAGATCAGCCCCCTGAACTTCAGGGCAAATACAAACAGAAATTACAAACATCAACAGACAGACCTTGCTCATAGTTACCAGAGAAGCACCAAGATCTGGGTTACAAAGCCTGGGGGTGGGGTGGGGGCTGTTTCAATGGCTTGCCCAGAATCTCAACACTCTTTCAATTAGTGTACCCCCAAAAGTCAAACATTAACCTTCCAACGCATACACTCTGTTCAGGGCCCTGGGGCTCCAGGCTTACCATCCAGGGTTTGGGAAACCAGGGTGTGGGAAAGTACCACATCACATACAAATCATTGACTTTCAACTTCCCTGCTGCTGAGGAGCATTCCAAGACAAAAGATCCCACTTTACTTGCCCCATTCAAACAAAGGCCAGACTCATCAAAGGTACTTGATAGTCTTAGCATCCCTGAAGAGAAGAACAGCAAAAAATCCTTCCCTGATTACCATTACAGTAATTTCTTATAGCACAATAGTATTCCATTATAATCATATAGCACAACTTGTTCAGCCATTTCCCAGCTGATGGGCCTCCTTTCAATTTCCAGTCATTTGCCACCACAAAAAGAGCTACTATAAATATCTTTGCACATGTAGGACCTCTTCTTTTTTCTTTAATCTCTTTGGGATCCAGACCTAGTAAAAAGATTGCTACATCAAAGGGTATACACAGTTTTATAGTCCTTTGGGAATAATTCCAAGTTGTTCTCCAGAATGGTTTGATCAGTTCATATTATTTATTCTGATACATGAGAACCCTCCCCCCCATTTATAATCCTCACATCTGAATTATTACTACCATCTTTCCTTTCTTCATTTGCGTGATATTGAACATCAGAGAAGGAAGTGCCACAATAATACTGGGTGATTAGATCCACTCAAATTTTGGCCCTCACTGCTATATACCAATCCTTTTATTTTTCTTATTTTTTGTCAACTCTATCTTGCTCCCCTTATGGCTGTTCCACAAAGTAGACGATTCCAAACTTTATCCTCTCCTCTTAAGCATCTTCTACTAGCATCTTCTCCCTCCCCTTCTTCAGAGAATTTCCTCTTATACTTCATTGAAATAAAAAAAGAGACCAGATGTTATGAGCTCCCTCTCTTCACTAATTTCACATTTCAATTCACTTGCACATCATCCTTTATCCTCTCCTTTGCTACAGTCTCAGAACATGCTGTTTCCCTTCTCCTAATGAAAGGCATCCTCTTGTGTCCATGATCCCATCTCCTCATGTTTCCTCCAGGATCTCGCCCCTCTAATTATGTTTCTCCCTCATTTTCACTCTCTGCATATCCATTAACTCTTTCCCTGATTCCTAGAAGCATGCCTGGCTCTTCCCCATTGTTAAAAAAATTACTTACCATGCCCTCAAACTACCATACTTTTATCTCCTCCATTTCATAGCCAAACTTCTAGAAAAAGCTGTTTGTACTTTCATACTTCCCAGTCATTTCTGATCCCCTGGCGGTCTGGCTCCCATCTTCCCCATTTGATTGAAACTATTTTCTGCAAAGTCTTTGATCATCTCACTATTGCTATATCCAATAGCCTTTTCTCAGTGGTCTTCCCTCTTGACTTATCTGTAGCTTTTTCCACTGTTGTCAACCTCCTCTTTTGGGTACTTTTTCCTTCATGAACTTTTAATTCCACTGTTCTGTCATGATTTTCTTTGTGCCTGCTGAGTTCTTTTTGCATTTTTATTGTCAATATCCTACTTTCTGTAAGTTCTTGCAATCTAGTGCTTTGTGCCAGGCCATCTTTCTTTGTTCTATACAATTTAATGATATCACACAGTATAATGAATTCAGCTATCAAATCTAAGCAGACAACTTCATAATCTACATATACATGCTTTGCCTTTCTCCTGAGCTCCAGGCCTGTGTCTCCAATTGATTATTTGACATCTCAATCTGGATATTCCACAGGCACCTCAAACTCAGCATGTACAAATTTAGTATCTTTCCCTCTAGTCCTACCCCACTCTGTAATTTTCCTATTTCTGTTGAAGACATCACCATTATTCTAGGCAACTACATTGAAAATCAATGTTATCCTCAGCTCTGCATTTTTACTCCCCCCAACATCCCCCATATCAAATCAAGTACTGTTGCCAAATACATCATGGGGGCTAGGGGTAAGACACCCCAAAATCTGGAAAATTCATGTAAAATTTTTTGGCCCTCCCCCTTACCAGAAAAGAAATCTGAATTTTTTTCTTTTTTCTTTTATGGGGTATTTACAGTACCTTATTGCAAAAATTGAGTTGATATTATACAATACAATACACATATTTTGTATATTTCTAAGTTTCTGAACTTTTCCTGTGTTGTTTGCTGGCCTTTGTGTGTCATTCATGACTTGCATAAAACTCCCCCCAAATTCTCATTTAATTCATATGTGAACTCATGATATATCAAAACCATGATGGGAAAAGGCACAATATGGAAGAGATAACTGTACTGTGGAATCCTCTTTACATAATTTTCCTATCCATCCTCTTCTGTGTACTCACACCATAATTGCCCTCTTGTAGATTTTATTTTTATTTTTTTTATTCACTGTTGTAGTAGCTCTCTGATTTTCCTCTTCGTATCCATTCACCAATATAACTTTCATATAGCTACTAAGCTGATGTTCCAAAAGCACAGGTGTGATCATTTTGCTACTCTGCTCAAAAAAAAATCTACCCGTTACCTATAAACATAATGTAGATAGTTATATCAGGAACTTATAGCCTTTAGAACTGTTCTCCTATGACTAGCTTGGTCTAGGGGACACATATAACCTCAAGCACCTTAAAGTTAAGAGCTAGAGATATCTTTGGGCTTAATTGTGTTTGAACACATCTCTTTCAGACTGTTGGCTACTGAGCAACCTTGTAGCACTTTGGAACCTTACTGTGGGGTAATGCCTTTGAAAGCAGCATGTACTGAAAGAATACTGCACTTGGAAAGAGAAGGCTTAGACTCACATTCTGATTCTGGCCCTTACTTACTAGTTAATCCTCTTAACAAATCTCTCAAACTACAGGATCTTCATTTGTAAAATGACAATGACATGATGATGGTGATGATGATGTTTTTATTTCTTAATTCACAGGTGGTTGTGAGTAAAATCCTTTGTAAGCTATAAAGTAGAATATTAGTGCATAGAATTATTATCAAAATTATAGAATTTAGGAATGGATAGGCCCCTAGCAATCACATTTTCCATATTTTCTTCTTGTATAAGGAAATGAAGCCTAGAGAAAGGAAATGACTAGTCCATAATGAGATGAGTTACCTTGTTAGCAGAGCTAGGATTCAAACTCACATGCTTTGACTACAAATTCAGTATTCTCTCTGCAATGGAATGAAGTTTATATTAATTGGTACTTGGGCAATTATTATTATCATTAACCTTGCTGTTAATAATAACGATAAAATAGTAGTAATTACCCCTTTTTTCCTTTAAAAGAAAATCTAAGTTTGGGTAATTCCCAAATTCTCAAAGACAAGGACCTGGCTGAAGGAAATAACTGGGACTCCCTTCCCCCTCAGAAAGTCAGAACTAGGAAATGTAGATCAGTGTCTTGTACAGCATCCCTCAAGCATGCTTATATCACTTCAAAAGAAAATCTAAAAAAATGAAAAAGCAGGAGAAAAACCTGGGCTCACTTTCTTTGCTAAATTAGTACTTTGAGTAGCAGAAACTAAGTTGAAAGGATTACAACGTAGGTTGCCTCTAGCATTCACCTGTCATTTCTGTTCCCAGTCAGTTAAAGGAATATCTGGAAATCTCCACCTGCTGTTACCTACCTGCCCATTCTCCTTAGGGGCTTGTTGGGACACTGAGGTAAGATGAAAACAGAAGCATTTTATCAGAGGAGATGAAAGGACTGGGACATCTATGTTACCGTTGGGTCCTGAGCTCTGGTTCATACACATAGTGCAGTCAGCTGGACAAACATGCCAGAACTGAGTTGACATTTACTGGGAGTTATTAAACCCCAAAGCGTCCCAGATGACAGATTGTAGGGGAATGCATTACAAGGGCCATGTTTAGGAGAAGAGAAGCATCTCTGCAGAATCATGCAGTATTATTCATCTTCTCCACTGTTACATCAGCTCTGGTAGTAAAAAATGGATAAGAGAAGGGAGTTGGACATCAGGGTCTCTTGGTGCCTGACTTAATCTTGCTACCTATTAATCAGTAATTAATAATCCTCTTTTTTTGTGCATGCACAGAAAGAATCGATCCCTTAATTATAGGCTTGATGAGTAATGCTTCTGCATACAAAATGTCTTCTGCTGAGACTCAGAATGAACATTAGGTAACCTGGAGCCTGGATGTTTCCCACAGAGATCTTGGCTCAAATCTGCCTTTTAACTGAGTTAAAGAGAAGTCTAACACAGAAGCACAGAACAGTGAATTTCACATCTTTAATGGAGCATCAACCTACCTGCCTGGGGGTCTGACCTCTCCAACCCAAAGCACCATTTAGAGAATACAAGCTCAAGTGTTCAACAACTGGCAGAATTTATGATCACTTTTACATCAGTATTTTATTTTTCCATCAATGAGAGGCAGTCATCAGAGTACTTCTGTTTGGTTGGATGAGTGAGGTGTTAGTCACATGGTGTTTTTGCATAGCTTTCATTTTCATTCTCAAATATCTTATGTGGGGTTTTGGGTGTCATCCATCAAAGTAGGGTAAGAAGAAAAATCCACCTTTCTAACTAAGCACTTTCTGGATGGAAAGTGCGGGCCCCAAACATTTTTCCTTCTGATTGCAAAGATCAGGATGGCTGCTGGTTGGGATGATTGCTGAATTAATTTTTGAAATACAGAAGATGCAAGGATGCTATAGCAGCAAACCGGGGTATTAAATGAAAATGACACAATATGTCTTATGTGTATAGCGAATGTGACTTAATATAAAAGGTACAGGCAAAAGAATAGAACATATTGGATATAATCCTAAAGAGGATTAAATAGCTTACTATTGGAGGTTTAAGTTCTTTCTACTTAGGCATTTGGAATCATTTCAGAGGTAGAGTAGGAAGAAGACTGGCCTAAGAGTCTGAAGATGGGTTCCAATACTGCCTCAGCCAATTACTACCTGAACGACCCTGGAAATGTAATTAGCCATGGCTAGGAAGGTACTCGACTTTGTTCTAGGTGATGCAGTGAATAGAGTGCCAGATCTAGACTCAGGAAGACTCCTCTTCTTGAGTTCAAATCTGGCCTCAGATGCTTACTAGCTATGTGATCCTGGTTAAGTCACTAAACCTTGTTTGCTTTAGTTTCCTTATCTATAAAATGAGCTGGAGAAGGAAATAGCAAACCACTTCAGTATCATTACCAAGAAAACTGAAAATGGTGTCACAAAGAGTAGGACACAGCTGAAACCACTGAACCACAATAACAACAAGAACAAATTTTACATATGAAGAAACTGAGGTCCAAAGAGGTCATTTGACCAAAGACAAATTTTGTTGATAATGAATCGTTAAGACTGTGTTTTTACTATGTAGGATTAAATCATTTATTTTTATAACCAACAAACAATAAACATAATGGGATATTGAATTCTCTATATTCTTTAGTATAGATAATATAAGAGATCAAGAAATAATGAACAAAAAAGCCACAAATAGATGAAGAATGCCTATCATCCATACGTAGATGAATGACTTAGTTTATTGAGTAGTATTTCAGTATTTATATCTTTGATATATCCTGACAATGGATATTTTGGACTGCATTTACAAATTGCATAATGATTTCAATGGCCATGAGCTGCTTGCAAAAGCCTATCCTTTTAAATATCACCATTCTTCTGGTATTACAGATGAATTGTAAATCTACATCAATGAAGGGAGTACCTACATCAGGAGTTCACCACACTAATGAAATCTGAGTATCAAGTCAAAGTTCTTTTGGATGTTACATGGATGTAATCAGAAAACACCACAATCTTTGAAGAGTCGTAAGTGTGGATGATCCAAAAGACCTGGGAGAGTTGCACAGGCCATAGCATATTACAAATGATCATTAAAAATGATGTAAAAGGTGATCATCCAGGCAGCGTCTGATCAGAAAAGGAGGTGGGCTGATCATGTAGGAAGAATAAGGAATAATAGGAGGAAAGCCTAAATTCTAAGCCACAAAAATCCAAACAAATCTTAAAGGAACATCTTAGAGTAGAATTGCCCTGATGAGATTTTACATTCATTGAAGAGCTAAAGTATTCTGGTGCCTAACATAATGTGGTGGAGGGTGAGGGTTTGGGTTGGGCAGAAGAAAGTCTTTATCTTCAAGAGTCTTAGATCTGATTAGGGAGATAATTTATAAACATAGAAATTGCTAGAGAATGATTCCGTTCATTATTGTATATAAGTAGGTGATAATATGAATATACCATATTATACATATTATAGGAATTCATTAAAGGGAGTTATTGACACCAGCAGTCCCAGAATGGTTCTTTGAAGAGGTAGGATTTCAGTACCATCTGGCCCCCAAGGAAATTATTGTCATCAAGTTGTACTTAAGTGATTATGTGTTTCCATTTTTGTCTCAAACTTCCAAAAGGCTAGTACATGGTCTGAATCTAAAAAGAAGAAGAGGAAGAAGAAGGAGGAGGAGGAAGAGGAGAGAAAAGGAGAGGAAGGGTGGAGGAGGGCAGGGGGATGGGGGAGGAGGGAGAGGAGAAGGAGGAGGAATAAGAAGAGGAGGAGGAGGAGGAGGAAGAGGAGGAGGAGGAGGAGAAGAAAAAGAATAAAAAGTAGAAGAAGAAGAAGAAGAAGAAGAAGAAGAAGAAGAAGAAGAAGAAGAAGAAGAAGAAGAAGAAGAAGAAGAAGAAGAAGAGAAGGAGGAAGAGGGGAAGAGAAGGAGGAGCTGCTGCTATTTCTGGACATTCACTATCCCCAACTGTGGTGACTTGATAGCATGCTGTCATTTATGGATCTCTTTTGGGATTCAAATTGTACTTTCCCACTAAGCCCAGGTCATTTCAAATCCTACAGATAAATATGTATATTTCTGTGGTATATAATTATTGAATTCCTACTAACTTCATAGCCTGTCTATGGTGGGATAATAAAATGATAGTCCTTGGTGAATAATTTGGGAAGAAAAAGCTAGATTATAATACAAAGACATATCATTCCTTTCTAAAATTTACAATCAAGATTATTTGAATTCCACCAAGGAGGTAAATGGTTGTACATTATAGATGCGACTCTCAGTTACCTACATTATAGGGAGGAAGTAACAGTAATATATATGCTATTTTGATGCAATGCAAAGAACACTAGATTGGGATCTGGGAGACCTGACTTCTGGCCTAGTTGTCCTGCCTAACTGTGCAACCTTGGACAAATCATTCCATCTTTTTGTCCTTGTGTTTCCTCCAATTTAAAAGGAAGAGCATTAATTAGAAAAATCTCTAAACTCTCAACCAGCCCTTTTCTGTAAATTATAGCTGATTTGCCCAAGATTACCTCTTTTCCAATAGATTTAAAGGGAACATAGCATAGGAGACAGAGTGGGAAGGACGCTTTCTAGGAAGAGTTGGAGGATTGGGTTGGTGTTCAGATACAATCCTCAGACTCTTCTGCAAAGAATCCATGTTATCTCTAGGTCTTACTGAAGTGCATCAGCATCCTCTAGCTTTGGGTTCTATTCAGAGTTAATCCATAGTGTCTGGTACATAGTAGGAGTTTAATAAATGTTTAGCAACTAATCGATTAGTTTTTGAGCTGTCTTCCTCCTACATTAACTTATTTCAAAGCTTGCTGACAAGCCTTTCTGATTTACTTCATCCCTGAGCCTGCTAAGTTCTTTGGCTCAGAAAGATTTGCTGCTTGGAGTATGACCTCACCCCAGTCTGCTCTAACCCCTCCTTTAGTCATCCCAGACTACTCAAGACCACCCCTCAATCCCTCCCACAATCTTTCTGTATATAAGTCTCATCTTGCCTCCATGAAGGCGCCCAGATTAATTCTATCTCAGTAGATTGAATCTGGCCCCTTGTGAAAACAAGCGTCACAAATGGTGAGATTTCTTAAGACAACCCAATATGGCAAATCCTTACTAAACTTTGTTTTTCTTTGGCAAAAAAAGAAAGATTTGCTGTAATCTCAGATTACTTTTTTTGCCTACTTTTTGTGCCTCCTCAAGGTCTTTGGCATATAATTCCAGCACCTGCTCCTTCTTTTCCTTTTTTCCCCTACTTGCCATATACTCTAGAGCACAGAAATATGTTCTTTATACAAGTGGAAATGTAGAAACATGAAACAAGAATACAACTGCAGAAAATCAAAGGTATATGTAA
The DNA here is from genome assembly GCF_011100635.1 of Trichosurus vulpecula. Lineage (NCBI taxonomy): Eukaryota > Metazoa > Chordata > Mammalia > Diprotodontia > Phalangeridae > Trichosurus > Trichosurus vulpecula. Next base: position 309,767,935 of record NC_050574.1, on the reverse strand, counting down.
AAGGGTCTATCCATCATAGACTAAATTACGTCCAAACTAGATGCCAGGTATAATCTACAGTTTATATTATTCTAGCCTTTCTTACTCTATGATTTGCCTAGCATGAAATTTATACCAAAGTACACTTTTGTCATCACTTTTTGCCAAAAAATGGAAACTTTTCCTAATTGCTCCTGCTATAGCAGTCTTTTCCCTCTCCAAAATTTCTTTCCCACAGTCTCCAAAATAATACTTTGTACTAAAGGCGAAGGGATGTACAAAATACAAGGTCTCTACCTTACTTCTTAAGGTCCTCTACTGTTTTTCTATGACCTTCCCCTAACCCTAGGCTTATCTCACAATTTAACCCCTTATACACTCTGCATTCCAGCCAAACTGAAGTACTTTTCTGTTCCCCAAACTTGACACAATGCTTCCTACTTCTATGTATTCGCATAACCATTCCCCAATGATTGGAATGCTCTTCCTTCTCATTCTCAACTTGAAAAATCCCAGTCTTTAATTGGGGAATGGCTGAATAAGGTTGTGGTATATAATTATGATGGGATGCTACTGTATTATAGGAAATGGTGAGGTCAATGTTTTAAAAAAAAACACATGGAAAGACTTTCACAAATAAGTTATTTTGACTATTATAGATACCCACATTAACTATAAAGGACATATGAAGAAAGATGCTATCTGCATCCAGAGAAAGAATTGATAAGAAGAATAATGTATAGAATAATTTTACATACATATATCTATTTTGTGTTTAATTGTAGCCATCTCTAGGATGGGGAGTATGGTGTTATATGGTAATTTTGTTGTATATTTGAAAGGAATAGAAAGTTGTGCATAAAGATTTGCAGTTTCATGTGAAATCATCTTTTTATTGTATATATTACAGAAATGCTTGTTTAATTCCATAAATTAAAAATAAAACTTAATAAGAAAAAAATCCTACTCTTCTTTTAAGGTTCAGCTGAGATGCCATGGGATAACTTCATGCATCTGCCCCAGATGGAAATACTGTCTCCTTTCCCTACTCAAATACTCTCAGAGTTATTGTCTGATTTCTGTTTCTTCCTGTTGTTGAGGTTTAATCTCTGCCCATCTAGGGTCAAAAAATGTTGTGGCTTCATGATGTGTTGTGGTGGAACCATCTCAAAGAATTCAGAGTCAGACCATCTCTAATCCAAGTATAAGCATTTATTGAGATTGATGTCTCTCATGAAGCAGGCTAAGTTCCAAGAGAAACCAGCAGCTTTAGAGAAAGCAAGGTGTATTTTTATAGGGTAAAGATGCAATTACTTGACAGAAAGTTACATAGAATATAGGGATATGATTAATATTAAAAAGGCAGGAGGAGTTTTTTAAGGGAATAAGTAATGGAGGAGGGGTCCTAGCCTCAGTGGAACTGTGCAGGTGCTATCGTAGGGTGGACCCCTTCTACAGTTTGGTGGTCAAACATTTTGGTCATGCTGCCCCCTCCAACTGGCTAACTATCGTGGTTCTGTCTGCTCAAGAGAGATAGGTATTGTGGTCATGTCTTGGGCTAGATGGATATTGTGATCATGACTGAACATACCTGTTCAAATATGTGGGAATGGGTCTGGGGGAGTAGCTATGTAGAGGCAGTGGCTGGGTTCCCATCACATGGACTCACCTGCTATTTCTGTGGGAACTAAGAGTCAGGGACACACCTGTTGTTCTAGTGAGCAGTGAGGCATATATGAAGAAGTTAGGATATTGGTGGCGGGGGTTGGGGTGGGGGTGGTTGATTAGCTAGGTACAGTGGGCCTATGATGAAGTTAGAATATTGTGGCTCAGACAGCTCTTTTAGGACTCCATCACTGGCACTTCGTACTTTACATTATAGTAATCCATGTTTATGTTAGAACGTGAGTCCTTATAAACAGGGACTATTTCATATTTCTTACATCCTCATCCACTTCAAAAACTGAAGTGTACATAGTAGGTGCTTACTACTTATTTGTTGATTTTTGTGTGGAGTTGATACTCCTTTGTAAAAACACCATGGACTGACTTGGAAATTGTCCTAAACTAGTACTCCAAAGGAAAGTCAATCATCTCTTCCACAATATGAGGGTCGTTCTTATTCTACCATTTGGTCATTTACAGGCTTTCGGGCATTCTATCTGTCTTCATACACAATCCCCAGAATAATGAGATATTTCCTTTTCCTTAGTCCAAATTTGGGGAAGGGGAGATGTATCATAAACTACTCAAAATTTTCTTATCATACAAAGAACAAAAGATTTCAATTCAACATTGAGTTCACAGAAGAAAATCTCTTTTATGATCTCTGTTATGATCAGCGTCTGCTAAATGATCCCTTTTAAATTCCTTATCTAATTCCAGAAGGAAGCAGAGGAATTGTTGAAAAATCAAATAAAATCTGGATTGGCAAATATAAAGAAAGAAGGATAACAAATTTGAATTCCACTCAACTTAGAATATTTTAGTTAACCCAGCATATGTATAGTTATTTTGAGGCTATTATTAATAGTATATCCATTTTAGCAACAGCAGCAATTAATTTGGAACATAAAAAATTTCTAGAAAAAATATAGTGTAGACTAGCTTAAACTACCATGTTAGGAAAATGTATTTTTAATATTAATTTTAAGGCAAGATTTTTAAAAATATTTTTGAACATAACCCATCTTTTAAAATATGAGAGCTTGGCAGAGGTAACAGCTCTTCCTCACATTTCCCACCTATTGAACTTACTCCCTGAACATAAACCTTTTGTCTGATACCATGTCACTTAAAAACTGATTTTCCTTTTTTTAAATTTGTTAGGTTCCTTCAGGAGCAAGAAGTATATGCTAATACATACACATAATGAGGAAATACGTACATAGAATATATAGGAATTATGCGCTTCTAGTCTGGATAGAGTGGCACCTAACAAGGACTAATAAGGACGTATTTTCTTGGAATCTTTTAAGTTTAATTTAAATGATTTTTGACTAAAAATAAAGGGAGAAGGTAAAAACTACATATGTATATCCACCAGTCTAGAGAGCACAGAGTTTAATTCTGAAGAAGGAGAATAATGACAGTAGAGATCACCAGAAATGCACAGAAGAAAAGTCCCAGAAAGAAACTAATAATAAAACCCATATCACTAGATATCATTACAGCAATGCACAAAGTAGAGATAACAAGCAAAGTGAACTAGAGTTGCTAACACAGGGGAAAATGTGATATCACAGTTACCAGTGAGACACAATGGGGTGAGCCCCATTATAGGACTATGGCTTTGAAAGAATATTCCCCATTCAAAAGAAACAAAATATAAATGAGAAGACAGAGTAGCATTGATCATAAAGATGATATACTCATGTATAAAAACCCGGGAATTAAAAAAGAAGAATCATGGTAGTGAACATTTGGGTGGAGATCAATGAAAACATATATAGAAGTGATATTGTCTTTGGAGTATACTACAGATTACTGGAAAAGAAAGAAGAAATAGAAGATGAGGTGGGAAACATAATAACTCTGGTGTGGAAACATAATGTGGTAGCTAAGGGGGGCTTCGATTATCAGATATCTGCTGGAATTCTCTCCCTAAATCAGGAAAGCTAATAATTTCTTGACTTCACTTCATTAATATTTCATCCTTCAAAAAGTGAAGGAACCAGCAAGGACATTTTTATTGTTGATTTGCATTTCCCAAACAAGGAGGACCTGGTTGCTTGGGAGCAAATGATAGGATTCTTGGGAGGGTGGTAATTCATCTATTTAAAAATGCAACAGAATACAGGAAAAAGTAGCATAGTTTAATACCCAATCCAAACTTTGGGAAAGTAGATTTCCCAATCACTAAAATTCTATAAGGGAAGTAAGTCTAGGTGGGATGGGAAATTCTCAAGAATAAATTTCTTAATGCACAATGAAAAGTAATTCTGATAAGGATTTGTTTTTAGGCATTCGGGGTTAAATGATTTGCCCAAGGTCACTCGGCTAGACGGTATCTAAGGCTGGATTTGAACTCAGTGTGTCCTGATTCCAGGTCTCATGCTCTATACACTATGCCACCTAGCTGCCCCTTTAATAAATATTAAGAAAAAGGAGTAATCTAAAATGACCAATCTGGATGCAAAAGGAATTCACCAACTGGCTGAAATTTTAAAGACATGTATAGAAAAAAGTAAGTAGGACAGGTAATGGAAGATGATTGCAAAAGTATGGCATAGATCTTTAATAAATGATAAGTGTACTAAAATTCAAGGTGAGGCTTCCTAGGAAAACTAAGGATAATCATTTTGTTTTTTTAAGCTACATGATTTTTATTAACATTAATGGTAACAATATTTATGTAGTTCTTCTAGTTTGTAAAATTTTTTACAAAAATCTCATTTTATCCTCTCAACAACTTTGGGAGTTAAATGCTTTGGTTATCCCTATGTCACAGATGAGTAAAGTGAAGTAAACTGAGGTTTGCTTTTTCCATACATTACATTTGACTTCTCCAGGATCACCCAGCTAATCAATGTCCAATACTGGATTTGAACTCAGATCTTCCTGACTCCAGGCCCAGCAGTCTGGCCACCTTGGTCACCTATATTGACACATCTGTTTTGAATATTTTGAGGAAAGGGGAAAGATCAAAGAACAGCTCTAACTCCAGCTCAAAGAAATGAAACATAGCAATTTTTAGTGGACAATAGAGAGGAAAAGGAGTTGTTCAGTTTTTATTTTTTTTATTTTACTTTTCTAACGAATAACATGATTTTTGGCCTGGAAAGAATAGAACAATAAAATTAACAGTTGATACATAGTATTTATAGGGGCCATCAATGCCATTTCAATAAGATGAAGTCACTTGGTCCAGATGTAATACATCTTCCAATATTGAAAGAACTGGTAGATAAAACAGTTAAGGCAGGGGGAGCTAGGTGGTGCAGTGAGTAGAGCACTAGCCCTGGAGTCAGGAGGACCTAAGTTCAAATCCGGCCTCAGACACTTGACACACTTACTAGTTGTGTGACCTTGGGCAAGTCGCTTAACCCCAATTGCCCTGCCTTCCCCCCTCCAAAAATAACAACAACAACAAAAAACAGTTAAGGCACTGTGAGTGATATTAAAAAAAAACATAGGCGAGGTACCATTAGACTGGAAAAATATATCCTGATTGCTAAAATAAGACAGTGAATGGATTGTGTCTCAGGCACCTAACATAGTGCCTGGCACATAGTTAGGGCTTAATAAAATGTTTGTTGACTGACTGAGTTTCTCTTGACATGTACTATTGAAATGTAGAAATAAATATTAGATTGAATGTGATAGAGACAAAAGAGAAAGCTCCAGACAAGCTGCTCCAAGAAAATTGAGAAAGGACATACTTGTCTAGTACCATCAGAGCCTTAAAGGGGAAGGGACAAAGCTAGAATGATATATTTATTAATTCACAATAATGAGTTAAATTTCTATTGGTTTCATGCCTCCTTTATGAAGAATTCACTGTTTGAAGTAATTATTCCTTTCTCACCCCTCAGCATTTAACTCTGAAGTCAGGGATCTGGGTTTAGTTCTTTCCTCTAATATTTACTCTCTGATCCTTGAGTAAGATACTTTACCTCACTTGACCTCAGATTCCTCATCTATAAATTGAACCAGTTAAATTAGATGAATTCTTTGGTGCCTTCGAACTTTAGAACTCTAAACCTAGCATCTTGAGTTAGGTATTATCTTTACCACTCATTTAGACATTCAGTCACATTCTCCCTAGTCACATTTCTTCTCTTATTTTTAAACTGGTATTTTTAATCTTGTTTTGTTATTTTTCCTTTTATATATGTAAGTCTTGCTTCCCCAAGTAGGCTACAAGCTCACTGAAAGCACTGAACAAGCAATGTTCAGTGAATACTGATTGATTTCATGGAATTACAGACTGGTAAAATATGAGACAGAAGGGAGCAACTCCCTTATCTTACAAATGAGAGAAACAGCATCAGAGAAAGGAAATTACTTGCGCAAGGTCATAAAGTGGCAGATGATGTGGGGACTAGGAGGGGAAAGTGCCCTGACTCCCAGTGATGTGCACTTTCCATTACATCACATTGATTTGATTGATTTTACCTGTGATGGGTGGCCTTCATATTTTTAAAGGACCTTCAGTACTTTAATGGAGGTGGGGATGGGACTAAAAACCTCTATGGCTTATTCTAGTCCTAACATTTAATGATCTTTAATTCTGACCCAGATTGGTGAGTAACATGAAGATTTAGGCTCATTAAAAGGGCCAATGGAGGAGGTATTATGAGGCTGAGGCGCCCCTCCCTGTTGCTGAACTATCACAATGTACCAACTGTTCATTCTATTCCCTGTCATTACTACACATTGTCTTCCATTTCTAGAGAACCTTGTGTATTCAATTCTTAACAAAGAAAGCAGCCTGTCCCTAACTGCCACAGACTTAGAGCTGCACTGAAAGCAGCTTATAATGGACATGCAGCAAGGACCTTTTAATAATCCTCATCTCACATGTGAGATACAGTTTGAGGTAGAGCCAACCTTGAAGCCAGGAAGACCAGGGTTCAAATCTTGCCTCTGACATATACCAGCTCCACAACCCTTGGCAAGCCACTTAACTCTTTATTGCTCCAAGCAACTACAGGCAATTAGGTGAATAGTGTGAATAGAATCCTGGACCTGAAGTCAAGAAAACTTGAGTTCAAATCTGGCCTCAGTCACTGTGATGCCAATCAGTGATTAAAGATCTTTCCCACCCATTCAATAGGCTTCAGGTAGGGCTAGTTAAGGGAAGTGATTACAGGTTTGTTTGTAGGCAGGACTTCCTAGGTCTACACTCTGTACTTACTAAGTACTTAACCCCAGGCCTACACCCTTTCCCTGACTGGGCTTGAAGCCCTCAGTCCCTAAAAAGAGTGTACATACTCAGAGGGTAGCCATTGTAGGGTCAGAATTCAGAATTCAGCCCAAGGAGGAGAAGTAAGAACTCTGAATGACAGAGCTGCAGAGAGTTCAGAGTGGAGAGTTGAAAGCAGGGAGCTGCAAAGACCAGAAAACTGAGGGGGAAGAGAACTCAAGTAAGCAGACAGTTGGGACTCTCAGTGTTTATGGGAAGGCCCCAGCAGGGGGTGGAGGGGGATGGGGAGGAGGTTACAGGATGACTTGGTTCCTTGCTGTAATACTGTGTTATAATCTCCTTGTTGTTACATTGAGGTGGATTTACTGGTTTTGGAATACAATTGCTGCTATATTGAATTGGGGTTATTAGTTCTGGGATTTGATCCTCCGGTGTCTAAATAAATGTTATACTTCCCCTGACTTCTACCTAGAGAATCTCTTATATTTTGTGATTCTGAACTATGTTTATGATTGTCTTCGAGGTCAGGAATCTTGCCTCACTGAAACAGTCACTTACTAGCTATGTGACCCTGGTCAAATTAATTACCCTCTGTTTGCCTCGGTTTTCTCAACTATAAAATGAGGATAATAATAGCATGTATCTCCCAGGGTTGTTGTAAAGATTAAATGAAACAATATTTGTAAAGTGTTTAGCCCAGTACCTGGAAAATAGTAGGTGTTATATAAATGCTAGTGGTTAGTATTAATCTCTAAGACTGTAAGTTGCAAAAAAGGTGCCAACCTGTATTGGTAGGAATTTTGTCACCCAGGAATTCTCTTCACTAAGAAATTACATGTCCAGTCCCTACACCATTCACAGGCAGTGAGTGATACTTATGGCTTAAGTGATATCTGTAGCTTATATTCCATTCTACGCTGTCCAGTGCTCCATATTATCCCACAGACCAGCTGGCTCTGCCATCCATGAATGCCGGCAGCAGGTGGGCTTAATCAGCAAAGCTGGTTCCCTTTCCCAATTCAAATGGAGTCATGCCTGCTTTTGACAGACTCTGCTGCTGTGGCTGTCTACCTAGCAAGTCCAACTGGAATGCACATGTGCCAACTTTCTGCCATCCAGATTTAATTTTATATAAATAATAGATTAAGCCATGTTGAAGTTTGACATTCCCTGCTAATCATTGGAATGGGGCAACAGGCTTCTATAGTCTCATGACAAGTGAAAAAAAACATATTAAGAAGGTCTTATATACAGGGAAATATAATGAATGCTTGCTATGTACATAGGGAGGTTATGCTACTTGTTGAGGTAATGTGGTTAGCTAATGACATGGGGAAGACAGAAGAAGAAAGATCTTGGTTCCTGCTTTCAGGGGACTTATGCCATAGACTGAGAAAAAAGACAATACACATGAAACAACTAGATGGCATTAATATCCCTTCTTCCATCCTTTACCAATAAGGATCGCATGATCTTCACAAGTTCATCATAACTGATTGGGCTGAAAATGAATATCATCTGGTAGATATCCTTCAAATGATGAATCTCTTTGCACTTAGTTGGGCTGCTATTTAAATTATAGGCACCGGGCTGTTGACTGGGTCTAGGCTAAATAAAATAACACAACCAGTCATTTAAGGTACATAGGCAGCCTGAAATGCTCTTGGTTGCTTGACCTTGATTCTTTAGACCTTGCCTATTCCTTTACTCTTGGTGGTCGGATCTTCCCGATAACTTGTCCCAACTTGGCAATATAGTTCTTGCTCACTGATTTCTTTATGATATAGTGGGAAGAACATTTGTTTTAAAGTGAGTAGACCTGCATTCTTATCCCAGACCAACCATTACTACCTATCTGACATTGTGCCAATCACTTCAACTTTCCACGTCTCATTTTCTCATTTACAGAATGTGTAGGTCAATTGCAAGATCTCAAAGGACTCTTCCAGCTGTAAATTCCATGATCCCACAATCTCTAATGTCCTCCATCCCTGGAGGAAGAATCATTTGGAAATGATTCTTCAAGAGGGAGTTCTCATTGGTCATCATCTTGGCTCCTTAAAAAAGGTACTTGCAGGTGACTACCATGTTACTGCCCATACTATGTAACATCAAGAAGGCAGCTTGTTGTTGATGCTATTTTGTTCTGGTGGTCAGGATAATTACAGGTTTTTGTTTTACTATATGAGCCTTCAGGAAACCAGTTACCACCATGCACAATGAGACCTCAGAGTATATTTTATTTATTTTAATTTAATTAATTTTTGTTACATTCAAGTTCCAAGCTGTCTCTCTCCCTTCTCCCTCCACACCCCATACTAGAAAAGACCACCATTTGACATTTTGTATATGTGTGTGTGTGTGTATGTATACACAAACACATACACACATATGTGTGTGTGTGTGTGTGGTGTGTGTGTGTATGTATGAATGTAAAATCATATGCATACTTGTATTTATCAGTTCTTTCTCTGGAGGTGGATAGCATCTTCCTTCCCAGGTTCTTTGTAGTTGATTTGAATATTTATAATACTCAGAATATCCTCAAAATAGAAGTTTAATGGAAGAGGAAAACATATCATTAAGCACTAACTTATATGACAGACACCGAGTGAAAAATCCCAGGTGGGTCTGGAGTAGTCATGAAAAGCTTTGTGGAGGAAATGGAAATTGTTCTAAGTCTTCAGTGATATGTGAAATTTAGATCTATGGAAAGAAATGAAGACTTTTAGCACTTAGAGCTCTTCTTAATGTGGCCTACTTGATTCCCTTGCAGTCACCATACTTTATTTCCCCACATTTGTTGTTGTTGTTCAGTCATTTCAGTGGCATCTGACTCTTCACGAGCTCATTTGGGGTTTTCTTGCAAAGATATTGGAGTGGTTTGCTCTTTCCTTCTTCAGCTCATTTGACAGGTGAGGAAATTGAGGCAAACAGGGTTAAGTGACTTGCCCAGGGTCACACAGCTAGTAAATGTCTGAGGCTGGATTTGAATTCAGGTCTTCCTGACTCTAGGCCCTGCACTCTATCCACTGCACCATCCAGCTGTCATTGGTTGCTTACATACATAATATTATTCAGCTACACTAGCCTACTTGAAATTGCTCAAACACAACACTTCATCTCCTGTCTTAGTGCCTCTTCTCAGGCTGTTCCTCTTTCTTGGAAAGTTCTGTCCTCTTGTCTCCTAGTTTTGGGGACAACTAGGTGGGGCAGTAGATAGAGCTCTGGGCTTAGAGTCAAGGAAGACCTGTGTTTAAATCTGGCTTCAGACACTTACCGCTTATGTAACCTTAGGCAAGTCTCTTAAACACTATTTGCCTCAATTTCCTCATTTGTACAGTGGAGTATTAATGATATTACTCACGCAAGGTTGTTGTGAGAATCAAATGAGATACCATTTCCAAAGGGCTTGCATTAGTGCCTGGCCCACAGTAGGTGCAAAATGTTTTTATTATTATTATTTATTCATTATTATTATTATTATTCCTAATTTTATTCAGCTAGGAATGAAGGTGGGAGTAAGAAAAACAAATGCTTTTTAATTGAAAAATAAAATAAGTTTTTTTTTTCTTTTTAATAGAGTCCAAGCCCCTACCAGTGCTAGACCTTTTCCAGTCCTCCCAGGTTGTTTTGTTTTCCCTGACTCAAAGTACCTTCTATCTTATGCTGTATAAATTTTGTATCTATAGTTATTTACATTTTATATTATCTGTTAGAATATTATCTCTTTGAGGGCAGCGAGAGTGGTGTTTTTTCCCCTTCTTTGTACCTCCAGCACTTAGTATAGTGCCTGGTGAATGCAAAGGTTTGTCAACTGAGTTAAAGGGAATACTCTCTTTGAAGTGTGGGGTTAGTCAGAGTATTAGAATATTAGAGTTTTCTGGATAAGTCATTGAAAAAGCTGGACAGGTAACAGATTACAGAGGGCTTTGCCCCACAGGAGAACAAGTATAGACTTTGCAAGAGATCTATCTAGGTGTATGACGTTACAACTAACTATATGATTTATACTTTCCAGTATGTGTATCTTTGCTTTCACCATTCCCTATACTTAGGACACTCTTCCACTCCTTCTTCACTTGCTGAATTCTTAGCCATCCTTTAAAATCTAATGCAAATGCTGTGTCTAGGAAGCTTTTCCTCATCTCTCCAGTTGATAAGGACCTTTACCCGAGGAATGAGGCTCCCAGCCTTTACATTAATTTATTTATTTATTCCTTTATTTATTCATCCATCCATTCATTCATTCATCTATCTATTTATTTATTTACTTATTCATTCATTCATTTATCTATTTATTCATTTATCTCTTTATTTACTTATTTATTTATTTCTGGTCATGAACTTAGCCTGTCTGGTGATGCCTGAGGTTAGAATGATGCTTTTAATTGCATAAAATAAAACACAGAGGCTCACAAAAAAAACACCAATTATCAGTTAATAAAATATTTTTTAAAGAAGTTCATGGACCCCAGGTTAGAAATTCTGCCCTAGGATCTCATATCATGCTATACCTCTCATGCACTTCTGCATGCCCTTTCTGCCCATTTTCCCTCCCCCACTTCAGACTCTATGAGGCAGAGACAATGTCATTCCAATATCTAGCAACAAAATGTTAGACCTACACTAGATGCTTTATTAATGTGTTAAATTAAATCAAGTAATTTTGGTCTCAAATTATTACTGTCTGATTTTATCCCACTGATTTTGCCAGGTTTTTTTTTTTTTATTTTTGAGGAAAGTAGATATGGGAATGTTCTTGTAATTCCCAACTAATTTTGATTACATGGACTTAAAGAATAGTCTTACCCTTTAAATAGTTAGAACAAATTAGAAATAGCATGCTAAACATTCGAGGTACATTGTCTACTTTTTCCTCTGAAAATATTATATCTGCTCTTCAACATGCAATTTTCAATAATCCCCAGAACACTGGCTTTAGAACTCTGAGCACGGTCTAATGGAAGGTTCTTCTTGGATGCTATTAATGTCAAGCCTGTGTCCATAATGCAGAACCCTGCCTTCCTTGCCTTATTTTTAATTTATAAATTCCATTTCAAAATAGCAGTGAAACATGACAGGCAGGGCAGTTTGGGGAAATTATGATACTTTTCAGGTAGTTAAAGTTCCTGAGCCTTCAGCTATTGTGCCTTGTTATACCACCTGAGGCATACAATAATCACCCCCCAAACGGGCTTATGACCCATCCTGCCTTATTACTTAACTATGTCATCTATACTCCATTGCATCCAGTGAACATTCACTAAATGGAATATGGGTATGAAAGGCTGATATATATCCTTTCAAGAGTGGTGCAGAGAAACAAGTTCCTTTATCATTTCCTACCTGTGAGGTTCTAGTGTATTGTCATTTAGTTAATGTTTAAACCTGTAAACAATTTCCAGGTAGATGTGTTTGAGGAAGCCATATCTCATATCCGAATTACTGCAACATCCTCCCTCATGACTCTTATCTCTCACCACCTAATACATCCTGAACATCACTGATAGCCCAATCACGCTAAAATACCAGTTATTTCTTGCCATTACTCTGTCGAAAAGACTACAATAGTTTCCTATTGTTTACCCTATGAAGCATAAACTCCTCTAAAGAGCTTTTAGTGCCCTCCTGAATCTGGGTTCACCCACCTTAAACAACCTTATTTCCCACTATTCCCAGTTATAACTCTTCAGTCAAGTCTTCTCACTGACCCAAACATATTCCATGTTCAAAAAAAAAACTCAATCTCAGATTGTACAGTATTCATCTAGTCCAGCTCATATCCCAAAAGGAATTACTAGTTTTTAAAATAATAATCAAAACATAGGAAGCAAAAAGCGCACACACACACACACACACACACACACACACACACACACACACACATACACACATATACCTATAGAGGGGGCAGGAAGGGAGAGAGGGTGACAGGGAAGCAGGGGAGAGAGAGACAGAGACAGAGAGAGACAGAGAAAGACAGACAGAGACAGAGAGAGGGGGAGAGAGAGAGAGAGAGAGAGAGAGAGAGAGAGAGAGAGAATTTGTAGGTTTGGAATTTGATGATGGATTCCTTTCAAGATATATTGGATGCATCTACATAAAATATATACAACCCTAACACTGAATACATATTTACCTATTATGTGTACAGCATATGATAAGTATAAGATGGTGGGAAGAGTTCAGGATTTTAAGTGAAGAAAGAGCTGGCCTTGAAATGTACCTGCAAACACTGTTAATTGCATGAACATGGACACATACTTTTCATCTCTCCTACACACCAGTTTCCTGATCTATAAAATCGGGATAATGACATGTATTTTAACAGAATTCTTGTGCATATTGATTGAGATAACATACAAAAAGAGCTTTGTGAAATGTAATGCACTATGTAAATGTCAGCTATGGTTATTATAATAATTTTTTTATTCTCCTCAGCTTATTATCAACACAGTTCAGATGGAAATTGTCCAGAAATAAGTTGTTATTCTCCTCCTTGTCCTTTTATGTTTAATGTTCAGCTAACTTTTTCACAGATAGGTAAAATCACTGGGTTTTTTATATAATTGAATAAAAGAAATGGAATATAAGCCTATCTTTTATATGCTGTCAGAAAACATTTTTTAGGACAATTCCAGTATGATACAATGAAATAAAAATTTATTAAGTACCTACTATGTGCCAGGTATGGTACTAAGTGCTGAAGATGCAAATTAGAAAAAGAAGACAGTCTTTGCCTTCAAAATCTGACAATCTAATGATGGAAAATAACATAAAAGTAACCTGAACCGGGTATGGGGGTTATCATAGAGGGTATCATCATTATCATAAGATCATCAACATCATCATCATCACTATCGCCATGACACTGAACTAGATTTGGGATGGGGATTAAGAAGTATCAAGGAGGCTGGGCCAAGATGGTGGTGAAAAGGCAGGAACTAGCCAGAGCTTTCCCCAAAACCATTTTGAACACTTTTAAATAATGCCATAAACAATCCTTGGAGTGGCAGAAACCACAAGAAGACAGGGTGCAATAATTTTCCAGTCAAAGATGACTTAGGGGGTTGGCAGGAAAGGTCTGTTGCACAAGAGTGAGAGTCTAGCACAGTTCAGCACAGGAAGCACCAGCACAGACCAGGCTTCAGCAAACCAGGAGCAGGCCTTGGGAGCCACTGAACCAGCAATGGCAGCAGCTGCTTGGAACTCTCAGCCCACAGAGGGTAAAGGGGTTGAACAACTAATCAGAAGGAGATTATAGTGGTCTCTTTGCTGACACTGGGGGCTGGACTCTACTGTTTTGCCCATACTCATATCTGGGTCACAGTCCTGAGTGGCAGTCTCAGAGTAAAGGGGAGCACTAGCACACCAGAGCTTGCAGCCTCCAAGAAAAAAAAAATGAATTGGAATCAGATAATGGAAGGGCTAAAAAAGTACTTTCAAAATCGAGTAATAGAGTTAGAGGAAAAAATAGGGAATAGAAATGAGAGTGATGCAAGAAAAAAAAAGTCAACAGTTTAGTCAAGGAGACACAAAAAATAATGAAAAAAATAACACCTTAAAAAACAGAATAGGCTAAATGGTAAAATAGGTACAAAAAGCTATTGAAGAGAAGAATGCCTTGAAAAGAAGAATTGGTCAAATGGAATAAGAGGCACAAAAATTCACTGATAAAATTCCTTAAAAAGTAGAATTGGTCAAATGGAAAAGGTGGGACAAAAGCTCACTGAAGAAAGTCACTCTTTAAAAATTAGGATGGAGCAAATGAAAGCTAATGACTTTGAGAAATCAAGAAACAATAAAATAAAACCAAAAGAATAAAAAAAATGGAAAACAATGGAAATATCTTGTTGGGAAAACAACTGACCTAGAAAATAGGTTATAGAGAGATAATTTAAAAATTATTAGACTACCTGAAAGCCATGATCAAAAGAAGAGTCTAGACATAATCTTTTAAAAAAAATTATCAAGAAAAATAGTCCTGATATTCTAGAAACAGATGGTTAAATAGAAATTAAAAGAATTCACTAATCACCTCCTGAAAGAGATCCTAAAATGAAAACTCCCAAGAATGCTATAGCCAAATTCCAGAGCTCCCACAAGAAGGAGAAAATATTGCAAGTAGCCAGAATGAAACAATTCAAGTATCATGGAGCCACAGTCAGGGCAACACAAAATCTAGCAGCTTCTTCATTAAAGGACTGGAAGGCTTGGAAAACAATATTCCAAAGGGCAACAGAATTAGGATTACAATCAAGAATCACTTAGCCAGCAAAACTGAGTATGATGTATCGGGGAAGAAATCGATATTTAATGAAATAGAGGATTTTCAAGCATTCTTGATGAAAAGACCAGAGCTGAATAGGAATAGGAAATTTGACTTTCAAAGAAAAAACTCCAGAGAAACATAAAAAGGTAAACAAGAATGGGAAATCATAAGAGACTTAATAAAGCTAAACTGTTCATACTCCTTCATGGGAAGATAATACTTGTAACTCATAAGAACTTTTTCATTATTAGGGTAGTTATAAGCAATATGTGTGTGTGTGTGTGTGTGTGTGTGTGTGTGTAGACAGAGGACACAAGTGTGAGTTGAATATTATGGAGGGATGATATAAAAAAATAAATTAAGGAGTCAGAAAAAAGAATGGACTGGGGGAAATGGAAGGGATGGGAAGAATGGAGTAAATCATCTCATATAAAGAGATAAGAAAATGCTGTAACAGTGAAAGGGAAGATGGGGGAGGTGACAGGGAATGAGTGAACCTTACTCTCAGTGGAATTGGCTCAAAGAGGGAATAATATACACACTCAACTGGGTATGGAAATCTATCTTATATTACAAGAAAGTAGGAGTGTAAGAGAAGGGGGTTAGTGATAGAAGGGAAGGAGATTGGGGAAGGTGCTAATCAGAAGCAAAATACTTTTGAGGAAGATGTGAAAGGAGAGAGAGTATAGGATAGAAGGGGAAATTGGATGGAGGGAAATACAGTTAGCAATCATAACTAAAAAAATTAAAATAAGTTTCTCTGACAAAGGCCTCATTTCTCAAACATATAGAGAACTGAGCCAAATTTATAAAAATAAGAATCATTACCTAATTGCTAAATTATCAAAAGATATGAACAGTTTTTAGATGAAGTAATCAAAGCTTTCTATAGCCATATAAAAATGCTCTAAATTCCTATTGATCAGAGGAATGCAAATTGAAGCAATTCTGAGGTACTACCTCACCTATTAGATTGGCTAATAGGACAGAAAAGAAGAATAACAAATGTTGGAGGAGATTTAGGAAAAATGAGACATTAATGTATTTTTGGTGGAGTTGTGACCTCATTCAACCATTCTGTAGGGCAATTTGGAGCTATGCCCAAAGGGCTATGAAACCATGCATATCCTTTGACCTTGCTATTTCACAACTAAGTCTGTACAGGACCTATATATATGGAAATATTTATAGTTATTCTTTTCTGGTGGCAAAGAATTGGAAATTGAGGGGATGCCCATCAATTGGGGAATGGGTGAACAAATTGCGATGTGTGATTGTGATGGAATAATATTGTGATATAAGAAATGATGAGTAGGATGCTTTCAGAAAAACCTGGAAAGACTTACAAAAGCTGATACAAAGTGAAATGTACTCTGTACAAAGTAACAGCAATACTGTAGGATCACCAGCTGTTAATGACCTAGCTATTCTCAGCAATACAGTGATCCAATACGACTCTGAAGGAATTAAAATGAAAAATGCTATCTATCCCCTATAATGTTAATACAAGTTGAAGATCTTCCCCGCCCCTTAATGGACCTATGTGACCTGCTTTGAACCTGAGTCACATGAGTCTGGGTCACAAGAGTTGTGATACCCTCTGACCCTGAAGAAGGGATATAGACTCTGAAGTTAGCATTTTGCTTTGGGGCTCACTCACTGGAAGAGTGTTCATGTGATTTAGCCGTATGAGACTCTGGGACTCTGGGTAGCCGTTAAGGAGCTCCCTGGCTTTGAAAAACCCAGATGTTGTTGCTTTTCTCTGTGGTAACTATGTGTATGTATGTACATATACATATACATATACATATACATATACATATACATATACATATACATATACATATACATATACATATATATATATGTACACACACACACACAGAGAGAGAGAGAGAGAGAGAGAGAGAGAGAGAGAGAGAGATTTTAGTAACACAGTTGGAAACCCTGTCTGTTGGTCTTTGCTGTTTTTGCTTGCTCTGCTTATAAAATTTCTGTATTTTCTCTGAAGTTCAGGGTGCTCACTTTTCCACTGAACTAAGTGAATTATGCAAACACATATGTTTGATCAAAGTAAGATTGTTGACCCCTTTAAAGTTGCTTTCCTTTAGAAAAGAAGATCAAAGAACCTGTGCTAGCAGCCCTCCTGTGTGCTGGTGTTAATTGGTGTTACACCCCCACAGCAGCTGCAAGTTGCATTGTTGTTACATTCCCAGAAAAAGAACTGTTGTATGAATACAGATTGAAGCATACTTTAAACAAATTTCTTTATTTTTCTTGAGTTTTTTTGTCTATGTTTTCTTTCACAACATGACTAATATGGAAATATGTTTTGCATGACTGCACATGTATAACCTTTATTGAATTGCTTTCTCAATGAGCATGATGGGAAGGGAGAAAGAGAGATAATTTGGAACTCAAAATTTTAAAAACAAATGTTAAAATTGTTTTTGCATGTATTTGGGTAAAAATAAAATACTTAAAGAAAGAAAAAAGAAGTTTCATACCCCACCATTTTTCTCACTAAGATAATAGTATATAGTTGGGGGAACGAGACCAGAGTTGTGATACAGAGAAGTAATGGTGTATGGTTAAAGTTTCACTTTTGATATATAACAAAAACAATAAATGTGATTCAGATTCAAAAGAGAGAAAGATCACTGTAGGGGAGACTCCATCTAAGAACCTGAATTTGAGTTGGGACTTAAGCTGGGCCTCAAAATATGGGAAAGATTGGCTAAATGGAAGAGACAGAGAAGGGCATATCAGAGCAGGTTATAAGAGAAATGACTGGAGAGGCACAGCTGAGCAAATGTGTGGAGAAAGAATTAAGTATGACCTATTTTAGGAGTACTGAGAGTAGTCAAAACATAGTAAAGTGTTCATGGTGGGGAAAGAGTGTGAGGTATGTTGACCCCATGGTAGGGTCTTGAATAGCAGATGAGGAATTTACATATATCCTACCCCACTAGGCAACTAGACTAAGCACACAATTGGTATTCACTAAAGACCTACTAAGTTTTCATTCCTGATAGCCAAATGTAATAAAACTATTACCATCATCTCCCTAGTTTATCATTCATGTAGGTACAAAAATAATATTTTTAAAGATTAAATTGGAATTCATCTTACAGTTCTCAAAAATAATTCATGTTTCTCTATTTCCTCTAAAAATAAATAA
This sequence comes from Trichosurus vulpecula, assembly GCF_011100635.1. Lineage (NCBI taxonomy): Eukaryota > Metazoa > Chordata > Mammalia > Diprotodontia > Phalangeridae > Trichosurus > Trichosurus vulpecula. The sequence continues at coordinate 309,749,632 of NC_050574.1, read as the reverse complement.
ATAAACCCCTGTCTGTCACTTAAAATCCACTGCAAGTTATATTTACCTAATCTTTCCAGTCTGGTTTCACTTACTCTGCCCAGTACACTTTATTCTCCAGGCAAAATGATCTCCTTATTCCCTGTTCTTGTCATACCATCTCTCAGCTCTGTGCCTTTGATAGGCCATCCACCACTCCTGGAAAGCTTTTCCTATTGTCTCTACCTTTTGGAATCCCTATATAATTCAAAGCTCAACACAGGTAGCATCTTCAACATGAGGCCTTTCCTGACTCCCACAGTTGTTAGCACTTTCCCTGAAAATTAGCTTTGTACTCACTAAACATGTAATTTTTTTTTTTTAAAAATCTATGTTTATATTTTACCTTCAAGAATAATGTGAGCTCCTTGAGGACAGGAGATATTTTTATCATTGTCCTTGTATCCCCTTTACCTCAGTGGCAGCACAGTTCTGTGGAGAGTGGGTACGCATCAGAGTCAGTATATCCTGAGTTCAAGTTCAAATTCCCTCACATATATAAGCCATATGACTCTGTTTAAGACACTTAGCACCTCTGGGATCCAGACCATTTTATAAGATTATAAAATACAGAACAATTGTAAATCAGCATTGCCAGAGACCATTTTTCTCCCACTAGAAGCAGGATTGTGCTGGTAAAAGTTTAACAACTGGCTGTCAGGGAAAAAAAGTATGGATGATAAACTTTCAAGTTTAATATACATCATTAACATTATCTTCATGACTTTCTTAAGTTTTAAATAATCAATAAAACAACAAATCAATCCCTAATTTGTAGTGTTTACTTATTTTCAAGGGGCAAATGCTCACAGTGAAAATTTAAGAGTCGACACTTGTTGCAGGTCAAAGTTGAATCCGGCACACCCCTGAATAGAAGTTTGCTACATGAGTAAAATCAAGGCATTGTCCCTCTTTATCCTTCCCCAATCTTAATACCTGGCGCATAGTATGTGCTTAACAAGTGATAGTTGAATTAAATTGAATTAAATTACAAGTAAATAATGATAGTATTTGTATAATGCTTCATATTTTCTACAGAGCTTTCTTAGTCATTATTTTCTTTTAATTCATGTGATGTATAGTTCAAACAATCCTGTGAGGTAAGCAGAGTAACCATTATTTTTCTTCTCTTACACATATTCTAAATACCAATTTAAAATGAACAATGTTTTAAACAATATGAAAGAGGATGAAAAAGATTGTAATCAGTATCACCTCATAAAAGAGAGAAAAGCAATAAAGATGTGGCCAATACAATAAAAATGACAATGCTACATAAGTTGATTTACAAATTCAGTGCCACAACAATCTACCGAAGTATTACTTAATAGACATACAAAATGAATAACTAAATTTGTCCAGAGAAATAAAAGGTCAAAAATCTCAAGTGAAATAATATTTTTTTAAAAATAGAAAAGAAGGGGAGCTAGCAGTGCCAGATCTCAAATCATCAAAACTATTTGGTATAACCTAAGAAATGCCGAGCTCAATGAGTAGAACAAATTAAATAAACAACAAATGAAAGCACATACACTATGCAATCGAAAAATGCTAAGAAAACTAAAAAGCAGTCTGGCAGAAATTAGGTTTAGACCAATACCTCACGCTATATAACAAAATAAGTTCAAAATGGAGATATGACTTAGATATAAATGACTACATCATAAACAAATTAGAGACACAAGGAATAAATTAACTTTCTGAAATAGGGGTGGAGGAAAAGTTCATGATCCAATAAGGGATAGAGGAGGGCGTAAAAGATGAAATTCATAACTTAATGACATAAGATTCATGTTTTATGTCATAAACCTCAGTGTAGCTCAGATTAAAATGTTGATAGATAACTAGAGAAAAAATATAGCAATTTTCTTAGATAAAGGTATTTCCATGATATATAAGGAACTGATGCAAATTTATAAGAATAAGAGCCACTTCCCCATTGATAAGTGTTCAAAGGAGATAGGAAAAAGACAGCTCTCAACAGAAGAAATCCAACCGATCAACTAAGAAAAAAAATGCTCCATATCATCAATAATTAAAGAAGTGCAAATTTAAGCAACTCTGAAGTTTTACTTCATAGCCTTCATGTGAGTGAAGTAGATAAAAAGGAAAATTTACCAACTGTTGGAGAGACTGTAAGAAATAGGTCCATTACTGAACTGTTGGTGAAGCTATGATTTTGTGCAGATATTCTGTAAAGTAATTTATAATTATGTCCCTAGAGTTATTAAATTGTACATACCATTTGATCCAGCAATATCACTACTAGGTCTATACTCAAAAGAAATTAAAGAAAGCTGAAAAGGACATATATGTTCAAAATATTTACAGTAGGTCTTTGTGTGGGAGCAAAGAACTGAGAAGTAATACAGTGCTCAGAATTTGGGGAATGACTGAATAAATTATGATATATGAATGTAATGGTTTACTATTATACTCTAAGAAATGATAAAAGGAACAATTTCAGAGAATCATTTAAGACTCGTATAAACTGATGCAAAGTAAAGTAAGCAGAATTGGGAGAATAATTTATGCTATAACACCAACATCATAAAAACAAACAACTTTTATGTAAGAACTTTAATTAACATGATGAGCAACAATGATTCCAGAGGCCCAATGATGAAGCATGATACCCATCTCCTGACAAAAGGTTTGTATTAAATGGATGTAATGAGGCACATTTCTGTACATTGCCAATGTGGGGATTTATTTTGCTTAAATGTGCCTTTTTTGTTACAAATATTTTGCTTTTCTTTTTTCTTTGGCAAGAACAGGAAGGGAGAGAAAAAGAAAATAGATGCTTCTGAATTGAAAAAATTAAAAGGGAAAAAATCAGGGAAAGGGAAAAGTATGGAGAAAGCTTGATTGAGGCCAAGCTATGTCGCATCATCCTAATATGAATCTGGTAGAATAACAAATGAATGGAAAATGGAACAGATTTGTCATTGTTTCTATAATGTTCTACTTTCATCATCAATGACCATAGAACAACTACCTTTGAACTCGAACCTCTCAGCATCTGACTTGGGGAAATAGAAATGGCACTAAAAAGCCCAAGTCAGGAAGAGCATTTAACCCCAACCAAGGAAAATCAGAACATTCATGCTGGAGAGGGTGCAGTTAGGAAAACATTAAGGAGTTGTTTTAGAAAGTGTTCATAGAGAATGGAAACTGAGTCGCTATCTCCGAATGTGCTGTCTGTGGTCTTGTCTTTGACCTACTACCTAGCTTAGACTGCTGCACAAATTCCCCCAGCCTGGATAACTTGGTTACTTCTCAACTTTGTCTTCTGTATAAGGCTTCTGAATGTTGATCCTGACTTGTCTATTCAGCCTTGAAATATTGCCCATATCCTCTCGTCTAGGCTAATAACCTAAACTTTGGTTTGGTTTTAAACCTTCTGGTTTTACCATCGCTACAAGCCCCGGGCCATGATCTTTAAATTCATCCTTTTCTAGCTATTCTACTTCCTAGTTCTCTTGGCCTGTCTAGTTTCATATCTTATTAATTGCTCAAAACTGATACTTTAAATGACTTTCTCAGTAGAGGAAAGTGAGAGAGGGTAAGACTGAGGAAGGCAACATTGGTCACATGTCCATGTCTCCCCAGTTTCGTTTCATTTGGCAAATGTAATAAAATGTAAGAGGAAAAGCTTTACTGGCGCAAAAACATTAATAAAAAACCAACAACTTTTGTTTATGCAGAGCTAAAGTGAACATTTTGATAAACATTATAAACATCAGTGTAGCTCAGATTAAAAGGTTGATAGATAACTAGAGAAAAAAATATAGCAATTTTCCTAGATAAAGATCTCATTTCCATGATATGTAAGGAACTGATGCAAATTTATAAGAATAAGAGCCACTTAAGTTCCCACATTGTTCTGTTCATCAACTATTCTCTTCTCAAATTCTTCAGGTGCTCCTTATTCCTCGGCCTTAAGGAGTCTGTGTAGGGAAAGACAGGGTGATAGATGTGTAGGATAACAGGCGATGTGTGTTCTCTGTCTAATTTGCTGACTACAAATTCTACAAAGTCAAGGTTCAACTTTTACTTCTAACACATACTGGCTGATCTGACTTGGGCAATTCATTTAGCTTCTCAATACTCCAGACAATTCTCTAGGACTTTACCTTACAGATTAATTGGTGATCAGCATTGTTAGGAGTTTCCTCGCTGAGAGTTCCTTACACTAATGAAATCTCAAATCCAGTACAAAGGTATTTGAGAATATTTGCTCATGGCTTGGCAATGCTATGTCCTATGTCCTATGTCCTCCTAACACAGTCTCCAACTGTTTCAAGGATGCATAACTATTTCTCTACCCTTCATCTAAATACCTGAATAGTCAGGACACATCCTTTTATATCCTTCCCAGAAGGCATGAAGAAATAGTTCCAAGGTCATTACACTAGTAGATTAATGAAACTGAAAATACTGGTCTTTCTACAGGGGTTTCCAACCATCTGCATCCTCTTTTTTTTTTTTTCCTGAAGCTATAGGTGGTAATGATTGTTAAAATTTATCATTTATCTTTAATTTATTGAATATATGAAATATAACAACTTTGAATTTCTTGCAATTCATGGGAGGACTTTGTCTGGTTGTCTTGGGGTTTCCTGAAACAGATTTATTCAAATATAAACTGCATTAGCATAAAAATTACCCAAGAGGATTTTTTGAAGAGGTATACAGTTATGAGACATTTGTTTTAACATTATTAACAAGTAATCTTAGTTGCCACTTTTAACCATTTTGGAAATGTGAGCTTATATGCTGAATTCAACAGAAAGCATGATTTCCTCCAACCTCATTTACAGATGAAGAAATTGAAGCACAGAGAGGTTATGTGGCTTCCCAAAGTTCACACAGCTAGATAATGTCTAATCCAGGACTCTAACTGAATTCTCCTGCATTCTTTCTCTATGCTCTGCCTCCAGGCTGCCTCCATTGATTATGGAATCTAATTACAATTTCCCTCATCTCACATAAATGAAACAGAGTCATAGCCCATCAGGCTGCCTCAAGACTGGGGACTGGTTAGTGAAAACCTTGAGAATTCTTTCAAAATGCATTTGGTTACAGTAAACCATTCTGGAGGATATCACATTAATGTATACCTGGGTTATGGGATAAGTTATTTCTTGGCAGGTGACTTTGACTTAAATTACCATTATAAGATGAAAAGTGTATGTAGGGAGGGGGATCTAAATCATGATACCTAGAAGAGACCACATTATGACATCCCCTGATTGTGATCCATACATGGTTTAGTAATATATTTATTTAACTTAAGCCTTCAGGGTATAATGAATCTTTTTTTGTAATTTTTCCCAATAATAGTAATAATAATGATATATATCTTAGCAAGAAATATAGATGAGCAGGTCATGTATTATGAAATCACAGGCTGCATAAAAATGGAATTTTTTAAAACTTTCCATAAATCTTAAATATTCCATAAAAGTCCTTATAATTCACTGCTCCTTAGATATAACAGCCCAAAGGGAGTAGATGCATATGGGATTAGAAACCAAGCTTATGCCTGTGATTCTGTGGACTTCTTTTGCCAATATACTCATGGTGTTCAACTTTATGGTGTTCCAAAAATGTCTCATGCCATTCTTCCTGTGAAAAATGTCTTTCCTTTCCATTTTCATTTCAATTTCTACAGATTTCCTCTAATTTTATATATATATATATATATGTGTGTGTGTGTGTGTGTGTGTGTGTGTGTACATATACATATATACACACATATACATACACACATATGTATGTACGCAGACATACACATGTATGTGCGTATACACATATATATGTACGTATGTATGTACAGTTTGTACATGGATGTTTTCATATTGTGTGCTCTATGAGCTCCTTGAGAGCAAGGCCTGTCTTTTGCTTTTTTTGTGTCTGCCCAGTGTTTAGCGTGGTTCCTGGCATGTAGTAGGCACTTGGCAAATGCTTGTTGACTGATCGACTATTTATCCATTTATCAATCAAGGCCCAGCCTAAATCTCCTTTCTGAAAAGACTTTCCTTACCACCCCAGACCACAGGAAGGAGCTCTTCTTCATCTGAGTTCTCTTTAGCACTTATATTTTGCCTTGTACCACTAATTATCATATCTGTGTGTACGCATGCCTGTGTACGTATACCTGTATGAATGTATTTTGCATCTCAAACTAGACTTGCACAGATATTCAGACTACAAATGATTCTTCTCTTTATAATGATTTTGATATAAATCTGTGTCAGTTAAAACATAGATCTTAATCAAATATCATCAATTTTCAGAAATCTGGTGTCAAGTGGAAAAGAACATAAGGCAAGTTGAACATGGAATTATTTGGAGGCAAATGATAACTAGACTCTCACTCTTAAAATACTTTTAAGTTTATAAATCACTCTTCATCCTCTTTTACAAATAATCTATGGAAGAATGTGGATAATGAGCATAAGAGATAAAAACAAATGAATGGGTTGTACCCTGTATTAATAAGGGAAATGTCCATATTGATGATATAATGGATGCATTGAAGTTTAGACTAAATTCTTTCACCTTCCTCAGAGTAACTCTGTGGTATTCCATTCATGTATGGTTATATCTGTTTTGACTAATGAAGCTCAGGGTGGCAAAGCAACTTCCTCATTGCACACAATTTAGAGGTATTGGGACTGCTATTTAAATTCAACTGTTCTTACTATGGTAATATTTCCACTATTTCGTATGTGGCAGACGCTATGCTAAGCTAAAGACACTATTTTAACTTTTTGTGCTTTCATGACAACAGTAAATGGTTTTCTTTGAAGGAAATCATTATCATTTTAAATCTCTTAGGTAATCTATTAGAAGTTAAATGGTTAACAATCCTTCTCCCACTCCATGTAAATTTTGTGATATATCTTATTGTAAGTTTTTAGTACCTTTTTACATAGTCATTATCATGATAATTATTATCTATATTGATTTGCCCACCTATAGGGGACAGGCTACTGACCTTGAAAATATAGCAGTCTACTAACATTTCCTAATTATGTCATCATTGTGCTAATTATGAGAACTGTCCAATGCAGGTCTTTCTACAGAATATAGGCCACCATCTCTAAGACTACTGAGAGCTATTGAATGTGTTCCAAAGCCAAGCTGCTCAAAAGATGAGTTATGAGTTCAGAGGCTGTCCTTAAGCTGTGCCCTGTGTACTCTACTTAAATAGCCCTCCCCAAACCTACAGTGCCACCAGAAAGTAGGACTTTAGTGATCAGTGATTTCAAAAGCATGGCCTTTTCACTATCTAAGCAAGAACAACTGAACTTGAATGAGATTCTGATGAAGATGCACTATAGTTAAAGAATGCTGCTGCTGAGGAATCCATGCTGCCTGCCTTCCCTAGGTTGGAGATTTGATGGGACATCAAAACTTATCACAGTCTTTGGAGAAGCAATGGCAAGAGTCACATTCCAGCAACCTTTCCCATCACCTTGGGATGTGGGATAACTTTACCATCATATCCTTTAGTAAACCCGAACTGACTATTTAGATTATGTCTTAGACTTTGCTATCACTTTTAAATGATATGATATTAACACTGACCAGATAATCATTTATTTAAAGAGCATTGTTTGGTAATTTTTGTGTAATGAACAGAAGAGGCTGGTCACCTCTCTATCTTCTGAAATTAACTTCATTGAACTCAATTTTGTTGTTCAGTCATTTTCAGTCATGTCTGACTCTTTGTGACCCCATTTGGCATTTTCTTGGCAAAGATAAAGATATTTACATAAGTTCCATAAGCCATTTCCTTCTCCAGCTCATTTTACAAATGAGGAACTAAGGCAAACTGGGTTAAGTGACTTGCCCAGTATCACACAGCTAATGTCAGATTTGAGCTCAACAGAATGAATCTTTCTGACTTCAGGCCTGATACTCTAACCACTGTCTCACCTATATGGCCCTTGAATTGAATGCACATACACATAGTAATCTATTATTTATAACATAATAGATAAATGCTTGTGGAGGGAAAGATGAAGGAAGGAAGAAAGAAAAGATTAAAGGAAGGAAGGAAAGAAGAGTCATTCCAGTCATTAAATTCTCTTTTCTGTGTTTGTGTGTAGTATCTGAATAGCCTATTTAAATCCTTTATAAATAAAAGAAGTTCATAAGAACTTTTCTTGTCTCACTACACAGATTCCCAAATGCAGAATATACTTGCTGTGACACAAATAAAATGATAAATATTATTTGAAGACGTAAGGCCAGAAGTATCTTCATGGTCCATTCCCTTTGCATGTTGCTGTTGTTCAGTCGTTTCAGTTGTGTCCATCCCTTTGTAACACCATTTGGGATTTTGTTGGCAGAGATATTGGAGTAGTTGCTATTTCCTTCTCCAGCTCGTTTTACGATGAGGATACTGAGGCAAACAGGTTTAATAACTTTCCTAGGGTCACAGAGCTCCTTAAGTGTCTGAGGCTAGGTTTGAACTGAGGAAGATGAGTCTTTCTGACTCTGGCCCCACACACTATCCACTGTGACACCTAGCTAGTCTTTTGCATAGTAAGCTTTATTATATAATACTTTAAAGTTTACAAAATGCTTTCTTTTCAATAACCTCTTGAAGTTGTTAAAGCACACATTATTATGCCCAATTTACAGATAAGGAAACTGAAACTGAAAAAAAAAAGAAGTGTTTTGTCCATGTCCACATGGATTGTAGCTACAACTACCCTTGACAATCATTTTCACCTGCTCATCCAGCCTGGGGGACCCAGAGCGAGTAAGTCTGTCTTACTTCCTCTCCAAAGAATTATCGTTTTCTCTGTTTCACTCTCCTCAAAACCCTTCAGTGGTTCCCCGTAGCTATTGCATCTAATCACAACTCTTCTGCCTGACATTCAAATCTTTATGTGGTCTGGCTTCACCCTGCTTTGCCAACTTTGTTTCCTACTACTGTCCTTAGTCAGAATATAGTGACCTTCCTTTTACCAGTCACTTAACTGTGTTACCTTTACTTTAAGGCTTAACTGAAGTTCTTGATCATCCATAAAGTCATGACTGAAAATGCCAATTCTTGATCATTTCTTGACTTCTGGATTCCTATAGCTCTTACCCTTGAATGACTTAGAATTAAGATTTTTTTCTTTTACTGGCTGCTGTTGAAGGGAACAGAACCCCAAACTTGGAGTAAGATTGACATATTTGAACTGAATCTACCTGAACTTGGAGTAAGATTGACCTATTTGAACTGAATCTACCAGTTACAGGTCACGTGGCTCTGGAGAATTCACAAAACTCTGAGCCTCAGCTTTTCTATCTATGAAAGGGGGACAACACCACTCATACCACCTACCTCTCAAGATCGGTGTGAAAAAATGGCTTTGTGAGCCTTAAAGTCCTATAAAAATGTGACTTGTTATCATTACCTTCCCAAGCCTCCCTAAGAGCAGGTATTCAATCTTTCCTTCCTCTCTCAAAATGCTAATAAAATGGTAGTACTGGTGAACAGAAGTTTTTTTTGCTTTGATATAGGTGAGCAAGAACTCTTTCCCTTGCCATTTGGAAGCATATATTCTCATAACATAGTTGTTGTGTGCTTTAATACTTGAGAATGTCAAAGAATAAGGAACTTCCTGACCTTAAAACAATCTGGAAATGCCTTTTCTGATGATCCTACTGTGTGAGATATTGTCTCCCCATGTTCCTGTGCGTCTATGTTTTTCCTCAAGAAGGATCATCTAGGATATGTGTTCTTAGTAGGATGAAGTCCTCTGGGGAGAGTGTGTTTTGGTTTGTTCCCCTCAGCGGAAATAAGAATCCTTCACACAAGTTTTGTTTGGTCATATTGAGGATGTCAAAAGATGTAGCTGATATCATATCCTAGCCTCTGATATGACATGCCAGAGAGTATGTCTCTGAAATTTTCCATTTCTGCCCTCAAGACTGAACACTTAGAAAAGAAAGATATTTATAAAAGTTCCCATGATGAAGAGCAAGAATAGATGCTAAGTTCCAGTACATAAGAAGGATATTAAACTGTCTTCTCTTTTTATATGTGTTGTTCATGTTCACGCTATTTAAAAAGGATTCCTGTTATTCTACCTTGCTTAGGATGTGTATAATGCTGGATTACATCATCCTGTGGAATACTCAGAATTTTAGCTATATGACAGAGCACTGGGCAAGGAGTCAGGAAGACTTGTGATCAAGTCCTGCCTTAGGTACTTGTTCATAGATCTGCCAATCAGTACAGTTGTTTTGGAAAACAATTTGGAATTATACAAGTGACTAAACTGTCGATGCATTTTAACTCAGAGATTCCATTACTAGTTTTATAACCCAAGGAGGCCATTAATAAAAAGAAAATCCCCTTATTCATCAAAACATTTACAGCAGAACTTTGTGTGATAGCACACAATTGCTAACAAAATAATGTCCATCTATTAGGTAATGGCTAAACAAGTCATGGTACATTAATACAATGGATTATTACTGTGTGGTAAGAAGCGACAAATATAAACATAATGAAACATGGAAAGATTGACATGAGTGGAGGCGGAGTGAATGAAGTGAGTGGAGTCAAGTATACACAAAGATTACAATGTAAATAGTTACAAAACAAAAGATTACAAAGAAGCATGGTTCCAAAGAAAAGATATGACAGACACTTCAACTCTACCTCCTTAGAGAAGGTGCAAGTTTGCTTCATGGTTTCATTGCACATCTTTTAAGACTTTTAAAATATCTATATTGAGGATTTTTCTGTTTTTTTCACCTCTTCTTTTCTCTCTCTTCTTTTTTTCAAGATATTTGGTATATAGGGTAGTTCTCTGGAAGGGAGAGAACAAAGGACATTGGAGGAAATTGTGTTAATATAAAAACAACAAAAAAGATTTCAATAAATTTTATTTAAAATAAAATTATTTCCTTGAATAATTAGATAGCTAGATAATTTAGGTGATGACCTTGTCTTTCTATACTTCCACTCACAGTGGTGACTTTATAATCCTAGCCTTTCTTCAAAGCCCAACTCAGTGTCCACTGTTTACATAATGACCTCTCCTGGTCCTCCTAACTGTTAAGAGTTCTTTCCACGAAACTGATTTGTATAGCGTTACATGTACATTTTATTTTTCCTTTGCATAAGTGGTATCCTCAAGTGGACTTTAGGCTTTTGTTTTAGGGAAGCGACTGTCTTAAGTCTTGGCCTTGTTTATCTAATGCTTTACAGATCAGTAAGAAGTTGGCAAATGCTTGTTTAATTGAACTGAACTACATAATGAATGGATTTGGAATGAATTACTAGGTAATTGTGATTGTATGAACTGACCTAAATTTGTACTTGGAATTTCACTTCTATTAAAGACTGAACAACCTTTCACATGCCATTATTCATCTCTTGCTGACAGGAGCTGATCAGGAGACTGGTCTGGCTGTAAACACTGATTATAAAGGCCATTATCAGTCCAATCCTTTCTTCATATTAGTTAACAGAAATCAGAATAATTTACCTGAATTTTCAATTAAGCTATTAAGCAAATGCTCCCATATTTGAAAACTAAATTAAATATATTTTCTTATATGATCTTCCTTTTCTTACGAGGGGTTGAAAATAACATGAGATCATGCAATGCTAAATTAAAAGGTGGGAAGAGTAGGAGGAACAAAGAACTAGATTTTCATGCTCATAAAAAAGTCTTCTCATGAACATAGCTCCAAAGTGTGAAGAGAAGTAAATGGAATTTTAAAATGAAAATAATTTTCATTTAATTGGAGATGAGTGGGAGAAATAATTTAACAAATGAGACATAGCTGAGTGGTCTTTTTGAGAGATAAATCAAGTGAAGCATTTCCTATTCCTCCCACCAGGTGCCAGCTCTGAGGCAGGCCTAGGGCCAGCCTCCTTCTCTTGGCACCAGTTCCTCCTGAGGCTCTTACTTAGGAAATCGAAAAGTTTGTTGTCTTGATGGCAATTTGCATAATGTCTCCTATTACTTATAAATAAACATTGCTCATTATTCCCCTTTATAAATAAACATTGTTTCAGGGGGGAAAAAAGACCTTGAGATAAGGGCTTTACTTAAACTTAACTGGTCTCTGAGAAATACCAGGAAACAGGCTCTAGAGATTTTCCATCTTCTTTCAAGAAGTGACAGGAAACCAAAAAGTAGGAACTCTGTCTAAGTCTTGAGAGAATCAAAAAGCTTTAGGTTTCACATGTGGGGAAAAAAAGAGGATTGTTAAAAAAATTAATGGTCTAGCATTCAAGAGAATTCCAGCCTCACAAACTAGACTCTCTACAAATCCTATTGATAGTGATATTTAAAATAATAATATCCAGCATTTATGTAACATTTCAAAACTGGAAGAGTGTTTTATAAATATCATCTCATTTTATCTTCACAATCCTTGGAGGTGGGTAGTATTATTATCCCCATTTCACAGACAATAATTCTGTGGCAGAGGTAAGTGACTTGCCCAGGGTCACACAGCTAGTTAAATGTCTGATGCAGAATTTGAACTCAGATCTTCCTGACTAAAGGTGCAGTGCCCTTTCCTAGCTGCACCGCATAATTGCCATTATTTACAAAGACAAATGGAAAAGCTGAGCACACAAATTATCTGGATAAATTGAAGGGGAGGTAGTAGAGAGGAGAACTACTATCAGAGTTTTCTATTCGTTTTACAATTCAGAGTAATCTACTGAAAAGCTGGGTAACAATGTAAGCCCATATAAGGGCAATAATCTTAAGTAAGTGTCATAGAGGCAACTGGTATAAGACAGAATGACCCAGAAGTCTGTGTAAACTTCTAGAATCAGGAAGAGCTGACTTCAAATTTACCCTTAGACAGTTTCTAATTGTGTGATGCTAGACAAGCTGTTTGCTTTAATGTCCGAGACACCTTGTATAAGTTGTAGGGGAGGTTGGTAAGGTGCTTGTCCTCAGGTAAGTAAAGTTTTCTTTCTGCCAAGTTTCTTAAACTAAAAGAATCACAACCCAGGAACAAAAATATATTATAAAAATAAGGCAATACAAGTTTAGATTTTTTTGGTTTCAAGGAAAAATGAAGTAAAATTTCAGGGAAATGGAATGACAGGATGGATTTGAGCAATTTCTTAAGGTTTTATTGATAGGTGGACCTGAGGCTGAATTCTGATGATTAAGGAGTACTTCAGTCCTTCCTGAATTCTAAAGGCCTTCAAAACCTCAGAAGAGACAGACCTCTTGAGACAAAAGAAAAACGGAAAATGAAGCAAACAAGAAACAGCAGATAAGCAAGATTTGGGCCATGGTTTCCTTTATTTAGTCAAAGAATATATGGTCTGAGTGAGGACCTCCTTTTCCCTTCATTGTGGGATGAAACGGGCCACAGGCCATCCTTTGTTTTATTGATAAAACAATTCCTATTGTCCTCCATTGAAGAAATTGGGATTTTTCTCCTTTTTAAGACTCTTTCCCTGGAACTATGGCCTTTTCAGTTTAATTCACTTAAACAGTGCTCTCCCAGGAATGATCTTCAGAGCAATATGAGTTTAACATGCTTTTTGAATAACAAAATCAACAAAAGAAAAGCAAGAAAAAAAAAAAAAAAACAAGGAGAGGCAGCATAGAAGGAAGGGAAGGAAGAAGCATTTATATAGTACCTGCTACGTGCCACGCACTGTGCTAGACACTTACAAACATTGTCTCATTAATTCTCAAAACTGCTCTATGAAATAGGTGCTGTTGTTATCCCCACTCTACAGTGGATGAAATTGAGGCAGAGGTTAAGTGACTTGCCCAGGGTCATATAGCTGAAAGTATCTGAGGCTTGTTTTGAACAGAGGTCTTTCTGACTCCAGGCCTGACACTCAATCTGCTATACTACCTAGTGCCCTAAAGCGTAGCTTAGTGATAGAGTATTGGACTTGGAACAAGTTGGCCTTGAGTTTAAGTTCTGTTTTTCTGTTCTGGCACTTAGTAGAAGTCAGTAGATAAAATTTTATTCAGCACCTATTATACATCAGACACTTTGCTAGGTTCTGGAGGCATTTTCTTTAGTTCTGGTCCAGTAACATCTATATGCCTCAATTAACTCTCTAGGACTTAAGTACTAATGTTTACATAATCTATATTCTTGATCTGCTCAGGCTAGTTTGGAGGGAGTGCCTATCTATGATATAGTTGTTCTTCTTCTCTCTAAGAGGCTTAGTTTAGGAATTTAAATGGACCACTTCCTTTTCTCTTTGTGAGCTGTGGTCTAGAACTTATCACTATTTCATCACAGCCTCTAGGACTCGTGTTGATCCCCAGTGATCCCCTTTCCCCCCAAAGCCCCTTTGCAATTCATTCATTGCCTTTCCACAGTTGCAGTCCTTAAAGATGAGAGCCACTACTATTATTTTGCCACATCTTCCATCTCTGAGGTCTGAGGAGTTCCTGGGTGGCATTGAGTAGGTAGGCAATGTTCTTACCTCCTGCCCCCAAGACCTGAACCTGCTCTCTGAGTGTGTGTGTATAAACATACATGTATATATGTGCCATGCCCAGCTCTAATCTCCTCTGGTTCTCAGATTTATGGCAGAGGAGACCTCTCTTTTTAAGGTCCCAGTTCCAACTTTGAGCTCAGATACACAATTGCTTTTTTTTTTTCCAATCTAATGACCCACTCTCATTGCCTTCAATGTTAATACTCAAACTCTCATCCTCAGTCATATGTCATCAAAGAGAAGTAATCAATCATCTCAGTAAGGAAACAGGGGTTACTATTCCTTCTATAGAGACAGCTATTCAAAAAAAAAAGACATCTCTTCAGGCTGACCAGGATCCTTTGGTTATGCCCTACATAGAAATATAGTTGGAGTAAAGTTTGTTTTTCCTTCACACCTTCCTTTGATATTTAGAGTTAAAATTCAAAAAGTCCTGGCAACTGGTAAACTAACTTCCAAATAGAAAAGTTGAATTCATTAATTTATCTCTGGGCTGTAAGAAGGCAGAATGCAGAAGCATTTGAACAAAACCAAGGATAACCTAGATTGGGGATTTGCAATCATCAATATGTATTGATTCCTTCTCCTATCTATTGTGCTTTGTTTAGATAACAACATAATGGTACAAATGAAAATGGACCATTTTGTATGCAATGTGTCACCTTATTAGAATCAGATTTACTGAACTGCTTCAGTTTGTTGCATTTGAATTAACAAAAACTAGAAATAGGATTTGTGATTACTTGAAGCTAAAATAAAGACAGGTTTATATGCATTATTTAGAGGGAAATGATCTAGAGGAATGTTGTTGCCCTTTTTCCTCTTGGACAGTCCAGCTTTTGTGAAAAAATGCCTGTCAAACAAAATGCTTACCTCTTATAAATATACATCTTGTGCTGATGGAGATTGTACATTTAGATTTTCATTTGCAGCGGTCAAGTAGAAGGTCAATGTTATTGGAATTCCTATATAAAAGTATCTCAAAGTTAAATATTCTTTGAATTTGTCTTCACAGGCAATACAGAGTGGAACTGAAGCCTAGAGAAGCATGTGGAGTTGGGGGAGAGATTGAGAGTATTCAAGCTATGTTAAAATACAAGTTGGTCGGATTAGTGTGAATAATGAAACCCCTGAAGTGATCCCATAATTCAAATTTGTAATGCATATTTCCATTGAGGTGAAGCCAATGACCATATTTTACATAATTATTATTTTGAAAAGCATGAATTTAAAAGCAGTCACTTCAGGGGATTAATTATTCACATTAATCGGGACCTGGCTGTATATCATGTGATATCATGTGGAAGTGGGAACAGGCTTACTCTGTGCAGCATGATAAAACAGAACTAGGGCCAATAGGTGGAAGTTATAGGAGATCAATTTTGGCTCAGTTTAAGCAGGGACTTTCTGACATTTAGATCTGCCTTGCAAAATACTGAACTTCTTGTCATTGGAAGTATAAAAGCAGAGGCCGGATGACCACCTCTCAGAAATCTTGTAGAGAAAATTCCTCAAGTAGATTGGTATTTGGGTAGGTGCCCTAAAGGCACATGCAACTCTAATATTCTATTCTGTGATTCTAAGACTAATTAAATTAAAGGAAAGGAAGCTTTTAGGTCTAAGTAGCTGAGGTGGTTTATCTAGTCACCCAAACTTACAGGTCAATGTACTCACAATTGCCTATTCATCTTGCAAAATGGATATAGAGAACACTTTTATTTCTAATCCTCCCCCCCCACCCCGTGCCCCTTCCCCATTTACCCAAGTCCTACCGATTCCAGTCCAAACACTTCCAAGGAATTGGGGGGGGTTGTTTGTTTTGTTTCAAAGTGCTGGAGCACTCCATGCAATTCCTTTTCTGAACTTTATGGCATCATCTGTCTTATATAATGTTCTACTTGATTTATCTTGTATATCACCCTCCTGTTTTATGCATCTAATCTTCCTTCTCCAAAGATAAAGTCTTCAAGGGGAGGAGCTATATCTGAAAAATTTCTATCATAGCCCACAAATCTAATTGCTTAGTAGGTGTTCAGTTCGATTCAACTAATATCAGTTGTTAGACCAAGGTAGTATGGTACAATGGGGAGAGCACAGGCTCTGTCTTCAGAGAACCTAAGTTCAGATCTATCTCCAATGAGTAACACATATATGACCTTGCACAAGTCATTTAACATATGTAAGTTACCTCTTTGTAAAATGAGAAGAACATTCTGATGTTCCTTCCAATTCTAGTTCTATGTTCCTGAAAGAAAGGAAGAAGCTTTCCTGGATTGACTTTAAATTAATTCAAATTTACCTTGATTGATTTTAAATTAGTCATCAGAGGGCCAGTGTGCTACATCTTAGTCTATGATCTGAGAAGTTCAATTTGTTAACATGAGCAAATCATATAATTTACTGCCATTGTTACTTCTACAACTTGACATCAAAATTATAAATAACCCACAGTTATATCCAAATAGGCAATATAACAGAAACAACATTGGCCTTGGAGTCAGAAGCACACTGGGTTGGAATCTCAGCTCTGAGATTTACTATCTGAGTTACCTTGGGCAAGTCAGTTTCCTGATCTATGAAATGCACAGAATAATACATTTAATATTCTATTTTACAGAGGTAGGCTAATATGGTCGGTGGGATGAAGCATTTTCTAAACTCTAAAGCACTGTATGCATATATTCTATTATTATTATTATTATTATTATTATTAGTAGTAGTAGTAGTAGTAGTAGTAGTAGTAGTAGTATAGTAGTAGTAGTGGTGGTGGTGGTGGTGGTAGTAGTAGTAGTAGTAGCAGTAGTAGTAGTATTGCTCTCATGCAAGGAGAAACAGCATGGAACAATGGGTAGATTACTTGATCTAGAGTTAGGAAAACTTGCATTCAAATCCTACCTGAGACACTTATTAATTGTATGATCCAGGGCAAGTCACTCAGCTTTTTTGTGGCCCAGTTTATCTTGATGGTCTTTGAAGTCTCTTTTAGTGCTAAATATGTGATTCTCTGATTGAGAAGAAATAGACCAAGCCAATGAAAATGAAGCAATGGCTCCAATCGACATTTAAAAGTTATATTCTTTAATTTTTATTCTCTATAGAAACTTGTGTTTTAAGGGCTTTCTTGTATAGATGAATATTTGACTCTTGATTGGGGTAAAGAATTAGTACAATTCAGTCCACCAATGGACAATCAGTGGACAACCTTTGTTGATTTTAAAGATATTCTCCATAAAGTTAGTTATGTTATGTTTATTTGAATCCCTTGGAGCACCTTACACAGTGATATCCATATAATGTGGGGATGAACCCAAATAGTTTCCTCATTTGAAAAGACATCCATTAGGGAGAAGTCCACAGACCCAAAATTTAGAAGTGAGTTTGTAGTATGTGGAGCCATGGTACAGGTGGCCTGAGGCAAGAAAAAATATTGACATTTGGAACAGCAAGCAACAGAGAAATTTATCTCTTGAGTTAGCAGAGAGACCATTGCTTAGTAATGTGACCCTGTACATTCTGTGTGGGTGGGGACTGGTGCTAGTCATGGCTTCCATTGACTTAGATTGGCTGCAACTATAGTTGCTAGAAACAGCACATCATTTGTAAATTAGTGGTTTGGAACTGGAAAATACCATCTCATAGGAACAATCTAAAAATATATTTTTTAAAATAAAAATAGGTTCCAAACACAGGAGATCCAGAAATGTAATCAAGGTCCAGAAATATAAATCAGCAGTTGTGGAACATTAATATCTAAAGAGGAAAACCTAATGAATATAATTAAGGAACCAGATTTTCAAAACAGCATCACACTCATCCAAAAAGTCCATTTTGACTTAGCTTTCTAAGCATACCATTCCTGAGTGAACTTTAGCATCTGAACTAAACCTACCACTTTCCCATCTTCTATCAGATCTTCAGGCAAGAAATTGCTTACTCTATTGGGGGTTGTGTACATAATTTGCCTTCCCTAGGAAATGAAGTGTTCTTCTCTTAGTAATAAAGCACCTTGTTACATATACCGTTAGACATGGTTAGTATCATGACTAGTTCTGCTGAACAGCTTTTTCTTTCCCTTTTGCTTTTAAAATTTTTGTTACAAGTGCTGGCTTAATGCTAGGAGTGAGGGATGTATTTGAAAATAAATAAAATGCAACAACAAATAACATTAATTAAAATTAATCAAATTCAAACAGACTATTTTTCTTGGTGAAAGGGGAAACACCTTCAGTATCATAGAAGGATAGAATTTTATAGAGGAAAGGGACCTCATAGGCCATCTATTCCAAACACATCTAGCCAAATCTCTATGACATCACTCCGAAATAGTAATTTGGCCAACATTTTAAGGTTTTACTGAGGAAGAGTTTAACACTTTTTTAGTTAACCCCTTTTATTTTCAGATAATTCTTAATTGGAGGAATTTTTTTATTATGTCGAACCTTGAACTTACCCACACTTCTGCAACTTTCATCCATTTATGCCAATTTTTCCTCTCTTCAGTTGCCAAGCAAAAGAAAATTAATCCCTTTTATACATGGCAGCTCAGAAGACTACTGTCATACATCCCCTCCACCCTATCTCATAGTTCCTTTATCTGATTCTCATATAGCATGACCTCAAAGGCTTTTACCATACTAGGGACTTTCTTCTGAATGCTCTCTGTATTGCTGATATTCTCCCCAAAATATTATGCCCATAAATTCATATAACACTAGAGATGCTATCTGACCAATGAAATGGGCTTAGGATAACAATTTGAAAACTGACAGACACGCTAGAGCTCACCTTTTCTGACTTTTTATTTCACAGGTTTAAGTCGAGTAGTTTTACTAAGCACTTAGCCTGAATAGAATCCTATGACTGGGAAACAAATGTGAAAAAAAATTACAAACGTTGCCCTCAAGGAGCTTATAGCCTTAATGGCATGAGAGGAGATGTAGAAGGAGTCAAAGAAGTGTCATGGAAGGGAAAATTCAAAAAGGTGGGAGGATGGTAAAGGTAATGTTTGAGCATAGCAATATTAGAAACAAAAAACTTGAAGGAGAGAGATCACTTCAAGTAAAGAACAAGGAAGACTCTATGAAGAGTTTATGCCTGAGCTGAACATTGGAGATAGAGAAGGCTTTTATGTGGTAAAGATATGAAGGGAGCATATTTTAGGCTTGAAAGTGTTTGTGGTTTGTATGAAAGCTTAGAGGCAAGAGAGTGCCAGATGAGATCAGTGAAAAATTAGTAGACATGTTTGCCTAAAATGTTTAATGTGTGACTAGAAGTCAAAAGGGGTAGTACAGGCCTTAAAGACAGGTCTGGATTCAAGTCTCACCTGTCATGCTGATTTTTTTGACCCCCAAATCAAGTTATTTATCTTCTCAATGCTCAGGCCACACCTGAACAGTATAAGATACATACTGCATTGGTAGAGAAAGTTTGCTTACCTGGGAGTTCTCTAAATTAATGGAATCACAGAGCCAACTAGGTGGGCACAGTGGATAGGCTTCTGGGACTGGAGTCTGGAAGACCTGTGTTCATATTTGGCCTCAGATATGTACTAGCTATGTGACCCTGGGCAAGTCACTTAACTTTTGCTTTCATCAGTTTTCTCGTCTGTAAAATGGGAATTATAGCATCTAACTCCCAGGGTTTTTGTGAGAATCAAATGAGATAACTATTGTAAAGCCTTTAGTCCACTGCATAGCACATAGTATACACTATGTAAACATTAGCTATTCACTCTTATTAGCCAGATATGATTTGATAAATAGGAGTTACTGGTGAAATAAGACTAGGAAAATATATTGGCACGACACTATGAAGGACCTCAAATACCAAGACAAAGAGTTTTTTTTTTTATTTTTCTGTAGACTAAGAGCTGGAAAACCATCATTTGCCAATCCCTATTATAGAAAATGATAAAAGAGGATAGAGAAAAGGCAGTAGTTTACCTGAGCTCTCCCCAAAACCTCTCTAAACACCTTTAGACAATGTAATAAAACAATTCCTGAAGTGACAGAACCCACAAAATAATGGGGTGAATTAATATCCCAGCCAAAGACAACTGAGAAGGTCAGCAGGAAAGGTCTATTATACCAGGTGAGAGTGGAACATAGTCCAACAGAGACTGCACCAACACAGACCAGGCCCTCGCAAACCAGGAGCAGTCCTTAGGAACCATTGAATTTGCAGTGGTAGCAGATGCTTGGGAGCTCTCAGCCCACAGATGGTAAGAGATAAAAAAACTAATCAGAAGATTATAGGGTTTCTTTGATGGCACTGAGGGCAGGACTCCGTCACTTTGCCCATACTCAGAGTCCTGGGTGGCAGTCTCAGGGTGAGGGGGAGCACTAGTCCACCAGAGCTCACAGCCACAGTGGAGCAGGGACCCTCATCACAGTTCTAGGGCAGAAAAGAGTACTTTTGGTCACTCACAGACCAGAATACAGGCTAGTAGAGTAGTAAATGTATCTCTCCTTAGATCATGCTACCTTGGAAGAACTAAAAAATTACAGATCCCTAGAAGTATCTCTGAAAACAAGTGCACAAAACCTGTATAGCATGGGACAGTGTATCCTATACCCTGCAAGCAGAGCCCTACTTTAACAAAGAATTAAAAGTCAAGAAATAGACTGAAAATGAGCAAACGACAGAAAAACCTTCTGACCATAGAAAGTTGCTATGATGACAAGGAAGATCAAAACACATGCTCATAAGAAGATAACAAATTCAAAGTTCCAACATCCAAACCCTTCAAGAAAAAATATGAATTGGTGTCAGACCATCAAAGAGCTCAAAAAGGACTTTGAAAATCAAATAAGAGAGACAGAAGAAAAATTGCAAAGAGAAATAAGAGTGATGCAAGAAAATTGTGAAAGAGTCAACAGTTTGGTAAAGGAGACACACACAAAAAAAGTACTGAAGAAAACACCTTAAAAAAACCAGAATAGGCTAAATGGTAAAAGACATAAAAAAGCAATGAGGAGAAGAATGCCTTAAAAACCAGAATTGATCAAGTGGAAAAAAGAGGCAAAAAAAAATTCACTGAAAAAACTCCTTAAAAAGTAGAATTGATCAAATGGAAAAGGAGGTACAAAAGTTCACTGAAGAAAATAATTCCTTAAAGATTAAAATGGAGCAAATAGAAGCTAATGACTTTATGAGAATTCAAGAAACAATCAAACAACACCAAAAGAATGTAAAAAAAAAAACAGAAGAGAATTTGAAATATCTCACTGGAAAAAAAACAATTGACATGGAAAACAGAAGCAGGAGAGATAATTGAAAAATATATTGAGCTCCTTGAAACCCATGATAAAAAAAAGCCTAGACATCATATTTCAGGAAATTATCAAGGAAAACTGCCCTGAGATTGTAGAACCAGAGGGCATAATAGAAATGGAAAAAAAAATCCACTGATCAACTCCTGAAAAATCCCCAAATGAAAACTTCCGAGAATATTATAACCAAATTCTACTGCTCACAAGTCAAGGAGAGAATATTACAAGCCACCAGAAAGAAATAATTGAATATTGTGAAGCCACAGTCAGGATAACACAAGATTCAGCAGTTTCTACATTAAAGGATTAGAAAGCTTGGAATACAATAATCCAGAGGGCAAAGTAGTTAGGATTACAATTAAGAATCACCTACCCAGCAAAATAAAGTATGATCCTTCAGGGGAAAAATGAATATTCAATGAAATAGAGGACTTTCAAGCATTCTTGATGAAAAGACCAGAGCTGAATAAAAAATATAACTTTTAAATACAAGACTCAAGAAAAGCATTAAAAGGTAAATAGGAAAGGGAAATCATAAGGGATTTAGAAAGGAATGTTCACATTCCTACATGGGAAGATGATACTTGTAACTCATAAGAACTTTCTCATTATTAGGGCAATTAGAAGGAGTAAATATACAAGGAGGACACAGGTATGAGTTGAACATGAAGGGATGAGATCTAAAAATATATTTAGGGGTAAGAAAGAGGAATGCACTGGGGGAAAGTGAAAGGGAGGAGAAGAATGGGACAGAATATCTCACATAACAGACAAGAAAAAGCTGTTACAGTGGAGGCGAAGATGGGGGAGGTGATAGGGAGTGAGTGAACCTTACTCTCATTGGAATTGGCTCAAATTGGGAATAATGTATACACTCAGTTGGGTATAGAAATCTGTATTACCCTACTGAAAAGTAGAAGGAAAAGAGGATAAGAGTAGTGCATGGAGAAAGGTGATAGAAGGGAGGGCAGATTGAAAATCAGTAGTCAGAAACAAAACACTTTTGAGGAGGGACAAGGGGAAAGGGAAGAGGAGGTAGGATGGAGGGATATACATTGGACAATCATAACTATGAAAAAAATGAAGCATGTTTCTCTGATAAAGGCCCCCTTTCTTAAACATGTAGAGAACTGAGTCAAATTTTTAAAATAAGAGGCATTCACCAAGTGATAAATGATCAAGAGATAAGAACATTTTTCAGATGAAGTAATCAAAGCTATCTATAGTCATATGAGCAGGTGCTCTCAATCTCTATTGCTTGGAGAAATGCAAATTAAAGCAATTCTGAGGTACTATCTCATACCTATTAGATTGGTCAATAGGACAGAAAAGGAGAATGACAAATGGTGGAGGGGATGTGGGAGAAATGAGACATTAATGCACTGTTGGTAGAGTTGTGAACTGATTCAACTATTCTTTAAAGAAAATTAAAACTGGGCCCAAATTGTTATAAAACCATGCATATCCTTTGACCTAACAGTGCCACTTCTATGTCTGAATCCAAAAAGAGATAAAAACAAAAGGAACAGGACCTATGCGTATGGAAACACTTAAAGCTATTCTTTTTTGGTGGCAGGGATTTGGAAATTGGGAGGTTGTCCATCGATTGGACTCTGAAGGACTTATCACAAAAAATGTTATCCATCCACAGATAAAGAACTAATGGTGTATGAATACAAATTGAACCATACTGTTTTTATTTGTTTTTGAGGATTTTTTTGGTCTATGTTTTCTTTCACAGCATGACTAATATGTTTTGCATGACTACACATGTATAAATTATAATGAATTGCTTGTCTTCTCATGAGGGAGGTAGAGAGGGAGGAAGGGAGAGAATTTGGAACTCAAAATTTAAAAAAAAATTAAAAATTGTTTTTCCATTTAGCTGGGAAAAAATAAAATACTAAATGAATTTTTTAAAAGTTGTAAAAGAGGGAAGAGGGAAGGAAGGAAGCAAGGAAGGAAGGAAGGAAAGAAGAAAGGAAGGAAGAGAAAAAAGAAAGAAAGAAGGGAGATATAGAGGAAAGAACAAAGGTAGTAAGGAAAGGAGAGAGGTAGGAAAAAGCAAAGAAGGTAGGAAGGAAAAGACAGAAGGAAATAAGGGAAGGAAGGAAGAAAAGGAGGAGAAGAAGGAAGGTAGGAAGGAAAAGAGGGAGAAAAGGAAGGAAGGGAAGGTGGAAAGAAAAAAGGAACGTAAGAAGAAAAGGAGGGAGAAAGGAAGGAAGAAAAGGAGGGGAGGAAGTAAGGAGGGTGGGAAAAGGATTATGTTGCTCTAAGTTTTTGAGTTTGGATGACTTAGAAAATAGTGTTATAGTGTTGATGTGACAAAAATGAAGAAGTTGAGAAGAGAAGTTGTAAACATCTGATTTTTTACATATTGAACTGAAATGCCACTAGGGTATTCTACTGGAGAAAGATATTTGGGAGTTGGGAATGTGCGTGTGTGTGTGTGTGTGTGTGTGTGTGTGTGTGTGTGAGAGAGAGAGAGAGAGAGAGAGAGAGAGAGAGAGAGAGATTCACACATATACACACATAGACAAACATAGACATACCCCCACACACATATATGATGAGAGGGAAAATTAATGAGAAAGAAAAACTATCTCATTTCAGGCCATCATGAAATTTGGTCCATTGTTAGTACTGAGATATTGTGACCATACATAATTAATACAAATACAAATTAGTACTCTAGGCAGGAATTAATTATTATAGGACTTAATATGTACCAGATTTGTGTTCAGCTAGACACTTTTGGAATTCCATTTGCTTGATCTAAGAACTCAAGTTTGAAAGAAAAATCTATTATAATTCATTTAATTATGCTAATATACTTTGCTTGCATTATCTGTCTTTGCTGCATGGCTACAATTAATATTTAACTTTGATTATACAAAGTTCATTTGTCCCTGTTAAATTCCAGTTGCCAAGTTTCTTCTTCTGATCAGAATTTCAGCAGTGCAGCTGAATCTTACAGCATCTGGAATCAAATTCCTTTTGCTTATCCTATTAAAACTACAAGTAACATTTCAAAAGGTAGTCTGCTATTTTTTCTTCTAAGATACTGACAGGGCTAGGGGTTGATAAACCCCAGTATTTGCTTCCTTCACAAACCATTAGCCAAGGCAAATTGATTTTCATTTCTCAGTCAGCTTGGTCCTCGGCTATTCAATTTAGCAGGCATAGGTGAGTGTAGATGTATGCACTGATGGGTTGTTATTCCTCTGTGTGTGTGTGTGTGTGTGTGTGTGTGTGTGTGTGTATTTTAACAATTAATACCTCAATTTAATAACTTAAAATTAAAGATAATTTCTCCAAATTTGAAGGGAGTTGCTAAAAACATCCTTCTTTTCTTTCCCTGCTGTCAACATGACTATGTGTAATGATGAACACAAGCAATTCTGTCTTATGCAAGACATGGTAGTTATACACACCTCGGGAGAGTATTTTCATGCTCTTCTGCCCAGCTGTGAGTCATATCAATTTTTGCCTTATCCATCATTATTGTTCCTGGTCTGTTCCATTACATATGAATAAGAAGTCAGAACTTGTATATTCCACATGACATAAAATCAAATTTACTTTTATGTAGAGACATGCTCTTGTGGAAAGGTATGGACCTGAGTTGCAGGGTCCCTAAATTTTCCTTCTCTAACTATGATTGGGTACATAAATAATGATGGGTTTATAATTAATCCCAGCATGCAAATTAGCAAGATGTTAATGGACATTGGACATAAGACAACATCCAGCAGTAGGATGAAAAGAAAAAGGGATAATGCTTTACCTCTCTGTTTTTCTTTCACTTTTTAGTGAAATTTGTGATAGCTGGGCATCTCTGAGGTGTTCTCTCTTTCCCAATCTTCTTGTTTCTGTTGATGTACATATGTATAGGTGTATGCACACATGTAATATGTGTATGTGTATATATGCCCTCATGCATGTTCTATCTGTTTTGCATATGTGGTCTAGACACTGATTTTATTAGTGTGAAGAATTGTTGGTGTGGAAACTCCTTCCACTGATACAATTAACAGCTCTCTTGTTTGACCACTGAGAATTTAGACTCCATTCCATTCTAACTCTGTATAGTCTCATTTTAATATTTGACTTTTGCATGATTTCATGAAATTGTGGCATACCCATCACTGACACTTACCACAATTGTCCATCTTAGAGAAGATAGTTTAATAGTAGATGATGGCTAGAAAAATAATGAACTAGTGGTCAATGCTCAGGGAATAAACTTCCATAAACTTGGATTGGCTAGTCCTCTAAAGAAAAGCTGTCCATTAATGACTCTGTTTTGAAAGCCTTATAGCTGTTAAGATTTGTCATTGTTTGTTATTTGCTGGCAAAACCACATCCAGACCATGATTATCAAGCAAGCAAGGGTTTATTAATGACCTACCATATGAATGGCACTATACTAGGTTCTGGGAAATCACAAAAGACTGGGAAATTCTCACGGGTCATATATTTAATTATAGATACATATTCAGATAAGCAAAATGTAAAGTGATTCACACAGAGAATCAGAAGGAATAAATAAGAAATTTTTGAAAGAGATGCAATTGATCTGAACTTTGAAGGGACCTAGGTATCCTAAGAGGCAGAGGTAAGGAGAGAGTACTCTAGGCAGGGGGCACCTTTGTCTACTTGAAAACATGGAGGCAGATGATCTCATGCTTTATATGAGGCTGGAGATCAGTGTTCGTAAGAAGAAGCAATGAGAGGTAATCCACAGGTTTAAAATGGACTAGAGAACAAAATGCATAATGGCATGGTTTGTATTTCATTCAAGAAGCAAAGGGGAGGCTCTGGAGCTCTTGAGGAATAGAATGAAATAATCAGCCCTAGATTATAAGAAAATCACCTCAACGTTAAAAGAAAATCACTTTATTAGCTTCAGCCTCATCTTCTTGCTTGTCAGTATCTTTTTTGATCTAAACTTGGCCATCTCATCTGCTCAACAAACATATACTTTCTTAGTGATCTTACTTCATCAGCCACTTGAGTTCATTTTCTTTCCTAACAAGTGCCAATTGAATGAATCAATTTTTTTTGTTCTTTCTCTAACAGAAGGCTATATCCAGTTAAGATGACCATGTGAACTCCATATTCCCCCTTTGCCTATTCTTTTATATGTCATTTCATTAATTTGTAGCTTTTGCTACTGATTACTAAGTGGTTTAGTGGTAATTATTCTTTTATTGTTATGCTTTCTTTCAATTGATCTTTATTTATTGGTCTTCATTTGATTTAGGCTGGCCCTTGGAGCAGAAATGAGAATTATTTTTATCTTTGGAAATTAAACAACCAAGTAAACTTTTTAAATGAGCAAACATTGACTCATATTATTTCACACTCAGTGTTTTGATGATAATGATGATGATAGTGGTGGTTGGAGAGTTTATGAAGCTCAGCTAATGTTCAAATCTGATGTTTCATCATTGTTTGGAGGTGGCTCAGGGTTGTTAATGGTTATACCAATAGAGGAGGTTCTGGCAGGCTTAAACCATTGTCCCAGAAATGGACCGTATTTACTAGGGACCAACTGAGCTAGGTGAAAATCTATTATCAAGAGATAGTTATAACCTCATAAATATGGGGTTACAGCAACTCACAAAACTATCTAAGACATGTATAGAAAGTATACTCATACCCCTGAAATTCTGAATCCTGAATTTGTAAATCCTTATGCAAATTTAAGGAATTACAATAGTAACACCTCCTTTTTCAAGAAGTTATTTATTCTGTAACTAGGTAGCTGACCACTTGGAAATAGGAAAAACAGGGTTTGAGCAACCCAACCAAAAAGATAGCGTGAAGCAATTATACTTTCCTTATCAAAGTTCCTTTTTGATCCTCACTAAAAGCTTTCTTCATCATTTAAGAGACAACTCTACTGAACTTAGCTATTTACTTTCAAGGCCCGTATGATATGTGGGAAAATGGTAATGATGAAGCAGTCAGAAGAAGCAAATATGTTGATAGTGTGAAGAAGGACAGCCTAAGAGTGACGGGAAGAAGCAATAAAACATTCCTAGATTTGATGTTGTGTTTTATTCTTTGACAATTCCAGGTATTAAAAAAATAGGCACATTGGGCACGTAGGTGGTGCAGTGAGTAGAGTACCAGCCCTGGAGTCAGGAGGACCTGAGTTGAAATCTGGCCTCAGACACTTGACACATTTACTAGCTGTGTGACCTTGGGCAAGTCACTTAACCCCAATTGCCCTGCCCCCCCCAAAAAAAAACCAAAACAAACAAAACAATAAGCACAGTAACAAATGTGAACGCTGGCAATATATTTTGATTATACAGTTGTATCTATATGTATGATTTTTCATTCTATTAAGAAACAGAACATGATCACCATCAATTTTCTGCTTAGACCTATAGCTTATTTGTTTGGGGTTAGAAAATATTATAAATATTTTCTTACAATGTTGTCTAAAATAATTGAATATGATCTAAGACTGCAAGTGAGGCCCTTAAGTTTTAATGATTGTACTTGTTGAGAAAGAGGTCTTGAAGCTCAAAAATTCATTAGCTAGAGATACAGACTGCCATAGAATGTTAGTACCAGAACGGACTTTAGAAATTGTAAAGGCAGCTAGGTGATGCAGTGAATAGAGCACTGGCCCTGGAGTCAGGAGGACCTGAGTTCAAAGTTGCCGTTAGACACTTGACACTTACTAAGCTGTGTGACCTTGGGTAAGTCACTTAATTCTAATTGTCTGGCCTTCAACACTCCAAAAAATAAAAAAAGAAAGAAATTATATAGGCCAACTTTCTTTTTTTAAAACATGAAAAAATCTGACCTAGAAAGGTGAAGTATCCTGACCAAGATCATTCAGCTAGTTAGCGATGGTTAGTACCCAAATTTCAGCTCCTAGTTCCATGTTGTTTCCATTACATCATGCCAGTGAGCCTCTTTTTTTCCTTTCTCTCTTCCTCCTTTCCTTTCTTTTCCCTCTCTTCTCACCCTTTCCTTTTTCTCCTTACCCTCACCTTCTCTTCCCTATTCTTTACTCCTTTTCTATATTTCCCTCTCTCTTTAAAAATATTGTGTTAGTCTTTGAGATCCATTCCAGCTTTAGTAATCTGATTCTCTGCAATATAAATTTATGGTAACAAACTAAATAAAAATCATAGAACATTATAATTTCTAAACAAAAGCACATAAATATTCATGACATTTTAGTTATTCAATAAAATAGTAAGGTTTATCATTACCACAAAAGTTATATTCGAAGGTATAAATATTTTGTAATTTGAAATCTAGGTTTAATATTGTTAGACTATACATACCCATGTATAAGAGAAAGGAGTAAAAGTCAGGGAAGTGTGATAACAGCAGGGAGAAGGTAACTAGCATAATCATGCTTATGTGTATGGTTCTCATTCTTGGTTCCAGAAATGACTAGGAAAGCTTCCCTTGGTATCTGCAAGTTAGAAGTACAATTTGGTAGGTTTTGATGTCTGTCTTCTAAAATGGAGCAATCAGAACCAGAGAGGCATGAAGAACAACTGGCAGTAGTGGCCAACCTTCCTGCAGCACCTGAGATAAGTAGAAAAGTACAGTGCAGAGCCCAAGACTGATCCAGAGCCAGAGGGACAGCTATCATTTGCTTCTCTAACAATTGCTGCTCTCTTTCCTATCTCCTCTACTCCAGTGTACCTCCACCTCCAATCTGTGCTTATGGCAGTGGGAAAGAGGAAGCTAATATTAAGCAAATGAAAATACCAATTCCTTACTTTGATGTTCAGGAGGCACAGAAGAATAAGCAGAATGAAATTTCACATTTTAGGCTAGGGGAGAGATTGAGATCTGCAATAGTTTCTACTATTGGGCTGCTAATTTTGATATTCCATATTTTTATTAATTTTATTGTTTTGCTTGACTATGAAACTGATGCTTAAGAATTATTCTAGAAGTTGAATATAGCAGGAGTTTAAGGGGCATGAGTGTGAAGTTAATGTCTGATAAGTAACCCTATATAGAGCCAAGGAAGGAGTTAAAGGAAGGGCAGAGTGCTGGTTAATCCATCTCAAATCCATCACTCTTTTTTCCCCCTCATGCCTTGTTGTATACAAAATATTTGATACATACACATATGGGAATATCATGTTATACAACAGATATGCCTTAAGAATCCATTTGGTTAAGAATAGGTAATATTTTAGCAGTAGTAATGAAGTAAAATACGCATAGAGAGCCATTTCAGGTAAAAGTATCAAAATCAACAATGGCGATTCTCTTGTTGTTGTGTTTTTCCTTTGTTTTTGAAAGAGTACCATGACATCAGGGAAATGATGACATAGCTTCCATTGACTTTGATTTGATTGAGGGAGGGATGTGCAAGGTGACTTTCTTTCTCTTTCTTTCCTTTTCCCTTTCTTCTTTTTCTTTTTCTTCTTCTTCCTCTTCCTCCTCCTCCTCCACCTCCTCCTCCTCCTCTTCCTCCTCTCCCTCCTCCTTCTCCTCCTCCTTCTGATGATTGTTAAGGGAACCATAGGGTCTAGGGGTGCTCGAGACCCCCAAAATACCGACACGCCGGGTCCTGCCAAAAGAATTCGACTCAAGCCTTCTCAGCCAAGGGAAAAGACAAAGTTTATTAGGGAATCACCATAATGGGCTGTCTTAAGAAATCCCACCCTTTGTGATGCCTGTTTTCTCAAGTGGGCCAGGTTCAACCTACTGGGCTAGATTGAACCTCAGTGCCTTCATGGAGGCAAGATGGAGATTATATACATAAAGGTTGTAGGAGGGATTGAGGGGTGGTCTGGGGTAACTAGAGGAGGGGTTTAGGGAGGGTCTTGAGGAGGAGTCTAAGGAGGGTGAGATGAGGTCAGAGTCCAAGAACCAAGAGAATGGAATTAAGGGTTGGAAGTAACTGAAAGCATGGATACTGGGTGGGAAGTAGCAGAACAATAAAGGGTAAGGCTAGGTAGAGATTTATGCCCAATGATAATGCAAAGCCTATGGCCTTAGGGAAAGGCCAGATCTAGTTGGAAGATTCAAGGACAGTTCAAGGGGGCTCCCAGAGACTGTATTCCAGATTCAAGGGGGTTCCCAGAGACTGTGCCCTCATCAGTCTCCCATTGCATCCTCCCAATGCATCATCCCACTGCATCTACAGTTATCCTAATGAATATCAGATCACTGGGTCCAGATGGCTCTGGAAGAGAAAGTGAGGCTGGTGACTTTGCATACTCCTCCCTCACTCAAATCAAAGTCAACTGCAAGTCATGTCATCATCATTTCCCTGATGTCATGGTCCTCTTTGAAAATGAAGGACAAACACAACCTGTGAGTAGACCAAGATGCCTGAAAGGGGACCCAGCTAGTTGAGTAACTCAGCTCTCCCTCTCCCTCTCCCTCTCCTTCTCCCTCTCCCTCTCCTTCTCCTCTCCAAAAGAAGGTAAATTTTGATGGCCAGAAGCTGCCTACTTAACTTGGGTTTTACTGGCTAGATTTCTTTCTTTCTCTTTCCTTCTTTCTTCTCTTTCTTTCTTTCCTTCTCTTTCTCTTCCTTCCTTCCTTCCTTCCTTTCTTTCTTTCTTTCTTTCTTTCCTTCCTTCCTTCTTTCTGTCTGACTGTCTTCCTTCCTTCCTTCCTTCCTTCCTTCCTTCCTTCCTTCCTTCTTTCCTTCCTTCCTTCCTTCCTTCCTTCCTTCCTTCCTTCCTTCCTTCCTTCCTTCCTTCCTTTCTTCCTTCCTTCCTTTTCACTCTGAAGCTCATAGATTGGACCACAATAGGTTCCTGGCCAACCTCCACTTAATGACTGTATTTCGGGCCCTCCTGGCTTAGAGTGAATGTCAATGGTGACTACTTCTCTTTGGAACAGCAACCCCGAGGGTCTTCCCCTCCCATCTTGATTTTTTTTTCTTTTTTTCTAATTGAAAGGGCCATCCATTGACTCACTTCTTAAAGAAACTTAGTCACTGAATGGGCCTTAACCCACTCTAAGTGAGTACATGAAAAAGCCTGAGCCTCAAGGGGCCAGAGTCTCCCATTACAATGGTTGTGACATTACTCAAAGAAATAAAGAAGAGGGGTTTGAATTGGAAAGATAAAAGCATTAGCTTTGGATAGGCTGAATTTGGGGTGTGCCTTCTATACCTAGTTTTAAGTTACAAGAAACAATGGCCAGTGAGGACCTGGAGCTTGGAAGAGATGTCAAGGTAGAGGTATAGTTTTAGGAGGTGAGATTTGGAATGAATAAGACTTCATCAAAGCTACAAATGTAGCTAGGGGAGAACAAAAGGAGATGAGAACAGAATCTGAGGGATCCACAGCATTAAGAAGTTAGGAACAAGAACCACAGGAAAATATTAATTTAGCTTTCTACGATCTCAGAAATTTAGAAATGTGTATGCTAAGGAAAAGGAGCACAGTAGTATAAAAGTCTCAAATGCAAGATTATTGTGCTTTTTTCACCAGTTCACTTTAACATTTTCACAGAAGGAAGGAAGATTCAGGGCCTTCTTGGCTTGTGAACTACTTTTAAAATTCGATTTTTAAAAGCTCCATATAGCAAAATTACATTCAATGGTTTTTCTCCTGCCTTTTATAGTCAATTTCCTTAAAATAAGTATTCTACAATATTTGCTTGACACTATCAAAGGCATTAAGTCCAGAGAAAAACATAACATTTTTTTCTTTCACTTCCCATATGCTCTTAGTTGTTTCTTCTGCACATAGCCTTCTTCCCCTCCTCATAATAAGGCAAAAATGAGAAGATATCAGATTCTTTAAAGTTCAGCAGCTTGTGGTTCCATTTTTTAACAGAATAATAAAAACATCTCAAAGCAAGTTCAATTAGCAAATTTGTAATTATATCCTGAACAAACTATACTTTTAAATTTAATATACCCACAATGATAATGTTATAAGCAAGTCAATTATGCATAATACATTTTATGTTCTCTAATTACTGAAGTATAACTATTTCTTATACTTCCATTTCATCAAATAATACAATCATAGATTTAGAGCTGAAAGAGAATTTACAGCTCATCCTGTCAAGTCCTCTCAAATTACAGATGAAGAAACTGAGGCCCAAAGAGGTGAGTTGATGTGCTTAGAGTAGTAGTAACAGAGCTAGGACTTAAATTCATGTTATCTAACTCTAAGTCTGGTGCTTTTTTTTTTTAACATCATTATACCTCTCCACATTTTATGTTAATATTTCTTTAATGAATAATACATTTAAACTTTATTATTTCTTTGGCTTCAAAATAGCCACAAAAAGGCACACCCCAAATTCAGCATATCCAAAGCTAATGCTTTTATCTTTCCAATTCAAACCCCTCTTCTTTATTTCTTTGAGTAATGCCACAACCATTGTAATGGGAGACTCTGGCCCTTTGAGGCTCAGGCTTTTTCATGTAATCACTTAGAGTGGGTTAAGGCCCATTCAGTGACTAGGTTTCTTTAAGAAGTGAGTCAATGGATGGCCCTTTCAATTAGAAAAAAAAGAAAAAAAATCAAGATGGGAGGGGAAGACCCTCGGGGTTGCTGTTCCAAAGAGAAGTAGTCACCATTGACATTCACTCTAAGCCAGGAGGGCTTAGAGTGGCTATATATATATATATATATATATATATATATATATATATATATATATATATATATATATATATATATGTGTATATATATATATATATATATATATATATATATATATATATATATATATTTATACACACACATGTAATTTTGAATTGGTCTCTACATTCTGGAAATAAATGGAACTATTCCTCTAAGGTCTCTAACTTGTACATATCATTTGACCCAGAAATGCCACTACTAGGCATATTCTCCAAAGATAATAAAGATTTAAAGGAATTCTAAGTATAAAAAATAATTATAGGAGTTCTTTTCTGTAGTAGCAAGTAATTAGAAGTTGAGAGGACAGCCATCAAAGAAAATAATTTATACAATAACAATACTGCAAAAAACAAATTAAAAAGACTTAATAACTCTGATCAACACAATAACTAGCAATGATTCCAGAGGATCTAGACAATGAATAATGATGCCAATCACCTGATAAAGACGTGATGTACTCAAGATGCATTCTAATACATGTATTTTTAGACATGACCAATTAGGAAATTTGCTTTGCTTTACTACAAATGTTTGCTTCAGGGAGGGTTTTTTCTTTTTCTTTTTTCTTTTTTCCTTTAAATTTTGGGGTTA
This sequence comes from Trichosurus vulpecula, assembly GCF_011100635.1. Classification (NCBI taxonomy): domain Eukaryota; kingdom Metazoa; phylum Chordata; class Mammalia; order Diprotodontia; family Phalangeridae; genus Trichosurus; species Trichosurus vulpecula. The sequence goes on along the minus strand of NC_050574.1, from coordinate 309,715,658 downwards.
TAGGAGGGAAATAAAATCAGTTTTTATTTATTGAAAAATAAAATTTTTATATGTATATGTGTGTATGTATATATGTTTATATATACATAAATATATACAGTACATTATATGTATGTATGTACATACATATACACACTATATGTGTGTATATGTGTGTATACATATACATACACACATTACATATATATATATATATTATATACACACACGTAGGCAGAGAAGGAGGAGAAGGAAGAAAAAGGAAAAAAGGAGGAGGAGAAGCATTTATATAGTACTTACTATGTGCCATACTCTGTGCTTAGTGCTTTACAAATATTATCTCATCTGAGCCTCACAGCAACCCTGGGAGGTAGGTATTATTATTATCCACATTTTGTGGTTGAATAAACTGAGGCAAATAGGTTAAATGACTTGCCCAAGATCACACAACTAGTAAGTGTCTGATGCTGGATTTAAACTCAGTTCTTTCTCTCTCCTGACCCCATGCCCTATCTACTGATTTTTATCTGTCTAATCTATTTTCAAATCATATTGTTCCTACTTTCACAAATCTGTCATATTCATATTCTTCTCTCCACTCATCCAGTCACTCCCATATGTGCAAGGTGCTCATCATCTCTTACTTGGACCATAGCAATAACTCTTACTGATCTCCCCACCTCCAATCAGCTGTGATAAAGTCATTTTCCTAGAGCACTGTTCTGATGGCATCCCCCCTTCTAGACTCCAGTGAGTGACCATCTATTACATCAAGGATGAAATGTAAAGCCCTTTTCTTTTGCAATTTAAAGCTCTTCATGACCTGACCTCCTTCCTGTTTTTGAAGTCTTTGCTCCTTTTTATTCACTCTCTCTTTGGACTTTGCAGTCCAGCTACACTTGCTATTTCTCACACAGACACTCAATTTCCTGTTCCAACATGTCTAGAAGGCTCTCCCTTTTCAATCTTAAGGTTCTTTAAGACTTGCCACAAACTCAATCTTCTATAGTGGGCCTTTTGTGGTTTCTCCGACTTTTTCTCTGAGTTTACCTTCCATCTATTCTGCATACAACTTGTATTGTCTAGTTATTTATATGTTTCAGCCATTAGAATAAAAATTCCTGGAAGTCAGTTCCCATTCCTTGTGTTCCCACTTTTTAGCAAAAGTGCCTGGGTTATCATGAATGCTTAATAAATGCTTTTTGGCTAAGAACTTCTTGTTCTGGTGAAGATCTTTAGATAACTGGACATTCTTACAAATGATATAGACTGACTTGTGCATATTTAAATATTACTTACCTAGAAGATTTCAACAAGGGGTAAAAGGTAAACTGGAGAATATTTGAGGGTAGAGTGAGGTTGGTGAGGGGAAATAGGGTTTAATTAAGCCTCTCAGACTGGTTTGAGTAGGGTTAAATTCAATGTCATTGGTGCTCCTATATCATTTTAACATCTATGCACTTTACCCCCCATTTTCTTCTATTTCGGCATTTCCTTCTATTTGGCAACAAAGATTTTTAATTCTGACCTTGCTTCAGCTAAATTAAGGGAAGAAGTGTTTGCTTATACTGTAGCTAGAAAGTAAGAAGGAGGTAGGAGGATGGTGGAGATGTTGCTTTTAAAAAGTGGCAATGAAATAATAAGAACTAGAACCATTCTGGAGTTTGGGGGTTCATTGGATTTTAAACTTTTGAGCTGTGGGGTACCTTAGAGATCATTTAGTTTAATCTCTTCATGTCATAGGTGAGATAACTGTGGCCCAGATAGGAAAAATGACTTCTCCTTCAAGATTATAGACTAAAGTGTGGCTGATTTGGGATTCCAGCCACCTTTCTGACTCCAAATTCCCATTTTTTTTTCTAGTGTTGTGGCTTATTTGCAGAAATCTGCTTACATTCTCTGGAGGATATTTGTTCAATTCCCATGTCCCAGGTTAAATAAAGAATATTCAAAAGGGAGAAATATGACATATGATCATGAAAGAAAGACTAATTCTGATTAGGTTGATTGGAAATGTTTTTTTTTTTTTTTTCAGAAGGCAAGAAAGGTTGAATTTACACTGGTAAGCTTTCCTCAGCATCATTCCCACAATTATAATATTAAGCAGGATAAATGCTTTCAATAAATCTTTCCTCTGAATGTGCAAGAAAAATAAATAGAATCTTACATTTAGAATTCAGTTGTTTACATTGTCAAGTACTAAGTGGCTGTTTTATGAACATTAGTCGATGTTGATTTGAGGGGCTCACAGTTTGGAGTATCTGGTGAGTGAGAATGTCATGTATTTATAAACTACCTTGGCAGTGAAATATTTTGATTAAGGACTTAAAGCTCTATTTGGGACAAGGCATGAGCAAATTAAATATTATGGAATATATTTTCACATTTCCTATACAAAGTGATTTTATGTGCATAAAATTTTAACCGTTAAGTATTACATATATTTTACTACCTTGAAACAGGTTTCTTTTTCCTCATTTAAATGGCTTCAGATTTTGCAGAAACTGTACATGTCTATACAAGATAAGGGCTATGAATGATACTAAGGAACACAAATTTCTCAGAAATCAGGAATGGCTAGGAAAGCAGGAATTCTAATAGGTAAAATATTAGTTAAGGGGTATATAAATCAAAGGTGATCAATCCCTCATCCTAATTTGTGTATTTCTATCAAGGGCAACACCATTTTTCTAGTCTCCCAATTTCCCAACATTGGGAGGATACAAAATTGCTTACTTTCCTTCATTTCTTCCCTTCTCCTCATTTATGATCAATTGACAAGTCTTGTAAAAATTATTTCCACAATAGCTCTCACATTCATATTTACTCTTGGCTGACACTGCCACCATGCCACTTCAGATTTTTTATCACCTCTTGCCTGGATTATTGTAACATCCTCCTATTAGGACTCTGTATCCAGTCTCTCCCCTCTCTAATCTACTTTTCACATAATGGCCAAAGTAGTATTCCTAAGGTATATAGGACTGACCGTGCCATGACCTTGTTCTACTCTAACTCAATCACCTGGGCTAAATTATAAACTTTTGGACACTTAAAGTCCTTCATAACCTGGCTCTAACTGACCATTCCATACCTTCTACACACTATTCCCCTTTACATACTGTATGTTCAAGGTAACTGTCCTACTTTCTGTTCCTCATAGGTGATATTTCATCTCATCACTAGGATTTTGCCCAAGCCATCTGACCCTCATTTCTGTAGTAGCCTCACTGTTCACCTCTTAAAATTGAACTCTTAGAATCTCTAGCTCTTATACCCCCTAGCTCAGGGGTGGGGAACCTGTGGCCTTGAGGCCCTTGGGTGCGGCCTATTGACTGAGTCCAAGTTGTATAGAATAAATCCTTTTATTAAGGGAATTTGTTCTTTGAAGTTTGCATTCAGTCAAAAGGCCACTCTCGAGGACCTAGAGAGTGGCATGTGGCATAAGGCTGTAGGTTTCACACCCCTGACCTAGCTCAATACCACTTCACACATGAAGTCTTCACTGCCCCTCCCTAGTTGCTAAGGACAAATTTGTCTTGCTTTTCTTCTGTGAGTTGTATATTATATGTATATGATAGCATCAATAACTTAATATATAATTTATATAAGCAACTATATTATATATAATTTATATAAGCAATTTATATAAGCAATTATATATATGTAATTGGGGTTACTGACAAATGAGGAGAAGGCCCAGTCCTTAAAGATTGCTCAGATTTGCTTTTCCTGTTGGGTTATAAATATCACCGTGCAACCTAGCTTCCCTATAATCTATAGTCTCTGAGAATTTCCCAGAGCACTGAGAGGTTAAGTGACTTACCTAATCACTTAAGGTCAAGCAGTCATGTGTGAGAGGTAGGATTTAAACCCAGATATTCATGGCTCCCAGGCTAGCTCACTAGACCACACTGCCTCTCATCTAATGTGTGCTGAATAAATGTGTCTTTATTGATAGAGTGAACTAAAGAGCCAAAATCCAAGTCCATAGGTAATTTGGACCAAGGTGCCAGTAATAGGAATACAAATCCTGAAGTAAATTATATTTCAGGTACTGTTTTAATAGACTTCCAACCAGTAAAGGATTTGATCCCAGGAAAGCTAGATGGAGGCCATAGATTTAAGTGGTAGAAGTGTTTTACTTGTTTGAGATGAAAGCCTCACATAGATTGTTGACATGCACAAGGTCACATGAGGATTGGTTGAAGGAAAAAGGCATATTTACCCTTTGTCTGGAGAAAGGGACTTTTTTGGGGGGTTATAGAAGGGGAGAGGAGGTATATGACAGCTGTCTTTAAGGACTAAAATGGCATTGTTGTGATGGAGGGATAAGAATAGTTCAATATGGACCTAGAGGGTAGAACCAGAAAGGGGTAAAAGTTATAGTGAGATCTATTTAGAAAATTAATTACATCCTAATAGAACTAACTCAAAGTATAATGGGTTGATTCAAGAGGTAGTTCTACTTTCTTGGTTATATTCAGGTAGAGGCTGGGTGAACAATTATGGAGTATGATATACCTGGGATTCATTTCATGTATAGATTTGATGAAGTGGCCACTACTGCCCCTTCCAACTCCCAAATAGAGTGATTCTTAGAGGAATTAATGCAACTCCATGGGTTAGAAATGGACACATTTTTTTTTTAAAAATTAAGTTTCCTCAGAATTCTTTGGGGAATCCTTCAGAATATATGGCACATCATCTTGGTCAGGCATTTTCCTTTTAAGAGTATTTAGCAGAGGTAATTAGCAAGGACCTTTGAATTTGTGTACACACATCCAGAAGCACACTAGGAGAACAGGCACATTTTAAACAAGTAAGTAGATTAGATCACATGAATAAATGAATGCTTTCAAATCTTTATGTCATGGTTCTTTCCCCCTCAGAACCTTAGAGATCATCATTGGTACTAAAGAGACTAATCATCCACGGACAAAATCATTACTTTTAGAGTAAATAAAAGCTAAGCATTTCCAATTAAAAGTAAAGGGAAATAAAAAGCCAAGCTTTAAAAAAAATACCACTTTAGCCTTATGGGTTTCATTTGTCAGCTAAAGTAATTATAACACTGCCTCATCATCAACATTATTCTATGTAACAATTCCTATGTCATTAAACACTGACAATGGCATAAATACGAGCAGTGGGAGGAAAAGGTTCATTAGGTTTCACAGAAATATTGTAGAATCAGTAGTCATGTATTGTTTTTAAAAGCTGAGAATTACATACATACTTGAAATTAAACCAAACATTTCATAATTTTAAATCCCATTTGATACATTGTATGTATTTCATTTCTTTTCCCATCTAACCAACAATCTCAGTTTTTGTCATGGAATCATAAATTTAAAACTGGAAGGGAACTTCGAAGCCATTGAATCCAATCTCTTCATTTTAGAAATGATTAAATTGAGACAGAGAAATTGTGTTTTGTCCAGAGTCAAACACAAAGCGCTTAAAGGATTTGAATTCAGTTCTTCCTGACTCTAAGACCATCACTGCAACCACTATGAAATCTGCTTTTGTTTCTATTTCTTCCACAATTTGCTCCTGTTTCATTCTCTCACTTCATTGGTGTCTTTTTAGTATCAGGGACAATGTCAGCTATTCCTCAAGCAAAAATTACCTTGAATAAGTTCAGTCTTCTATAACTTCCTTTCATTCAGAGGTCATTTTCCACAAGAATCTATATTATTTATCATCTCTCCTGATGGTTTAAATATCAATGTGCATCCAAGATTCACCTAGATGAAACTGGGTAGAAGTAAAGCAGGCTAATAGCAAACAGTCCAAGCTGGTGAAGCATTTCTTTAATTGTAAGTGGACCTGTCCTGTCCTTCACGTCAGGAGCCTATGTTAACTCAGAATGCAAAAGAGGTTTAAAGCTCAGCAATTCTCTCTTCTTGCTGATGATGCTTGATTACTACACTATGTGAATCTGAAAGGAGGTACTATGAGAGTCAAAGGTACTGTCACCAATAAAGCAAGCTAACTCAGACACTTTCATTTCAACCATTCAGTCTTGCTTTTTCCCCCCAAACACTAAGTTTTAATCAAGAGAGGCTATTTCATAGGAAGTACTGTCAATGCATCACCAGCAAAGGGAATCTCCTTAACAGAGTTATCCTCTTTGTTTCTACTTATTTGTAAATTCTTATATTAAAACATTGAACTGCATTAGGAGCTGACATCACTGAATATATTGATTGTGTCATTTTTTCAGTTGCATTTCTTTGGCCTCTTTTATCCATAAACTTGGTAATAAAATGAATATGATTATTTAATCTCAAAGTGGATGGACTTGGAAAACTTGTTCTTTAATTTGCAAACTAAATCTACCTTCTAAAGACTCTAATGTGAACCTGGGAACCAGATTCTTGACTTCAAGAAAAAAGACAGTTATCTATTCATATATTCAAGAATACCCTGAGGGCAATTATGCTATCAGTCATGTACAAACAGACTAAAGAACCTATCTCTTTATATATCCTTCCTTTAGCCTAAAGGGGCATTAATCTTTACAGTTTCATGAATGTGGGTTACCATGGAAACCCCCAACTTTATCTGTAACTTCCTGATATGACTTGTGCTGTGTTCAGAACAAGGAATCACTATCTCTAAAATATGCTTCAAATCTGTAGTATATGTTTATAGTAGATATATTCCTACATATCAAAACAAACAGTTGTACTAACCCTAAAGTACTCCAAATTTTCCATTACAGATGGCAAAGGCTTCTGTGAGTGAAAATTTTCTTGACCTAAAATAATAACTAATATTTATATGACACTTTCAAGATTAAAATGTTTTGCTTATGGTTGTCTAATTAAATCAAATGTTTCTCTTAAAAGGACTTCCACTTCCAGTTGAATTGTGCCATGTAACTAGCAAAGAAAAAAAAGTGAAATGACCAATGTAATGACTGTGTCTGACAAAGTATACAGCTTTTCCTCCAAATATTTCCCTGATTTTTTTTTCAGGCAGGTGGGAGGAATGTTTTATCATTACTTGTCCAGGAAAATAATGGGTTGTCTGTTTAGAATGTGACTGATTTATTAATTATAATATTTTAGTATAACTAATTTAATTATATATTCATTAACATTGTTGTTGACATATTTATATGTCTTCTTTGAATACTAATAAATTCATTCTGTATCCATTAATACAACCATTCTAGGTGGAATCAAGATGGCAGAGTATTGGGGACCTTTTAGCTGAACTCTCCCTATGTTCCCCACCATACAACTTTAAAATTGCACATCAAATAGAATTCTGGAGTTGCATAAACAACAAAAGTTTGCGGTGAGATATTTTTCTAGCCCAGTACACATTAGGAGATTGTAAGCAGATGTCTGTGGCCCTGGGGTGGCAACTGGTCTGCAGCTCAGACTGGCTAGCATGAGCACCACTTGTGGGCTTTGGAGGTGGTGGTGGCAAACACAGCAGCAGTAGCTATAGCCATATTTCCTATTAGAAGTTCTGCAGCAGAGAGGAGTACTGCCACTTGCAATCCCAAGAGAGCACAAGCTCTTCCTAATTAAGGACCAAATATCAATGATCACATCTCCCCCCAGATCATGCCAACTTGAAAGTACCAAGACTTACACACCTCTCAGAACTAGCTGCAACTTGATAAATATAACCATAAAATAATAGGAAAAAATAAGAAAATGAATAGAATTTTAGAAAAGTTTAGGTAAGAATTACTTCTGGAGAAAATTGAATGGAAATAGAAAGGAGTATACCTTTTCCTCAACTGTACATGGCATTTTCACCCCCAAAAATAGGGTACAAAAACTTCCAAAGCCAGAGCGGAAAAGCAGAAATATTAAATCCACCCTTTTCAGACCGTATGGTAATTAAAAATATATTCAATAAATTGCCTTGGAAATATTGATTAAAAAATAATTGGAAGCTAAATAATCTCTTCCTAAAGAAGGAATTTGTCAAAGAACACATCATAGAAGTAATCAATATTTTCATTAAAAACAATGACAAACATGAGGCAACATACAAAAATTTGTGGGAAACAGCCAAACCAGCACTTAGGGGAACATTTAGATCTCTAAATAGTTACATCAATAAAAGATAGAAAAAGCAGATTAATGAATTCCAAATGCAAGTAAAAAAACCTAGAAAAAGAACAAAATAAAAATCCTCAATTAAACACTGAATTGAAATCCTGAAAAGCAAAAGATGGATTAACAAAATTGAAGGTAAGAAAAAAAATATCAAACTAATAAACAAAACAAGGATCTGGTTGTATGAAAAAACCCACAATAATATAGACAAACCATTGGTTAATTTTATTTCAAAAAGAAAGAAAAAAACAAATTAACTTTACAAAAAATGAAATTTATGGATGCACGACCAAAGACGATAAAATTGAAGCAACTATTAGAAGTTATTTTGCCTAAATATATGTCACATATCATTTTTTCCACTGCAGGGCAGCTGGAGATGATAGAAAGAGAGGTCTCTGAATGCTGAAATGAGGGCTGGCTAGTAGTGTTATGCAGTAGAAGTAGCATTGTAGAGCAGCATCAGTGGGAGTGGCCAAGTGCCCAATGTCAGTAAAAGAATTCAATCCCCTTAAGAAAGAGATTGAGGGGGGACACCTGTAATAGCACTGGGTGCAAGTTTAGGTACCATTTGTCAGTTTTATGAAACATCATCCAGTTCTACCTCACAATTCTATGGCAGAGAGTAGTAGTAGTCACACTTATGAGGGAAAATGGCCACAAACTGTGTAAGTACCAGAGCACAGATCAGGAAGCAATTACTATGCTTTTCCCTGGAGCACAACACTTTGGAAGCACCTAAATCTTACAGGAATCCATATCCATATCCATATCCATATCCATACATACATACATATATACATATGTGTGTATAAGAAGTAGAAGTTCTCTTTCTTTTGTTTGGTCATAAGCTTTTCCCCTTACTCATATTTCTGATGGGTACTGGGTACTTTTTTTTATAATGCTCCCCTAATTTTCTTGTGATATCCTTTAGGTCTAAATAATTTACCCATTTTGACCTTATCTTTGTAAACAGTGCAAGATAGTCTTCCAAACTGCTTTCCAATTTTTCCCAGCAGTTTTGTGAAATGGTGAGTTTTTTCCCCCCAATTTTTGTTCTTTGGGTTTATCAAATGTATAGCTATGGTCAAATTTATAAAAAAAATGAGCCATTCTCCAATTGATAAGTGAACAGTCCATTTTCAGAAGAAGAAATCAAAGCTATCAAGTCATATGAAAAAATGCTCTGTCACTGTTGATTATAGAAATGCAAATTAAAACAACTCTGAGGATGGTTTGCTTTTACTTGAGCCTGCCTTTGTATCCTTTTTAACTTCAAGAAACAGAGTCACACCGGTATTATATGTGTATAGTTATATTGAGTTTGCAAACTGAATTGTCATGTTGTGAAAGTTTGTGTGTTTTCCATTTTTTTCCTTTTTTTCGGTTTTGTATGAGAGAGAGGTTAAAAAAAAGGTCACACCTATCAGATTGGTTAACAAAACAGAATAGGAAAATGATAAATGCTGGAGGAAATGTGGTAAAATTTGGACACTAATTTACTCTTTGTGGAGTTGTGAATTAGTATAACCATTTTGGAGAACAAATTCAAAATATCCCCAAAGCTAGCAAACTGCACATACCCTTTGAATCAACAATATCACTATTAGATATGAACGTCGTAAAGGGAAAAGAACCTATTTATGGGAAAAAAAAAAATTATAGCAACTCTTTTTTGGTTTTAGCAAAAACTGAAAATTGAGGGGATGCCCATCAACTGGTGAATGACTAAAGAAGTTGTGTTTTATGCTTGTGATGGAAGACTAATTGTGCTATAAGAAATGACAAGCAGGATAGTTTCAGAAAAACCTGGGAAGATGTATGTGAACTGATGCAAAGTAAAGTAAGAAGAACCAGGAGAACATTGTACATGGTAACACTAATATTGTTCAGATAATCAAATGTGAAAGACTTAGCTGCTGTGATCAAGACAATTTCAAAGACCCATGATGAAAAAAATTTAATCAACCTCCAGAGAGAGAGAACTGATAAATGTGGTACATATTGAAACACACTGTTTTTTAAACTTTCTGTCTGTGTGTGTATATATTTTCTTTTGCAACATGGCTATTGTGTAAATAATTTTTCATGTCTTTACGTGTATAATCAATATCACACTGCTAGCCTTCTCAATGGAATAGGGGAGGGGCTGGGGAGAGCGAAAGAATTTTGAAATCAAAATTAAGAAGAAAAGAATGTTAATTTTTACATGTTATTGAGAAATATTTAATGAAATAAAGAACATATATTTAAAAATATTTGGACAAATGGTAAAAGAGGTAGAAGAGCTCAATGAAAAAAGAATTCCTTAACAATTAGAATTGGTCAAGTGGAAGCTTATGGCCTAATGGGACATTAAGAAACAATAAAACAAAGTTAAAATAATTTTTAAAAAATAGAAGAAAATACGAAATATTTTATAGGAAAAACAGCTAGATATATTGAGAGATAATTTAAGAATTATTAAACTATCTGAAAGCCATGGTTTTAAAAAAGAGCCTAGAAATCATATTTCAAGAAACCATAAAATAAAATTGCCCACATGTCTTAGAGCTACACAGGGGTGGGGAACCCGCAGCCTTGAGGCCACATGTGGTTCTCTAGGTCCTATGAGAGAGTGCAAAGTAGAAATTGAAAATAATATACTGGCCATATCCTTAAAAGAAAAATCCCTAGATGAAAACTCCCAGGAATATTATTGCCAAAATCCAAAGGTCTCAGGTCAAGTAGGAAATATTGCAATCAACCTGAAAGAAATAATTTTTATATTATGGAGGCACAGACAGGATCACAGAAAATTTAGTATCTACCATTATTAAGGAGTAGAGGGCTTGGACTATGATTTTGTGGAAGGCAAAGCAGCCAGAATTGCAACCAGGCATAACCTACCAATGAAACTAAATATAATTCTATAGTGGGAAATGAATATTTGATGAAATAGAGGACTATTGCACATACCTGATGAAAGCACAAAAACTGAATAGAAAATTTGGCGTTCAAACATAAGGTTCAAGAGAAACCATTCTGGAGAATGATTTGAAAATGTGCCCAAAAGGCTGCAAAATGTGTTTACCCTTTGACCTAGTAATACCAAAACTAGAATTATATCCCAATGACATCAAGAGAAAAGAAAAAAAGACCCATATGTGCATGTGCATACACACACACACACACACACACACACACACACACACACTCACTCACTCACAATTATAGCAGCTCTTTCTGTTGTGGCAAAGAATTTGAAACTGAGGAGATGCCAATCAATGGAGGAATGGTGGAAAAAGTTACAGTAGAATTTGATAGAATACAATTGTACTATAAGAAATGGTAAAGTAGATGTTTTTATAAAAACTTAGGAAGACTTACATGAATTGAACAGAATCGTGAGAATAATCTACAAGGTAACAATAATATTATAAGGATAATCAACCACGAAAGACTTAGTAGCACCAACTAATACAATGATTCACCTCAACTCCAAAAGATTCATGTTGTAAAATGCTATTCAATATCCAAGATAGAGAACTGATGGACTCAGAGTACAGACTGAAGCATTTTCCTTCCTTCCTTCCTTCCTTCCTTCCTTCCTTCCTTCCTTCCTTCCTTCCTTCCTTCCTTCCTTCCTTCCTTCCTTTCTTTCTTTTCTTCTTTCTTCAACTTTATTTGTTTCAGAACATGGCTATAACAAGGAAATATATTTTTTCTGGACTTCATGTGTATATAGAATTTCATATTTCTTGCCTTTTCAATAAGCGGGAGAGGGGTGGAGGAAGGTTGCAAATTTGGAACTTAAAACAAAACTATAATTTGAAAAAAATGTGATAAAACTGTGCTAGTGTACCCGTCTTCCCAAGCATAGTCCAACACCGACTTTTCAATTTTTCGTCTTTTGTCAAATTGAATGGTATGAAGTGAAATCTCAGAGTTGTTTTAATGTGTTTTTCTCTTACAATTAGCCATTTGGAAAATGCATACAAGTATATTTATAGTTTGTAATTCTTTTGAAAACTTTGTTTATATTCCTTGATGACAATTCAAAAAAAAATGATTTAGTGTTACTTACTTGTGTTGGTTCCCACATATATCTTGGGTGTTAGACTTCTATCATAGACATTTGATGCAAATAGTTTTCCTAATTGATTCCTTCTATTTCCCAAGTTTATTTTCACTAATTTTGTTCATGCAAAAGGTTTTAAATCCAATATAGTCAAATCTGCTCTTTTAAATTTTTATTATCTCTATTTCTGGTTTGGTTAAGAATTGTCCCCTAAGCTATGTCATTAATGTTCTGCTTAATTGTTATTATCATTTAATGATGTGACCTTTCACATTCAGGTTGAATACTCATTTTGAGCTCATTATAATACATGATTTAAAATGTAAAGCTATGTTTAATTCCTGCCAAAATGCTTTCTATTTCTTCCAGTATTGCTTTTCAAAAGGAAAATCTTTCTCCTCATAATTTATGTGACTTGGTTTATCAAATATTGTACTACTTTCCATTTTATTATTTTATACTACAAACATTGTAGTCTTTGCTATTACTTCTGTTTCCTACTTATGTAGATTATTCCACTGATTTACATTTCTATTTTTTAAAATTTATTACCAAATAATTTTGATGGCTGTTAATTCATAGTACAATTTGATCTCTTACAATGCTATAGCCCCCCTTCATGTTTTTGTCTCATTAATTATCTAAAAATCAGAAATATAGAGCCAAAAGGGTATTCAGAGGTCATCTAATACAAGCCTCTCATTAAACACTTAAGGAATCGAAGACCCAGAGATGTCAAATAAATTGACCAGGATGACACACTTCATGAGAATAGAAGGTCGGAATTGAATACAGGTTCTTTTACCTCAGAGATACTGTTTTTTTCCCTTAGTATCACCTTGATATTTTATTCTTTCTGTTTTTCTAAATAGTGAGTCTACAAGGTACGACTAGCGAGCCAAATGAAGCCCTACATTTGTTTTCATGTGGCCTGTGAGTTTAGCTTGCGTATAACATCAGGCAGTTGGCCAGACTTGGCCTTTGCCCCATAATTTGCCAACTCCTGCTCTAAATAGTATGTTTGATCTATTTCTGTGAAGTGTTCTGTTGGCCAGGTGATTGGTAGAGCACAAAATCTCTATATTAATTTAGATAGCATCTTAATTTTTAAGATATTGGCAGGGTCCAACCATGAGAAATGAAAATCTCTCCAATTATTTATCTTCCTCTATTTGTATAGAATGTTTGCATTTGTATGTATATAAATTGCACATGTGTTTTGATTATATAAATCCCAGATATTTTATATATTTTATAGTTATTTTGAGTGATATTTCTCTTATTATTGGTTTTCATTGTATTTTTAATAATATAGAGAAAAAATTAATGATTTGTTGGACTTATTTTCCTTTCTGCTAGTTTGTTGAGTCCATTAAATATGTGACTTTGGCCTTTTTCTGTATTTTGGGGTTTTTATCAGTATATTTATCAGTTTATATCAGTATATCAGTATATATCAGTATATTTATCAGTATATTTTATCAGTATATATAACAAATAGAGATTATTTTTTTTTGTAAATTTTTGTACCTTTGATTTTATTCCATTGCAGTATTGTTGTAGATAGGCCCTCTAGAACTCTGATAAATAATCATGAGAAGAGTCATTCTTGCTTTACCAATCTTCATTCTGAGTACGTTTGTAGTAACTCTCCATTGCTAACATTGCTAGCTCTTGGTTTCACATATATGCTTTTGATAATACTGAATAAAGACACTTCCATTCCAATGCATTGTAGAATCTTTTAAAAGTATAGGTATAAGATTAAATATAAGAATTTATCACACACTGGCTTTGAGTCAGTACACTGCTTCTGGGTCATGTTAACATAGCTGTTCTAGAGCATTTCTCTGTCTTTTCTTTGAAATTATCTACTCCATTGAATTGCTGATATCCATTTTAAGAGCTCTAATTTCATTCCTTATTTCTTTGATAACTTTACTTCACTTTTCATTTGGTTTTCTGAATTATTCTGGAATCTCAGAGCTTTCTTATTGTCATTTAATAATATTAATAGTTAACATTTATATAGTACTGTGTGTCAGGCACTATCCTGAGCACTTTACAGGAATGTAAGGCAAGCATAGGTTAAGTGATTTGCCCAGGGTTATACAGCTAGAAAGTATCAGATTTGAAGTCAGGGCTTTCTGAATCCAGGCCCAGAAATCTAACTGCTATGCCACACCTTCTTTTTGGGGGGGGGGAAGGGGGGTAGCTCAATTTACTTTGCTGTAAAATATGTTGAACAAAATTGTTCTTTGATTGTTAATTTCTTTTGTCAGATTATATTTGTACTTATGTGTCACTCTGATAATTCTTTTATCTTGTATTTCTTGAAAATATGCTTCTGTAGCAACAAGCTTTCTATTGTTTAGAATCAGTGCTTTTATGTTCCTCCCTCATACTCTATTCCTTGTTCTTTCTCTTTCCAGGATACGAAAGTGGTATGATACCTGTGGGATGAAGGTAGAAGTATGAATCATGTAAGATAATTACTGAGCTTATTACAAGAATAACTCAGCTTTCAGAAAATTATTTAGAAAGTTCTGTCAGGTTCTTTCCATCCTTTTCTCTAGTGAGCTGAGGCATTGGCTCATTAGATCCCTTGTCAGGAAGACATTTGTTATCAATAGGAAGAACATCATCCTCCTGTTTTATCTCAAATGCACTGCATCTTCTTCAAGGGTCAGGAAGAGATTTGGCCTCCCTAATATTCATTTACTCACCCACCACATCTCATCCCCTTGCCCTCCTGATCTCTTGCCTACTGTCCTTTCAATACTAAATCTTCATTTCTTCTTCAGTTCAAACCCCCTTCCAAATTCTCTTGAGCATGTGATCAAGTAGCAATGAGGGAAAACTCTGAGTAATTTATTCACATTTGACTCTTGGTCAAGCAAGTATTTCATGAGGCATATTAATGGTTTTTGATCCCTTTAACAAAAAAAAATGATTAGTAAATTCACATTTTTTCCACTAACTTGAGTAATTCTTACAAAAGAAAATGCCCCATTCCTTTACCTCAATTTAATTCTTATAGAGCATAGCTCTGTCAAAGAGTTTTGTATTATTAAGATCTAATTATATTGACCAAATAGCCTTTGATGCTCTGAAGAGTTCTATGATAATTATTACTTAAAACGTTTGTCAAAACAAATGATTAGATCACACAGGAAATGTTTGTTCTTTTATTTCAAGATTCGTACCATGTGGAAATGCAAACCTCCAGAAAACCATGGCTTTTAGGGCTAGATAGGCAAAGATATTGAAAGCTCAGAGATCAGAGCTGTAAAGGACCTTGGAGATCTTTTATTTCACCCCTATCGTTTTAGACATTAAAAAAAATGCGGTCCCCTGAAGGGAAGTTTGTGACACAAGGCCACACATGAACTTAGTAGAAGATTTAGGACTTAGACTCGAGTTTCCTGACTAAACTTCAGTGCTATTTTCAATATATACTACAGCACACTTTAAACTCTCCTCAACATCCAGATACTTGTTGCTTCATGTTAACCTCTGGAAGCAAACTTCTCTGCATTGCAACACCCTATAAGAGCATAGGCAATATCCTATAATGAAGTACTTTTCCTATCTCCTCACCTCATGTAGTAGCAATTTAGATTTGAAGATCTTTCCCAACCATTAATAGGCCATGTGACCTGCTTACATCACAGGAAGCATAAGTTACATGTGGTGAGTGGAGCTTCCTGACAGGAAAAGGAAGTTACGTTACAGGAAATGCAGAGAGAGAGGGAGAGAGAGAGAGAGAGAGAGAGAGCGCAGTTGTAGCTGCTAATGGCTGCTAATGGTTCCTGTCATGATAATTAGAACTGAACAGGCTGTGACTTAGCTATACTGTGAGTTTGTTTTGGGGAAGAACCCAGCAGGGGGTCGGAGAGGTTTTGGGATGGTGAGGTTCCATGTTGTAATATTGTGTTTTAAGTTCCCTGCTGTTATGATAAAGTTGGCTAACTGGCTGTGGGAGCTGAACATTTGGTTATGGGATATGTTTCTCTCGTGTCTGAATAAATGTTATGCTTCCTCTACCTTCTTTATGGAGAGTCTCTTGTACTTCGTGATACAGAACTACATAGGCATATTCACTCTTATCATTGATGATGTGTTTATTGCCTTACTAATGTGCCTCATCAAAATTCTGCTATTCTAGCCCCATTCCCTTATTATAGTCTTCTCTAATAGGTAAGAACAGGTGGTGATTGACTTAGCATTTTCTGTAAACATCTTATCCAGTCATCAACTATATAGTTATTTCATTATGTTCCATAACCCCTTTGTATATTGTAAGCACCAGAGGAAAATGAAGTATACAGTATTAAAATTAAATGACTGATAAATAAAAGTATCTATAAAATGGTCTTACATATACATACCTATGTATATATACATGTGTATATGTACATGTATATAGACATATGTATATATGCATGCATGTGTATATATGTACACACTTACAGATACATATTTGTGTCCAATGATAGCAACCTCCAGGGTGAGGGGGAAGAAAGAAAAAAGGTGGAAAATCTTACATTATAATTTTATCATATATTTAAAAAGAATAGCAAGTTGTACATAAAAGATTTACAGTTTCATGTACCATCGTCTTTTTTCTATTTTATTGTGTTATGGAAATCCTTGTTTTATTTCTTAAGTTTAGAATAAGGTAAATTAATTTTTTTAAAAAAATCAAATGGCTCCTCAGGTGTTTCATTAATTATTTTATTGAACTTAGGACTTTTGGGAAAATAAGAGTATTCATGAGACATTATGAATTGCATGAGGTACTATGAATTAAAGGTATGTAATTAAAAGAGAGGTACCACAGTAAACCTGCTAGAGAGTCAGCTTTAGAATGGCAAAATCATGGTCTGAAATCCTGATGCTGCTATATGATGGTTTTATGACCCTGGAAAAGTCACTTACACTTTCAGAGCCTCCATGAAAGTCTGTAAGATTATATATGGTATAGGTGTTGTTTGTGTGCATATGTGTGTGTGTGTGTGTGTGTGTGTGTGTGTGTGTTATATACATATAGAGATAGAGATAGAAGTACTCACACTGAAAATTCCCTAGACTGATGAAGTCACAGTTTTTTTTTTGTTAAATGCTTAATTGTGTAACATGAATTACAAATCATATAGTTGTCCAGAGGAGAAGAGATTAATGTATGCCAAAACTGGAAATAAAGACTTTAAGAAAGAGTCAGCTATGCATGGCCCAAGAGGAAGACAAAGGGCATTTCAGTAAAGGAGGACAAGAAGTCAAAGTGGTGATAGTACTGCTTGTTTGTAGAACTGAAAAGACAGAAAACATCACTGTAATTTGGAAATTCGAGGAAAATCAAGTTGGCTGAGAAGAGCTAATGAGGAATAGAGAAGCTGATTACAAGGTGATGCAGTTTTATCAACCACTGACAATCCATGAACCAAAAGTACAAAATGGTCTTCCATACTAAGTGACGCTTCTTTGACTTCTACAAAGTGAGTGGAATTGTGTAACATCTCTCCTTTGTTTCTAGTTATTCTATTTGCAACCACATTGAACAAGTCACATCTCCTTTCCACATGACATCTTTACTCTTTTCCCAACCATATAACTCCAATTCCTTTAGTTATTTGCACATAGCATGAAATAGCAGCACTTCATTTTCTTAGTCATGTACCTCTAGATGCTTTTTTATCTTATCAATGCTCATCCTAAAATATATGCTAGTCCTGGACATGATACCTTTCTGAATGTAGTTAAAGACTGTATTAGCTTCCTCCTTCCTCTCCCCTCACACTTACACATCTTAAGCTTGCAATTCAATAAAACCTCTTATTTTCATCCCTGATGAAATATTGTCTAACCATGCCTTCCCAAGTCTTGTATTTATCAAATTGTTTCCTTGAGCCCATGTGTGAAATGATAAATTTATTTTCGTTAAATTTCAGTCTGCTATAAAGCAAGTTAATTAGCCAGCTTAGTCAGGTAGCTTAGTGGAGAAAGCATTATACTTGGTGTCAGGAAGATCTGAGTTGAAATCCTCCTTCACACATTTTCATGGTGTATGGTCCCAGGCAAGTCACTTTATCTCTCAGTGTTTATTTCTTCATCTCTGAACAATAATAATTTACTAATAGCACCCATCTTACAGGATTGTTGTGAACATAAATGAGATGATATGTAAAATGCTTTGCAAACTTTAAAATGGCGTATGAATGTTAGCTACTACTATGACCTGCATATTTCCTAAGTATACATTATTCATGCCTTATCCTAGGCATTGATAAAAATGTTAAGCAGCACGGAGAAAAGCACAAATCCTTGGGAAACTTTAATAGAGACTTCCCTTCAGGTTAAAGTTGACCCAATGTTTACCTTTCAGATCTGGTCATTCAACCAGTTCCAAATTCACTTAGTTTTACTATCATCTGGCCCACATCACTCCATGGTTTCCAAATGAATCTCTTGAGAGGCTTTGCTAAAATATTGATATGTATGTCTACCTGTCTAGTAATACTCTCTGAAAAAAGGAAAGGAGGCTAGTCTAGTACAACCTATCTCATTGAATTCAAGATGATCATTTGTGATCATAACTTTCTTTGTTGTATGTTCACCAAGAATTTCATTTAAAACTTTTAATGGAGAACACACTCAAATTCAATGCCATGGCTTATCATTGTTTTATATCATTCTTTCTCTGTGTCTGTGTCTTTTTCACTCTGTCTCTGTCATTCTGTCTTGCTGTGGCTGTGGCTGTATCTATCTATGTCTTTCTGTCTGTCTGTCTCTGTCTCTGCCTCTGCCTCTCTCTCTGTCTCTCTGTCTCTGTCTCTCTCTGTCTCTGTCTGCCTTTCTCTGTCTCTCTGTCTCTCTCTATCTCTCTCTGTCTCTCTGTTTCTCTCTGTCTCTGTCTCTCTGTCTCTCTCTCTCTCTGTCTCTCTCTGCCTCTGCTTCTGTCTCTCTCTCTCTCTGTCTCTCTGTCTCTCTGTCTCTCTCTCTCTCTCTGTCTCTGTCTCTCTGTCTCTCTCTGTCTCTCTGTCTCTCCTTGTCTCTCTCTGTTTCTCTCTCTGTTTCTCTCTGTCTCTGTCTCTCTGTCTCTCTCTCTCTCTGTCTCTCTCTCTGTCTCTCTCCATCGCTCTCTGTCTCTCTCTCTGTTTCTCTCTGTCTCTCTGTCTCTCTCTCTCTCTCTCTCTCTCTCTCTCTCTCCTCCTCCTCCTCCTCCTCCTTCTCCTCCTCCTCCTCCTCCTCACAGCAAGGAGCACTTGCCCTTCTTCAGGACCAAATCACCTTTCTTGTTCTCCATGAACTTTCCAAGATTGTGTGAAGTGGCTTAGCAATCCATTTCTGAGCTGTGTTATTTAGTTAACGTAGGCCTCTTGATGTAAAGTAATCAAGGGCAGTTGGGTGATCTGTTAATACCTCCCTTTATATTGTGTTTCAACAACCTAATGCACACTTTTTCTATCCTCATTACAAAATTTATTCTTCTTGCATGAGAAATGGAAGCTAAATAAGAGGTAGGTAGATCAGTCCTTTGCCTATCATCTGTCATCAATGCTACTAGCAGTGATATCTTGACTTTTTGATCATCCTCTTCCCAACAATATGGCTTTAAAAGGAACAACAACAATAACTTCTGCTATCCCTAACACTCCTATTTTCAGCTGGTTCTGATTAACCTTCACAACAATTTCCTTAGAGTATTATGGCAGAATTTTTTTTTATTCTTCCTCTATTTCCTTACTTTATTTTCTAATTTGGTATGTGGCATGGATAGAGAGCACTGGGCTTTGAATCAGTAAAATTTGAGTTCAAACCCAACCTAAGACATTTATTAGGTATATGGCTTTGGCCAAGTTACTTAACTTTTGCTTGACTCATTTTCCTTTGTAAAATTGGGATCCCTCAACAACCAGTTTCTCATTGTCATTTAGAAACCAAACCACAATAACAGTTCCCTCTTATTGGTTCCTCTACCTTCTGAAGGATTAAATTATCATTAAATCAATTAATGAGACAGATCATTGAAGTGCATGCCTGGAGAATTCCCTCCAAAATGATATTGACACATTCATTAATCACTATTCTTTTGGGTCTCTTTATTCAACCAATTTCAAATCACCCAACTGTATCTAACCCATAGCTCTTCTTCTTGCCTACAAGGAAAGAATGAAAGACTTTTTTCAAATAGGCTGATGAAATTCAGTTATGCTGTGTCTCCATCAGTCTCCTATCTAATAGGCTGGTAGCCCTTCACGGACAGAAATCAGTTTAGACTGTCTTGACAGTAATGATGTTTCTCAGGCTCTTGAAGATCACTGCTTCCCTTTCTAAATGCACACAAATCATCCTTTTTAATGATGTGCTCTAGAATTTTGCCTGAAATCAAAGTCAAGCTCATGCTCTGTAGTTTGAATATTATTCTTTTTTTAGAAATCACCTTTTCTGGTCTTTCAGAGGTCAGAGGCAGTATCTCAGCAATCATATGCATA
Organism: Trichosurus vulpecula; assembly: GCF_011100635.1. Lineage (NCBI taxonomy): Eukaryota > Metazoa > Chordata > Mammalia > Diprotodontia > Phalangeridae > Trichosurus > Trichosurus vulpecula. Next base: position 309,695,034 of record NC_050574.1, on the reverse strand, counting down.
TACCAATTTTTTAAGGATCATTGCCTGTAGAACTTCCTGATCAAGTGTCTTGAAATCACTGAAAGTATTATCTTACTTGCATCTTCTCGCTGATCTTAATCTACTATTCTCTCTTCAGTTTGTTAAAATTTATATTGTAACTGTTTTTCAGGATAAAGATCATCCTCCTTCAAAGATATAATAGAAGCAAAATAAGATAATACTAATTCTGTTTTCTTTTTTTAATGTATTATCATGTCATCTACATGAGCAAATATTCCTTTTTACTGCCAACATATACATAGATACACATGCATACCTACATATGTGTGTATATATGTATACACACACACACACACATATATATGTATAAATAATCTACCTGAGGCATGTATCTTTTGTGACTTTATAAAAACAGATTACCACTGCTCAAAATAGTAATTCAGAGAAAAAACATTAGCAGAAAATAACCCCATAAAATGTTGAAAAAAATTGCTAGAAGTTTTGAAGTCCAAAGATATATATGGAAGACATTAAAGATAAAAATGGTATTTTCATGACTGCTTTTTATTTGAAGTAGGGGGCTCAGGAGATAAAGACAAATTTGGAAAGTGAACAACTTCTTTAAAAGATCTTGTTTAAGAAAATGATTTGAATTTCAGAAAGAAAAATTAAAATATAGGAATAAAGCAGCAGCTTGAGTAGCAATGAAGAATACCTCAAAAGAGAACTGATTGATTGTATTGGCCAAGTTTTTTAAAATATTTTCAAGAGGGCTTCAAATTAAAATGAAATAAAATAGTGTAACAACAATGCTACTTGCTGCTACTGTGGCTGTGTAAGACCAACAACACCAGCACACAGGAGGGCTGCTTACATAGGTTCTTTGGTCTGCTTTTTCTAAGGAAGCAATGTTAAGGGGTTTACAGTCTCACTTTAATCAAACATGTATATATATATATATATATATATATATATATATATATATATATATATATATATATATATATATATCATTCACTTAATTCAGGGGACAAAGTCAGCACCCTGAAATTCAGAGCAAATGCAATCAGAAATCACAGAGAAAATATAAACAGATCAACCTACAGGCTTCTGTCTGACCATAACAATACATATGTGTATATGTGTATATATATATATATACATATATATGTATATATATGTGTATATGTATATATATGTATATGTATATATATGTATATGTATATGTATATGTGTGTGTGTATACACACACACACACACACAAGTTACCAGAGGGAGAAGCACCAACATCTGTGTTTTTCAAAGCTGGGGGCTACAATAGTTACCCAAAGTCTCATCTGGTCAAATAAATCACAGGACACTCTTACAATGAGTGAGCCCCAAACAAATTGCTAACCTCAGAGTACATATACACTTCTTCAGGGTCAGAGAGCTTCACACTTCTCATGACCTAACTAGCAAATGTGGGCCTTCCTACAAACAAAGGCACTCTAAAACAAAAGACGACAAAGTCCCACTTTGCTTGCCATTACAAATGGAGAGAGAAGACAGAAAACCACTGAACTTAATATAGTAGCAACTACAACACAGGAAAAATAATAGCAGTATAAAGACCCAAGAATTCACAGAAAATAAAATCCAAGAAGTGAACCATAAATGAAATTCATAGATGATAATCTATTTCAGAAACTTAAAAGCTTGGCAAGTGAAAATGGGAATAATAATAATATCACCTGCTTCACAGATATGTTGTGAGGATCAAATGGGTTAACACATATAAAACACTTTATAAATCTTAAAGTACTGTATAAATGCCAGCTATTATTCTAATAATAAGCTGCTATCCAATCTAGGAATGACTTTATTGGTGCTCCAGAAAAATTCCCTGACTGAGGAATAAATCTCTCCATTTGCCTAGCATGGGTAAATGTGATACTAGCACTATAGTTATAGGAATTCTAGCTAAATGCAAATTGTAGTCTCCCAGCTGATGAGATATGTTGATTTCTTGTCCACTTTCAGAATTTCTGTAGGGGGTCAAAGCCCTTTTTTTTTGGCAATTCCAATTTCATAGTAACAGAGAGAGAGAGAGAGAGAGAGAGAGGAGAGGGAGGAAAGGAGGGAGGGAAGGAAGGAAGGAAGGAAGGAAGGAAGGAAGGAAGGAAGGAAAAGAAAAGAAAAGAAAAGAAAACTAATCTGCCCCCTAGGAAGGATAAGTATCTGCTCCATTGCACTTAGATCAAGTCTGTACTGTACTTCTATTTAGGATAATTATAGCATGACTCAAATTTTCCCCACTTGACTCTCAGCTCTAGTTTACAGGCTGTCACAGAATTCCTTGAATCAACATAGCCCAATGGATGATTCCATGGTTCTAAGGCAATGCATCTAGACTTCTGACCCTACATGATCTTGACCATAAAATTTAAACTCCTTTACCACTCGGTACTTTTAATCCAGTTAGTAGTATATTCTGGGACTTTAGAAAACTTCCTAGACTCCCAACAAGATCAAGTATTTCTTTAACTCTAAATGTAATTGGTGATAATTGAAAACTTTAGTAGATGGCCTCTGAAGTTAATATTGGTGGCTCATGAGGCCTAACCCCTGGATACTTGGCAGTTTAGTTCAAAAAAGGACCTTCATGTCTGGTACCTTATCCTGACCGGTGATCTTGAGAAGCTTCCTAAGACAATTCAAATGGAAGTGATTCAGTTTCCTGGCATGATGCTTGTATACTGTCCAGGTTTCACAGCTATATAACTACAAGGTTGGCATAGTGACTCTATAGACCTTTAGTTTAGTCTAATACCTCTTCTCTCCTGCACTCTCCTTCAGAGGCTTCCAAACACTGATCTAACTCTGGAAATGTGTGTCAGCCTCATTATCAATGTGTACATCCCTGGAAAGTATACTGCCAAGCTAAATGAACTTATCCATATTATTCAGAACTTCTCCATTTGCTGTAACTGATGGTTCCATATATGTATGGCATGGTGCTAGCTGGCATGTTTTCTTGGTGTTAAATATTAGGCAAAAATTAGCACAAGCAGGAGAGGCTATATTCAAAGGTTAATGCTTTACTATAAGAATATTCCGAACTTTATGGGGCCCTTTATGATGAACATGGGCTCCCAAAACAAATGGTATTGGGAGAATACCTTAGACCTTTAAATGCAGGAGATCATAGATGATTTCATGCATAGTCAGAATTGTCAAAGCTGAGCTGCCTTCTTTAGTCTAGTCTGTACCTGTATATTCAGAAAGGATGAACTTTCCACTGAAAGAAACAGAGCTTTGCTGTTCTGCCAAGGTACCATTCTCCATGGGTACCTCAGCATCACTCAACTGGACATATCAAAAATCAAACTAATATGTTCTAGTTTCTGTTTCACTATTTAATAGTGGGCTGGTAGGTAGGCCCCAAACTGAATTACTATCAAAAATGAAGAGCTGGATGCTCTTAGTTCCAATTTCCAGCAGGAGATGGAATAGCTATGATGTAGTCTGAGAATAAGAAGCTTAAAGCAGGTAGAGTATGGAGGATGTACAACCAGAGTATAGATGCGACCCAAGGGAACAGGTTCAAGAGAGTGATACAGTTTTGTAAGTCAAGACTTGAACATATAGTTGGGCCAGATCATAGCAATAGATGTGTGTCTTGCCAGAGATTACTGCACTGATGGTACCTAGGAATATAATATTTTTCACAACCTCTTCTAACCCTCTAATACTTAAAGGACACCTCCAAATCCCTGGCCATTATTTAGTACTTATCATTTTTGGCCCCAAACTAGCCCATCTTCCAAAATGTCTCTACCCCGACATCCTCTTTATCAAGGACCCCAGAAAATTTAGAACATTCTCATATTAAGGTGAGATATTGCAGTCTCCATTTTTTTCTGAAATATATGAAAAAATCCTCCCTCCCAATAAAACAAAACAAAAATCTGGACATTAAGTCCTTAACAATGAATTTAAGTGAGATTACTAGGTTCCTGTTGATAGGATGGGCCAAGTCCTTCTTAGAATACTACAATGAAAGGGGAAGAGAATATCAAAGGACTTGAGGGAGGGGAGTTGCACCAGTAGGGGAAAGTGGTGTTGAAAGAAGTAGGGAGTACTAAGAACAGGCCTTGACAACTTCACGGTTTTGCTTTGATTTACTTGCTCAGTGAAACCCTAGTCTCCTCCTTTCTATGTGTTCTTCCCTGGGTTCCATTTGCTCAAACCAAATCAAACAGTACACACTGACCCCAGAGAATCACAGTAACCTAAATACTAGAGAACAAAGAAACATGCCTTCTGTGTAAATCCACTGAGCCAACCCTCCAGGGGAAAAAGCCCTGCTGATTCAGCAGCTGCTCTGACAGTACTTGTTGCTATAAATCCAGGGCTGATGATAAACTTCCCAGGATGGTACTTCACAATCTGTAGCTATAAATAAAAGATCTCAGGAAAACAAGGTGTAAATACATAGCTCTAAGTGAAATGAAAGTCCTCTTTCCCTAATACCTCCCTTGATGGTATTCATGCTATCAGGGGAAGATTAGCCTTGGGAAGAAGAGCATATCTCTCATTTCAAAACCAATGGAATTAGGAGTGTCCTGATGCCAGGCTAAACTAGCTCAGGAGATCTGATTGTTAAAATTTCAGAGAGAGAGTATTTCAACTTCAGAAATAGGCAAGTCCTAGAAATCAGGACTTAGATTATTTTTTCCTTGATTGCAAAGATTTAAAATGGACTTTTCTTAAATAATGTAGATTAAACTTAAAAGGATGGTGTGTGTGTGTGTGTGTGTGTGTGTGTGTGTGAGAGAGAGAGAGAGAGAGAGCTGGTTGTTAAAAATTTAGCATTACATTCCATGTGCAGAATGTACTCTCAGTAGTCTGGATTTTTCTCTCTTCTACCAACTCATTGTGGTATGTGAAGCAAGACTGAACCTCTGCTTCCCCTCTTTTATTATTGGGTGATGGAGGTGGATGGAATATTAGGTAATGTTTAATGCCTATTCCAGATATAAATTTAATAATTATTTTTATTAAATTTTCCTCATGAGAATTTCACTCTTGTTCTTCAAGCCAATATGATAATAGGATTAATGTGTAAGGTATCTTCCCAGAACACTATAGTATATTTGGACCCTTTGGTGTCATAAGGGAATTAGGATTGAATTTGTAAGATATGCCCCAACTAGCTTTTTTGTTGTTATTCATAGGCACAATATATTTAATTCTTATATCAGCAGGTGCTGCCTATTAAGTTAATATAGGCCCAAATACATGATCGTAAAGTCTATTTTTATATAGCACTTATAAGTCTGCTACTATATAATGTTTACTAAGAAATTTCATATAGATGTATATAACTAACATCATAGCTACAATGTGTATTATATAGCAAATTATTCTTTTCTCTTCCCAAAACAAGATTTTATTAAGATAAAATTCAAACTTCAAAAACAGAAATTATTGTGTTATTTATATTAAGATCAATATCACCTGAAACAAAATGTAAAGATATGCCAAAGCTTAAGCACATGTTGGCACTGTTTCTAATTACAAAATTCTAATTACGGTTCATTTTGTATATTTTATGCAATAGATATAATCCAGTGTTTTCTTACTAGCAATCTGTGTAAGTCATTACACAGTTCAGCAAGTCATTTCATTTCTTTGGACTTCACTATCCTCATCTGTAAAATAAAATGCTGGGTTAGATGGTTTCTGGCTCATCTATTATTTCTATGGTCCTAGGTTTAATGTAAATCCAATGCTATTTTATCATTTTAGAGACGTTTTATATTCACTTATGATTGAATTTCATTTGGCAGATAATACTAAGGTCATCCTCTCTTTTGTCAATTTGGTAATGTCAAAACTTTTGTTGATAATGTGTAGGTTTTATAATGCTGAATTTTTGTATATCATCTTATATTAGGTAGATACACAAAATTTATTATAATTCGGAAAGTAAGAGTAACTTCAATGTTCAGGGCAAGTCAGATAAATCAGTATTTTGTTTTATTTATTTTTCCTTTCATTTGGAATTACTGAATAACTCAAGTGTTGCACAGATAAAATAAATAATTCTTTAGTAAATGCAATGAATAAAAACAAGAAATCTGGAGCCATCTTGACAAAGAATTATATGCATTCACTCCAGCCCTGCCAAGCTGAAGTTTCATTGCCTGAATTATTGACAGAGTAGCTTCTGTCCTCAATTACCTTTACTAAAGTCCTTCATTACTTCCCAAACAGCTCACCCTCCACTTTCCATCGGCAGTTATGTTTGATTGAACAAGATTCTGCTCCCAGGATAAGGTGATCACCTAAAATCTCTTCATCATACTGCATAACTTCATCCCTTGGAAACTGCACATTCCCAATTCCCTCAGCTTCCTCTCTGATTGGAGGGCAGGGAGATAGAATACTAAACTCTCCCCTGAAGCTTTCCTTTATATAGATCAGGAACCTGAACTTTCCAACCACTCCACTTTCCATCTTCATCTCTGCTTGATTTGCACTCCAGGAGACACAGAAGCCATGACCCCAGACTGGAATTCATCTCCCCACTCCTATTATCCAGCTATCTTTTGTTAATGTTTTCTTCCATTATATTAAAAACTCCTTTTGGGCAAAGATGGTCTTTCTTTTTCTTATTTGTATCTCCAGTACTTAGCTCAGTGCGTGGAACATAATAGACGCTTAACAAATGTTTATCAAATTGAATTAAAACTGTATCTTGGAAACCTAAAACAAAAATTCACTTTTTTTTGTTCTCTAATGTATTTTCTACTTCCTCCAGTTGCATGTTTTGTAGGTGAGTTAGAGGAGGGCCATGTGCTGAGGATTAAGCTTGTATTTAGCAGAGAGAGACTTAAAACATCTCCATAATGATAATAGTCCTACTAGTGGGGAGATGGCAAAATCATTTCGGTTTCAGCAGAAGGCAAATCTTTCCTACATAATATGTAGTAGAAACTCTCATCATGTTGGAAAGTACAAACCATCTGAGTAGCCTTTCACCCAGTTTCCCTAATTCAGTATGTGTAGGGTTATTGGAAGAAGGAGATAAACACATTTTGTCTTCTTAAATATCTGGGCTAATATGTAATAATTTATTTCCCTAATCATTTTGCAAAAAAATCTTATCCATAGCTGTTATTATCGAGGAATGCCTACATAATATCAGCTCATAGCCCTACATCAAGAGAGAGAACAGGGTTCAAGAAGAATTGCATGTTCCTTTAAATTCCATTCAGCTCAATAAATACATATTGATATCTATGATGAGCAGAGTATTGCATTAGTACAAAAACATTTCAATTTGACATAATCAAAATTATCCATTTTGCATTTTGTAATGCTCTCTATCTCTTGTTGGGTCATGAATTCTTTACTTTTCCACAAATCTGATAAGTAAACTATTCCTTGCTTTCCCAAATTACTTAGAGTATCAACTTTTACTCCTAAATCATGAACCCATTTTGACTTTATTTTGGTATATGGTGTAAGATATTGGTCTATGCCCAGTTTTTTCCCTACCATTTTCCAATTTTCCCAACAGTTTTTGTGAAATAGTGAATTATTAGCCCAGAAACTGGCTTCTTTGGGTTTATCAAAGAGTAGATTGCTAAACTTGTTGATTTCACCTACTTGTGTAGCTATCCTATTCCACTGATCCACACCCCTGTTTCTTAACCAGTACCAGGCAGTTTTGATGACTGCTGCTGTGTAGTACAGTTTAATATCTGGTGTGGCTAAACCACCATCCCTAGCATGTCTTTTCATTAATATCCTAGATACTCTAGACCTCTTGTTTTTCCAAATGAATTTTGTTATTATTTTGTCCAGCTCAGTAAAAAAAAAAAAATTGGTAGTTCGATTGGTATGGCACTGAATAGATAGATTAATTTAGGTAGAATTGTCATTTTTATTATATTAGCTCGGCCTAACCATGAGCAACTGATATTTCTCCATTTATTTAGATCTGATTTTATTCGCGTGAAAAGTGTTTCATGGTTATGTTCATATAGGCCCTGGGTTTGTCTTGGCAAATAGACTCCCAAATATTTTATAGTGCCTTCAGTAACTTTGAATGGAATTTCTCTTTCTATCTCTTGCTGTTGGGCTTTGTCAGTAATGTATAGGAATGCTGAGGATTTATGTGGGTTTATTTTATATCCTGCAACTTTGCTAAAGTTGTTTATTATTTCAAGTAGTTTTTTACTTGATTCTCTAGCATTCTCTAGATAAATCATCATATCATCTGCAAAAAGTGATAATTTAGTTTCTTCTTTTCCTATTCTAATTCCTTCAATTTCTTTTTCTTCTCTTATTGCTACAGCTAATGTTTCTAGAACCAAATTGAATAATAGGGGTGATAATGGACATCCTTGTTTCACCCCTGATCTTATTGGGAATGCATCTAGCTTATCCCCATTAGAAATAATGCTTGTCGATGGTTTTAGGTAGATGCTATTTATAATTTTGAGGAAGGTTCCCCTTATTCCTATGCTTTCTAGTGTTTTTAATAGGAATGGGTGTTGTACTTTGTCAAAGGCTTTTTCTGCATCTATTGAGATGATCATATGATTCCGTGAGGACCAACCCTGACATACTGCGCTTCTCTCAGCAACCTAAAGGGGCAAGGACAACTCGAGGGGACTCACGATGGAGAATGCTATCTTCATTCAGAGAAAGAACTGCGAAGTTTGAATACAGACTGAGGCACACTACATGCTCGCCTTTTCTGCTTCTCTTTTGTTTTTGGTTTTGGGGTTTTTTTTTTGTTTTTTTTTTGTTTTTTTTTTGGTTCTGTTTCTTCTTTCTCATGATTCATTCCATTGGTCAAAATTCTTCTCCACGACTCGACTAGAGCATAAATTAATTCAATGCGAAGTTATACATGACAGTTATATGAGACTTCATGCCGTCTTGGGGAGGGAGGGGGGAGGGAGGGGAGAAAAACTGGAACTCAAAACTATGTAGAACCGTGTGTGGTAAACTAAAAATAAATAAAGGAAAAAAAAAAGAGTATTGCATTAGAAGATGACATAGTTTAAATGAGACATAGTTCTTGCCTTCATGGACCCTCTACTCTACTATGGACAGTGCCACAAGTAGGAATTTTCTACCCAGGGCAAGTGAACTGAAAGATGCCTTCAACTGAGTTCAGAAGTATGTATATTTGTGTGTGTGTGTGTGTCTGTGCGTCTGTGTGTGTGTCTGTGTCTGTGTTTGTGTCTCTCTGTGTCTGTGTCTCTCTCTATGTTTATTTGGGGGTAGATACTGCTTTACTGGAGGACACAGAGACCCTGGACACCAATGCAGTGTTGCCTTTCTGGAAGCTTAGACATGGTGGGAAAGTAAGAGATCACTCCAGTACACAAAGGACTACACATTTTATGAGATTCCTATGACTTTAAGAATTTAGGCTAAAATTCTAGTACCTCTGTCCGAATGAAAGCTTTGAGTTGTATTCTGAACAATGGACACTCATCTATTTGTTTTTTTTTTTTCCATATGGATATATCCAAATCTTTTGAGTTATTGTGGATTTCATTTAAGAGGCTGTCTGATCTTCTGACATGACACAACCAGAACATTATGATCCACACACAGGAGCATCATAGTAATATACAGGGAGTCTCTGTTCAGTTTGGACTCTTCCCTGGGTCTCCCTGATGCTAGTAGTGAATTCCTTTAGTATTTGTCTCCCTCTATCATATCTTGGTTGATATGAACAATAAGAAAGTTGTTGAACAAGTTTTTTTTTCTCTTTTATATCTTTGTTTTTAATTTTTTAAAATGAATTTTAACACTAATGCTTCCATAGCTCATGTGACCTTTTTGTTATGGAAATGTATTTACCTTGGTTAGAGTACTCAATTACATGATTATAATCAGTTTCCATACTATTTCCATTGTCTATTACTTACTTTTCTTTATCAATTATTTTTTCAAAGTATTCAGGATTGTTAACGCAGTTGCATGAAATGTTTTCCATTTTTATTATTTCTTCTAGCCTTTCCTTAATTCTAATTTTTGTTCTGATAAGTCAGCACTCTGAAGTAATCTGATTCCCACATAAATAATAAGTTCTTTTCCATTGTGTAAAATGATAATCAATTTTCATCTTTTCAATACTATTTGATTCTTTCTGTTCCTAGAACCTACAACTTTTTTACATTGAAATGTTCATAATGTAATAAGTTTATGAAAATTCTATGTCCTCTCCAAGTTTTTGGTCTCTTTGTTCCTCCCTAAACTTCATGATATAGTTCTCATTATTTCATTGTCTCATCATCTCCCTGCTCTACATCTATCCCATGCACCCTATCCTCCACTGTTTTCCAACTGTTGCTTGAGGAATGCTAATAAAATCCAAATCAATTTTGCTACTGAAAACAGCACATATTTGATTATCCTATGGTTCCCATCACCATCACTATGGCTTTAGCCTTCCCCAGTGGCCATTCGCTTCTATGTGTTGTCTCTCCCTATTTTTTTTAAATTTATGACCATTGTGTTTAGCAAGTTCTTTTCACATTGTAAGCACTTAATAACTGTTTATTAGATATCTTAAACTCAACATGTTTAAAACTGAATTGATTATATTTCCCCCTAAACCCAACCCTTCCAAAATCCTCTTTTTCTATTGTAGGTACCACCATCTATCCAGTCTTCCAGTTTCACAACCTTGGCATTTTCCTGAAATCCTTATCCCACATATTCATACTGTTGCAAATTTTGTTGTCTGTATCTTAAAAATATTCAACCCCTTCTTTCCACTCATAGGGCTAATCCCTTATGATCTTAATATTACCCAGATTATTACAATTATGGATTAATCTCCCTGTCTCACATATCTCCTCATTCTAGTCTATTCTATACCCTGTTGACAATGTATTTTTTTAAGTTCAGATCTGACCTTGTGACTCACCTACTCAATAAGCTCCACTGACTTCCTTTTTTTCCTCTAGGATAAACTATACACTCTTCTGTTTAGCTTTTAAAGCCTTTTATAGCCTGGGACCAATCTACCTTTCCAGGCTCATTACATATTATTCCTCTTCCCACATTCTCTGATGCTGCCACTTTGGTCTTCTCTTTTTTTTTTTTTCAAATATAATACTACATTTCCCATCTCTGTGCCTTTGCTCTGGACATTCCACAGGTTTTGAATATAAATCACCTTACCTCTAGCCCCTAGCCCACTAACCCTCTCTTCAAGATAAGACTCAAACGTAATCTTCTGAATGAAGCCTTTCCTGATCCCCAAACTGCTAGCGTTTCTACTAAACTGTATTTTATTTAACTACTTCATATATATTTGTCTTTATCAACTTCACGCTTTTCAAAAATTTATTCTATCCTCCTTTGGAATACAACTCTATTGAAAATAGTATTTGCTTCATTATTGGTACTTTTATCTTTATGACCTAGCATAAAGCACAGAGCAAGTATTTTATAAATACCTGTTGATCAAGCTGTCATTCAATAATTCACCATCCTTATCTATTCTTACATTTCATTGGTCACCACATATTAAAATGTATGTAGATTTAACTTGGAAACTTCATGGAATTACTCTACCTCATAGGATCACACATTCAGTCATAGAATGGATTCAATGGTTATGTAGTCAAATTCCCCTTATTCGTTTGTTTGTTTGTTGGTTTTGGAGGGGAGGTTAGAAAACTGAGGCCAAACATTGAGTAACTTGACCAGGGTTACACAGATAGTAATTGTCAGAGATAGTATTTGAACTCTGGTTACTCTCCTCACTCCCAGTAAACAATTTGAGGCATATACTGAATTTATTTTCATTGTAATCCTTTCCTAAAAATTTACCCTGAATACAGCAATATAAGATGACCAGATATCCTATGAAATGATGTTTCTTGCTGCCTTTATTTGCACAATAATACTAACTTGGCCAGTTCCTCTCTTTGTTTCTCTAAGGTGTACCTATGACCCATACTTTCATTTCATTACAACTTTATTCTTTCAGCTTCATTTCTAATGAGAAAATTATTAATCTAACAAAAGTATTAATATGTTATGGATATCATTTAACTCTTCTAGTACATGCATGTATCCTATCATTGGGCAAATATCTCAGATTTAATCCCAATTGCCAATTTAAAGTTTATACTTGTTTACATTCATTAAATTTTTGCATGAAATTATTATAGTCAATTTTTATTATCTGCTATTCTCCCTACTCTCCCCATTTCTCATCAATTACTTAATTAAATAGATTATATTGGAGTTAAGTTGACTATTATTTCCTTTTTTAATTCTTTCTTTAACAGTAACAACTTCAGTAACAACTCTCAAATATAAATCAGTGTCTTTTTTTGGTGATATTTGGTGTTCAGTATATCCAGTGGCTTCAACCCTTAGTCCTCAATTATTCTTTACTCCTGATCCATAGGCAACAACATATCTTTTACTATGCTGTTGCAACAATTCAGCTAGCAGCTTCTGTGGGGGTGAAAAACCAACACAAGTCCAACAACAGGAATTCTTTAAACCCAGGTTCTTTTGATCTGCTCTACTAAGGAAAGCAATGTTAAGAGGTTAAAAATCATACTTTAATCCAACATACAAATAGCATTCACTTAGTTCAGGGGAAAAAGCCAGCACCCTACACTTCAGAGTAAATACAAACAAATTACAAACATACATTTATAAACAGACCAAATACAATTCATAGTTACCAAGGAACCATCAACATCTGAGTTCAGCCTGGTGCTTGACAATGGCTAGCCCAGAGTCACACACCACTCCTGCTATAGCTCAGAGTTCCAAAAGAGAAAACCAACCTCTGTGCTTATATATCTTGTTCAGGGTCAAAGGTGAGTCACTATATCATTAAGGCAGAATTCATGACTTCAAAGATAACCATGAATATGTCTGAATGGTCCAGAATCACAGGATATAAGGAATTCTCTAAGTAGAAGGCACAGGAGTTAAAGCATTTATTGAAACTCAAAAGTAACAGACTCATGGACCAGTGTCCCCAATTTGACATCCTGGCAAGAACCTTCCAAAACCAGTATGCCCGTCTCACAATAGTGACCAGGAAGCCACAGACAAACATTTGGCAGCAAGCCAAGTCATACTGGTGCTTCCCCCTCAATGCCAGGACCCTCCAGCAAGAAGACCACCCACTGGACTCAAACCCCTGCTCAGCACTCTCCCATCTCCATGAGGCTCAGCCCTGCTTTTTTGTAGTGCCTGCCACAGTCGCTGCCATTTCCACCACAATCTCCAATCTGTGTTCCAGCTAGCTGACTTCTTCCCCTCTCCTTCAGCTCTTAATTGCTCTCACCAACTGCCTCTTAGCTCTGCTCCAAGCATTCAGCAAGACCAGAACTCAGGTGCCTACCATTGGCTCCAGTCCTAGCCACTCCCTCCAGGACCCTGAGAGCCCCACCCCCAAAGCCCAGTGAATGGGCAGGAAAGATCTTCCCATTCAGTGATTGCCTTTACAGTCACACATGCGACTCCCCCATGTGACCTAAAATTGTCACAAAAATGAGACTTAAATCCACGTGGTCTAAAAGCCTCTGATGTCACAAACATGCCACTCAAACGCATGTAAAGTAGGCTTTCCCTTGAGGCAAGGACATCATCAAGGACTCCTAATTTAATCAAGGAAATAAAAGCCAAACTCTTCAAGGGCACTTGGTTGTATAAGTGCTAAGAGCCCATCTTGATTCCCAAGACATATGCTTGCCTATTCTCCTCTTTTCACTGAAATCTGAGTATCGACATATATATATGTATATATGTATATATATATGTATATATGTGTATATATATACACACACCCATATATATATATACACATACATACATATACATATGCATACACACACATATATATGTATGTATGTATGTATTTTATTTGACAAGAGGAGAAGCCTCAAAGATTATTTTCTGGATTGACTATTTTTTCATCTTCTGTGACAGATATTGGTATATAAAGGACAATTATTTTCATCTCTTTTTGTAAATATTGTATTATTTTGTAATTGCAATAGTTTGTATAAATGTGTATGCTAAATAAAAATTTAAAATACAAATAATAAATATGTATAAATAAATTATAATAAATTGTAAATATTCAACATGAACATTGCAACAGAATATAACTGATGGCCAGTGAAATACAGCTTCATGTTAACTTGGGCTCAAAATAAAACCAAACTTGATTATCCTGGACAACTTGTGTACCACACTTCCATTTCAATGCAACCTGCTTTATTGTGATGATTTCATCTATAGTGAGTATGTCACAACTGATACATTTCAATTTCCTTAATAATGTTGATTACTGTTTTTTCCATTCATTGGTTATTAAATGATTATTTAATATTTACTGTATAAAAATTTAGCATTTATAGATGGATGGTCTAAAAACTGTGTGATCCCTAGTAAGCTTTGTCCCATTTTCCAATACTCTGTCTCAGTGCCTCTGCCACTGCAACTACTAAAGTTGAAGGGCCACACAAATCTGAGAGTCATTTTACATTTTTCTTTGTTTCATAGGTTGCCTTGGCTAAATAATTCATATTCACAGAACCAAATTCTTTCCAAGCTGAGCTCAAAGGCTATCTCCTATATGGACTTAACTGATTTCCCCTATTGCTAATTGTATCCCCACCCTCACCCCCATTACCTTTCATTCATTTATACATGTACATGTTATTCCATCAATATCAAAGAAATAGTCCCTTGAGCATAGGGACTATTTTGTTTTGTTTTGTTTTGCTTTTTTAATATACCAGCATCTAGCATAGTATCTGAATATGCTTAATAAATGCTTGGAAAATGAATGGATGGATGGATGGATGGATGGATGGATGGATGAATGAGTGTATATGTGTGTGTTCAAAATGAAATTGAAGTGGGGAAAACAGAAGTAGATAAGAAATGTTAGCCTCAAAGGCAGACCCCTAGGCAGAGATAGCCTGTATAGTGATGTCCTTGCCTAAAATTATCTTCTTCCATCCCTTCAGACTTGTTTCTTGTATTTTGCTTTGTTACTCTGCCTGCAATTCCACAAATTAAACTTTAATTTGGAATTTAATTCTTTCTTTACAAAATGAAAATTGATCTATGAGATTTATGAAACCCTCTGTCATGACAGCACACCCCAAATTCTTTTCTCCTAATACGTATCTGAAATATCTGCACTAAGGAATGATGGTTTTGATTGGGAAGAGGCCGTTAATTTTGAAATGTGGAGCACTTTGTAGGAAAAAAAAAGATGGGTTTGGGTGGAATATCACAGGATATCAAGAGGTCTCTTGGTACTTGAGTATCTTTTGAAAGGGAAGGGAGAGTGAGAGAATACCAAAGATAAGCAAGCTTTCTTTATTTTTTATGGTGTCAATTTTAAATAGATTTTATTCTCCAGGACAAGAGTTAAATTTCCACTTGTTTACAGTACTGATAAAGTGCAATGTTGTTTATTTCTCTCCCTCTGCACACATTCAAGTATTCAGAATGCCCAGATTTACACAGTAGTTTAAATGTTACTTTTAAACTGCTACTGCCTTGACTATAAATTTGGCTCCTTCAATTTTTGGAAACCTGCGTGGAATGCTTTTTCTTCTGGTGTGTTTAGTCGAGCTCTTCAATGGTGGGTCCAGAAGAAGCACCTCCAGATGGAGCTGCTCCACCCCCTGGGAACCCACCAGGCATGCCTCCTGGCACCCTCTGCACTCTGGTACAGCTTAGTAATGATGGGGTTCCAGACCTTCTCAAAATTCTTTCTGCTGATGCTCAAATTCTTCCTTCTCAGCAGCCTGGTTCTTATCCAGCAGGTTGATTATGTCATTACATTTGTCAAGGTTCTTCTGTTTCTCTTCATCACCAATTCTGCCTTGCAGTTTTTCATCCTCTATAGTAGGCTTCATGCTGAAAGCTTAAGATTCAAGAGAATTCTTGGAACACACCTTGCCTCTCTGCTTCTCACCCTCAGCCTTGTATTTCTCAGCCTCCTGGACCATATGCTCAACGTCTTCTTTGCTCAAATGTCCTTTGTCATTGGTGATAGTGGTCTTGTTCTCCTTGCCTGTGCTCTTATTCATAGAAGAAACATTGAGGATGCCATTTGCATCAATATCAAATCTTACTTCAATCTGAGGAACACCCCTGGGTGCTGGGGAGATTCCTGTGAGCTCAAATTTGCCAAGCAGGTGGTTATCCTTTGTCATTTCTCTCTCACCTTCATAAACCTGAATAAGCACACCAGGCTGGTTATTTGAATAGGTGGTAAAGACCTGTGTTTACTTGGTGAGGATGGTGGTATTATATTTGATCAGAACAGTCATAGCTCCAACAGCAGTTTCAATTCCAAGGGAAAGAGGAGTGACATCCAACAGCAGCAAGTCCTGCACATTCTCAGATTTATCTCCAGACAAAATGGCAGCCCGGACAGCTGCTCCATAAGCAACAGCCTCATCAGGATTGATACTCTTGTTGTGTTGCATGCGATTGAAGAAATCTTGCAGAAGCTTCTGGATTTTGGGGGATTTGAGTGGAACCACTCACCAGAATGATGCCATCAATCTGTGATTTATCTAGCTTATCATCTCTTAAGTCCTTTTCCACAGGATCCAGTGTGCCACAGGAAGTGATGAGCATTCACCTCTTCAAAACAGGCTTTGGTGATTGATGTATGAAAGTCAATACCTTCATAGAGTGAGTCAATCTCAATACTGACCTGGGTACTGGAAGAGAGGGTACGCTTTGCATGTTCATAAGCAGTGCAAAGATGGCAAACAACCCTCCTGTCCTCACTGATGTCCTTCTTGTGTTATTGCTTGAACACAGCAATTAAATCATTGACCATTTGGTTGTCAGAGTCCTCCCCACCCAAGTGGAGGTCCCCAGCTGTAGACTTGACCTCAAAGATGCCATCTTCGATGGTAAGAATGGAGACATTTAAAGTACCACTTTTGAAGGTCAAATGTCAACACATTTCTCTTGGCACTAACCTTTTTGTCCAAGCCATAAACAATAGCAGCAGCAGCTGACTCATTGACGATTCAGAGTACATTAAGACCAACGATGGTTCCAACATCTTTCATGGTCTGACATTGGGAATCACTGAAATAGCCTGGTACTTTGACCACGGCATTTGTGACAGTCTTCCCAAGGTGAGTTTCAGCAATTTCTTTGGTCTTGGTCAAGACCGTAGAAGATACTTCTTCTGGAAAGAAACTTTTGGTGTCCCCTTTGTACTTCACTTGGACCTCAGGCCTGTCAGCATCATTCACCACCATAAAAGGTCAATGCTTCATGATTAGTTGTAGAACTGCATCATCAAATCTGTGACCAATCAAATGTCTGCCATTAAAAACTGTGTTGGTTGGGTTCATTGCAACTTGATTCTTTGTAGCATCACCGATTAAACGTTCTGTGTCAGTGAAGGAGATGTAGCTTGGGGTGGTCCTGTTTCCTTGGTCATTGGCAATGATCTCCAGTTTCCCATGTTGAAAGACTCCCACAAAAGAGTAAGTGGTGCCAAGATCAAAGCCAACTGTGGGTCCCTTCTACATGGTTGCTGGGGGGTCAGGGGTCATAGCTGACTGCTGTGGAGGAAGAAGGGCTGCTGCTGAGCTTAGCAGGCAAGCATTCTGTTTTAAAATTTCTTGTAGGGATGGCTCTGAATGCAGGAAAAACTAAGGAAATTTCATTCATCCTTTCTCTTTCAGTGTTTAATGGTTTTTTGCTTCTAAATACCAGAACTCAGGCTAGCCCTATTAATATCTATAGTTCAACTACATTATGAGTTAAATAAGCTAGCTTGAGAGTCTAAATAACATTTATAACATTGTTTTTATGAGAAACATTCTGAATTCCAAACAACTGAAAGAAATATGGAATAGAACCTAGTTATAACTTGTATACTATCTTTATTTTTTATATGTGTGTTTTTTTTTGGCACATCAATACTTGATTCCCCAAGGTAATTGTAACACTGGTTTCTCACCAAGTAATATGTACTTATGTACTTAAGAGTTAGAAAGCTAAGGAAGCTGATTCAATTAAGTTTGCCAGGGATAGTATTTTATAAATTAATGTTTATGTTACATTGAGACTCAGCAGTATCTTTTGACTTTTTAAAATTAAGCAATGAACAAGGAGGTCACAGGTAGAACTATGTCATAGATAAGAGAGAAGGAAAAAAGGGGGAAACATCATCATTATTATAATTAGAAATAATAATCATAATAAAGACATTTTTGTACTGTCATAAGTTTAATAAAACACTTTATGTTATTTCATTTGAATTAAAATGTGAGAATATAATTGCAATGAACATTCAATACAATTCAATAAACATTTTTGTTGTTCAATTGCTCAGTCATGTCAGACTTTGTTACCCCATGAACCATCACCCAGTGTGCCCTTCTGTCCTCCAGTATCTCTCAAAGTCTATCCAAGTTTGTGTTTGTTATTTCCTTGATACTATCTATCCATCTCATCATCTGTTATCCCTTTTTCCTTTTGCCTTCAATCTTTCAATGCTTTCGAAAACATTTAATTGCCTAATATGTGCAGAGGTTCGTACCTAAATACCTTCTCTCAGACACCCCCACCCCCTTACTGGAAAGATGTTTTATTTTGAAAAGACTTGAAAGAGAATAAAAAAATCATGTTTTTGAGAATGGTCATTAATTACTATTTAAGTAGCTCATTTTGATGGTAAACTCAGTAACGATTGTGTGTGTCTGTGATTATGTGTGTGTGTGTGTGTGTGTGTGTGTGTGTATGCATGCCGGTAGGTTTTTGATCTGGACAAATTCTATCATATGTTTTCCAAACTCTTCATTTTAAAATAAACTGAGCCCTAGAGTTACAGAAACTTGTCCAAGGTTACAATCTACCATGAAGTGGAGTTGCAGTTTCGCCTCATGGTTTCTTAAAACAAATCTAGTACTCTTTTGATTATAGAAGTTTGTGTCTACTTTCTACATTCTATAGAAAATAACCCAACTATGGACACAAAATCACAGTGGGGTAAATGTTTACTGACATTCATTTAATTAAATATAAATTATTATAGATTTCCCTACTCTACATACTATAGAACCCAGGATTAGGGTACAAAATTCGTCTTTGCCTACAAAGACAAATCAGGGTCGAAATAAATTGGATGTCATTTATTTTCTTTCCTCTCAATGTGGTACCAGATCAAACCACTATTGAAAACTTATTCATAGACCTGTCTTTTCGAGTCCAGAAAAGCAGAACAATTATCCAAACATCACAGTTTGGCACCCTATGATGCTTTTGTGAATGAAGGGTAACTGAAAGAGGAGCCAGGAGGAAAAAAGTTTAATTTTCAAGCTGATTAACACCACACACACACACACACACACACACATACACACACACACACACACGCACACACGCACGCACACGCACAAGCACACAGTCATATGTTAGATGCATAAACTAATTTTACAATCCCCTCAATACTGATGACAACAGTCCTATCATTCAAGAAATGTGATTAAATTGTTCCTCCTCCTTTATCTGACAATCTTTAAGCTCCACATTTCACTTTTGTAGCTCCTTTTCATAGCATCAGAGATCTAAAGGAGGGCAGGACAGTAAGAGTTTTCCTAACCAATCTCCTCATTTTATAGATGAGGAACTGGTGCATGAAGAAGTTAAGTGGCTTCCTGAAGGCAACCCTATTAATAAGTGACAGAAGTAAGATTAAAATGAGGTTCTCTAATTCCAAATCCAGCATGCTTTCTACTGTACACACCATGGTCCCTCTAGATCAATGATCCCATTATCCTTCAGTGAAGTTAACCAGTAGCTTGTATTTGAACTTGATATCACCCGTAAAATACCCTGTGTGGGGTGATTGTGGGGAAGGTCAATAGGTCAGTCAATAATCATTTATTAAACACCTACTGTGTATCAAGCATGGGGAAGTTCACATTATGGTTTCCTCAGACATGAACACACTCTGGGCTCAATATTTTTCCAGGGATGATGGTTCTGCTTATAAAATCTTATTTGCCAGTTTGAGAGATTTGAAAACATAGTCCCTGGCCTAAAAAGAGATTTGACAGATCATATCTTTAAGATGAACTAAATGATATTTGAAAACATCTGTATGCTTTCTTTAAAAAATTATGATGATGGATGGGAGGTGGGAAGGTTTACCTTTTTGCCTACTGAATTATACCATATGTACCTTTCTGTGGTATCTGTCATGGTACAGCCTCAACTTCCAATAGACTGAAGTAATTATAGACTCTGAGCCTGTACCACACATATTTGCAGTTAACATTTCGATATTGCTGACGATGATTTGTACAATTTTTGACTGGCATAAATGTTCTTAAGCTAAAATTGACCCTGCCTGCTTAAGTTCCTGACAACCACAGCTCTGGTGTAAAGATTGCTTTTACAGGGGGCACTGGCACTATGCCCAGTCCTTAGTCCCATCAAAAATTGCTCTTGCTTCTGCTCACAGAAGGCTTTTAGTAGCCTTGAAACCTGGCAGAAAGCTGTCAATTCACAACAGCTACTCTCCTACATCATGAAGCTGGGTGACATGAGGGAGTTGAAAGCTAGCCTGTGTCAAAGGCTATCTAGATGCTTTTAACATCTCAGTTCCTAAACTAAATGGATTTACTTTTAAAAAAAAACTGTTATTACAAGGCGCTTAATTGGAATTATTTAGAGGTGCCTGAGGGATTGCCATTTCTAATCAAGATACAAAGTAATTAGCAAGCAACTATCTAGTGGAAAAAAGTTTTAAAGCACCTCTGACCCATTTGATACAGTGTTTATCTGTGGTAATTTTTTAATATCTTTCTGTAACTTTCTTGTTTAGTAGTAAAAATGAAAATATATTTCACATATACAGAGATACATATACATATACATACGTACACATATGTATATACACATGTACGTATATGCGTATGTGTATATGTGTGTGTGCATGTGTTCTAGGAAGCACTTCATGTTCCTGGCTCACTCTCTGTCTCTCTGCCTCTCTCCATCTCTCTCTGTGTCTCTCTCCCTCTCTGTCTCTTACTCTGTCTGTCTCTCTGTCTATATAATGCTAAAAAAGATAAACAAGGACGTAGAATGGAGACACTATATTCAAGAGGTAAAACTGATACCACAGTTAGACTTGTTCCACTAGCTCAGATATGCCAGTCATTTAAAAACCCCAATT
The DNA here is from genome assembly GCF_011100635.1 of Trichosurus vulpecula. Classification (NCBI taxonomy): domain Eukaryota; kingdom Metazoa; phylum Chordata; class Mammalia; order Diprotodontia; family Phalangeridae; genus Trichosurus; species Trichosurus vulpecula. Next base: position 309,673,808 of record NC_050574.1, on the reverse strand, counting down.
AGTCAAAATATCAAAATTACTTTAGTACAACATTAATGTTGAGTCATGTAGTCGTGTCTGACTATTTGTGACCATGTGGACCATAATGACTAAGGGGTTTTCTTGGGAAAGATACTGGAGTGGTTTGCCATTTCTATCTCTAGTGGATTAAGGCAAAGAAAGATTAAGTGACATGCCCAGGGTAACACAGCTAGTAAGTGCCTGAGGCTAGATTTGAACTCAGGCCTTCCTGGCTCCAGGCTCAGTGCTCTATCCACTGAACAACCTAGCTGCTTCCTGGGCAGAGTTTGTGGTTCAATTCAACATCTGGAGCTGAAATATCCAGTCAATATAAATCAATCCATAACAGTTACAGAGTGTTCACACTGATATACACATACACACACACACACACACACACACACACACACACACACACACACATATATATGTATATATATATATATATATTATGTATGTACTTATGTATGTGTACATATGCTGATCTCTGATTGTTAGAACTAAAATTGTAATGAAGAAGTAGATATATTCCATAATGGTAATAAAATAATGGTTTTGATTACTTCAAAGTATGGTAATTGTTATTCAAGTCAATGTAGTCTTCAAAAAAAAAGGTAATTCAACTGATTCCATAAGCCTCCCACAAAATCCGCTATCTAAACCATCGTAAATCAATCAGTATAGGTTGAGAGTTGCTCAAAAGATGGATTTGGGGAAGACATATTTTTAAATGAGGTCAGATGGGATATACACTTATGATTTCACTGGTTTGGGCAATTTCTGTTGTGGAAATTTTCTCTGGCAATTTATACTGGTAACTCATTAGTACCTTAATGCGTTTTTCACTTTAGTGTTAATTGAAACATTAAAAAATTAAGTGAATACATCTCATCATATTGCTGGGATAGCTGGACTGAAATCAGGGTCCTATTGACTTCATTGTGGGCCTTTTCTTGCAAATTTAATGTTCATTAATGAATTTTATGTCTTTCAAAATTACCTTCTTGCCCCTTCCGCCCCACTAATTCCTGGGAAGAAATGTATAAAAATCAACAAGAAGAGTCAGAGTACAGACCTGTAACAATAATAATACTAATTGCTATATTGTCAACCTCCTCCACATACTAACCATCTTCTTTTTGGGTATCGATTATTTTGTTAACAAATTTTTCTCTCCCCATTCTTCTCCTCCCTACTCCCTAAGACAGTAAGCAGTTTGATATAGGTTATATATGTGCAATCATGTAAAACATAGCTCCATATTATTCTTGTTGTGAAAGAAGAAGCAGAACAAAAGGGAAATATATATATATATATATATATATATATAAGATAAAATGAAAATAATAAGCTTCAATATGCATTCAAATGCCATCAGTTCTTTTCTCTGTGTGTGGATTGCGTTTTCTCTCATAAGTCTTTTGGAATTGTCTTGGATCACTGTATTGGTGAGAAGAGTTAAGTCCATCATAGCTGATCATGGTACAATGTTGCTGTTACTATGTACAATGTTCTGCTGGTTCTGCTCGCTTTATTCAATATCAGTTCATGTAAGTCTTTGCAGACTTTATTGAAATCCATCCACTCATTATTTCTTATAGGGCAATAGTATTCCATTTTATTTATATATCACAACTTGCTCAGTCATCCATTCCCCAATAGATGAGCATCCCCTCAATCTCCATTTCTTTGCAACCACTAAAAGAAAAGCTATAATTATTTTTACACATGTATGTCTTTTCCCCCTTTGTATGATCTCTTTGGGATATAGACTTAATTTTATTTCTGGATCAAAGGGTACAAGGGAATGAATAATTTGATTTCCCTTTGGTCATACTTCCAATTTGCCTTTCAGAATAGGTGGGTCAGTTCACAACTCCACCAACATTGCATCAGTGTTCCAATTTTCCTATATCTTCTTCAGCTTTTGTTAATTTCTTTTTCTGTCATATTAGCCAATCTGATAGATATGAGATGGTACCTCAGAGATGTTTTAATTTGCTTTTATCTAATCAATAGAGAGAGCATTTTTTCATATGACTATATTCATGTGAAAACTGCCTGTTCATATCCTTTCACCATTCATCATTTGGGAATGACATATATTCTTATGTATTTGATTCAGTTTTCTATGTATTTGAGAATCAAGGCCTGTATCAGAGACATTTGCTGTAAAAATTATCTCCCAGCTTTCTGCTTTCTTTCTAATCATCCATTGATTTTGTTTTTGCAAAAATTTTTAAAATTTAATATAATGACTAGCAAGTTGTGCATAGTAGATTTACAATTTCATGTATAATCATCTTTTTGAAATTGTACTGTCACAGAAATGCTTTCTTTATTCCTTAAAATAAAAATAAAATTTAAAAATAAATTTAATGCAATCAAAATAATCAAATTTTCATCTTGTAATGTTCTGTCTCTTATTTGATAACAAATTCTTCTCTTCTCCATATATCTGATAGATAAACTATTCCTTGCTCTCCTAATTTGCTTATGGTATCACTCCTTATGTCTAAATCATGTAATCACTCTGACTTGATCTTCTTACCATCTTCTTTGATGGGATTCTGATAAAATTGGTCTAGGCATAAATTACTAACTTAGTGTTGTTACTTTCCATTTAATGTTCAGGGACCTTTGTGTAGGTGGAGAAAATAACTGGGTTTTGTTGTGATTAAATAATATATTAGAATGTAAGTTATGCTCTGTAGATTCACTGAAAGCATCCTTGGCACAATTCCAGAAGCAGATAGGACAACAGGGATGATAAACAATTTATTCTGTTGCTGCATGACTTTATTCATCTCTGTTAGGTCTTTATATTTTGAAAGGTTTTTATGAATGCTTTGTTTTTATGTAGCTAGGAAATTATGGGTTTTATGAATATTATAAGTGATTTCATTATTATTCTTTCCAACTCTGTTTTGTTCCATTTTACAGTTCTGAAAGTATACCTTAAGACCAGTAATCCATCAGCATTAATTGTTTTAAATGTGTTGTTCATGTTTAGTTTTGATTTTTGGATGCCAGTAAGATTCAAAATGCATCCAGTTCCAGAGTCGCATCTGTCTATCTCTGATATTTGTATGTGTGACACACACACATATGTATATATGTACATGTACATATACATACATGTATATATATGTATAAATATACATATATATGTCTTGGGGACATCAAAATATATACAGGTTTTGCCTTCATCTATTATGTCAATATAATCTCCAGATTCACATTAAAGTCTCAAGTATTTTTTCCTTCCCAAAATTTAAAAATTTTACATTTATTAAATCCCAACGATATGTTGTTCTTGTTGAATAAAGAGTTTATTAGATGAAGGAGCTATTTAGTGAGATTTTTGGTGGACTCAAATAGCTTGACGGTATTTATATAAATCAAATTATTAATAAGTTTATTTTATTGGAAAGCTTCTTTGATACAGACACTATACTTAGTTCTACTTGGGAAAGACTGTAATAGATTTTAGGATAAGGAGAACCATAATGTGCTTTAACTATTTCTCTTAAAACCTGTCACATTTTATATGAATTATTCTTGATATTATAGTGCTGCAAGTATGTTTTAAACAGAGAGCAGCTTTCCATGTCAACATCAAATATTAGAGGGTTCTCACTTTACCTATATCTATTTTAAATATTTGTTGTCCATGAATAAGCAATAAGAGTAGAAATGAGTCAAAGGCTTTGCATTAACAAACAAAAGCAATATAAGTTATAAAAGTAAGATAAGAACCATAAGTTTTATGGGTTTTTTGAGACAGTTTGCTCAAGTCAAGTCAACAAACTTTTTAATCACCTACTATGTAACCAATACTGTGCTAAACTCTAGAGATAAAAAGAAAAGCAAATACTGTCCACCATGATTTCAAGAAGTACAGATTTTAACGGTGGAGACAACATGTAAACAACTACGTACAAACAAAATTTATGCTAAATAAATTGGAGATAATCTCAAAGGGAAGATTGTTTAATATTCACTGAATAAATCATTTTCTTTCTTCTCTTGGGATATTTTGGCACATTGTACTTCTGAACTACTATATTATTTTCTCATGTGTATGTGACTTAGCTTATATTTGTGGTGAAATTGGCATTTTATCTGACAGGATGCTGGTAAAGTGTTATCCTAGTAATGTATGAGTAATTGTAAAGGACTTGAGCCCATAATTATTGTTCTTATATAACCCTACTGCATTCCAGGTTTTCAGACAAGCTAGAGTTTCAATTACTTCCCTAGAACTAACTGTTCTCTTATTCGTTATATTCATGAAACATAAAGTCTTGGTTTCTAGTTTTACCGAACTTGCATTTTCTTCATGTTGGACTTATAGCCATGTAAATAATCAGAAATTTTATGTATTCCTTTGTACTTATTTCTTCTTTGTTGTCAATTTAAAAATATGATTATGTGTTTTCTACTGTGTGTATCTCTAAGATTGAGGGAATCTTCCATTATTGTCCTGAACCTCAGTAGCTCTCTTAAAACACTTGGGAGACTATGGGGATTTGGTGTGTGACATCTATTCAAAACAATATTCTTTAAAGGATCAATACTATGTTTGTGCATTTGTGGGCACCAGTTCTGATTGTAATGATACTCTGATTATCGTAAGCTTTCAAGGACATTTGCGGGAGGAAATTGTTTTTGTCACAGGTTTTGTCATCTATAAGCTTCAGGAGTCCAGCAAACTATTGTTGTTTATAAAGACAAGCAAATTTCTGGTGGTTTGATAATTATTTTTTAGGAATCTGGTACTGATTAATTTCTGAACCTTAAATAATATGTTGTGGACTTTCCAAAATGTGATTATATACTTGGCATTATTCAATAAATCCAATGTTAGGCATGAACTCTCAATAATTTCTGGTCGCAATGACATTTTCCTGATTCAAGACCCTTCAATTTCTGAAAAATAAAATCTGAAAAATTCACTTTTCCATTATTTATTAGGTGCTTCTCGTCTTGCTAACTGTTAGTTGGGTTCATGTGGATGTTGCCCATGAAGAGCCTCTTGATTCACATCTCAGATCTTAGCCATTTCATGGCATCTATCCAGAGATAAACCACTTGTTAAATTTGAAAACTCCAATGCCTAATCTGTAGTCTACCTTTATTTATTATTTTATGAATTTATGTCTGTTTTTTCCTCAAGAATATTTCTCTAGATTTTAAAATATTTTCTCTGTGTGTTTGTGTACTAAGAGTATTTAACACTTTTCTGTCTCCTTTTCAACAGCAAAAAGGTTAATTTTTCTATAACTGCCTTGGAGAAGTGAGTCCTATATTTCATTATTATTGTTCCAGGTTTCTTGGAGAACTTCTAGATCTATTATCCATTTTATCTTGTGAAAAAACGTACCTCAAAACTTGTATTGTATAGTATTAATGGTTATAAATGTGCTCCTCCCATTGAGCTGTTACTTCACGATGCCAAACATTTAATATATGTAGTCTCAACTTTCTTCTGGATGACTTTATTCTAGATGTATCTTGCCTGGTGATGGCCATGGTATTTTAAAATATTGCTTACATCAATTGTTTCCATTTGTCATTATTACTAGCATCACTTTTCTCATATCCTGCCCCCCTCCATTGGCTCCAGGGTGTTCCAATCCTGTTATACTTCTTTCATATTTAATGTTAGGACATATACTTATGCACTATATGTTCACAAAATCATCCTTGGTTCAACACAAGTAGCAGACAAGACAGCAGGCTGATATTAGCCTCCTATTCCTTAACCTCCTAACTCTTCTTCAAGATGTCTTGATTATGAAAGCTGTTTATTCTATGTACTTTGAAGATGATGGGTTTTTAGTAATGTATCAACTACTAAAAATGTGAAACCTTTTTCTTAATGGGAAATTCATGGAATTTGAGGGAGTGGGTAAGGCTCCTAGGAGAATCATTATGTAAATAGCACATGGAAAATCTTGGAGTATATCTCTAGCCATACAATTCAATGCTCCCAATTTTAATATTATTTTTATTATTACTTCTATTATCATTATAACCTACATCTACATAGCAATTTAACATTTGCAAAATATTTTACATGCATTTTCTCTTTGGAAGTGAAATGTAGCCAGCTGGCTTATTGATGCCTTCTTTAATATATATATGTTAAGAATGCCTATTTGCTTATACAATTCAAATCCATGCCTTATATTTGTCCAGCCTTGTCCTAGGTCCTCCTCTCTCTACAAAGAATAAGATATACCATTCTCTCTCTGGGAACTTATAATTTAAAGTGACAAATTTCACATACATGGAATGATACATATGTACATATATATGTATATGTGTATATACACATACAAATATACATGTGTACATACATACATAAATATATGTCACAAAATAAAATGCCCAAGTAAATAAACATATTGTCCTAGACAAAGCAGTGGAGTTAGAGCCTAAATACCTACGTTCTAATGGCCACTGCTACTTCTGACTCTGTGACATTAGACAAGTCACTTGACTTCTTATTTTCCTCATCTCTAATATGAAGATGTTTTATTAGCTGATCCTCAAGCTTCAGGTCTAACATTCTGACTTTTGTGTGCTGTAGATCTGGGCTGTCCAAAATGTGGCCTGTGGCATGGGGCTCCCATTGTGATTTACGTGGCCCACCTACAAGCATAGAAATTTACATAAATGCTTTAGTAAACCAAGCCAGGCTACCTCAGAGCTCTCACTAAAATGGCAAATCAAAATATATTTTCTATTGTTTCACTAAAAACCTAAGGTTGGACAGCCCTGTTGCAGACAACAAGTGCCACAGGCAGAGATCCAGTCAGTCACAGTAGTTAGAGAAACTTTCATAAAAAGGGATCAGGGGGACTTGAAGAGGAACGTCCTAAGAACCATATGGCTTGTTTAGTGGGGAGGAGTAGAGTTTTGACATCAAAGTCTGTATTGGTGCTTAAATGCAAATCTACTATGAGAGCCCTAAGAAAGTCTCTAAGGCCACTGACAACCACTTAAGGAATGTTAATTATTTCTCAGCTGAATTCAATCATAACTTAGAATGACTCAGTCTTCAGGATATCAAACTAGAAGATCTTGGGCAGTTACATACTCTTTGGTGTTGTGTCAATAGACATGCATTTATATCCATCTTTGGCAAAGCATATATGTAGCCAAAGAAGGTTAAAATGATCTCCTAACACATGCAACTTATACCCAGGAAACTTATTACTTACTTGGTAGTAGCCAGGCCATTATTTTCTGCCTCTTCTTACTATCATGCCAGGATCAATTCTAAAAGTTGTCTCTCTGAAAACCTGTTATTTAAACAATATTCAAATCTGAATCTGGATTCCACTCCCTACTATTTTAATCAGAAATGTATGCATGTATGTATGTATGTATACAAACATACAAACATGCATACACATATAATACACATATACATGCATACATGCGTACATACATATATACATACATACATACATGCATACATACATACATACATACGTACACATCAATCAGAAGAGGGAGAGGAAGCATCATTCTCTTTAGTGTGTTTTTCCCTGCCCATATTTCAGCTACTTCTTTTTTTCTTTTAAAAAGTATTTTATTTTTCCAGTTACACAAAAAAAAATTAATATTCTTTTTAAAATAAAATTTTGAGTTCCAAATTTTCTCCCTCTCTCCCCATTCCCTCCTGCATAATATGGTAAACAGTTTGATATAGGTTATACATGTTCAGCTGCATCTTTAAAGGCAAGGTGCTATAGTGGATAGAGTACTGGACTGCAATCAGGAACATGTGCCTTAGAATCTCATTTCACTAGCTCTGTGATTCTGTGCAAGCGACCTAGCCTCTCTGGGTATCTGTTTCCCTATTCATAAGAAGAAGGGATCTCTAAAGTTCCTTCCAGCTCCAAATCTGTGACCTATGACTTGTGGTCAGTATTTTCATGGATCAAAACACCAGCAAACCAAGAGAAAAATATTAGTAATAGTAATTATCAGTCCTTATATAGTGCATTCTTATTTACAATGTACTTTTTTGTTGTTGTTCCATCATTTTCAGTCATGTCTGACTTTTCATGACTTTATTTAGGATTTGCTTGGCACAAAAGCAAACACTGGAGTAGTTTGCCATTTCTTCTTCAGTTTATTTTACAGATAAGAAAACTGAGACAAATATGGCCAAGTGACTTTTCCAGGGTCACACAGCTAGTAAGTGTCTGAGGTGAGATTTGAACTCATGAAGATTATTTTCATGACTCCAGGCCTGGCACTCTATCCACTGTACCACCTAGTTACTCTACAAAGTCTTTTAAAACCCATCAATTAGGGAATGGTTGAAGAAGTTGTAAAACATGATTGTGATAGAATTCTATTATGGTACAAGAAATGACATGGGAAATGTTCTCAGAAAAAAATAGGAATATATATATATATATATATATATATATATATATACATATATATGTGTGTGTATATATATATATATATATACGCACACATATGCATATATAAATGGATGCAAAGTGAAGTGAGAACTAAGAGATCATTACACACAGTACCAGTAATATTGTAATGATCAACTGTGAAAGATTTAGCTACTCTGATCAATAAAATAATCCAAGACAACTTTAAAGAGCTCATGATGAAAAATGCTATGTATCTAAAGAAGGAGAACTAATTAACTCTGAATGCAAATTGAAGAATAGTTTTCTCACTTTTTTTTTGCTTTTTTGTGATATAGCTATTATGGAGACACTTTTTGCATGATTTCACATGTAAAACAGATATCATATTGCTTGCCTTCTCAGTAGGTGAGGGTGGAAGAAGAAGGAAGAAAATAATTTGGAACTCAATTTTTAATATTAAAAATAAATAAATAATATGCACATATATTTTAAAATAGTTTAGATATCTCAAATCATTTGAGTCACACACAATAAGAAAGGCAGATATTATTAATTTCATTTTTAGATAAAGGACCTTAAATTTAAAAAGGGCAAGGACCTTGCCCAAAGTTGAATAGGTAGTCAGCAGTAAAGCTGTGGGTCAGGGCTAGAGCCGGCCAGTCTACTGCTCCTTCAGCTACCCAATACAGATTTCCACAGTAGTGGTTTCTGATGTAGTTGGCTAAAGCATATATTTTTATAACATACTAAGATTGGATTAATTCTAGTAATAAACATGAAAAAATAATGTCTTTTGGGTTGGACTCACTTGAACCTCCACTCCTGATGGCTTAAAGGGATTTTATATAGATTATGTCCTTTATTCATAGAAATCCTCGGGAAGCAGGCATGCAGTTATAAAGTATGTGTTGCTACTTTTCAAAAAAAGTCTGTTGGGTGGGTAATTTTCTCTCTAACTATTAATAAAAAATGACCACAGTTCATTTGAAAAGGCAATAAGCACTGCCAGGGCTACCTGCTAATTTCAGAGGCTATAAGCTATAAATGGAAACTATTTAGTCCAGAACCACTGGTTTAAAAAGAAATAGGTAAATGTGTAATGACAGACAACACATTTGCTCTTCAAGAACTGAAAAAGGAGATCAAACATGAAATCTACAAAGTAGTGCTAAAGTAAACATAAACACAATAAGCTCATGCAGAAGAGAAGATAGCTAATGAATAATTGATAAAGGCCTCCTTGAAAAACCATTGAAGTATGCAAGCCTGGGACAGTTAAAAGTACCCAGATGAAACAGGCCAAGAGGTTGGAGGATATAAATATGTACCCATCCTCAGAGATTAAAGATCAGATTAGCCTACAAGAGAAATGTTTCTGAAGCAGGAGATATTGACTGAGTAAATTTTTAAAATCTACTGGTGTATGGATCATTGATACACCAACCTCCCCAGATTAGTGACAAAGGATAAAAGATGCTACACTGATGTGCTGATAGTCAGAAAAAATGCAGAGGCTACAATGAGAGAAAAGAAGGCAGGACGATACAAGGCAAAAAAAATAGCAGTCATAGCCAAAGTTTAACTGTTAACATCATGAAGAAATCAAAGAAAACCACTTTCCTTTGACAAAGGACAAATGACCTGAAGGAGAGTCAAGAGTTTATCACTGGAAAATTTAGTTAACTTCATTAACTTGTAAATTCAAAATAAACACAAAGATAGGGAGTTTGAAAAATGTAGCCAAGCAGTCTGATTAGGAGGAATATGAAACGAATATTTCACATTTCAACAAGGTAAGCGCTTTGTAAAGTACTTTTTTTTCTTTCCTTAAGAAAAGCTCATGTATATGGTCCATGGAAGGGAATTTTCCAGATACCTGAGGCTTATCTCTTTGAAAACCAAAATTCCATTTTTTTACATTTTAAAACTATTTTAGTTCTCTCTCTCTCTCTCTCTCTCTCTCTCTCTCTCTCTCTCTCTCTCTCCCTGTATCTCTCTGTCCCTCTCTGTCTCTGCCTCTCTCTTACTCACCTTGGGACCACATGACAAATGAAGAACTCCATCAAAAGGCAAGGGTGATATATGTATCATGAAGAGTTTATCATACTAAAAATCCCTGAATAGAGCATGTAGCAGAACATTATGGGCCATAGATGGATAGTACAGTCAACAAATTGAATCATGTGGGATCACAAATGACCATTTAGGAGACTGAAAACTTGTTGGCATGAGTCAAAGATCCATATATTTGGATAAAGATTGAAATTCAAACACAAGCTTGTCAGTTCTGGTATTTAATGGCTCTGCAACAGTACTGTACAGTAGAAAGCTCTGGATTTGGAGACAGAAGACATAGGTTTTAAACTCAGGTCTCAAAATTATATCTGCATGACCTTTGACTAATCACTTAACCTCTCTAGTCCTAAGCGTCAACAAGCATAAAAATGAAATGGATGGAAATGATTTCTGAGGTGCTTTCTAACTCTATCTTATGTACTTTTATTAGGATAAAAGATGATAGATTTAAATGTAATAAATATTTTACTCTGTGCTCTTCTACTCTGAAAAATAAGATACCTATTATAATTTTACGTTTTCCTCAGTATCATCATTAGAAACACCCATTATCCGTTGTGCAAAATAAAATTTGTCTCAATGTTTATTTTTCTGTCTTCCTCAATTCCCAGTTGTAATTTCCCTCTACTGTTTCACATCTAATAATCAGAGGCATCTATCTTCACATCATCTCTAAATAATCCCCCTTTTTCCTCTGAAACTGCTACTATCCTGATTCAGGTCCTCATTGCCTTATTTCTGCATTATAGCAGTAGCCTTCTGGTTGGCCTCACTGACTCAAGGTTGTCCCCCTTCAGTCCATTTTCCATTTAGCAATCAAAGTGATCTTTCTAAAGCTCAGTTTTGGCCATGCCATTTCCCGTATAAGTCAACTTCAGTGGCTTCCTATTGCCTCAAGGATCAAATATAAATCCATTTTGCTTTTAAAGCACTTTCTACCTTTCCAGGCATTTTATACATTCCTCCCATCCACATTTTCTGTGTTCCTCTGACTCTGACCTCCTCGCCTTTCCTTCCTCAAGACCCTCCATCTATGGACTGTGTGTATTTTCATTAGCTGTTCTTCATGCCTTCAACTCTCACTTCCTGTTTTCCCCAGCTTCTTTCAAGTCTCTGATAAAATCTCATATTATTTAAAATGCCTTTCCCGGTTTTCCGGGAAATACTAGTGCATTCCCTCTCACTTCTAGTTTTTCAGTATTTACCTCATTTGTACATAGTTGTTTTTATGTTGTTTTCCCACATTAGATTGTGAGCTTCTCAAGGGCTAGAACAGTTTCTACTTTCTTTTTATTCCCAGAGTTTATAGCACAGTGCCTGGCACATGTTAAGAACATACTGAATGCTTATTGATGTGACTTTATACCCATATTCACTCTGGCACCAAACTCACACCCATACCCACCCTCACACCCCTATAACCACCCATCTCTACTTCTATTATTTGTTGGTTAGAAGCCTGGGAAAAATACTTCTGTAGAATTGTGTAAAAACAATTATAAATACACTGAACAAGAGGTCAATTACAAGTAGTGTTTTAAGTCATGAACTTTGTGACATCTAGTATGGCTTTGTAAAGGCCTTTTTTTCTTACTCAAAGATTCTCACCTTTATTCCCAACAGTCAGATCACTTTGTATCTATGCTTTAGAATGTTATAATGACAGGCTATATGATATCTGCATAAGTGAGGTGATATGTTATTTAAGGAAGAATATGTTACATATAATTAATATCAACATTTCAATGCTTGCCACTTGGGACTATAAATTCAATTCAATTTTCCCATGGTAATATAACATAGATCTTTGGAGTTTTAAAGTGAAGAGAATCATGAATGCTTTAGCCATTACTTCCATATTTAAGAGAATAAAATACTTTATCCAGGCTTTTTTCCCCTTAGAAATATGGGAGTAAGAGGGCAGAGCCAAGATGGTGGCTGGAAAGCAGGGATTTGCCTAAAGCTCTCCCTGAGGACCCTCCAAACACCTATAAAAATGTCTCTGAAGAAATTCTAGAACTGCAGAACCCATGAAACAGCAGAGAGAAGCAGGGCTCCAAGGACAGCCTGGATGGTCTCTGGGTAAAGTCTATCTCACAGAGCTGGGAGCAGAGAAGAGCCCAGCGTGGGCCACCCCAGATCAACCAGACCAGGAGCTGGGTGGAACAGGCCATAGTGCCCTGAGGCAGTGAGCTGTGGCAGTTACCAGATTTCTCAACCCACATACACCAAAGACAACAGAGAAGGTTAGTGGGAAAAGCTGCAGTGGACATAGTGAAAGGAATTTGCAGTTCGGCCACTGGCCTGGGAGCAGTGGAGGTGGTGCAGCACTGAGGCTGCTCCCAGAGCTACAGTTGCAATTGCTTTCAGGCCCAGGCCCACCTGGTGGGAGGAATTAAGTGGCAGATCAGAGAAGGAGTGCGGAGCCGCTTCGATCTGAGTCACAGTCCAGGTTGGTGGTTCTTGGGGGAGGAGGAGAGCTTGTGTGGCCAAGCTTGCTGTGTAGAAATAGCTCTGAAAACAACAGCAGAGACCCTCAAGCTTGGGACAAAGTACTCTATACTCCACAAGCAGTCATACTCCAACAAAAAAGTTCAAGGGTCAAGTAGTTGGCTGGGAACACAAACAGGGAGCAAAAATGGACTCAGATTCAGATTTAGACTTTGGAATCTTTCTTTGGTGACAAAGAAGACCAAAACATACAGCCAGAAGAAGTCAACAAAGTCAAAGAGCCTACATCAAAAGCCTCCAAGAAAACGTGAACTGGTATCAGGCCATCAAAAAGCTCAAAAAGGATTTGGAAAAGCAAGTTAGAGAAGTAGAGGAAAAGTTGGGAAGAGAAATGAGAGTCATGCAAGAAAACCATGAAAAACAAATCAAGGACTTGCTAAAGGAGATCCAAAAAATACTGAAGAAAATAACACCTTAAAAAATAGACTAACTCAAATGACAAAAGAGCTCCAAAAAGCCAAAGAGGAGAAAAATGCCTTGAAAAGCAGAATTAGCCAAATGGAAAAGGAGGTCCAAAAGACCACTGAAGAAAATACTACCTTAAAAATTAGATTGGAGCAAGTGGAAGCTGGTGAATTTATGAGGAATCAAGATATTATAAAACAGAGCCAAAGGTATGAAAAAGTAGAAGACAATGTGAAATATCTCATTGGAAAAACCACTGACCTGGAGAATAGATCCAGGAGAGATCATTTAAAAATTATTTGACTACCTGAAAGCCATGATCAAAAAAAGAGCCTAGATGCCATCTTTCAAGAAATTATCAAGGAAAACTGCCCTGATATTCTAGAGCCAGAGGGTAAAATAGAAATTGAAAGAATCCACAGATCACCTCCTGAAAAAGATCCCCAAAGGAAAACTCCTAAGAACATTGTTGCCAAATTCCAGAGCTCTCAGATCAAGGAGAAAATACTGCAAGCAGCCAGAAAGAAACAATTTGAGTATTGTAGAAATACAATCAAGATAAAACAAGATCTAGCAGCTTCTACCTTAAGGGATCAAAGGGCTTGGAATATGATATTCCAGAGGTCAATGGAGCTATGATTAAAACCAAGAATCACCTATCCAGCAAAACTGAGTATAATGCTCCCAGGTAAAATATGGATGTTCAATAAAATAGAGGACTTTCAAGTTTTCTCAGTGAAAAGACCAGAGCTGAAGAGAAAATTTGACTTTCAAACACAAGAATCAAGAGAAGCATGAAAAGGTAAACAAGAAAGAGAAATCATAAGGGACTTACTAAAGTTGAACTGTTTTGTTTACATCCCTACATGGAAAGATGATGTGTATAATTCATGAGACCTCAGTATTAGGGTAGATGTACCCATTTGTAGGATCTGCAATCCTGTTGATAATTCATGGATAGATAATACCTAACTACAAAGTGATCAATCTGCCATCCATTTGATCCTTAACATCTTCAAATGATTGAAAAGCAGAGGAAGAAATCATGGGTGTTAATTGGTTCAGATGACACTTAAAGTCATTAGGGAACATCAAAAATCACATCATTTCAGATTCTGGTAGGGTTAAAGGTATGCTGTTTCCACCACTCATATTTTCCGCCTATCACTAATGTTTATGTGTGCTTTCAAGAAGGACCTTTTGAGGTGATGTGAACATTGTATGTAATTTTGCCAAATGAAACCTCCATGTTACCTAAAACAGATATTCAATTATTCATGTTAGGTAACAATCAGTAGATCAGTTAGGATTGTAATACAGTTATCTCTTCCATATTGTGGGTATTAGGAGTATGGCACCCCTGTGATCTAGAAAATCCTCATAAAAATTTTTGGCCCTCCCTTCATATCAGAGAAGTTGGAATTATCATGGTATTAAAAAAACAAAACATGTTGATATTACACAACACTATACATGTATTTTGTGCATTTCTGAATTTCTAAACTTTTTATGTGTCATCTGCTGGCCTTCATGCATTGTCTATGGCTTCTGCAAAACTCCCCCAAAATTCCCATTTAATTTCTTATGCCAACCTATGATTTATCAAAACCATGATGGGGAAAGTTGTGATGTGGAAGGGACAACAGCACTTGTACTCAAGGAAACCAGTTCATATCAGCTTAATTATTAGCAGTGATTTTTAAAATTGTTAGTATGAACATTTACACCTGAGAATCTACAAATGTTACAAAATCAAAACTTTACTTTTTTTGTTGATTGTTCAGGCTTAAGACAGCCAATTGTTAAACATTTATTAGTACAGTCATGCTTGTACTCCACACATTTGAGTTATCACAAAGAAAGCATTTTGCAGACAGTGAAGCATATAAATAAAAGCTGCTATTATGATTAGACACAAGTGGACAGTTATTAAAATCTAATGGAAATGGAAGAACCACCCAATAGGGTCCCCAACTAAGATGGAAACCTAATGTGTGAATACATTAGTGAAAATCAATACATAGCAATGCATTTGCTGGAAAGACAGAAGCAAGGATTAAATCAATTAAGAATGTTGTCTGTATGTAAATTAGAAACATCAACTAAATTAAACTGTTTAAAATGAAAGATTAAAAGATCATTAATTAACTAAAGGAAATTTGATAAGATCTCCAAAATGTTTGTTCAATACAAATGTTGATGAAATGTAGAGAAAAAGAATTTTCTTAGTTATTATAAATATATATATGTATATATACATATATGTGTATATATTATGTATGGAGAGGAGAGAGAGAGAGAGAGAGAGAGAGAGAGAGAGAGAGAGAGATCGATTTTATCTTTCTCATTTTGCAGGTGAGGAAAGGAAAGCCCCAAGAGGCTAAGTGGATGGCTCAAATTACACAAACAGTGGAAAAACAGAGGCTAGAAGTCAAGTCTCCTTATATCTAGTCTAATGCTAACACATGATACTGTCTTAAAATACAAGTGCATTTTGGTCCAAGAAACTACCTAAAATAATCCAAGAAATTAACAAAATTCTCTTTTATCTCCCATAGACTTTTAGTGCTAACAGAAGGCATTATAGTACATGATTGTGTTCATTCATTCATTAAGCAGACAAACACTGGAACCTAATACAGAAAACATCTGTAAATTTCAATGATAGAAGTGCTCTTAGAAGTCTTTTAGTTGGATTTCCAGGAGCTAAGATGGCAGAGTAAGCAGAAAGTTGCTCTTACTCTCTCTTACTGACCTTGAAAAACCCAGAAAATACTGCCCAAGGAAAAATCCTGGAACTGTGGAGCCAGCAGAAAGACAGGGTGGCACAGTTTTTCAGCTTGGGAGGCTAGGGGGATTAACAGGAAAGGTCTCTTTAGCTGTGACTGAAGGGAAACAGCACAGGACAAGAGGAATCCCAGCAAGTCAGCAGAAAGACCCACCTCAGCAGAACAGTGGAAGATCCTGAGCTTCAGATTGGAAGAGAAGGCAAGGGCCAACACCAAGATCTCCCCAGCCCCCTCACTGTGGCATTCCCTTCACCACGTAGCCAGGGGAATCAGCAGACACCAGCCTTACACCAGTGGCTGAGCCTACGTATGCTCTAGCACAGCCCTTGGGGAAAGGAGACCTCCAATGGCCAGAATGCCTCTCTCCCACACCTCACACTTCAAGCTTCAGTGTAACCTTGGAGAAATGCAGAAAGATCTCAACTGCCCTCTGTACACACCAGATAGCTCCTGCTTAGCACCAGGTAAGCTACAGCATTGCATAGTTTCCAGCTGCCAGAACTGGAGGCCCTTGCACAGAAAGCCAGTAACCAGGCCCCTAGCACCTAGTACAAGAAGTGTAGTACAGAGACCCTTGTGCCCCAGAAGCAGAGATCAACTTTAAAATCCAGGAAAAAGGAAATCACAGTGAGCAAAAAGCAAATTAAAAAAGCAAAGACCATAGATTTTTACTACGGCAGCAGGGAAGATCAAAATACGAATTCAGAAGAGAACAGCATTGACACTATACCCACATCTGAAACCTTAAAAGGGAATATGAACTGATCTTAAGCCCAAAAAGCATTCTAGGAAGAGCTAAAGAAGGATTTTAAAAGTCATATTACAGAGGTAGAAGAAAAATGGATCAATTCCTTTAAAAATACAATTGACAAAATGAAAAAAAAAAAACACTGAAGAAAACAACTCCTTAAAATGTAAAATTGGTCAAATGGATAAGGAGGCACAAAAGCTAACTAAAGAAAATAATTTGTTAACAATTAGAATTGGGCAAGTAGAAGCTAATGACTCTATGAGGCATCAAGAATCAGTCAAACAAAATCAAAAGAATGAAAAAAAAATAGAAGAAACCATAAAATACCTCATTGAAAAAACAACTGACCTGGAAAATAGATCCAGAAGTGATAATTTAAGAATTATTGGTCTACCAGAAAGCCATGATGAAAAAAAGACCCTGAATAGTATCCTCAAAGAAATCATCAAGAAAAACTTCTCTGAGGTCCTAGAACCAGAGGATAAAATAGCCATTGAAAGAATCCACCAATCACCTCTTGAAAAAGATCCCAAATTGAAAATGCCAAAGAATGTTGTAGACAAATTCCAGAATTATCAGGTCAAGGAGAAAATACTGCAAGCAGCCAGAAAGAAACAATTCAAATATCGCAGAACTACAGTCATAATCTCATAGGACCTTGCAGCTTCTACATTAACAGATCTGATAGCTTGGAATATGATATTCCATAAGGAAAAGGATCATGTATTACAACCAAGGATCAACTACCCAGAAAAATTGAGCATAATCTTTCAGCCAAGGAGATGGATATTCAATGAAGTAGGGGACTTCCAGATGTTCCTGATGAAAAGACCAGAGGTCAATAGGAAATTTGATCTTCAAATACAAGACTCAAGAGAGGCATAAAAAGGTACACAGGAAAGAAAAAAAAAACATTATTCGATAAGGGCAAACTGTTTACATCCCTATATGGGAAGATGACACTTGTAAATCTTGATAATTATGTCTTCATTACCATATTTAAAAAGGGTATAAATAAAGAAGGTGGGGGGTATAAATTAACTGATATGGTGATAAAATACCTAATTAAGGGGTAAAAAGTGATTTTAATGTGAGAAGAGGAAAGGAGGAGGCAGAGAAGGGTAAATTACATCTCATGAAGAGCCACAAAAAACATTATAATAGAGAGAAAGAAGGGAGAGAGATGAGCATTGTTTGAACTTTTTTTCTCATTGGGTTTGGTTAAAGGAAGGAATAACATACTCAGTTAAGTATAGAAATCTAACATGCCCTGCAGGCAGTAGGAGGGGAAAGGGGAAAGAAAAGGGGCGGGGGCTGATAGAAGGGAGGGAAGATTGTTGAAGGCAGAGGTCAAAAGAAGTTGTTTAGTCCAACTACCTATACAAAGAATAGACATATGAAGCATAGGCTCTCTTCTCAAAGAGTTTACAATCTAATTGAGAAGACTTGCATCCAAAAATCAATAAAGTAAAAAGAGAAGACAATGTATAATTTAAGTATCAAAATCAGTGATACTGGTAATAAATGATATGACATTTTAGAGGATGAAAAGTCAGTGTTATTCGAGTTGTAGCTGAGGAGAATAGGCATTGTGGGATAGGTCAAAATAATGCTGAGTAACAAACAATGTTTAGACTTCAGGTAGACATGGAAGAATTCATGTTATGCCATGTAAAGAGAATAATAACAATAGTAATAATAAGCAACAGTTACGTACTCACTTTTTATTTATAATGGTGATTATTCTCTCAACCCTCTGAGGTAGGTCATACCAGTATTACATCTCCATTTTACAGATTAGGAAACTGAGTTTCGTAAAAGTGAAGTGACTTCTTTAGAGTCAGACAAGAATAACAGAAAGGCTCAATGGTGCTCAAAATAAATATATTTCCAAGGGTCAGGGAAAAAATATTTCTTGGTTGATGAAAAAGACAAATTTGGGAGAGTGTCAGGAAATAAGTTTGAATAGGTACGTTCAGGTGAGATTTTATATGACCTTGGCTGCTAATGTCAAGGGAAATAGTTCAGGCTTTTAGCTCAAATATTATGGGAAGTCACTCACTGTTTCTACTTAGGCAAATGACTTGTGTATGTGTAGCTAAACCCTTTTTATCTTATTTCTCTCTTCCACCTTTATAGAGAAGTGGGTGATGAGAGAAGAATGCATGGTGTATTTTCTAATTCTTTGTGAAAACTAAGGAGGAGAGCTTGGCTCTGCTTCTTCCTACTGCTCCACCACTTTGGGATTCCCTCTACTCCTCTGTCTTCATTGACTGAGGGAACTTCTGGGCAAGGAAATTCCTTTTACCAATATAAGATTTAACTAGAACACTGAAAGCTTACATCACTTAAGTGACTAGAGGTAGGTCACTGCCCTGTTGGGGGTAGACAGAGATGTCTCATAAGGTTTTTATTGGAGATGTCCTCATAAGGTTTTTATTGGGGATGAGGAAATAAAAATCTTACCTTAGTCTGTCATCTTGTAGATTCACCTCTTCACTAAGTTTATTAACTTGGCTGCCATGGTGCCCTGGATGCAGAACTAGCATAAGAAGCAGAAAGGAATAGGCTCAACTCCTCCTCTGTCGCATGCTGACTCTTCAATCTTATACAGGTTTTCAGTGCCCCAGGCAATTTTGCAAGAGTACAGTTTGCAAAGCAGGTTCTTTTTATTTATATATAGAGTTATCTTATGAGAAGTTCCCAACCCCAGAAAAATCACCAGGTTTGCCCCGGCCCCCCAAATCTTCCCAACTAGGTGCTAAGCTCTATTGCTTTTATGCTGTTAAAGGACCGCAAAATTCACCCTGATGGAACAGAGCTCCAATTTCTCCTACCTATTTAGAGTTTTGCTTATTATAATTGTTTTCCTTTTGTGAGATCCCATATTTGGGAAAAAAATAAGGACATTCAAATCTAAAAACTGGAGATGTGTTCTTCCATTTGCATTGGTCATGTAGTGAAATGGAAAATTATATTTTTCAAAGAAAAGCAAAATGCTTTAGAGTAAATTAATTAATAAGAAGCATTATGTGAAACCTGGATTGAATAAAGAGACTTCCTAGAGAACTTGGAGGGATTCACAGATCCACTTTTAAGGAGAGATGAAACATATTAGTTACTTTCTAAAGCTGAATATTCTCCTTTATATTCCTTTATATTCCATGGCACCAAACTCATTGCTTCTTTCAAGAGCAACATTGAAAAATATGGAACAAAGAGGCCTGACTGTCCACAGCTGTGGTTATAGACATGCTTCCATAGTTCCATGTAAACCTTCATGCATAGCCAGGTAACACCAACACCTAATAGCTAACATTTGTCATTCATAGTTCTTTAAGTTTTGAGAAGAACTTTAATTATCTTAGCATCTTGACACTGAAAGAACACCTAGGTAGAGAAGTAGAGTTAGTGATGTGGAGATGACCTTTGGAATCATCTAACAGATAAGGAAACAGAGGTGCTGAGAGACGTGCCTTATTCAAAATGATGCAGAGTGACTTACATGCCAACAGAATTACATCTTGACCTATGTTAGAAAAAGTGAAACTCCTATCATGCTGTCTCAGTGACTTTACCAAACCTACCTATTTTATAGGTGCCTGTGTGTACACTAGATCCATATAGAATGCATTCTGCCCTCTTCTAGACCAGTCAACACACTAATGATTTCCTAAAGCCCAGGTCATAGCTCACCTCTTCTGTGCCAGGTTCCTTGAGCCCTGAAACCCAAAGTTACCTCACTCTCCCTTAAAATTATTCTCCAGATACCATGCTTAAATTAATGGAGATGAAATCACATCAGAACTATACTCTTAGACAAAAGCCAATATTCTCTAGTCCCAAAATTTGTCTTCATCATATGTACTTTCCTTCTGTATAACCTGGGGCATATCTCTTAACCTCTGAGCCTTAGTTTCTTCATTTGCAAAATGAGAAGCTTGGAATGAATACTTGGTAATATTCTTCTACCTCTAATCTAAGATATCCTGTGATCCACTGGGTAATCCATTTGACTCATATCAGATCAGTAATTTGCTTCTGATGGGCCCTCTAGCAAGAATTTCCTAACATCCTACAAACATGTAGAAAAAAATTCTGTTCTTTAGAACCAGAACCAAATGTGAAAATTGAGAGGGAGACCCATCAACTCACAGAACTAGATAATAAAAATAAGATCCCAGCATGGTAGGTGATCATGACCATTAAGTTTTGCAAGTTTCTATGATATGCTGGATTCATGCCTTAGAAACATTAAAGATATCTCCATAGTTAGATGCCAGGTCTCCCTCAGTTGGGAGTCATCTTCCAAAGTTAATTTCTTCTGCCTCTATTACTAGATGACTTTTTCACTGATGGCAGCTATCTATCCATATCCTCTTTCCTTGTAGTACAACAAAGTTTACCTTCCTATCATAGTATATGTGGTCCATCTACAAGAAAAGTCACATCCTTGTTATTTCAGGCTCATCAGTGTTCCTTTTTCTTCTCTATGCTAATTCTTCTGGTCCTTCCATATTTTGGTAGAAGATGAGATTTCTAGTAACTGCTATTCTTTTCCCTGTGGTTATTTTTTCCTTGATGCTCACATTCCATTCTTTCAAAAAAACATTTTTTTTCCTTGATTAATTCTATTCTCCTTAGCAATCTGGAAAGTAAAAATTCTTTCCTCTAGCCTTCTCACATTTTTCTCTCAATCAAATGCTTTTCCTGCCTTTAATAAGTTAAAAATTATTTTACCTGTGGCTAGGAAAAGAAGCAAGAAAAGCAAACGATCCTTTTTAAGAAGAAGATTGTAAAGCACATATATATCTTTTCCACCCTCCCCCCTTCCCCCTTTTAGGATAAAGTGGTGGTTATTCTCCCATGTTGTAGCTCACTAAAATGTTAAACAAATTACACACATAGCTTCTGATTTAGTACAAACAGTACTACCAGAATAGGTTGGTGCATGTATTTGCGTATCTGTGTGCACATGTGCAAATGTGTGTAGGTGCATGCCATGTTCTTTTTTAGTGGTTGCTACTTATGCCTCTCTATGAAAAAAAGCCTTAGTTGAAGGTGGTGCCAACTCTAGACTAAATACCTGAAAGGAAACATCAACTTTCCAAACTTCTCAGATGTTTAATTGGCAATTGTGTTTGACTCTTTAAGTGACAAATACTTTCAAGGACAGACAGACTTTTGCTTCTGGTGCTGTTGTCTGTTCTCACTTTGTTTTAATGTATTTTCTTATCATTGCTTTGAGTCCCTGGCTGCTAGCTTCCCCAACTTAAAGTAGACAGGGAAGAGACAGGGTTTGACTGAAGCTGTCATTGATCCACATAAAATGTTTTTGTTTGGAAGCTCTGAGAATGCCCAAATTGCCCTGTTGGAGGTAGTAGAAGACAGACGAGTATCCTTTCCTTGGGGCAAGCATTGCCAAGTACCCCGGCCTGAGACATCATTGTTCATGGCAATGAAATAAGGACATTAACAAAAAGGTTTTCCCTGCCTTCATTCCAACCACTCTTTGCTCCAGTATTCATGGAACTATTTTTAAAAATACATTTTTTGAACTGTCTGCTCATTTTTCATTTTCACATTCTTTCCATTCACAGTGTAAATAATATGGTAGTCTGCTAAAGCATCCTGACATTATGAAATAAACATGTGTGCCCCTACTCCACAATTGAGCTTGTTAAAACCAACTTTTTTTTCACAAAGTTTTTTTTAATTTTTTTTTTTTTATCAAGGACCAGCCACTTTCAGTTTCTTTTCAGACGATATAAAAAACATAAGTACAGCTTGGTTTTGCCTATTATAAATTTTCTTTATTCGTCTGATGGTTTTTATTTTAACACCTGCAATTTTATGATTCCTTTTGATATGATATATTGTATTTGTCACTTCTTAAGCTTCATTGTAAGGCAAACAAAAAGAAATGCATTTCATTTTAAAAAATGAAATACAGGATTGGTATTATATTTATCATCACTAATGTGTTTATTAATTCCTATCATCTGAGAAAAGATTAATGGAAGCACTAGAGAATCAAATCCAAAGGCAATCACACATGCCCTTTGCTATTCATTTATGCCTCCTATTACTGCTCAGAATTAGAAAGGTTCAACCAAATTGCATGTAAAGTAGGCAATATTCTTGAGACATTTAAATCTGAAAAAGACACTTGTATAAAAACTGCTAAAGTCAGAACTTTTCCTCCAATGTACAAATAGCTGTAAATAATTTCCTAATCAAAATGATAAAAGAAAAAGGCCTTTTGTAATAAAAAATCATTTGTAATATCTATTCATGAAATCTTTTGTATTTTTCAATAATGACTGAATCTCAACTTGAGTTGAGTTCTGAAAATTAGTTTTCCTTTTTCTTACTCTTACTATGATACTGTTCTGAATTAATAGTTAATATTAGGAGCATGGCTTAGCCTAAGATAGCCTCAGGGCATAAAGGAATGCCAAGGAAAAATTGGCATAGAAAGGATAGTATTTTAGGCCACTGAAACCACTTATCTGGCTTAATTGTGAGGCTTTAGGACAGAATTATTCTTTCATTGAATACCTTGCTTGTCTTTCAGAGTTAACACTCCCAGAAGGAACAGGATGGGGTTAGGGAGGGAAGATTTGGCTTGGGGTTCTCAGGAAATATGCCTTTACATGTAATGGCTTTATTTTTGTAGAGCTACAAATACCTCTAAATGGCTTGCCAGTTTACCCACAGCTCTTTATGTGGTAAAAACAAAACAAAAACTCTTCCCTTAGAAATAATTCTGTTGATATGTTTTTTTCTCCTTTAAGTCAATAAAGAAAATCATTTTGCCTAACTTCCTTGGTCACTTGAGACAAAGAAGATGTCTTTTTTCTTTTCAGTTTTATGTAGCTCAGCTTCCTCTAAAATGACTTGAACTCATAGATGATACCCACGCTACCCAATTCAGTCATTTTCAAATTGACTTTATTACTCCTGGCAACATTACAGTGAACACTAAGCTATGGGTTGATTGCCAAATGTTTGACCTGATTCAGTCCTCTTAATAACACAATTTAAAAAAAATCAAATACCAGCTGATATTTGCATCATTAGTAGATAGAAATTGGAATGAACATTTATAATAAAATTAGCTGTTGGGGGATTGACCTGCAGATGGTCAATTGGTCAATTCAATTATGTAGCCAAAGGTTCCATGATCCACATTTGGGCCATCCTCACATCCTTGTGATTTCTCTAGAGAAGGAGAACTTGGTTAGAATAGTAATGAAGCAGAAAAATCTTTGTTTTTTTTATTATTTCGTAGTCTCTAAAAAAAGTAAGACTTGAGTTGTCATCTAACATTGGAATAAAGTCATACCATTTCCCTTGCCTTGACTTCCTTTATCCTTATCATGCCTCTACACATGGAATGTCCATTTGCTTCTCTTTCCTTTGAACAATGGAAAAGATAATATCATTTATTATTTTTTATTTTGTTTGGGCCAATTGTATAAAAATGAAAGTATCATTCTAATTAATATATTTGGGTAGGTACTGAATAAAAAGATGATATCTGAATATAGCATATGAGCAAAGTTTCTAAAAAACACATGAAATGGCTGGAGAAAATGAATATTGACTTATTTCACAGGTTTTTGAATAATAGAACTGAAAATCCTCCCTTTAAATTAGAAAGATACAGTTATGACAAACAAAAGGAAAATATTTAAACTATGGAAGTTATTATTTTAAGAAGTGACACAGGTAGGAAAAAGAAGGTTGATAAAAAGCATTGGTCCAAGAAAATTAACAAGAGAAATAAGAGGAGATAAGCAGAATTTATGATACCTCAATAATATCCCTTTTTTCAGGTTGACGATAGGAAATATAGGATAGTGGAAAGATTATTCAACTAAGAGTCAAGATACCTGAATTCGAATTAAAATTTTATCAGTATTGAGCAGTTTAAACTTTGGCAACTCAGTTAATGTCTTTGGGATTCAATTTGCTGAATTTAGAAAAAGCCATGGCTAAATGAACTGCTTGGCTTCCCTCTCAAAGATAACATTGGATCGGATGATCATTGGGCTGAATCAGTGTGACAAGCCTTCTTATTGGCATACTGAAAGGGAAAGAACAGTGTTTTACAATGGATAGTGATTGCATTTGGTGACAAGAACAATGTTCAGATTCAACTTCTGATACTTACTAGCTATATAAGCATAGACAAGCCATTGAATTTCTCTCAGCCTCTGTACTTGTGGTGATAATTTTTCTCTCTCCCTCTCCCTCACTCTCTCTGTTACTGTCTGTCTCTGACTGTCTTCTATCTCTCTTTTTCTCTCTTTTTCAGTAGATACACACACACACGCAGATACACACGCACACATGCGCACATGCACACATGCACACATACAAACACAATTTAGAGTCCTATAGCCATAACCATTCTGACACCCACTTCCACAAACCTCAGATCTTTTTTAAAGTAAAGTGTCATATGTATTACCTATTCCTGATGCAGGAGGAGTTAATTGTCCACACTCAAACACTCCACGCACCAACCTCAGCACCTTCCACCATTGCCAGAGTCCCCAGACTGGGCCAAAAATAGTATGCTCTGCTGAGGCCACCCTCTTGGCCAAAGATGTCAACTTTGCTAGTCCACACTGAGGCCACCACAAACTGCAACTATTTATTATAATATTTTAAAAATTTTCAGCCATATAATGTGTATAAAACCGTGCTATAATTTTTATTAGGTTACCATTTTTTTCTAATGTGCACAAAGTTTTTGAGTCTATGCCCTAACTGCATTTCCCCCCCCATAAGGCTGGAAGTTTTTTATTGCATGATTTTACATAGTAATGATTTTTATTAATGATGTTACATTGTAGCATAACTGACTGAACTCTCTGTCTTTTCCTCTTTCTTGGACTCACTCATTATTTCTCTATACACACACACACACACACGTATATATATATATTATATATATATAATATATATGTGTGTGTATACATATTTACATACACATGCATATATATATATATACATATGTGTATATATATATATATGCATATGTAAATATAAACTTCCTAAGACTATGAGTCCTAGAAGAGGATCTATCACAGTTCCAGTTTATACTCAGATGTATGTATCCATATATACAAATATATACAGATATAACTGTGCACTTTAAAGCACTGTATACCCACCATTTGCTATTTTTTAGTGTATCAGGGCATTGTTATCTATAAGCTTTCATCACTGCATAAGGCAGTGTAAAATTTTTAAACTATAGTACTTAGCAAGAATCACACAACCTTCAGAAATGCCCAACTTGTATTTCTGCAGATTTAATTAACAATGTGTTAGGAGAATGATTATGCTTTAAAACTGCCAAAATATTGAAAATTGGAAATGAGAAGATCCACAGAGGGAGAAATTAGCATTCTGTGTTCCAAATCTGGGGAAGAACTGCAAAAATTAGAGGCATATAATCCAGCTGCTCATAGTATTAGTTGTTCTCCATAATGAATTATCAAATGTTCATTATGATAAAAATTGCCTTCAGTTTTAGTGCCTTTCTTCCAAACAGCTTTAGAGATAATGTGGACCTTGTCCTCTCTCTAGCCTCCGTAGCTCTCATTTTACCCATGAGCACATCCTCATGACATCTTCATATGCATCGCTATAAGTGCTCAGTAGGTTATATTGATCCAATTCAAACCAATAAGCACTTATTAAGTGCCTATTGTGTGCAAGGCACTATTGTAACTGCCAACACTCCTGCCTCCAGGAATTAACATTACAATGAAGAATATCACTTCCAACAGAGAAACATAGGCATAGCAGTTTGAGGAGGGAGAGAGAGATTTGAAATTTTTTAAAGATGTTAAGGGAATAGTCCTAGCTAGCTGTTCTCCTGAATTTCCAGAACAGAGGAATCATCTTGGGTAGGTAACTTTCATAGCTGAGGCAATTCTGTTGTGCCATTTGGAAAAATCAGAAGGCTAAGATAAATGACTTTGGTTAAGAGGGGTTTCCTTCCTGAGGGATGAAATATGCTAAGATTTCAGGGGAAAATGAAGTTTATTATTTCAATTAATTTCCCCAAATCATAATGTCTCTGGCAGGGCCAGGTCACAGCAGGGCTGCTCCTTGGCAAACATATCAAGCTACAGAAATTTGTCTTTGGAATTTCCTGCTTCATTTCTCAGCAGCCACTGCTCCCCTTCTTTAAGGCTTTTCTCTCCCATTCGGATGTCTAAATTACCCCACTTGCGTGTTAGGTGGGAAGAGAATACAGCAATTATTTCTGTATAAGACTAACTGTGATATCACACATTTCATTTGTGCTAACAGTGCCTACTTTATACTAGAATCTTGCTTCTGATGAGGATTGGAGCCTTTCCATCTTCCTTCATAGGGTGATTATGTAGCTACAAGAGAAAAAAAAAATAATAGGAAACATTTACCAAAAGACTCTGTTTAGGGAAAGGGGGAAAGGAACAAGCATTTATTGAGCACCTATGATATGCTATTTACTGTGCTAAGCACTTTACAAATATCTCTTTTGATCATTGTACCAAATCTAAGAGGTAGTTGCTGTTCTGATGTCCATTTTATGATTATTGAAGCAGACTGAGGTTAAGTGACTTTCCTAGATCACAGAGCTAGTAAGTATCTGAAGTTAAATTTGAACTCAGGTCTTCATGATGTGATACCTGAGTAGCCAGCTATTGCTAAAAACCCTGCCCCCAGCCCCTAATCGCAAATTCCAGAGTGCTATAAAAGAACAGGCTGAGTTCCTGCTTCTTGGCGAGTTCCCACGGCCCCTGAGATATTCCCATGGAATGTAAGCTAGTTACCAGGAAAGCCTAACGATCTTCCTTTACCTAACTAAGTTGACTGAATTACAACTTTATCTCTTGTCTCAACAAAACCCAGCTGGACTATTTTGTCCCGGTCTGCCTATGGCCTTGAAGGATGAAAGCCTCAGCCCCGGATATTCCTTTTCTTATGTGATTGCTCCTAGCTCTTATCTCATGCTCCCGTGGGATGTATGGCAGATTGGACGAAGAGATACTGGGTTGTAATTCAGTCAATGCTTAAGTCAGCTATCTGATATATTGTATTTACAATCTATTTAGGGGGTTCCTTTCTTTCTGTAAAGTTAACAAAGGCTTATTGAGCCTGCTAAAAATAACATGTAAGTTTCAAGAGATAACTAACATCTGTACTTAGATTTTTGTATAAATACTGCTTCTTCACTGGCATCGTGGCCGTTCTGATTTGGGAGACTCTATTTCCCCGAACGGTCGCCGGCTAATAAACTTCTCCATTTAAAACTTATACTCTTGTCGTGTGTCTTGCTCGCTGTCGGTATAACAATGACTCCAGGCCACAATGCTCTTCTAGTTGCCCCTTACCTTAATGTAATATGCCTATAGTTCAATAACACCCTCAGATCTTTTTTTTTTAAATATAACTTCACAATTTACTCTATCCTCTAGTTGTGCTATCAATTTTCTTTGTCCCACATATAGGACCTCATATTTAACCCTTTTAAAATTTACTTTATTTGATTCTCCCTGTAGTTATAATGTGTTGGGAGTGCTTGTATCCCAATTCTATCATCTAGTGTTGGCTATCCATTCCAGCTTTGTTTAATTTATAGATCTGATAAACGTGCCTTCTATGCCACCAAACAAGTCATCGGTAAACATATTGGGCAGAATGGGATGAAGTCCAGATTCCTGGAGGACTCCAAAAGGGACTTACTTGCAACTGAATATAAACAATATGATTGTTTGTCCTAACTCATTGTTGCCCAAATACATGAATGGTGGAGGTGGTGGTGGTGGTGGGAAGAAAGCTGGCAGGAAACATATCTCATGTCATGTTTTTCAGCATTTAATAGGGTTGAGTTTGGGAAAACAGACCTATCATAGTTAATTATTTTCCACAGACATTCTTCTTGCAATTTTTGTTTCTGCCAACATCTGAATGTCGGTGTCTGAGATCTCATTATGTAGAACCAATAGTTAGGATTTTACCAGACATTGATAGCTGAATCAGCATAGATTAGCACATAGTACACTACCTTATTTTTCTGTAAAATATAGGTTATTGTTAAACTGGTAATGTAATGATTTGACAACTCACTATCATAAATACTAAGAAAAGTTATAGTCAGATTAAAATAAGGTATTAAAGATTTTGAATTCGATTAGACCCTCATTTAGACACTATGATTTGAAGAGAATTTTTATTTTTTTTTCTATTATGCTTCAAGTATAAAATGACTCTGGGTCCTTGACTTATTCATGGTTCCTTAAAGAGTCAGGCTTTGGGCAAAAGGATGGGGGAAATTTTTTGATGCTGATATCTAGAATATAGTTAGCTTAGAGGCGTATGATGGATATTAAACACTAGACAGCAAAAGGTCACAGTTCAGAATTCTGGCAATATAAGACTGAGACAACAAAGGATCACAGGAGAGCAGTCAGTTGGAATAAGGTTAAGTTCAGCCAATATAAGGGAAAGAATAATTCAGGATATGTGTAAGTACAGCAAGTGCAAAGTGAAGAGAAGCAGTGTATTAGCAGTAGCAGTAGATGGGGGAAATAGGCATTCCTATGCTGCCAATTAGACAAGCTAAATCTAATGATGTGGAAGATGAACAGAGGCAGAGAGAACTGTGGAGATCCAGTAAACTGAATAAGACTAAAGGTTCAGGATGTTAACACAAGCAGCAATGAGCAGGGAGAAAGTGGAGATAGAAGCAAACAGAATGGGTTAATCAAAAGCAGGGGTTTTGCTCTGTTTCTAATTTGTTTTGTATTTGCTCTGGAGTTCAGGTTGATGGCTTTTCCTCCTGAACTAAGTGAGTTTATATATTATATATGTTTGATTAAAATGCGATTGTTAACCCCTTAAAGTTACTTTCCTCAGTAAAGCAGATCAAAGAACCTGTGCTGGCAGCTCTTGTTGCTGGTCTTGTTGGGTCTTACACCCCACAACAGCTGCTAGTCAAATTGTTGCTACTGTGTGTGTGTATGTGTGTGTGTGTGATTGATATCTTTGGCAGTCTGGTGGAATATGTGGACCTTTTATTCAGAATAATGTTTTTAAAATGCAAAGTACACTAAGGTTGCAAAATAGATCAATTTTATTGAAATAAAGACATACATTTTCCCATCCAATTTCACAGATCCCCTAAAATCTATCCATTTACCTATTGGGAGCCTTTGGACTCCATTTAAGAACTCCTGGTCTAGATAAATCTGGAACTCAGGACAAGAGTATGATACTTAAGCAGGCACTAGGAAACTATGCTAGGGGTCAGGAATCATGCACAAAATCTGGACAGCAGGTCAGAAAACCAGAGGCAAAACTCACCTTGGTAATGAAGCAGTATCTTCTAATGCAAGGTCTTTTAATTTGTTCCTTTTTGAGACATGAACCATAGCCAGTATGTGGATAGTCCAGAGACCATAGCTGAACCAAGTATATACCTAACTATATTAGCTAAGTGTGAGAGTGAGGAGCCAGATAATTCCTGAAAAGTACGGGATGGATTTTTGCTTGTATATATTACTATAGCTTTTATTATTTATCTAATTAATTATTAATACTAATATAATTATTATTATATTATAGCTTTTTTTTGCTGGCACTTGGTGAGAGTCACTACTGTTCCCCTACACCAGTGTTCCTCTACTCCCCTTTATTAATCAGCATATCCATTCGTGGAGGAGGGGTGGGACTACTATGGACTCTCACAGAACAGCTTTCATCACCTTTTTGTGATTATTATTTCATTTTTCAGCCTCTAGATTACAGATTGGAAATATTAAGAAAACTAAATGCTGTTTTATCAATACCAGACCAAATAGATTAAAGCACTTTGCTTACCTGTCCAAAAAAATTCAGTGTCAGAGGCTTCCAAAGCCCTCCATAATTTGGCCTTAGCTTACATGCCAAGGCATTTCTCTTAATAAACAAACCTAAAACCTCTACCCCAGCTAAACTGGTCTTCATGTGGCCTCCTTTGAAGGAACTTCTTCCATGTCACATCCACTAACCGTATGTGGCCCTCAACGCTCTGTGCTGGGCTCTCTTTTCTACTCTCTATACACACTGTCTCACTTTGTAATATCAGCTCTCATGGTTTTGATTTATCTTTATGCAGATGATTTCCACATCTATATATAATTCAATTTTATAAACACTTATTAAGCATCTACTGTGTGTCCGGCACTGTACTAAGCTCTAGAGTTACAAATACAGGTATTTCTTGCTAGACCCTCCACAATGTATCTTCATAAAGCCATATATACCTGACCATGGAGGAAAGGGGCCAGCATGAGGTTCAAGAACATATGAGGGAAGAGGATAGAGAAAGGAGAACAGGAAGAAAAACACTCAGATGGGTCCAGTCACATGGGGGCCTGACCAGAACCTAGAGAGAGGAGGAGTGGGGAAGGGCAGCAGACACATAGGGAGCAGAGACTGACACAGACAGGAGAGGATGAGCTGAATGCAGGGTCTCAGGACAGATATTGACCTAGAGTGGATTGTTGGAAGACAGACAGGTGATACACATACTTTCTTGGCCAGAGGCCTCGAGCCAAGCCCCCAATTCAGCAGTGTCTCTCCCTTCTTCTGCTTTTATTTGGAGAGATTTTTATGGTTTTTTTTTTTTGGGGGGGGGGTGAGTTGGAGGTGAGAGGAATGCAGGGGTGGGCGGTGGGGGGGGGTGAAAGAGCTCAGAGCCCTAGGGTGAGGAGGAGGTGGAGGAGGGAGGGAGGGAGAGAGAGAGAGAGAGAGAGAGAGAGAGAGAGAGAGAGAGAGAGAGAGAGAGAGAGACAGGGAGGGAGAGAGAGAGAGAGAGAGAGAGAGAGAGTGGGTGTGTTTGGAATGCAAATTTCTTTTAGAATTCCATATGTAAAGTCTTAAGTAAGTCCAGAACTGCCAGTAAAAAGAAAAATAGTCCTTGCCTCCAAGGAGTTTTGCAATCTAAAGGGGGAAGACACAAAAGGAATTGAAGAGTGGGAGGAGGGCCAATCAAAATTTGATGGAGGCTTTATGTTCCTTGGAGTTCAAACCAAGTAGAGCCGCCAGTGGAAAGTGGAGACTTAGCTGTAAAGTCCATATTCCAATCCTACCCTCTCCTGACATGTACTCTTGAATCACCAGTTAGCTTTTGGACATCATAAATCAGATATCTTGAGGCATCTCAAACACAACGTTTCTTTTTTTTTTAATTCCCTAAATTTAATTTATCTCAAGCAGGAGCAGGATTTTTGAATGAGATGTTTTTTGTTTTTTGTTTTTTTTTTTTAAAGTAAGACTAACTTTCAGACATTTCTTGATTAAGGCAATTCCATAATTAATAGTTTCCTAAGCCAACATCAAATGGACTTGTAAACCATAATTGATCAATATAGTATGCTAATAGAACTATTTCAGCCTATGCTTAATTGCAGTTTTTAGCTTTCTCTCTTTTCTTTTTTAGCTTTCTTTTTTTGTTCATTCAAAAGCTTTTACAGTTTTATTCTACCAAAATTGTTTTGTCTTTTATAATCATTTTTTAGATTAATTAATTTATTTTTAAATTTCAGCATTCATTTCCACAAGATTTTGAGTTACAAATTTTCTCCCCATCTCTCCCCTCCCCCACCCCAAGATGGCATGCATTCTGATTACCCCTTTCCCCAGTCTGCTCTCCCTTCTATTACCACCCCCAACCTTCCCCCTTACTTTTTTTTATAGGGTAGGATAGATTTCTATATCCCATTGCCTTTATATCTTACTTCCCAGTTGCATGTCAAAACATTTTTTAATATTTGTTTTTAAAAGTTTGAATTCCAAATTCTCTCCCTTTTTCCCTCCTTACCCACCCTCATTGAGAAGGCAAGCAATTCAATATAGGCCATATATATGTTATGCAAAACACTTCCATAATAGTCATGTTGTGAAAGATTAACTATATTTCCCTCCATCCTATCTCACCCCCCCATTCATTCTATTTTCTCCTTTGACCTTGTCCCTTTACAAAAGTGTTTGCTTCTGGCTAGCCCCAGTGCCAATCAACCTTCCCTTTTATTGTACCTCGCTCCCCCTTATCACCTTCCCCCCTACTTTCCTGTAGGGTAAGATACCCAATTGAGTATGTATGTTATTCCCTCCCTAAGCCAAATCTGATGAGAGTAAGGTTCACTCATTCCCTTTCACATACCTCCTCTTACCTTCCATTACAATAGTTTTTTATTGCTTCATTTTTGTGAGATAATTTACCCCATTCTGTCTCTCCCTTTCTCCTCCCAATATATTCCTCTCTTGCCCCTTATCTTTTAGATATCTTCCCTTCATATTCAACTCAGCCTGTGCCCTCTCTCTATATATATGAATATTCCCTTCGACTACCCTAATACGGGGGAAAGTCTCATGAGGTACAAAGAATATTATCTTTCCATGAAGGCTAGGGACAGACCAGGCTCTTCTCTCTCCCAGGTCTGACAGAGTTTTCCCACTGACCTTTTATGATGTCTTGGGCATTTGTGGGTTTAGAAGTCTGGAAAGTGCCACAGCTGTCAGTGATTCAGTGCCCTGAGCCCTACTCTGCCCAGGCTGCTCCAGCCTGGTCTGTGCTGACATGGCCCATGCTGGGCTACACTTCACTCCCAGCACAATGTGGTATACCCTTCCTGTTGACCTTCCAGGCTGTCTTGGGCTGGAAACTTGTTTCACTCTGTCATTTTGTTAGTTCTGTAGCTTGAGAATTTGTTTACAGTCATTTTTTACAGGCATTTGGATGGATTTGAGAGAGAGCTAAAGCAAGTCCCTGCCTTTATTCTGCTGTCTTGGGTCCGTCCTCTCTTTTTTAGCTTTCAATATTCACTTTCATAAAATGTGGGGGTCCAAATTTTCCCACTCCCTCCCCTCCTTGCCCTTAGATGGCATGCAATTTGATGTAGGCTATACATGCACAATTATATTAAGATATTTCCACATTAGTCATGTTGTGAAAGAAGAATCAGAACAAAAGGGAAAAACCATGAAAAAGGGAAAAAAGAGAGAAAATACTATGCTTTTATCTTCATTCAGACTCCTTAGTTTTTTCTCTGGATGTGGATGTCACTTTCCATCATGAGTCTTTTGGAGTTGTCTTAGAACCTTGTATTGCTGAGAAAAGCTAAGTCTATCAAGGTCAGTCATTGCACAATGTGACTGTTTTTGAGTACAATGTTCTCCTGGTTTTGCTCATTGCACTCAGCATTAGTTCATGTAAGTCTTTCCAGGATTTTCTGAAATCTACTGCTCATCATTTCTTAATGAGCAATAGTATTCCATTACATTCACATTTCACAACTTGTTCTGCCATTCCCCAGTTGATAAGTATTCCCCTCAGTTTCCAATTCTTTGACACCACAAAAAGAGCTGCTATAAATATTTTTGTACATGTGAGTCCTTTCCCCTTTTTTATGATCTCTTTGGCATTCAGACCTAGTAGAGTTTTTGTTGGATCAAAGGGTATACATAGTTTTATGTGCGTATGCCCTTTGGGCATAGTTCCAAATCACTCTCTAGAATAGTTGGATCAGTTCACAACTCCAGCAACAACACATTAGTGTTCCAATTTTCCCACATCTCCAACCTTTGTCATTTTCTTTTTTTTATCATATTAGCCAATCTGAGATGTGTGAAGCTGGTAGATCAGAGATATCAAACATAACATTTCAAAAACAGAATCCATTATCTTTTCCCCTAAACCTACAGCCTCTTGCTAACTTTCTTAATACTATAGAGGGCACCTTCCTTTGATTACCAAGGTTGCCCAGGCTCACAAATTTGGTGTTAGTTTGGACTCAACTTGCACACACTTCATAAATCCCATGTGTTATCAAATCTTGTCATTTCTATCATCATAGTATCACTTACATACATTGCCTTCTCTCCAATCATACAACCACTACCCTAATAATGGCTTTCATCACCTCTTAACTGGACTATTTCAATAGTCTTGTAATTTATTTCACTACAACCTAATATAGTTTTACCCTACTTCCATCTATCATCCACTCAGCTGCCAAAGTGATTTTTCCAAAGCACAGGTCTGACCATGTTGTCCCTTACACTATTACCTCTAGTGTCTCCCTCTTACCTCCAGGATCAAATATGAAGTTCACTGTTTTGCAATTAAAGAACTTCAAAACATGCCCCCTTTCTAGTTTTCACTTCTTCTTAGTCTTTACTCCCCCCTACACAGTCTATGGGGCAGCTAAATGGCACATTGAATAGAGTGCTGGGCCTGGAGTCAGAAAAACTCATATTCCTGAGTTCAAATCTGGTCTCAGACACTAATTAATAGCATGATCCTGGGCAAGTCCCTTAACTCCATTGGCTCCAGTTTTCTTATCGGTCAAATGAGCTGGAGAAGGAAATGGCAAACCACTCCATTACCTTTGCCAAGAAAAACCCAAATGAGGTCATGAAAAGTCAGACACAATTGAAAAATGACTCACCAACAAAAACATATTCCATAATAGAATTGTTCTTGGCCTACTAGCAGTTCCTCACATGAGACTCTTTCTTTCTCAACCCTATGCCTTTTCATTGGTTGTCCCTCATTCCTGAAATAGTCTCTCCTTAACTCAGCCTCTTAGCTTCCCTAGGTTCCTTCAAGATTAAGTTCAAATTCCGTTTTGTTCAAGAGGCTATTTCTGATCCCCACTACTATTAGTGTCTTCTCTCTGAAATTGATGTTCATTTACCATATGTGTGTGTATGTTTGTATATACACACATGTATATATGTGTAATACACATATACACATATATGTACATACATATATACATACATAGGTAGATATAGATGTTAGAATAGTGGTTTTGCCTCTCATTGCATTTGTATCAGCAGCACTTAGCCGGGTGCCTGTAATATAGTAAACATTGAATAAATGAGAGTTGACTGAAGAGTATTATGACCACAACAATAATGCTCATGACTACTTCTATGCCTGTGCTCATCCTTCTTCTGCCTTTTGCCCTTTAATGATCCAATCTTTTCTTCTCTGGCTATCTAACACCAACCATCCTTTGGTTCTCAAACCTACAATGATCTCTCTCTTCTGTGAACTTATGGCGTATTGCAGTCCATTCCAGTCATTCCAGAATTTAAAAAAGATTTCAGTTTAACAGTATAAACAGTATGACAGTATATTTCAGTATAAATAGCATAACAAAGCATAAAAGAATAGTTCTTTATCATAATACATTGTTAATCCCTTATAAGGGGTAGGGGCTGATTAGGGCCTGAACTAAGATGCTTAGAGATGGGGCAGAAAAAATAGGGGCAAGAAACAGAGGATCACAGGAAAGATACATCAGCTTCTCAGTCAATAGAAGAGGAATGATAAAAATGAGTTTTAGTCCCCAGAGACAGTGATCTTAGCCTCTGGTGTGATAGGTTTTTGCCATGGCAGGAGAAGAAAAGGGGCTGCTTATTTGATAATTATGTAATAATATCCTCTGCAGCCACAAATATAATCACAATTTTGGGCAGTCAACCTGGAAACATGATCGGGATTATACAAGTGAGAAAATGAAAATGGATCTATACCCCAGAGCCACAGCAGTGGGGGAAAAATACAAGGTGCATTCTTGTCTGAAAGAGGGCCATCTTTCACTACAAAAGATATCAGTCCTTTTGTTGATTATCTATCTTATGGAGTAGCCACACCAAAAGTTTAAGCCCTGAATGGCTTCCCCAACAGCTGGGCTGCTTTCTTCCTATATATTTCATGAATGACTTTTTGGATTACCTTTATTTTACAATATTTGTAGCAGTTACTCCCTTTTTATTTGGCAGAAAATCAAGGAGAGGCTCAGTCATTCTTTTGGATGTTAGCATCAGAATAATAATAACTAATATTTCTATAATGCCTTAAGGTTTGCCAAGTACTTTGCATACTTTATTTCCTTAGGTCCTCACAACAACCTTTTGAGGTAGGTGCTATTATTATAATATGACTTTTTATGGAAAAACTAAGCCTGAGGGAGATTAAGTGACTTGCCTAAGTCACCCAGTCAATATTTTTCTGAGGCAGCATTCAAACTCAAGTCACCCTAACTCTATTTTAGCACTCAATCCAATGCCTTAGCTAATCAAGCCTCGAGAGTAAGAATCTAACACCCGAGGATAAGATCAACTTCTTGTTGTTGTTGTCTTCATCCTTCATTTTCAAAGAGGACCATGACATCAGGAAAATGATGACATGACTTGCAGTTGACTTTGATTTGAGTGAGGGAGGGCTGTGCAAGGTCACCAACCCCACTTTCTCCTCCAGAGCCATCTGGGGCCAGTGGCTGGATATTCATCAGGCTGACTGGTGATGGCCCAGAATGCAATGGGAGATCCCAGCCCTTTCAGTCTAAGGCCTTTTCAGGTTCTCACTTTGAGTGAGGCAATGTCCATTCAGTGAAAAGGGGTCTTTTAGAAGTGAGTCAAGGGGTGTCCACTTTAATTAGAAAAAAGAGAAGAAAAATCAAACTGCAAAGGGAAGACTCTCAGCGTTGCTAGTTAAAAGAGAAACAGTTAAAACTGACATTCACTCTGAGCAAGGAGGGCCCAAAATATAGCAGTTAAGGGGAACTTGGGCAGGGACCTATTATGGTCCAATCTATGAGCTTCAAAGTGAAATGGGAAGGAAGGAAGGAAGGAAGGAAAGAAACAATGAAGGAAGGAAGGAAGAAAGGAAGGAAAAAAGGAAAGAAGGAAGGAAAGAAGGAAGGAAGGAAGGAAAGAAAGAAAGAAGGAAAGAAGGAAGGAAGGAATCTAGCAAGTAAACCCCAAGTTAACTAGGGAGCTTCCAGCCATCAAAATTTACCTCCCTTTGCAGAGGAGAAGGAGAGGGAGAAGTTGAGCTGATTTACCTAACTGGCTGAGTCCCCATTCAGGAGGCTCAGACTACTCATAGGTTGTGTTCCTAAGAGTCACTTAATCTCATATTTATTGAAGTCCAACTATTAATATCATGGTTTGCCAGACGAGAGCAGTTCCAAATGATAAGACTATGCAGAGCCCTATAATTACACAAATTGATTGTTTAGGAGATGTTTATTAAACTGTAATCAACTTAAACAGGTAGCTTTTGGGAATAGGATCTGCAGTTCTTAAAAAGCAAAGAAAAGCATGTAGCATATATTGGATTAAAAATTTACAGTTGTAATCAGTCTGAATGAAATGTTACCAGATTAACAAAGGTTACCAAATTAGTCTTTCAAAAGAAGTGTTGGTTTTAATATGCTCCTTCCCCTTCTCAAAACTCTTTAATGTCTCTTCATTATCTACAGATTTAATGCCAAATTTTTATTTTGACATTCAAGGCTAAGCCAAAACTGGTTCTAATCTATTTTATTAATTTATCTCCTATACAAACAAGACTCATTGACTCAGAGTTGGAAAGGCATTTAGTGGCTATGTAGTTGAAACCATGCCTAAATAGGATAGGACTGTCTCAATAACATTCAAAAGTAGTCATCTCTTCTTTAACTGAAAATTTCTGAGGTAGTTAGCACTGTATTTTGATAGGCAGAATTGGTAGGAAGGATTTCTTTATGTAGAAACTATACCTGTCTCATTGTAACTTCTGCCTATCACTCATTATTCTACCCTTGGGTCAATCAAAATTAAGTCTAATTTCTTGTTACAAGACAGCTTGTCAAAACTTAAAACCTGCTAACATGTCCCACTTAAAGTTATATGAATTCAGTGTCATCAAATAGTAATGGCTTGGTCTCAAGTCCCATACTATCCTTCATCCATCCTCTGAACTTGCAACAGTTTGACAACATTTTCCTTCTATCATATTTCTCATAATTGACACAACATTCTAGGTAAAGTCTAATGGGGCAGAGGGCTAATGCCACACATTTCTGGGACACTGACTTTTTCTATTGCAAACTAAAAACTAGATTTTTTTTTTGTTCCCATGTCATTGTGTTGAATAATTAAGCTTGGATTCTAACAAAGCCATTAGATGTTTTCCATACGGATCTAAGATTTCTTTCCATTATACCTGGTCTCTGC
Organism: Trichosurus vulpecula; assembly: GCF_011100635.1. NCBI lineage: Eukaryota > Metazoa > Chordata > Mammalia > Diprotodontia > Phalangeridae > Trichosurus > Trichosurus vulpecula. The sequence continues at coordinate 309,634,791 of NC_050574.1, read as the reverse complement.
TTATAAGCAGATGTTCAAGTAATGCCTGTTGGAAGGAAGGGAAAAGGAAAAGAAGGAAGGAAGAAGGAAAGAAGGAAGGAAGAAAAAAGGAAAGAAGAGAGAAAAATATATTTCATTTGGTCTGCCAGCAGTGAAATACTTTTTGCTGAAAAATGCACCAAACTAGGGGTTATGCCACTCCTTTCAGCACCCAAGTCTTCATATTCATGAATAGAAATATTTCATTTTTATGTTAATTTCACAATTTTTCAAGTAAGCAGCTGCAACTTGAATAATGAAAGCTGTTGAGCATTAAGTTCCTAGTTCTAAGTTTTTAGTCTGTTCTTTATTGCTTGGTGCAACCCAGTTACTCTGAAACATTTAATCTATGACACATAATGCTGGATATCTAACTCATAAATTTGCAATCTAGCACAATCTGTTTATCGAGCTAAACAACCATTACACCTTAAAGCGAGTTTGGAAATTTACATTTGGCAGTGTATATGTGCAGTTGATAAAATGCCTTTGTGTTTCCCTTGCAGCCTCCTGGAAATCTATCAGATACATTAACTTACCATATTCAAATCTTGGTCTTTATGCCTTAAGTCATATTTTAATTAGTTCTCCTTTCCTTCTCATTAACCAGCCTTGAGGTTGAACCATCATGAGCATCTTTATGAAGCAATGCACTTGTTAGAAATGCACTTGTTAGATTTTTCTAAGTGGTGGGTTAGTTAGATGACAAAGTTAAGAGATAGAGGTCAAAGGAAACACCCAGGCTGTCTACAAGTGAAAGTTGCCTATTAAGGTTGTAGTAAAACTTGGCTTACTAACATAGAATGATGATAACAAAAGAATGTTCACTTCTTCCTTTCTTTCTCTTTGCCTCTTTCATTCATAGGATAATAGATTTGTAATAGAAAGGAATCTTAAAAGCCATCTAGTCCAACCCCTTTATTTTTTTTTCTAATGAGGAAATGTAGCCCCAGAGATTAAGTGAATTGTCCAAAATCACAGAGGATGTGACAAAGCCAGGATTTGAACAGGAGTTCTCTGATTCTAAATCCAGTCTCTGCTTCTAAAATCACTACAGTACAATTCATTCAATAAGCATTTATTAAATACCTGCTTTGCACAAGGCACTGTGCTAGATGCTTGGGCTACAAACAGAGATGTTTTTTTTTTTTTTAATCTTCTCAGCCCTTTTATGTATCTATGAATTTATCTGTCTTAATTCCAAAAGACTAAAATAATGTGATGCTACTTGAAAATCTTCTATTGCATTTTTTCTCTTTAGACACAATGGTTAAGAGTAAATCCAGCCTAATTCATCCTAGGATTTCATCTGAGCCTGAATAGTCAAGGTAGATCAGCTACTGAATTTGTACCTACAGATGTGAAATTATCTTATGGGAGTTGAAATGAAGCAGTGACATTAGCATGACTGGGAAGAATGTTAGGAGGAAGAAGTGAACTCTTAGGAAGTATGTCTTTTTGTGCAGCTGTGTGACATTATAAAACCTTACTGCAAACAAAGATGGTCCCGAAGAAACCCCTTAGACTCTGAAAAGGAGTGACTCAGTAGTCATAGTATCTAGGGTATCTGGGCTGAGAGAGCTTCTGCTTATTTGAAGGTTCTGCTAATTCCTTAAGGGGTATTTCCAGATTACCAGACCTCCATTAAGATTCTATATAACACTGCCTGTCCAGACAATACTCACATTAGCTAAATGTTCTAAACTTGCAAATGTTCACTTGCTGAAAATAAGTTAGTTGGTTTGCTGATGTGTAATTAGAAAGGACATAGGATAGTTCAAGTACAAGCAAAATTCAGAGGTAGGGAGAGAGCCTATGCCACTGACTTTCATTTTCCTTATTCCACAGGAGCAATCTGAGCCAAAATTCAAAGGAAATTAGAGATAATTGTTATTATTGCTTAGGGACATGTATTTGTCTTTAGGTGACCAAATTTGAGTTACTTCCATTCATTCATTCAATATATTGGCATTGGCTACCTTTTAGGTGTGGCATACTATATTTTGACTGAAGGACAAGACTGTCAATATCAAAACAGTTATTTATTAAATTGATACTGTATGTAGAATAAACTGTGCTAATTGAGACACCAAGTTTAGATAAGGCAAGGAGTTTATATTCTATTAGGGCAGGCATCTTGGCATCCTGGAGAGATAAGTCATAGAGTCAGGAGACCTAGGTTTGAATCCTATACCACACAAATACTAGCTGTGTGATCATAGGAAAGTCATTTAACCTCTTAGAGCATTAGTTATATCTTTTGTAAAATGAAGGTAAAAGGGTTTTCTTCTCCTATTTTCTCTACTTGCCTACTATCATTTACCTGTAAGTTACAAAGAAAATACCAACCTAAATTGGTAAGGAGGAGTTCCTCACCAGAGAATTCCCTATTATCAACGAAATCACAAGATCTTTCCTTATCCCTATCCCTATCCTCAGCTTTGTAACAAGGCTGTTGTGATAAAATTGGCTTTGGAAAAATTTAAAACATTACCTAAATGATAGCTGTCATTATAGGACTAAGGCACCAATGTTGTTACAACAAATAATAAAAACACTAAAGAGTTACAATAAAGTGGTCTGTGATGTCTGTGCAGAAAGGTTATTACTAAATGAGGCATAAGTAAAAGTTTCCTGGTTTGAAGATAAGTACAGTAAGCAAATGTGGGTAGGGAAGTCATTCTGAGGTAGACATAGAGGCATAAGAGCATGGTGCATTGAAAGAAATTTGTAGGATACTAGACAAAACTTAGGGTGCTATGGCCCATTTTACTTTTCCCACACCACCACCCCATTCCCCACTCTGTCTCCACATTATACACATACATATATTCACATCCAGACACTGTACCCATTGGATTGTCCCTGAGCACTTCTTTTTTCCAATACAGTTTTGTGAAATTCATCATCATAACCTTTAAACCCTGATATCAATTCTTTGGGATTATCTGAGGATCCAGGCAGAAGGGAGAGAATAGAACCCAATATAGATTTATCCTCAGAATTATGCATTTGGATCTTCTTTCCAACTTCTGGAAGCAGAATCAACTCTGTGGATTTTCACTAGGAGGCTTTTTAATACTTTTTCTTAATCCCCAGTATGATACATCATCTGAACGTGGAGAAGGAGATAAAAGGAGAAGGAAGAGAAATGAAAGAAAGGAAGAAAGAAAGAAAGAAAAAGAAGGAAAGAAAGAAAGAGAGGAAAGAAGGCAGGAAGGAAGGAAGAGGAGGAAGAATAAGTGGAAAAGAAACAATAAAGGAAGAAAAGAAGGAAGTATTAAAAAAAAGAAAGCAGAAGAAAACCAAAGAAAAGAAAAGAAAAGCTGCTTCAATCTGCACTCCAAGTCTATTAGTTCTCTTTCTGCAGGTGGACGGTATTTTTCATCATGAGTCCTTGGGAGCTATCGTTGATCATTGTGTTGGTCAGAGTTCCTAAGGCTTTTACCATTGATTACCTTTACAATTTTCTGCTATTATATAAGTTGTTTTAGTTCTGCTCATTTCATTTTATATCAGCTCATGCAAGTCTTTCCAATTTGTTTAAATTTTATTTCCTTTCCTCATTTCTTACAGCACCATAGTATTCCATCGCATTCACATCATAAGTTGTTCAGTCATTCCCTAAATGATGTGTATCACCTCAAGTTCCAATTCTTTTCTACTATAAAAAGCTGATATATATGTGTATATATATATATGTATATATATATGTGTGTGTGTATATATACATATATATACACATATATATACATACATATATATATATATATATATATATGAGAGAGAGAGAGAGAGAGAGAGAGAGAGAGAGAGAGAGAGAGAGGGAGGGAGAGAGTTTTATAGGCCCATCCTTTCTTCTCCTTTGATCTCTTTAGGGTATGGACCAATAACAGTTTAGCTGTGTTAAAGGGTATGAATAGTTTAATAGTTTTTTGGGTATACTTGCAAATTGCTCTATGGAATGGTTGGACAAATTCAAAGCTCCACTAATAGTGTATTAAAATATCTGTTTTCCCACAGCTTCTCCAGCATTTGTTATTTTCCTTTTTATTTTGGCAACTTAAACAATCTGATGGGTATTATGTGGTACCACAGAGTTGGTTTTATTTTACATACTTTTAATTTTAAGTGATTTAGAGCATTTTATATGTTTCCTGATAGCTGGCATCTCATCCTCTGAAAACGCTGTCTCTTTCTCTGTCTCTGTCTCTGTGTCTCTGTCTGTCTCTGTTTCTCTCTGTCTCTGTCTGTGTCCACCTGTCTCTCTTTGCCTCTCTCTTTCCCTGTCAGCTAATGCTGACCTAGTTACTTTATTTCCATGACAATTGGTAATATGGAAGAATAAATTACATCTTGGGAGAAGTATTGATCGTGTTTCCCCAATCAACTTGCCTGGTTAGCTTGTCCCCAGTTGTAAGGCATAGGCCAACAGTGGATTCTAACACTTTGAGCTTCACCCTGAATTTAAAGGCACATGCCTATGTCCTTTAATGTTCAAAAAATCAACAGATCCATGGGAATCCATCAAAGCCTGGAAGTAGAATAACTTGATAGGCTTCCTAGCATTTCTATTTTGAAGGACAAGTACAACTATGTGAATGATTAGAAGTGTGACAGGACATATATCTTCCAGTGTTTCCCAGGAATCTCTTTTCCTCCCTCCATCATGGATTCGTTATATTTTGAAATTGATAAAATAGTCCTTGCCTCACTTCTCAGCTTTCCTGGTAGCCTCTAGCTGTATTGAAATGGTTTGCTGTCCACCTAAGAGAAAACAAACAAAAAACAGGTAAACGACATGGAAGTAAGGGCCCTTCAATCTGATGTATATCTGAAGGCCACAGGAGTTACCACGTCCTGTGAAGTTGAACAGACATCTTTGCACAAGGAGTTGAGGGAGCCTGCATCAATACAAGGTAATGTTTGCTGGACATCCTTGCTACAAGAGGGCTAATTCAGCCACGAGTGCCTCATTTCATCCAAACCATAATAACATAATCAAACATTGACAATAACAGTTAAAATAAAGCTGAATGTTGAATAATTGAAAAGACCAGTTTTATTCCAGGAGAAGAGTTGAAGATTCTGTTCCTTCCTTTTGGAGGAAAGGATTAAATGTGCAGATTTTATTTGCTCTGTCAGAAATGGCCACTGTGTCAACAGGTTTTACTTAACTCTTTACCTTCGTTAAAAGGTGCAGCTTATTGGGTTTGTAGGGACAATCTGGATATGATGATGTAAAAATAAAGGGCATTAAAAACTCTGTTTTTAACTATAATTAATATATTTTGTTGGATGTTCTTTTCTAAAGAAAGAAAAACTACATGAAAAATATTATTAGGTAATCTTACATGCTTGGCCCTCCATCAGGGATTCTCCAAGCTAGTTGAGAAGATAGCACACATATATAAATAGGCAAACAATATTAGAATTGGAAAAATAGTAGGACCAGGATTTAAAGGATTGACTAATCACTGAAGCCTTAGGTACTGGGGAAATGTCTTTCAAAGTACTTAGGGATGGCTGGGGGTTGGGTGGGGACTCAGTTAAATAGAAAGGAACAAGGAGAGCATTTTAGGGTATCAACTTAATAAGGGGTAGGAATATACAAGATATGTTCAGGGAATGATGAAAAAACTAGTCTTGTTGAAGTATAGGTTTTATATCTCATAGGTGGGAAGTAGTTCTTTTCTTTTTGCATTCTTATTCCTCTACCATCTACAAATCCCCCTAACTGCCCTTGCACCCTCCCAGATGTAATGCCTTTTTTTCTTTGATTACCTTCCACCTACTTCGTATATATCTGATACCAGATTCACTTACATGGTGTCTTCTTATTAGAATGTAAGCTCCTTGACTGCAGAATTCTTCTTGCCCTTTCTCTTTCTCCCCCCCCCCCTCTCTCTCTCACTCACTCTCTCTCACTCTTGCTCTCGCTCTCTCCCTTCCTTCCTCCCTTTCTCCATTTCTCCCTTTCTTCCTTCCTTTCTCTCTCTCTCTCTCTCTCTCTCTCTCTCTGTCCCTCTCTCTCTTTCTTTCTTTCTTTCTTTCTTTCTTTCTTTCTTTCTTTCTTTCTTTCTTTCTTTCTTTCTTTCTTTCTTTCTTTCCCTAGTGCTTAGTAAAGTACTGGTGCATAGTAAATAGTTGCTGAATGTTGTTAGAGGCTGCTAGGTGGAATAGTGGATGGGTCTGGAGTCAGAAAAAATTTGAATTCAAATATAGCCTCAGACACTTAACAGCTATGTGACTCTGGGCTAGGTATTTAATTTCTGTCTGCCTTGGTTAACCTCGTATACCCGTTGTAAGAATCAAATGAGATAAATTTGTGAAGTGCTTAGAACAGTACTGAGCCCATAGCATCAATCCATCAATTGTTGTTGTTCAGCCTTCATTCTCAAAGAGGAACAATGACATCAGAAGGGTGATGTCTTGACTTACAAGTGAATTAGATTTAAATGAGGCAAAGCTATGAAAGGCATCAGCCCCACTCTCTCCTCCAGAATCATTGGAGTACAGTGGTAAGACATAGGTCAACATGACTGGAGATGGCTCAGGATGCAGTGGGGGCCTGTGGCCTTCTTAAGGTATAGTCTTTGCCATGCCTCAGTTTGTCTGAGGCAACACTCATTCAGTAATTAAAGGCTAGATAAGAATTGAGTTAAATGATGCTCTACATTGCCTTTAAAAATTATCAAGCCAGGAGGGGAAGACTCTGAGTTTCTCATTAATCTATCAATTTATTAAGTGCCACTATGTTCTAGATGCTGTACTAAATGCCTTGGATGAGGTGACTGCAATCTAATGGGATAGACAAGATTACAATATATTCAAAGCAAGCTATCTACAGGAGAAATGGGAAATAATTAACAGGGAAGGGAAAAGAATTGTCAAGGGTTGGAATACTTTCTGTAAAAGATGAGATTTTAACTGGGAATGAAAGGGATCTAGTGGTGAGAGTAGGTGAAATTGACGACAGGGAGAGTTCCAGGTATGGGAGATAGCCAGAGAAAATGAGCCAAGAGATGAAGTGCACTATTCCAGGAAATAACAAGGATGTCAGTATCACTGGATTGGACAGTACCAGTGATGTATAAGAAGACTAGAAATGTAGGAGGGGGTTAGGTCATGAAGGACAGAGGATTATGTATTTGATCCTGGTGGTAATAGGGAGCCACTAGTTTATTGAGTGGAATGATGATATTATCAGACTTGTGGTTTAGGAAAATTGCTTTGGTGGCTAAAAGGAGGATGGGTTAAAATGCGGAAAGATTTAAAGCAATGAGACGCACCGCAAGGGTATTGCAGTAATTCAGATATATGTAAAGTGATAAGGGTCTGTACTAGAGTGGTGACGATATGAGAGAAGGGGACATATTCAAGAGATTTTGGAAAGGTGAAGTACAATAGGCCTTGACAGCAGATTGAATATGGAAGGGGGTGGTGGGGAGGTGAAATGTAATGAGGAGCTAAAGGTGACATCTAGGTTGCAATCCTGAGAGGCTGGGAGATTGGTCTTACCCTTGCTCATAATAAGGAAGTTAGCAGTAGGGAGGGTTTAGGGGGAAAGGTTCTATTTTGTAAATGTTGAGGTTAAGGTGCATATTGGACACATAGAGTTCAAAAAAGTCACTTGGGGATTCAAGGTTGGATGTTGTTAGAGAGATGTTAGGGGAGGATTGGAAGGTTTGAGAATCATCAGCATAGAGAAAGTAATGAAATCTATAAAAGCTGATGAGATCACTAAGTGAAATAGTGAGATATCTCAAAGATACCTGCCCTTAGAGGGCATGATCTGGATGATGATCCAGCAAAACAGACTAAGAAGGAAAGGTCAGTTAAGTAGGAGGAGAACTAAGAGCAAGTATAGTCCTGAAAACTTAAGACAATAAAGTACCAAGGAGGAGAGTGTGATCAGTAGTGTGAAAGACTGCAGAGAAATTGAAGAGAATGAGGAAAATGGCATTGGAATCAACAACTAAGATATCACTGGTGACTTTGGAGAGAGCAGTTTCATTGGAATGATGAAGTCACCAGCCAGATTGTAAAGGTTTAAGAAGAGAGTGAGAAGAGAGAAAGTAGAGGCAATTATAGGTGGAGGGCCTATCTGGAGAGTTTATCTACAAAGGAAAGAAGAGATACAGGATGACAGATAGCAGGGATGGGAGGATCAGTGAGGGGTTTTTGAGGATAAGGGAGACAGGGACATGTTTGTTGGTAGTAGGAAATGAATCAGCACAATAGTAGGTGATGCCTAAGTGTTTATTCCCTTCCCCTTCCCTTTTGTTGATTGATTGACTGTCTAAATTAATCAATTCTTATCAGGTTAGCTTTGACAATCCTTGGAGTTAGAAGAAATAAAATTACTAAAGGAATGGTACAGTAGTAAGAGGACAGTCAGAGCACTTGAGTTCAAATCCAGCTTTTGACACTTACTACCTGACATTACAGCACAATATCTGATGTATGGTAGTCGTTTAATAAATGCTTATTGACCTGACTGACCAAGTCACCTTAATTCCCTGGAGCTCAGTATCATCATTACCAAAATGAAGTAGTTGTTCAAGATCAGTATTGTCCAATCAAAAAAGAACTGTGGTACATAAGTGTAACCACAAAACAGCATGTAAGGATCCCTTTGGGCCACATATTGACTTAGGAAAACACAGATGTATATGTGGACATATAAATACACACACATGTACATATATAATACAAATATATGTACACATACGTGTGATGGAGACCTAATAGAGCTGTCCTAGCCCCAATATTCTAACTTCATCAAAGGCTTGCTGTACCCACCTCCAGTCAATGTCCTACCTTATGCCTCACTGCTCACTAGAACAAGTGTGAACTCTTAGTTCCCACAGAAACAGCAGGCATGTTCATGTGATGGGAATCCAGATGCTGCCTCCACCCAGCTTCTGGCCCCAGAACAGGTGTGTTCATGTATCCAATCACAAACACATCATCCATTTAGCCCAAGACAGGACCACAATACTTAACTCTTCATCTTGAACAGACAAGACCACAATAGGTAGCCAACTGGAGGGCAGCATGACCAGAATGCTTGACCAACAAACCGTAGAAGGGGCCTATCCTACAATAGAGCCTGTCCAGTTACACTGAGGCTAGGATCCCTCCTCTATCACCTAACCTCTTAAAAATCCTCCTACCTTTTTAATATTAATCATATTCCTTTATCCTATGTAAATCTCTCTTATGTAATTGCATCTTTACCCTATAAAAATCCATCTTGCTTTCTCTGAAGCTTCTGGTTCCTCTCAGAACTTAGCCTGCTTTATGAGAGGCATCAATCTCAATAAATGCCTATACTTGGATTAGAGATGGTCTGACTCTGATTTCTCTGAGACTGTTCCACCACAACACATCATGAAACCCCAACAGTTTTTGGCCCTAGGTGGGCAGAAACTAAACGTCAACACATAAACATTTTCAACTGCTGAATGGACATCTATGTGTTACTGACCTTTTAGTACTTCAAATACAGAGCGCTCAAAAACAAAGGTATTATATTCTTCCCCCCATACTCAGCCATACCCCATCTTTCCTTCAAGTTTCTTTATCTCTGTGGAGGGAACAACTATTTTCCCAGTGACTTTGATCTAAAACTGCAGAGTCATCTTTAACTCCTCTCCCTCCTTGTCATTTAATCTCTCCTCTAATCCTTCTATATTTCTCACATGTTTTTATTTTCTTCACTTTGCTTCAAGTTATTCCCTTTGATGACTGTTTTTTTCTTTTTCTTTTTTTCTTTCCATTTCACTCTTCTCACATGCTTCAAAATAATCTTCCTAAGGCACAAGTCTGGCTATGTCAATCCTCTTCAGAAAATCCAGAAATGGTTCCATCTTGCCTGTTTTAAAAATTATTTTTTAATTATTTAAATTTTAATTTATGGGATAAGGGAAGAATTTCTATAACATAGTATAATATAAAAAGTTTTCGCATGAAACTGCAAATCTATTATGTATAACTTGCTATTCCTTTTAAATATATAATAAAATAATTATGTAAATTTCCTTTTTTTTTCTTTTCGTTTCTTTCCCCACTAACTGCCCTAAAGATGGCTACCAGTAGCCACAAATATGTATGTATGCATAGAGTCATTCTATAAATATTTCTTTTTATCAGTTCTTTCTCTGGAAGTAGATAATATCTTCCTTCATATGTCCTTTATAGTTATTTTGGGTATTTATAATTATCAAAATGACTTATCCATTCAAAGTTGTTCTTAAAACAATATTGCTCTTACTGTATGTGATGTTCTCATGGTTCTGCTGATTTCACTCTTGCTCTTAGTACAATTCAAACTCTTTTGATGAACATTTTAGGCCCTCCATAAAGTAACTTTAACCTACCTTTCCAGTCTTATTTCACTCTAGTACACTTCAAGCATTCTGTATTCTATCCCGACTGGACTCAGGTGTTCATTCTCTTAGCTTTCTGCATTCACACAGCATTCCCTTTAATTCTGGAGTGCATTCTCTCCTCCTTTCTACTTTTCAGAGTGCTTAATTTTCTTTGTCTCCAAAAAATGTACCAGCTCTTCTCTAAAATTTTCTCTGATCCTCCCAGTTTTTCATCCATTTACTCTCCTTAAATTTTCCTACAGTACTTTGCCTTCTATGCCTCCTGCCATTCCTGCTTATATGTTGCATCTCTTTTTCCTCCCTAGTAGAAGGTGAACTTCTTGGGAACAGGTATGTTTCCATTTTTGCCTTTGTATCCATAGTGTCTAGATTCTAGAATAATGCCTTACATGTAAAAGCATTTTATGGATATTTGCTGAAATGAATTAAAATGGGGATTAGATGTCTTTCATATATTTTCCTCTCATTAACAGGTGCTTTGGGAAGCAGCATAATACAATAAAGAAATCATTTCAGTAATCTTGGAGTGAGGTGGCCTGAGTTCAAATCTTGGTTCTGACACTTAGTAGCCAAACTAATAATTTTGGGCCTAAATGAGCAAATTTGCTCCTCAAGTATTAGAGACTCTCATCTCCATATAAGCCAGGATTTCAACAGCCACTCAATTTTAACAATTGGAAGAGATTTTTTAACTTTTTAAAAAAAAAACCCTAATTATCATGCTTATGCAGTAAGATAGAGGCTATTTATTTTAAGAGTATATGATCTAATATATGCTTTTTGACATTGCTAAGTTTGAAGATTTTTTTAAAGTAGGAAATTTGAGAGATGAAACTATTATCCATAGCATGATATAATGATAATAATTAATAATAATAAAATAATAGAATAAAATCAAGTATGCAAGGCTTAAAGGGAAGGATAGGGAGAAGTACTCCATGAATAGCTTTTTCCTGCAATAAAGGTCAAAGTGATCTAAGATCAGAGTGGCTCTATCAGTAGGAGTTTGTATTTAAAAATCCACTAGATAATAATAACCTTTTACTCAGAGACACAGTTGTCCTAAGCAAATTTTAGTCAAGCACTGGCTAAACTAATACAGCTTGACACCAATAATAAATTGCACAAATTCAGGAGACCTTCATCATTCTTATTTTGTATTAAATGTCATCTTGTTAGATGATGCATGGATGAATGGAGCAGTATGATAGATAGTGTGAATTACTGTCCACTAATATAGTTGGTTAAGATGTGTCTCCAGTCTCTGGGTTGGTCCTTGGAAAAGATACCCCATATGAGTTCTTGCTGGGGAGAAAAAACATTCTAAAGAGGGGAATTTGGACTTCATCCACTTTCCATTTGTTCTTATCTCAGTTCTATATGTCCTAGAATTAGATTTACTTCCATTTAAGTATTCCTAATTTCTCCTGTTATCCAAGATTACATTTAAATTTTATGTGATTTTAAAAATAAATATAAACTGTTAGTTCTGTCAGGATTTATCACAGTGAGAAAGGAATTTTACAATCTTAACAATGGAAGTCTGATACAGATTGAGGCTTGAAGCAGGAGGATTTTAGAGGAGGTGTCTACACTGACAGAGGGCTTTAGAAAGGTAGCACTTAGAGCCTTAGTTTCATAAACACACACACACACACACACACACACACACACACACACACACTCTGAAAGCTACCCAAGGTCCAAACCTTGCTTTGTGAGGTAAGCACGAATTTTTTTTTTAAAGCTACAAAATACCCCTCAGATTTTCTGAGTCAACTAGGAGATGTTAGTTCCAACCAAAAGACAAATAGTACATTCAAATATGGCAGGAAAGATTTTTAATGGTGTACCTACAGGAGGATATGCATTCCCCAGTCTTAGCATGCTAAAGATGAGGGGTAGGAAATATGAAGGTGGCATATGATGAGAGAATACTTATAGTGGATGTATGGGTGAGCAACATGGGACCAGGACACAAATGTGCAAGGCAATTCATCCTTCCAATAATAGACACTAATACCATCAGATGGTGCCATTGCATGAACTACTTTTCTCCTAAACTCAGATTGTCTGCTTTTTTTCTGTCTGCCATGATGCTCTGCTGGATGCAACAATAGCTGCTGCTGCTGCTGTCCTCTAGCTATACATTTTCTGGTCTTCAGCCATTATCTACCTTTAGGGAGGAGGTTGTTGTATTGGAAGAGGACCAATGATATCATGGGGTCATGTATTGCCTGTAAATTGGATCAACTGATTCAGTGGGTTGGGGGCGGGGCGGTCAACAGTTCAACAACCAGGAAGGCAGGTGGTGTCTTACTGCTCTTCAATCTGATGGTCCCAAGTACCATTAATCCACCTGACAGCAAGCTAAAGAAACCTATAAGTTTTTTTTTGTCTGCCTTTTGACTATTTATTTATGCTTTAAATTTCTTTTTTTAACATACATGCCCAGGTTTCTATGCTGGCTTCAAATACTCCTAGAGTCTTTACTTAGAAAAATTTCAAAAGCACTGGCTGAAACTGAGACAGGAATTCCTACCAACCCCTACAGGAGTCTAGTCACCATGCAAATCAATTTAGGAGTAAGACTGTAAAGGACCAGGTAGGGCTGGTGATTTTTTGCTCTAATTCCCCATTCCTGTCTCTGTTCTCTATTGCTGCCATTAATCAGATCTCTTCTCTCTCCATGGGATGCAGAAGTATGAGAAAAAGTCTGGAGCATGACTTGTATCTCGTTTCATTTGAAGAATTAAGAAAGTGAGAACATTTGGTAAAAAGTGTACTTTTGAGACAATTTAGCCAATTTCCCTCATCCCCAGATATTCCTTTGAAAACTATTTCTGTTTATATATATATATATATACATATATATATACACACACATACATATGTATTGCTAAACTGTCTTGGACAGTCATCACTGATGCATATTGTTCATTTTAATCCAATCCAGCAAACAATTCCAAAAGATTTGCAACTTAATTTCTATGGCTTTCACATTAGAATTTGAGCTCCTAGAAAGTGGGGACTATCTTTTATCTTTCTTGGTATCCTCAGTGCTTAGCACAGTGCCTGGCACATAGAAGGTGCTTAATAATTGTTTACTGACTTACTGTGTCTACTGACTTGGTATGAACTGAGCAATTCCAGGCACACAAAAATAATACTGCTTGATGTGTTTACTTATCTATCTATCTATCCATCCATTCATCTATATATTTATTTATTTATTCATTTATTCATTTTAGAACAAGTCAAATGTGTATAGCATAATACAAATTGTCTTACGTTAGCCTAACAACAGCCTAAGTAGCATAATTATTATTTTTTCCATTTTATGGATAAGAAAAAACTAAAGCTCAGAGATGTTACAGTCCTTGTCTGATGAGATACAACTAATTTATGGAATAGCTAGCATTCAAATCTGAACTTCTAGTTGCACATGAAAGCACTTCTTCTACTTCTCCAATCTTCTTTCTTAAATACTTGTTGAATTGATTGAATAGAATCCTGCAATCAGAGATTTATACCAGAGAGGGATCTTAGAGACCATCCTGTTCAACCCCTTCTTCTACATATGAAAAAACTGAGCAACGGTGAAGTTGAGTGAATTGTCCAGTCAAACAAGTAGAACATGTCTAAATGACATGAATTCAGGTCTTTCTGACTCCTAGCTCAGCTCCCTATCTTCCATACCACTTGGTAAAATGGAAGAGTAGCAATCTGCAAGTCAACCAGAAACAAGAAATTATAAGATATCATTTGCATTTTAGATTTGCATTTTTGTCAGAGCACTAGAATATTGATTTGCTTATACTTTAAAAGAGTAATAAAATTGGAAGGAATAATTGAGATCAGGTTTTTGTAAAGGTTTTGTAAAATAATAGTCCTTGAAACACTGCATAAACCATAAAGTAACATATCTAAGGTCCTTCAGAAAATTTTAAAGCACTACACAACTATTGGCCTTCATCATCATCATCATCATTAATGCCAACAATATTCATTTTTTTAATGTCATTGCTGCTGAGATGGTGGTTGTTCATGGTGTTGTTTTTGTTGCTGCTTTTATCATCATCATTCCTGGCAGATTTAGTACTAGAATCCTGGCTTCCTGATTCACCAGCCAGCCTTCTCATTAAACTATGCAAATAATTTTCTCTCCTACTAGGTACAATCACAATGAGAAATGGAGACAAATGGGTCTTTCCCCTAGAATTTGAGAAGTAAAAATGATTAGGATTGTTTCTGATACCTACTTTGGTCTCTTGTTCACAGTGTAATTTTCAGTATCTCTCATCCTTGCATCATCCAGTTATCTTTGTCTTACCAGAACTTTCAATGGCTTAAAAAAAGACTGTTCTTTAGATGTGTTATCACAGAGCAGATGCAGTGTGTTCTGTAATAACATGCCTGCAAAGAGAAGTTATTAACTTATTCATTCATAAGATGTTTATTGAGTGCCTTTTATGGGCAGAGCACTGTAGTAGGTACTATGAGGGCTACAACAATATATTAAATATAGTCATCACCCTTAAGGAGCTTATGGTCTTATATGAGTTTATACCCTTATGGTCTAGAGGGAAGAATAAGACATCTATCAAGGAAATGATAATAGAGGGAAGTCATTTTGACTATTATAAATACAAAAATTAAATACAAAAGACATATGAAGGAAGATGCCATCTGCCACCAGAGGAAGAACTAATAAAAGTATGTGTAGAATGATTTTGTCTGTGTGTGTGTGTGTGTGTGTGTGTGTGTGTCTAATGGTAGCTATCCTAGGGCAGTGGGATGTTGAGGGAAGAAGAAAAAAGAGAGGGAAAGAAATTTACGTGATAACTTTATTATGTATGTAAAAGGGACAGCAAACTGCACATATAGATTTACAGTTTCATATGCAATCATCTTTTTTACTATACTACATAATAGAAATGCTCAATTTATTCCATAAATTAAAAATATTTTTTTAAAAAGAGGGGAAAAAGAATGTGGTATGTACTATATTCTATGTACTATGCACAAAGAATCAAAGAGCTAGAAGAGATTTCAGAAGCCATACAATGTACTCCCCAATGGTTTTACAAATGAGAAAATTGAGACCTTGAATGTCCGTAGTTCAAGATCATACAAGTCTTATGTTCCAGAGTCCTGATTTGAGTCAAGGTTCTCTGATTCCAAATCCACTCCTTTCTTCTGTATCACACTGCCTCCCCAAATGTTATGGGAATTCACAGGAGGAAGATATATTCAAATCCTGACTTTGCCTCTTACTATTCATGTGACCCTTGTCAAGTCAATTAATCTCTCTGAGTCTGTATTAGGAGGGCAGAGTTTATAATCTCAAAGAGGATCATAAACATGTCTGAAAGGTTCGGAACCGCCGGATATAAGAAACTCTCAAAGTAGAAGGCAGAAGAATCAAAACATATATTTAGGCTCCACAGTAACCAACCCATGAACCAGCAACCCCATTTTGATATATTGATCAAAAGCTTCCAGGCCCAATAAGTACACCTTGAAAGAGTAACCAGGAGGCTACAGAGAAGCATGATTGCGTAAAGCAAAATCATGCTTCCCCCTCTATGGTAAAAAGATTACCCACTGGCCTGAAGTCTTTGTTCAGCTTCCTCCCGTAGGTCAGCTCTGCTACTGGCAGCTCCTGCTTCAGCTGTGGCTGTGGCTGTAGCAGCCTCTGGCTCCAACGGGAGCTGCTTTTAACCATCCAGCTTCTGCGGGGGTGTAAGGTACGCCGGGGAAAGCACAGGTTCTTTCAATCTGCTTAAGCAAGGTGAAGGGGTTGACTGGGAAAGCACAGGTTCTTTCCATCAGCTTAAGCAAGGGAAGCAAGGTGAAGGGGCCGACAAGCTTACTCCAGTCCAACATACAAACAGCATTCAGTTCAGGGGAAAAAGCCAAACTAGTCAAGGGCACTTGTTGACTAAGTGCTAAGGAGCCCATTTTTGGTTGCCAATACAGAGTCCCAGCTTCCTCACCAATAAAATGAGGGGTTTGAATGATTTGGACTATATAGTCTTTCTATAAATTCTAGGTCCTATGACCTTAAAATTTTCTGTTGGGGAGGATCAGGAAAGACTTGATAAAGGAAAGGCATGTGATAGAGGACCGTAATTTTGGGAGGGACTAAAGACCTATGATTACATTGGCATAGGAAACACCCAGTTATGTAATTTCCTCTATCGATACTGGTCATCTGCTGTTCTGCCACATGTAGCCTTAGAAAGTTACCTGGGATCACCAAGAGGTTAGATGACTTGTCCAAGGTCAAATAGCAAAGATGCGTCCAGATTGGGTGATACACTCGGTCTTCTTGACTGTGAGGAATGTACATTATTCAGTGAGACATGCTGCTTCTTAAAAACTGTACTATATATTCATAGACTAATGATACGATAAGTTTGAGGAGTGATAGGGAACAGTTAAGGAAAACAGATCTCACAGTGGCAGGGAGGAGAATTAATTTATTTCTGGTGCAGTACAGCCACAAAACCACCCAACCAGAAATTCAAAAGAAAACTCTTGCTGCCCCTTATAAATGCTTATTATTTATGTTTTCTCATTTTTAGTAGAATATACAACACTGGGAGGCTTTTTCCTCCCTCTAACACATTGCTTACTGAGATCTGTCATGTCAACACCAAACCTTTCCAACAGGCTGAAATTATGCCCCAGGTAAATAATGGGGAAAGGCCCTTTACTGAAAATGAATTCTAAGGCAGAGGCAGCCTGTCCAATGACTAGCTCAGGCCAACCTTCCAGAAAACTGTAAAGTAGGCAAAGTTTAATAATGGTTTTCTCCTTTTCCTTTCAGGTCCTCCTTGCATCCCAGGTGTCCAGTGATTTCATATATTCCCCTGATAGCTTAGGGCCTCACATCTAGGACTTCACAGCAGGTAATGTCTTGTTTTCATTTATATATTTGTAAACTCTGCTCATTTGATTAGATATCACTTTGTGAGAAAAAAAATCTGAAAACCTGCTTGCTGCATTGGAAAGAATATCAGACTTACTGAATCTTCTTTCACAACATGACTGATACGGAAATATGTTTTTCATGATTCCACATTTACATATATATCAAATTATTTACCATCTCAGGGAGGGGCAGAAGAGGGAGGGAGGGACAAAGAAAAGGAGAGAATTTGGAACTCAAAATTTTGAAGAATGAATGTTGAAAACTGATTTTGCATGTAATTGGGAAAATATTAGTAAAAGAGAAAAGAATATCAGACTTAGTTTCAGAAAGTCTAAGTTGCTCTGCCAGTGCCTACCTAGCTTTATGACCTTAGACTTCACCTAAAATGAAGCAATTGGTCAAATGAACCTCTCAAGTGTATTCCTGTTCCAATATATTGTTTTAATTTATTTTAAAATTTATTTTAATTTAATTTTTTTAAAACTTTAATTTTTTTATTTTAAAATATTTTAATTAATTCATTTTAATTTTATTTCTAAAAATGGTTATAATATCTAAGGAACCAATGTGCTTACCCTTTTACAGTTTTTTATATTATGTGGGAGGGGTAGGGGATAAGTAACTTGGCCTAACACAAAGTAATGGGCCTATAATTGTAATATTCCAGGCATCTCTGATGAACCACTAAGAAAAAATTGTGATGTATATGGAGGTCATCCTCATTAGCTTGAATAATAGCATTTAGAAGGCTGCTTATGATAGTTTGCAAGACCCTACTTCTGACATAGATCTATCTTTGTGGTCTTTGATAGAATTCGTCTGTTTGAACTTTTTTCCAAGTTATTTGTGCTTTGGAAGTCTGTTCATCAGGAACCTAGAAATGGTTTGGGAGTCAATTTGTTTCCCCTCATTCTTCCCAATTGGAGAATAGCCCATAAAAGACTAATTCTTCAGTCAAATAATGGAGTTGCTTTATCCTCTTAAAAATATCTACTTTCAGTATTTTTGAGGGAAGAGAAAAGATAAGAAAACTTGGGAAGTAGAACCTAACTTCATGGGGTGCAGCAGAGGATGAGGTTTTCACTCTTGCTTCCCTTGGGCAGGGGAATGTCTCTCAACTACTCCTTTGCTGCAAATCTCTAAGAAGTAATAGGGTTGCTGGTCATGTTTATAATCAAAATTGGGTATATTTGTTACATTCTTACTTAAGTAGAACATAGAACTATGTTGAGAACCATCCTCTCCAACTCTTCAAATTCTATCCTTCTTTTGAATTCCAATTGGTTTCTCCTTCTCCATGAAGCACTCATCAATGATTGCAGTTAACACTAACATCTATCTTCCTGCATCTCTTAGAGTCACTTATTGAGCATCATCTATTTGGGGCACTTTAACTATAATATCCCATATTCTTATTTACTATTCTGCATTGTTCTCTGATTTATACTTGTTTGTCTTGTTTATTTTATCAATATTTCCAAATCTTGGAGCACAGAGACTGTGTCTTCTATTTCTCTTGTAGCTCCTATTGCCTAAAACACTGGCCAGGACACATAGTGATCTTGCAAGAGAATTCTCTTGAATCAGATAGAATTGAACAAATGAATATGAGAAAGAGTCAAAGCAAAGCACATGAGAAAATTAGCCAATAAATTGCCATGAATTTATTGGACTCTTACTAAATATTCTGCTCTTTGCTAAGCGAGAAGAGCACAGGCTATGAAAAACTCATGGCCACCTGGAACAGCCAGGCCTACTATTTGTAAAACAAACCAAAACAACAACAACAACAACAAACTATTTCAGAGGCACAAAAAGAAATCACGCGAACTACCTCAATTCCTAGAGAAGTATTTATTTCTTCAATTTCTATCATATCATAATACAATGTAGTGTTTGAGTGACTTCATCCTAATTGTGCAGATTAAAATCATAATAGGAACAAAGACAAAGCCTGAAGGATCTTAGAGTTCATTTAGTTCAACCCCCTCAGTTTCCACAAGAGGAAAGTGGGCTCAATTTAGTAACTTACACAAGGATCCAAAGCTAGGCACAGATAGGATTCAGTTTGATGTTCTGTGATTCCAAATCCATCGTCATTTTTATCACCACTCTTCCCCCTCTTTAGCATTTCTATAAAGTTTTAAATATTTCAAAGAGGCAGCCTAGTTTCATAGATATAGTATTGGACCTATAGTCTGGAAGACCTGGGCTGAAAACCCAACCTCTGACACTAGTTATGTGACTATAGGCAAGTCATTTTGCCTGTGTTAAAATTAGGCAACTTTCAAAGACCATAGGTCTTTATAATAGAGAATGTGATAGATAGATATATAGAAAGACAGACAGAGACAAAGAGAGAGAGAAAGAGAGAGAGAGAGAGAGAGAGAGAGAGAGAGAGAGAGAGAGCAAGCATTTATTAAGTTCTTACTAAGTACAAGGCACTCTGCTAAGTAAAAGGAATCCAAATACAAGCAAAACTAAAAAGAAATCTATGCCCTCAAGCAGTGTGCATTCTAATAGAGAAAGACAATACAGAAAATCTAAAAGGGCACTAAAAGTGGGGAGGAGGAGCAAAAGTACTAGTGCCTGGTACAAGCTCAACATATAGTCTGATAAATATTGGACTGAAATAGATTTGGAATGAGGATAGCTGGCCTGGTTATTGTTGGTCAGTCATTTTTCAACCATTTCCAACTCTTCATGACCCCATTTGGGGTTTTCTTGGCAAAGATACTAGAGTAGTTTGCCATTTCTTTCTCTAGCTCATTTGACAGATGAAGAAATTGAGGTAAACATGGTTAAGTGAGCCGTGCAGAGTCACATGGCTAGTAAGTGTCTGAGTCCAGATTTGAACTCAGTAATTTGAGTTCCCTGATTCCAGGCCCAGGTCTGGTCTGAGTGCTTTCTCAAATGGAGGTTCCAGAAACAAAGTCTGCAGTAAGAGGAGTCACTGAAAACATTGCTAGTGACAGATGCTTTGGGAAAAAGTCAGAAAGTAGTTTGGGGCATCTTGGGTTTAACCAAATTAGAGCAAGGATGACTTGGTTGGGTAGAGTTCCCATATTACCGAAATTATAGTAGTGTTTATACCAGGAGCTGTCACATTGAAGAAATTAAAAGTCTTTGTTATAGTCATGTCTTGACATCACATTCTAACCAAACAACAATAATCCCTGCATTAGGCAAGATAGGCTTTATTACTTGTATTTTACTGGCTGGTGAACTGAGGCAGTGGTTGGAATTTTATTTATGCTCTTTTTATAATTCTAAACAAACCTAGGAAAGGTTTAATTCTGGAAGGTGATGTTAGTTTCTAAATAATTTAGAAAGCAAGTATTATTCTTCAGAAATGGAAAAAAATAGAAAAAAAGGTATCAAAGGTACGTAAAAGATAGAGGATGTTTGGGATTTCTCCTTTGTCTATACGTTTGCTAGAAATCAAGCAATTTCACATAACCCAGAATTAGAGTAGGGAGGATTTAGATTGGCTAGAACATAGAAGTTACTGATAGATGTTAAATTCTGTAACAGATTGGCTGTGGGTGAGTGTAGAATTGTTATCCTCAAAGGTTTTTAAAGCAATGATCTGCTTCAGTTTTGGTCCTATATGAAAGCAGAGGGATAGTTTCAGTAACCTCTCAAGGTCCCTTCCAGTCTAATGGCCCTTTTGCTATTACTGTTTTACTATGAAAAGCCATCAATAAATGAAACTCAAAGTTTACAGTGCTAATACCATTAAATATGAATCACCTACTCTGTTTGCTTTGCTCTTGCTCAATTGTTTGGAATATTATTATTTAAAGTGCATTTGGAGGTATTCATTAGCAAATCTGGTGTTATTCCAGACCAGTGACTAGGGGACAACTATTGGTTACTTAAGTGTTATGTAAGAAAAACCTGCCCAGAAATAATTTAAAGAAAGTGCAGTGTCAGAAGGTAGAGAAGTGGGTAAGTATTGAAGTCAACTAAGGAGGTAAACACACACTTTACAATGACACTGGCATGATGAATTTTCCCAAAGATAACAACATTAAAACAGGTGAAATCGGGTGCATATGTATCATTACCATGAAAGATAGGAGGGTAATTTGATATATGCCTTTGCTTGCATCAGCATTATTCTTCATCCGTTCCTCATTTTTCTCCTCCCTATGCCACACTGTTTTAAATCACTGAAAATGATTACCTCAGACACTTCAGAAAGGGGCAGATGTGTTTATTTCACAATCTCATTTTTCCTTTATGCAGTCCACATCTATCCCCTTGGCTACCTTAAACCTACAGACTCTCATATAATACAAGAAAGTGAAATTATCTCAGGATGTTTGGTAACAGAACTACTGTTATTGTTATTACAAGATTAGCTAGGTGACCTTGGACAAGTTGCTTGACCTCTCTGGTACTGAGTGGCTACATGGTAAAAATAGGTTGGACTAAATCATATACTATTTAAAGTCCCTCCCAGCTCTCATTCATATGATTAAAATCTTGGAAAGTCATACTCTGGTGGTAGGAGGGGCACTACTCAGGTTCAATGTCACCTTCCAGGCTCTATAGTCAGCATTTTTGCCCATTAGAATACTGATAGGGTGGTATTTGAAAGGCTATTTCTTTATATTATATAACTCATAAAATAAAACATTCATTTTTTCCCTATTTAAAATATTTTCCTGACTGTCCTTTAAAGTAAATGAATATTAAATTCAATAAGAATAAAAAGCTACACATCTCAAGTTAGAAAACAGAGCCATACATGAAGCAAATAAACATTAATAATGTCATGTGCTTTGTAAGAATCATGGTCTAGAGCATGGGTGTTAAACTCAAATAGAAATGGGGATCACTAATCCATCTATAATGATCCCTGCTGCCTACTGAATGACCTAGTTTTAAAATGTAATAATAGCTATGTTTTGTTGTGTTTTTATTTATTTTGTGAAATATTTCCCTATTTCATTTAAATCTGTTTCAGACCACACTGGGGGTGTGATGAGGTACAAGGGGCCAGCAGACCTTGAGTTTGATAACTTTGCCTTAGAGGACACTGAGCCAAATTCAGAGTTAGAAAGACCTGGGTTCATGTCCAGCTTCTTCAATGTACTGGCTGTGTGACATAGAGCAAGCTATTTAAATGCATTAGGCCCAGGTAAATTCTCTAAGATTATAAGTTGCAGAGCAGGTGACCATCTGCATTGTTAGACCAAATTTCCTCACTAGGAGTTAACAGCATATAAATGAAATCATAGGTCTAGACCAAAAAAAAAAAACCAAAAACAAATAAAATACAATGATTGGGGACATATGTTTCCCAAAACATCTGATGTAATTAGTTATTGTAGCATGAACACAACCCTTTGTTGTCAAAGGTTATGTTAGCCAAATGAACCTTCTTATAAGTTCTATTGAACTGGAAATCTTCCAGGGTATAGGTCTGTCAAACAAACTCTATCTGCTATCTGAGGACTAGACTTTAAAGATGGTCACCACAAGGCAATAATCACAATATAGATGATTATTGTCAAAATGTCTATGTGGTTCTGTATCATAAAATATACAAGACTCTCTACATAGAAGGTAGAAGAAGTAAACCATTTATTCAGCCACCAAATAACCAGATCCCATAACCAATATGCCCAATCCATCACAGCAGCAAAGAATTTGATACGCAATACTACAGCTGAGAACCACTCCATCCCAAAACCATCTGCCCCTCTGCTGGGGCCTTCCCTAAAACTCACTCACAGCCACCACAGTACATCTGCGCTTTCCCTCAGCTCTAACTGTAGTAACTGCTCTCTCAGCATTTCTTGCGACACAGTTTCTTTTTCTTCTCAGCAAACTCCTCCCATCACATGTGACTTAGGCTTCCTGTGATGTAAGCAGGTCATATGGCTGATTAATGGGTGGAAAAGATCTTTAAATCTAAACTGCTATTATGAGGAGGGGACAAAGTTATCAATGAATTGAATGAACATTTTTATAAGCCTTTCCGACTAATGGGGGCTTCCATAGTGAAAGTGGACAAGAAGGGATAGAAAGTGTACTAAATATCACAAAAATTCTTAGGTTTTCACCAAATATTAACATAACTGTTGGTGCCTTTAATACATAATTTTTGTTCAATAACCTTAATGTATTATCTTTATAAAATGACCAAAGAATTGACAAGATGTTTGGAGGAAATAAGTGACATTAATATTTCCCATTCTTGTAAATTGTACCAGAAACACAAGGAAATTGCAGCTAAATGGAAAGGTTGCTCTTGAGTTGTCATTAGAGAAGCAAAAGAGCACTTGGGGTATTGGTTTCATCATGTGCCTCTAGAGGAACAGGAAACATTTTAACAGATACTGGTCATCTAAACTTACTGTTCTCTTATGAGTGTAGTCAAACTGACAGCATGACTGTGGGATTTTTGATGCACTGTCATCCGCAGTGGAGGAAAAAGAAGCAGAAAAACAAACAAATATAAAAAGCAATGAACAATTTGAAAAGATACTCTAAAAAGAATCAAGAAGTTCCCCAATATTCAGCCACTTCAAGATAAAAAAGGATCAAAAGAGGAAAGCAAAACACAAAAATAAAAGCCTACACTAGAAATATACTTTAAGATAACAAAGTAAAAGTGACCAAAGTTTTCTAGATGATTCAGAAGTCTCACAGTTAAACAACATATGTATTTCTTCCAGGGAAAGAGTTGAAAGTTGGTATGGATGGCAAGAATGGAATATTACAAAAATAAAACTGAGTCAACTTTACAAGAAATAACTGATTATGTTTGTTTTAGTAATTTGAGAATTAGCAACCTGTATACATAATTAGACTACATATCAAGGTAATGTCGAATTTTAAGAAGAGTTATAAATGAGACAAAGATAGTGAATGCAATTAAAGCAGTTCAAATGCTTGAACTATTTAAACAACCTGTTGACTCTGAAAAATGGGAAATGTGCAGAAGTATAGACAATGGCTTTATCATTTTTCCTTAGAGAAGTTCATCTGATGCCATATAATGACTAACCCTGGAATACTGAAGTAGCCCAGAAATTGTCTCAGCCAGCCCACAAAGAATCTCCATGCCTAGCAGAGACAGAGTAAGCAGCGGCAGCACTGGTAAAAGGTCATTTTCAAAACATTCTAAAGGAGAAGAAGAAAAGTTATGACTAAAATAGTTAAGGGGAAAACAAGTTTTCTTTGCATTGATACAACTTATAGTTATTACAGATCTGAAATCATTTGTAAATGAATTCATAGAAAGGACAGAAACAAAATAGTCAGGACCTGATGACATTTCATTAATGATCATGGAAAGATACGACTACATACCTAGAGCTGGAAAAGAGATTACAGGTCATATAGGTCATCTCTTCATTTTACAGATGAGGAAACTGAGGGTCAGAGAGGTTAAATCAACCATTCTTTCTATTATATAACATTGCTTCCAGTGATCAGTTTTCATTTGCAGTGATTAAAGAATCTAGACATTTGAGTTTTATCATTTCAGAACTGAAAGTACTACATGAACAAGTGACAATCACAGTTCAGAAGATGAATCCAGGGGAGAAAATGTTGTAGACATGGTGGTGTGGGGGTGGGGATACAAGCAAGGAAGAATGGAAAGAACACTAGATTCAGCACCAGAGGATTTCAGTTGAAATCAATGATGTGCTAATTACAACTTGTAGCCTTTCCGGGCCTATTTTCTTAGGTACAAAAGGAAGGAGTTGGACTTGATGCCTCTCGTGTCCGTTACAGTCCCATATCAAAGATTCTGTATACTCAAATAAAGGTATTTAGAAAGAATCCTGGTTAGAAGTGATATAATACCCTTTCCCTTCTTTTTTTTGCCATCTATTATTTTGTAGGTTACAGGTAGAAAGGAAAGAAATAAAGATTTATTATGCCTCTGTTGTGTGCCAGGGAGTGTTCTAGGCGCTTTATAAATATCTCTTTAGATTCTCACAATGCTGGAAGGTGCTGCTATTAATATTCCATTTCACACTTGAGGAAACCAAGGCAGATAGAGATTATGTGAGTTTCTTAACATCAAGGAGCTAGAAGTGCCTAAATCCAGATTTGAACTCAGATATTCCAGATTTCAGGCTCACTGCCTTATCCACTCTGCCATGTAGCTGCTTCTTTAGGTGATTGTCCTCTATCTCAGGTTCTTTTGGTGATATATCGGTAACTCCTAGATTCTAGCTCCCATCTTCCTGTTCTCTGCAAGGTTTAATAGAGTTGAGCTGTGATATCATGATTCACCAGTAATATATAACTCATTTCTTGGATATTCTTTAGATTTCAGACCTCAGGCTGTGTAAAATGAATCAGTGCCTAACTTTGTCAATTCCATAAAACAAGTTCATTTTTTTAATTCACATTTTTTTTGTTTAGTTGTTTCCACCAACTCTCCATGACACCATTTGGGGTTTTCTTGGCAAGGATACTGGAGTGGTGTGCCATTTCCTTTTCAAGCTCATTTTACAGATAAGGAAACTAAGGAACACAGGGATAAGTAACTTACCCAGGATCACATGACTACTAAGTGTTTGAAGCTAAATTTGAACTCAGATCTTCCTGACTCCAGGCCCAGTGCAATATCTGCTACCACACTCACCTGCCTTATTTATATGTTAACAATAACATTACTAACATAGAATTAGGAACAAGAGAAAATATGCAGCATGTTACAGAAGGTATTTTAAAAAAAGTCAGTGAGACAAGAGTTCCAAGTTCTAGTTCTCACTAAATATAGCTAAATAGCTATATAATATTGTCAACTCATTTCCCTGGGACACAGTTTCTTCACATGTAAAATGATGAGAAGGGATATGATGAGGTGTATGCTGATAAGTGTTTCATGATTGGTTGTCTAATATATATGGAGGATAAATTTTATATTTAACTTACATCATTAACATTTTCTCCATCACTTTCTTGTCTATATAATTAACAAAATAATAAATCAAACCCTGATTTGTAACATTATCTTATTTCCAAGATTTAAAGGCTCACATTGAAAATTTAGTACCTGTTTCTCTGGGGCTGGCTCCAGTATACCCCTCATAAATTAAAAAAAATAATTTCTAAGGTCACTTCCTGTCTTGACATTCTAAGACAGTGTTAAATTTAGGAAACCAACTCATGAATTTTGCTAAACAAATCAATATTTTATCTACCATACCTTGTTGCTATTGGCTTTCCAACAATGAGGTACCTTTCTTGAAAATATCCCAGCAAGTGGTTAAGCTATCTGTATTCTGTGATTTTAATTAGAATTGAGAAGATAACACTATTTGAATGGAAATCCCTGCTCAAATGCAGCAGATCTGAAGAGGAAATTCTTTCTGAACACATTATCATTTAAATTATTTTCCACTCTTACATCAAAATCAGCCAACTTTTAAAAAAAATATCAAAAATTAAGATGAAAGTAGGTAAATGTACAAGCAGTTCCTGAAATTTTCTTCCATTTGCACATGTGTTTAGCCATTGACTGAAGGGTTTGCAGATTGCTTTAAAGAAATTGAACATTTCTATAAAATGATGAAAACTGTTGAATTTGGTTTTGTGACTCCAATACTTTTTAAACCATTTTTTTCAAATGGCAATCTCATGTTTAGGCATCTTTTCATTGCCTAAATGAGTTAATGCTGATCTCATTTTTGTGTATTTATTTCAGCACTGATTTTGATGGGCTGAGATATATGTAGAGAATTCAGAAAAAAATTACCTTCTCCCCATCTTCAACCTTCTGAATTTAACAAAACAACAAAAGAAAATCTGAAAGAGTCAACATTTGTATTGGAATTTTATCTGAGGTCTCAACACAGGATGTAGGGACTCAAATAATAGTACTATCCCTTCAAAAATCAATAATTCCTTCCTACACTGTTGCAGAGACTAGTAACTCTTCTTTGGTAGATAATTTCATGAGGATCTACTGGTAAAAAAAAATTCTCTTGTTATTGCTGGTCTTCCACTTTTCTATACTTAACTAGAACAGTACGTAGATGAATGACATAATTCTGTCCTTAGATGTATAGTCAACACCTTCCCTGCTTCGTAGGTTCTATTAAAACAGATTTTTAGGTGGTATGGTCTTTGACAGCTCTGGACCATCCCCAAATCTGGATGAGATTTTAGAGGAAGATTTCAGCGGAACAATGTCAACAAAAGTGATAAAAATATAATAGAAATATATAAAGAGCTTTTCAGATACAAAATTGTTTCAAGCATTAAGTAATTTGCTCCTCACAGCTCTGTGAGCTGGGGTAATTCATGTGCTATTATTGCCCTTTTGCAAATGAGCAAATAGATTAAGAGAACATTTGCCTGATGTCACCCAGCTAGTATTGATAACAATTATATTCAATGAACATTTCTATATTTTAAAGACACAATGACACTGGACTTGGTATCATGGAATCTTAATGTAGGGGGTGGTTGAACAGGAGAATACTTTGTGGTATTGTGTGTACTCTGGCCACTTCCAGGAAAACAGCTCAATACTCAATGACTTAGACACTCTAGAATGACGAAGCAATCTGCTTGTTGGCTATTGGGCAGGAAGAATTGCTGTACTCAGTAGACCTTCAAAAAGTAGTGAATCACCCTTGAAATTTCTTTTTTTCTTACTATCTTACAAATCATGTCAGGACTATTTTCCTATGAGAAGTGATAGTAGGGGGGTAGGAAGTCACCTTTCCCTTTAACCTGGCTGCATAGGGAGTATGAACATATACCCTTCTTAGCAAAGTTTGAGATAGCCAGTAAGTCAATAAACATTAGTTTAGCATATGCTAGGAACTTTGCTAAACTCTGAGAATTCAAAGAAAGGAAGAAAAAAAACCAGATGGTCCCTTCCCTTTGAGGTTTTCACATTCAAATGGGGGAGAGAGCTAATAAACAAACAATAAAAAATGTAATGGATTCTTTTATAAAAGCTGGGGTAGCTAGGTGGTCTAATAGATTTAATAGTGAACTCAGAGGCATCAAGATTTGATTTCAATGTCTGCTTTGACCACTAACTAAATTGTGACCCTGGGCAAGTCCTTTAGTTTCTTTAAGTCTCAGTTTCTTCATCTGTAAAATGAAAATAATGATAGTACTTACCTAACAGAATTGTTATAAGGATCAAATGAGCTAACATAGATAAAGGATTTTGCAAACCTTAATACACTGTATAAATGTTAGCTATGCTGCTTCTTTTCCCCCTCCTTCTTCTCTTCCTTCTCCTCCTTGTCCATCTTTTCATTTTCCTCCTCCTTTTACTCTTCCTCCTCCTCCTCCTTTTCTTACTCCTCTTTCTTTTCTTTGGATTTGAAAGTTCCAACAGGCAGAGAAATGACAATTTATTAGTCAGAGAGGGGATATCTGTGCTTGTATATACCAAAAGTACTTTATCTAAAGTAAACAAAGGTGTTAGTAAGAACAACTAACATCATTCAAGGTGAAGCTAAGGTTGTGCTAAGAGCAGATTACTGCTTAGTATAGGTAAACAACAGAGACCTGACAGGATAAAGCTGAGTATAAGTCAGGGATTTCCTGTAAGGGAACTTAAATCAGTAAGTCAAACCAAATAGTTCAATTTACTATGATGCACACTATAACAAATTTTTTTTGGGAAGTGAGAAACTTTTAGATTTACCACATCCTGCTTCTGTGACTCGGACCCACTCATCTAATCTGTCTCAGTTTCTTCATCTGCAACTCTGCTAGAATAATAGCAATTCAATTATCTACCTACCAAGGTTGTGGTAAGGAAAGCACAATCACATTATGAATTGGAAAACATCATATTAATGTGAACTGTTGTTATTTAGACATTTTGCTCTTCATCTTTATTCAATGCAAAAACATGAATTAGTGCTACAATTAATTTATTTCCATACACACACATACATATACATGTGTGTATAGATATATATTTATATAGATATATAGATATGGATATACACACATATGTGTGTGTATGTGAAATATGTTCAACTAAGAGTTGTTATTGGAATATATGAGTCACAGTATTATTTATTCACATCAACCTGACAAATCCTGGCCTGTACCATTTCCCTGGCAGCAACAACCTGAGGTAAAATAAAGCCTGAAGTAGGGGATGGTAACTTACTAGAGACTATATAATTTCAGACTTAAATATTGACTATAACCTATCAAAATTTTATTGGTGGTGATAGCAAATTGGGGTGGGGGGTTGGAGAAGGGACTGCTTAGTCTAACACCACTATGACAGAATCACCACTATGACAATCATAATCACTAATATTAATCATTCTTCACTCATCCATTCACAAAAGACCCATATACCATTTAAACCTACTTCACAATAGTATCAAAATTCAGCCCTATGTGCCCAGATGCATAGGTATTACCAAAGACATTGCCCCACCCCCACACAAAGATTTTGGGCACACTGACCCATTGTATTTATTGTAGAATAATTCCTGATTTGTTTTCATATAAATCAGGGGTTGTTAAGCTGCCTTTTTAATCCTAAACATTTTATATTATGCATTTAAAAACTTTATTATTAGGAGAGGTTCATAGGCTTCAACAAAATGCCAAAGGGGTCCATGACACAAAGTCTAAGAATCCCTGATTTATGTGGAAAGCAGAAAGAAGTCTTATAACAGCATACTGAAGAACTATATTCTTCCTTTGCAATTCAAGGTAATACAATTTAATCCAATGAATATTTATTAAGCACCAACTATGGAGAAGAATCTCTCTTGGTGTTGGGAATATATTGATTAAGTCAGTTCTTAACTCTGCCCTTAAGGATCTAGTAATCTTATAAAGTTTATCTGACTTATACAAAAATAACTGTAGTATAAAGCAAAACGAAATAAAAACAAAGGATTTTGAGGGGGCAGAGCCAAGACAATGGAGAAATGGCAGGGAATCCCCTGAAATCTCCCAAATCCCTCTCTAAACAACTTCAAATAATATCAAAATAAATTCTGAAGCGATAGAACTCACCAAAAGATGGAGTGAAATAATTTTCCAGCCCAAGAAAACTTAGAAGGTTGGCAGGAAAAGTCTGTCGCACTTGATTGAGAGTAGAGTGCAGTTCAGTGAAGCCCATTCCCCAGCATGACAGTAATAAGCCTTGGGGACAACTGAATCAGCAGTAGTGGCTTCCAGAGCTCTCAGGTTACACACAGTAACCTGAGACAGTAAGGGGGTTGTACAACTTGTCAGAAGGAGATTACAGGGGGCTCTTTGCTGGCACTGGGTAAAAACTAATGCATTGCACACATATAGATCCTAGTTGCAGTCATGGGTCCCAGTTCCAAAGGGAGGAGGAATACTTGCATTCTAGAGCTTGTGGCCTCAGGAAAGCAAGGACCCTGATCACAGTTCTAGGTTAGAAAAGAGAGCTTGTTGTCACTCATAGACCAGAGCATGGTCTAGAAGCGCAGTAAATACACCTCTCCATAGATCATACTATCTTGGAATAACTAAGAACATACAGACCCCCAGAACTAGCTCTGAAAACAACTGCGCAAAAGCCTAAAGCTTGGGAAAGTGTTCCCTGAACCCTGAGAGAAAAGTCCAACTTTAACCTAAAGTTATTGAAACTGAAATAAAACAAATGTATTTTAACAGTACATGTAGTAGACCAAAAAGAAAAAAAGAAACTAAAAGAAAAAATAGACTGGAAAAATGATTAAGCAACAACAACAACAACAACTTGACCATACAAAGTTGCTATGATAACAGAGAAGCTCAAAATGAAAACCAAGAAGACATCCAAAGCCTCAAAGAAAAATGTGAATTGGTTTCAGACTCGAAAAGAATGCTTGGAAGAACTTAAAAAGAACTTCCAAAAAAAAAATCAAGAAAGGGACATAGAGGGGAAATTGTGAAAATAAATGACAGTGATGAACAAAAAAATGAACAAAGTCAATAGCTTGGTAAAGGAGGCATAAAAATATGAAGAAAGTAACGCTTTGAAAAACAGAATAGGCCAAATGCTAAAAAGAGGCGCAAAAATCAACTGAAAACAAGAACTCCTTAAAAAGCAAAAAAAAAAAATGGTCACATGAAAAAATGGAGAAAAATTAACTGAAGAAAAGAACTTCTTAAAAAGTAGAATTGGCCAAATGGAAAAGAAAGTCCAAAAGCTCATTGAAAAAAAAAATAATTCCTTAAAAATTCAAAATGAGAAAGTGGAAACTCATGATTCCATGAGATACCAAGAATCAGTAAAACAAAGGCAAGAGTTAAAAAATAGAAGAAAATTTGAAATAGCTCTTTTAAAAAATACAATTAATCTGGAAAATAGATACAGGAGAAATAATTTAATAATTATTGGACTACCTGAAAATGATGATAAAAAAGAGCCTAGACATCATCTTTCATGAAATTATCAAAGGAAACTACCCTGATATCCTAGAACCCTAAGGTAAAATAGAAATTGAATGAATTCACAAATCACCTCCTGAAAGAGAACCTAAAATGAAAATTTCGGGGGGCGGAGCCAAGATGGCCGCATGAAGGCAGCATCTTACCAGAGCTCTCTCACAAGGTCTGTCAGATTCCCATAAAAAAGTGAATTTGAGCAGATTTGAGAGAGTCAGAAACCGCGAGCAGTCTGCGTGGGACAAATTTCCAAGCCAGGAGAGTTTGAAAGGCCGGAGGAACGAACCTGCAGGCTTGGAGAGTGCTCGGCTGCGGAGCTGCTCCAGACCAAGGCAGAAGCGGCCGGCCGGGAAATCCACGTGGGAGACGGGCTGGGAGAAAGCTGGGCGCCCGAAACCGGCAGAGATCCCCAGGCCTCCCAACACAGGACGGCAGTCTGTGGGAGCGACGAGAGGCAGCGCAACGCCACCGGCCGTGAAAACACCCACTCCTGATGCTTGCAAAACCCAGGAACTTGGCTTCTTGAACTTCCGGAAGACTCAATGGCCAAGTAAACGGCTCTAATCCCTCCCCTCCCCACCCAGAGAATTACTCAGGGAAAAAAAAAAAAAAAAAAAAAGAGAACTGAAACAGAGGAGAGAGTAGCGGGGCCTTACAGGACAAATACTGGAACCTCATTAGTCCCAGAGGGGAAGAGTTGGCAGGGGTCAATGCCAGGAGCCCAGACGTAATCTTGCTCCCCCAGGGGAAGTGCCAGTCATCAGCTCAAACAACAAACAGCTGAGACCATTTCTGAAAAGCAAGTGCTGGAGAGCACCCACAGGGAGTGAGATGCCAGGGAGCCAGACCCCTCCCCCACACCTCAGGAAACTGAAGGTTATAATTCTAGACTCACAACCCCCAGAATAAGTAAGCTGGGACAGAAAGCCCTGAGACCCACAGATAGAAATTCGTTCTAATGCCAGGAAAAGGGAAAACAACAAACATGAAGAAGAATACAAAAAAACCAAGGACAATAGATTCTTTTTATGGAGACAGGCAGGATCAAAATATCGATATGGAGGGGTACGGCAATGACACGGTAGATACATCAGATACCTCAAAAGCTAATATGAACTGGTCTCCAGCCCAAAAAGCACTGCTGGAAGAGCTAAAGGAGGATTTTAAAAACCAAATTAGGGAGCTAAAAGAAAATATGGAAAAAATGGAGAAAAAATCCACTGATGAAATCAAATCCCTAAAGAATAAGATTGGCAAAATGGCTACGGAGATTCAGAATCTAGAGAGAGAAAAGGACACCCTGAGAGGTGAAATCAACCAATTGAAAATGGAGGCTCAAAAGCAAAATGTAAACACTAACTCATTTAAAATTAGACTTGAGCAAGTGGAAGCTAATGAATCTATGAGGCATCAAGAAGTAATAAAACAAAACGTAAAGAATGAAAAAATAGAAAAAAATGTGAAATATCTGATTGGCAAAACAACTGACCTGGAAAATAGATCCAGGAGAGACAATTTGAGAGTTATTGGTCTACCGGAAATCCACGATGAAAAAAGGAGCCTTGACAGTATCTTCGAAGAAATTATCAAAGACAACTGCCCAGAGGTCCTAGAACCAGAGGGCAAAATAGTCATTGAAAGAATTCACCGATCACCCCCTGAAAGAGATCCCAAACTGAAAACACCAAGAAATATTATAGCCAAATTTCAGAGCTATAAACTCAAGGAGAAAATACTGCAAGCAGCCAAAAAGAAGCAATTCAAATATCGTGGAACTACAGTCAGGATCACGCGGGATCTCTCAGCTTCCATATTAAAAGACAGGAGAAATTGGAATATGATATTCCGAAGGGCAAAGGAGCTGGGACTACAACCAAGGATCAACTACCCAGCAAAACTAAGCATAATTTTCCAGGCAAGGTGATGGACATTCAATGAAATAAGGGAATTCCAGACCTTCCTGATGAAAAGGACAGAACTCAATGGAAAATTTGATCTCCAAATACAAAACTCAAGAGAGACGTAAAAAGGTAACCAGGGGGAAAAAACCCCACAAACCTCATTAACCAATAAGCTTAGGTTGTTTACATCTTTATGTGGGATTATATCATCTTATGTATGTTTTTTATGTATATATATACATATATACATATACATATATAAGTCATTCTTGTGAATGGTACAACTATTATGACAAATGAAAGGGATATACATAGGTTGTGAATGCCTGTATAAATTAACTGATGTAAAGATATAAAATATAAATAAGAGATATAAAGGGAGGGCTATGAGGGAAGTGGTAAGGAGGTAGTAGAAAAGGGTAAATTACACCAAAGGAAGTGGCAAAAAAACATATTATAGTAGAGGGAAAGAAGGGAGGGAGAAGAGCAGTATTTGAGCTTTACTGTCATCTGATCTAGTTCAAGAAGGGAATAACATACTCTGATAAGTTTAGAAATCTAACTTGTCCTACGGGAAGTGGGAGGGAAAGGGGGGAAAAAGGGAGGGGGGAGGGCAGAAGGAAGAGGAGAGGTAGCAAGTGGGTAACGGTAAGATAAGGGAAGGGAATAAAGAGGGAGGGTTAACTGAGGAAAGCGGCGGTCAAAAGCAAAACTTTGTTGGGGAGGAGAAGGGGAAAGGGAGAAATAAAAGCATAAACAGGGGGAATTAGGATGGAGAAAAAGACACAGATAGAAATCATAACCCTGAATGTGCAGGGGATGAACATTCTCACAAAACAGAAGCAGATAGCAGAATGGATTAAAAACCATAATCCTACAATATGCTGTTTACAAGAAACGCATCTGAAACAGGGGGATACACATAGGGTTAAGGTAAAAGGCTGGAGTAAAATATAAATATAAATATATATATATATATATATATATATATATATATATATATATATATATATATATATATATATATATATATATATATATATATATATATTGTGCCTCAGCTAAAGTGTAGCAATCCTAATCTCAGACAAAGCAAAAGTAAAGATAGATCTAATTAAAAGAGATAAGGAAGGACATTATATCCTGCTAAAAGGCACCATAAACAATGAAGCAATATCATTGCTTAACATGTATGCACCAAGTGGTAAGGCATACAAATTCTTACAGGAGAGGTTAAGGGAGTTACAGGAAGAAATAGACAGCAAAACTATAATATTGGGAGACCTCAACCTCCCCCTTTCTGAACTTGAGAAATCTAACCTCAAAATAAATAAGAAAAATGTTAAGGAGGTAAACAGAATTTTAGAAAAGGCACATATGATAGACCTCTGGAGAAAACTGAACGGGGATAAAAAGGAATATACTTTCTTCTCAAAAGTACATGGCACATACTCAAAAATTGACCATGTACTAGGGCATAAAAACCTCACAATCCAGTGCAGAAAAGCAGAAGTAGTCAATGCATCCTTTTCAGATCATGATGCAATAAGAATCATTTTTAATAAAGTACCAAGGAAAAACAAGCTAAAAACTAATTGGAAACTAAATAATTTAATTCTAAAGAGTGAGTGGGCCAAAGAACAAATCAGAGAAACAATTAATAATTTCATTCAAGAGAATGACAATAATGAAACAACATACCAAAACTTATGGGATGCAGCAAAAGCAGTTCTTAGGGGAAGTTTTATATCTCTAAATGCCTACATGAATAAAATAGCGAAAGAGGAGATCAATGATCTGGGCAGACAGCTGAAAAAGCTAGAAAAAGAGCAAATTGAAAACCCCCAATTAAATACCAAATTAGAAATACTGAAAATCAAAGGAGAGATTAATAAAATTGAAACCAAGAAAACTATTGAATTAATAAATAAAACAAAGAGCTGGTTTTATGAAAAAACCAATAAAATTGACAAACCTTTGGCCAATTTGATTAAAAAAAAGAAAGAAGAAAATCAAATTACCAGTATCAAAAATGAAAAGGGTGAGGTCACCTCTAATGAAGAGGAAATCAAAACAATAATTAGGAATTATTTTGCCCAACTGTATGCCCATAAATTTGACAACCTTAGAGATATGGATGAATATCTACAAAAACATAAACTGCCCAGACTAACAGAGAAGGAAGTGAAATTTCTTAATGACCCCATATCAGAAAAAGAAATTGAGCAGGCCATCAACGAACTCCCTAGGAAAAAATCTCCAGGGCCAGATGGTTTTACATGTGAATTCTATCAAACATTTAAAGAACAACTAATTCCAATACTTTGTAGACTATTTGGGAAAATAGGTGAAGAAGGAGTCCTACCAAATTCTTTTTATGACACAAATATGGTACTAATACCCAAACCAGGTAGAGTTAAAACAGAGAAAGAAAATTATAGACCAATTTCTTTAATGAATATTGATGCAAAAATTTTAAATAAAATATTAGCAAAAAGATTGCAGCAACTCATTACGAGAATAATACACCATGACCAGGTAGGATTTATTCCAGGAATGCAAGGCTGGTTCAATATTAGGAAAACTATTGGCATAATTGACCATATCAACAACAAAACTAGCAGAAACCATATGATCATCTCAATAGACGCAGAAAAAGCCTTTGACAAAGTACAACACCCATTCCTATTAAAAACACTAGAAAGCATAGGAATAAGGGGAACCTTCCTCAAAATTATAAATAGCATCTACCTAAAACCATCAACAAGCATTATTTGTAATGGGGATAAACTAGATGCATTCCCAATAAGATCAGGGGTGAAACAAGGATGTCCATTATCACCCCTATTATTCAATTTGGTACTAGAAACACTAGCTGTAGCAGTAAGAGAAGAAAAAGAAATTGAAGGAATTAGAATAGGAAAAGAAGAAACTAAATTATCACTTTTTGCAGATGATATGATGATTTATCTAGAGAATCCTAGAGAATCAAGTAAAAAACTACTTGAAATAATAAACAACTCTAGCAAAGTTGCAGGATATAAAATAAACCCACACAAATCCTCAGCATTCCTATACATTACTGACAAAGCCCAACAGCAAGAGATAGAAAGAGAAATTCCATTCAAAGTTACTGAAGGCACTATAAAATATTTGGGAGTCTATTTGCCAAGACAAACCCAGGGCCTATATGAACATAACTATGAAACACTTTTCACGCAAATAAAATCAGATCTAAATAAATGGAGAAATATCAGTTGCTCATGGATAGGCCGAGCTAGTATAATAAAAATGACAATTCTACCTAAATTAATCTATCTATTCAGTGCCATACCAATCGAACTACCAAAAATTTTTTTTACTGAGCTGGACAAAATAATAACAATATTCATTTGGAAAAACAAGAGGTCTAGAGTATCTAGGATATTAATGAAAAGACATGCTAGAGATGGTGGTTTAGCCACACCAGATATTAAACTGTACTACACAGCAGCAGTCATCAAAACTGCCTGGTACTGGTTAAGAAACAGGGGTGTGGATCAGTGGAATAGGATAGGTACACAAGTAGGTGAAATCAACAAGTTTAGCAATCTACTCTTTGATAAACCCAAAGAGGCCAGTTTCTGGGCTAATAATTCACTATTTCACAAAAACTGTTGGGAAAATTGGAAAATGGTAGGGAAAAAACTGGGTATAGACCAATATCTTACACCATATACCAAAATAAAGTCAAAATGGGTTCATGATTTAGGAGTAAAAGTTGATACTCTAAGTAATTTGGGAAAGCAAGGAATAGTTTACTTATCAGATTTGTGGAAAAGTAAAGAATTCATGACCCAACAAGAGATAGAGAGCATTACAAAATGCAAAATGGATAATTTTGATTATGTCAAATTGAAATATTTTTGTACAAAAAAAGCCAATGCAACAAGAATTAGGAGGGAAGCAGAAAATTGGGAGAAAATCTTTGCAACTAGTATCTCTGATAAAGGCCTCACCTCTAAAATATACAGGGAACTGGGCCAAATATATAGGAATACAAGCCATTCCCCAATTGAGAAATGGTCAAAGGATATGAACAGGCAGTTTTCAGAGGAAGAAATTAAAGCTATCTACAGTCATATGGAAAAATGCTCTGTATTGCTGCTGATTAGAGAAAATGCAAATCAAAACAACTCTTAGATACCACATCTCTCCTGTCAGATTGGCTAAAATAACAAATCAGGAGAATGATAAATGCTGGAAAGGATGTGGGGAAATTGGAACATTGTTGCATTGCTGGTGGAGTTGTGAGCTGATCCAGCCATTTTGGAGGGCGGTGTGGAACTATGCCCAAAGGGCTATAGAAATGTTCATACGGTTTGACCCAGTAATACCACTTCTAGGGTTGTATCCCAAAGAAATCACGCAAACGGGAAAAGGACCCATATGTACAAGAATATTTATAGCAGCTCTCTTTGTGGTAGCCAAGAATTGGAAATCAAAGGGATGCCCATCAATTGGGGAATGGCTGAACAAGCTGGTATATGAAGGTGATGGAATACTATTGTGCCATAAGAAATGGGGATGATGCAGACTTCATAACAACCTGGAAAAACCTACACGACATAATGCTGAGTGAGCGGAGCAGAGCCAGGAGAACGTTGTGCACAGCCACAGATATGTGGATTCCATGAGGACCAACCCTGACATACTGCACTTTTCTCAGCAACCTAAGGGGCAAGGACAACTCCAGGGGACTCACGATGGAGAATGCTATCTTCATCCAGACAAAGAACTGCGAAGTTTGAATACAGACTGAGGCACACTACATGCTCGCCTTTTCTGCTTCTCTTTTCTTTTTGTTTTTGGGTCTTTTTTTTTTTTTGGTTCTGTTTCTTCTCTCTCATGATTCATTCCATTGGTCAAAATTCTTCTCCACGACTTGACTAGTGCATAAATTAATTCAATGCAAAGTCATTCATGACAGTTATATGAGACTCCATGCCGTCTTGGGGAGGGAGTGGAAAGGAAGGGGAGAAAATCTGGAACTCAAAACTATGTAGAACCGTGTGTGGTAAACCAAAAATAAATAAAGAAATTTATAAAAAAAAATATTATAGCCAAAATCCAGAACTCCCAGATCAAGAAGAATATGCTGTAACCAGCCAGAAATAAACAATTGAAATATCATGGATCCACAGTCAGGATAACCCATGATTTTTACAGCTTCCATGTTAAAGAGGAAGAGGGATTAGGATGTCATATTCTGAAAGGTAAAGGAGTTAGGATTACAACCAATGATTACCTACCCAGCAAAACTGAGCATAATCCTTCGGGAGAAAAAAGAGGATGTTTGTTGAAATTGAGGCCTTCTAGGCATTTGCAACTCCACTCTTAGTAGCCAAGAATTGAAAATCGAGGGAGTATCCATCAATCAGGGAAATGGCTGACCAAGTTGTAGTATATGATTGTGATGGTATATTATAAGAAATGATGAGCAGAATGCTCTAAGAAAAAAAAAAACCTTGAAAAACTTACATGGACTGACATAAAATGAAGTAAACAGAACCAGAAAAACAACATACACAGAAACAGTAATATTATGTGATGAACAACTCTGAAGGACTAAGCTATTCTTTTTTTTTTGTTTGTCTGTTTTTGGTTTGTTTTTTTGCAGGGGGGAAGGCAGGGCAATTGTGGTTAAGTGAGTTGCCCAAGATCACACAGCTAGTATGTCAAGTGTCTGGGCAGGATTTGAACTCAGGTCCTCCCTACTCCAAGGCCAGTGCTCTACTCACTGCTCCACCAGGACTAAGCTATTCTAAGCAATACAATGATCGAAGACAATTCCAAAGGACTTATAGTGAAAAACGCTATCCATTTCCAAAAGGAGAAAAAAAATTATGGAGTCTAAAGGCACATGAAATCATACTTTTTTTTTTTTACTTTATTTTTCCCGGTTTCTTTTTTGGGGTAGGGAGTCTGGTTTTTTTTCACAATACAATTAACATGGAAACATATTTTGCATGCCTGCACATGTGTAACCTATATCAAATTGCTTGCCTTCTCAATCAGGGAGCAGAGGGGAAAGTAGAGAGGAAGAGAATCTG
The DNA here is from genome assembly GCF_011100635.1 of Trichosurus vulpecula. Taxonomy (NCBI): domain Eukaryota; kingdom Metazoa; phylum Chordata; class Mammalia; order Diprotodontia; family Phalangeridae; genus Trichosurus; species Trichosurus vulpecula. The sequence continues at coordinate 309,595,058 of NC_050574.1, read as the reverse complement.
AAATTCAAAATTAAAAAAAATTTATTAAAAATGTTTTTACATGTAATCTATTAATGTGTACATCATGCCTACAGTTGTAGTAAAATAGCCTTCAGACTACAGGCCCTGATCCTTAAACCACGCTCTTTTGCTTCTGGCCCCAAACTTCTTTATTCCTCTAAAGATGGGGGCAAGGTTTGAGGCATGGAGGATGGGGCTGATTCTATACACTTGGTCAAGCATCTAGAAACCTTACTTGAGGTCTGATTGAACTCAGTCAGGCTGTCTCTATCTCTATCTCTGTCTGTCTCTGTCTGTCTGTCTGTCTCTCTCTTTTTTTCTTTTACCATATTTCATACCTCAGGAAATTTCATGGGGGCAGATGGAACCAACTTTTATTTCTTCAACATACTGTCTCCATTCATCAACTTCTCTACTTAGATTATCAGTTATACCCAGCTGGAGGCCTATTTTCACTGCTGACACAACAGTGAACACAACCATGGTGTTTTGTCATAAGCCTATCTCCTAGTCTTTTGGGTTAACTTTGTATTTTACAATTCCTAATTCTTTTATTATTCTTTCCTGAAGGAGCCTCTCAAAACTTAATACAAAGTCAGAGGTTTTTGACCCTTTCTGCTTCTAAGTCATCAGAAATTTCACCTAGGTGTTCCTCCCCACCATTTCTTTGTTACCAGTCTATCAACCACAAATATTTTAATACTGTGGGCTCAGAGTGCTGCATTTTTAGGACTGGTATAGTATCAAAGGCAGGTCCCCTCAGATTGTCTATTAATGCCTTGCATTTACTTGTATCCATTACCTGTCACTTTTTCTTCATGTCTGTGTTCTGTCATAGCCATCATTCAAAATGGTACTCTCTAGGTAGATGGGCCTACATCCTTAAAAATGGTCATAACTTTATGGAGTAAGCTGCCGCATTCTGTCTTGACTGACTGATATACTGGAGAAGAGATCTAGCTCCTGCTGGATCACAACCCACATTGAAATGGGTATCAATACCTCCTCCTTATCCCCTACAAACTTTTTTTTTATTATTTCCAATGAACCATGAGAGAATTAAACCTGGTCAGAAGTTATGAATTTTTCAACTGATTTTCAAATATTTCCTCTAGTAATCACTCAAAGTAGCTGGAAATCTCATATAGTTTTAGTCAGTTGGAATAATGCATTTATAAAATTTTTCATTGTTTTATGCATTCCCTAGAAGCTAATATTTTCTCAGGGAGCATGAGAACATAACCTTCTATAAGCTCCATTCAGTGTTTTATCTCATTAGTCAGTAGTCACCCCCAACCCAAAATTCCTTGATTAAGATCTATTCCCACAACTGAGTTTTAGTTTTCTAATAAATTGGTAGGTACTGTGGCTACTCACTGAGATACCCAGAACCAGATATAATGGCAGCAAAAATAAGGTTTGCCTAATGTGCTAGTAGATTCTGTACTAAATAGCCCTTCACCTATACTCTAAAAATAAACATTCGTCCCAGGTTCCAAAACATCTATTTTGCCTAGACACCAATACTCCCCACCCCATAACAAGTAAGTGTGCTCAAAATCTTCAGCGGTTTCTTACAACACTAATGCTGGTAGTTATTATCTCCTCCAAAACCAATCAATAAAATGGGAAAAGTACATAAGAGAAGAAGCCCCCTAAGGAAGCATATCAGGAAGTATATATCACTGCATCTGCACAAATTCAACTTGTGATTTTGGGAAATTTTAATGATAACTTATTAATCTTGGCTTAGTTGCCCCCACTAAATCCAGAAACTAGGAACTTCTGCATGTTAAATCAAGTCTAGATATTCTGTTATTTTCTAACCAAAAAGATCCACATTAAGAACAGCATTGAAAAGTATTTCATGAGAACAGAATTGATTATTAAAGCAAATTGAAGTAATTTCTTGTGGCAGCTATGTGGTACAGTAAATAGAGTATTGGACCTTCTGTCATAAAGATGTGATTTCAGATCTTGTGACAGATACATACTGTGTGACACTATGGAAGTCATTTAACTTTTCTTAGCCTTAGTTTCCACACCTGTAAATTAGGGATGATAACAATAACACTTATTTCACAGACTTGTAAGGATCAGTGAGGGGATGGGGAGTGGAGCCAAGATGGTGACAGGAAAGCAGGGACTAGCTTAGGCTCTCCCCCAAATCCCTCCAAACACCTGTAAAAATAGCTCTAAACAAATTCTAGAGCTACAGAACCCACAAAATAACAGAGGGAAGCAGGTCTTCAGCCCAAGACAGCCTGGATAGTTGCTGGGAAGGGACTATTGCACTGTGCTGGGAGCACAGCACAGCCCAGAGTGGGCTGCACCAGGACAGACCAGGCACTGAGGAGATCTGGTGGAGCAGGCTATAGGGCCCTGAATCACTGAGCTGTGGCAGCTACCAAGCTTCTCAACCCACAAATGCCAAAGACAACTTAGCAGATCAGTGGGAAAACTGCGGGATCGGGGTGAGAGGAGTGGGCGGTCAGCCCCAGCACTGGGGCAGCCGGAGGTGATATGGCGAGGGGCTGCAGCAGCAGAAAGGTCCTGTGGCTGCTTCCAGAGCTCCAGCTACAGTTGCTTCTGGCTCCAGGCCACCTGGTGGGAGGAGTCAAGCAGCAGATCAGAGCAGGAGTGGAGGGAGCACTTAGCTGGCACAGAGGCAAGGTTCTCTTCCTTTGCCCTGCTTGGATGTGGGTCGCGGTCCTGGTTGGCAGTTCTTGGGGGAGGAGGAGTGCTGGCATGGCAGAGATTGCCATGTAGAAGTAGTTCTGAAAACGGTAACTCAATGCCCCTGAAGCTTAGGACAAAGCATTTGTCATTCTGAAGGCTGTAATATGCTGACAAAAACCTCAAGGGTCAAGTAGTTGGCTGGAAACATGAACAGGCAGTGAAAGACTCAGACTATTGAATCTTTTTCGTGACAAAGAAGATCAAAGCATACAACCAGAAGAAGTCAACAAAGTCAAAGAGCCCATATCAAAAGCCTCCAAGAAAAATATGAATTGGTCTCAAGCCATGGAAGAACTCAAAAAGGATTTGGAAAGGCAAATAAGAGAAGTAAAGGAAAAATTGGGAAAAGAAATGAGAATGATGCAAGAAAATCATGAAAAACAAGTCAATGACTTGCTAAAGGAGACCCAAAAAAATACTGAAGAAAATAACACTTTAAAAAATAGACTAACCCAAATGGCAAAAGAGCTCCAAAAAGTCAATGAGGAGAAGAGAGTCTTAAAAGCTCTAATTAGCCAAATGGAAAAGGATGTTCAAAAGATGGCTGAAGAAAATACTACCTTAAAAATTAGAATGGAGGGAGTAGAGCCAAGAAGGCAGCTGGAAAGCAGGGACTTGCTTAAGCTCTCCCCCGGGTCCAACAAAACACCTATAAAAATGGGTCTGCACAAATTCTAGAGCTGCAGAACCCACTAAATAGCAGAGAAAGTGGGGCTCCAGCCCGGGACACCCTGGATGGTCGCTGGAAAGGTTCTATTGGATGGAGCTGGGAGCAGAGCAGAGCATAGCTCAGCATGCGCCACACCAGGACCAACTAGACTGGGACCTGCAGAACAGGCCATAGGGCCCTGAATCATTGAGCTGTGGCAGTTACCAGACTTCTCAACCCACAAATGGCAAAGACAACAGAGCAGGTTAGTAGGAATAACTGCTGGGACAGAGTGAAAGGAGTTCAGGGTGTGTCACTGCCCTGGGGGCAGTGGAGGTGGTGCAGGTCTGAGAGCTTGCAGAGCTGCAGCCGCAGTTACTTCTGGTCCTAGGCCCACCAGGTGGGAGGAATTAAGCAATGAATTAGAGCAGGAGTCCAAAGCCTGACTTGCCCTGCCTGAATCCGGCCCACAATCTGGGTTGGCAGTTCTTGGGGGAGAAGGAGCACCAGTGTGGCAGAGCTTGCTGTGTAGAAGTTGTTCTGGAAACCACAGTGCAGCCCCTCAAGCTTAGGACAAAGTACTCTCTACTCTACAAGCAGTCATACTCTGACAAAAAGATCAAGGGTCAAGTAGTTAGCTGGCAACATGAACAGGCAGTGAAAGTGGACTCAGATTCAGACTCAGACTTTTGAATCTCTTTTTTTGGTGACAAAGAAGACCAAAACAGAAAACCCAAAGAGGTCAACAAAGTCAAAGAGCCTACATCAAAAGCCTCCAAAAAAAATATGAATTGGTCTCACACCATGGAAGAATTCAAAAAGAATTTGGGAAAGCAAGTAAAAGAAGTAGAGGAAGAAGTGGGAAGAGAAATGAGAATGATGTGAGAAAACCATGAAAAACAAGTCAAGGGCTTGCTAAAGGAGACCCAAAAAGATACTGAGGAAAATAACACCTTAAAAATAGACTAACTCAGATGGCAAAAGAGTGCCAAAAAGCCAATGAAGAGAAGAATGCCTCAAAAGGCAGAATTAGCCAAATGGAAAAAGAGGTCCAAAAGACCACCGAAGAAAATGCTACCTTAAAAATTAGATTGGAGCAAGTGGAAGCTAGCGACTTTATGAGAAATCAAGAAATTATAAAACAGAACCAAAAGAATGAAAAAATGGAAGACACAGTGAAATATCTCATTGGAAAAACTACTGACCTGGAGAATTGATCCAGGAGAGATAACTTAAAAATTATTGGACTACCTGAAAGCCATGATCAAAAAAAAAAAGCCTAGACATCATCTTTCAAGAAATTATCAAGGAAAACTGCCCTGGTATTCTAGAACCAGAGGGTAAAATATAAATTGAAAGAATCCACAGATCACCTCTTGAAAAAGATCCCATGAAGAAAACTCCTAGAAATATTATAGCCAAATTCCAGAGTTCCCAGGTCAAGGAAAAAATATTGCAAACAGCCAGAAAGAAACAATTTGAGTATTGTGGAAACATAATCAAGATAATACAAGATGTAGCAGCTTCCACACTGAGTGATTGAAAGCTAAGAATATGATATTCCAGAGATCAAAGGAGCTAGCATTAAAACCAAGAATTACCTACCAGCAAAAATGAGTATAGCACTCCAGGACAAAATACGGATTTTCAATAAAATAGAGGACTTCCAAGCACTCTTGAAAAACAAAAGACCAGAGCTGAATAGAAAATTTGACTTTCAAATACAAGAATCAAGAGAAGCATGAAAAAGTAAGCAGGAAAGAGAAATAATAAGGGATTTATTAAAGTTGAACTGTTTTGGTTACATTCCTACATGGAAAGATATTTGTAACTCATGAAACCTTTCTAAATATAAGGGTAAGGATGATATCTAAAAATAAATAAATAAATACAATTAAGGGGTGAGAGAGAAATATATTGGGAGAAGAAGAAAGGGAGAGATAGAATATGGTAAATTAACTCACATAAAAGTGGCAAGAAAAAGCAGTTCTATTAGAAGGGAAGAGGGGGCAGGTGAAAGGGAATGAATGAATCTTGCTCTCATCAGACTTGACTTAAGGAGTGAATAACGTACACAATCAATTGAGTATCTTACCCTACAGGAAAGTAAGGGGGCAGGGGATAAGAGACAGGGGATGATGGAAGGGAGGGCAGAGTGGGGGATGAGGTAATCAAAAGTGAACACTTTTGAAAAGGGTCAGGGTCAAGGAGATAAAATTGAATAAAGGGGGACAGGATAGGATGGAGGGAAATATAGTTAGTTGTTCACAACATGATTGTTATGGAAGTGTTTTGCATAATGATACATGTTTGGCCTATGTTGAATTGCTTGCCTTCTCAAGGAGGGTGGGTGGGGAGAGAATAAGGGAGAAAAGTTTGAACTCAAAGTTCTAAAAACAAATGCTCAAAAATAATTTTTATAAAAAGTTTTTTTTACATGCAACTGGGAAATAAGTCATACAAGCAATGGGGTATAGAAATCTATCTTGCCCTACAAGAAAGTAAGGGGGAAGGGGATAAGGAGGGAAGAATGGGGTGACAGAAGGGAGGGAAGACTGGGGAAAAGGGCAATCAGAATATATGCCATCTTGGGGTGGGGAATAGTAGAAATGGGGAGAAAATTTGTAACTCAAATTTTTGTGGAAATCAATGTTGAAAACTAAAAATATTAACTAAAGAAATAAAGAAAAACAAGAGTTGCAGGGATCAATTGACACATGTAAAGTGTTTTGCAAACTTTAAAGTGTTAAATGAATAATAACTGTTGTTATATCAGCCACATTCTTAAATTAACATAACATCCTTCAACCTGATTAATCCCTCTATCTTCCAAAACAGTTTGTCACTCAAGATCCTCCAAAGCAATATTTCTATTAATGAAGTATAAGTTTAGTCTTTTTCTGAAGCAAGAGAGTAGTGAGACCTGGACTAATACTTTCAATAAAGGGCTAAGTTATTGTCTAGGATAAATTACTTCCCCTACTCTTCTCCTTGTTCATGTTTATGGTCTGCAACCCATATCTCTTCATGTCTCTTGATCATTCTGTCTCCATATAGTTCTTGGCATGGCTTGCTCTAAGTGCTATTCATCTATTGCCAGACTGCTGTCCACCATATTTGTCTCTACATGATTCACTAGGGAAATAGTAATAGTGACCCTTCTTAAGCTTGAGAGTGTGTGGGGGAGAAAAAAAAGAGGTACATTCATCATACATGTAGCATGAGCTTCTCTTTGGAAAGGAATAGGTAAGATTTATAAAATTGCTGCTCCTATGATCTGAAGATCCGCCACTTGTACTATCATTATTGTGATCATTATTATTACAAAGAGAAGGTTTCTTTCCTTTCATAGGGAGGCAGTGTTATATAGAGAAAAATTGTAGCTCTAAAGCTAGAAGTCTTAGGTTCATAGTCTGTCTCTGATATACTACCTGTGTGACCTTGAGCAAGTCGTTTCACCTTCAATCCCAGATTACTTAACTCTGAAAAACTGGGGATTGAACTAGATAGATTCAGCTTCCTTCTAGATCTAACACATTTTGTTGCTTGCAGCCCTTTGCTATCATTTACTAGGGACTCATTTTTTTCCAGTAACAGATGGATCACATGCAATAAGATCCTTAAGGGAAGCTATATGATAAAAAAGATTTAAGGTAGGGAGAAAACAAAAAAGAATGAAACGCCCTGACAAGAATATACTTAATTCCAAATACCTCAAACCATAACTCATATTTATGCTGCCAAAATAGAAATAAGATGACAGAAAAGGATTGATAACATGCTCAGATTTAACCATTAATATTTGCCCTCCTCTACTCTCCCCCACCAAAATACAAAACAAAATAAAAGAACAACAAAACTGAGATAAATTCTGAGTATTGAAACATTTCAAGCTTACCTTTCTCTAACCTTTGACAAAACCATAAAACCCAAGGAATTAGAATGCATTGATAAGGAAGTTTACTTTCTCTTATGAAAAGTATTACTAGTTTATAAAAAAGAAATATGAGACGTATATCAGTCTAATGGAGTTCTGCTCTATTAATCTGCAATGGTTCTATCTATAACTGCAAATCTGAGCTCTTTAAAATAAAAAGCACACATATACACATTGACTTGGCAATAGAAAAAAGAATGACAATACAGTTCTTCACAACTCCAGCCACAAATCTTTTATGTTGTGAATTGTTCATAGGTTCCATTGCCTTTCTCCTTACAGTGGCTTAGGTCAAAATACAGTGCCTGGGAACCCTAGTTTTTCACAGGGCATCATTGCAGTTAGTAACAACAGACAGTGACTGTTTATGCTGATTATCTTCCTCAGATGCTTCAGTGACTAGTGTCTCCCTAGGGGTCACTCTCAGATAAAAGACAAACCACTTTGGGCTGTATCAATCAATTTCATCAGTAATATCTTCCCTTCCTAGTCTGGCCCTCTAAGGACAAGTTTCTGGTTCAATTTAACAAGAAATCAATCTACAAGTATTTATCAAGTATCTACTATGAACTGGGTATAGATGCTAGAGATATAAATTTAAATATATATATAGTCCCTGTCTTTGAAGAACTTATAATTCTACTAGAGAAACAAATTGTATACATAAATATATGTACAAAATAAATCCAGGGATGGCTTTATATTGAAGCCTTGAGTTTCTACCTAGAATAAGCTCAACTTTGAATGAAAGAAGGATTCAAAGTAGTAAGGAGGAAATGTTTTCCTTGGATTTTCATCAGAGAAAGTCTGTTGAAATGCATGGAGAGGAAACATCAAATCTAAGGAAGAGCAAAAGAGCCATTTATTCTGGAATGTAAACAGCATGAAAGAGAATCATATATAATGAGGATAGAATGGGATATTGGGGCAAGGTTGTGAAACATATTACATGGAGTTTGTATTTGACCCTTGAGATAATAAGGGAAGACTGAAGTTCATTGAGTAGAGGAGAGATAAATGTTTTAGTTTTTATTGCTATGTATAGAGGCAGAGACAATGGTTCTGTTCTCTCAAGAAATGTGGAAATGAAGTACTGTTCTTGGGAGCTAAAATTAGGTGGACAAGTGAACAATATTGTTGCACAATCTTATTGCAAGAGGTTGAAAATGTAGGATTCTTAATCCTACTGATAAGCAAGGTCCCTGGTTCACTTGATTCTGCAAAAATTTCTTTCAGGTAGCCTAGCACACCTGTCAACAATAATTTGTGGATCTGCCTGAAATCATTAACCTTGAAATAACTCCTTATTGGCAAGCAGGTGACATATTATAAATATAGTAATACAGCGTAGTTTAAATAATAAATGCATATGTGAAAAGTATTTTTTCAAATTTCTGTAGCACATAATATTCAAAGTACTTTGCCATATATTACCTAATTTGTTCTTTAGCACTCCTGTGAGCTATGTAAGACAGGTATTATGATCCTCACTTTACAAAATAAGAAAGGAGGCACAGAGATCTTAACCTAAGACTTCAAACTGTTTTTCATGATTGCTATTTTATTCTTAGTTTGCAATTAAATTTGTTTTAAATTGAAATACTAATAATAATGATAGTTTAATTTACAAAGAACTTTGTGGTTTTAAAAGTATTTTATTGTAATAACCACATGAAATGGAAAATACATCATTTTATGGATGAAGAAAATAAGGCTTGGAGAGGTGACTTGTTCAAAATCTCACAAGAAACTCATGGTGTAAGCAATATTTAAAGACCCATCTTGTGACTCTGAGTCCAGTGTTCTTTTTATTACACAGTATTACAGTAAAAGTATGGGTGCACAATTGAAAACTTTTAATAGAATTACTCTCATAAAGTCCCTTTTTGTCAGTATTTAATGTGCCACACTACATAAATGACGGTAAAATCTTCATCATCTTTCTAATACTCAATATGCCTATTCCCACTTATAACTTTTAACTCTAGGAATATGGGTTTAAAATGTAGCAAGGGAATCAATCTCTTTCCAACAGCAAAACTATTATTTGCTTTATTTGATGAAAAAGAAAAAAAAAGAATTTTTTACCTCCAACATATCTTCAATTATAATTAAAAAAACAAGAATAGGAAGTCTTATTAAACATTAGTTTAGAATTTATGAAAATTCAGGAAAAGTTAATATCAAGACTTGTCTTTGTATATTGCATTGTAATGGAAAAATTTGGAAGAGAATAAAGTGTTTATATGTGTTTTAGAAGTATCCATTTCCACAAACGAGTTTTTACCTTTAATAAATATAATAGTTGATTAATAATTTTAGATTTGAATTTTTTTCATTCTAGCAAGTTTCTTGAATTAGATTGTGAGTCTCTGTATATGAAGGCAATGCTGAGATATTTTCCACTTCTCTTTACCTTTAGATCCTATATAGAGAACAAAATATGTCTACCAATTGAGTATTGGTGATGGATTTGACTAGGGAATTGGTAAGAGTCCAGAAGAAAGAAGGAAGGAAAAGTTTGTGGGAGTGCAGCAGGAACACAGGGGAAGAGGAGGAAGGCTTGCCTTTTTCTTTTATGGTGAGATGGTACAGACAGAGTAGAGATGTGGATGAGAGAAAATAACACAGTGGAAAGAATGTGAGATTTTGAGTAATAATAATAGCTAAGTTAGAATGTTGGCACAACCCATGCAACCTCAGGCAAGTCATTTGACATCTCTGGGTCTTAGTTTCCTCGTCTATACAATGATGAGACAAATTGTAAGCTATATTCTAGCTCTGAATTTAAGATCCTTAATCATTAAAAAAAAGTTTTCTTGCCTTGGGGAACTAGGTGATTAATGTGACAGAGCTTGCAATGGCAGGTGGAACACCAGGAAGATGAAGACAAATAGAGAATGTGACCTGGGATCAGTGGGCCAAGACAAGACTTATGGCAGAGAAGCCCTTAGGCAGAGAAATCCTCACATTCCATATATTTAGTGACACAAGATTTACATGCATTTTTGAGACAAAACGGTAATTTCTTCAAGGGTCTATTTTCCTTTGTAATGTACCATCCCTTGGAAAGGTTGCGTAAGAGTTGGAGTTGAAATTGGAAAGCCTGGAGGGGGGAGAGAAATTTGACTGGCAGAGCGGTGACAAAGGCATGGAGCTTTTTCTACTCTGAGGAGAAAAAAAATCTATCTCAGCACCAGAAGAATAAACACAATACATCATTCCAATAGCTGCATTTGAACTCACACAAGAGAAAACTTGTGGCTTATGTGAGATACTGAAGGGTATCAGGAGGGAGTCATGGGAATACAATGCAAAGGAACTTTCTGGATCTCAAGCTCTCGAGAGAAAAGCACACAATCAGACCTCCTGAGGGGAAAGGATACATCAGCAATTCAGGAAGTGGTAGTGCAGTCTAGGCCTTGGATGAAATGATTTTCAGGCCATGATAGGAAGATCAACAAAACTGTGATAGGTGGTCCTCCTGAGCAGGTTATATCAAGTCCTTTTCATTTTTCTATCTTTAGAGTTAAAACATCTCAGCTAACCCACGCAGCTGCTCAGTGATGCAGGTAAATGCTAGGTGTTTTTTAGAAAAGAGTAAAGTTTCTTTCACATCTGGCTGATTGATTTCCCACCTCTGATTTCAGAGATAGGAAGGCATTGGGGATAGGATAGCAATCTGGAACTCTCTCCTATAGGTCATGACAGTTTCTAAGCATAGACTATTCTAAAATAGGGAAATGGTTTAGTGAATTAGGTCCACTGGAGGAATTCACTGGAAGAATGTGAATTAGGGCTATTAGTGTAAAGTCTGGGAATTTACATTGAAGCTTGATTATTTTCCCCCATCCATTGTGATTCCTTCACTTGGCAGTAAACATCCCTCCAAAGTGAGAGATCAGGTCATAATCTAGTATCTATTCTAGGAAAGTATAAAAGAAAAAAAAAACTGATATATATGCTCAAGTGAGATTTATTAAAGGACATTCTAGGTAGCAGATGTAGGGCTAGAAATGATCCAGCATTCCAATTCTGTGTCCATATTAGGAAGGGGGGCAGAAATTAGTTTTCCCAAAGATGGCTTCTCAGTTTTCCCACTTTGTGCAGGAAAAGTCTCACTTCTGCCCCAGGTGCTAGAGGTGCTACCTCCTTTTTTAAGGATTCCAGAGTGGTAATTGATAGAGTATGAAACTGCCATGTTTACCTCTGCTTCTAGATGCATGCTTTGGATGAGGGAGCAAAGGAGACAGAAATGAAAGTGGGGAGAGAGTCTAACTCATCCAATGATTGACTTCAGGGCTAATTTCATAGATCTAGGGAACCTTTTTACTTGGCCTTGGCTGAACTTCCGAGAAACTCTGATGTACAAGTCTCCACGAGCTCATACACATAAAACCGAAAAACAAACATACAAACAAACAAAAAAAAAACCAAAGGTACCAGACTTTGCTCATGGACTTAATTTCTCATTCAACTCAGCCATCTAGTGCTAGTCTCTAGCTTCCTATAAAACCTATAGGTGTAGCAAATATGTTAACATTCACCAATTCCCTTTTCTTCAGTACTTCATAAATTGAAATATCTTTCATTTATGAGAGGGGTGTGCCGGCAACTGTTCAAGGCTAGGGTGAGCTTAAAAACTTCAGCTAGGGTATGTCTTTAGGGCAAAGCAAAGCTGTCTTAAGGAAAACCTGATCCAGAAAACCACAGAGGGTGAACAATCAGTTGTACAGTAATACTACACAGGAATTTATTCAGAACCATGCAGAATATTGTTAGTTTGGAGAATACTATGGAATTATAATGAAGAAACTATTAAAAAGAGCCCATGGGCTTCTTTGGAATCTCTGGGCACGTTCCAATTTACTGCCCAAGATGTTCAGGTATTAGGTAAATGCTTCACCATATTCATTTTTAAAGGTAGTACACCTTTTCAAATTTCCTAAAGAAATGCTTGGATAAGAAGGTATATGTAAAATAATCAAAATTCCTCATCCCCCAGATACTAAGCTCTTTTAAAAAATATTTTATTTTTTCCAATTGCATGTGATTTTTTAACATTTTTTTTTAATTTGGAATTCCAAATTGACTCAATCCCTGACCATCCCCCTTCATTGAGAAGGTGAGCTATTTGATAAAGTTTATACATATGCAGTGATACAAAGTACATTTCCATATCAGTCATGTTGAAAAGAAAGCACAGACAAGACAAAACAAAGCAAAAGTTTAAAAAAAGTATTCTTCAATCAGCATTCTGACTCCATCAGTTGATTTTCTGGATATAGTTAGCATTTTTCATCGTGAGTCATTCAGAAACGTCTTAGATCATTGTATTGCTGAGAATAGCTAAGTCCTTTAAAGTTGATCACGTGCAATATTGCTATTACTGTGTACAATGTTCTTCTGGTTCTTCTCACTTAAATTTGTATCAGTTCGTGTAAGCCTTTCCAGGTATTTCTGAAAGCTTCTTGCTCATCATATCTTATAGCACAATAGCAGATACTAAGTTCTTAAAGAATTTCACTCCCAGTAAACCATGAAAGAAAGAATGATGTTATGTCTTCCAATGTGAACTTACCAGTAAGAAAATGATCCTGCTAGCCATGATCAATCAACCACATGATTCCAGATCATTCTATGCATTATCTTGGAAAATCATCACCTTAGAGATGGAAGTCCCTCAGGAGCCATCTTTAAGAACTTTTAATCACAGAAAGACAAAGAATTTGATAGTCAGAAGGAAACCATACACTAAAAGAAATTCTCCTTATATATTTTTAATTTGGCATTTCAAATTCTTTCCTTCTGGACCTGACCCCCTCCTTTCATTGAGAAGGCAAGCAATTTGATTTCCTATCTGAAGATTTCAAAGGAAGAAAAACTCACTCCCTCTCTAAGAAGCCTGTTCCACTTTGGGGTAGACCTTATTATTAGAAAGTTATTCCTGACATTAAGACTAGATTCTCCACTTTGCAACTTCTACCCATTACTCCTGGTAATTGATGGTCTTATCATTGAGTCTCATAATCCTTGCATATTACCCACAGTAGTAATATGAAAGAAAATTGGTAAAATTAGAATGTCTGTGAATTATTAAGTCTTGAATGAAGTGACTAAGGTTAATGAAAGCACCATACTGTGTTCTCAAGATAACCTACATTTCTTTCTGTTAAACCTTCAAATTTGGTATTATCAGATTTCCCATGGCTGACTAAGAGAGGCTGAAGTTTTTTTTTTCCCATTAGAGTTCTGCCAATCTGAGTGCAAGGCTTAAGGTTTTTCCAGGACTCTAGCCACTTTTCACTGGATTGCAGAAAAAGTGATAGGCAAAATTAACTACTTACAGGTGCTACCTTTCATGAATGACTTCATTTTGTTTGGGAAGACACTGAAGAAATGTGCAGAAAGACTACTGAATATATTAATATAGATATCTATGGTCTAAAGCTTTCCAATTAACTAACTGAATATTTGTTAAATTTGCAGATCACATAATATGTCAAAAGAGAATGAATACTGACCCTAAAAAGAAAAACAACAATTTATACATGGTAATATCCAAATAACTAGCAGCTAAATGTGGTCCCCTTCTACCAAATCTGGTGCGTATGAGGGGAAGGCAAAAGGGGCAGGAGGGGGAGTAAAAGACAAAGTATATGTGAAGTCGTAATTCATGGAAACAAGATAGAGCTACTAGGAGCAACACAATGGAAATTGAAAGCTGAAAGGGAGGGATCAAAGCTCATGACCACCAGAAATGAGAAGTAAAGGATGAGAGTCAAGGACAAGACCAGAGGAATTCCAGGGCATCGTGGCCATGCCAGGCTTCTTGTTGGGACCTGCCACTGAATATACTCCCCCAAGTTAACAGAAGTTTAGCTGTCCATTTCAAGAAGTGGTTAAAGTTTTCTGCAAGAGAGAGGACATGAAAAGAAAGCCACCACATTCCAATTCCCTGGAAGGAACTAAGGTCTTTGGTTGGAAATTCTTGAGTTTTAATTTAAAGACTGGACTTACAGAACATGTTTGTTTCCCATTCCCATGAAAAGCAGCCATGAGGACTAAGCAATAGAACTATGCATCTTCTGGAACTCTTTGCTTTAGAGCTATCTTAATATGGGAGAAACTGCTGGAACCCAAGTGACTGCTAGGTGTTTTAACTATGTACTGCATATAGGTTTTATTGAACTAGAGAAACAGTAAAGTGATGAATAGATCAAGAAGGAAGTAAGATCTTGCCACAGGATAGAGGAACAAAAATAATTCTGCAAGTCCCTACATAGTGATCTGGTGCATAAATTTAGAGGGAAACAGAGAAATTATATATAGAAGATGATCCACTCTCTAAGAAAAACAAATATTTATGGGGCTTAGTGTTTGTTGAATGGCATTGTGTAATGATGGATAGAGAACTTGCCTTGGAGTCAGAAAAATCTGAGTTAAAATCTGATCTCTGTCACATACTGGCAACTACATATTGTAATCATTGTAAATACTGTTCTCTCGGCTCTGCTTATTTCACTTTGTGTCTGTTTATGTAAGTCTTCTCATGCTTTTCTGAATTCATTATGAGAGTCATTTATTCTATACAGTAATATCTCATTATGGTCACGTATCACCTTTTTAGCCATTTCCCAAATAAGGGTCATTAATATTATTTCCAATCCATTTATGTTATCATTTTAAAGTTAACTATTATTCCCATCTACAGATATCTTATTGGAAGGAGCCACAATCAGAAGAAAAGAAGGAAAGTTCAAAATAGCGCCCTAAAGAGAGGAAGCTGAATGGGAAAAACATCCAGAATATTATAAAGAGAAATATGAATACATCTTCAAAAACAGAATTAACTTTACATGTTTGCTTTCTAAGAAGTTGTTGGTGTTTAGTCATTTTTCAGTTGTTTCCAACACAACTTGATCCTATTTTGGGTTTTCTTGCAAAAGATACTGGATTGGATCGCTATTTCCTTCTCTAGCTCATTTTACATATGAGGAAATTGAGGCAAATAGGGTTGCATGACTTGCCCAAGGTCACAGAGCGGTAGTAAGTGTCTAAGGCAAGATTTCATCTCAGGAAGTCTTCTTGATTTCAGGTCTGCTGCTCTATACACTGTACCACCTAGCTGCCTCCTTTTTCTAGAAAGAGCAGATACCAAACTGAGTGCCTTGAGGTCAATCAGTTGGATAAACTTACTGCATTTGTTAGCATATGAATCACAAATGGTGAGACCTGTTAGTCTCTTCCCAGGGTCTTAAATCAGGTCCATTTTTGAGATTACAGAGACTAGTTTCATGTGCAGAAGAACAAAAATCCATTGAATTACGTGGTAGTAACAATTTATATTTAAATAGAAATGTATGGTTTACAAAGTGTTTCACAAACAATGTATCATTTGATCCTCACAATAACTCTGTGAGATAGGTGCTATTAATATTCTTATTTAACATGTTAGGAAACTGAGAGTCAGAGAAGTTAAGTGGCTTGCCAGGATTACACAGAAAGTATGTACCTGTGGCAATATTTGAACTAAGTAGTGCAGTACATGGAGCATTCAATTTGGAGTCAGGAAGATCTGAGTTCAAACCATGTCTCAGAAACTTAATATCTGTGTGACCCTGGGCAAATTAGCCTCTCCTCACCTTAGTTTCCTCATCTGTAAAATAAAGAGGATTGACTCAATGGCCTCTAACGTCCCTTCTAATAATCTATTATCTGATAAACCATGTTTTCTTAACTCCAAGTTTAGTATGCTAACCGCTATACCACAATGCACTATAGTCATGAAAAATGGTGAATTGGATATTACCAATCAGATGAATAGCCACCCTGTCCATCTATGACTTCAGCATATACTACAAGTTACAAGGTAACAAAGCAAACACAAATGACAGATGCCTTTTCCTATAAGGTTGCTTCAGAGACCATAGTGATTGTTCTAAAGGGGATAAAGGCAATTGGTGACTCGTGAGAGGATTTCTAATACAGGTAAGTGAGGAAGAGAGGGAGTCTGGGACTTTTCCTGGAAAGTATAATATCACTGAATGCACATCTCATTTCCCTGAGACAATCGACCTTGCCCAGTTGAACAAGAATGACTGGCAGAGGACTCAGTTATAGATTGTTGACATACGAGTTGTGCTGCTAGACAAAAGGATAATAATCATAAAAGAATTGGGACTGGTTAACCAGAGGCCAAACAACTGCTTACGGAAGTGTCAGAAATTGGAATTTACTAATGGACTAATAAATCAAATAATAGGAGATAGCATCCAGGATGTATGAAGATACTTAGTGCTATACAAAGTCTACCATTAGAAACCCTCCAAGAGGATTTTATAAGCCCAGATTAAAAGAATACTCTAGATGTATCGAAGAACAGATCCAACTGACCCTGAATAGCAGCTGACATATATCAGAAGTGTGATAGAAGAGCTAATTGTAGCCACCTCCTTGAAGACCACAAGCAGTAGCAAATGTTTAGAGCTGGTTTTCATAGATTTCTTTTCTTTGGAGGGAGATGATCAGCATCTTAGCAGTGATTTTATGGACAGGCTTACCTAGGTGGTGCAATGGCCAGAGTGCTGGTCATGGAGTCAGGAGGACCTGAGTTAAAATCCAACCTCAGAAACTTACTAGATGTGTGACCCTGGACAAGTCATGACTCTGACTCAGTTTCCTCATCTGTAAAATGAGTTGGAGAAGGAAATGGCAAACCACTCCAGTACCACTCCAAACCACTTTGCCAAGAAAACCCCAAATGGAGTCTCAGAGAGTCGGACATGACTGAAACAATTTACCAACAAAAACACTTAAGCTGGAATCAGAGAGCTTTCACTGTGGCTCATGTGTGGTGGGGAAATTTATTTCATTGCATGCCTACCCTGCCAGAATGTATGCTTATTAGATTATAATTTTTCAAAACAAGCCACTCAGGTAATTACTTAGCCTGGCATCCATTCAGAAATCTAAAACCATGCCTTACCACCTTGAAGAGGATATTCAATTAGAAAGTTTAAATTGCCTTGTTAAATATATTGGGAATACACTGGTCAAAACAGTAGATTGAACATTTGATATTTCAGCATGGGCTTGTGGATTTTATCAGGTTGTATTTCCAGCACATATTTCCAATATTGTTAGGGATCCTGCCATAGGATTTGTCTTGTTTTTTTTTTTTTTTTGTTAACATTTGGATAAGGATCTCAGCTGCTTTTTGAACTGGGCTTTAGAGTAGAATAATAGAGGAGATCCCTGGCCAGTGTTTTCACTTGACTGAAAAAAAATCATTGGGAGTAGCCTAATGCCTTGTTAACATGGAGGAATATTGAAAAGAATAGCATTCTGAAACCTGCATTTACTCTCAAGGATTTTAGACAGAATCCTGCTACAAAATCTAGGTGTTATCAAAATACATGAGAAGACCAACCAATGCAAAACTACACCATGTCAAGCAATTAAGAGACTAGAAAGTCTATAAATGCACACTATAGCACCAGAAAACAGCTTCAGATCTACAAAGAAAATAAATCACAATCACTTTATGTCAACAGGGGAACTGGTGTGATCAACAAGTGCAAAGGATTGTGAGAATACACAACAGTCAAGCAATGGAGCCTGGAAAATATTCTATTCAAGGACTATAGCTGTCTTCAGAAGGAATCTAATGTTGAAGTGGCCTGAACCAGGATTCTAATGAATGTAAGAACAAATTAGGCCTCATCATAATGGTGTGAAGGAAGGACAAAAATCTTCCTGCCACATGATGCAAAGTTAATGTAAATATAGTGAATGCTTACTACTTTGATCTAAATGGATGGGTGGAACCAGGTGTTTTCAATGCATGTAATTTCCCAGTTTTCAAAAGTAGGCACTATGAGACAAGAAAGTAAAAAAAATTCCACCGAAACATACCTTTATGTTGTGAAAGCCTCTGCCACAAGGTGGTATATGAAAAAAAAAGATGCAAATCCAGCCTCAAACACTAGCTATGTAACCTGGTCAAGTCACTTAACACCAATTGCTTCAAAAAAAGGGATGGTTTTAAAGAAATATTCTACATTTCACTTGTTTTTTTTTTTTACTAATTTGTTTTGTCCATTGTACTCCAAGTTAATAGGACAACATCTGTTAACCCGCTATCTTGTCACAGTAATACAGTGTTGTCCTTCTCATCTCTATTGTGGCGATACTTTCAATTTGCTTAGACTAGTGAACATTGGGCCCTTTGTATTGTTATATAAGTCTATATGCTGGGTTTTCCCAGGTGTCTGAATCATTTATTGATAATTAGTTATTTTAGAACACTGATTAGCTCTGTGAGCAGCTAGGTGGCACAGGAGAAAGAGCAATTTGAGTGGAGTCGGGAAGACATGAGTTCAAATTTGGCCACACTTACTAGCTGTGTGACCCTGGGCAAAGCTCTTAACTCTGTTTTCCTCAGTTTCCTCATCTGTTAAATGGGTTTGTGAAGGAAATGGCTAATTGCTTCTATATATTTGCAATAAAATCCCAGAATGGGATCACAAAAAATTAGTCGTGACTGAAATTACTGAATAATAACAGCAAAAATTAGCTCTATGGGTTATATGTCTGAATAGAACCTCTATCCTTAAAACCTCAGAATCATGATTCTAATTATGATGATTCCATTCTAAAATCCTCTTTGACACCATAATTTCACAGATTAATTTCTTTTTAGATGAAATGGTTCCTTGGCAGCGTGGAAGAGTAAGATGAATTAAATTTAATTTACTTGGTGTTTACTGAGTGCTTCCTATGCATTCAGATCCTCTCTCAGTTATACAAAACTGTATGGAGAGTCCCTGCTCTCACTGAGTTTATAATCTACTCAGGGAGATAAATCTTTAAGGTAACTATAGTTTCCTGTGAGTTGGAGTAGATGAGGACTGAGATTCCTTATAACTCTGAGGGTGATTTTTATAATCATTATACTTTTGGAAGCTTTCCCTAATCTCCCCAACTGGTCTTCCCCAAGAGGACCTCACAAAGCCCCTTGCTTGCCTTCCTCTCCCGAACTTGTACATATGACAGTGCATTGTATGTCCCGGTGTTTGCGCCTTAACCACTTAATAAAAGGAACTCCATAAGTTCAAGAACCAGATCATTTTAAAATTTTCTCTCTAAGCTAATAATTTGAATACAGTTGGTACTTAATTCCCATTTAATGGAACTAAAGGACATGCATTCTCTATCAGCTAACTTCTGATCATGGCATGATTTCTTTGGAGAAATGGTAATCTACTTGTTATAAAAAATAAAATACCTCACAATTATGTGCTCTATAAGCTTGGTTCCATAGGGAGACATGAGGGGAAAAAAAAAAAAAACTTCTCCCCCCTCATTTGTAGAGGTTGGCCATGTGTGTCGGACATTGCATGTTGTCAGTTTTTTTCTTTTTAATTCATTTTTGGTTATGATGATTTTTTTCTCTTCGTTTTTTCTCCTTAAAAACTTGGTGTCTATCTGGAAAGGTTGAGGCAGAGGGATTCAAAGAGAAATGAAGGTAATATAAAAACAAAAATACATAATAAAACATTGCTTTCAAATATGAAAAAAAATCTTACCTTCAGAGAAATTGAGTGAGCTCTTGATAGAATTCATTAGAAATATTGGTATCCATGTGAATGATCATAGAAGCAGTATTTTGTAGTGTATAGAGGGCTAGATTTGAGGTTGGGAAGACTGAGATTCAAGGACTGCCTCACACAAATATTGCCCATGTGACCAAAGATGAGTTACTTAACCTTTGAGGGCTCTGGATGACTAAAACTATAATTATAGAGTATTTGCTGATGTGCATTGGTGAAGGGAATACAAGGAAATTACCTATAGTTATTATATGCATATATATATATATATATATATATATATATATATACCTACATCTATAAACAAATATATTTAATCAGCAGGAGCAGCAACAAGGACAGGAAGAGTGTAATGATTAAAGACCTTTTAGTCTCTAATCCCCTTTTTTAAGGGGATTTATTCTGTGAAGTTTGGATTCAGTCAAATGGCCATATTTGAGGACCAGAGGGCCACATGTAGCCTTGAGACCACAGCTTCCCCACCCCAGTAGATAGGATACTCTTAACTCCCTCTTGCCCAGATAAACCTTACCTACCTTTTGATTCTATAACATAGAATCAACTCTATAGTAAAGAAGCAAAATGTAGTTAAGCCAAATCTCCCATACAACTTCTTCCTGACTTCCTGGTGAGCTATAAGAATTTGATTGATTTAAGATAAGGTAACTCATTGTTTGCTTAAATATCTGTAGGAAAGACATAGAATACAAGAGCTTCTAAATATTCCCTCTCTGCCCCCATATACCATTGATGACACCTACAAACATTAAGCTTGGGCCGGGAAATCCACGTGGGAGACGGGCTGGGAGAAAGCTGGGCACCCGAAACCGGCAGAGATCCCCAGGCCTCCCAACACAGGACGGCAGTATCTGGGAGCTACGAGAGGCAGCGCAACGCCACCAGCGCCACCAGCCGCGAAAACACCCAGCCCTGAAGCTTGCAAAACCCAGGAACTCGGCTTCTTGAACTTCCGGAAGACTCAATGGCCCTCCCCCCCTCACCCAGAGAATTCCTCGGGAAAAAAAAAAAAAAGAGAACTGAAACAGAGGAGAGAGTAGCGGGGCTTCACAGGACAAATACTAGAAGCTCATTAGTCCCAGAGGGGAAGAGTCGGCAGGGGGCCAAGCCAGGAGCCCAGACGTAACCTTGCTCCCCCAGGGGAAGCGCCAGTCATCAGCTCAAACAACAAACAGCTGAGACCATTGCTGAAAAGCAAGTGCTGGAGAGCACACACAGGGAGTGAGACGCCAGGGAGCCAGACCCCTCCCCCATACCTCAGGAAACTGAAGGTTATAATTCTAGACTCACAACCCCCAGAATAAGAAAGCTGGGACAGAAAGCCCTGAGATCCACAGATAGAAATTCGTTGTAAAGCCAGCAAAAGGCAAACCAACATGAAGAAGAACACAAAAAAACCGAGGACAATAGATTCTTTTTATGGAGACAGGCAGGATCAAAATATCGACATAGAAGAAGATAGCAATGACACGGTAGATACATCAGATACCTCAAAAGCTAATATGATCTGGTCTCCAGCCCAAAAAGCACTGCTGGAAGAGCTAAAAGAGGATTTTAAAAACCAAATTAGGGAGGTAAAAGAAAACATGGAAAAAATGGAAAAGTCCCTAAAGAATAAGATTGGCGAAATGGCTATGGAGATTCAGAATCTAGAGAGAGAAAAGGACACCCTGAGAGGTGAAATCAACCAATTGAAAATGGAGGCTCAAAAGCAAAATGTAAACACTAACTCATTTAAAATTAGACTTGAGCAAGTAGAAGCTAATGAATCTATGAGGCATCAAGAAGTAATAAAACAAAACGTAAAGAATGAAAAAATAGAAAAAAATGTGAAATATCTGATTGGCAAAACTACTGACCTGGAAAATAGATCCAGGAGAGACAATTTGAGAGTTATTGGTCTACCAGAAATCCACAATGAAAAAAGGAGCCTTGACAGTATCTTCGAAGAAATTATCAAAGACAACTGCCCAGAGGTCCTAGAACCAGAGGGCAAAATAGTCATTGAAAGAATTCACCGATCACCCCCTGAAAGAGATCCCAAACTGAAAACACCAAGAAATATTATAGCCAAATTTCAGAGCTATAAACTCCAGGAGAAAATACTGCAAGCAGCTAAAAAGAAGCAATTCAAATATCGTGGAACTACAGTCAGGATCACGCAGGATCTCTCAGCTTCCACATTAAAAGACAGGAGAAATTGGAATATGATATTCCGAAGGGCAAAGGAGCTGGGACTACAACCAAGGATCAACTACCCAGCAAAACTAAGCATAATTTTCCAGGCAAGGCGATGGACATTCAATGAAATAGGGGAATTCCAGACCTTCCTGATGAAAAGGCCAGAACTCAATGGAAAATTTGATCTCCAAATACAAACCTCAAGAGAGACATAAAAAGGTAACCAGGGGGAAAAACCCCACAAACTTCATTAACCAATAAGGTTAGGTTGTTTACATCTTTATATGGGATTATATCATCTTATGTATGTTTTTTATGTATATATATATATGTATATATATATATATATATATATATATATATACATATACATATATAAGTCATTCTTGTGAATGGTACAACTATTGTGACAAATGAAAGGGATATACATAGGTTGTGAATGCCTGTATAAATTAACTGATGTAAAGATATAAAATATAAATAAGAGATATAAAGGGAGGGCAATGAGGGAAGTGGTAAGGAGGTTGTAGAAAAGGGTAAATTACACCAAAGGAAGTGGCAAAAAAACATATTATAGTAGAGGGAAAGAAGGGAGGGAGAAGAGCAGTATTTGAGCTTTACTGTCATCTGATCTAGTTCAAGAAGGGAATAACATACTCTGATAAGTTTAGGAATCTAACTTGTCCTACGGGAAGTGGGAGGGAAAGGGGGTAAAAAGGGAGGGGGGAGGGCAGAAGGAAGAGGAGAAGTAGCAAGTGGGTAACGGTAAGATAAGGGAGGGGAATAAAGAGGGAGGGTTAACTGAGGAAAGCGGGGTCAAAAGCAAAACTTTGTTGGGGAGGAGAAGGGGAAAGGGAGAAATAAAAGCATAAACAGGGGGAATTAGGATGGAGAAAAAGACACAGATAGAAATCATAACCCTGAACGTGCAGGGGATGAACATTCTCACAAAACAGAAGCAGAGAGCAGAATGGATTAAAAACCATAATCCTACAATATGCTGTTTACAAGAAACGCATCTGAAACAGGGGGATACACATAGGGTTAAGGTAAAAGGCTGGAGTAAAATATATTGTGCCTCAGCTAAAGTAAAAAAAGCAGGTGTAGCAATCCTAATCTCAGACAAAGCAAAAGTAAAGATAGATTTAATTAAAAGAGATAAGGCAGGACATTATATCCTGCTAAAAGGCACCATAAACAATGAAGCAATATCATTGCTTAACATATATGCACCAAGTGGTAAGGCATACAGATTCTTAGAGGAGAGTTTAAGGGAGTTACAGGAAGAAATAGACAGCAAAACTATAATATTGGGAGACCTCAACCTCCCCCTTTCTGAACTTGAGAAATCTAACCTCAAAATAAATAAGAAAAAAGTTAAGGAGGTAAACAGAATTTTAGAAAAGGCACATATGATAGACCTCTGGAGAAAACTGAACGGGGATAAAAAGGAATATACTTTCTTCTCAAAAGTACATGGCACATACTCAAAAATTGACCATGTACTAGGGCATAAAAACCTCACAATCCAGTGCAGAAAAGCAGAAGTAGTCAATGCATCCTTTTCAGATCATGATGCAATAAGAATCATTTTTAATAAAGTACCATGGAAAAATAAGCTAAAAACTAATTGGAAAATAAATAATTTAATTCTAAAGAGTGAGTGGGCCAAAGATCAAATCAGAGAAACAATTAATAATTTCATTCAAGAGAATGACAATAATGAAACAACATACCAAAACTTATGGGATGCAGCAAAAGCAGTTCTTAGGGGAAGTTTTATATCTCTAAATGCCTACATGAATAAAATAGCGAAAGAGGAGATCAATGATCTGGGCAGACAGCTGAAAAAGCTAGAAAAAGAGCAAATTGAAAACCCCCAATTAAATACCAAATTAGAAATACTGAAAATCAAAGGAGAGATTAATAAAATTGAAACCAAGAAAACTATTGAATTAATAAATAAAACAAAGAGCTGGTTTTATGAAAAAACCAATAAAATTGACAAACCTTTGGCCAATTTGATTAAAAAAAAGAAAGAAGAAAATCAAATTACCAGTATCAAAAATGAAAAGGGTGAGGTCACCTCTAATGAAGAGGAAATCAAAACAATAATTAGGAATTATTTTGCCCAACTGTATGCCCATAAATTTGACAACCTTAGAGATATGGATG
The DNA here is from genome assembly GCF_011100635.1 of Trichosurus vulpecula. Taxonomy (NCBI): domain Eukaryota; kingdom Metazoa; phylum Chordata; class Mammalia; order Diprotodontia; family Phalangeridae; genus Trichosurus; species Trichosurus vulpecula. Next base: position 309,570,745 of record NC_050574.1, on the reverse strand, counting down.
AATATGTACAAAAACATAAACTGCCCAGACTAACAGAGAAGGAAGTGAAATTTCTTAATGACCCCATATCAGAAAAAGAAATTGAGCAGGCCATCAACGAACTCCCTAGGAAAAAATCTCCAGGGCCAGATGGTTTTACATGTGAATTCTATCAAACATTTAAAGAACAACTAATTCCAATACTTTGTAGACTATTTGGGAAAATAGGTGAAGAAGGAGTCCTACCAAATTCTTTTTATGACACAAATATGGTACTAATACCCAAACCAGGTAGAGTTAAAACAGAGAAAGAAAATTATAGACCAATTTCTCTAATGAATATTGATGCAAAAATTTTAAATAAAATATTAGCAAAAAGATTGCAGCAACTCATTACGAGAATAATACACCATGACCAGGTAGGATTTATTCCAGGAATGCAAGGCTGGTTCAATATTAGGAAAACTATTAGCATAATTGACCATATCAACAACAAAACTAGCAGAAACCATATGATCATCTCAATAGACTCAGAAAAAGCCTTTGACAAAGTACAACACCCATTCCTATTAAAAACACTAGAAAGCATAGGAATAAGGGGAACCTTCCTCAAAATTATAAATAGCATCTACCTAAAACCATCAACAAGCATTATTTGTAATGGGGATAAACTAGATGCATTCCCAATAAGATCAGGGGTGAAACAAGGATGTCCATTATCACCCCTATTATTCAATTTGGTTCTAGAAACATTAGCTGTAGCAATAAGAGAAGAAAAAGAAATTGAAGGAATTAGAATAGGAAAAGAAGAAACTAAATTATCACTTTTGCAGATGATATGATGATTTATCTAGAGAATCCTAGAGAATCAAGTAAAAAACTACTTGAAATAATAAACAACTTTAGCAAAGTTGCAGGATATAAAATAAACCCACACAAATCCTCAGCATTCCTATACATTACTGACAAAGCCCAACAGCAAGAGATAGAAAGAGAAATTCCATTCAAAGTTACTGAAGGCACTATAAAATATTTGGGAGTCTATTTGCCAAGGCAAACCCAGGGCCTATATGAACATAACTATGAAACACTTTTCACGCAAATAAAATCAGATCTAAATAAATGGAGAAATATCACTTGCTCATGGTTAGGCCGAGCTAATATAATAAAAATGACAATTCTACCTAAATTAATCTATCTATTCAGTGCCATACCAATCGAACTACCAAAAAATTTTTTTACCGAGCTGGACAAAATAATAACAAAATTCATTTGGAAAAACAAGAGGTCTAGAGTATCTAGGATATTAATGAAAAGACATGCTAGAGATGGTGGTTTAGCCACACCAGATATTAAACTGTACTACACAGCAGCAGTCATCAAAACTGCCTGGTACTGGTTAAGAAACAGGGGTGTGGATCAGTGGAATAGGATAGGTACACAAGTAGGTGAAATCAACAAGTTTATCAATCTACTCTTTGATAAACCCAAAGAAGCCAGTTTCTGGGCTAATAATTCACTATTTCACAAAAACTGTTGGGAAAATTGGAAAATGGTAGGGAAAAAACTGGGCATAGACCAATATCTTACACCATATACCAAAATGAAGTCAAAATGGGTTCATGATTTAGGAGTAAAAGTTGATACTCTAAATAATTTGGGAAAGCAAGGAATAGTTTACTTATCAGATTTGTGGAAAAGTAAAGAATTCATGACCCAACAAGAGATGGAGAGCATTACAAAATGCAAAATGGATAATTTTGATTATGTCAAATTGAAATGTTTTTGTACAAAAAAAGCCAATGCAACAAGAATTAGGAGGGAAGCAGAAAATTGGGAGAAAATATTTGCAACTAGTATCTCTGATAAAGGCCTCATTTCTAAAATATACAGGGAGCTAAGCCAAATATATAGGAATACAAGCTATTCCCCAATTGAGAAATGGTCAAAGGATATGAACAGGCAGTTTTCAGAGGAAGAAATTAAAGCTATCTACAGGCATATGAAAAAATGCTCTGGATCGCTGCTGATTAGAGAAATGCAAATCAAAACAACTCTTAGATACCACATCTCTCCTGTCAGATTGGCTAAAATAACAAATCAGGAGAATGATAAATGCTGGAAAGGATGTGGGGAAATTGGAACATTGTTGCATTGCTGGTGGAGTTGTGAGCTGATCCAGCCATTTTGGAGGGCGGTGTGGAACTATGCCCAAAGGGCTATAGAAATGTTCATACCCTTTGACCCAGTAATACCACTTCTAGGGTTGTATCCCAAAGAAATCATGCAAGTGGGAAAAGGACCCATATGTACAAGAATATTTATAGCAGCTCTCTTTGTGGTAGCCAAGAATTGGAAAGCAAAGGGATGCCCATCAATTGGGGAATGGCTGAACAAGCTGTGGTATATGAAGGTGATGGAATACTATTGTGCCATAAGAAATGGGGATGATGCAGACTTCATAACAACCTAGAAAAACCTACACGACATAATGCTGAGTGAGCGGAGCAGAGCCAGGAGAACGTTGTGCACAGCCACAGATATGTGGATTCCGTGAGGACCAACCCTGACATACTGCGCTTCTTTCAGCAACCTAAAGGGGCAAGGACAATTCCAGGGGACTCACGATGGAGAATGCTATCTTCATTCAGAGAAAGAACTGAGAAGTTTGAATACAGACTGAGGCACACTACATGCTCGCCTTTTCTGCTTCTCTTTTGTTTTTGTTTTTGGGTTTTTTTTTTCTTGTTTGTTTTGTTTTTTTTTTTTTTGGTTCTGTTTCTTCTTTCTCGTGATTCATTCCATTGGTCAAAATTCTTCTCCACGACTTGACTAGAGCATAAATTAATTCAATGCGAAGTTATACATGACAGTTATATGAGACTTCATGCCGTCTTGGGGAGGGAGGGGGGAGGGAGGGGAGAAAAACTGGAACTCAAAAATATGTAGAACCGTGTGTGGTAAACTAAAAATAAATAAAACACCTTTAAAAAAAAAACATTAAGCTTGAAGGCAGGACCATGAATAACTCAATGTCTAAACTTGTACTTACAACATGTTAAAAAACAAAACAAAACCTTGAAGGAGACTTCAGTCAACTGGGTAAAAATCAATCAACTATTATGAGAAGTCAAGAATGGGCTGCAATCTGTACTGGAAGATGACCATGGATATTGATGATATCAGATCACAGAGCCATGAGTGTGTGGAAAAATATAGCTATCAAAATGGAAAGTAAAAAAAAAAATGAATGTTTCAAAGAACATGTGCCACACGAGTCCAGAATAAAAGACATCACTGTGGACTAGGATTACTCAGGAAGACTTATACATGAGGTAGTATACGTCTTGAAGGGTAAGATTGGAAAAGGCAAATATGGTTTGGGGTGTCATTTCAATTAAAATAATGGTATGAAATGGCATAAAATGGAAAGATTTGAGAGATAATGAATAGGTGAGTTTTGCTGGAACTGAACATTTTTATTATGAATTTAACAAAAATGAACATTTTAAAATTAAAAAAACAACATAAAAGATGATTGCATATGAAACTTTGAACTTCTGTTGTGTAGTATTTTTTAAATACACCATGTACCAAAAGTCTTAGTACAGTTTTAAACTTTAAGAACTTCAAAAGAATGAATGCTACAAACTTAAAAATAGATATCAGTTGAAATTTAATTATTTAAATTTGTTTAACATTTATCAAATTTTGTGAATTTTAATAATACAGTTTTAATTTTTACAAAATGAAGTTCCCTGTCACTATTCATTGTAAGATATTTAGTAAGGTAATTAGGAGAGAAGTCCACTTTCTTAAGCAAGTTGGTCACCTAATCTATGTTCATTAAAATATTTTGTGGAATTACATTTAAATTATTATGTATTTATAAAAACTTCATTCATTAAGGTCAAACCAAGCCTTAAATTTGCTAGCAGTGTTATCTTGGGCAAGTCACAACCCATATTTATCCAATGTTCCACCTAGTTGTCACTTCTCTGCACATAGTAGGCACTTACCAAATTCTTATTCCTTTCTTTTCATACAGATATACACTTTGCAAATATATAAATTCCCTATGGCAATTCTAGCAATGTGTAGTTAGATTAACTTTACATAAGAGACCCATTTCTAATTAGCTGTGACTCATAGCCATGGCCTTGAAGAAAGATATTCCATGGATTTCACCCGCTTCTCCCCCAGCAGTCACTGATCTTTACAGAGGCAGAACTTAATGGCCCATTAAAACTTTAAGAAAAAAAAAAAAAAACATGTTCAACTAAGGGATATAAGCACTTCTATGGGTTTTTATTCCTGAAAACCATACAGATCACCAAATAAGTGGAGCATTTCTTACAAATGTCTTTTATTTCAAGCACTCTGTTTGATATAAGCAAGAGAAAGACTGAATTGTTTTTGAAAGGAACGCTTGGTGATCGAATCTAGTAGAGTTTCTCTCTTTTCTCTCCCCTAGTCCCCAACCCTCATTCACCATTTCATTTCACTTCTAAGAACCCACACACCCAGAACTGCTAATTCAATAAGGATGGTAAGTGCTCACTCTGGGCAGTTAACATTTTTTTTTCCTGAATAATTATTTCACGATTTCATTACCATGGATAACTTTTTAATGATTTTCCCCATTCAAACATTTTGTCTCCTGAAGAGCTGTTGAGGTTTTTCAGTGATATTTAATGAACATGAGCTGCACAAAAACATAAATCAAGAGATGAAATAGACCATTGATTTTGGCTCAGATGCCATTCAAATATCCAAGAACCTAATTTTCAAGTTTAACTTGAACCCTTGGAGATAGTCTTTGTGTGCGTTCTGGGCAAATATAAACTCCTGGCTCATTGATTGTAAAGTCACTATGGGCTGCTAAGACTCCAAAGCCTCTCACAGAAGAGCAATTTACGAGAATTAAAAGAATAATAAACATGAAAATTGAGTTTTCCTTGCAAAATTGTTTATGTAGATGTAATTCAAATGGTAATGACAATTGGGAAAATGTGTCAGTAGCCTGACACAGCCCATGGGATAGTCCCAAGTCAGGGTAAGACTCTAAAATTCAGTTTCCTCATCTGTCAAATGGGATAGTATGCCTGTGGCATTTAAGCTACAGCAATAATTTTCAGGATCAAATAAAATAATATTTGCAGAAGATTTTCAAAACTAGGTAAATGTGAGTTAAATTTATTCTAATCATTACTATTATTTTATCTTTAAAGAAATCCATATTGTGCTGGAGCCACTCCAACAGAGTCTATTTTAGTGGGTTGGCCCCTTATTCAATTAGTTTTAGTGTATTATATTGGAAAATTATAGTGAACTTGGAGTTATTGAATCAATCAATAAACATTAATAAAGCATTTACTATGCACTGTGTTAAGTGCTGGAACGGTTTAAAGGAGTCATAAGACCCTGAAATTATTTGCCCTTATATGCCAATGTTTGACTTTTAGAATGTTTGGTTGACTACTGTTTCATTATTCAGAAAGTCTTGTTATTCAAACAAAATAGCTCCTTGTGGTTTGAGACCACATGATACGCTAGTGACTTCCAAGGTCAAGTACAAAGACCCTGAAAGGCTTCATTATAATTGCAAGGAGTCTTGAATATATGTGCATATACACATATATATACACACATATACATATATGTGTGTATAGGTATATGTCTGTATGTATATACATGTATTCATACATGTAAATATAAATAAAATAAAAATACAAATATATACACATGCCAAAAATGATAATTTTATCTTTATTTGGAGGCAACAAAATCAGGTCAAACCAAATTTGACTTGATGTGATGAATAAGTACGCATATTAGTGTGGATATAATACCTCATGTGTATATATGCAATACTCTTCTTCAAAAAGGTAGGTGTTATTGTAATTACCAATATAAAATAAAAATCATTTAAAAGCAATATTGAATTGCTAATGGGTTTAAGTCATTGGATGTTTTCTCTCTCTCTCTCTCTCTTTTTTTTTTTTTTTTTTTTGCTTTTTGGCAGGGCAATTGGGGTCAAGTGAGTTGCCCAAGGTCACACAGCTAGTATATGTGTCAAGTGTCTGAGGCTGTATTTGAACTCAGGTCCTCCTGACTCCAGGGCTGGTGCTCTACTCACTGTGCCACCTAGCTGCCCCTTATCAGATGTTTTCTTAATCAATGTTCATGGTATTCAACGGTTTAAACTATTATAGCTTTAAAATGAACTAAAAATTGTGGAGACCCATGATATTAATGATAAGACTATGTCTATGTATAAAGCCTTATACCTTGCTTCAAAAATCAACTTCACAATAAGATGGGGGGCAGGCTGTATATAGAGATAGCAATTTGATGAAAAAGATCTGGGGTTCTTAAGTGGACTACAAGCTCATTAAGAGTAAATAATATAGTTTAGCAGCCAATAGCTAACATGGTCTTAGCTTGCTTGGAAAGAAAATGTGTTTAGTATAAGGATGTGATCATACTTCTGTGCATTGTTCTGATAAAACCAAATCTCGTTTACAGTATTCAGTTTGGACACTCCTTTTAGGAAGATCATTCATAAGCTGGAGAGTGTTCAGAAGAGGGCCATCAAGATGATAAAGTGTAGCTGTGTCCTGGAACAAAATCAAAATGGCTCAAGAGCCAATTGTTAAATGTTTAGTATGGGACTCTATACCTCAGTAAGCACTACAAATTGGGGCTTGATTTATTTTGTTGAGGTCCGAATATTTAAGAAACGCAGATAATGCATACTAAATTTAAAAGTGTGTTGTGAACAACCATTCCTACCAACCCCACCCTCAGCTTGTTGTTAAACATCTTTCAATATACCACTGATTGTTCTCTGTAACAAGGTAGCTTTCCACATGAACCCTTGGTTGGTGAGAATAATTGATATTTATGTAGCATTATTAGGTTTTCTCACATTTAAGTGAAATTTTGTTATCCTATTTTATGGATTAGAATGTTGAGGCTTTAAGTAGAAAACTGATTTACTCAGACTCACAGAACTGATAAGTTGCAGAGCCAGGCTACATACCCAAGGCTTCAGAATCATGTTATGAACTTTCCATTAAGTCATAATACTTTTAACAAGAAAGAAGGTATGTTCATTTATTAAAAGTATACTTGTCAAGTACATCTTCTATGTTACTGCATGACAATAATATTGAATTCTTCATAATGCTCCTACATAGATGTCAAAGAATGGAGCTAATTTCCCTTTGAAATAATTTATATATTGGGTTTAATGCAGGCCTGCACAACCTACAGTCTGCAGCCTGCTTATAGACTGTGGGCTGCTTGTGGCACACCAAAGGATTTCTGGTAGTCTCTGAAAAAGGAAAAGCAACATCAACTTTTTTCTGGGACCTTCCAAAATCCTTTGTTGGGCCACAGGTCATGCAGGCCTAGTTTAGGGTACTTTGTTTTTTTCAGGTAGAAAATAAAGTTGACTTTTATGTTATTAATCCTGTAGCAAAATCTAACTGTTTTTGCCCATTTCCTCTCTGAGGGTTTACTTCCTCTCTGGAGCAGACAACTTCTACATTCTCCCATGACAAGAGCAAATCAACAAAGCTGCAACCATAAAACCTGAAACAGACCAATCTACAATTGTCCACCATTCTGTCTAACCTAAGATAAAATGAAAGATGACAATTACACATGGACTATAGAACCAGGATAAATGAGGGTTTTAAACATATTTTCTGTTTTAAAAAATAAAATTATCTGAGATTACCTTTGCAATTAAACCCATGTGATCACTATCTATTATTTACTTTGTTCTGTTCTGTATTAGGCCTAACCTATTTCTAACTCCTCACCCTCCTCCACCCTGGTTCAGAAAAAAAAAAAAAGAAAGAAGAGACTAAAAGAAAATGGGGAAAGAAAAGAAAAAAAAAACAAGGGAAAATAAAAGAAAATAAGAAAAACAATAGTACTAGGAAATTTTTAAACCCATAGTTTTATATTTAGGGTAGTTTGGAGAAAAAAGAAAAAAAGAAAGATTGTATATCAGTTTTCATAGATACCTACACTCTTTAAAATGTTCTCAGTGGGGGTTCTCTTTATTTAAATGATTCACCCATCTTTAACTATAACCCCAAAACCTTTATTAAAAGAATATAGTCATGAAGTTTGTTTTTAATTGCAAGAATGCAAGAGAAAAATCACTTCTTTCCCTCTGATCAATATATGAATACCAAGAGGTGGAGTAGGGAGGGGGGATGTGCAAGAGGAAGAGAGGTGAAAAAAATATGCAAAGTGAAAACAGAAGATGTTGACAAGATCTGTTTGATTTAAAAGGAGAGAAAAAAGAATTGGTCTGATTTTTCCATGGGCTGAGCCCGCTTTCTGTCTTCATTTCATACAGAAAGGCCTATCTCTCAAAATGAATATGCCTTCAGATTTTAATGTCATCAGCATGGAAGTCAGTAGAAGGTGCTGCTATGACCTTCCAAGAGCTCGAGGATTCCATGATATATGCCGTGTTGATGAAAATCCAGAAAACCAGAAGAGATGATAAAATATAGCTAAGTGATTCAGAGAGTAAATATTAGTTTCGGTGCCTGATTGCCTCGTATTTTAAATATTTCAATGCACACTGCATGACTGGTGAGTGTAAAGTAGTCACTATTTAGCAACTCCAGCCGCAAAAAACACCTTAATAGCATCATTCTGAGTGTGTACCGTCCTCTTTAGAGTAATGGGCTTTTGATGATAGTAATCAAAGAATGTTGCCTTTGTAGATTGGAGTCATAGGCACTTTGAGAAATGATTATTGTTAAGGACATTTCTTTTCCGAAATTTGTGCTTTGCTTGTGCCTTTCCTGTGATTTAAGATGGGTGACAATGGGGCTGCCCCAGGGGAGGCAGAGTTGTGCTTTTATTTCCTTTTTTTATAATAAATTGAGAGGGGAGGATTTTGGGAAACTTGATGCTAGAAGGTGAGAGATGAAAGCAATGGGATGGGGAGAAGAAATAAGAATAGTCCTGGGAAAAAAGTCAATGGGAATGATTAGAGTTTTACGTGATGGCATGTTGCATACTAATAAAGAAGATTATGAAATTCAGAGTGATTTAGTTTGGAAGGCAGAGCAATGAAAGTAAATGCAATTATACCAGATGTACCCTGAAATAACAGGTAGAATGGGGATAGCTAAGGTCTTCTATTCATTTTGGGTTTAATGAGAAAAGGCACACTGGAAAAAACCTAAAGGTAGAAAAAATTAACTAACGAAAGGAATTTAATCATCTGTTAGCATCATAGTCAGCATCAAGATAGCTAACACTTATTAAGTGTCTTAAGGTTTACAAATCACTTTAAAAGCCAATAACAATAGCAATGCTTGGGGCTAGATTCCACAGCTATTAGTTACCCCATTTTTCAGAGAGGAGACTAAGAGAGATGATGTGACTTGTCCAGGTTTGCACTGTAAGTGGCAGAGTCAGAATTGATAACTAGGTATCTCAACTCCAATTTGATTATGTCTGCCTCTACATGACCTGACTTTATCTGATGGTCTTCATGTTAACCAATGCTTGTTACTGTAATGGTAAGAAGGGTGGGCCTTTTTTTTTTTTTTTACTGTTTTATCTTTTGGAATGCTAAGGTGATAAGTACCTTTGATGAGTCTTGCCTTTCAAATGTAATTGCAGGCAAAGTAGAACTTCTTGTGGTCTTTTGAGTGCTTCTTAGCCCTAAGGTGGCCTTTGTTTGAGTCTTGCCTTTGTTTCAATCAAGAGTCTTTGATTGAAATGGGAGTCTTTGATGACCTGCTTAAGTCACAAGAAAGCCTAGGTCACCTGGGTTTGAGTCACATAATTATGATGCTCTTTGACCCTGAAGAAGGTCTGCTCTGAGGTGAGCATTTTGCTTTGAGGGCTCAAGCATTGAAGGGTGTTCCTGTGATCTGGCCAGAAGAAACTCTGGGTAGCCATCACAGAGCCCCTTGGCTTTGAAAACTCACATGTTGATGCTTCTCTCTCTGGTACCTGTATGTATTACTGTAGTTAGATTGTTAGAAGCCTGTCTACTGGTTTGTGTTTCTTCACTCTGTTTATATAATGTATGCTCGTAATTTGTGTTTGTATTTGTTCTGAAGTTCAGAATGCTGACATTTTCCCCTGAACTAAGTGAATGATAGGTTCATGTTCAATAAAAGTGAGATTGTTAACCCCTTAAAGTGGCATTCCTCAGAAAAGCAGATCAAAGAACTCATGCTAGCAGCCCTCCTGTGTGCTGGTGTTGTTGGTCTTTCACCTCCACAGCAGCTGCTAGCAACATTGTTGTTACAGTTACTACATTATCATCTCTGTGCATGGTGTTATGGGGGATACAAAGAAATATAAGATGCAAACTATACCCTCAAGGAACTTATGAACTTAATAGGGAAACAGGGAAAGCAACATGTGACAGTAGAAATGATGTTTTTTGAACCTACCATTAGAACAAAGCAAAGTTCAAATTCTGTCTCAAATTCATATCTATGTAACAGTTGCATGACCACAGGTAATTCATTTAATCTCTGTGAGTTTTACCTTTCTCTTATGCTAAAGGGATTAATAGTGCCTATAATAATTATCTCACAGGATTGCAAAGACAATAAAATGAGCTATTGGAACCCCTGCCATGTAATAAAAAGGATTATCAATGGTAAGAAGAAGCATATGCTTAATGAGAAATCAGTGGTATCTACCTGTGGTATCACACTCAAATAGAAATGGATCTCTGAAGGCAACAAATTGACTTAGGAAAAAAAAATAACATTATCTATACTATATTTTTATTTATTTTGTTAAACACATACCATTTACATTATACTCCAGTTTGTCACACTAAGTAGCTGACTTTGATGCCCTTGGTATTGACAACATGTGCTAGAGAAAGTCAGAGGAAGGAAAGTAAGATGTACTCTTTAGGCAAATATTCATAGGGAAGAGACTTGAATGATTTTTAAAAGTAGGTTACATGTATTTTACACATTTTATTTTGGCTATAAGCTGCCATAATGCATCCTTTTATTTATTGGGCATGACAAACCTTTGGGTAGGGGGTGAAGAATAGGTATTCTCCTGAACTGAAGCTCAGAAAGCTAAAGTGACTCACTGAATGTAATATGGCCAGACAGTGGCAAGGAAGGGAATCAAATCTAGACCTCTTGGATCCTAGTACAGTTTTATTTCTTTCTCTCCTACTACATCATGACACTTCTTGAGGGAAAGCTTTATTGAGGACTGACTTGAGCTGAGCCTTTAAGGATAGTTAGGATTTGGATAGGTAAAGAGGAAAAGCTTAGAGAAGGGGGATGCTGATGATATCCACAAACCAAAAGAAGATATGCCAGACAATTGCTGAGTAGAGTGCTTGTAGACGTTTACCAAGGTAGACTTAAGCCTGAAATGAGGAAATGAAAGAAACTACAGGCATTGCCTTTCATGTAGTAAATGCTTAATAAACATTTTCTTAATTAGATTCAGTTGGATTGAAAAAGCAGATGTCCCAAAGTGGAATGCACAGATTCAATAGATAATAAGCTCATCAGCACTGGAAATCTTCAAGTGGACACCAGATAATTTTTTCAGGGATGTTGTAGAGAAGATTCTTGTGTGAGTATGGATTGGAATAAATGACCACTGATGTTCCTTATAACTCAAGAGATTTACATATATGCATAGTTGTTCAAATGAGATCATACTTGTAAGATACTTAGCACAGTTCCTGGCACATAAGAGTATTTAATAAATGCTTGTCTTATATATACATATGCATACATATGTGTGCATACACATGCATGCACACATGCACACACAAACATATGTAATCAGATTTTTGAATGCTTCTATGAAGTTCTCTTCATTTGTAAAATGAAGGGGTTGGACTACAGATACCTAATATTTCTTCTAGCTCTAAATCTATGATTCTATAACATTCTTGAGAGATAGCCTAAACTCTTGGTTATCTTCACACCATTTCAGGCAGAGCCTTCTGAATTAAGACAAAGGAAGAGTGAAAGAAGAGGTAGAAGATGTGACTTTTAGCTTTATGCCACAGGGTGAACTTAATTAGGAAGTTCTGCCTGGCTGAATGATTGGCAGCAACAATGAAACTCAGTAAGTCTCTAGCATCTATGATTATAGTAGAGAAGCAGACAGGGACATTTTGTGCCACCTTTCTCCCTGAACTCTTGTACTTGAGCATGTGGGAGGGAAAAAAATCAAACATTCCAGAAATGTATTCAGAAACTTTGGGCTGTGAATTCTTTTATTCTTGGGATTCTTATGAATTCTTTTGTTTTGCTTACAAGGAATGAATTACAAAATTTCACTGTGATTTACAATTAATGTCAGTTGGACTCTCCAACTGCAACTAAATTCAATATTCTCTCTGTCTCTTCCAAACCAATCACTTAGCAAAAAGAAATATGTGGTCAGCCCTTCCTTATCTTCAGAAAGTTCTTGGATTCTGAGTTGAACTACTTTGGGGTGTCTTGGGGAGAACCCAATTGAGCAGACTTATGGTTATACTTTTTTCCTATAGTATATAGAGCATTATATCATTAAATTATGCAACATTTGTGAATATGCTTGTAATTTCTAATAATAATCAACATATCATGTATATGTTCCAGGCAACTCTCAAAGATTTTAAGTTTCAGAGTAGATGCTGATCTATATTGTTACAGGAGGTTTCTGTATAAGGTAGAGCAAGCCTTCCTGCAGAGATGAAATGACAAGTATGGACAAAAAAAAATATCAAGACATGTGAAAGGACAGAGGGAATACTGAGTTGCACCTCCACCTGACAGATAACATCTATTTACACATGCAAATATAAAGCTATTTATCCCAAATCCCTAATTTTAGCAATAAGAAAATGGAGACCCACAGAGGTAAAGTAACATATTCAAGATCACACATCTAGGAAGTGGCAAAGCCAAAACTTTTCTATATCTTGGCTCCTTATGAGGCAATTATATGGTAGAGAAAATCTAATTTCAAATCCTGCTTTGGATATTTACTTCCTGTCTGACCATGGGCAAGCCAGTTGTGAGCTTCGCTTTCCTCAATTGTAAATTGTACATAATAACACCATCTACCTCTGAGGATTATTGTAAGGATAAAATAGGATAATGCTTGGCATGAAGTAGGCATTAATAAATATTTATTTCCTTTTTTTTCTTCATGAGGCCCTCAATCTAAGAATGTGAGAACTATCTAGATAAATGTGTATGCAAGGAGTCCCAGAAGTCTTAGTACATTGAAGCTATAAGGATACACTGTATATCTAGCTCTCTAGATAGATAAAAAGATGTATCTACAGACATATCTGTAGATAAATATACAGACACATAAATACACAGACAGATATCACTATAGATATCCTTATATATTTATCTATCTCTGTAGATCTCTATCGATAGAAATCTAGATATTTCTATATAGCTATATTTATTTCTATTTACTATTGAAAAGTCATTTAATCTCTTTGAGCCTCAGTTTTCTTAATCGTTAAATTGAGGGTTTGATTTGGATGTTCCTAAAGCTTTCCATCCTCTGGCTCCCACCCTGGTACTTTGGTGACTTTATAAGTGAGACCTCACCATATTTAATAAGCCCCAGCCACTTGGCAAGTATTCCCCTCTAGCACACTGGTCCTAGCTTTCCCCAAACTCTTGGAATTGTTTCAACACTACCATTGAGTCTGGGAGGAATGGAATAATTTACCTCCCCACCCCCTTTATGGTGACAGTCAGTCACAAACAAAAACATCTCATCACTGGCAATACATAATTGACTTTTGCTCATTGCCCTCACTTTTCCTTTTAGAATGCAAGGTCCTAGAGGACAGGGCCTGCTCTTCTTCTCTATTTGTATCCCCAGTTCTTACTACACTGCTTGACACATAAAAGATGCTTAATATTTTAACTCATTCAAAAGATTCTCTTAGTTATTTATTTGACACTACATTCTTTGTTAAAATTAATCAATTTATTTTCAGTTTTCAACATTCAACTCCACAAGCTTTAAATTTTCTCCCTGTCCCACCCCGTACCCTCCCCAAGATGGTAAGCAATCTGATATGGGCTCTACACATACATTCTTATTAAACACATTTTCCCATTAGTCATATTGCATAGAAGAATTATAACAAATGGGAAAACCATGAGAAAGAAAACAAAACAAAACCAAAAAGAAAATAGCCTGCTTCATTCTGCATTCTGACTGTAGTTCTTTCTCTGGATGTGGATGGCATTTTCCATGAGTCTTAATGCTACATTCTATGTCTCCTAAGTAAGAACTATTTCCACTAAACTGTACTGTTTCTAAGTGAATAAAATATACTAAAGAGACTTTTTTGGTTAAGTGTTTTTGCTCTGATGTTCTTTCCTCTGTGAACTCAGGCTTTATTCAACTTCCCTGGGTTTCACCCTCTTAATCTGCAAAAGAAAAGTAAGTATTGAACTAGATGAGCCCTGTGGTTACTACCAGCTGTAGAAGTCTATGGTACTATTTAAAAAAACATAAATGTATAGGAATTAACCAATGAGAATTGCAGATTTCTTTCTCAAGAATATACCTCCTTATAAAATAATTGCCAAGAAATAGTATGTAGTCACTAACAATGGAGAAAAAGGTAAATGGAGTCACTCTAAAATTGTTATTCTGTTGCTCCCAGTATCATTATCTTGTTTCTGTCCTGCATGTAGAGATCCAAATTCTAGCACCTTTTGGTATCTAGGGAAATACTCTACCGGCTGCATCTGAAAAGCAGGTGTTAAATCCTTCTAATTGACAATTTACAAGGATCTGATTTCTACCTGGTGTTCTAACACTTGCCTCCCCTAGTGCTATAGGAAATGAAAAAGTGGCAATTTCTTAATGAATCAAACCTGCTCCAGGTATAGATTTGCATAACTAAATTCAAAATGAAAAATCACTCAGACACAATAAGACAAATTTTGTTATGCCAAGGGATTTTCACCCTCCCCACCCCCATAAAAGGGGAAACAAACTATTTTTCTAGCTGACTTTGCTTTTCAAAGAGTTATGTATTCTTTTAAGGGAGATGAATATCTCCTAGTCAGCTAAAGGTTAAAGGAAAGAGCTCTGAGAGTGTAAGCATAAGGAGTTTGCTTTTCCAAGATCCACGGTCATAACAATCTCTTATCCTCAGATGTTACATATGAGGTCTATGGTTCAAAACATCATCACCATGGTCCGTGTAGATTGTGAGAGACAGCTGTCATCTGCTTA
Organism: Trichosurus vulpecula; assembly: GCF_011100635.1. Lineage (NCBI taxonomy): Eukaryota > Metazoa > Chordata > Mammalia > Diprotodontia > Phalangeridae > Trichosurus > Trichosurus vulpecula. The sequence continues at coordinate 309,555,502 of NC_050574.1, read as the reverse complement.
GATTATAAAGGTCAGGACGGGGTGAGGAAATGGAGTGTAAATATAAAGCAGGTGGGTACTAGTCAGCGAGCAGGGAAACTTTAGGGTTGAAATGCACAAGCTAGGATGCTGTGTGTGCTTTGATCAGGCCCCTTCAAGGCTTGGGGGGAATCTGCGTTTGCCTCAATTGGCCCACGTTGAGGCTTGAGGGGATTTAGGGGAATGCACAAGTTGGGCCTGTCTAGATTGACCCCACTGAGATGTAGGGGGAGTTGCCCCCCATTCTCACCATCCTCTGTGTGAGGGTAATTAGGGAATGTTTTAGGAGTTGGTATTCAGAAACCCTTGTGAGAAGATTAGATGGAATAAAGTCTGCATTATGTAACTAAAACAGAATTGTTAACCCCTTTTGAGCTGTCTTTCCTTTATATAAGCAGATCAAATAACCTGTGCTAGCAGGCCATCCTGGGTATGGCAGGGTACTTGCTAATATAGGGAACAGTGTTGGGATACCTGGTATTGAGGCCTGGTTTTAATAACTACTTACCTGTGTGACCCTGTACAAGTTACCTAATGTCTTTCCCTTCAGATTCCTTATCAATAAAAAGAAGGGCTCAGAATAATTGATATCTAATGTCCCTCGCATAAACTGCAACCTTGTGTGCTCAAGATGTCTAAAGAAAGAAGCAGAGAAACTGGGCAATTTTGTAATAAAAGGTAGGATCATGAAAGATTTCAGGACATATGACCTAGTCATGGAACTGTATGTTTTGGTAATGGCAAGTCATTTTAAGTAATGAACTCTATGTGTGTATACATACACACATGTTTATAATGTGTATATACATTATGTAGACATATGTATATGCACCCACGAATTAAATACATTTTCTTGAAGGCATGAACTTATCATTTTTACCTTTGTATTCTGTACACAAAATAGCTCCTGGCACATAGTAGGTATTTAAAACATTCTTGTTGCTTTTTTGTATCTACTACAAACATATATATGTTTATGCATACACATATACACAAGTATATAAGTATATATAGGCCTCTCTCTCTCCTTTTCCTCCTCCTCTTTTCCCCCTCCCCTCATATTTCTCTTATTCATGTGGGAAAATCTTGATGTTGAAACTCTAACTGCTGTTTATTGTTAATCGTCTGTATTGTAAAATTGTAAACAATTTCCTGGGCTGCTAAGACTTCCATGGTCACAGGTCATATGAGCAATAAGAGTCAGATGCAGTGCTTGAACCCAGGTCTTTCTGACTCAAGGGGCAAACCTCTATTTTAACCATGCAAACAGCCTCTCTGTAACAGGCAGCTATTGCACAGATAAATAAATGTGTGGACAAATGGAAGATCAGTAGGAGTAATTTCTTTATTTAGTTTTTGGCGAGAGCTATGATTTCATCAGAATAGCAAGATACCTTGAGGAACTTCATCTAATAATACAGATAAGTACGCTCTTATCTTAGACTGTTGCCCAGGATATGTGGACAAATCATTCAATGTCTACGGGGCCTGGGTAACAGTTACCAGCTCTCTATTCACTATGCCAGGCTGCCTCTCATTTATTTAGGTTTCCAAAAAGCTTTCGTTCAGAGTGTAGTGGAGGGGAACATACAGCCTCAAGGCCACATGTGGCCTTGGATGCAGCCTTTTGACCGAGTACAAGTTTTACACGACAAATCCTTTTATTAAGGGGATTTGTTCTGTGAAGTTTGGATTCAGTCAAAGGGCCACACTTGAGGACCTAGAGGGCTACATGTGGCCTCAAGGCTGCAGGGTACCCACCCCTGGTAATACCAAGGCTATTACATAAATGGAGTCATCTTGGGATTTAATAATTTTTTTATTTTCAATGGAGAACTGGTTTGGACAAGAAACAGAGGGTATTGATAATAAGCACTTCTGTGAATGGAGAAGAATTAAAAGCAGAGACTTATCTGATTTTTCATTTTAGAAATTATTTGGAGGAATGATGCTGTGAAATCCCAAAGTGTGCCACTGACTCTAAGTTATTCTATGTAATAAAATGCTAAATGAATTTGTGTAAACAGTGAAAAATACTGAACTTTGGGTGAGTAAACTGAAGTGGACAAGTGTGAAATACATCATTTAGAAAATAATTCAAAGTGTAATGTTTAATTATAATCTATCATCTTAATCTCATTTGTTATGCTTCAAGAAATGGACCTAGAAGCAAACTATTCCATTAATGAATGGCCCTAGTGAGCCACTAAAACTAAGGAAGGTAAAGACTATGACAGATATAATCTAAAAGTAAATTGGAAAACAAATAGAAAAGAAAGGAATAACATTTTTTTCCTGTAAAACTGTAAACTATCTACACATGGAATACATTCTAATTGGGAACAATATGCAGTATGTTGGCAAATTTTTTTTAATTTCTTTATTTATTTTTAGTTTACCACACACGGTTCTACATAGTTTTGAGTTCCAGTTTTTCTCCCCTCCTTCCCCCCTCCCTCCCCAAGACAGCATGAAGTCTCATATAACTGTCATGTATAACGTCGCATTGAATTAATTTATGCACTAGTCAAGTCGTGGAGAAGAATTTTGATCAATGGAATGAATCATGAGAAAGAAGAAACAGAACCAAAAAAAAAAAAACCCAAAAACAAAAACAAAAGAGAAGCAGAAAAGACGAGCATGTAGTGTGCCTCAGTCTGTATTCAAACTTTGCAGTTCTTTGTCACGATGAAGATAGCATTCTCCATCGTGAGTCCCCTGGAGTTGTCCTTGCCCCTTAGGTTGCTGAGAAAAGTGCAGTATGTCAGGGTTGGTCCTCACGTAATCCATATATCTGTGGCTGTGCACAACGTTCTCCTGGCTCTGCTCCGCTCACTCAGCATTATGTCATGTAGGTTTTTCCAGGTTGTTATGAAGTCTGCATCATCCCCATTTCTTATGGCACAATAGTATTCCATCACCTTCATATACCACAGCTTGTTCAGCCATTCCCCAATTGACGGGCATCCCTTTGATTTCCAATTCTTGGCTACCACAAAGAGAGCTGCTACAAATATTCTTGTACATATGGGTCCTTTTCCCGCTTGCGTGATTTCTTTGGGATACAACCCTAGAAGTGGTATTGCTGGGTCAAAGGATATGAACATTTCTATAGCCCTTTGGGCATAGTTTGTTGGCAAATTTTTATGGATTTCCTCCCATATCTTATTTTAATTTATGCATTTCTTTATATTTATATTATCAGTGTACTTTAAAAGTGCCATGTCATCTTTTAAATCTGAGGCATACAACCAAATAATCCACACTCTTCCGACTTGTTGGATAATCATTAAGTCCTTGGCTTCATCTAACCTACAACGCAATGCAATGAAATACAATACAATGCAACACATATTATGAGAAGATGATTCTTCCTGAGTCCAAGTCCAGAACTCTATCAACTGTGACACCTAGAGTGCTCTCTCTCTCTCTCTCTCTCTCTCTCTCTCTCTCTCTCTCTCTCTCTCTCTCTCTCTCCCCTCGTGCACGCACACACATGTACAGAGAGAGATCCATTTTTATTATTTATTTCGGTATCTTTGTGTAATCCATTAGTAAGATAGGATGTGAATACATTTTACTAATGTGTTCTTTAGTAAATATAATAGGCAGTGTGTTAAAATGGAGAGAATATTGAACTTGGATTCAGCAGATCTCCTAATTCAAATTTTGCTTCTTATATTTACTAGGTGTATTATGACAGACAAGTTTCTGAGCCTTGGTTTCTTTATTTATAAAATAATGATCATAATAATTGTAATATCCCCCTCAAAAGCTTTTCATGAGGTTCATATAAGTAAATGTAAATAAAGCCTTTAGCGAACATTAAATCATCATTTTAATGTCGGTTATTATTTTTCTAATAGATATATTTTACTAAAGATTGCTAAAGATTGTGAGAATATAACTAGAATTAGGGCATTTTTGGAATGGCAAAGAAGAATCAAATGAGATGGTGAAGAACAAAGCTGATTTCCATGGTTCTTTCTATTTGGATATGAAAGCAGAGCCTTGCTAAATTTTGCTGATAAGGGATGATAAGTGTGATGGAATAGGCAAATGGGAAAACAGAATCAATCAAAGAAATGTGCCCCACTTTATAACTGTAATACTCCCTAAATTTCTCTGAGGAGGAAATATGCTAATATTTGATATGGAATACAAAAATTTTAGTATTTGTTCTGTATAGAATATTTAGGCATTTAATTGAATTCTCAAATTTAAAATACTACATATTTAGGATTAGCTTATAAAACAGTATGGGAGCATGTCAGTAGCTAAGATACCAAATATGAGAAGAAGGGAGAAATGGAAAATTGAATAAAAAACAGATGGAATTTTCTGTGTGGTGCTATATATCTGTGATATGTAAGTATCTAGCTTTTGCCTAATTCCATTTTCAGTTTTCTTAGTGTTATTTGCTTATCAAGATTGCATGAACCCATAGGGATTCAATTCTAAACATAGATAGAATGATAGATAGTTATACATATATAAAATATATGTATTAGGTATCACATAAAATTCAATAACAATCTAGACTGGAAAAACACTTGACTTTCCTCTATTCCCTAGAAGTGTACTTTAGAGGGTTAATATCAAGTAAATATTCATAAATTTAATTCATAAATTTAACCATATTTTGCAAGTAATATCTATTATACCATTTATGTTGTATATACACAGTGAAAAATCATCCAACATGTAAAAAATGGTAATTACATCTTTTTTTTTCCTTTTTTTGATAATTACATCTTAACAGTTATTTAGGAGAGACAAACCAAGATGGCAAGTAGAATAAAGTAGTAAAACCTAGTTCCCAACCATACTTTTCCTAATTATACCAATAAAGATGTAAGAAGAATACCACATGGAGCAGAGATTCAAAAATCTAAGGAAAAAAAACACATGTGATTACCTTTCTAGGGCAAAACACCAATTCAGTTCACAGGCAATTAACCAAGGCAGTAATTGAAAAATTAATGTGAGTCAGGCTTCTAGATCCAGATTTTGCACTCAGAACAGGACTTCTTTACCATATCTCTAACCTAAAGAATTAAAAAAACAAACCAAAACAAAAACAATTTGAGGTAGCTGATTGGAGTTGGGGGCAGCCACTGTATTCTAGGACTCTACTGAGAAACAATTTTGCATCTGTGTTGCCTAGACCCAACTAAGATCTGAAATTGGAAAATCTAGGAAGTCAGGGATCAAATCCTGTCTTTGTTCAGATCACAGGGACTACTGAAAGTTCACAGCTCCCTAACGTCTGCCATTCTAGAGATCAAATAGCAAGAAACCATAATCCAGGATCACATAAGGCTGAGCACTTAGTACTATAGAGAAACTGAGAGAATAGAATAAGATATTCCAAACAGCAAAAGATATAAACTTAATATCAAGAAAAAAAGCTTACCCAGCATAAAACTGAGTACAAACATTTGAGGTTAGGGCTGAACAAGTAGATCTGATAATCATCTGCAGAGATACGGTAACTGAAACAGTGGGAGCCGATGAGATCACCAAGTGATGTAGCATACATAGAGAAAAGAGGGTAACTTACGACTATATCTTTGACAGCACCCATAGTTTGTAAAGGATAGATTCAACAAAGGGAACAGAGAGAAATGATCTGAAAAGTGGGAGGAAAACAGACAACAGTGACAAAAAACACAAAGCTAAAGAGTATCAAGTAGACAAGAGTGATGAAATGTCAAAAGGTATAGAAGGTCGAGAATTGAGTAAAAGTCATCAGAATTGGTAATTCAGATATCATTACTAACTTTGGAGAGAGTAGTTTTGTTTAAATGATACAGTCAGAAGAAAGACTGCAAAGAATCAGGGTAGTGAGAGGAAAGGAAGTGAAGGTACCTATAGTATGTGTTTTCTCAGTGAGTTTAGCCATAGAAAGGAAGGAAGAGATATACTATACCTAGTGAGGATGTATGGATCATGTGAGGGCTTTTTAGTATGGAGAAGGAAAGATTGATTCTTAGTAAGATAGAATGGACAGATTTCTTGAGAAGAAGGGATGGAATGAGATCTGTATCATTGTTAGCCTTGTCAAGGAAACGATCAAATTTTGCAGAAAGCACCTGAGTGATATTAAATGAGGAGGAAAGAAGAAATGAGAGTTATTAGCAAATGTCTTCATATTTTACAAAACATGAGACAAGGTTCTCAGCTAAGAGAGTGTAGAGGAAGAGGAGCTATGATTGGTTTGCAAAGGGATGTAAAGGTTTGGAAAAGTCACTGTGGTTAGTGGTATAATGAATTGATTTGAGAGGTGTAAAATGATTTTCTTCCCTTTGTGAGAGGCTGCTTGAGAGTACGTGACAAATGGCAGAGCACCAAGGTAGTATATTTTTTGTGATTTTATCCAGTTTCATTTAGCAGTGTGTGCATATGACTGAATGAAGGGAATGTTAGGAATAACCCATGGCTGAATTTTGGTAGGGAAAGATCTTCAATAGGATATAGGGGTATGAAGTTGAGAGAAGAGAACTTTGTAGACAGGAATTAGTTTACTAAGCAGGTAAGTTGGGGAGTGCAGGAGTGATTTCATTGGAAACAACTGTGGGGTGCAATTCTTGTTAGGAAGAAGAATAGGGTTTGGAATCAAAAGGCAGAAGGAGAGGAAGAATGACAAGAATTTATGATGAGATAAAATAGTTTTAGATTTCATGATCATGGATATGAAATTCTTTTGAGTAATGGAAAGATCAAGAGTATGGTCATCTCTCTGTAAAGCTAAGGTTGAGTAGAGGAGTATATCTTGGAAAAAGTAAAAGTTGAGGAATTGGGAGCTTAGGAAGTGTGAGGGAATATCATAAAAGTTAAATTTCTCTAGTATGAAGGCAAGAGTTGGGGAAGAGAAAGACTGCAAGCAAGGAACTGAACACTTTGAAGAAGGAAGAGGGGAAATTTGTTGGTCTATAGACAACAGCCATCAGAATCTTGTTTGAGTAATAAATACAAATTGAAGGAACCTCAAAGGAGGAGAGGTTACTGAATGATGGTAGGGAGAGAGTCTGAAAGTGGCAATGGAGAGCAAAGAATATTCAGGCTCCTCTACTAAAACCAGTGCCTTTTGGGGGTATGAAGGAAAGTACAATCAATGCTAGAAAACAACCATGGAAGCTGAGTCATCAAGAAGGAGCCAATGCATGCAGGAAAATAAAGGGAGCAAGAAAGAACAATGTTAAAGATGAAAAACTCTTTGTATGTAAAGAGCTGGTATTCCAAAGAACATAATAGAAGAATTAGTAGCCTTAGAGGGAGATATTGTCAGGGTTGGTTGAGTGAGATACTAATAATGCAGTAGTAAGTGGGAATGTAAAATGAGGTTGAAGCAATTGCAATAATTTGTTGTTTTTCTTTCAGAAATCACTGGGATTGAGTGAGTGTAACAAGGTAATTGTTGAGGAATGAATTAAACTAGGTTATGATTATTATTGTGTGTTTGTCCTCAGGTGCAATTATCCTAGGGTGTTAGGCACCTGTGTTTGGCTGAAAGCGGCTAGAGGAGAGAAGTGGAAAAGCAGGAAGATAAAGGATGGCTGGAAAACCACTGTGGAGCCATAGGTGACCAAAGGGTGTAGTGCTTGGAGTGCAATGGAGCTCATGTACAGACAAAATAGCCCAGGTGGAACTGTAGGGGGCCAGAGAGGGTGTCTGGAGTGCAATCGCTGCTTATGGAGGCAGATGCAGTTTGAATTTTAAAAACTATATTTAAACTAAAATAAACACACACACACACACCCCAAAACAAAAGTCCAGAGATTTCTCATGTTACGTTCCCACCTATGATGCTATTCCATTACAGGTAGGAAGTCAATTTAAAAGTTAAGTGGCTGGGCCATACTTTGTATGGGTTGCAACAATTGTAGAAGAGCAAAACCTCAAGTTTCCTAATAGTTGAACCCTAAGAATTTTTCTCTGAGTTTGTTCTTGTTTTTGTTTTTCTAATCTATAGATATGCATGGTATTACTCAGGATTTCTATTCAAATTCATACAGTTAAATATTGAATTATCTTCAAAATGTCTAAAAATATTTAATCTCTTTTTTACACTAAAACCAGCAAAGGGAAGATGAAAGTAACTTTAAATTAGAAAACAAAAAGTCTCCAAATATGTATAACTAATGCAATTTGATGGTGTTCTGGGATTCATGTAAACCAGTTGTAATATCTAGAGCATTTTTGAGAAGCTACAATCTAATTAGAATAAAATTTATGTTAATGAGGGCAATGAACACCAGCACACCTAAGAATTACTTCATTCAGTGGTGTTACTTGTATTCTATAATATTCACATGGAGATATATGGTAAAGTTTCATTTACTATTCCATTCATTCTCTTCCTCATCATCCTCATACTCATCTGTCTCTTTATTGCGTCAGCTTTGGCTGTGTCCATTGCTGCATTAAACTTTCTCTTTAACTTATAATCTATGACAGCTTCCTCATACTTATTCAGTTTAGCCACCTTGTTAGTGTAAAGTTATTTCTCATTGTCACTCAGACTGTTGTACATTTCCCTTTCTCTTCCACATATTCCTTGAATTTTCCAGAATTTGTGATGGTGTATGTCAATTCATATTTTCTTCTTCTTGACAACTTCCATTGGTCCGTAGTCCTCTATTTCTCCAACATGTTGCAATTTTTTGGCCTTTATCATGTTATCAAATTTAGATTTCTCTTTATCCAACATAGTCTTTGTAAGCATTTCATTGGAAAATGTAAAGTTGACAGGAATATTTGGATTATTTGTATACTCTTAGTGGCATGTCAACACAAAGAAGGAATAAGCAGTTGCTTATTCCTTACCTTTATGTGTCTTGGGATCACTTTTAGTGATGTTCAGCTCTGTACTGTTTGCTTCTCTGGGTAGTACAGGACATAGAACTCAGCTAAGTACTCACCATACCTCATGCTAGTTAACTCTGAGAACTCTATTCCTCCCTTTATTTTAAAGTAAATATTTTAGTACCCTATAGCTGTTAACAGTCGTTCAATTGCATTTATATTTCTATATTTCTCTCTACGCTTGTGTTTGCATCCAAGATTATCTTCTCAGTTCTGCTCTTTATCAGCAGTACTTGCCAGTCCTCTATTTCATTAAATATCCTTTTCCCTCTCTTGATAGTATATACTCAATTTTACCAGATAAGTTAACTTTTGATTGTAAGCCTTTATATATTTGCTATCTATAATAGTATGTACCAAGCACTCCTTTCTTTTTAGTGGTTACTGTTAGGCCTTCTGTGATACCTTCTGGGGCTTCTTATTGTTTGATCTCTTTCTTTTGGTATAATTGTAATATTTTTTCCTTTGGACTGGAAGCTCTGAATTTTGTCCCAGATGCTTCTGAGGAGTTTTCATTTGGGAAGTTTCATTATGTAGTTGACCAGTAGATCTTATATTTATTTTGCTCTCATGTTTTAATATGTCTGGTAAATATTCATTCATAGTTTCTTAAAATCATTTCTAGACCTTTTATGATTGTGGCTCTTGGGTAGTCCTATGTTCCTTGGATTCTCTCTTTCTGAATTATTTTCTAGGTGAGTTGTTTTTAAGTAGAGATCCATAATGTTATTTTTTTCTTCCTTTGTCATTACTATTTTCTTTAATCATTTTCCTCCTTCACTTGTTTAACTAGAATTTTTTTTGCCAGGACCAGTCTCTCTGTAATTCTGGAAGGAATTATGGAGCCTTGCATTGTCCTTGCCTATATTATCAGGAATTATTCCACTGTTTCCTCTGGGTACCAAGCTCTGTCCTCTTCATGAACTTCAGGAAAAGCTCTGACTTGTTAACTGTGATTGGCATGATCTGAGCCAGGTTATGGCCTGTTCACTGCCCCCCTAGTCCAAGCCCTGCATGCTCCTGACATTTAGTCTAGGGTTTGAGCTACAGAATCCAGCTCTTCATGTTCCCATACCACTGGACTACACTGAGAGCTGTAGCGTTCAGGTCCTAGGCTTCCCTGGCATTCTACAAATCCATACCCTGGAATACTTCCTTGGACTTCCCTCCCTCATCTTGATCTAGGATTTTTTTGACTTGATCACTTCCCTGGTACCCTCACACTCTGTACAGATCTGTAGACCTGCAGACCTGGATCTGTCTCTTTCTGTATAACTGACTGGAAACACCACTGAGTGTACTTTCTCATCCTTGTTATAGTATTTCTATAAAATAATTTTGTATGTTTTGCTACTATGCACTCCATAATTTTAACAAAGTCTCTTTGGGTGCCACTTTTTAAAGAAGGAAATTAGGACATTGACAGGCAGTACATTGGGAAATGTCCAGAGGAGAGTGGTGTAGTTGGTGATATAAATCAAGTTGTTTATGTGGCAGGGTGGTAGGAGGAACCTGGAATATTAAATGTGAAGAACAAATGTTAGAGGATAGTTCTTCTGAAATATGTAAAGGGGCGGTGTTTAAAAATCATACAAAAATGTTCTGTTTTCTTTACAGAATGAACTGCTGTAACAACAATGCTGCTTGCACCTACTGTGAAGGTGTGAGACCAATAGCACCAGCACACAGGAGGGCTACTAGCATAGGTTCTTTAATCTTCTTTTCTAAGGAAAGCAACTTTAAGGAGTCTGCAACTTAAATTTTTGTAAGTATTCATCCATTTCACTTTGTCAGATTTATTACCACACAGTTGGACAAAATACATCCTAAGTATTGCTTTAATTTCTTCTTCATTGGTGGTGAATTTACCCTTTTCATTTCTGATACTGGTAATTTTGTTTCTTCTTTTTTAATCAAGTTAAGCAAACATTTGTCTGTCTTATTGATTTTTTTCATAAACCAGCTCTAAGGTTTATTTATTAGTTCAATAATTTTCTTACTTTTGATTTTATTAATCTTTCCTTTGATTTTCAGAATTTCTAATTTGGTTGTTAATTGGAGATTTTTAATTTGTTCTTTTTTTAGTTGATTTCCCAATTCATTGATCTCCTCTTTCTTTATTCTATTCAGGTAAGCATTTAGAGATATAAAATTTCTCCTAAGTACTGTTTTGGCTGCATCCCATAAATTTTGGTATGTTGTCTCATTATTGTCATTCTCACTGGTGAAATTATTGATTGTTACTATGATTCTTTAGGATTAGATTATTCAGTTTCCAATTAATTTTAATCCATCTTTCCATGGCCTTTTATTACATGCAATTTTTATTACATCATGATCTGAAAAGGATAGATTGAATATTTTTTTTTCCTTTCTTCCTTTGGTTGTGAGGATTTTATGCCCTAATATGTGGTCAATTTTTGTGTAGATGCCATGTTCCACTGAGAAAAAATATATATTCCTTTCTACCCCCATTCAATTATCTTCAGAGATCTATCATACCTTAATTTTCTTAAATTCTATTCACCTCCTTAACTTCTCTCTTGTTTATTTTATAGTTAGATCTATCTTGTCCTGAGATGGGGAGCTTGAGATCCCCACTAGCATATTTTGTTGTCTATTTCTTCCTGTAACTAACAACTTCTACTCTAAGAATCTAGATGCTATATCACATTGTGTATATATGTTAAATACTGATATTACTTCATTGTCTGTGGTACCTTTTAGCAAGATGTGGTTTCCTTTCTTGTCTCTTCTAATTAGATGCCTTTGTGCTTTTTCTTTATCTGAGATCAGGATTTCTACCTCTACTTTTCATACTTCAGCTGAAGCATAATAGATTATGCTCTGGCATTTTATCTTTACTCTGTGTGTACCACTTTGCATAAGATGTGTTTCTTGTAAACAATGTTCTATAGGATTACATTTTTTAATCCACTGTTATCTGCGTTCATTTTATTAGAGTTCATGACATTCATATTCAGTTATGATTACTAACTGTGTACTTCCCTCTCTCCTATATTTCCACTGTTTATAGTTTTCTCTCTATCTCCTGTCACTCTGTCCTTCCTCACCAGAAGCAAAGTTTTGACCACCACCTCCCTCAATCTTCTCTCCCTTCTATCAGTCCCACCCTTGTTTCTTTCCCCCAAACCCACTTACTTCCCTATAGGATAAGAGAGATTTATTTACCCAAATAATGAGTACATTATTTCCTCTTCGAGCCAAATCAGGTGACAGCAAGGTTCAAACAATGCTCACCTCTCCCTTCTTTCCCTCTAATATAATGGGTCTCTCATGCTTCTACATGTAATAAAATTTACTCCATTCTGCCTCCCCCTTTCTTCTTCTCTTAGCACAATGCTTTTTTCACCCCTTAATTTTTTTTTTATCATCAGATCAAATTCAATTTATAAACATACCCTGGGTCTATGTATACTGCTTCTAACTGTCCTAATAGAGATACAGTTCTTAAGAGTTAGAAGTATCATCTTCCCATGTAGGAATGTAAAGAGTCAAACTTTATTGAATACCATGTTATTGTTGTTTTTCTTTCTTGTTTACCTTTTATGCCTCTCTTAAGTCTTGTATTTAAAGATTAATTTTTTTGTTCAGCTCTGGTCTTTTCCTAAGGAAATTTTGAAAGTCCCCCATTTCATTGAATGTCCTTCTTTTCCCCAAAGGATTATGCTCAGTTTTGCTGGGTAGTTGATTCTTGGTTGTAATCCAAGCTCCTTTGCATTCCAGAATATCATATTCCAAACCCTCCAATCCTTTAATGTAGAAGCTGCTAAGTCCTGTGTATTTCTGTCTATAGCTCCTTGATATTTGAATTTTTTCTTTCTGTCAGCTTGCAGTATTGTCTCTTTTACCTAATAATTCTGGAATTTGGCTACAATATTGCTTGGAGTTTTCATCTGGGGATCTCTTTAAGGAGGTGATTGGTTTATTCTTTTGATATTTATTTTACCCTCTGGTTCTAGGATATTGGGACAGTTTTGTTTGATAATTTCTTGAAAGATACTGTCCAGGCTCTTTTTAAAATTATTATTATGGCTTTCAGGTAGTTCAATAATTCTTAAATTATGTCTCCTGCATCTAATTTCCTGGTTAGTTGTTTTTTCCAAAGAGATATTTTACATTTTCTTCTATTTTTTCATTCTTTTGATTTTGTTTGATTGATTCTTGATATCTCATAAAGTCATTGGCTCCAACTTGCTGAATCCAAATTTTAAGGAAGTATTTTCTTCAGCTAGCTTTTGTACCTCCATTTCCATTTGACCAATTCTGCTTTTTAAAGAGCTGTTTTCTTCAGTGGATATTTTTTTTTCCATTTGGCCAATTCTATGTTTTTTAAGGAATTATTTTCTTCAGTTAATTTTTCCTCTTCCAAGCTGTTGGGTCTTTTTTTCATAATTAAAATAACTCTCATTTCCCATTTTTCTTCTACCTCTCTTAATTGATTTTAATAATCTTTTTTAAACTCTTTCAATCAGATTTTTTTGACTTGAAACCAATTTATATTCCCCTTTGAGGCTTAACATATAGCCATTTTGGCATTGTTGTTCTCTTTTGTTTTTTGACCTTCCCTGTCACCATAGTAGCTTTTTATGGTTAGAGTTCTTTTTGTTGGTTTTTTGGATCATTTTTTAAAAGCTGAGCTCTGCTCCTGGGGTCCAGGTGTCACTGACTTAAGTTTCTCATGCTGGCTTTCAGTGCTGGGACTAGCTGTTTGCCTGCTGTGCTGGGGTTGGAAACCTCCAAACTGGCCTTCTCTGCCACTGGCCTCCAGAATCCAGACTGCAGAGCCTTAGTTGCTGATCTGTGCTGTGGCAAAGAGCCTCCTGCAGGCTCACCTGGACACCACCTGGGCTGTGCTGTGTTCCTCTATTACCCAAGTGAGACAGATCTTTCCTGAAGTCCTTCCAATTTATTGTGAGCTGGAGAATTGTTTTACTCCATCTGGATTCTATCCCTCTAGAATTCTTTTTGAGGCTTGATTTAATGTTGCGTCTGGGGGAAATGGGAGAGCTCAGGCAACTTCCTGCCTTTTCTCTGCCATCTTGTGTCCACCCCTACCAAATCATTATTAGATAATCTATGCCAGTGCATAATGGAAAGATACTAGAATTAGGATGGACAGGAAAAGGATTCTTGTAGAAGGTAGGATTTTGCTTCAAACTTAAAGGTAGCTGGGGAGCCAAGAAATAGAGATAAGGAAGGAAAACATTCCAGGCATGTACTAGAACCAGTGAAAAAGCCCACAAGTGCCTATGATTTGCCAGGGGCAAGCCTTTGATGAAAAACACTTCATAAAAAGCCCAAGAAACATGTCAAATGTAGTGTCTACCCAAGATTCTCCCCTATGAACTTCAAAGGAATAAAAAAATTTAAGACATAATATTTTAAATCTAAAACATTATAAACCAAGATTGAAATATGCAAATGTTAAAATTGTATTTCTTTACAAAATAAAGAATAATTTCTTTACAAAATAATATTGGTTTAGTCCTTGGAGTCTTATGTGCAGTTCCTTTCTTTTTTCACTTGTAACTCTAAGCTTTTATATATAACATAATTCTTTCACAGATTTTTAGAAAAAAAATAAGCTTACATTTAGTGGAATATAGTGGCCATTTAAATAATTTTGTTGTGCCTGAAATAGGGAATGACAGAGAATAAACGGTTTCATCATTTTTTTTTAAACCATTGAATTCATTTTCTTTTGCATCCATTACCATTGTGAAGCAAACTGGAAGAGCCAGGAAGATGATATGTTCAGTATTTTTTCTGCACAAATTGAAGTAATCCCCAAATTATATCACTTCTTAAGTAATTCAAAACACAGGAACAATGAATTAAGAGTCAGTTTGTTATTGGCTCCAATGATTTATAACACACAAAATTCTCAGACTCTCCAGCTGTATTGGTTTAAGTTTGGATTTGTCACACTCTGACATTTTTATATGTTACCAAAATGTCACTGTACTACGGCAAAAGAAGCTATTATATAAAGTGCCCTTGAAATGTCTCTAGTTCCAAATTTAACATTAGTTTTGCTTGATGTGCATGACTGTGGTATAGGGGAGCAATGTGCTTTTCATGGACATCAGAAGAAAATGTTCACTTTGAGATTCTGAGGGTTTGGGGTGAATAAAAAGATAGCTTTTCCCCCAAATTTTACACATATCAATGTATTTTTGATTTAACATAACTTGAAAACTTCTTGAACACTATCACAGCAGTAGACTTGTCCTCCCTGCTCCTCCCCCCCACAATGATTTATTTATCAACTGTTAACAGAATGCATGGATGACCAAGACATGTTTACCTGCCAGTGCACTAAGAATATTGACTTATTATTTGACTACTGTTTTCTTTACATTATTTTAAATATTGCAGATGAGTTTGTTTATGAGTGTGTGTGCAACTGCTTTATTTATTCAATGACATCACATTTGTCAATGAATTTTTCTCTGAATTCTTCATACCATTTTTACTCATTGTGTAGTAATATTACACTATTTTCTTGTACAATGCTTTGTTAAGTGTTGTGCAACAAAATATGATGAACATTTAATAAGTGCTTATGTTTTGCCAGGTACTAGGCTAATACTGATATTTCCCAAACTTGGAGAAAACATGTTATTGTCAGCTTTAATAAAAATAACCAATATTGGTGCTGTGAATATGTTCAGATATATTGGTCTTGTAATTAAAGATATTCTCAGGACAAAGTTTTTAGAGTGGAAACTCTTGGTAAAAGGGTAGGACCAATTGGGTTATGTTGCTTGAATTATTCCAAATTGTTTTCCAGAAAGGAAGAACCAGTTTACAATTCTAGCAGCAATGGATCTCAAAGTCCTTCCAACCATATTTTCATGAACTTCATTTGTATATTTTTTCCTAGAGTTCTAAGTTTGGCAGGGGCTGTTGTTAAATTTTATTTTTCTCTGAAGATTGCTGAATTTGAACAATTTTTACAAGTGTCACTCTTCACAAGTCCCTTTTGGGGCTTTACAAAATATTTAAAGAAGAATTAATATTAATACTATTTAAACTATCTTTAAAAAACAGACAAAGATGGAATCCTATCAAATTGCTTTTTATGACACAAATATGGTGCTGTTACATAAATTAGGAAGAAAAAAACAGAGGAAGAAAACTATAGACAAATTTCCCTAATGGATATTGATACCAAAATTTTAAATAAAATAATACTAGCAAGGAGATTTTATCAATATATCACAAAAATCATACATTACAATCAGCTGTGATTTATAACATGAATGCAGGGCTGGTTCAATACTAAGAAAAATAATATTATATGACTGACTAAAACTTATCTGCATAATTAACCATAGCAATAATGAAAAAAAATAAGATTCTCTGAATAGATGTAGAGAAAGGTCTTAATAAAATAGAGCACTTGTTCATAGAAACAGTAGAGAGCATAAAAAAGTTTGCTTTTCTGAAAATGATATGTAGTCCCTCAAAAACCATCAGCAAACGATTTCTGTAATGGGTATAAGTTAGAAGCCTTCCCAATAAAATCATGGGTGAAGTAAAATGTCAATTAACATGAATATTATTCAATATCATATAAGAAATTTTAACAATGGCAATAAGAGAAGAAAAGGAAAGTTGAGGATATAGAACAGGCAATGAGGAAACATAATTATCACTCTTTGAAGATGATACCCTAGAGATTCAGCTAAAAAAGTAGGTGAAAGAGTAAACAACTTCAGCATATTTGCAAAACATGAAATAACACACACAAATTATCAGCTTTTCTATATTTTACCAAAGTCTAGTAAGAAGAAATATAAAGAGAAATTCTGTTTAAAATAATTTCAGACAATATAAAATACTTGGAGGTCAGCTTTCCAGGACCAAACCAAAACTGTATGAAAATAATTGCAAAACACTTTCACACAAATAAAGTGAAATCTGTTCATGGGTAGGCTATGCCAATATAATAAAAGTGATAATTTTAATTAAATTAACTTACTCAGTTCAGTACCAATTAAATGGCCAAAATATTTTATAGAGCTAAAAAAATTCTGACGAAATTCATCTGGAAGAATAAAAGGTCAGGAATATCAAAAGAATCAATGAAAAAAATATGAAAAAGGTGGCCTAGTGATACCAGATCTCAAACTATATTTAACAAAATAGTAAATCACCAAAACAATCTGGTACTGGCTAAGAAATAGAGTAGTGGATCAATGCAATAGATTATGTTACAAAACACAATAGTAAATGAACGTAGTAATCTACCATTTGGTAAATACAGAGATCTAAGCTTTCGAGACAAGAACGCACTATTTGACCAAAAAAAAAAAAACAACTACAAAAAGTAGAAAGCAGTTTGGCAGAAATTAGGTATAGCCCAACATCTCTCACTGTATGCCAAGATAAGGTAAAAACAAGTAGAAAATTTAGACATAAAGAATAAAATCATAAACAAATTTGGGGAGCATGGGAAATTTTCCTTGCCAGATATATGGATAAGGAAAGAATCTGTGACCAAACAAAAGACAGAGACCATTAAGGTGTGTAAAATGGATAATTCTGATTACATGAATTTTTTTAATAGTTTTGCACAAACAAAACCAGTGCAGTAAAATAGAAAATGGAATGGGAGCGATTATAGCAAATTTCTTTATTAAAGGGCTAGTTTTTCAAATACATAGAAATTGGAGTCAGATTATAATAACGAATCATTCTCCAATTGATAAATGGTCAAAAGATATGAACAGGCTGTTTTTAGATGAAGAAATCAAAGCTATCTCTAGTTATATTAAAAATGTTTTAAATCACTATTGATTAAATAAATGCAAATTAAAACAACTGTGAGGTACTACCTCCCACTTATCAGATTAGCTAATATGACAGCAAAAGAAAATGATAGATCCTGGAGGGGATATAGGAAAATTGGCATACTAATGCATTGTTGGTGGAGTAGTTAACTAATCCAACCATTCTAAAGAGCAATTGGTAATTATACCCAAAGATCTATAAAACTATGCATGTCCTTTGAACCCTCAATATCACTATTACATCTATATCCCAAAGAGAACAAAGAAAAAGGAAAAAGGACATACATGTACAAAAATGTTTATAGCAACTCTTTTTGTGGGGGCAAAGATTTGGAAATTGAGGGAATGCTAATCAATTGGGGAATGACTGAAAAAGTTATGGTATATGATTGTGATAGAATACTATTGTTCTTTAAGAAATGATAAGTGGGATGGTTTCAGGAAAAAATACTGTGAAGATTTAGATGAACACATGCAAAATGAAGTGAGCAACACCAGGAGAATACACAGTAAGAGCAGTGTTATACAGTGACCAATTTTAAATAACAGATATACCAATCAATCCAAAACAATTCCAAAAGACTTATGGAAAATACTATTCACCTCCAAAGAAAGACCTGACGGAGTCTGGATGCAGATCCAAACAAAATATTGTTCTTTTTTACTTTCTTTTTCTTTTTTGGTCTGCTTTCTCTACCAAGATCACTAATACATAAATATATTTCGAATGACCGCACATGTGTAATACATATCAAATTGCTTGCCTTTTCAAGGAAGGAGGAAGGGTAGGTAGGAAGAGAATTTGGGACTTGATTTTTTAAAATGAATGTTAATTTTTTATTTGTAATTAAGAAACATGTAACAAAATATATTGGGGAAAATATTCACACACATCTTTTTTTCCTTTTATTCAGACTACTGTTTCTTTTAATTTGAACTCCCTCTTATCACATTCCCTTTTCTTCCCCATTGGGTAAGGGAAATTTCTATACCCAAATGATCTATATCTATATCTATAACTACGTCCACATCCACATCCACATCCACATCCATATCTATGTCCATATCCATATCTATATCTATCATGGTTTTTTTTTCCCTTTCAACCTGTTCAGATGAGAGTGTTTCAGGCATTCTCTTTATGCACCCCCCCCCCCATTTCCTCTCCATTATAAAAATTCTTCCTTTAAGGTCTCTTTTATGACATAATTTTCCCCATTCATCTTATTTCTACCTGCTCCTGGTACATCCCTCTTTCCCAACTATCTATTTTTCTTTTCTTTTCAGATAATCTGAAAACAATAGATTCATACACATGACCTCGATCTAAATGGACTACTTCTAATTGACCTAGTAATAGTAAAGTTTTTAGGGGTAGCATATCGTCTTCCCATTTGGGAATATGTACAGTTTAACCTTATTAAGCCCCTCATGATTTCTCAATCATGTTTACCTTTTCATGTCTCTTTCAAGTCTTCTGTTTGTCAAATTTTCTATTTAGCTCTGATCTTTTCATCAGGAATACCTGAAAATCTTCTTTCTTACTAAATGTCCATTTTTTGTATACTCAGTTTTGCTAATTAGGTTATTTTGGTTCAAATACAGGCTCCTTTGCCTTTCAGAATATTATATTCTAAGTCCTCTGCTCCTTTAAAAATATGGTTTATTTATTTTCAACATTTAAAAAAATTGCATTCTGATTTCCTTCTTTCCTATCCCCACTCCCATCCCCATTGAGAAATCAGGCACTTATACATGTCAAGTATTCTGTCACAATCGTATACCACACCTTATTCAGGAATTCTCCTATTGATAGGTATCTCTTCAATTTCCAATTCTTTATCATCACAATACAGAACTGTTAAACATATTTTGGTAGAAAAGGTCCTTTTCTTTTTTCTTTGATTTTTTTTGGGGGTAGACGAATACAGACCTAGTGGTGGCATTACTGGATAAATGGGTATACATGGTTTTATAGTCCTTTGGGCATAATTACAAATTGCTCTCAAGAATGACCAAATCAGTTCACAACTCTACCAAAAATACATTAGTATCCCAATTTTCCCACATTCTTTCCACCATTTATTATTTTCTTTATTAGCCAGTCTAATGAGTGTGAAGTGGTACTTAAGTGTTGTTTTAATTTGCATCTCTCATCATTAGTGAGCATTTTTGTATGACTACAGATAGTTCCAATTTCTTCTTCTGAAAATGCCCGTTCATATCCTTCCACCATTAATCAATTGAAGGAGAGTAACTTGTGTGATTATAAATTTGATTCAGTTCTCTATGTTTTAAAAATAAGTGTTTCTTTATCAGAAACACTTGTGCAAATTTTTCCCCCAGATTTCCCTTCTCCATAGATCTGAAAGGTAAACTATACTTTCCTAATTTGCTTATGGTATCACTCTTTCGGTCTAAATTACATGTGCATTTTGACCTTATTTTGGTATACAGTGCAAAATGTTGGTCTATACCTAGTTTCTGCCATACTATTTTCCAGTTTTTATAGTATATTTTTTATCAAATACTGAGTTCTTATCCCAGAAACAGGGGTCTTTGGGTTCATCAAACACTAGATCACTACGGTCATTTACCACTATGGCTTGTGTACCTGATCCAACACTCTATTTCTTAACCAGCACCAGATTGTTTTGATGATTATTGCTTTGTAATACAATTTGAGATCTGGGGTGGGTAGGCCAAATTCTTACGTGTTTCATTAATTCCCTTGATATTCTTGACATTTTGTTATTTTTTCTAGCTTAATAAATTACTTTTTTTAATAGTTTGGTTGTTATGGCACTAACTGCTTAAATTCATTAGATAAAATTGCCATATCCATTATTTTGGCTTGACTAAACTATAAGGGATTTATATTTTTCCAGTTGTTTTGTCTGACTTTATTTGTGTGAAAAGTATTTTGTAGTTTTTCATGTACTTCTTCGTTTGTCTTGGCAGTTAGATGCTTAAGTGTTTTATATTGTCTACAATTATTTGAAATGTAATTTCCCTTTCTATTTCTTACTAGTGGACTTTATTGGTATTATATAGAAATGGTGATGATTTATGTGGTTATATTTTTATATCCTGAAATTTTGATAGAGTTAATTATTTTGACTAGTTTTTTTAGTTGATTCTCTAAGGTTCTCTAAGTATGCCATCATATCATCTGCAAGGAGTGGTAGTTTTGTTTCCCCATTGACTACTTTAATTCTTTCAGTTTCTTTTTCTTCTCTTATTGCTATAGCTAGAAGTTCTAGCACAGCATTTAATAGTAGTTGTGATAATGGGCATCCTGCTTTCACCCCAGATCTTACTGAGAAGGCTTCTAACTTATCCCCTTTAACAGATAACACTTGCTTATGGTTTTAGATAGATACCACTTAGCATTTTAGGGAAAGTTCCATTTACTCCTATGTTCTCTAATATTTTCAATAAG
This sequence comes from Trichosurus vulpecula, assembly GCF_011100635.1. Taxonomy (NCBI): domain Eukaryota; kingdom Metazoa; phylum Chordata; class Mammalia; order Diprotodontia; family Phalangeridae; genus Trichosurus; species Trichosurus vulpecula. Next base: position 309,534,352 of record NC_050574.1, on the reverse strand, counting down.
AGTGAGTGTTTTATTTGGTCAAAAGCTTTTTCTGCACCTATTGAGATAATCATATGATATTTGTTGTTTTTGTTATTCTTGCGGTCAGTAATGCTGATCATTTTCCTAATTTTGGACCAGCCCTATATTCCTGCAATAAATTCCCCTTGGTCAGAATATATAATTCTGGTGATATACTGCTTTAATCTCCTTGCTAGTATTTTATTTAGGATTTTTGTATCTATATTCATTTGGGAAATTAGTCTATAGTTTTCCCCACCACATTTTTTATTCTTTTTGGTTTAGGTATCAGTACCATATTTGTGTCATAAAAGGAATTTGGTAGGACTCATGCTTTGGCTATTTTTCCATATAGTTTAAATAGCATTGGAATTAATGATTCCTTATGTGTTTCATAAAATTCTTTTGCGAATTCAACTGGCCCTGGGGATTTTTTTTTTAGAGAGTTTGTTGATGGCTTGTTCAATTTCCTTTTCTTGGAGGGGGTTTTCTAAGTGTTCTATTTCCTCTTCTGTAAATCTGGGTAATCTATATTTTGTGAATAGTCATACATTTCATTTAGATTGTTAGGTTTATTGGCATATATTTGGGCAAAATAGCTTCTAAAGTTACTTTAATTTCCTCTTCATCTTTTTCATTCTTGATACTGATAATTTCCTTTTCTTGTTTCTTTTTAGAGCCAAATTAACAATGATTTACCTATTTTATTGTTTGTTTTTAATGAAAAAGCTCCTGGTTTTATTTATTGGTTCAATGGTTTTTTTACTTTCCATTTTACTAATCTCTCCTTTAATTTTCAGGATGTGCAACTTGGTGTTTAATTGAGGATTTTTAATTTGTTCTTTTTCTATTTTTTTAAAATTCCATTCCCTGTTCATTGATCTCTTTCTCTATTTTATTTTTTTGTAAATGTATAGGAATACAAATTTTCCCCTACATACTGCTTTTGGAGTATCCCATAAATTTTGGTATGTTGTCTCATTGTCATTTTTAATGAAAATATCAATTGGTAAACTGAGATTAAGTATTCTACTTCTTTTTATGTTAATCTGAACAATTCCTATCCTTGTAAATATTCATCCAACAACACTTAGATTGTTATATTTATTGGAATATAATTGAGCAAAATAGTTCCTAATAATTGCTTTACTTAATTCTTTACTGGAAGTGGATTTACCCTTTTCATTTTTGATACTAGTAAGTTGCTCCTCTTTTTTAAAATCAAATTAACCAATGGTTTATCTCTGTTTTTAAAAATAAAGTCAGCTTATAGTTTTATTAATTCAATATTTTCTTTACTTTCTATTTTATTAATCTCTCCTTTGCACGTCAGGATTTCCAATTTGTTGTTTAATTGGAAATTTTCAATGAGATATTTTCTTTAGTGTATTTGTGCATCTTTAACCATGCTGTTATTTCTCTTTTCATAATTTTCTTGCATTATTCTAATTTGTTTCCCCAGTTCTTGCTTTTGCACTCTTATTTCATTCTTAAAATAATGTGTGCTCTTTTTAAAAATCTATTTCTTTCACTCTTCTAGGAACTCTTGTTGAGCTTATGTCCAATCTGTACTTATCTTTCTATTCTTGTCAGTGTTTTCATATCACTTCTGAGCTTGTGTCTTGAACTTCCCTCTTACTACATATATTTTTACCACTAAGTCCTTTTCTTGCTCATTTTTTTCAGTTTATTTCATTTTTTAAATTAAGATTTTTAAAATTTTTATTTTACAATACTCAGTTCTGAATGTTTTTGCATTCTAGATTTTCTTCCCCTTCCTCCCCTCCAGCCTTCCCAGAGAACATGCAATCCAATATATGTTTTACATATACCTTCACATTAAACTTATTTACACAATAGTCAAGTTGTAAAGAAGAATTATGACCAATGGAATAAATCATGAGAAAGTAGAAATAAAACAAAAAAAAGAGAAAAAAAGAGCAAATAGTTTGACTCTATAGCTGTTTCTGTGGATGTAGATCACTCTTTCCATCATGAGTCCTTTTGAGTTGTCATTGAACCTTGTATTGCTGAGAAGAGCCAAGTCTCTCAAAGTTAGTCATCACAGAATCAATATATCTGTGGGTGTGTACAATGTTCTCCTGGTTCTGCTCCTCTCACTCAGCATCATATCATGTAGGTCTTTCCAGGTTATTATGAAGTCCACATATTCCCCATTTATTATAGCATGATAGTATTCCATTACATTCATATGCCACAACTTGTTCAGCCATTCCCCAATTGATGGGCATCCCCTGGATTTCCAACTCTTTGCTACCACAAAAAGAGCTGCTATAAATATTTTTGTACGTATGGGTCCCTTTCCCACTTGTGTGATCAGTCTATTTCTTGACTGTGGACTTTATATCAGAGTTAGACACTTCTCATAGGGAGTGAGGAGTGGTGGTCATTGTCCCAAGCTTGAGGCTTTTTCACACTGTTCTTTTCACAGTTAGTTTTAGAGATCCTAAATTTTTTCATCGTTCTAAGTTGATATGATCTAGAGAAATAGTTGTTTGGTCATTGCACTCCTAGTGTTCTTACTTTGGTTCTTACTCATGTAGTGTCCCTGAACTCTGTAACCACAATTCCTCTCCTCCATGGAAATGTAATGTATTCCCCTGAAGGCGTCCTGCTGCCTTGCAACCACAAGTGATTCTTTCTGCCCTGGAAATGACCCAGAAATTGGAATAGGCAGGGGTCTGCCAAATAGCTCCTGATTAAATGTTCAGTGCTAAGCATAGAATTTGCCTTTAATCTCTTTCTGGCTAGATTTTCAATCCTCTTACTATATCTAGGATGTAGGTGCTCCTAATACAGCTGTTACTGCTGCCCACACCACTGTCATAGACATTAAGACCAACATCTGGTGTTGCTGCTGTGCTGAACTACTGGCCAACCTCTACTGACTGATCATTCTGACCTCCAAATTTGTCCTGGGCTGGAAAACAATGTCTGACCCCAACCTTTTGTTAGTTTAGCTGCTTTAGAATTTAATTTTATGTATCATTTTAATATAGTTTGAAGAAGAATTATTCAGAGGTCTCAGTAACCACGCTCTCTTTGTCATCTTGGCTTCACCTTCATTTTAAATTTTTTTTTTACATTTAATATTTGAATTGCTTATACAATTGTCATTTGTTATATTCTATTTTATGAGATTAAAATTTATAACAATAGTTTGTGTTTTTGATCTACGGAACATTATTCTGCTGTACACATTTGCTTATCAGTCTTCCTTTTATAGTCTATTCTAGAACTAAATTTTTATTTTTTTCATTACCTGATAGTTTAGTAGCAAATTACAATTCTGCAACAGCATCCGAGATTATGTATTACCAAAACTACCCTTCTACAAACCCCTTTTTTCTCATTACCATCGACATTTTTGATCTTTTATACCAACAAATGAATTGTTATTATTTTTGCTTAAATTTATTAAGTATCCATTTGGTAATTTGATTGGCATACCATTAAGTAAGGATAATAATTTGAGTACTTGTCATTCTTCCTATATTGATATAACCCAGTCCTGGAAATTAAGAACCACAATAAATTTAATTTTCACATCTAACACATATAGAATACTTTATGGTTTGAACACTTTGAAACAAATGTCATTATTATGCCATTTTAACTATGGAAAAACCTGAGGCTGTCTAGGGTGATATAGCTCATATATATCTGAGGCAGCATTTGAACTCAGGTATTCCTGGCTCCAAATTCAGCACTTTATATAGTTTCTTGAAATTAATTGTATTTATATAGAGTCTAGGAGTTTCATGACAATATATTTTATTTCATTGTTTTCCTAAATGGAATTTTTATTTATATGTATGTCTCTTGAGTTATCTAGTAAAAAATAGAAAAGCTGATAACATATGTGGATTTATTTTGAACCCTGCGACTTTACTAAAGCCATTATTACTTTTGTGATGTTTTTAGGTAAGCAAGCTATCACATCTACCATGAAGAGATAATTATTTCTTTTGTTTTATAATGCTTATTCACATAATTTATTTTTCTTGTCTTAGACTTATTTTATGGGTAACATTTTGATAGTATAGGAGATAAAATGGAGTCAATGAGAATCCTAACTTTGCATAATTAATGATGTTTCTATACTTGAAATAAGCTAGGATTTTAGGTATAAATTCAACCTAGGGTTAATGAATAAAATTTAGACTATATCACCACAACGTTTTTTCTAATATTTTAGTTAATGTTTTCCTTTATTATTTTTTATATTGGCCTATATTTCCATTCTTTAAAAATCCAAATAAAAAATTTCTCATACACTACATTTGGTAAAACATTTTTCCCATTTTTTCAAACAGCATATGTAACAATAAAATTATTAATTTTTAAATGCTTGTCAGAATTTAGTTGTAAATTCATCAGCATCATAGTACCTCCCTTACCCAACTTTTCTCTTAGTGGAATCATTTATGATTCCCTTGAAATTCCCTTTTGAGATTAAGTTGCTGTGTTTTTCAACTATTTTTAGTTGATTTGGGAAATGTTATTTTTATAAATATTCATGTAATTCAATGTGTTAGCATATAATTATCAGTATTACCTTCTAATGCTTTTTTAAACTTCTTTTCCATTTTCTGTATGTTACCATTTCACACTTTTAATCTTAATTATTTGTGTTTACTCTCTTTGGTTAGATCAAATAAAGTAATTTTTCATCAATGTTATAGTTTTTTTAATAAAGTACTTTGTTTTATTGGCTTGATAGTCTCTCATTTTTTCAAACATTTTAATATCTCACTTGCATCCAAAATTTCCATTTTCCAGTTTGGAAAATATAGATTTTTTTGTTTTCCACTTTTTTATTTGCATACATAATTCATTGATCTTCCCTTTCTGTTTTGTTGTAATATTTTCAAAACTCTAATTTTTCTAAGGAATCCTAGTTGAATCCAATAAATTGCGACATTATGGAACATTGTCACCATTTTATTTTTTTAATGTTACTTGATATTTTATTTTTTTCCAAATTACGTGTAAAAATGATTTTAATATTCTTTTTTTTTCAAATTTTGAGTCCAAATACACTTCCTTTCTTCCCTCCCCCCCACTCATTGAGAAGCAAGCAATTTGACATAGGTTGTACATGGGTTGTCATGAAAAACACATTTCCATGTAAGTTATTCTCTGAAAGGTAACACAGACAAAAAACCCAAGACAAGTAAAGTTTTTAAACGTATCCCTGGGTCCTTTTCCCATTTTAATGATCTCTTTGGGATACAGACCGAGAAGTGGCATTGCTAGGTCAAAGGGTATGCACATTTTTATAAGCTCTTTGGGCATAGTTCCAAATTGCTCTCCAAAATGGATGGATTAGTTCACAACTTCACAATGCATTGTGTTCCTACTTTTTGACACCTTCTCCAGCATTTATAATTTTCCCATTTTGTCATGTTAGCCAGTCTGGCAGGTGTGATGTGGAAGCTCAGAATTGTTTTGATTTGCATTTTGGTCATCAATAGTGATTTAGAACATTTTTTTGTATGACTATGGATATATTTAATTTCTTCCTTTGAAAACTGCCTGTTCATATCCTTTGACCATTTATCAATTGCAGAATGACTTGTATTCTTATAAATTTGACTCAGTTCTCTATATATTTTAGAAATAAAGTCTTTATCAGAGACACTTGTAAAAATTCTCTCCCAGTTTTCTGCTTCTCTCCTAGTAGACTCTTTTTTTTTTAATCATGACCTTGCAGTAGTCCAATAATTCTTAAATTTTATCTCCTGGATTATTTTCCCGGTCACTTGTTTTCCCAATGATATATTACACATTTTCTATTGTTTAATTCTTTTGATTTTGTTTTATTGTTTCTTGATGTCTCATAAAATCATTAGCTTCCTCTTGCCCAATTTTAACTTTTAAGGAATGATTTTCTTCAGTGAGCTTTTGTACGTCCTCTTTCATTTGACCAATTCTACTTTTTAAGGAGTTTGTCTCTTCAATGAATTTTTGTATATCTGTTTTTTTTTCCATTTGGTCACTTCTGTTTTTCAAGGCATTCTCTTCATTGGATTTTTGTGCCTCTTTTACCATTTGGCCTATTCTGTTCTTCAAGTTGTATTTTTCTTCAGTATTTTTGTGTGCCTTCTTAATCCATTGTCTGGTCCTCTTAACATCTGTGGGATGAGGGGTCTGAAATCCACCAATGCTGACACTGATTCAATTGTCCTGAGGCTTGTTTCTGGTTTGCTGGGGCATGGTCTGTGTTTGTGTGGCATGCACTGATCTTCACTCTCATACAACAGACCTTTCCAGCCGACCTTCTGAGGCTGGGAAATTGTGTCACTTTGTCTTTTTATGGGTTCTGCCACTCTAGAATTATTCAAAGGTATATGAAGGGATTTGGGGGAGAACTCAGGTGAGTCTCCCTGCCTTTCCTCCAACTTCTTGGCTCTGCCTCCACCATTGTCACCATTTTAAAATAATTTATTTTGTTTACCTTTGAAACACTCATTTAGGACGATGTTATTTTCTCTTCATTTCAGCTTGTGTCTTATTTTCTGTGCTAATTACAATCTTTATTGCTTTTTTATGTAAAAGCTTTGCTAATTTTATTTTTACTTTCTAAATATGAAATATGCCATAGCTCATGAATTTAAAAGAAAAAATAAAGGTAATGATAATATGGGGGGGCAACTAGGTGACTCTGCAGAAAGAGTCTTGGGCCTGGAGTCAAGAGGACTCATGTTCATAAGTTCAAATCTGGCCTGAGATACTTACTGGCTGTGTGACCCTGAGCAAGTCACTTAACCCTGTTTCCCTCAATTTCCTCATCTATAAAAGGAGCTGGAGAAAGAAATGGCAAACCTCTCCAGTATCATTGACAAGAAAACCTCAAATGGCATCAGAAAGAGTTGAACATGACTGAAAATGATTGAATTACAACAACAAAAAGTGATATTGAAATATAAAAATAAATATAATTCTTAAAATTGCCAACATTTGCAAACTACTGTCCTTCAGAATAGTGTGAGTTCAGCAGGCAAGGATAGCGATTACTGGGGTAGGCCTTAAAGAAGATGTATGACATGAAATGAGTATTGAAGGATAAGTATGATTTGAATTGGGATAGGCATTTGGGCATTATATACAGGGGATAGGAGGGGAAGCACAGAATTGGGATTAAGCAGACTTGAATTTTAGTACAATATCTGGAATCAGCTATTGCCTTAGGTATTTCTCTATACCTCTACAGATCTTCATTTTCTTGTCTACAAAATTAAGCTAAACAATATAATTTTACAAACCCTTTCTATCTCAAAAATTCTTTGACCTTACCATTTAAATGTATGAAAGCAGGAATGTACAGGAAACATTAAAGAGACTAGTCTGGTAGAGAAGGCTGTAGTGGGGAATAATAACAAACTTGACATTTACAAAGTGCTTTCAGGTTTGAAAAGCATTTTACATGCATTAGCTTATTTAAGCTTCACAAGAGCCCTGCACAGCTGGTGATCTTGGGTATTAACATCCCTGTTTTAGAAAGCTGAGTCTTGAAGAGGTTATGATGTGGTCATGATCAAAACTGTCAAAGGTGGGATTTGAACCCAAGACTTTCCTGACTCATGTTCAGAACCCAAAGGCAAGGTGGAATCACTATGAAGTATCCTGATGTCAGAGAAAAGATGCTTATTTTGTTCCTGTAAGTGATAGAAAAATACTGTGCACTTTTGATCATGGGAACGTCATGTTTAAAACTGTGTTTTAGGAAAATTAATAGGACTGCAGCATACACAATAAATTGGAGGCAGTGGCAGACTGGGGCCCCTAGGCACCAAAACTTTGGAGGCCTTTGCTAGTAATTGTAATTTTTCATGTCTAAAAACAAACAAAAACCCATTATGCCATACTGAAAAGAAAGTATTTTATATTTTGAAAAATATTAAGCATTTCATCATAAAACAGGCTTATTTTTCTATTATTTTATTTATGGATCTTTTTATAATTTTAATTCATAAGTAAGGATTGATACATACAAATTACCCATTCATTTAGTTTTTTTTTAGTTTTTCTACATAACAAATACCTGTAGATATTTAAAATAAACGTTGATTCATAAAATTTACACATACGATTATGTAATAATGTATATACACACATATATACATCTATATGTGTGTGCATAAATGCTTATGTGTGTATATATATATATATATATATATATATACATACATACAGTGAGAGAGAGAGATTGAAAGAGAGAGAGAGAGAGAGAGAGAGAGAGAGAGAGAGAGAGAGAGAGAGAGAAAGATTACAGTTTTAGAGAACTGCCTAGAGTACTGATAAGTTGCGATATTGTGACTTTCTGCCCACGGTCACACAACAATTATGTTTAAAAAGTAGAACGAGAACCTAACTAGGTCTTCCTGGCTTTGAGCTTTGTTCCATAGCCACTACACTAAACTACCTCTCTTGAATAGTAAATTAGATGAAATAATATTTAAAAAAATTAAAAATGATCGTTAAATGAATTTTTTTAAAAAATTTGCAAAAGATGTATTTTTCTTCCAATTACACAAACATAGTGATTTTCCATATTATCTGTAACAACAGTGTCCCATAGCTTAGGTAAGTAGAACAGATAGAACTAGAAGATCAATGTAGTAATTGCTTCAAAATCCAAATTTGGGGCCCATAAAAATAGTACTGAATTTAACCAAAGACATCATGGAGATAGCAGCCATTACTAGCACTTACTATTCAGAGGCTATCACTTGCTCATAGGTGCTACTTCAGGTCAAAATTCAGGAGCCATAACTACAAAACTAGATTAGAAGAGTAAAAATGGGGATGTAGTAAAGAGAATCCAATTTGATTTGTACTTGTTAACTGTTTCACTTCTATTAAATTTAATGTTCTCTAATACACTAACTTGGGGATCCCTAGGTATATATGTATCTAGTTGGCTATTAGTGTAATCAAGTACTGGCAGCAGTGTGGAGAGAATGGAGGTGTGGCTAGTGAAATGAGGTCCCCATGTAGGGAGATTGTCAAATAAAGTTTGTATGGGCACTTCTTAGACCACTGTCAATGAGATTTATTCTTTGGGCAGGTTATTAGATAACCTCTTCTTTTTTCGCCAGTCACCCAGGCTTACTGTGTAAGGTGTCACCCTTGACTCCTAACCCTCTTTCACCATACGTGTTCCATCTGTTGCCCTGGCCTGTATATTTTACTGTTACATCTCTCTAATATGTTCCCTTCTCTCCTCTGACACAACCACCATCCTGGTGTAGGCCCTTATCACCTCATGCAAGGATTGTTGCTGGTTGGTTTTCTACTACAAATATCTCTCATACTCTAATCCAGACTCTACTTAACTGTCAAAGCCATTTTCATAAAATGATACCTGTCTACGTCTCTCACACACACATACGCGCGCACACACACACACACACACACACACACACACACCATCCCCATCTGCCCACTCCTACCACTTTTTTTAAACCAACAAATATTTTTATTGCAGTAAATTTCTACAAATATGATTCATTAAATAATTATAAACCTAAATTATAAGCTATTCAATCAATCAAAACTGAATCTGCTTACAGCAAGCAATATATGTGTGAAGATAGAATTTCCAAAGGTCACCTCTTAGCTTTTTGTACGGAAAGTAGTTAGAATTCTTGGAATGGAAGAGGGTTTCTTCTAGGAAAGTAATTTGAAATGAATGTAGGGCTTCACCCCACTATCAGGGATCATTGTAGCAGCAAGGTCTCAGGAAGTTCTTTGTTGTTTTGAAAAGCTAGCTGGATATATACTGAGGTGTGATCCAGGCTTTTTTGTTCATCTGAACAAGTTTGCTAGACAGCTCCAGTAACTCTGTTGTCAAATATTCCATCATAACAGGCAGATAGGGGCTTCAGTACTGATTCTTTCAAAATAGTTTCTAGTCTTTACTATCTATACATTTGAACTACTGGGAACTGCAAGTCAGCCCTGTATGACTGCAATCTTTTGGAGGATGGATTTTTCTTGACATTTATTTTGCTGGTGCAGACAAGTAAATTCAGCTGTAATAATAATCTGCTTCTACAGTAAACTCCAGACATTCTCTATCACCTTCAGTACCAAATGCAAAATCCTGTGTCGGAAATTCAGACTCATTCATAAATTGTCCCTCTCCCACATCATTAATGTCTTTATTCCTTGCCCACTTCTTCCTCAAGTATTCTTCCAATCCAATGACACTTGCCTCTTTCGTTCTTCCTTGAAAAAGGCACTCCATTTCAGATTCTAGACATTTTCATCCCATGCCTAGAATGCTCCCCCTCCTCATCTTTGCCCCCTCTCTTTTTTGGCTTTCTTCATGTCCCAATTAACAACTAAACTTCTACAGGAAGCCTTTCCTGATCCCATTTCATTCTAGTGCATTCCCTCCATTGACTGTTTATTATTTATCATATATACACATATATATTCACATATGTGTGTGTTTTGTACATAGTTATTTCATGTTGTTCCCCCATTAAACTCCTTTCAAATAGGGACTTTTTGCCTTTTTATATCCTCAGTGTTTAGCACAATTGCTGGCATATAATAGGCCTTTAAAATGTTAATTGGCTGACTGTGCTTTGACTTTAAACATGTATTAGGACAGTAATTATTTCTAGCAATACTTTAATAGTAGGATAATATTGGAAACAAAGTGAGAACTTATACTTTGGGAAATGGAAGTTAGTGTTTTCCAAAAAAAATAAGTCAGAAATCACCAATGTGGTGACTTGATTTGTTTGAATATAATTAATTGTAACAAGGAAAGATCCTATGTGGGGTTTGGATAATCACTGGGAAGAGAGGATTTGTAAATGGCTATGATATCACAATGGTCAAGCTACTCAGGTATTATTCAGAGAATTTGTCATTAACACCAATATGAAAACTTTCCATTGGGACTGGAGTCCAATCCCAAGTTGACATCACCTTTCATCTTCCTAACTCCTAGAGGAGTTTGGCCTTTGAGACTGGGAGGAATGTAGATAGGGAATCTTGTAAATTTAATGAAGATGAATAATATACATGCACCTAAACATAAATAAGAATGATATAACTTGAGCAAATAAAATTATCCCGACAATCAATAAGAAATAACAAAGGAAAAATTAAATATTAAGCCTTTAGTATACTTTGAAATATCTGAATATTGCCAACACTAAATAGAATATTTTTGGCCTTTTTTCAAAGGTATGTTTAATAATTCAGGAATGAGAAACTCATCTTTTCACAAAGGATTTTGCTAGGTGGAAACAACATGCTTAAAATACATATCCATGATCTGAAACTTTGAATGATTAGCTTAAGATTTCAGCAGACACTAGGGCAACATGTGCCCCACACATTTTAAGTGAGCATATAGAATAATTCCTTTACAAACACCTGATTTGCAGGTATTTAAAAAAAACACAATTATTTGTTTCTCATAGCTATCCTTACTTTTCATGTATTCAAACCTTTGCTACTCAGAGGCTTCTGGTCCTTGCTCTTTCTTTACCATTTAGTTACCTTGGCTGTATGGCCTGGGACATGGCGGGTGGGAATGGTAAAGAGAGGAGTATAGCAAGCATGTACTTTCCAATATATTTTTCTCTTCCTTTTCACTCTGTATGTCTCCTCCCTTCCTAGACTGGTAGACTCATATGGAGGTAAGAAAACTAGGATCTTGTTTTTTGTCTTATACTTATCAGCTATACGACTATAGGTAAATTATTTGACCTCTCTACCTTAGTGGAATGGAGGTAATAATGCTGAAAACTTTATATTATGATGGAAAAGACAGTGGATGTGTAGTCAAAAGGCCATGGTTGGAAAACCAGCACTGCTGTCTACTAATCATCTGAAATTAAGAAGATCAATGAATTGTCCTGAGCCTCAGTTTCCTTTTCTGCAAGATAGGAGGTTACACTCAATAATATTGAAGATACCTTCAAGCTCTCAATCCTATGATCTTAAATATGTATTTTCACAAGTTTTTAAAATTCTGGCTTGACTGAAGAATTGAACTGGCCTAGAGAAGCTGAGTGGAATTAAGAAAATGTAGGTTCTGTAGTATTCCAGTTTGGTTGCGATGCCTAAATTAGAGCCCCAGAGGGTAAAGTAGCATGAAAATGTACTCCATTCCTCCATCCCAAGATAAAACATTTTCAGTTTTATAAGCAGTTCTGTACTTCACAGGGCTTAGCACCAACAAAGTGATATCACTGAAATTTGCCATAGCAAATATTTGAAACTACAGATCCAGAGGCTTTGCTGTACTTGTGGATAAACTATGTATTTTCTAATGCTGAGAAGGCTAATAATCCAAAAGAAGGGGAGTGCCCAGGGATGAGAAAAAATATATAGAAAAATCCTTTCATAGAGAAGCTGATCCTTTCAATGTAGCAGAAGGATGATGTGTTGTAGGGGGAAAAGGGACTTAAAGAGGTTTGGGTCTAAGTTCCGACTCGGCTGCTTTTTAGATGAGAGACAAAGGGCCAGCCAATTTCAATTTCCTGAGATAGAAAATAAGGATAATTCAGTCCCATCCAACCCAAACCAATCTAATGCATTGAACTTTAACTTAGCATTAATTATGTTCAGGCATTGGATGAGGCATCCGGGATACAAAAATAACAATTTTTAAAAGCCTTTTGGCTAAGATACTTTTGTTCTCTTGGAGCTGGAGAGGGAAAGAAAGGTGATGGTTACAACATATAAACATACAAATATACATTTTGATTTGAAGAAGGAAAGAAAATGAGGATTGAAGAGATCAAAAAAGTTCCCAATTTTATTGATTAGTCATACAGTCATATACAATTCTTTGTGACCCCACATTCCATAGCATGCCAGATCCTTCTATCTTCTACTATCTCACAAAGTTTGTCCAGGCTCATGCTCATTGCTTCCTTGATATCCATCTCATCCTCTGCCAACTTCTTTTCTTTTTGCCCTCAATCTTTCCCAACATCAGTGTCCAATCTTCTCATTATGTGGCACAAGTATTTAAGTTTCAGCTTAAGTATTCCAGTGAATAGTCTGAGTTAATGTCTTTAAGTATTGACTGATTTGATGACAGCTAGGGGGCACAGTGAGTAGAGCGCAGGCCCTGAGATCAAATCCAGCCTTAGACACTTGACACACTTACTAGCTGTGTGACCTTTGGCAAGTCACTTAACCCCAATTGCCCTGCCTTCCTCCAAAAAAAATATTGACTGATTTGATCTCCCTTCTGTTCCAAGGATTCTCAAATATCTTCTCCATCATCAAAATTTGAAAGCTTTAATTTTGTGGCACTCAGCTTTTTTAATAGTCCAAGTCTCATAGCCATACATTGCTACTGGAAAAATAATAGCTTTGACTATACAGACCCTTGTTGGCTAGGTGATGTCTCTGCTTTTTAGTGTGTTGTCCAGATTTATCATAGCTTTTCTTCCAAGGAGTGTCATTTAATTTCATGGCAGCAGTCATCATCTACAGTGATCTTTGAGCCCAAGAATATAAAATCTGATAGTGCTTCCATTTATTCCTCTATTTTCCATGAAGTAATAGGACCAGTGTAAACATCTTTGTTTTGTTTTTTGATTTTTTGATGTTAAACTTTTAGATAGCTTTAACACTCTCCTCTTTCACCCTCAACAAGGATTAACTCTTCACTTTTTGCTGTCGGAATGGTATCATCTACATAGCTGAGATTTTTTTTCATATTTCTCCTGGCAACCTTAATTCTGGCTTTTGATTCATTCAGCCTGGCATTGCACCTGATGTACAGTGCATATAAGTTAAATAAACAAAGTGACTATTTAGCCTCCAATCTTAAACCAATCAATTGTTGCATGTTTGGTTCTAACTGTTGCTTCTCCTCAGCAAGCAAGTAAGATGATCTGGCACTCCAGTCTCTTTGAAGACTTGCCATATTTTGTTGTGATCCATGCAGTTGAAACTGCTATAGTCATTGAAGCAGAAAGAGATTTTTCCACCTTGGACTCCCTTGCCTTCTCCAGAATCCAGTGAATGTTAGTGATTGTGTCTCTAATTTCTCTACTCCTTTGAAAACCAGCCTACTCTTCTGGTAATTTTTGGTGTACATATTATTGAAGCCTAGATTGTAGAATCTTGAAAAAAACAACCTTGTTGGTATGTGAAATGAGCATAACTGTTAAGTAATTTGAATATTACTTGACATTGCCCTTCTTTAGGATTGGGATGTAAACTGATCTTTTCCAATCTAGTGTTCAGTGTTCCAAATTTGCTGGCATATTGAGTGCAGCACTTTAAGAGCATAATCTTTTTAAGACTTTAAATAGTCAATCTGGAATTCCATGACCTCCATTAGCCTTTGTGTTAGCAGTACTTCCTAAGTTCTATTTGATTTCATTCTCTAGGATGTCTGGCTCTAGATCAATAACCACACCATCGTGTTTACCAGTGATGCTAATAGTTTTCTTGTATAGCTCTTCTGTATATTCTTGCCACCTCTTCTTAATCTCTTTTATGCCTGTTAAGTCCCTATCTTTGAGATCTCTTGTCTTTCCATTTCTATTGTTTTCTTCTCCCTCTCCCTCCCTCTCTCTCTCTCTCATTTAAGAAAATTCTTTTGTCTCTCCTTGCTATTCTCTGGAATTTTACATTCAGTTGAATTTATCTTTCCCTTTTTTCTTTCCCTTTCTTTCTTTCCTCAGCTATTTGTAAAGCCATATCAAACACCCATTTTGCTTTTTTTTCTTTTTCTTTGCAATTTTCATTTTTGTTGTGGCCTCCTGTACAATATTGTCCATAGTTCTTTAAGCACTCTCTCTACAATAATAACTTTAAAATAAAATTTACGGTAAGTTTCTCTGATAAAGGCCTCATTTCTCAAATATATAGGGGACAAGATCAAATTTATAAGAATACAAGTCATTCCCCAATTGATAAATGTTCAAAGGATATAAACAGACATTTCAGATGAAGAAAACAAAGGTATTTATAGTTACATGAAAAAATGCTATAAATCATTATTGATTAGAGAAATGTAAATTAAAACAACTCTGAGGTCCCACTTCACATATATCAGGTTGACTAATATGACAAAAAAGAAAATGACAAATGTTGGAAAGGATGTGGGAAAAGCAAAACATTAAAGCACCCTTTGTAGTGTTTTGAATGGATCCAACCATTCTCCAGTGCAATTTGGAACTATGCTCAAAGGGCAATTAAACTGTACATACCCTCTGATCCTGCAATACTACTATTAGTTCTATATCTAAAAAAGAATTAAAAGGAAAAGGGCTATATTTATATAAATACTTATAACGGTTCTTTTTGTGGTGGCAAAGAATTGGAAATTGAAGTGGTGCCCATGAGTTGAAGAATGGCTGAACACTCATGGTATATGATTGTGATGGAATACTATCGTGCTATAAGAAATAACAATCAAGAGAATCTCTGAAAAACCTGGAAAGGAAACTGGGAAAGACTTACATGAACTTCTGCAAAGTAAAAATAGGAAAACATTGTACACAGAAACAGCAATATTACATGATGATGTGCACAACAACTATTCTGATCAGTACAACAATCCAAAATAATTCTGAAGGACTTCTAATGAAACATGTTATCAATCTCTGGAGAAAGAACTGAGAATCTGAATGAAGATTGAAGCCTACTTTTTTAAACTTAATTTTTCTTTTCCTTTTTTTGTCTGTTTTCTTTTCAAAACATAACTAATACGGAAATATGTTTTGCATATCAAAGTGCTTATCTCCTCAATGAGAAGGAAGGAAGGAGAGGGAAGAGGAAGAGAATTTAGAACTCAGAATTAAAAAAAAAGTTAAAATGAACTTGCAAGTGGATAAAAATAAAATATTTGAAAAAGTAAAATTTGTATACATGTATACACATATATCATTGACCCATCTGAATTATATTTAGCAATGTAGCTTATAAAGCATGAACTTTTAGTCACTTCCATAGCATGATTTCACATGCCTTGAAACAATGGTAGGACTATTTCACAGCTTTTCCAAAAGTACACTAGTGTACTTGTCTTTTCATAACCCCTCGAGTATTGCCTATCAACTATGTTCTATTTTTGTCAGTTTTCTGGGTCTAATGTAAAATATCACAACTATTTTATACATATTTATCTTGTTATTAGCAATCTGGAACAGTATTTTGTATGTCCATTTATAGCTTGTAACTTTTCCATTAAGAACTGGTTTTGTTTCATTTAATTATCCACTTATCTAGTGGGGGATGGCTTTTGTTCTTACATGTTTCTCTTAGTTACCTGCATATATTATCATAAATGTTTGATATACAGTTCCCTAAATTATCTATTTCCTTTTTTAATCCCAGATTTATTTTGATAGGCTTTTCTGTTCTTTTAATCAAAAGTATTTTTTTTCTATCTTCTGTCATAAAATCTCTCCATTACTTGGCTAGATACTCTCTACCTATTCAGAGCTGCAAAATCTGTATTATCTGCTAATTTTCTCAGGGTATAAGCCTTAATATTCAATGCACATTTATTATGGAATGTGATGTAAGGAGTTGGTTTGAATGTAATTTGTGAAAGATGGGTTTCCAATTGCATCAGCTATTGTGGCAAATAAAGAATTCAGTAGGTAATCCAGGTCCTTTTCCCCCTTTTTTAACAACATGATTTGGAATTTGTTATTTCTGATTCTTACTTATCTACCTTTTTGGATTGATATATTTTTATATTTTAACCAATTCCAAATAGTTTAATTACTTTACAACTAATTTAAAGTTTGAAATCACCCTTTCTTTCCTATATTTTTTATTGTCTCTCTTGATATTTTATAGGGGTTTTATTTATTGAGATTTTTTAACCTTTATGTTGAGTTCTGTGAGTTTGCCATTGGTAGTATGCTTTGCATAGAAGTAAGTCTCTAAATTAATTTTGATAATATCATCATTTTTGCTATACTGGCCTGGCCCAGTCATGAGCACTGAGTGTTGCTCCAGTTGTTTAAGTTATTTTCTAATTTTTTAAGGAATTTTTTCACACTCATATCTATCTTGGGTATGCCTTACTTTATTGGCTCTAAATATGTCATTTCTATTCTTGCCTCCATATTTTCTTACTGTCATATGTATATATGTGTGGATTTTTTATTATTTAGATATTTATTTCATATCCTGCCATCTTATTGAAGCTATAAAATTTCTGAGTCAGTTTCTTTACTCATTCTCTAAAAATTTCTACTGTCTTCAGCAGGGACCTAGGTTTCTTTCTTCTTTGCCTTTATTTATTAAATTAATTTATTTTGTTCTATTATTTACTATTTCTATAATGTCTAAAATCTTTTCAAATAATAGGGAAGACATAGGAAATACTTGTTTTGCTCCCATTTGGAGTGAGGAAACTTTTAGTGTTTTCCACATTTCATATAATAATATTTGGTGTAGAAAAAATGCTATTTGTGTTATATAAAATAAATATTCTTCTATGTTTATGCTTTGTAAGACTTTTAACATGAGCATCATTTTTATGAAACTACCTTTCTTATCATTTGAAGTGATCTTATAGCTTTGAATTTGATTCTTTCTAATATATTTAACTGAGTTATTTGGTAATAGCATGACATATTGGTTAGAGATGACCAATGTAGGATTACCTGGGTTCAAATCTTGCCTTACATATACTATGTAACCCTAGGGAAGTCATTTGACCTCTTACTACTCTCAGCAACTTATATAGATAAGAAATTTCAAAAAGGAAGTCGAAATGCACATGTAGAGAGAACTTTTTTTCACCTATTCTTTTAAATTTCAAAAGGTCTAATATTAAGGTAATATAACCATTTCAAATGTATTTTCTAATATGGAGTAAGGTATTAGTTGAAGCCCAATTTCTACTAGACTTTCAGTTTTCTCAGTCTATTAAAAATATACAAGGACTTCTTTATTAAGTAATTTATATTTTCTATTTTATCAAATACTGAGTTGTTGAGTTCCATTTTTCTAATTCCTTTTGGCTAGTCTATTGTATTGATCTACCTCTCTCTTTAAATCAATACCAGTGGATCTGATGACTGCTAATTGATAATGTACTTCCTCCTTACATCTTTTTATCTTTTTACTTGATATTGAAGATCTTCTGGTTTTGTCAATTAAATATTTTTATTATTTTACCCAGCATTTTAAAATATTCCTTTGATGATGTGATTTTTACATCATGCAAATGTAAATTAACTTTGGTAATATTGTCATTTTTACAAATGAAAATGTCATTTGTCTTTGACAAAAACTAGCCATGAGCACTAAATATTCCTCTAGGTATTTAAGTTATTCTCTATTTCAAGAAGGACTTTGTAACTTCATCTTTATAGGCATGTTGTGGGCCTTCCTAGATTAATCTTTAGGAATCTTTTGCATTTTATGGTAATTTTGATTGAAATTTCCCTTTCCATTATTGCCTCTTGCATTTCATTATGCTACAGAAATGTTGATATTTTTAAGGACTATTTTGTACTGTCTGAATTTGCTGAAGCTATTGCCTCAATCAGCAGCTTTGCTGATTCTCTAGACTTTACATCTTATAGTAAAACATCATGTCATGAGGAAATAGGAATCGTTTTACTGCTTCTTTACCTATCTTTGGACTTTTAGTTTGTTTTGTTTTGTTTTTCTTCTGTTTTAAATGCTTTTTTCCCCCTATGATTTATTATTTTGATTGTTTTCCTAATGTTTTCCTATCTAGTATCCTTGGTATATATTTTACTTAATCATAATGAATGATATTTTGAATTAATTGCTATCATCTATTTGACAGTATTTTTAAAAATTTTAATTCATATCTATTAATGATACTTGTCTACATTATGCCAATGCTTAAAACAAGAGTCATTAAGTATTAGGACTACGTTATTCTCATAAAAGGAGTCTGGTAGAGTGCTTTTTTTCAGCTATTCAGCATAATTTGAGTATCGGTACTAATTAACCTTTAAAGGTTTTATAGAATCCTATTGGGAATTTATCAGGACCAAAGGAGTCTCCTACACACTCATACTGGCAGTGATTTTAGGACTAGTTCTATTTCCTTTTCTGAGTTTGAGTTTATTAAAAATCTCCATTTGATCTTTTAGTTTGGAGATTTTATATTTTTTAATGGTATTCTTCTATTTCATGTGTTTTCTAAGGTTTTGACAACATACAAGGATGAATAGTGAGACCAGAATTTTTTTTACCTTCTTTGCTATTTTTTTTTATTTTTGATCTTTTTATTGTTAGCTAAGTGTTTTCAACTTTAATAGATTTTTCAAAGAAAAAAGGTTTTAGACATTTCTTTATTCCATGGATTTTCATTTCTATTTTATCTCTTTTTTGTAGCTCTTAATAACCTAATTTTATTGTTGTGTTACATTTGTATATTTTTTAGCTTTCTTACAAAAATGTGCTTTTGAAAAAGAATATTTAATTCATTAATCCATTTCTTTTCAAATTTCTTAATATATGTTTTATGGATATAGTTTTACCCTGAACAGCACTTAAGCTTCACCACAGAAATTTTGCCATGTTCAATTATTATCAGTTTCTTTAATGTGATTATTGATTGCCTCTATGATTTACTCTTTGATCCAACCATTATTTAGGATTTTTTTAAGTCTCCGTTTGGAAGTATATCTCTCATTTATGCTCTGTTAACTGATTACTATTTCTGTCTGTGTGAAGACTTGTGTTTATTGTTTCTGCTTTCCAAAAAAAAATTGCAATTCTTCTGTGCCCCAAATACACAATTTTTAAAGTTCATATAGGGATGAGAAATACATATATTTTTCCCAGTGTCATGTAGAAGATGCCATAAGTTTTTTTTTTAGCTCTGGTCTATTCAGAATTTTTTTCAATTATATATTATATCTTTTCCTTCTCTTTCTGTTAGAATTGTACAAAGAAGACATTTAAATTTCTTGAAATATAATGTTACTGCCTACGTCCTCTTATAATTCAGTTACATTTTTCCTTTATTAATTTATTTGACATGAAATTTTTAAGCATAAATTTTTTATATTGATTTCGGTTCACTAAGTATGGTTCTTTTCAGCTTAATGAAGCATTTAACAAAAAATTTTTCAAATTATTTTCCCATATAAATGTTTATTTTTAAAGTTTATATTTAATGTTAATAAAAGGTCATCTTGTTTGTGTGATTTAAAGATTTTTTTAATAGAATTTAATGACAGATTTGGTTAAAAAACATTTGTTACCTATTGATAGAATAGAACAGTTTTATTATTTATATCCTTAATGTGGCTTATTATATTTATAGTCTTCCTTATGTTCCAAGCTAGTCATACTATATTATCTTTCTAATATCTTATTTTACTTTACTAATATTTTGCTAAAATTCATTAATATTAATTATATATATATATATATATATATGTGTGTGTGTGTGTGTGTGTGTGTGTGTGTGTGTGTGTGTGTGTGTAATAGCAAACAAAGTGGGATTTTTGCTGGATTGAATATGCATTGAATTTTAGCCAATTGGAGACTTATATATGCATTGAGTTCTAGCCAATCAGATGTGCATGAATTCAGCCAATTGGAGACCTGAGTTCTAGCCAATCAGATGATGGCTAAAATTGTATATAAGGAGGGCCCAGAGTGTGAGAGAAGCAGACATCAAGAGGACATTGAAGAGAAGACATTGAGAAAGTTGCCAGCATTGAGAAGACTGAGAGAGAGCCAGCATCCAGAGAGTTGCCAGCATTGAGAAGAGAAGAATGAAGAGAAGAGATGAAGAAGAATGAGCTCTGTCTGATCATTAGCATGGTGATTTATGCTGTTATTATTTATGCCATTTGTTCTTTTTCCTACTAATTATTCAGGGTGCCAGAATTGTTTCCATTTATGTCTGTATCATATTCTTATGCCCCCTGAATTTATTATTACTGCTTTTTTGTGTGTAATTTCTACTCTGTACTGTCTGTAAAGAATTTCAATATGTCTATTTTAAAATGTTCATTTGGAATTTCTTTATTTCTTAATAGTGTCATGTAGTTCTGAGAATACATATTTTTTTTTATTTTTCCCTTAAATATATCATAAATATTTCAGTTTGAAGTATTGCAGCAGTCTTTTCAATTTGGAATTTTGTATTTTTTTCTCTCTTAAATTTATCCAATTCTGTGAAAAGTGCATTGAAATTCCTGCCATCATTGTGTTACAATCTGTAAGGTTCTTCTTGTTCTTTTGTTTATTTGCTTGTTTTGCCATTCAGGTAATTTTTATTTCATTACTTGAAATGTGGTTTCCTTTGCCTCATATTTATTTAATATTGATGTTAGTTTATTCTCTATGTTTCTATCAGGCAAAATACAATAGGTGTATATATATATATATATATATATATATATATATATATATATATATTTGTTTCGTTTAATGGCCATGATTTGCTAACAGTCTAATAGCCCTTTTATATTCAAATTATGAATAGTAAATTTTGTTCCAGCCTCTCATTTTTATTTTATATTTTAATTGTTTATTATGTATTTTGTATATGCATGATTATTGGATTTGTTTTTTTTTAATAAATTCTACCACTTTATTTTATTTTTTTAAATTATCTGCCCTATATTTCCTTTTATGGATGTTAGGCTTGTGTTTTATATCATCTGTTCTTTAGTATTGATATTTACTTTTTCCCTTTTTTTCTTTTTAAATCAGTAGTTTGCCCATATTAACAAGTTTCTTTAAACTTTAGTATTTTAAACTACTTAGATGATCGTCTATTCCCAAAGAGCCTCTCCCCATTTAATGCAGCCATTTATCTGTGTTTCCATTGATTTGGAGGGTTTTTGTTTCTCCCTTTTATTTACATAGCTCTTCTTTCCTCTTTTTTATCCCTCTCTTTTCCCACTCACTTTAGTAATTAACTGTTTATTTCTTATCATTTTTTTCTGTTCTTCTCAATTTCTTATATTTATTAGTTTTATTTTCCTGAAGCCTTTCTTTCCTTTATTTTAATAATTTTTCTTCTCTTCCATTTTATTCTTAAATTTTATTTTCTAATTTATGAACTATGTCCTTATTTATTCCTTCTTTCTTCTCTCTGTGTGGCTCATGAAGTTAAAATATATGTTATGTCAGGTTTTAGCTCCTCCTTTCAGTTAATTTCACTCATTGTTTTTGTAGATATTGATCCATTATGTATTTTTTTCCATTTTTGTCCATTTGTAGAAGTATCAATTCATGAAAGATATAATTTTAGGCAAAATTAATACAGAAAGGTAAAATTTAGGGTGGAGCCAAGATGGCGGTGTGAAAACAGGGACTTGCTTGAGCTCTCCCCCAAATCCCTCCAAACATCTAAACAAATTCTAGAGCTATAGAACCCATGAAATGACAGAGTGAAACAAGTCTCCAACCCAAGATAGCCGAGATGGTGTCTGGGAAGGCTCAGCACCATGCTAGGAGTGGAGTACAGCCTGCTGTCAGCTGTGCCAGGATAGACCAGGCTGGAGCAGATCTGGTACAGCAGGTGTCAGGGCCTGAATCACTGAACTTTGGCAGTTTCCAGACTGCTCAACCCACAAACCCCAAAGACAATGTAGCAGGTTAGTGGGAAAACTGTTGGACATGGGTTAAAAAGGACTTGGTCCTTGGGGAAAGGACGCATATGTACAAGGATATTTATAGCATCTCTTTTTGTGGTAGCTAAGAATTGGAAATCAAAGGGATGCCCATCAATTGGGGAATGGCTGAACAAGCTATGGTATATGAAGGTAATGGAATAATATTGTGCTATAAGAAATGGGGATGATACAGACTTCATAACAACCTGGAAAAACTTGGGGGGGCGGAGCCAAGATGGCGGCTGGTAAGCACGGACTAGAGTGAGCTCCGTACCCGAGTCCCTCCAAAACCTATAAAAAATGGCTCTGAACCAATTCTAGAACGGCAGAACCCACAGAACAGCAGAGGGAAGCAGGGCTCCAGCCCAGGACAGCCTGGATGGTCTCTGGGTGAGGTCTATCCCGCACGGAGCTGGGAGCTGGGAACGGAGTGGAGCAGAGCCCAGCCTGAGCGACTTGGACCATCCAGACCAGAAGCCGGGCAGAGGGGGCCCTAGCGCCCTGATTCAGTGAGCTGCTGCAGTTACGAGACTTCTCAACCCACAAACACCAAAGACTGCTGAGAAGGTTAGTGGGAAAAGCTGCGAGAGTGGAAGGAGTTCGTGGTTCGGCTTCCAGCCCCGGGGGCAGCGGAGGTGGGGCAGCTATGGCTGCTGCTGCTTCTGGCTCCAGGCCCACCTGGTGGGAGGAAGTAAGTGGCGGATCAGAGCAGGGGTGCACAGCCTGCCGAAGATCTGAGCCCAGTTCGGGTTGGGGGTCCTTGGGGAAGGAGCAGTGCTGGTGCGGCAGGGCTGGCACCTCCCCCCCAAACGTGGAACATAGAACTCTGTAGTCTACAAGCAGTCATACCCCACTGAAAAACTCAAAGGTCAAGTTAGTTGGCTGGGATTATGGCCAGGCAGCGAAAACGCACCAAGACTCAGTCTCAGACTCTGCATTCTTTCTTTGCTGACAAAGAAGACCAAAACATACAGACGGAAGAAATTAATAAAGTCAAAGAGCCTACAACAGAAACCTCCAAGAAAAACAGGAACTGGTCCCAGGCCATGGAAGAGCTCAAAAAGGATTTGGAAAAGCAAGTTAGAGAAGTAGAGGAAAAATTGGGAAGAGAAATGAGAAGGATGCAAGAAAACCATGAAAAACAAGTCAATGACTTGCTAAAGGAGACTCAAAAAAATACTGAAAAATACACTGAAGAAAACAACACCTTAAAAAACAGATTAACTCAAATGGCAAAAGAGCTCCAAAAAGCCAATGAGGAGAAGAATGCCTTGAAAGGCAGAATTAGCCAAATGGAAAAGGAGGTCCAAAAGACCACTGAAGAAAATACTACTTTAAAAATTAGATTGGAGCAAGTGGAAGCTAGTGACTTTATGAGAAACCAGGATATTATAAAACAGAACCAAAGGAATGAAAAAATGGAAGACAATGTCAAATATCTCCTTGGAAAAACCACTGACCTGGAAAATAGATCCAGGAGAGATAATTTTAAAAATAATTGGACTACCTGAAAGCCATGATCAAAAAAAGAGCCTAGATATCATCTTTCAAGAAATTATGAAGGAGAACTGCCCTGATATTCTAGAGCCACGGGGCAAAATAGAAATTGAAAGAATCCATCGATCGCCTCCGCAAATAGATCCCAAAAAGAAATCTCCTAGGAATATTGTTGCCAAATTCCAGAGCTCCCAGATCAAGGAGAAAATACTGCAAGCAGCCAGAAAGAAACAATTTGAGTATTGTGGAAACCCAATCAGAATAACCCAGGATCTGGCAGCTTCTACATTAAGAGATCGA
Organism: Trichosurus vulpecula; assembly: GCF_011100635.1. NCBI lineage: Eukaryota > Metazoa > Chordata > Mammalia > Diprotodontia > Phalangeridae > Trichosurus > Trichosurus vulpecula. The sequence continues at coordinate 309,509,945 of NC_050574.1, read as the reverse complement.
AGGGCTTGGAATGCGATATTCCGGAGGTCAATGGAGCTAGGATTAAAACCTCGAATCACCTACCCAGCAAAACTGAGTATCATGCTCCAAGGCAAAATATGGATTTTCAATAAAATAGAGGACTTTCAAGCTTTCTCAGTGAAAAGACCAGAACTGAATAGAAAATTTGACTTTCAAACATAAGAATCAAGAGAAGCATGAAAAGGTAATCAAGAAACAGAAATTGCAAGGGACTTACTAAAGTTGAACTGTTTTGTTTACATTCCTACATGGAAAGAGGACATGGATGATTCATGAGACCTCAGTATTAGGGTAGCTGAAGGGAATATGCATATATATATATATATATATATATATATATATATATATATATATATATATATATATATATGTTTATGTATATATATATGTTTATGTATATATATAAGTGAATTTGTATGTATGTATATATCTATGTGTATATATATGTGTGACACAGGGTGAGTTGAAGATGAAGGGAAGATATCTAAAAGAAATAAAATGAAATTAAGGGATGAGAGAGCATCACACTGAGAGAGGGAGATAGGGAGAGATAGAATGGGGTGGATTATCTCACATAAAGGTGGCAAGAGGAAGCAGTTCTGTGGGAGGAGGGGAGAGGGCAGGTGAGGGGGGAATGAGTGAACCTTGCCCTCATCAGATTTGGCCTGAGGAGGGAATACCATACATACTCAGTTGGGTATCTTACCCCACAGGAAAGAAGAGGGAGGAAGAAAAAAAAATAAAAGGGGGGGGGATGATGGAGGGGAGGGCAGGTGGGGGTGAAGGTAATCAAAAACAAACACTTTGGAAAGGGGACAGGGTCAAGGGGGAAAATTCAATAAAGTGGGATGGGTTGGGAAGGAGCAAAATGTAGTTAGTCTTTCACAACATGAGTATTATGGAAGGGTTATACATAATGATACACATGTGGCCTAGGTGGTTAAATTGCTCGACTTCTTAGGGAGGGTGGGTGGGAAGGGAAGAGGGGAGAGAATTTGGAACTCAAAGTTTTAAAATCAGATGTTCAAAAAACAATAAAAAAAGTTTTTGCATGCAATTAAAAAATAAGATACACAGGCAATGGGGCGTAGAAATTTATCTTGCCCTACAAGAAAGGAAGGGAAAAGGAGATGAGAGGGGAGGGGGGTGACAGAGGGGAGGGCTGACTGGGGAACAGGGCAATCAGAATATACGCCATCTTGGAGTCGGGGGGGGAGGGTAGAAATGGGGAGAAAATTTGTAATTCAAACTATTGTGAAAATCAATGCTGAAAACTAAATATGTCAAATAAATAAATTTAAATTAAAAAAAAAAACCTGGAAAAACTTACATAACATAATGCTGAGTGAGCGGAGCAGAGCTAGGAGAACATTATATACAACCACAGATTTATGGATTCTGTGAGGACTAGCCCTGACAGACTTTGTTCGTCTCAGCAGCACAAGGTACAATGACAACTCCAAAGGACTCACGATGGAGAATGCTATCTATATCCAGAGAAACAACTATGAAGTATGAATGCAGATTGAGGGATACTTCATGCTAGCTTTCCAGCCCCCTTTTTTTTTCTTTTTCTCTCTTTTGTTTTTGTTTTTGGGTTGTTTTATTTTTGTTTGTTTGTTTTTTGTTTTTTTGGTCCTGTTTCTTCTTTTTCATGATTCATTTCATTGGTCATAATTCTTCTCCATAACTTGACTAGTATGTAAATTAATTCAATGAGAAGTTATATGTGGAAGTTATATGGGATTCCATGCCATCTTGGGGAGAGAGGGGGGAGGGAGGGAAGAAAGTCTGGAACTCAAAATTATGTAGAACCGAGTGTTGTAAACTAAAAATAAAAAAAAAAATAAATTAAAAAAATAATAAAATTTTAAAAAAAGGAATTGATCCAGCCACAGCCCTGGGGCTGCAGAGGTGGATGGAGTGGTGATATCTATAGCAGCAGCAGTGGCTGCTTCCAGATCACCAGGCTCACAGATGGTGAGAGGAATCAAGTGGCTGATCACAGCAGGAGTGCAGAGATCTCTTTGCTGGTGCTGAGGCAGGAGTCTTTGCTTTGCCCTGCTTTGATCTGGGTCACAGTCCTGGCCAGCAGTCCTTGGAGGAGGAGGAACATTGGTGAGGCAGACCATGTGGTGGCTGTGGAAAAGGAGGCCTCCTGGTAGTCCGGGAGAGAAGTATCATACCACCTCAGAATAGAAGTAGCTCTGAGAACAGCAGCACAAAACCCCTGAAGCTTGGGACAGAGCGGTCTCCACTCTGGAAGCAGTCACACCCTGACAAAGAGCTCAAAAGTCAAGTAATTGGTTGAGAAAATAATCAGACAGCATAAAAGGACTCAGACTATAGAATCTTACTTTGGCAACAAAGAAGATCAAAACATACAGCCAGAAGAAGCCAACAAAGTCAAAGATCCTACATCAAAACTTCCAAGAAAAATATGAATTGGTCTCAGGTCATGGAAGAGCTCACAAAGGATTTGGAAATTCAAGTAAGAGAAGTAGAGGAAAAATTGGGAAGAGTAATGAGAGTGTTGCAAGAAAGTCATGAAAAATGATTCAACAGTTTGGTAAAGGAGACCCAAAAAATACTGAAGAAAATAACACCTTAAAAATAGACTAACCCAAATGGCAAAAGAGTTCCAAAAAGCCAATGAGGAGAAGAATGCCTTAAAATACATAATTAGCCAAATAGATAAGGAGGTCCAAATGGTCACTGAAGAGAATAATGCCTGAAAAATTAGAATGGAGCAAGTGGAAGCTTTATGAGAAATCAAGAAATTATAAAACAGAACCAAAAGAATGAAAAAAAAATGGAAGACAATATGAAATATCTCATTGTAAACACCACTGACCTGGAGAATACATCCAAGAGAGAAAACTTAAACATTATTGGACTACCTGAAAATCATGATCAAAAAAAGAGCCTAGATATCATCTTTCAAGAAATTATCAAGGAAAACTGCCCTGATATTCTAAAACCAGAGGGTAAAATAGAAATGGAAAGAATCCACTGATTGCCTCTTGAGAAAGATCCCAAAAAGAAAACTCCTAGGAATATTGTAGCCAAATTCCAGAATTCCCAGGTGAAGGAGCAAATACGGCAAGCAGCCTGAAAGAAACAGTTTCAGTAATGTGAAACACAATCAGGATAACACAAGATCTTGAAGCTTCTACGTTAAGGGATTGAAGGGCTTATAATATGATATTCCAGAGGTCAAAGGAGCTAGGATTAAAACCAAGAATCACATATCCAGCAAAACTGAGTATAATACTTCAGGGCAAAATACGGACTGAAATAGAGGACTTTAAAGTATTCTTGATGAAAAGACCAGAACTGAATAGAAAATTTGACTTTCAAATGCAAGAATCAAAAGAAGCATGAAAAGGTAAACAGGAAAGAGAAATCATAAGGGACTTACTGAAGTTGAACTTTTTACATACCTACATGGAAAGATGATATTTGCAACTCATGAGACCTTTCTCAGCATTAGGGTAGTTGAAGGGAATATACATATACATACATATATATATATATATATATATATATATATATATATATATATATATATATATATATATATATATATATATATATGTATATATATACATACATATACATATACATATATATACAGACAGAGGGCACAGGGTAAGTTGAATATGAAGGAATAGCATCTAATAAATAAAATTAAGGGGTAAGAGAGGAATATATTGGGAGAAGGAGAAAGGGAGAGATAGAATGGGGTAAATTATCTCACATAAAAGTGACAAGAAAAAGTTGTTATAAGGGAAGGGAAGAGGGAGTAGGTAAGGAATGAGTGAATCTTGTTCTCATTGTATCTGACTTGAGGAGGGAATAACATATACACTAAATTGGGTATCTAACCCTACAGGAAAGTAGAGGAGAAAGGGATAAGGGGGGTGGTGATAAGGGAGGGCAGATTGGGGGAAGAGATAGTAAAAAGCACCCACTTTTGAAAGGGACAGGGTCAAAACTAAAATTGAATAAAGGGGAACAGGATAGGATAGATAGAAATATAGTTATTCTTTCACAACATGACTATTACGGAAGTGTTTTCTATAATGATACATGTATAACATGTTGAATCGCTTGCTTTCTCAAGTAGGGTGGGTGGGGAGGGAAGAAGAGAGAGAATTTGGCACTCAAAGTTCTAAAAACAAATGTTTAAAAATTGTTTTTACATGCAGCTGGGAAATAAGATATACAGGCAATGGGGCATAGAAATCTATCTTGCCCTACAAGAAAGTAAGTGGAAAGTGGATGGGGGGGTGAGGTGATAGAAGGGAAGGCAGAGTGGGGAAAAGGGCAATCAGAATACATACTATCTTGGGGGGGGAAGGGTAGAAATGGGGAGAAAATTTGTAACTCAAAATCTTGTGGAAATGAATGTTGAAAACTAAAAATAAATTTAAAAAAGTTAAAGGCAAAAATTATCATATCCCTAATAGTAATTCCAAGTTGTAAACTCTGCCTTCACCATGATCTTTGCCAAAGATTGTTTTATTTTATCCCTATATCTATGTTCCCTTACTATTCTCAGTACCAAATGCTCTGAAGAACTCATACATTGGATTTCTCTGGATATTATGTTTCCTGTGGAGGCACAAGGTGCCTTCCAAGAAGGTGGTATTCCTTCCGATAATTAGACTCAGGTTTTCAGGGTGTATCATTTTTGATTGAAGCTTAAGTTTCTTTTTTTTGAGAGTATACTCTCCAATTCTCATCTAGTGTTTCTTGAAGCTATGAAATAAGCTTCTTACTCATTTTTTTCCTCTTCATGTGCAAAGGTCTTTTTCCTGAATAATTAAAGAAATTTTTAGCTTGTAACTGAAATTGTTCAACTGAAGTACTCTATGTCTTGGAATTTAATTTCAGTTTTTTTTTTCTGGAGATGATCAATTGCCATATCTTGTTATTTCTACATTTTCTCCTTTTATTCCTTATCTCTACTCATCCAGTCACCACCTTACTTAAGACACTCATCAGTTCTCACCCGGACTATCACACTGTTCTCCTAATTATTCTCCCTGCCTCATCTCTATCTCAATTTAATACATTTCTCACAAAGTTGCAAAAGTGATTTTCCTGAAGTGAAGAATTAACATTTTCACTCTCACCTACTCAACAAACCCTACTGAGTCCCTGTTACCTCTACAATAAAATATAAGCCCTTCCATTTGATTTTTTAAGTTCTTCACAATTTAAACCTATTCTTAACTGTTTTTTTTTCAATCTTGTTATATATCATCCCCTTTTCTATACACTAATATCCCATTAAAATGACCATATCTTTGTGGCTTACACTTAACATTCCATTTGCCATCTCTGTGCCTTTGTATTGGCTAAGGACAGGGACAAGCAACTATGCTTGTACTATGCCTTCTCTTCAAATGTCTTAGAAGAGGAACCATCTGCTTCTTCTTGTCTAGAGAGATTAAAAAGCACTACTCTGTTCTTGAAATATAATCCTTCCTCACTTCTTCCTCACAGAATCCTTCATTTCCTCCCAGAGTCCAAGCACCACCTTTACATGAAGTTTGTCATGAGTTCCCCAAGTGCTAGAGCCCCCAGTCCCTTCCTAATGACCTTTATTTAATTCTTTATTATTTATTTTGTATTTCCCTGTGTATATTAATTCTATATGTGCTTACATATATACACAGTGTGTGCCCTGATGGAATAAAAGCATCTAGTGATTAATGATTAATTTATTTTATTTATCTTCTCAACATGTAATATATTTACCTGGCATATTTTAAATGAAACAATAAATTCTTGGAATGATTGCTGTCTAAATTCAGAACTTCCAAGCAATTTAATGTATCACATCCTGCATTATGATATTCAGGTTTTTTTAAATTTTTTTTATGTACTTCTGGGAGAAGTATAATTTTTAAAGAGTTCCTCTATGCCATGTCTTCTACATCAGCTGCTTTGGCTTATACTGCATCAATGTGTTCTTTTAATGTTGTTAACCTTTTGTTTCTCTTTGATTGATTTTTATTCCACTTTCCCAGTTTTTTTTTTACAAATCTACTGATCTCTTTCATTTAATAGGAGAGATTTTTCATCAGATATCCTTTTAAAAATAATTGCTAAGTGAGTTTTCAAATATCTTATTAAGAACTTAAATTCTGACTTACAATCATATCTAATTTCTTCTTTGCAGCTTGCATTTCTTAGTAAAGGTATTCTGGAATTTCTTTTTTATTCCATGCAATCTTCAATCTAAAACATTCAATATTTCATCATATATTGGTTCATTTTTCTTTGATTCTATTTGATAAGAGTATCATAGTCTCTTATAATTTATGCATTATTCTTTCGAGTATGAGGATCCTCTTCCTTGATTTGACTACTTGGTTATTGAGTTTTTATTGAAGCTTTTTCTCCTGACATTATTGCTGTTTTAGGTTTTGGTTTATTTTTATTATTTCCCTATCACTTTTTGGCCCTCCACCTTTGTTCCATGGTACATCCTTAAGTATAGGGAGCAAGGCTGCATGAGCTTCCTCAGGTTGGGGAGGTATAGGACTTGCCACACTTGGTCCTTGCCCACAGTAGTTTCTTGTGGAATATGAATGAACCCTTGGTTTAAATACCTAAGTCTAAGGACTGGGGCAAGCAACTATGCTTGTACTAAGCCTTCTCTTCTGATGTCTTAGAAGAGGACCCATCTGCTCCTTCTTATGTATAGAGATTTAAAAGCACTATTTCCATAGAGTTTCTGAAGCAGGAGGGGATCTGAAGATGGACCCTTACATAAACCTGTGAGTTAGCTTGGTGCCCCTGATATATGTTGAGGCTGGGGGTATGGGAAGGAGTGCTTTGTGGGTTCTATAAGTATTAGAGTTCATTGGTACTAATTCATAAGAAAATCTGTTTTCTTTCATCTGTGCATTTAGCTTTAATAACTGTATATCTAACATACATTCCTTTTAAAATATGTATCTCTAGGAAAAGATTATTAATGTTCTTCTTTCCATGTATATATATATACATATATACATACATATATACATACATACATATACATACATATATATATATATATATATATATATATACATACATATATATGTATATATATATATTTCATTCCCCCAAGTCCTCATCCCTTTATACTAAGGCATTTCCTGAAATGCCTAATTATTCCCTGAAAATTATACAGTCAAAAACTTTATATCATGCCACTCAATTGAGGAATCCTTCTAAAGATTTGTGGTTTTAGTCAAAGTAACTATTGCCTTTTGCATGGTTCACTGGCTCAGCTCTGCATTTTAATTGGTGTGATCATGACAGTGGTCAAGCTGTTTATGCAAATGTACCATTTTGAACCTGAATCCAGTGCAGTTATGATTGTTAAGAAAATCCAGCCATCTTGTTATTATCTCTTCCAGTAGAGCTCCAAAATCCTTGAATACTTCCTAATAGAAAAGGATGTTTCTATGACTTTTCTAGATTCACCTCTCAATGACTCAGAGATTGGGAAGATGATCAAACTGCTCAATTTTTGGAATGGTTTTTAAATCCTATGCAGACTGTGTTTCTTTGTGGCCTTAGTGCACTTCCTGCACAAAAGAGGTAGCCCAACTGTGATGTCACACTTTTAGTTATACGTTTGGAAATTCCTGGAATTTCATTTCTCCCTGATCCTGAAGAAGATTATTTTTTAGTGTCAGAACTGTGTCTGAATAAAATCACTAATACCTTATGGTTTTGGTCTATTTTTATTACCTTCTTGTCTTTCCTAAAAAGACAGCTGGCATTGGGCTGAAGCGGGAGTTTGTGCATCCCAGTATATGTCAAACTGCCTTTCAGAATATTTGGGAAAGGAAGGATTTTTAAAAGTTGTTATCTGTGAATTTTATTTTTACTCAACTCATGTTTTTTTTCTAATATTCATACATATGTTATTTTAAAAATATCCAAGATTCAAGAATGTATGGTTGCACTTGGCTTTGATTTTTTAAAATATTCTACCTTCACTAGTATTGAAATTTTCCTCATTGACCTTCAGGGTCATTATTTTTTTCTTCTTCAAAAAGAAGTTTAAAAAACATGATGGAAGCAATTACCAAGAATAATAAATAGGGTATTAGTCAGTATAAGTTGCTTTTATTTCTGTTTCAGGTGTTATTCATCATGAGCTTCATAGTAACAGTGATCATATGATAACAAATTATGAGTTGGAAGGGTCTTTAGAATCCTTCAGGTATAATATCCTATTTTACAGATGAGGACACTGAAGCACAAGTAGGTAACTTGACTTGCCCAAGGACAAAAAGTTGGTTTGGCATATCTGGTGGGATTGGAACTTGAGTCTTCCTGACTTCAAGGGCATACCACTTCCCACTGCTCCATGATGATTCACTCTCAAAGCTGTATGCGTAGGCTACATAGGATGATATCAAAATCATATATGTATCAGCTGCTCAGTGGTTCCAGCAAGGACTTGTGGGTGCTAATGAAACTATACAGGGAAATTCATCTCCAGGGCAGAAGGGGCCCTTAAAACCTACCCAAGCACAGTTCAGGTAATGCTACAGAGAACAGACAACAGGGCAAAATGTTTCATGAGATCTTATAGCATGAGTGGAATATGAGAAGGGCAGGAGAGAACAATCAGACAGAAGGTCCATAAAAGAAGATTATATCTTTCAAACTGAAAGAATTGCTGGAAGAAGGGCTCAAATGGCCAGGGATTTGGGATCTGCTGAGGAAATTCTCAATTTTTAATGGGAAAAAGATAATTACAGAGTTAAGAGAGACATGAAGATCAGCCTCCAATTGTCAGGCCTCTGACAGGGATTCAGTAGATGAGGCAACTTAAGAGAAGAGGAGAGTTGCTATACTTGTTATAACATATTATTAAGCCATTAGAAATTCACTTGTTTCAGTACTGAAACTTTTTTTAATCTTCATGAAATCTCTATAAAAACAACAATTTTTCAAAATATATTTGTCTGCTCAAGCTCACTATTAGAATGAATTGCCGGGGCGGAGCCAAGATGGCGGCTGGTAAGCACAGACTAGAGTGAGCTCCGTACCCGAGTCCCTCCAAAAACCTATAAAAATGGCTCTGAACCAATTCTAGAACGGCAGAAACCACAGAACAGCAGAGGGAAGCAGGGCTCCAGCCCAGGACAGCCTGGATGGTCTCTGGGTGAGGTCTATTCCACACGGAGCTGGGAGCTGGGAACGGAGTGGAGCAGAGCCCAGCCTGAGCGGCGTGGACGATCCAGACCAGAAACCGGGCGGAGGGGGCCCTAGCCCCCTGAATATGTGAGCTGCGGCAGTTACCAGACCGCTCGACCCACAAACACCAAAGACTGCAGAGAAGGTTAGTGGGAAAAGCTGCGGGAGTGGAAGGAGTTCGCAGTTCCACTTCCAGCCCCGGGGGCAGCGGAGGTGGGGCAGCTACAGCTGTTGTTACTTCCGGCTCCAGGCCCACCTGGTGGGAGGAATTAAGTGGTGGATCAGAGCAGGAGTGCAACAGCCTGCTGAAGATCTAAGCCCAGTCTGGACTGGGGGTCCTTGGGGAAGGAGGAGTGCGGCTCTGACAGAGCTGGCACCTCCCCCCCAAACGAAGAACATAGAACTCGTTAGTCTACAAGCAGTCATACCCCACTGAAAAACTCAAGGGTCAAGTTAGTTGGTTGGGAGTATGGCCAGGCAGCGAAAACGCGCCCAGATTCAGTCTCAGACTTTGGATTCTTTCTTTGGTGACAAAGACCAAAACATACAGCCTAAAGAAGACAACAAAGTCATAGAGCCTACAACCAAAGCCTCCAAGAAAAACATGAACTGGCCCCAGGCCATAGAAGAACTCAAAAAGGATTTGGAAAAGCAAGTTAGAGAAGTAGAGGAAAAATTGGGAAGAGAAATGAGAAGGTTGCAAGAAAACCATGAAAAACAAGTCAATGACTTGCTAAAGGAGACCCCAAAAAATACTGAAAAATACACTGAAGAAAACAACACCTTAAAAAATAGACTAACTCAAATGGCAAAAGAGCTCCAAAAAGCCAATGAGGAGAAGAATGCCTTGAAAGGCAGAATTAGCCAAATGGAAAAGGAGGTCCAAAAGACCACTGAAGAAAATACTACTTTAAAAATTAGATTGGAGCAAGTGGAAGCTAGTGACTTTATGAGAAATCAGGATATTATAAAACAGAACCAGAGGAATGAAAAAATGGAAGACAATGTGAAATATCTCCTTGGAAAAACCACTGACCTGGAAAATAGATCCAGGAGAGATAATTTAAAAATTATTGGACTACCTGAAAGCCATGATCAAAAAAAGAGCCTAGATACCATCTTTCAGGAAATTATCAAGGAGAACTGCCCTGATATTCTAGAGCCACAGGGCAAAATAGAAATTGAAAGAATCCATCGATTGCCTCCGCAAATAGATCCCAAAAAGAAATCTCCTAGGAATATTGTTGCCAAATTCCAGAGCTCCCAGATCAAGGAGAAAATACTTCAAGCAGCCAGAAAGAAACAATTTGAGTATTGTGGAAACCCAATCAGAATAACCCAAGATCTGGCAGCTTCTACATTAAGTGATCGAAGGGCTTGGAATGCGATATTCCGGAGGTCAATGGAGCTAGGATTAAAACCTAGAATCACCTACCCAGCAAAACTGAGTATCATGTTCCAAGGCAAAATATGGAGTTTCAATAAAATAGAGGACTTTCAAGCTTTCTCAGTGAAAAGACCAGAACTGAATAGAAAATTTGACTTTCAAACACAAGAATCAAGAGAAGCATGAAAAGGTAATCAAGAAACGGAAATTGCAAGGGACTTACTAAAGTTGAACTGTTTTGTTTACATTCCTACATGGAAAGATGATGAGTATGATTCATGAGACCTCAGTATTAGGGTAGTTGAAGGGAATATGCATATATATATATGTATATATGTATATATATGTTTATGTATATATATAAGTGAATGGGTATGTATGTATATATCTATGTGTATATGTATGTATATGTATGTGTATATGTATATATGTGTTTATATATATATATATATATATATATATATATATATATATATGTAAAAGAGAGAGAGCAGACACAGGGTGAGTTGAGGATGAAGGGAAGATATCTAAAAGAAATAAAATGAAATTAAGGGATGAGAGAGTAACATACTGAGAGAGGGAGATAGGGAGAGATAGAATGGGGTGGATTATCTCCCATAAAGGTGGCAAGAGGAAGCAGTTCTATGGGAGGAGGGGAGAAGGCAGGTGAGGGGGGAATGAGTGAACCTTGCTCTCATCAGATTTGGCCTGAGGGGGAATACCATACATACTCAGTTGGGTATCTTACCCCACAGGAAAGAAGAGGGAGGAAGATAAAAAAAAAAATAAAAGGGGGGTATGATGGAGGGGAGGGCAGATGGGGGTGGAGGTAATCAAAACAAACACTTTGGAAAGGGGACAGGGTCAAGGGAGAAAATTCAATAAAGCGGGATGGGTTGGGAAGGAACAAAATGTAGTTAGCCTTTCACAACATGAGTATTGTGGAAGGGTTATACATAATAATACATGTGTGGTCTAGGTTGAATTGCTCAACTTCTTAGGGAGGGTGGGTGGGAAGGGAAGAGGGAAAGGAATTTGGAACTCAAAGTTTTAAAATCAGATGTTCAAAAACAAAAAAAGTTTTTGTATGCAACTAAAAAATAAGATACACAGGCAATGGGGCGTAGAAATTTATCTTGCCCTACAAGAAAGGAAGGGAAAAGGGGATGAGAGGGGAGGGGGGTGATAGAGGGGAGGGCTGACTGGTGAACAGGGCAACCAGAATATAAGCCATCTTGGAGTGGGGGGGAGGGTAGAAATGGGGAGAAAATTTGTAATTCAAAATGTTGTGAAAATCAATGCTGAAAACCAAATATGTTAAATAAATAAATTGCATTAAAAATAAATTTAAAAAAAAAAGAATGAATTGCCTTATAATATCCTCCAGATGGATATCTGATCTAGATCTACGTCTTCAAAAACATGAGAACATGCCTAACTTCCCCCATTTCTCTGCAACTCTTGACACTGGTATCTCCAGGAACCTTCTCTCTCTTTTTGCTAGTTGTTTGGCTCCTTAAATTTGAAAAACAGCCTAAAAATTGAGCTCTGGCTTTGGCTACTGATTATTATCAGAACTCTGTAGTTATCTTGTTTGTTTTCTTGTTTTTGAAATAGGGAATTTCTTAGCAGATTTTAGTTCTTCAGCCTCCTTCATTTATACTTCTAGGAACTACTACAGCTATTTCTGAATTCAACTTGCAAAGTTTCAGGCTCACAATTCTGTCCCCCAATAATCGATCTTACCTATACTCAGCACTCAGTTTCATAAATACACCCTGCACACAGTCCTTTGTTAGCCTCATGGTTGCTGAGTTCCCCATAGAATACCATAACCAAAATTATACCTGACAGGTTCTGTAATTATGGTGAATGCAATGTTTAGTAACATGGATTTCAAGAGAAATGCCATAGTTTATACTTTCCATCTTCTAAGATAAACACAAATTTTTAAGTTCTGGAGACTTAAAACCATTGTTCTCCATTTATGACCAACACAACAAACACTTTGCTACTTTACTTTCTGGGGTTATGTCTTTTTTTTTTTCAGTTGAGATCACTCGAGTGAGACTAATGCAATTTCTGTCTTTCAAATGAGCTACTGCCAATTAAACTCTAATCTCTGTTTACTTTAGGGAATATAATTCCACTTTGTTTTGACCCCTCTTGGAGGCATCATTGTACAAATGTCCAACATAATCCTTTGATTTGAAGAAATACATATTCTGCTAATTATTTTTATTCAGAAACAGATATGATGGATGCTACATGGTATTTATTCATTGTGGCCAATAATGTACTGTCTGCTCATATTTATTTCCTTTTCTTAGTTTATATAACCTCATACCAGACTAATGTAACCCGTGATTTTCTCTGTACATCACCAAAGAGCATTAGACTTGGAGTAAGAAGACCTGGAATCAAATTCTAGGTCTGCAACGTACTATGTGTGTGACCTGGCGGAATGAGTCCATCAGTCATTTAGCAGTTATTAGGTATCTAAGATGTAGCAGACACTATGCTAAGCAATGGGAATCCAAAGAGAGGCAAAATAATTCTTGTTCTCAATGAATGCATAGTCTAATATAGGAAACAACAAGCAAACAGCTTTGTACAAACAAGATATAGACAGGATAAATGGGAGTCAATCAGTAGAGAGAAGGAACAAGTATTAAGGGGGATCAGAAAAAAATCTTCTTACAGAAGGTGGGCCTTTAGCTGAGACCTGAAGGAAGCAAGGGAAGCCAGGAGGAGGAGATGAGGAGGGAAAGAATTTTGGGTATGGGAGACAGCCAATGAAAATGGTTGGAGTTAGGAGATGGAAAGTCCTATATGAGAAACAGCACAGAAATCACTTAACCTCTCTAGGCTTTAACTTCTTATTTTGAAAAATGAAGAGGTCATACTAAATTGCCTAGCTCTAAATGTATGATCCTACAACACTATATAATAACATTGACTTTTGGAATTTTCTTTATGTATGTCAGGATGCTATAAATGTATAACCTTATCAAGTTTATGTTGTGCTGCACCTCAGAAGAGAGAGTGATCCATGTTACTGTAGTTCTACTTCATGGTTCTGTGTTGGGACCTTTTCTCTTCTTTCCCTACACTATCTCACTTAATCACCTCCTTAGTTTCCATGGCTTTAATGATCAACTTTAGCTGATGACTCCAAATGTCTCTATTTAGCCTCAGATTCTCTGCTAACTCCAGTCCTCCATCATTAAGTGTCTACAGGATATTTCAGGCTAGATGTCTCATAGACATTTCAAATGTAACATATTTGAAACAAAGCTCATTATCTTTTCCCTAAAACCATCTCCATACTGAACTTTTCTATTGCAGTCAAGCCTACTATCACTCTCCAATCTCCCAAGCTTATAAACTTGATGTTACCCTCAATTATTGACTCTCTCTTACTCCTACATATCCCACTATTTCTACCTCTACGTTTCTCACATAAGTCACCTTCTCATGACTTACACCACCACTACATTTTTTAGGTCATCATCACCTCTCATCTGGACTATTACAATGTCTTCCTAATATCTCTTCATTGTGGCCCATAAAGTACTGTCTGCTCATATTTATTTCCTTTTCTTAATATATATATAATCTCATACCAAACTAATGTATCCGGTGATTTTCTCTATACCACACTGAAGAGCGTTAGCTTTGGAATCAGAGGACCTGGAATCAATAAAATTCCTCATATCTCTTCTGCCTTTAACACACCTTCCATAGGCACAGGTTTGACAGTATCATTGCACTTTTCAAACTCCAGTAGCTATCTATAGTATCTAGGATAAAATATAAATTCATTTGACTTTTGCATACTTTCACAATCTGGGTTAACATATCCTTATAGTTCATTATATATTATTCCATTTCCAGGACTCTATGGTTTGGCTAACCTGGCCTTCCCTCTGATGCTCATACTACCATGTCTATTTTCTTGCATTGGCTATTCTCCATGACTGAGATATACCCTCTACTCTCTTCTACCTCAGAGAATCCTTCATTTCTTCTAAGACTCAACTTCAGTACCATCTTCTGATCTCCCTCAAATGCTAGTGCCCTCTGGAAAAAATATACACAACACATGTTCAAGCTTAATCTGAATTATTAACTTTTTATCTATCACTCTTTTAGGTATAGAAAATTAACAAAACAATAAACCAAGACCGGATCTGTAATGTTTGCCAATTTCTGTGGTGTAGCTACTTACACTAAAATTTAACAGTCAGCTCTCTAAAGCCAATTTGAGCTGACTCAAGTATATTCCTGCCCCCTTCTTTACCTCTTTTGTCCTTATTATGTATATGTGTAAACATTGTTTGCCTGGACAGAATACAAGCTCCTTACAAATGGAGATGTTTTCATTGTTAATCTTTGCATCCGCAGTGTCTAGTATAGTGCCTGATATATAGTAAACACTTAAAAATACTGGTTGAATACCACATTGATTGAAGGATAGATGGAAGGCTGGCAAGAATTCTACAGGTAAGAACATTGAGGAAGAGCATGGGAAAAACAAATTGAGAGATATCAAAGAAGTTCAGAGTCTTCAGAAGAAAGGCATAAACTTGTCCCAACCAATATTTCACTAAAAAATGAAAACACAAATTGAGCTCAAGGGGATCATGATTTGCAGCTAGGGGTAGCAAATCCTATAAATATTTACAAGTTGTAGATACAAATAAGGCATTCTGGCATAGTGGCTAAATTCAGAAATGAGAAAAGTAAATTTTCCAACAGATTCTCTCAACATGCTTAGGTATATTTATGCATAGATATGAAGAAAATAATGCAGTCTTTAGTCAGTAGATAGGCATATAGTAATACAAGTGGATCATATGGGTGTTCAAGGGGGACTTGAACCTTCAAGGTGAGGGCTTGCTCAGCCCTTTTCAGAATTGCTTATTCATCTTTGGTATTCTCCAGGCACTCAACTCTTACTTGTGACTCCAAGAAGTTGTAGCATGCACAGAGGCCACACCCTGGTAAACCATCTTGGCAATGTGTTAAACTAGATTGAGGGACATCTATGACAGGCCACAAACACAAAAGTGAGTTAAGGGGGTTTCTATACCATGTCATGAATTCTTCCACTGGAATCAGTAGATGAGAACAACTTGTTTTAATAGCCAAGAGGGCAGCTGAAACAGGCACTGCAGAGCTCTTAGTGCTTGGTCACACATCAAAGATGTCAAAGTCATCCATTGAATCTTGGGCAACATTGCCTGTCATGCTGACTTTTTCTTGCCACTGAAGTTTGATGGCTTTGGAAGAGAATGAAGCATCTCTGCCTCACTTAAATCCAATTCACACGTAAGTCAAGACGTTACCCTGTGATGTCATTGCTTCTCTTCAAAAATGAAGGACAAACAACTGTTATATAAACCAGCTCACTTGATCTCTTCATACATAAGGAGGATTTCAGAAGAGCCCACATAATTTCCAGTTTAAAATATTATTCATGTTCTTAAAACTATCACTATCTGACATACAAGATCCAAGAGAAATATAAGGTAAACATCAAAGACTAATTACAAGGCACTCAATAAAGACAGACTATTTACTTTGTATATAAGGAAATATAAACTGTATATCTAAGACTGTAATTAGTAATCAGGTAGTTCAAAAGAAATATTGGGGTAGACCTGAATATTATGTGATTCTAAAAAAGTAATAGTATTTAGAAAATGTAAAAAGAGTATTTATCTTATATAAATGAGGTGCAAGAGGAAGAACTGACATGGAGAAACTAGATGGGGGAGGACAGTTGGCAGTTCTGGAACCTTACTCTCATCTGGAATAGGTTAAAGAGGGAGCAATACATATATATCTAGAAGTGTATAAAAGTCTTCTAAATTCAGAAAGAAATAAAAGCCTAAGGGAATAGGGAGAGGGGAGGGATTTTTAAAGGGAACACTACTCACATCAGATCTGGGTTAAAGAGAGAACAATATATTCATTTAGAAGGGAATAAAAGTCTTCTAAATTTATAAAGAAATAAGAGGGTGAGAGAATAGGATAAGGGGGTATAGAAGGGTGTCTAAATAAATGTAAATGGCGGAATACCATATATATTTGGAAAGCTAGAAAAGTCTTCTAAATTCAGATAGAAACAAGAGGGCAAGGGGAAAGGGTGGGGGAGACAATAAGGGAGTGATCTTTGGAGAGGGTGGCAGAATGAGTAATAGGAGGGCACAGTAAAGAGTAGAAGTAAAGTAGAGGAGACAGGAAGGATAAGACATAAGAGATACATGCAAACATAAAATAAAGATCAGGAGTAGAATTTATTAGGGAGAAAAGAGCAGGGGTAGTAATCATGATCTCCAACAAAGTTAAATCTAATATAGATTTAATCAAAAGAGAAAAGTAAGGAAGCTATACTGTATGTCAGCCATATTAATCAACATTGTTTTAGATTGTTTAAAATAACTAGACAGCATAAGGTTGGAATATTGCTGTGGTGTAGGAAATGATGAGTTGGTGGATTCAGAAAAAAAAATGGAAAGACTTGGACTTATGAAAGATGTTATCCACTTTCAGAGAAACAACACAAGTATAGTAGTTTTATATAGATGTATATGAATGTATATGTATTTATATGTCTATGATTATAGATATCTATGTATATGCCCATGTATATAAGTTTATGTCTATATGTGCATATTTATGTATATGTGTGTACATACATTTGTGTGTATAGGCACATATATGTATATGCATGGATGTTTATATATGCATATGTGTGTGCGCATGTGTGCTTAATTGTGGCCTTCTTGGTAGGGGTGAAGGAAAGGGGGGAAATAAAGTAAGACGTGCACAGCAAAGAACAAAATAAAACCTACAAGGAAGTAAAGAAAAGATGGACAACTCTAAACATAGCATGTAGTATTAATTCTATAGGCTTTATTGAAATTGAAATCTATTGCTTTATATTTTGAATCCTCTTATGTTCTGCTGTTGACATGATGATTTTTTTTCTTATTTTGTATTTAAGTTATAGTATCTAAGTTCGTTTCTTTTTTTCTTTTCTCATTTTGGATTTGTTTAAAATAAGTAATTACAAAAACAAACAAATAAATGTCACTATCTCATCAATTGATAAATCATCAAAGGATATAAACAGGCAATTTTTTCGATGAAGAAATCACAACTATATAGAGTCATATGAAACATGCTCTGAATCACTATTAATTAGAAAAACTCAAATGAAAACAAATTTGAAATATCATCTTATACCTATCAGATTCGCTAAAATGATAGAAGCGGAAAGCAGCAAATGGCAGAGGGGATGTGGAAAAATTGGGATACTATTTCACTATTGGTGGAACTGTGAACTGATCCAAACAGTTTGGAAAACAATCTGAAATTAGGCCCAAAGAGTTTTTAAATTGTGTATGTCCTTTGATCCAGCAATACCACTATTAGGTCTGTTTTCCAAGGTGATTAGGGAAAAAAGAAAAGAATTTATATGTTCTAAAATATTTATAGCAGCTCTTTTTGTGGTGGCAAAACACTGGAAATTGAGGGTATGTTCTTCAATTGAGGAATCACTAAAGAAGTTTCGGCATATGAATGTCATAGAGTACTATTTAAGAAGTGATAAACAGGAAGGTTTCAGAAAAAAACCTGTGAAGACTTAGTGAGCTTAAGCAGAATGAAGTGAGCAGAACAAGGAGAGCATTGTACAACATTGTAAGGATGATCAACTGTCAATCTGTCTGATCAAGACAAAGAACCAAGACAATTCTGAAGGATATATGATGAAAAATGCTATGCAACTCCAGGAAAAACAACAACTGACAAATAGGAGTATCTATAGTATAGTTATATATATATTAGTGTCTAATGGTAGCTTTTTCTAGGGCGGTGTGGGGAAAGAGTGAGGAAAAACAAAAATTGCACAGCACAGAATAAAAGAAACTTAGAAGGAAGCACAGAAAAGCTGGGTAGCATGGAAAACAATGTGTAGAATTTATTACATAGTTTTTTTTTAAGATTATACAATAGAAACTCATGGTTTTAGATTGAATCTTTTTGTGTTGTACTGTATACATGGAAATATTCTTTTTTGTTTTTTTTGAAATTAAGTACAAAGTGAATAAAAATTTAAAATTGCTAAAAAAACACTGGCAACTTCTAATATAATTACCTAAATAGATCTCTTTAAGGAAAACGAATAGACTTATTGGCCATGTCTGACAACTTAGGCCTTACTCTGTGCCTGTAGTCTATCACCTCTCAACATATATATTTAATCATCAGTCCATTGATAACAAAATTCATTCTATTGCTCTTCTAGTCAGTGGTCCTATCTAGCCTCTCAGGTTCAACTAAGCAGTGTGACAGCCCACTTCTGGACTATGATAGGAGGCACAACTTTGTCACCCTAGGTTTAGTAAAAGGGAAAGAACACATCTACTAGCGAAAATTGATGTCCTCTTCCACCATGAATTCAAACAGTAGTTCCTTTTTGTTAAATGTTTTTGAAGTGATATATCTATTCTTTACACATGTAATATTGATTCATATATGACTTTTGCAAAAGTGTTATTCAGATTAAATTAATGACATGAACTAGACAGTATGCAAAATTCTGCAGTTTTCAATTACAGAAAAGAAGCAAATTTTCCATACATGGAAATTTCAAATATTCATATCTCTTTAATTTCCCTTCCCTTTTCGTTTTTTCATAAACTTATGGTTTCACTATGACAGATTTCTACTTACTCATAAATCAGTCTTCCCTTACCCTCATTCAATCTGATGTCTATTCTGGCCATTATATTGAAATCACTGTCCTTAAAGTCACCATTGACCTAATTGTCATATCCAGTGATCTTTCTGTCATGCATTAGTTACATGACCGTGGACAAATCACATTATCCTTGAGGGCCTCAGTTTCCTCATCTGTAAAGTGAAGAGGTGATGGAATCTATAAAATGCCATCTATACACTGAATTTTAAAATCCCTTCCTGATCTCTCATTTTATAAGAATTTGCACTCTTTAAAGTTCACTTGTTCGTACTTTGTAGATCCTATTGATCACTGTCAACCACCCCTTTCTTCTTGATACTCTCTCCTTTATCTACTCTCGTGATACTATTTCCCAAAGGTTCTACCCACAATTACCTAGCATCCTCTCATTCATCTTCTTTCTCTCATCCCCTAAATATAGGACGATCCTTAGATTCCATTCTTGACCTTTCTTGTCTTGACAACCTCATTCACCACCGTGGCTTCAACTTTCAAATCTTTTACCAAAATTCCATCTCCATCTCCAATCTCTCACCAATGTCCGAGACTTTGCTGGCAAATGTTTAATAACTGACTCTCTGGGGGAAAATACATATGCATGATATAATTTTAAGTTTGATCAGCAGTAACATTTTTCCATTACTTTCTTGAACCTAGAAAAACAACAGAATAAAAAATTAATCCACGATTTGAAACATTTGCCAATTTCTGAGGTTCACATTTAAAGTTACAATGTACTCTCTTAAGCCAGTTGCAGCTCACTCCAGCACATCCCTTCCTGTGCCCCAGTTTTATCTGATATACCAACAACAATACATCCAAAGCTAAACTCATTGCTAGTCCTCCAAAACTTCATTTATGTTAGTAGAAAGAGTAATTCTCCCTGACTTAAAACCTTGATAATTTTCCCCAGGATCAAAACCTCAAGCAATCTTGACTTTTACCATGTCTTGTTAATTTCACCATTAATTAGTCTCTCACACCTATCCTCTCCTTTTTGCTCCAAATGCCATCAAGATAATGAGACATGTACCTAATTACGTGACACATAATAGGCACCCATCAAGTGTTTGGTGATTTTTTTATATGTGTATTATACATCCAAGAGGACTCATATTTATCAAGCTGGGTTTAGAATCAGGAAGACCTGAGTTTGAGTTTCACCTCTGAAATATACTAGCTATGTGACCTTTGGCAAGTCACTTAAGTTTTCAGTAACTAGTTAATTACCCAAGGTTCTAACTTGAAGAAAATTTGTCAAGTTTTGTATAAGCTATGAAAGCTAGTGTTTTGCTTTTCTTGAGGAGTTTGCCTCTTTGAGATTTGCCCATACTTAAAAAAAAACAGGTATAACTAAGAAAATTCAGTGAGATATTGATAGATTTGTCTCTATGTTCAGGCATTTTGGGAATTCTCTCTTCCCTTATAACTACCAGTGAGCCCTTATTTAATGTAAATGTTACTTGAGATTATAAACCTTTAGTACTGTCATTATTACTTAGAATTTGGAGGGCTATTTATTTTAAAAGATATATCATCATTAATTGGAGTAATGTGAGATACTGAAAAAAATGTGGCCCTTAGGAAATATAATTTCCAGAAAATCAGTATTTAGAAATAGATTGAAGGTTGTCTGCAGTGGTATTTTTTTTTTGCTTTTTAATTCCACTACAAGTATATCTACTCCAAATAAAGCTTCAGGGTCTTCACTGTAGTGGCAGATTTTAAAATTTTTCTTTCTACAAACTTACATATAGCAGAAATGTTACACATTGGATAATGTGGATCTTAGAGTCATGAAGAACAAGGTTCAAATTCTACTTCTAAAACCCAGTAGCTATGTGACCTGGGGCACAAGGAGCACATTTATGCCTTAAGCAATTCCCTGGGATTCATTTACTGAGTCATGTATGGGTTGTGTGGAAGGAATACCACTATATTGATGAAACCACACATCTTTTATATATATATATGTATGTATGTATGTATGTATGTATGTATGTTTATGTATATATATGTATATATGTTTATGTATATATACATATATGTGTGTGTATGTGTGTGTATATGTATGTGTGTATGTGGTTTGTTTACATTGAATTGGGGTTGTTTACTGGCCCCCATGTAAACGGAAACTTCACAGAGGCTTGTTTTATATGAAACTACCAAATGCATTTGTTGACCGGATCCAATGCTTTAATAAAAAAATGATTTGACACTTATTTTGGATACTCATACTCCAAAATAATATTGCTAATTGAGTCCATAGAAATATGACATTAGAATGTCAGGGCTAAGAGATGCCCCTTGAGTTCATATTATCCAACTTTCTCATTTTACACAATATAAAACTGAGACAATAAAGGTAAAGTGGCTTGCTTAATGCCCAAGAGCTATAAATGGAGGACATAGCAAAACCAAGACTTGAATACAAATGTTTTGCTTTCTAGTTTTGCAGTGTTTGTTACATACCATATTCCATCTCCTATGTTGTTTTTGGACTACACTAAGCACCAAGACTAGACTAGCACTTCTGAAAGTTTTTCTTTCTATAAGGTATAAATTAGAAATATGAAATATGTTACAAGTCTCCAAAACTCAATCTATAAAAGTTTTGATTAGGTCCATATAGAAAATTAAGATTATATAATCTTTATAAGGGCATATATAGGGGGAAAACAGTGGTATGATAATTTATCCTTCTCCTTCTCCTTCCCCAGGAACTCAGGGTTCTTACCTCATGGGAAGGAAAAATTCAAGGGGAATTATCTCCTCCCATAAATCCTTTACATGAGAATGAGGGTGGTGGGTGGCACAGTGCTAGTGACTTCTTTAATATTGTGTCTTGCTGCTTTGACTCATTGAAATTCCTGAAAAAAAAAAGCCAGCAGCAAGCCAATGTACTTATCCACTTCCATTTCCAATTTCAGTGGGGGCTGCATGGGGTGAGAAGTAGAAAGGTGGTATACATGCACAAATTGGCATCTCTTTTAACTTTCTAGTTTGTCCATGCTGTATTAGCAACTATTTGCTCTCTTAAATGAGTATTAAACATTCCTGGCTATACCACCCTCCATCAATCATAGGGTATTTAAAGGAGTGCTCTGAATCATATAGCTAGATTTTGCTCTATTATTATGGAGCTTAATTATGCTGTACTAGTGATATAAAACAACACTGATTGGGTCAATGTCATGAGGGACATACCTGGACTAAGGTGACTGAGTATTTCTATTGCATCAAAGAGAAGGCAACAAAGGAAAACTGTGTGAGCTGGAAGGCAATAGTTATAGTTACTTGCATTAGGAGAGTAACCCAATCCCCAAAGTTTCCCAAAAGATTCTAAATCTGGGTATATACAAGCATTTAAGTGAGAGAGGAAAGCACACTATTTTAGGGTAGTCTCTTCAAAATATTATAAATAAAGAGGATGATAGAGTAAAAGCAAAAAAAAAATCAGGTAAGAATTTGCAGGAAGGTGGCACTGGTCTGGAATTTCTTTTTACTATGTAGGAGTTCTTGGGATACACTTGATCTTCTCCTCTACAGAAATGGAGATTGCCAGGTTTTGTCTAACTTGTTATTCTGGTGCATATAATGCTCCTGTGGTTGTACTCCATAGAGATCTGGGCTCACTTACTAACCTAGTGGCAGCTAATTATATATGAATGTAGATATAGGTATAGCTATACTTAACTATAACATATATGTGTATGTATGTACATATAAATGTGTATCTACTTATAGCTACAAATCCAATAAACATTTATTAAGCACCTATTATGTGTCAGACACTGCATAAAGTTCTAAGGATGCAATTAATGAAAAGCTTTCCAATCAGAGGGGAGAGGAGGATGAAGGAATTGTTGTCAATCAAGGCTTGAGTTAGTAGTACGATGGTTAAGATTAGAAATGATAAGCTTATCCTGGAGGGGCATCTTATTCTGTGAAGTAGAAACAAGACAGAGTAGCAGATGCAAAGTGGAATATATCTATATCTATCCATAATATAAATATTCATTTTTATTTTATTTATAAATGTACATATTGTATTATGTATTATATATAGCAGCTAAGTGGAGTAGTAGATAAGAGTATTGACTCTGCAATCAGGAAGACTCATCCTCGTGTATTCAAATCTGTGTGACCCTGGATGAATCACTTAACTCTCTTTCCCTCTGTTTGCTTATTTGTAAAATAAGCTGAAGAAGGAAATGTCAAATCACTCTAGTAACTTTTCCAAGAAAACTCCAAATGGGGTCATAAAAATTGGACATGAATGAAATGACTGAACAACAATACATTATATATAAATCTATATACAACTGCATATCCCACTGCTACTGTTCTTAGAAATGTACCAGTGGTTGGTGATGATGGAGTATGAAGGGTATCCCTATCTGAATAAACTATATCAAGTGGTTGTTGTATCTTTTAGGGACAGAGGCAATGTGGTACAGGAAAAATAGAACCAGATTTGGAGCCAGAGGATCTGGATTTTTATTAGAGCACTGTGATTTATAGCATGACCAACTTTTCACAAATAATTTAACCTCTCTGAGCCTCAGTTTCTTCAGGTTTGAAAAGAGAGATGTTCTATCTGGGCTAGGCCTAACTCATGCCAAACCCCTGGGAGTTTCATATCAATACAGGAATGGAATGAAATACTCTTAGGCCATTGAAGAGTAAACAAAAGACTAACTTACCTATGTCAAGAGAAGATTATTAGACAAATCTCTTAACTGAGGACACCTTGAGTTAACTCAGCAATGTGCAACAACATTGGCTGAATTACTCGTCATTTTCAGAGAATGTTTTCATATTTTTCTCAATTAAATGTAAAATTTCTTTTGATAACTTTTGAGTTCCAAATCCTAACATTTGTTCTTTTCTTTATACCCCTTCTTGAGAACACAGTCAATTTGATATAGATTATACATGAGCAGTGGTGCAAAATATATTTCCGTATTAGTTATGTTTTTAAAAAATCAAAACAAAAAAAATAAAACTGAAGAAGAATAAAGTAAAAAAGTAGGATTTTATATGCATTTAGACTCCATCAGTTCTTTCCCTGGAATGAACTTTCATAAGTCCCAGATTTCCTTACAGTATTGTGTTGATCAAAATCAAAAGTCATTGACAATTGATCATCATACAATATTGTTGTTACTATTTACACTGTTCTGATTCTACTGACTTCACTTTGGATAAGTTTGTGCAAATCTTTCCAGGTTTTCCTGAAAGCATCCTGATCATTATTTCTTATAACACAATAAAATTCAATCACAATCACATACCACAACTTGTTCAGCCATTCCCCAATTGCTGGACATCCTCTGGATTTCCCAATTTCTTGCCATCACTAAAATAGCTACTGTAAATATTTTTGTACATATAGGTTCATTTCATTTTTTTGTCTCTTCAAGATACAAACCTAGTAGCAGTATTGCTGGGTCAAAGGGAAACATGATTTCCTAGCCCTTTGGGTACAGTTCCAAATTGCTCTCCAGAGTGGGTTGAATCAGTTCACAACTCTACCAACAGTGCTTTAGGGTGTCAGTACTCCAATAATCTCTCCAACATTTATAATTTTCTTTTTTTGACATACTAGGCAAGCTGATCGGTGTGGCAATGGTATCCAGAGTTGGTTTAATTTGGATTTCTATAATCAATATCAATTTAGAACATTTTTTCTTTTGACTACATATAGCTTTGATTTCTTCATCTTAAAATTGCCCATTCATATCCTTTGACCATTTATCAACTGATGAATGGCTCTTTTATAAATTCAGCTCAGTTCTCTATATTTTTGACAAATAAGCCCTTTATTAGAGATACTTGCTGTAAAAAATTTTTCAGAGTTATAATTACTATATATTTCTCTTAATCATATTTCCCCTCCATTTATGCTATTCTTTCTCTCTCTCTATTCACTCTGTCAATTCTCAAAAGCATTTTGCTTCAGACCACCACTTTCCCCCAATCCTCTCTCCCTTCTATCAGTTCTCCCTGCTTTTCATATCCTTTTCGCCTCTAAATTTCTGGTAGGATAAGACAGATTTCTATACCCAATTGAGTATGTATGATATTTCCTCTTTGAGGCAGTTCTGATGAGAATAAGGTTCAAGCACACCAGTATCCCTTCCATTGAAAAAGCTCTTTCATGTCTCACGCCCACACCACACCATCTATTTATGTATACACCCTATAATGTTCTAATAATGATAAAGTTCTTAGGAGTTACAAGTATTATTATTAAGTAGGAAAGTTAGCAGTTCAACCTTATTGAATCTCTTATGATTTCACTTTCCTGGTAACATTTTTATGATTCTCTTGAGTCTTGTATTTGACAGTAAAATTTATTTATTCAACTCTGGCCTTTTCATTAAGAATGCTTGATTGGCCTCTATTTCATTAAATATCAGTTTTTCTTCTGAAGGATTATATTTAACTCTTTTAGATGATTCTTGGTTGTAATCCTAGATCCTTTACCCTCCAGAATATCCTATTCCAAGCTCTCTAATCCTTTAGAGTGGAAGCTGCTAAATCTTGTATTAATTTGACTGGGGCTTCATGAGATTTCAATTATTTTTTTCTTGCTTCTTGCCATATTTTCTCCTTGAACTGATAGTGCTGGAATTTCATTATAATATTTATGATATATGTCATTTTGAGATCTCTTTCAGGAAGTGATTGGTAGATTCAGTTTCTATTTTAGCTTCAGGTTTTAGAATATCAGGGCAGTTTTCCTTGATAATTTCTCAAAAGTTAATATCTTGGCTCTTTTTATTTTTTTATCATGGTGTTCAGGAAGACCAAAATCTCTTAAATTATCTCTCCTGAATCTATTTTACAGGTCAGTTATTTTGTTCCAATGAGAGATTTCACATGGTCTTCTATTTTTTCATTTTTTTGATTTTGTTTGATTGGTTCTTGATATGCCAGTTTTCACTTGATCAACTTTAATTTTTAAGGAATTACTTTCTTCAGTGAGCTTTTGTACCTATTTTTCCATTTGGCCAATTCTACTTTTTAAGGAATTCTTTTCTTCAGTGAATTTTTGTACCTCTTTTACCACTTGTATTATTTTTTTAAGATGTTAACTACTCAGCATTTTGTATACTTCCTATATTAAACTGTTGGCTCTTACAATTTTTTTTTGCATCAACCACACTTCTTTCCCCAATTTTCCTCTACCTCCCTTATTTGATTTTTAAAATAATTTTTGAGCTCTTCCAGGAATTCTTTTTGATCCTAACCCCAATTCACATTTTCTTCTTTGAGGCTTTGAATGTTTTGACTTTGTTGTCTCCTTTTGCATTTGTGTTTTGATATTCCCTGTTACCATAGGACATTTCCATGGTCTGATTCTTTTTTGTTGTTGTTCTTTACTCATTTCCTCAGCCTATTTCTTGACTTTGAACTTAATGTTAAAGTTGGAATTTGCTCTCAGGGTGGAGAGGGCATTGTCAAAACCTCTAGGTTTTTTATTCAACTACTTTGAGAGCTAATTCTGGGGGTCTATAAGTTTTCATCTTTTCCAAGGTGGTATCATCTAAGGAGAGGTGTGGTTACTACTCTCTGAGTCTCTGTTCTGGTCTGTGAGTTACAACAGGCACCATTTTAAAAAAATTTTCCCCACTTAATATTATTTTATTTTTTCCAATTACATGTAAAGATAGTTTTCAATATTCATTTTTATGAGATTTTGAGTTACAGATTTTCTCCCTCCCTTGCTTCCATCCAACCTCCACAAGACAGCTAGCAATCTGATATGGTTTATAAAATATAATCATGATAAACATATTGCCACATTATTCATACTACTTGCCCATTTCTACTTTTTAAGGAATTGTTTTCTTCAATAAGCTTTTTTACTTCTTTTTCCATTTGACTAATTTTATTTTGTTTGGTGGGGGAAGGCAAGGTAATTGTGGTTAAGTGACATCCCCAAGGTCACATACCTAGTAAGTGTCAAGTGTCTGAGGCCACATTTGAACTCCTTACTCCATTGCTCATACTCTATTCACTACTAATTCTATTTTTAAGGCATTGTTTTCTTCAATGGGTTTTTTCCCCATTTGGCCAATTGTATTTTTTAAGGAATTGTTTTCTTTAATACTTTCATACTTCTTTTTTCTACCTGTTGACTCTTCTTAATTCTCATTTCTT
This sequence comes from Trichosurus vulpecula, assembly GCF_011100635.1. NCBI lineage: Eukaryota > Metazoa > Chordata > Mammalia > Diprotodontia > Phalangeridae > Trichosurus > Trichosurus vulpecula. Next base: position 309,482,367 of record NC_050574.1, on the reverse strand, counting down.
TTCCCAATTTTTCTTCTATTTCTATTATTTGATTTTTAAAATCCTTTCTGAGCTCTTCCAAGAAGGCTTGTTGAGCTTGAGACTAATGCATATTCCCTTTTGAGGCTTCTCGTGTAGGCATTTTGACATTGTTTACCTTTTCTGAGCTTGTGTTTTGATTTTCCCTGTCACCATTTTAGCTTTCTGTCATCAGGGCTCTCTTTAGGTATTTGTCCATTTTTTAGCTTATTTTGCAACTTTTAAAGTTAAGCTCTGTTCTTGAGGCATAGCAGGCACTGTCCTGTGATTCTTGTGCTGGGGTCCAGGGCCTTCATCACTAGGTTTCCACTTTGGGGCCTCAAGGGCTTGCAGCTTGTCCACTGAGTTAGCTTAGCTCAACCTAGTCATGCCTATTGTCCTGGGTTCTGGGGCTGCAATATGCCTTCTTTTTATCCAAGTAAGACAGAGGTTTCCTGAGTTTGTCTAAGTTATCAGAAACGAGAAAAAAATGTTTCACTTCATCATTTTGTGGGTTCTGTCACTCTAGAATCCATTTAGAAGCATGATTTAATGTTCTTTCCAAGGGAAACTGGGGAGAGGTGAGGTAACTTCCTGGCTTCTTTCTGACATCTTGGGTACACCCCCACCAGGACTTTTTTCTACCCTGGATCTATGACCAAGGTCCTTGCTTCTCTGTGGCCACAACCTCTGCTCTGCTAGTTTTCTTCTTATCACTTAGACTATGATGCACCAGGACTGTGACTCAAATCTGAGTATGGGAAATGCGACAGATTCCTGCACCTATTGCCAGCAAAGGAACTCTTTAATCTCCTTCTGACCACTTATCCAACCTCTTATAAAGAATGGGCTGAGAGCTCCAGATGCTGCAGCTGATGTGGCTGATTCAATTGCCTCATCCCCCACCCCTGCCAAGGCCTGCTGCTGGTTTTCTGGGGCATGGCCTGAGCCTGGAAAGCCTGTGCTGGGTGGTGCTTCAGTTTCACCTGGGTGCAACAGATGTTCTATGCTGACCTTCTCAGTTGTCTTATATATACACATAGACATATATAGTTATTGAAATATGTTAGGGACATTGGAGGGATATATTACTAATATTTTAATGTTAATTGATCCAGTGGGATGACTCATAGACTGGTTGAACCATGAATTTGAACACAGTGTGGTAATTCTTGGCTTCTAGTGTATCTCCTAAGATATTCAAAGGAAGTTATATCTATCTATCTATCTGTCTATCTATCTATCTATCTATCTATCTATCTATCTGTCTGTCTGTCTGTCTGTCTGTCTGTTTGTTTGGTATAGAGACTGGCAGGATAAATGAGTAGTGTGGTGGAAAGACAAGAATCAGAGATAAGAAATGAATAAAGTTAAGAACAGAGAGGTTAAGCAATTCTTGAAATTATTCAGCCGGAAAGTAGCAAGTCAGGGTTAGATTATAGTATGACTAACCTAGTCTTTTGGAATGCATGGAATTGCACTTGATTTTGTTGTCCACACTTTTTTTTTTCTTAAGAGGGAAATACACACCCATATACACCCACACCCACCCACCCACCCACATACCCACACACACCCACACACACCCATACCCACACCCACACCCACACCCACACCCACACCCACACACACACACACACACACACACACACACATATACCTACCTACACACATATGTCCTGGTACAACATATTCTGGAACAAAATAACCTTTCAGCAAATTCCATTTTCTAACATTGCAGTTCCTTGCACTAACTCCAAATAAAATGTGTATTAAAAACTTAAGTGTAGCCATCCTGCTGCTTTAGCAGTGGGTGAGACTCTAATACTAGCTATTCTAATAGGTTCACAATGAAGGCTTTTTTTGTGTTAGGGAATTGTGCCATACACTCACTGGGTAATTTAGAAAAGAAAGTAAAGGTCAGACTTTTAATGCTTCTATAAGTGACCTTTTCACTTCTAACTTTTTGTAAAAGCGTCTGTATTAGCAAATTTTGATGCATCTTTGAATTACTATTCCCTTCAGGCACCACACTTATACTTTGAAAAAACCCCTACAGTGAATGGAAACTACTAAACGCTTCTGACAGGCAAGTGAAATCCTCATTGTGCTGCACTAGAAAATCTCTCAGGCCACTAGAAAGCTAAACACAGAAGGCTAAGGGATAGCACACAAAATATTAATGGCCAGAAATTAAATATTGTCTTTGATTTAAGGTACACCACCATCACATTCCTAAATGAGTTTCTTCTGGGGATAGTGAGGAAACTCCCTTGTGCCATTATTGAGAACTCATAGCTTATGTTTTTAAGGATTTGGTAATGGAATGGACCTTAGAGATCATTCACTCCAACCATGCCCACCTCACATTTTATAGATTAGGAAACAGAGGCTCAGACCTGTAGTCACTTGCCCATGGATCTGCTAAGTAATAAACAGCAAAACTGGGACTTCTGACTCTGTATCCAGTGTTTTTTTTTTTTAATATAATGGGATATGATGTAGTTTGTGTTGTTGGTTTGATCTAATATCATATTGCTGTATACTTTGTTTTGAAGTTTCTATTCCACACATAGACATTATTATTATAATTTGAAATGTGTTAATCCTTGACTCCCTTATGTTCTTCATTCCATTTTTCCATCCTTTCCTTTAAATGTTTTGACCAAAACCAGCTATCACCAAATATTTGATATTTTTTCTACTTCTATAAAATAACATTATCTTAGATTGATTAAAATATTATAGAATCTATAAAGAAATTTAGATACTAGTATAGTTGGTAAGCCCTAGTCAAGAATATTTAACATCTCTCCAATTATTTAGATTTATTTATTTTTATAAAATCCATCTTATACCTCTATTTATAAAAGTTCTTTGTGCATCTTGGTAGATTAGCTATCAGATGTCATGCATTTTGTAATTTTTGTATTGGAGCTTTACTTTCTATAACTTGCTCTTTTTAAAAGTAAGTTATAGAAATACTGATGAATTGGGGGGATTTACTTGCTAAAGTTATTATTAATCTAGACTAATACGTTTTCTGATTCCATAGGGTCTTTTCTTTTTAAAATAATATTTAATTTTATATTTTCTGTTTTAAGTTCTTACCCTGCCTTTAGACCTTCTCACATTTATTGAGAAAGCAAGAAGTACAATATTCATAAATATGAAGTCATACAACAAATATTGCCATATTTGCCATGTTCGAAAAAAGGGAAGGAAAATAAAGAAAATGAAAATATGTTTCAGTCTGCGTTCTGAGATCATCAGTTCTCTATCTGGAGATCTAATACTTTTCGCATCATTAATCTTTTGGAGTTGTGGTCAATTGTTGTATTGATCAGTTACCAAATTTTTTAAATAGTTAATTATCTTTACAATGTTGCTGTTGTAGTGTATTGTTCACCTGATTCTGCTTACCTCACTTTGCACCAGTTCATTTAAGTTTTCCCATCTTTTTATGAAATTATCTTCTTTATTATTTCTTATACCACAATAGTTTCCCATCACAATTACATATAACTTGTTTGTCCATTCCCCATTTTATGGTCATCCAACTTTTTGCCCCCACAAAAAAGAGCTTCTGCAAATATTTTTATACGTATGGGTCTGATGGGGTGCATGGGTGCCTGTGCTTGAACCCTAATTCTAACCTCACATTTCTCCTTAGCCTCTGTTTGGATGCCTGTGCCTGGACCCCAATTCCAAAACCATGTCCAGTTCTAAAATCACCTTTTTCCCTAGCCTCAAAATGCTGTCTCAGGCAGTTCCTCTACAATTCAAGGGCAGCATGCCTTAGCAAAATACTTTTCTCTCCTCCCAACATGGTAGCCAGCTGCATCTATAGAATTTATTAGTTTGGAGTCCCTCTGTATGTGCTAAATTGGTTGTGTACTGGGTCATAACAATATTTACTACTTACTGACCTATCATATGTATCCTAGACCTAGACATATGTATACTCCCTTACATTTGTGTTGTCCAACAAGACATTGATGGAGGCAGCCTGGATATTTCCAGTTGGCCCTATTACTTGACTTAGTGATGTTTCAGACCTAAAAACACAGTTTATGTACCACCCCTTGGGCTATTTCCCAGTGAATTCTGGGTAAAACACCTGCACAGTAGATACTAAATATGCATGTTCTTTTTAGAGCTGACCACTCCTTAAACACTTCCTAATCCCACCCCATAAGAACTAATTAGCATACCTGGCATATGTTTACCCCAAAATATCCTATATAAACTTTACCTGCACCCCTGTAAGGTTGCAGGTCCCCTAAGAACTTTTGCCAGCTGAAAAGAGTAATAAATCTTTGTCACCTTGACTTAAAAAATCCTTGAATCTGAGAATTCATTGCAGATGGCCCTGACCCTCTCCAGTACTCGGGTTCTTGAGGGGTACTCCCCTTCAATGACCCTGTCTGGGAATTCCAGTCTTGGGGTTCCTGGACCTCGTCTCCCTCACCCTCAACAGGTCCTTTTCCTTTTTCTTTGTTCATTGTGGGGTACTGTATCACCAATGCAATACCCACAGAGGCTGCTATGAATATGCAGGTGAATTCCCAGGTTTGAATCACAAGACATAATAGACTCTCACCATTGAAGACAAAACCAAAACTTTTTTTCAAACACCAGAAACTCAAATCCATCATAGCAACAAAGAAATCTATACACATTATCAATGCAGGGGGCACTGCTATCCCCAAGCTTTTCCTCAGTCAGGCCTCCCCACAAACAAACTCCGTTAAGCAAAATCACTCCCTCTTTCACTCATGCTAGCTGCTCTGCTCTCTCTGCCTTCTCTCTCTCCAAGCTCAGACTCACTATCACTTCTTGCTCCACCCCTTCTCCTCCATCTGTTCAGCAGGCTCCTCCCACCACTGGCTCCATGTGACTGAGACTTCCATGTGACTCAAGCAGGTCACATAGACCTATTAATGAATAGGGAAGATCTTCCCATTGCATTAACATTACAGATACAGACTTAGTAACTGTATTTTTTGATCAAAAGGTATGCACAATTTTATAGCTTTGTGAGCATGATTCCAAATTGTTTGGTTCCAAATTGTTCTCCAGCATTGTTGGACTATTTCATAATTCCACAAAAATCATTAGTGTACCTCTTCTCCAACATTTCCTTCAGCATTTGTCATTTCCCTTTTCTGTCTTCTTAGCCAATCTGATGGATGTAAAAGCAATATCCCAAATGGTCTGAGTTTCCATTTCTTTAACTTTTAGTGATTTAGAACATTTTTTCCATGTGACTATTGATACTTTTAATTTCTTTCTTTGAAAACTACCTTTCCATATTCCTGGATCATTTATCAGTTGGAAAATGACTCCTTTTTATGTGTAAATTTGGCTCAATTCTCTACATATTTGAGAAATGAGACCGTTATCTGACAAATTTGCTCCAAAATTTTACCCAGTTTCTTTTTTTTTCTAATTTTGGCCGCATAGGTTTGATTTGTGCAAAGACATTTTAATTTTACATAATTAAAATTATTCATTTTAATTCCCACGATACTCTCTATCTCTTGTGTGGTCACAAACACTTCCCTTTTCATAGATCTAATAGGCAAAATTCCCCATGCTCCTGGAATTTGCTTATATTACCCTTTATGTCTAAATCAACCACCCATTTTGACCTTACTTTGTTATAGAGTGTGAGATGTTAGTCTATGTTTCATTTCTGCTAGACTATATTCTACTTTTCAGAGTAAATTTTATCAAAGAGTGAGTTCTTGCCACAATAGTTAAGATCTTCAAGTTTATCAAACTCAGTCAAATGACTTCATTTGCTTTTGTGTATTGTGTACCTAATCTATTCCACTGATCTACCACTCTATTTCTTGTCCAATATGAAATTGTTTTGATGATTGCCACTTCATAATTTACTTTGAAAAATGGTATTGCTATATTCCCTTCCTTCACATATCTATTTCTTGATTCTCTTTGTAGTCTTGACCTTTTACTCTTCCAGATGCACATTGATATTATTTTTTTTCTAGCTCTATAAAGTAATTCTTTGGTAGAATTACTGGTATGACACTGAATAAATATTGGTTCAATCTACCCATGAGCAATTAATATTTCTCCAATTATTTATATCTATATTTGTGTGAGTAATGTTTTTTAATTGTGTTATATAATTCCTGTGTGTGTCTTGGCAAGTAGACTCACAAATATTTTATACTGTCTGCAAGTATTTAAAATGAAATTCATTTTTTCTATCTCTTTATACTGGATTTGTTGTTAATGTATAGAAATGCTGCTGATTTCTGTAACTGCAACTTTACCAAAGTAGTTAATTGTTTTGACAAGTTCATTAGTGAATTTTCTATAGTTCTCTATATGCCATCATATAATCTGCGAAATATGATTTTGTTTCCTGGGTGCCCATGCTCATATATTCAATTTACTTTTCTACTCTTATCATTATACTTAGCATTTCTAATACAATATTGATTAATAATACCGATAATGGAAACCTTATTTCACCTCTAATTTTTTTTTTGTAAAAGCTTCTAGTTTGTCCTGGTTAGAGATAAAACTTCTTTGTTTTATATAAATAATCATTTAAATTAAAAAAAATAATATATTTTTCCATTTACATACAAAACTAAGTTTTAACATTTGTTATTTAAAATTTTTGAGTTCCAAATTATGTCCTTTCCTCCTTCATCTCCTTTTTTATTGAAAAGGCAAGCAATTTGATATAGGTTATAAGTGTGAAGTCAAAGAAAACATATTTCCATATCAGTCATGTTATGAAAGAAACACAAAATGAAACAAAGTAAAAATCTATCACTTTAAGAAAAGCCCCACTTGTTCCTAAGTTTTCTAGTGTTTTATATAGGATTGGACATTGTATCATATCAAATGCTTTTTCTTTATCTATTGAGTTAATCATATGTTGCTTTGTTATTGATGTGATCAATCATAGGGTTTTTTCCCCTAATATTTAAACAGTCCCGCATTCCTGGTATAAATCCAGCCTGGTCATAGCATATGATCTTTTTGATATGCTACTCTAATTTTGCTAGCATTTATGTAAATATTTTGCATTGATAATCCCCAGGAAAATAATTTGTATGTATGTATGTAATATATTTGGATATGTAATATGTAATATTTTAATTATTTTTTTCTTGAAATGTTTGGTGGAACTTGCTTGTAAATCCATCTGATCTTCAAGAGTTTGTTTGCTTTTTGGAAGCTCATTTTTCATCTTGATCAATTTCTTTTTTGTAAGAGGGGCTTATTTGAGTATTTTATTTCCTATTCTGTCCATCTGGTCAACTTATACTTTTTTTATATAAATATTCATCCATTTCACTAAATTGTCCATTTTATTAGCATATATCTGAACAAAGTAGCTCCTAACAATTGCTTTAAATTCATGTTTTCTGGTTGTTCATTCACACTTTTCATTTTTGATACTGGTAGTTTGATTTCCTTTCTTTTTAAAATCTAATTAACCAATGACATCTACTCTTTCTTTAAATCAGTTCCTGTTTTTATGTATTAGTTCAGTGTTGATTTTCACATTTTATTGATCTCTCCTTTGATTTTTAGGACTTCTAATTTGGTATTTGATAGAGGATTTTTAAGTTATACTTTTTGTAGGTTTTTTTTGTTTTTGTTTTGGATTTTTTTTATTTTTTTAATTACACACCCAATGCATTTGCTCTTTCTCTCTTTTATTGATGTAAGCATTTAGAGATATTCATTTTCTTTTAAGTATTGCTTTGACTGCAACCCACAATTTTTCAATATATTTTCTGATTGCTGTCACTAGCTTTAATGAAGATGCATAATGCTAATGTATACATTATAAGTATTAATATCACTTCATTTTCTATGATAACCTGTTTAAGATGCCATTTTCATGATTGTCTCTTTTAATTATGTATATTTCTCCATTAGCTTTCCCTGGATTCATTACTACTATCCCACCCCCTTTTTTTCAGCTGAAGCATAATATATTCGGCTTCAGCCACTGATTTTTAGTCCATGTGAATCTTTCTGCTTCAAATGTGTCTCTTGTAAGACATATATTCTTGGATTCTGCTTTCAAACCCCTTTTAATATCTCCTTCTTTTTTATAGGTAAGTTAATCCCAATTACAGTCACAATTATGATTGCTAACTGTATTTTCTATCATACTATCTTCCTCTTTCTTTACCTCCTCAGAAACCTGTTTGACTTTTGATCATTGCCTCACTTAATCTAACCTCCCATTTACCATATTCCTTTCTCTTAGACCCAACCTACTTCCCTGTTGGCTATAATGAATGTGCATATCAAACTGTATATATGTATGTGTGTTCATGTATACATATATGTATACATATATATCTGTCTGTCTATCTATTCCTTTTTAACCCATTCAAATGAAAGTGAGATTCAAATGTAACCCAACTACCTCCACTTACATTTTCCCCCTTCTTTGTAAAATTTCTTCCTGGAGTGCCCCTTTCATGTGATATAATTTATACCTCTACCTTTCCCTTCCTTCTTCTCCTAGTGCATTCCTCTTTCTCACACTTTAATTGTATTTTTTAAAAATTATCCCATCATATTCAACTCACTCCTGTGCCCTCTCTTTATGTATACTGCTTCTAACTGTCCTAGTAATGATAAATTTCTTAAGAGTTTCAAGTATCATCTTACCATATAGGAATAAAAACTGTTTAAACTTACTGAATCCCTTATGATTTCTCTTTTCTGCTTACCATTTTTGTGCTTCTCTTGAGTCTTATATGTGAAAATCAAATTTTCCATTTCAGCTGTGTTCATCAGAAATGCTTAGTTGACAATCCTCTATTTCATTATTCCCCTTGAATAAGTATACTAAGTTTTACCAGAGGGGTAATTTCTTGGTTGTAATCCTAGTTCCTTTGCCTTCCAGAATACCATACTCCTTTGTCATGATATCTGTGAAATCATGTGTGATCCCACTTGTGACTCCATTGTATTTGAATTCTTTCTTTCTGTATTTTGTCCTTGATCTGCCAGCTCTGGAATTGTACTACATTTCTGGTAGTTTTCATTTGAGAATCTCAGGAGATGATTAGTGGAATCTTTCCATTTTTATTTTGCTCTCTAGTTCTAAGATATTTGGGTGGTTTTCCTTTATAATTTCTTGAAATATGATATCTAGGCTTTTTTATCATGATTTTCAGTTACTGCAATAACAACTTATCTCTTGTCAATCAATTTTCGAGTTCAATAATTTTTCCATAAAATATTTCATAATATCTTCTATTTTTTCTGTCCTTTTTTTTCCTGATATCTCATGGAGTCATTAGCTTCCATTTTATCCATTCTAATTTTTTAGAAGTATTTTCTTCAGTGAGATTTTGTACCTCTTTTATCATTTAGTCAATTTTGATTTTTAAAGAGTTATTTTCTTCAGTATTTTTGTGCATCTTTTACCAAAATACTAATTAACTTTTCATTATTTTCTTGCAATGCTCTGATTATTTTTTATCAATTTTCCTCTACTGCTCTTATTGGGTTTTCATATATCATCCTTTTTTGCTCCTTATCATCCTTAGCTCTTTTAGGAATTCTTGTTGGACTTGTGTCTCATATTCATTTTTTGAGACTTTGCTTATAGATGTTTTCAAGTAATTGTCTTTTCCTGTGTTTGAATCCCAAGCTTTCTTGTCACCATAGAACTGTTCTATAGTCAGTTTATTTTTGGTGTTGTTGTTTGTTCCTTTCCCCCTGAGCTTATCTATTGATTTTGAACTTTATGTTAGAATTGGAATCTGCTCACCTTGGAAAGGGAAGGGATGGCTGCCCTGAGCTTCTGTAATTCTATGTGGGGACCTTTAGATTTTGGTGCTTCCCAAGTTGCATAAAATGGGGAAATCTCTGGTCACTGTCCTCTGGGTCTATGCTCTGCCTCCTAGCCCAATGGGACCTCTGCTCTCACATGACTGCAACTGTTTTCCTCCACCCTGGATCTGTGACTTGGAATTGGTAGTGGGTGAAGCTGCCAAGTGATATCCTGTTCTATGCCCAGTGTTAGCACTAGGGAAGTATCTTTCTAACCAGGTAACCATTCACTTTACTCACTGGTTGCTGCCACCACTGCTATTACACTTCTCCCTTTTTCCAATTCCTAACCTCCTGTCAATGAGGGTTATACCTAAGTGTCCTCTTTAAATGAATATTCTGGGAGGAATCTACTCTCTAATCAGAGGGAGAGGCCTCCGGGCAAAGATGAGTATGAATTCCAGGCTAAAGTTGTCTTTCAAGATGTAGAGGTCCTGGGGCATAATGTACAAGTTCAGAGGAATACAGTTGAGTGTGAAATGAATGTATAGGGAAGGCTACATCGCAAAGTGAGACTTAAGCTTGACTTGAGGGAGGGATAGGACTCCACAAAACAGAAAAAAATTTAAAAATAGGGTGGGTATTCCAGGCAGGAGAAATAGGTTGAATTGAAACAAAGATTTGGGACAGGGAACACATTTTTGCCATCAGTTTTCCATATATCGTTCTTCATTTTATTGGTCCTTTGTGATCCTTTCCCCTCCTTTTTTAAACCCACTGGGGGAAAGAATAGAAACTATGCTACTGACTTTCAGTTTACTACATAAAATCTAGCTGCAAATATAATTTTGTTTGGGGCACATGCTATGATCTCTGGGTTAGCTAAAGAAGTGTAATAATGATTTGCATTATAACAGAAGTCCACTGTATTACTCACTGATCCCCATAATTTGGGAAATTAAAAAAAAACCAGAATCCTATCCTGGCATACTATACCTGAAATTTTCAGGGGCAAAAACAACTGCCAAGAGGAAGAGTTGACCTAACAGTCTGGTGAATTTGAATCCCTGATTTTTCTTTTAATCAAAAAAGAAGAGGCCATAATTTCCAGTTGTTGCACTTCCTCATTCAGGAGCAAGGGCACACCACCTGATCCCCATGTATTGTATGGCTGGAAAGTTCAAAAAGTGATAACATACTTCATTTTTTAAGCAAACAATCAGTGACTCATTTTAAGGTCAATGTGTAATCTTTTGCTTTTCCTCTTCTAAGAAGTCTGATTAGGCCTTTCACTGTTAACCTTTCCATAATAAATATGTTTGTCTTCCTGTCATTAAAAGTCACTTTCTCTGTTTGTGATTCTGCCAGCCTGTAGGATTAAATTTTCCATATATTGATTTGGAAGTGCTTTCTTTGTTGTGCTTTGATTGAAAGAAGAATCATCTTCCTTTATGGAGATAAGGTGTAGTAGATAGGCTGCATAATCTTTTACAAAAGTCATTTTCAGGAGCATCCCCTTTTCTGGACAAACCCCCCATGTTTGTTATTTCTTGCTTCAAATAATATTCTAAAATGCTGTTCACTAATATAACTGAAATGATATTTTTTTCCCTTTGGGGAAAAATGTTGTCCCCTGTTTTTAAACAAAATAAATGAAATATTAGAATCCATGGACCTCCAAACTAATTAAATGTAAGATCCTTGGGTAGACAACAGAATTGACTAGCATTACTGGAAAACATTGTCTTCAACTGATTGGCAGTGAGCAGAAATATACTGGTAACTTTAATACTACTGAGTCCCATTTTGGGGGCAATTTGTACCTCATTTTTTTATAATATTGAGAGTGGGTTTGTACTAATCCACCAACACATTTTCATCCTGTTCCTGTTCTGACTAAAGGCATTTGTGAGTTGTCATGAGACAAAATTATTATTTATAATGTTCAAAAAATATGAACCTTTTCACCCATGAAGATGAAACCTATGTGTCTGAAGTTTTTAACACTAGGTTCTCCTTAGCCAAGGAAGAGAGTGGCCAAGAACGCAACAATCACTGAATCCCAGTATTACGAATCTAGAGATGTGAAAATACTCAAAGTTCATCTATTCTGATCCCTTGTTTTTATGGAGGAAATTGAGGCTGAGGAAAGCTAAATTATTTTTTTTAGAGTCATGCAGGTAATAATCATAATAGGTATTATTTGAATACAGATTCTCAGACTTCCACTACATCTAACACTTTAGCACTTTATACACTAAGCAAAATCTATGCCTGATCTCAACTCTGGAACAAGATAGTTCATCACCTCTGATCTCATCACCATGTTACTAACTCAAGCCTTGACTGGCATCACCTACCTCGGCCTCCTTTCCCCTCTAATTGGAAGGTTAGAGGATGCAGTATCAAACTTCTACCAATGCCTTCCTTTATAGTGTGATGAAACTACACTTTTGGATTCATACCAGTCTGCATCTTCTGCCCTGCCAGTGTTCAATTCAACAGAAGATGACCCCATGCCAAGTATCACCTAATATTCCCCCCTTGCTATCTTCTTTCACATAGTATCTCCACATTTGATTGTAAGCTTTTGGAAGGCAGATACTGTCTCTATTAACTGTATCCCTTGTGCTTAGTACAGTGCTTGTCACTTTGTCGATAATAAATGTCTATTGAATTGGAAATAAGAAGATACACACAAATTAGATACACACAAATGTTTTTCAGTCCTTTCAATACTGTCAGACTCCTAGTGATATTATGGATTGAGGTCCATGGATTGTTTTTAGTTTTGTTTGTTTTTGTTTTATGGGGTTTTTTTGTTTGTCTTTTTTGGCAAAGATGCTTGAGTGGTTTGTCATTTTCTTTTCCAGTGGCAAACAGATTTTAACTGACTTGGAAGTTTCTGAGCCTAGATTTGAACTCAGATCTTCTTGACTCCCAGTCCAGGGATCTATCCACTGCATCACCTGGCTGTTTCATGTATATGTATAGAAACATGCACATGTATATACTATATACATATGAGTGCTTCCCATTATGTAAGAGAAAGAGTGCTGGACTTGAGGTTTAAAAACCTGATTTCAAAACCTCCCTCTGATGATTGCTACCTCCTTGGACAAGTCAATCAACCTCCTTAGGCTTCAGTTTCATTCTACATAAATGAAGACACTTGCACTGCATGACTTAGGGTCTACATCTATGATCCTAATACTATAAACTCTATGGATAATACTGTTTTATAAATATCAGTCTCTTTTTAACCCCTTAAAGTTCAGTCCATAATAGACTATCTCAATCATAGACAACTGAGCAGGCGTTTTTTTTTTCTATGAATGGCTCTCTAGGAAATATCCTCTGTGAATGTTTTCAATGACTCTCCTGGATATTTCAGTTAAAGAAGGACACAGAGCAACTGAAGAGGACCTAGAGAAAAGCAACTAGGAAGGTAAAGGGAGTTGAGTCCATTTCATATGAAGATAGATTGAAGGAGCTGCTGATGCCTGGCTTGGAGAAAAAAAGAGACTCAGTTGTCTTCAAGAATTTCAAATTTTTCAAGTGGAGGATATGCTGTATTTGTTTTATTTGGCCCTAGAGTTCAGAACCAGGAGCAATGGGAAGAAGCTGCAAAGAGAATTGATGCCAGGGGAAAACAAACAAACAGATGAGTATTCTAACAATTACAGATATCTTAAAAGAAGAATGGCCTACCTTAGGCCTCCCTCACAAGAGGGAGAACACAGCAGAAATATAGTGAACACTTGCCAGGTATGTTCTGATGGGCATTCCTTTCAGGTAGAAGATGGACGAGATAGTATCTAAAGTCCTTACAAACTCTAAATTTGAAGATAAATCATTACCTACTCCTGTATCCTTTTCTCCATTTTCTAAGGAAGAAATGGTCTTTCCTAAACCTCACAAAGGCTGTCTTTTTACTTGTGTCATTGATCCTATTCTTTCTTTCATAGGAACCTGCCTTAATGATCATTTTATCACTATCTCTTCTTATCTACTGGCTTCTTTTGTGTCATCTACAAATCTTCAGGAATCATACATCTTTAAATAATCATCATGACGAAGGCATTACCTCAAGTTATCTGTCAGCTCCCCTTTATGCTTTAATACCAAAATTCCTAGAAAAAAGTCATCTAACACTTGTTGCCTTTATTAGGTCATCAATTCCTTGCCTCTCAACACATCAGAATATGATCCTACCTTTCAACTGAAACTATTCTTTTCAAAATAACTGGAAATCTTTTAACTGCTAAATAGAATCTTTTTGTCCTATCCTCATCCTTCTCAGTTGCTCAGTACATTTTCACGTTGTTGACCTTCTATGCCTCCAGGCCATTCTGTTCATCATGGCTTCTGGGACACAGCTGTCTGCTGATTCTCTTACATATCCTAATGTTTCTTTTCAGGATTCCTTGCTGGATTATAATTCATCATGCATTTCCTGTCCTTTAAGCATGGATGATACCCATGTTTCCATCCTAAGTCCCATTCTCTCTGTATACACTGTCACTTGGTAAGTTATTTCTTTAGAAAGGGTATTGTGAACACTAGACTTGGAGTTAAAGGCAATACTACTTGTTACTTAGCTTCTCTGGGCCTTCTCTATGCCTTACTCTTATCATCCAGAAAGGAAAGGAATTAGATTATTCCCTTTAGCTTTAAAAATGATTTTATCATCTCATTTACCTATATGTATGTACTTATAATATCTACACTGAGACACTCAAATCTTTAGATCTAGCCCTAATCTTTCCACTGAATTTCAGTACCACAAGTATTTATTAAGTGTACATCTTGGCCTTAATCTATCAGTACATATTATTCAGTATATCTTACTTTTTCTAATTATATAACTAATTATCCTCTTCCTTAAATCTATTTCTATTCCAGATGTTTGTATTCTCATCCCCCCATCTGCTTAGTTTGTTACCATGGGGTTAGCTTTTGACTTCCCTCTTTCATACCCCAACTTAACAGCTTCTCTTACCACGCATATCAAACCACATTCCAAGCCATTTCAATAACAGTGTCTTTATATTTACCATATATGTGTCCTCTCTATGTACATAGTCAATTATCTTATTTCAGATCTTCTTCACCTTCCTTTTGGACTATTAAAGTAACCTGGTTCAGACAGTTATTACTTAATACCTGAGCTATTGTATTTGGGTATTTTTTGTACCTCAACTATACCTAGATGGTCCCCCTGTGTCCAATTTCTCTCTATCTTTACCTATCCTCCAAATAACTACCAATTAATGGTCCTAAAAAAAGAAGTCTGACCATATAGATTTCCTGCCCAGACATCTTAATTTGCTCTCTATTGCCTCAAAGATAAAACCCAGGCTCCCCACTCTGACATTTAAAGCCCTCCACTATATGGCTCCTATCTACTTTTACAGAGTCCATTCATTTTATTCCACTAAATTGGACTACCCTCTGCTTTCCATTTAAACTGGGCTCCTTGGTATTGCCTCAATATAGCTTTCTTCCTTCCAATTCTGTACATTAATCTAGCCTTCCTCCCATGTTTTAAATGAATTCCCTCATCTCATTCACTTAGAATCCCTAAACGCTTTTAGGCTTACCTTAGATGCTACCTAATATACCAGTTGCATATAGTTGCATATAGTTCTTCAAATTATTTTGAATTTGTTTGTCTCTGTGTTTGTGCATGTGTTGTATCTCTCTAGTAGAATACAACCTGTTTTAGAGCAAAGACTGTTGTCATTGTATCTCCAGAATCTAGCACAGTATATGGGGTATATGGCATATTCAGTGAGAACTAGCACCTTTGGTGTAAGGGATTGTCATCCACCTTTGGTGTCCACTTGTCACCCAATTCTCACCTGTGTCTCTAAAAAGCTGTAGAATGTATACCATGCATACCCTGGTAAAGCCACCTTGGCAGATGGGCTAAAATAGATCTAGGGTAACTGACAGGTGTCAAACCCATTGGTGAGCTAGGGAGACGTCTACTCCAAAAATGGAACAATTTCCTTCAGTGGAATGGGTGGATGAGAACAATTCGTTCCAAAGGCCACAAAAGCAGCAGAAACAGGGACTGTGAAGTTCTTAGGGCTTGGTTAGGCATTGAAGATGCCAAGGTCATCTGCTATATCCTGGGCATTGACAGTCATCTTAATTTTTGGGTTGCCACTGGACTCCAATGACTCTGGAGAAGAGAATGAGGCTGATGACTTTGAGCAACTTTGCCTCACCTAAATCTAATTCATGTGCAAGTCAAGACATCACCCTCACAATGTCATTGATCCTCTTTGAAAATGAAGGATGCAGGGATATCTAGGTGGTGCTGTGAGTAAAGCACCGGCCCTGGAGTCAGGAGGACCTGGGTTCAAATTCAGCCTCAAACACTTGACACTCTTACTATCTGTGTGACCTTGGGCAAGTCACTTGACCCCAATTGCTTTGTCTTCCCCCCCTCCAAAAAAAAAAGAAGAAAATGAAAGATGAACAACAACAATAACAATACTTTAAAAAATATCTGTTTAACTTAACTGGATTAAGTTACAGTTATTAACTACCTCCACCACCACCACCACCACCACCACTACCACTACCACTACTACTACTACTACTATTACTATTACTACTACTACTACCACTACTACTACTACTACTACTACTACTACTACTACTACTACACTACTTCTGCTGCTGCTGCTGCTGCTGTTGCTGCTGCTGCTGCTACTACCACTTATAGATGATAAAATAGTCTGAGAGAAGATAAGGGATTTGTTCAGAGTTACACAGCTAGTAAGTACCTTCAATCCCAGGTCTGTGATTCCAACTCCAATACACTACCCTCTACACCCTAATCATCCTCTAAATGAATTATAGGTTTAGCTATTTAAAAAAAAAATATCATCAGTATCCTAGCATTAATCAAATAGTTACATTTTGGGGATTCATTTTTCATATTCATTCTATATATACTTATATACGTACTTATTATTTCTCCATTAGAATGTAAGCTATTTTTATTTTTAGGATTTATATTCCCAGTGTCCATTGCAGTGCCGGATACATAGAAGGCACTTAATAAATGCCTGTTAAGTGATTGACAGAGAAGTTGGTCTATCTTTGCATGATAGCCTGATGATGCAATTATTGTACACAGACATAGGATATAACACTAAATAATTTATGAGCTATAAGGTACCTTAGAGATTGTCTAATGGACATGGCTTTTGTATTATAATACAGATAATACCATCTTGGAAATTAATGTTTCTGTGGGCTTCTCCCACATTGATAAATGACTCACAATGCTTCCTGAATTTTGAAATGTATTATTGTTGTCTTATTCCTAGATTTTCTGTTCTGAGCCTCTCACCAACCTGTTCAAATACCCAAAGACATTCTTTTAGCTACTGGAAGCAGAGGGTGTTTTCAGTGAATTCAAGTGATGTTTCCCGTTGGCCATCATCTTGATCTTAAGCTTCGTGAAGTTTAAGTTTCATTAAGTGTCCTAGTAAAAGTCAATTAATGTGACGTCTCAGTATGAGCCATCTACTCATAGTCTGTGCTATGGTCCCATATGTCATGATGAGGATGTAATTCTCATTGAAATTGACCCTGGAAGAGGAAAAACTATAATACATGGGAAAAAGAGCTAGTTGCCATAGAAGCTGCACTTATGTTGTACACATGTTGTCTTGTGGGAGCTTACAACCCCACTGTCCAATTGTCCAGATTCTGAGAATATGAAGCACCTTCAAATTAACCAATGTCAGATCCATTTGGTACTATTTAGACTTCCCTGTTCCTTTATTTACTAATTTTGTCTGCTTCTAATTGTCTTTTATTTATTGTCAATTCACATATTATTCCCATTCATGACTTTTTCTTTCTATTAAAACTGGCCTTCCCTGTTCCCCAAACTCATTTATTCCCCTTATTTTTAACTTTACCTAAATTGTACCCCATGGCTGGAATGAATTTCCTCCACACCTTCAGCTTTTAGAAGTCCTAACTTAAGGCTCAATTACATTGCCACCTGACTACCCCATTGTCCATGTTCTTGTCCTCAAGTTAACTTGAATTTGCTTATCTGTGTAGAAGTTATATCCCCCTACTTAACATAGGTGATAAAACTTGGAGCTTGGAGTCAGGAGGACCTCTGTGTTTGAATCAGATTAATGTTTATCTCTGGGCAAATAATTTAACCCATTTCATTCTCAGTTTCTTCATCTGTAAAATGAATGTAACAATAGACTCTATCTCAAAGTTGTTGTGAAAATCAAATAATATACATTTTTTTAAATCTTACTTGTTTCGATCAATGAAGAATTCCTTGTTGCCCACCCACTCCAAAACCACTTCCACCTTCAAGTTGAGAACAGAAGAAAAACAAGCCCTAATGTATAGTTAATTAAAACAAATCTCCACATTGAGCATGTTAAAAAAAGTCTTATTCTGCATTCAAAGTCCTTTACCTCTCTATCAGCAAGTATGTAATTTTCCGGAATCCTGATTTGCTGTTATGCAGATAAGAATTCACGCAATAATAGTATGTCATATTTATAGACTGTAACTTGTTCAGTCATTCCCAAATTTATGGACACTCCATCAGAATCCCATCCTTTGTCACCTTAAAAAAAGTTATGATTTTATTTCTTTATGTTTAGATTTTGTTTTGCCTAGGACTTTTTCCCCCTTGCTCTACCCTTCCTAATTCCACCCCTCCTTTTCTACTTTCCCTTCTATTTTCCCATTAAGTGAAGTGGATTTTTGTATTCAACTCTGTGTGTTTTTATATTTTCTTCCTTTGTTTAACCAGTTTGGATGAATGGGGTTTTTGTTTGTATAGATATCTTTTTGTGTACTTGATTACATGAGATATTTTTCCTAATACTTCTTTACTTTTCCCCCTACTGTATTACTCTTCCCTTCTTTCCATTCTTTTCTTAAGATATTTGATACATCACAGAATCACTCCCAGGCCTTCTCTAATTGAGTTTCTTCAATGAACCCTGATCATGATAGGTGTCAGAAATGATACATGTATCAACTTGCCATATTTGAAGGTAAACAGCATGTTTGTATTTTATTTAGTCCTTTATCATTGTTCATTCCTGTTTACTTTTTTATTCTTCTTTTTAATCCTGTGCTAGAATTTCAAAGTTCCTTATCTTTTCATCAAGAATGCTTGGAGGGGAGGTGGAGCCACGATGGTGGCTGAAAAGCAGGGACTTGCTTAAGTTCTCCCCCAGGTCCCTCCAAACACCTGTAAAAATGGCTCTGAACAAATTATACAGCTGTAGAACCCACAAAATATCAGAGGGAAGCAGGGCTCCAACTCAAGAAAACCTTGATGGTTGACTGGGAAAGGTCTATCACACAGGGCTGGGAGCAGAGAGTAGCACAACCCAGCACAGGGCCACACCAGGACCAACCAGACCGGGAGCCAGGTGGAACAGGCAGAAGGTCCCTGAATCATTGATCTGTGGCAGTTACCAGATTTCTCAACCCAGAAACAGCAAGACAACAGAGCAGGTTAGTGGAAAAACTGCTGAATCTGAATGAGGGTAGTGCATAGTCAGCCCCAGCCCCCAATGGGGCAGATGTGGTACAGCTCGGTGGCTGCTTCCAGAGCTCCAGCTGCAGTTGCTTCTAGCCCCAGGCCCACCCTGTGGGAGGAAATAAGCAGCAGATCAGAACAGGAGTGCAAAGCCTGCTTAGATATGGGTGGGGGTCCTAGTTGGTGGTTCTTGGGGGAGGAGGACTGCTGGTGTGGCAGAGCTTGCTGTGTAGCAGTAGCTCTGAAAACATCAGAACAGGCCCTAAAGCTTGGGACAAAGTACTCTCTACTGTACAAGCAGTCATACCCTGACAAAAAGCTCAAGGATCAAGTAGTTGACTGGTAACATGGCCAGGCAGCAAAAATGGACTCAGTCTCAGACTCAGACTTTAAAATATTTTTTTGGTGACAAAGAAGATCAAAACATACAGCCAGAAGAAGTCAACAAAGTCAAAGAGCCTACAAGAAAAAGCCTCTAAGGAAAATATGAATTTGTCTCAGGCCATGGAAGAGCTCAAAAAGGATTTGTGAAAGCAAGTAAAAGAAGTAGAGGAAAATTTGGGAAGAGAAATGAGAGTAATGCAAGAAAATCATGAAAAGCAAGTCAATGACTTGCTAAAGGAGACCCAAAAATGCTGAAGAAAATAACACCTTAAAAATAGATTAACTCAAATGGCAACAGAGCTCCAAAAAGCCAATGAGGAGAAGAATGCCTTGAAAGGCAGAATTAGCCAAATGGAAAAGCAGGTCCAAAAGACCTCTGAAGAGAGTACTACCTTAAAAAATTAGAGGAGAGGTTAAGGGAGTTACAGGAAGAAATAGACAGCAAAACCATAATATTGGGAGACCTCAACCTCCCCCTTTCTGAACTTGATAAATCTAACCTCAAAATAAATAAGAAAAAAGTTAAGGAGGTAAACAGAATTTTAGAAAAGGCACATATGATAGACCTCTGGAGAAAACTGAATGGGGATAAAAAGGAATATACTTTCTTCTCAAAAGTACATGGCACATACTCAAAAATTGACCATGTACTAGGGAATAAAAACCTCACAATCCAGTGCAGAAAAGCAGAAGTAGTCAATGCATCCTTTTCAGATCATGATGCAATAAGAATCATTTTTAATAAAGTACCATGGAAAAATAAGCTAAAAACTAATTGGAAACTAAATAATTTAATTCTAAAGAATGAGTGGGCCAAAGAACAAATCAGAGAAACAATTAATAATTTCATTCAAGAGAATGACAATAATGAAACAACATACCAAAACTTATGGGATGCAGCAAAAGCAGTTCTTAGGGGAAGTTTTATATCTCTAAATGCCTACATAAATAAAATAGGGAAAGAGGAGATCAATGATCTGGGCATACAGCTGAAAAAGCTAGAAAAAGAGCAAATTGAAAACCCCCAATTAAATACCAAATTAGAAATACTGAAAATCAAAGGAGAGATTAATAAAATTGAAACCAAGAAAACTATTGAATTAATAAATAAAACAAAGAGCTGGTTTTATGAAAAAACCAATAAAATTGATAAACCTTTGGCCAATTTGATTAAAAAAAAGAAAGAAGAAAATCAAATTACCAGTATCAAAAATGAAAAGTATGAGGTCACCTCTAATGAAGAGGAAATCAAAACAATAATTAGGAATTATTTTGCCCAACTGTATGCCCATAAATTTGACAACCTTAGAGATATGGATGAATATCTACAAAAACATAAACTGCCCAGACTAACAGAGAAGGAAGTGAAATTTCTTAATGACCCCATATCAGAAAAAGAAATTGAGCAGGCCATCAACGAACTCCCTAGGAAAAAAATCTCCAGGGCCAGATGGTTTTACATGTGAATTCTATCAAACATTTAAAGAACAACTTATTCCAATACTTTGTAGACTATTTGGGAAAATAGGTGAAGAAGGAGTCCTACCAAATTCTTTTTATGACACAAATATGGTACTAATACCCAAACCAGGTAGAGTTAAAACAGAGAAAGAAAATTATAGACCAATTTCTCTAAAGAATATTGATGCAAAAATTTTAAATAAAATATTAGCAAAAAGATTGCAGCAACTCATTACGAGAATAATACACTATGACCAGGTAGGATTTATTCCAGGAATGCAAGGCTGGTTCAATATTAGGAAAACTATTAGCATAATTGACCATATCAACAACAAAACTAGCAGAAACCATATGATCATCTCAATAGACGCAGAAAAAGCCTTTGACAAAGTACAACACCCATTCCTATTAAAAACACTAGAAAGCATAGGAATAAGTGGAACCTTCCTCAAAATTATAAATAGCATCTACCTAAAACCATCAACAAGCATTATTTGTAATGGGGATAAACTAGATGCATTCCCAATAAGATCAGGGGTGAAACAAGGATTTCCATTATCACCCCTATTATTCAATTTGGTACTAGAAACATTAGCTGTAGCAATAAGAGAAGAAAAAGAAATTGAAGGAATTAGAATAGGAAAAGAAGAAACTAAATTATCACTTTTTGCAGATGATATGATGATTTATCTAGAGAATCCTAGAGAATCAAGTAAAAAACTACTTGAAATAATAAACAACTTTAGCAAAGTTGCAGGATATAAAATAAACCCACATAAATCCTCAGCATTCCTATACATTACTGACAAAGCCCAACAGCAAGAGATAGAAAGAGAAATTCCATTCAAAGTTACTGAAGGCACTATAAAATATTTGGGAGTCTATTTGCCAAGACAAACCCAGGGCCTATATGAACATAACTATGAAATACTTTTCACGCGAATAAAATCGGATCTAAATAAATGGAGAAATATCAGTTGCTCATGGTTAGGCCGAGCTAATATAATAAAAATGACAATTCTACCTAAATTAATCTATCTATTCAGTGTCATACCA
This sequence comes from Trichosurus vulpecula, assembly GCF_011100635.1. NCBI lineage: Eukaryota > Metazoa > Chordata > Mammalia > Diprotodontia > Phalangeridae > Trichosurus > Trichosurus vulpecula. The sequence continues at coordinate 309,460,115 of NC_050574.1, read as the reverse complement.
ATCGAACTACCAAAAAATTATTTTACTGAGCTGGACAAAATAATAACAAAATTCATTTGGAAAAACTAGAGGTCTAGAGTATCTAGGATATTAATGAAAAGACATGGTAGAGATGGTGGCTTAGCCACACCAGACATTAAACTGTACTACACAGCAGCAGTCATCAAAACTGCCTGGTACTGGTTAAGAAACAGGGGTGTGGATCAGTGGAATAGGATAGGTACACAAGTAGGTGAAATCAACAAGTTTAGCAATCTACTCTTTGATAAACCCAAAGAGGCCAGCTTCTGGGCTAATAATTCACTATTTCACAAAAACTGTTGGGAAAATTGGAAAATGGTAGGGCAAAAACTGGGCATAGACCAATATCTTACACCATATACCAAAATAAAGTCAAAATGGGTTCATAATTTAGGAGTAAAAGTTGATACTCTAAGTAATTTGGGAAAGCAAGGAATAGTTTACTTATCAGATTTGTGGAAAAGTAAAGAATTCATGACCCAACAAGAGATAGAGAGCATTACAAAATGCAAAATGGATAATTTTGATTATGTCAAATTGAAATGTTTTTGTACAAAAAAAGCCAATACAACAAGAATTAGGAGGGAAGCAGAAAATTGGGAGAAAATCTTTGCAACTAGTATCTCTGATAAAGGCCTCATCTCTAAACTATACAGGGAGCTGAGCCAAATATATAGGAATACAAGCCATTCCCCAATTGAGAAGTTGTCAAAGGATATGAACAGGAAGTTTTCAGAGGAAGAAATTAAAGCTATCTACAGGCATATGGAAAAATGCTCTGGATCACTACTGATTAGAGAAATGCAAATCAAAACAACTCTTAGATACCACATCTCTCCTGTCAGATTGGCTAAAATAACAAAACAGGAAAATGATAAATGCTGGAAAGGATGTGGGGAAATTGGAATATTGTTGCATTGCTGGTGGAGTTGTCAGCTGATCCAGCCATTTTGGAGAGCAGTTTGGACCTATGCCCAAAGGGGTATAGAAATGTTCATACCCTTTGACCCAGCAATACCACTTCTAGGGTTGTATCCCAAAGAAATCACACAAGCGGGAAAAGGAACCATATGTACAAAAATATTTATAGCAGCTCTTTTTGTGGTAACTAAGAATTGGAAATCAAAGGGATGCCCATCAATTAGGGAATGGCTGAACAAGCTGTGGTATATGAAGGTGATGGAATACTATTAAGAAATGGGGATGATGCAGACTTCATAACAACCTGGAAAAACCTACATGACATAATGCTGAGTGAGCAGAGCAGAGCCAGGAGAATGTTGTGCACAGCCACAGATATATGGATTCCGTGAGGACCAACCCTGACATACTGCACTTTTCTCATCAACCTAAGGGGCAAGGACAACTCCAGGGGACTCACGATGGAGAATGCTATCTTTATCCAGAGAAAGAACTGCGAAGTTTGAATATAGATCGAGGCGCACTAAATGCTTGCCTTTTTTGCTTCTTTTTTGTTTTTGTTTTTGGGATTTTTTTTTTGGTTCTGTTTCTTCTTTCTCATGATTCATTCCATTGGTCAAAATTCTTCTCCACGACTTGACTAGTGCATAAATTAATTCAATGCAAAGTCATACATGACAGTTATATGAGACTCCATGCCGTCTTGGGGAGGGAGGGGGGAGGGAGGGGAGAAAAACTGGAACTCAAAACTATGTAGAACCGTGTGTGGTAAACTAAAAATAAATAAAGAAATTTATAAAAAAAATGCATCGGACACTTGTAAACTGTAAGTTTTAGCTAAAACAACTTTAATGACTGATGTTTAAAAACAAATAATGTTGGAATAAAAAGGATTCAGTCACTAAGTCAAGAAAAAAAAATTAGATTGGAGCAAGTATAAACTAGTGACTTTATGAGAAATCAAGACATTAAAAACAGAACCAAACGAATGAAATGATGGAAGACAATGTGAAATATCTCATTGGAAAAACCACTGACCGGGAGAACAGATCCAGGAGAGATGATTAAAAAATTATTGGACTACCTGAAAGTCATGATCAAAAAAAGAGCCTAGATATCGTCTTTCAAGAAATTATCAAGAAGAACTGCCCTGATATTCTAGAGCCAGTGGGTGAAATAGAAATTGAAAGAATTCCCCCATCAACTCTTGAAAAAGATCCCAAAAAGAAAACTCCTAGGAATACTGTCACCAAATTCCAGAGTTCCAAGCTCAAGGAGAAAATACTGCAAGCAGCCAGAAAGAAACAATTTGAATATTGTGGAAACACAATCAGGATAATACAAGATCAAGGAGCTTCAACATTAAGAGATTGAAGGGCTTATAATATGATATTCTAAAGGTCAAAGGAGTTAGGATTGAAACCAAGAATCACCTACCCAGGAAAACAGAGCATAATGCTCCAAGGTAAAATATGGATTTTCAATAAAACAGAGGACTTTCAAGCTTTCTCAGTGAAAAGACCAGAGGTGAATAGAAAATTTGACTTTCAAACACAAGAATCAAGAGAAGCATGAAAAGGTAAACAAGAAAGAGAAATCATAAGGACTTACTAAAGTTGAACTGTTTTGTTTACATTCCTACATGGAAATATGATGTGTATAATTCATGAGACCTTTCTCAGTATTAGGGTAGTTGAAGGGGATATACATATATATAGACAGAGGGCACAGGGTGAGTTGAATAGGAAGGGATGATATCTAAAAAAATAAAATTAAATTAAAGGATGAGAGAGGAATATATTGAGAGAGGGATCAAGGAAGAGACAGAATGGGGTAAATTATCTCACATAAAAGTGTCAAGAAAAAGCAGTTCATTGGAAGGGTAGAAGGGGCAGGTGGGGGGAATGAGTGAATCTTGCTCCCATCAGATTTGACTTGAGGAGTGAATAACATACATACTCAATTGGGTATTTTACCCCACATGAACGTAGGGGGAAGGGGATGAAAAAGGGGGATGATAGAAGGGAGGCAGATATGGGGAAGAACTAATCAAAAGCAAACAATTTTTTAATTAAGATTTTTTATTTTTAGTTTACAACACTCAGTTCCACATGATTTTGATTTCCAGATTTTCTTCTCCCCCCTTCCCCCCTCCCTCCCCAAGATGGCACTGAATCCGATATATCTTTTACATATAACTTTGCACTGAACTTATTTACACAATAGACAAGTTGTAAAGAAGAATTATGACCACTGGAGTGAGTCATGAGAAAGAAGAAACAAAACCCAAAAGAGACAAAAACAAAAACAGAAGAGAAATAATAACAAAAGAAAAAAAAGGAGAGCAAATAGTTTGCCTCAATCTGCATTCAGTCTCCATAGTTCTTTCTCTGGATGTAAATAGCTCTCTCCCTCATGAGTCCTTTGGAGTTGTCTTTGAACCTTCTATTGCTGAGAAGAGCGAGGTCTATCAAGTTTAGTCGTCACAGAATCCATATATCTGTGATTGTGTATATTGTTCTCCTAGTTCTGCTCCACTCACTCAGCATTATATCTTGTAGGTTTGCCAGGTTATTGTGAAGTCCGTATCTTCCCCATTTCTCATAGCACAATAGTATTCCATTACATTCATATACCACAATTTGTTCAGCTATTCCCCAATTGATGGGCATCCCCTTGATTTCCAATGCTTTGCTACTACAAAAAGAGCCACTATAAATATTTTTTTATATATGGGTCCCTTTCCCACTTGTGTGATCTCTTTGGGATGCAATCCTAGAAGTGGTATTGCTGGGCCAAAGGGTTTGATTATTTTTATAGTCCTTTGGGCATAGTTCCACATTGCTCTCCAGAAAGGTTGGATCAGTTCACAACTCCACCAGCCATGTAACAGTGTTCCAATTTTCCCACATCCTCTCCAGCATTTATCATTTTCCTGTTTTGTCATTTTAGCCAATCTGACAGGAGAGATGTGGTACCTAAGAGCTGTTTTGATTTGCATTTCTCTAATCAGTAGTGATTTCGAGCATTTTTTCATATGCCTATAGATATCTTTAATTTCTTCCTCTGAAAACTGCCTGTTCATATCCTTTGACCATTTCTCAATTGGGGAATGACTTGTATTCCTATAAATTTGGCTCAGTTCCATGTATATTTTAGAGATGATGCCTTTATCAGAGACACTGGTTGTAAAGATTTTCTCCCAATTTTCTGCTTCCCTCCTTATCTTTGTTGCATTGGCTTTTTTATGCAAAAACTTCTCAATTTAACATAATCAAAATTATCCACTTTGTATTTTATAATGCTCTCTATCTCTTGTTGTGTCATGAATTCCTTGAAAAGCAAACACTTTAGAAAAGGGACAGGGTCAAAGGAGAAAATTGAATAAAGGGAGACAGGATAGGATGGAGAGAAGTATAGTTAAGTCTTTCACAACATGAGTATTTATGGGAGTGTTTTGCATAACGGTACATGTGTAGCCTATGTTGAATTGTTTGCTTTCTTATGGAGAGTGGATGTGGAGGGAAGAGGGGAGAGAATTTGGAACTCAAAGTTTTAAAAGCAGGTGCTCAAAAAAAGTTGTTTTTGCATGCAACTGGGAAATAAGATATACAGACAATGGGGCATGGAAAACTATCTTGCCCTACAAGAAAGTAAGGGGGAAAGGGATGGAAGGGGGGGACTGGGGTGACAGAAGGGAGGGCTGATGGGGAAGTGGGGCAATCAGAATGTATGCCATCTTGGAGTGGGAGGGAGGGTAGAAATGGGGAGAAAATTTGTAACTCAAAATCTTGTGGAAATCAAGGCTGAAAACTAAAAAAAATATTAAATAATAAAGTATGGAATTAAAAAAAGAATGCTTGGAAATCTTTTATTTCACTAAGTGTCCATTTTTCCCGCATTGTAAGATTGTACTTAGCTTTGCTAGGAAAGTTGTTATTGGATGTAAGCTCACGTCTTTTGCCTTCTGGACTCCACTGCTTTATAGCAGTGGCTGCTAGATAATGTATGATTTGGATTGTGGCTCCTTTGTACTCAAATTATTTCTTTCTGGCTGCCTGCAGTATTTTTTTCTATGACCTCAAAGCTCTTGATTTTGTCTTGATATTTCTGGGAGTTTTTATTTAATTTTTTTTTCTTTCAGGAGATGGCTGGCGAGGTCTTTCTATGTCGACTTTGCCCTTTGTTTCTAGAGAGATATGAGCAATTTTCTTTTAATGTTTCTCAATATATGATGTCTAGGCTCTTTTATGTTTATAATGTTCAGGTAGTACAATTATTCTTATTTTTCCTCTCACCCTGCTTTCCAAATCAGATTTTTTTTACTATCAGACATACTACATTCTTCTTCTATTTTTGTGCTTTTTGACTTTGTTTCAGTATTTCTTATTGCTTCATGAAGTCATTGGCTTCTATTTCATTCCTTCTTATTTGCAAAGAGTTTGTCACTTGGGCAAGGTTTTGTACCTCTTGTGCCAAGCTTTTAATTCCCTTTCCAATTCTTTCTTCCATTTTTTCTTAAACACTCTCATTCTAGTTATTAAAAGAAAATTTAAATTTGCTTCATCTTCCAGAAATTCTACTTGAATTTGAATCCAAGCTGTGTTTTACTCCAAGGCATTGCTTCGAAATGTTTTAGAGTAATTTTCTTCTGTGTTTGTGCCTTAAGCATTCCTGGCACCATAACAGCACATTATAAAGTAGTTATTGTTTATTTTTTTGCCCATTCTTCTTGCTTATTTCTTAACTATGGACTTGATGCTTGGGCTCCACCCTTCTGGAGTTAAGGTCTAGGGTGGTCCTGTGGCTGTCTTCTTTGGGGTACTGAGTATTGTATTATTTCCAAGTTTTAGGGACAGACTGGTGACTTGTAATCTTTCCATTCTCTCAAAGGTGCCTAATCCCAGGCAAAATCTGATTGTTGATCCTTGATATGAGCTCTCTGTGATCCTGATCTGTGTTTGGCTCTGTGCAAATACAGAATTCTGCTAGATTCTGCTCCCATAAGCCAACTGGAAAGCTCTGCTGCTTCAAAATGGCAGAATTAGAGGCTCCCCATTGGTCTGAGTTTGCTTCCTTTGTTATTCTCCAGCAGGCTAGGCTAGATGCTGGAAGGGAGACCTTACAATGAGCTTAGGGTCTGAACCATTCCATACCAAAGCTGCTGTTGCTGCTGCTGCTGGTTTCTGAACTCCCTGCATTTTCAGTATACTTCCAAGAGCTTTCCTGACTAGGAAAAGCAATAGTGTCCCTGTGACTGTAGTTCAAGTCCCCTTCTCACTTTGCCTTGGAGACCTTACTCTGAGCTTAGCGTCTGAACCATTCCATACCATAGCTACTGCTGCTGCTGCTGCTGGTTTCTGAACTCCCTGCATTTTCAGTACACTTCCAAGGGCGTTCCTGCTGAGGAAAAGCAATACTATCCCTGAGCCTATGGTTCAGGTCCCCTTCTCACTTTGCCCTGGATATGTGAGCTAGAACTGCATAATAGGTGACAAAACTGTCACTGTTGAAGTGCCCCAGTGTGTTCTGGGAGTGCTCCAGTATGGATCTGAGACCTCCTTTTGTTGTGGTACGCACTGTCTTCCCGAGCAATGGAGTGTTCCTTGTATTGGAGATCTCTTTACACTCAAACTCTTACTCTCACCCTGTCCTTAGGGTCTGAAGATCTCTCTTTCTCTCCCGCTATTCTGACCTTGGACAGGCAAAGTAGTCACTGTGTTGTTTTTTCTTTTCTGGATTTCACCACCAGGATTCAGTCTGATGCACTTTACAGATTTGTTTCAAGAATGATGGCCTGAAACTCAATTGCATTGCTTCCTTCCACTCAGCCATCTTGGTTCTGCTACAATTTTCTCATTATACTATACCCCCTCAACTGCCTTTTCTTCCATTGTTTTCCCAGAGTCTAGCACAGTGCGTTATGCATGGTAGGTGCTTGATAAATATCTGCTTGATTGAATTTGAGTGTCCCATGAAACTTTTTAAGTGAATAAATGGAAAAGTAGATGGAGATCTTCTGTGGTACAGTCCTTACTTAAGAGTGCCCTATACCAGTAAAAGGACAGGCCTAGTTTTGTTGTGCTCTGCCTTCCCTTCACCTCACCCCCCCCCCCGGGAGTGGGGAATCATATAAAACTTCTAACTTTGTTATAAAATATATTTAAGGACATTGCTACCAATGAGGGTAATGTGTCCAAAGAAGTTGGAGAATATCAACAAATATGAAAGGCATTCCAGATGAGCACAAATTTCATAGTTCCTTATCCTCAGCTAAACCTTTTGGACCTGACCCAGTGGAAGCAGACAAAGTACACCAATACCCAGCCTAAATGACCTAGTTTCAAATCAACTCCTGAAGGAGAATTCTTTTTTTCAATGGGTTTCTCTATCTTTGCTTCACCTTTATGCCCCCTTCTTACATATCCTCCACAAAAAGGCCTAGTGGGAACTGAATGCTCTATTCCACCCTTAACAACCTAGTATAACTACTAAGCAAAGTAGTCTTATTTAAAACTTTACATATTGTCATGTATGATTTCTGGTGATCATGTTAGGCAAAGAGGTGGCGTATAGTGGATAGAGTATTATATTTAATTTCAGGAAAACCTGAGTACAAATCCTATCTCTGTGTGACCCTGAGGAAGTTGTTTAGCTCAATCAGTTTCCTCATCTGTAAAAGAGCTAAGAAAAGAACCTACCTGACAGAGATATTGCATGGATCAAATGGGATGATTTATTGTTATAATACATGGCTAGTCTATGTCTATGAATTGCCATATAACTTCTGGCTATGTACTAATAATGGCTAGCATTCTTATAGCACTTTAAGGTTTGCAAGGAGCTTTACAAATAGAATCTCATTTAATCTTCACACTGACACTGAAAGGTAGGAGTTATTACTATCACTATTTCACAAAAGAGGAAGTCAGCTTTGAGAGTGATGATAGAGTCAAACACTTACTAAATTTCTAAGGCAGGTTTTGAACTTAGGTCTTGCTAACTCAAAATTCAGTGCATTTTACAGCCTTTCTACCTATTATTAATGATTAGAGGTTCAACACAATGCTTGTTTGGAGTTCAATTATCAGAGTCTTGGGTTCAAGTTAAGGACACTGTCAGCAAACTGGCAATCATTTTTACAACCTTTACCCAGTCCCATTTACTCCTGGTTGTAACAGTATTAGGTTTTGTCATGGACAGTATTGTCATGCACGATGGATAGTTTTGTCATGGACCTGTCCCAATCTCCTATGCATGGTGCTATCCTGGTAATCAGTACTATCTTAGCCATATTGGATCATTTCCTTCCTTATGCTGGACTCTCTGGTGTTCTAAAGTTGTTCCTTATGCTCATTTTGTGGTTTTTCTTTCTTTCCTTTCATATTACCCTCAACTGGGGTCTGTGGTATATCCTGTATTTCTAAATTGCATTTTCACTACCAAATCGGTAAAAATTCACTTCTCCCCCAACGTACCATGCCCAAACCAATGGTGATACAGAACACAACAAACATATTTTCAGACAATGACTCTGGAGATTCATGGAAAATGTTTATGCCATTGCCCACATTTTAAACTTGTTATATCTAAGTTGTCTCACCTGCTCCAAACACACTTCTGCAAATTATGGTTTCCAGCCAAGGGTTTCTGCAGCACTCACGTATCACAGTGAAATTCTTGCCACTGATGACTACTTAGGATTATTGGAGACATTCCAGTCCAATTTGTAACATATTCTAAGGGCTGCCAAAGCTGAATTTAAACAATGAATCAACTAATCTGCACCTTTATAAAACTATCATAGATAAGAGATAAATTCTAGCTAGCTACCCAAAACATATACCTATAGAGACACAGAAATCAAGTTGACTACATCATGAAGTACTTTCTAATCATGCAAATAGGAAGTCTTGAGGCCTAACAACTGAGGTTATCTGTATCACTACATGTCCATCCTCTGTTCTCTTGATTTGGGGGCATATCTTAAGCCAGACTACCCATCACCAAATTTTCACCACACCCGTTAATTGTGATTAGGCAAGAGAAATATGCATTATGAAAGATTCTGTACTCCCAATGGTGATCAGTCCCAATCTTGTATCTAGCGGAATAGAGAGGCTACGGGCCTGAGAAAACAGCATGGAAACATATATATTTGGCCGGTATTTAGAAGCAGTCTTTCAATAAATATCTCAAAAATTCCCACATCTATGGAAACATTCTAGAAAGGGAGACAATGTCAGAGCCTCTGACTACCTACATAAATGTCCTGGGGTGGTAGTATGGTTAGCATGCTCCGGACATAAAATAAAGTTTCCTCAGGCTAAGTTTTTACATGAAACAAATTATCACACAGCCAAAGGACCATATTCTTCCTTTGTTCTATTGTTGTAATCCTTGTTTTTGTGATTCCCCTTTGGTTTTTGACCTGCTGTTACTGAATTCAGCTAATGTTTTTCTGTTCAGTTCTCCAGTCTGACATGTTCGCTTCTGATGGTTCAATGGAGGTTCAATGGAAGGAGTGCTATATTTGGAGATCAGGTCAAATTCTGACTCTTTCATGTTGTTACTTGCATGACAAAGACAAATGACAACTTCTTTGGACATAAATTCCTGAATTGTAAAATAAATAAATAAAGGTGATAAACTGAATGACTCCTAAATTCTTTTTAAGTGCATGAGGGACTTAGATTCTAATCCTAGCTCTGAGTCAAACTGTCAGTGTGACTTTAGGTAAATCACTTAATTTCCCTGTGCCTCATTTTCTCACCCAAGATATGGACAGAATACTCCTGCCCCTATACACTTTCAGTTGGTATTATGAGGTATATGGTAATGATAAGAGCACTGACTTTAGGACAGAAACCTTGGATTTTAATTCTAGCTCTGCTCCTTTCTAGCTCTTTGACCTTGGGCTGGACCGTTGCCCTCCAATGGCCTCAGTTTCTTCAGTTGCAGAAATTATGGCATCAGCTTATGTGATCTTTGTTTTTTTTTTTGTTTGTTTTGTTTTGTTTTGTTTTGGGGCAGGGCAATTGGGATTAAGTGACTTGCCTATGGTCACACAGCTAGTACATGTGTCAAGTGTCTGAGGTTGGATTTGAACTCAGGTCCTCCTGACTCCAGGGCCGGTGCTCTACTCACTGCACCACCTAGTTGCCCCATGCTTTTGTGATCTTTAAGATTTTTTACAAGTCTTAATGTATGATATATATGACATACATGAAAGGACAGGGTAGAATGCATCTTAATAGTATATTGTAAAATGAAGGTGATTACATCAAGTAGAATTGGTGGCCCAATAATGTTTAAAAATCCTTTATAAAACTATAATATCTGGTTCTGAAATAACCCAGTGTGAATCTGTTTGGATATCCACAAGATTCTAGTGGAGTGGCCTCTTTTCTATGTCTAGACTTCTTTTAGATGAGAAACAATATGTCACATTGAGTAGAGGACTAACCTTGGAGTCTGGAAAACCTGAGTTCAAGCTGTGTTTCTGACACATACTGGCACTGTCAGCATGGTCACACACCTCAGAACCTCTTCAGTACCTGACAGTGCTCTTGGGATAAAAGTTCTTGAGCATATGATGATCTGCATTGAGGTGAGCTTCCTCAACAGAAATTCTTTCCACTTACAGAATGCCAGGACTGGACAGAATAGGAGACAAAATGTTATCACAATTGGGATAGAGATTTTTTACTCTCTTGTTTTACTCTTCAAGACCCAGGATTCATAATACTATACAATAGTAAGCTGGTGAGGATGTGCTGTTTTCTCTGCAGAAGCAATTTCTGAGCAGCCTGCTGAAGATTCATCTGAAACTTGCCCCAATTTCAGTTGAATTTGTATACCCACTGCCAGACTCGTTGTATCAAAATAATGTGGGCCTGTTACGGACACTGAAGTGTTCCCAATTTTCAAGGGATTCTTGCATTTGTTGAGCTGTCTCTGAATGTTCATTAATTTTGGTGTGAGGTAAATGTCAGCTTGAAACTAAAGGTGACCTAAATGCCGCAACACCCTAAGTGTATTAAACTAAAGAGTGCTCTGGAATTAATGAGCATAATGGACAGTCATTCCTTATGCATAACAAAAGGTGACTTCTCTTCCCTCATCTGGTGCTCTCAGGACTCTTGTACCTTTCCATAGATATTATGTGGCCCCTGAGAAAGGGAAACCTATTCCACTTGAAGTTACAAAACGAGTTGGCATTATGATTGTAAGTGTTCATCAATCATGTAGGAAGCAGTTTTGTCTATTCCCAAAACAATGATAATAGCTCACATTTCCATAATACTTAAAGATTTACAAAATACTCTCCTCTCAGCAACCTGTGAGAAGGACTATCTAAAAATTATTGCCTCCATTTTAGAAATGAGAAACTGAGGCTCAAAAAAGTAACCTGGCTCATGGCAAACAGCTCCTATAGTGGCAGAATTGGGATTCACACATAGGCCTCATGACTTAGTTTAACCCTCCTGCCATGACATCATGCTCGTTCTCGGGAAGGTTGTCTGCTGGTGTGGAGTAATGACAGTGTTATGGAAGGAGCACTGGGCTATGTAAGGAGCTCTGGGTCTGAAACTGAGCTTGGTGTCTAGTCAGCTTTCTGCCCTGTCTGCAGGCTTGGGAGAGATTATTGGAAAAGCAGATCTCTGCCAGCAGGTGATGGCACAATGTACCCTGGGAATGGGTGCTGAATAAATGGAAAATCTGGTGTTTTATGCGGAAGTTTGTGCTGAAGTTTCAAGAATAAGCCAGGGTAAAGTGACAACAGAAACTCAACAGATTCCAGATCATGATGACTGATGGCACGGATAGAAAAGTGAAGACAGCAACAAGACTTGAGAAACAAAAGCTTGGTACATTGGTTACTTCTTTTTAATTCCTGGGTCTAGAGTCAAGAGACCCAGGCTCAAATCCTAGCTCTGCCACTTACTACTTGTATGACTTTACACATAACATTCCACTTCTCTGGACTCAGTTTCTTCATCTGATAAGACTAGGGGACTTGGATTAGATAATCTATGTAGACTATTGTTAAATCTGTGAAAGTGAAATAAAGCAGGTTGATAAAATAATAGGGATAAACTGTAAGAGACAATCTAGTATAACTACATAGATTTACAGAGAGGAAATAGAGTCAGAGAGGTGAACTGCCTGAAGTTACACAGTAAAGCCACTTCAGAGATACGATTTTAACTCAGGTTGTCATGGTTTCAAGTCCAGTAAACAAGCTGAATGAGTAAAAATCTGTTCTCAAGTAAATTTCTTTAAGGTCTGACCAGATTATACTTGTCCTGCCAACAATGGATTGATTTCATCTTAAAGTAGCTTCTTCCAATTCTGAAAAAAAAAGGGCAGAGGCATACCATTTGGTAAATTGGGATAAGTTCCCTGATCCAAGGAGAATTGAATGGTCTTCTAAAGTCCCAGGGATATACTGCTGGTATGTCTTTATTTAGGATTTGACACTTTACTTAGAATGATCAAGATCTGTTTATTCCCACGAGGGGAGAGGTCCAAAGGGTTTTGCTCTTAACACTAAAGCTGTATGACTTCAGAAATCTTCATAAGGCAGCATTTCATACTTTGTAGTGTAGCGGCCTTGGAGTTGGAAACACTTGGATTCAAATCCTGTATCACTTGCTAATCTCTGTAACTTGTCCAAGGAACAATCTCTCTGTGCCTCAATGGCCTCATTTGTAAAGAGAGAATAATAACTGTGCCTTGGTACCTACCCCACAGAGCTGACATGAGGCTCAAATGAGATAATGTGACAACTTTAAAGTGATATATAAATGTCACTTATCATTATTCATCTCCATGTCTCAGTACTCTTAGCAGTAAAATGGAGGTATCAAATTGCACAATATACAAGTTTCCATCTAACTTCAGAATATTATTTAGAATATTATTTCTATCTCTGAATTGAAACTATGTCATCATTATTGTGGCAAAGAGTTTAAAAATAATTTTGGAATTATGAATCAGTTTTAAATCATGTGTTTTTGAAGACAGTGATCTAATAACCAGGTTCCTCAATTTTCCATTAGATGCATGACACTATTCTAGGTAAAACATATGACTGGGATGGGGGTGTAAGTGTGGGGGAGGGGGAATAGAAGTGATATATATATATATATATATATATATATTACAATCTAGCCAGAAACAAAAGAGTGCCATTCTTGAAAAGATTATAGAACAATTGGGTGATACAGTACATGAGTCACAGGCATATAGGAGTTCAGAAAAGGCAAAGAGAAATGTGAGATGAATTAAACAAAGAAAACATCAAAAATAAGCTTAGGATTAAATTATATGCATATATTTATACATGTTATGTACATATATACATATAGTTATATAATTATAGATAGATATATACACAAACATAAATTTTATAAATTGATCCATGTAAGCCAATATATGGTTTATCAATACAATAACTTATATGATTTTTTGAATAGTTAGTATGCATTGATTTTATTTTTATTGTTATAATTAATCTTCTATAAAAATCTTTGGTAAAAGAAGGGGTTCAGATTAGAACAGGTGGTGTTACATTTATTGTAATAGAAATTCTCTTACAAAAATTATTCTCACTACACATCCTAGTGGTCTGGTACAACTTGCACTTACAACTATGTGCGCAAGCCACAACATCTCAAATTTAACTGAAAGTAAATAGAAGACATGACCAGCTAGGTGGCATAAAAGATAGGAGTGCCGGGCCCAGGGACAGGAAGCCTCATCTTCATGAGTTCAGATCTGGCCTCAGATACTTACTAGCTGAGTGACCCTGGGGAAGTCACTTAACCTTGTTTACTTCACTTTCCTCACTGATAAAATGAGCTGGGGAGGGAAATGGCAAACCACTACAGTATCTTTACCAAGAAAACCTCAAATGGATTCACAAAGACTTGGGACATGACTGAAATGACTAAAGAAAAACAACCACAAGGTCTAAGGCAACAAACAAGTACCTATTAGCCCCATATATTTTAAGATAAAGATTTTCCAGTCTAACTTACAGTGCCTACATGAGAATCTCATTGTGATGAGCTCTCCATGAGCCTTAATTCTCTAATTTTGAGACTCTTCTGTAGTTGGTTTCCTTTTTACTGTCCTTAATGTAAGCCACCTCTCTGTTCTGAGGTATTCTCATCATTGAAGCTACTATTCTATGGTCTCCCCTGTTCTCTGCTGATTTCAATTATCTTCCCTCTCCCAAGAATGCTCCCATATTCTCCTTTTCCTTCTCCCAGTCATGTAAGGACAGAGGATGTGCTCTTGAATTGGAGAATCAAAGGCAATACTCAGTGCCTATTATTGTATATCACCTATTCAGAAGCCTTTTAGAATTCTTGAATTCTTAAATTCTCCTCAACAAATGATGTCTTTTCCTTCCATTGTATCTTCTCCCTTATAACTGTGATTTGACTTGTGACTGTAACAACTGGAGTTTGTTACAATCTCTTACATCATTCCTCCATGTTTGTTGATCCATTTCTATTCTATGTCAATCTTTGTGGTAGCAGCATCTATATTCCCCTTCCCCATTGCTTCCCAAACAATAGCCTTTCTGATAATCCCAATCCCTTCTAACTTTTGCTACAGCAAGAATTTAAAGTGGTGAAAACCAGTGTAGCAAGCTTCCCAAAATCTGATCCCATCCCTGTAGGAAGAGCTGGATCCTGTCAGAGAAAAGATGATTACAGAAGGAGGAGAAGGCTGGAAAAAATTCAAAAAAGAATACTGTTAGCAATAATTTGAACCCTCATATATCTTTCCAGTTAAACTCTCTTCATTTTTATCACCTTATATTTGCATGGAAATGAAATGTTGAAAATATAATTTAGAAATCATAGGAACAAAGATCTTGTGTGAGAAGAGACTTCAAAGGCTATTTTGTATAATATCCTTATTTTACAGATAAGATAACTGAGCCACAGGGCAGCTAGGTGACTTGGCCAAGGTGACAGTGAGTCACACAAGTCCAGATCCAATTATCTATGTACTATATCACATGATTAAAGTTGCCAGCCAGCATATGAATCTAACCTAAAGCATCTATGAAAGTTAGTCATTCAGTGTCTTTCTGAACACTTTCTTTGACAAGGATCTCAGTACTAGGATAGAGGGAGGGAGATCATAACCTCTGATGACTTCCACCATGTTTCAATGTCTCCATTTGATAAAATGAGAAATCATTAACATTTGTGTTGAATTGAAATATGCCTCCTTACTCCTCCTTTCCAGAGGTTTTAGGAAGATATAGACCTGGAAGGAATCTCTAGAATTATCCTGCCTAATCTTCTCTTTATTTTTTTTTAAATTGGAAAACTGAAGCCCTAAGAAATAAAGTGATATTGCCAAAGATATGTCACTAGAAAATCTCAGAACTGAGTCTCTAACCTGGGTCTTCTAAATCCAATACTCTTTAAAATTGTCCAGAACTGCCTTCTGGAGTACAAAAAGTGATGGATTTGCCTTACAATCCTTCAGATACTGTTCATGAGGCCCTGGATTCTTTCATCTCAAAAGTACATGTTCTAATCTACTTTTCCTTCATATGTCCTCCACAACACACCCCTCCCCCCCCCCACACTTCACTAAACTCTTTGGAGCAGGAGGTAAGGAGTGTAAATGGATCTTCCAAGTTCATCCCATTACTGCGAAAGCAACTCAAGGTACATGTCCCTTTGATAGCAACATCTTCGTATATGAAAGATAATGTGTTGGCATAATGTATGATTTTTGTTGAGAAGAGGGAGGCTGTAGACCTGTATGACTATGACTTCAGCCCATTTTCCTTAATCAATCTTTCCCAAATTCAGAAAATGTGAATGTATGATATTGTGTAATACATAACATGCATAGCACTAAATTTCCTATGCTAACTAGCTCAAAAGAAACAGCAGATTTACACTTCTTAATGCATGCAATCAAATTTTATTAATCAAGCATGTGTAAACACCAGTTTATGTTATCTATTAGACAATACAAATATCAATCCCAATGGGAACAAACCAACAAGCTGATATCTTAGGGCTTCCCAGTAAGTATGCTTCATACTAGTACTTAATGACAGGTTTCAGACTGCCCAGTTGGAGGTCATGTCTCCCTCTGAGGTAACTAGTAATTTGAGCATTCATCAGTCAATCACCACTGCCTTCACTAAAATACAGTGTTGTTTGAGTCTCAAGTCAGGGAGGAGGGAGATAGGAGCCAGTCCTAGTAGCGACCCATACAGTCTAAAAGCTGGGGCCTCAGGTGTGTTTATTATCATTCTAGCCATGGGCATTAGCTAGTTATACCCAACTTCTGATTGGTTGCTGGTGAATTAATTTATTTACCAATTAATTTGATTCCTACCTGATCACATAAGTTAATGAAAATTTCTCAATTTTCCCGATGTTAGTCTGTCCCATATGTAGGTCCCATATATTTATCTGTTATTTATGAGCACACACTTATTGTTGATCAGACTATACCACACATCTGCCTATCTTAATATTGAAAAATGATTGGTGAAAAATAAGTGTCAAAACACCTCACCACAAAATGGTGACCTAATGCAAAATAGAGTTACTTATGTCAAGGGTACAAGCTAATTTTCACTACACATATTAACCAATTAAGTTTTGTAAAGCACTCAAATCTATAAAGAAGAAAACCACTACATAAATTATCCCTATAATATTTAGAAGATTGTCATAGGTTTTTTAGTTTGTTTTTTGAGGCAATCAGAGTTAAGTGATTTGTCAAGGATCACATAACTAGCAAGTGTCTGAGACTAGATGTGAATTCAGGTCCTCCTGACTCCAGGGCCAGTGCTCTACACATTACACCACCTGGCTGCCTGTAAGATTGTCATAGTTTAAAAAAACCCTGCATGATTTAATCCATTTGACAAACATTTATTGAGTGTTAGACCCTGGAGATACAAAGATGAAAATGACATGGTCCCTACTTTCAAGAAGCTTACCTTCTATCAAGGGAAATGACAGATTCACATTTAAGTAAATCTAAAAAAAATAAAAATTGGTTTCTGGAGGAAGGGTAATAGCAGCTGGGAGAATCAAGAAAGGTTTTTTTGTAGAATATGGCACTTGATCTGAGCTTGAAACCAGCTGTTGAGTTGGTAAGGCAGACGTAAAGAGGATGGACCAACATATTGATTGAACTAGTACTATGTGCAACATACCGTGATGGGTAAAAAAAAAAAAAAAGTTGATTTATCTTTCTTAATTATACTTGGTTTCTTCCTGATAGCACATAATACCATCCTCATCCCAGGATAATTTCTATCTAAACTCAATAAAAAATGAGAAGAATATAGTAACAATCATGGACAAAAAAAGTGCTATAAGAATTCAGAAGAAGGAGAGCTCATGTCAGTCCAAGATGATTAGCAATGTAATTGTAACTCTGATGGAGATAAAATAATTATGGTAATGATAGTGATAGATGATGGTGATGATGACAATGATGATGATGATGATGATAATGATGGTCATGGTCATGAAGAAAAAGAATAATAAAAAGAAACTACTGAATCCAAGTCTGGGACCTTTAATTTAAAGCTATAGAAAGTGATCAGATTAGAGAATTTGGTCTCATGAAAGGTTTAAGAAAAAAGATTCAAGAGAAAAGGCCAAAGAATACAATACTATTCATCCTTGTAAAGGGAAGGATTAAGAATAATTAAATAATATCCTTAAGCATGTGGATATTCATTAAGATATAATCTTTCTGTTTATTGAGGTTATAAAGAAAAAAAATTTCTGTGTATAGCTAAACAAAAAAGACAGTGCCTTCACTATGAGAACTAACCAATTCTGGTAACAATTGTTTGAAGTAACATTGTATTGCTCTTACCTTGAAAAGCTAAAGAATTGAATGGTGAGGCACTGGCTTACCACAGAGTCAAATTATGTGCTCTGAAACTATGGGATAGATTGAATAAACTCCCTTAATCCATAGAATCCCATCTCCTTTAATCCATAGAAACTGATTCTAGTCTCCCTTTCCATGACAAATTGGTGATCCTACAGAGTCCACAGCTCTGATATTTGGAGTTCCTTTACATTTACTAAGATGCCAGTTAACTTTCGTTACAAAATCTATGTGTGCCACCAAGTATGTGATCAACAGGAGAGTATAAACAGGACTTCATGTTGCCTTACCTTATCCCAGTGACAGGCTGTATTTCAGGACGTATTTCTTTCATAGTTCAATATAAGTAAACATAGCTGTCATCTTGTTTTAAAAATGGCAGCCAAACCTACATAGAAGAACATTATATTCTATTTTATGAAATAATAGCTTCTACTTATAACATGATTTATAAGTATAAACATTTTTCATGTGTTAGCTAGTTTAATCATCTCAAAAATCTTGAGAGAAAGTACCACGAGCTTCACATGCATTTTACAGATGAAGAAACTAGGGCTTAACGAGGTTAAATGATTTATCCAGTCACATAGCTAGTTAATGACTAGTTATAGAGAGAGGTATCACTTGAACCCATTTGACAGTCATGTGACTTACAGGTAGAAATCATATTAGAGAAGTCTACTGTTTCCAATTCCAAAGGTCTTTCTGTGACCTCTTTATTAAAATGACTGTTCTTACCCCTCATGATGAGACACATACCCTGCCTACAATGAATTTTTCAAATGGTTTCCTGTCTACTTTGAGGCAATTAGAACTGATCATCCTTGTTTCTAGCAACCTTTCTGGAGAGTTTCTAAGATGTTCTTCTGGCTTTGAAAAGGACCAGTTGAATTAGAGTATTTATCAAGGGAGTTTCCTGTTCAAATCTGTATGCGCCAGACAGGTGATATTTTTATTTCTTTTTATGTTGGTAGGCAATGGTGATAAGTAGCCATATTTGATAGTTGAGTGGCAAATAGCTGCCTTAAGCCTCAGGCCATCAAGATCACTTAGTTATTTTAAGTGAAAACATGCATTATAAAGGTAATTTTATACTTACCATGCTTAATAAGCCTTAAAATTGTATTATCACATTTGTTTCCTCACTTTCATATCAGCAAAGAAACTGTAGGGAATACAAAGAACTCAGATTTTGCATTATTATTACAATCCATCTGACTATTTCCTCTGTAAACGAATCTTTAATTAGGCATGCTATCATTGTGTTATTCTTTGAGCAATAAGGGGAGTCTGAGTTTATTGCAGCAAGTACAAAATCTAGGGATTTCTTCTCTTTTTGGTTCCTGTAATAAAGCTGATTCTTTTTTTCCACTATAAAAATTACTTTCAGGGAATAAACTTTTGGGTCAAAGCAAATAACTGGCTGAAATTAAACATGTCTCCCCCTAAATTCCAGAATTAAACACCTAGCAAACAACATATGTAGAACATATTAATTTCCACATTCAAGTTCAGGTAATGCTGTTTGTCAGAAAGGATGAAAGTGAAACTGACAGCCGATTGTCTATGGAACACATAGCTATAGAAACCCACGTGACCCCATCAGAAATGTATCTGTCACGATGACTGAAAAGTATTAAAGTGCTTGAAGATGTTCTAAAGAGATTGGCAATGTGGTACAGGAATGTGAGGGAATACTTCTGTGCTTTAAGGGATGTAGAAATAGATGATTTCTAAGAGAAATGGAAATATTTGCACAAACTGAGTTAGAATAAAGTGAACAGAATTAGGTGAACAATTTCTATTACAACATCAATGTTTTAAAAAAATCTGTGAAGATTTTGAAAACTGATGAATTATGTGAACAAAACTAAGAGAACAATGTATGCGAAAATAAGAATGCTGGAAAGACAACTTTGAAAACTGTAAGAACTCTAATCAAGGCATTGATCATACATGATTCCAGAGAATTAGTAATAAAAGATGCTATCCAATTCCTGACAGAGAGGGGATATATTTAGTATATAGAATAAAGCACTTTATAAACACAACCAATAAGATAATTTGTTTTTCTTGAATATGACTGTTTGTTGTAAAAAATTCTTTTAGTTTTGTTTTGTTTCTCGATGGGTACAGGCAGTAGGAAGTAGAGAAAATAGATTTCTGTTCATTTTTTAAAATATACACTGAGGAAATATAAAATACTTTTTTAGAAGTCTCTAGAAGTTGTAGAAATTCAAAAATAGTCAAATATCAACACAGTGCATAGTTGGATTTAAAGATGCTGCTCTTTTCTCCTGCAATATTTACAAGAAAATATTGAGACTCAAGTCTATTCACTAGTATCTGGAAAGAGCCTGACTAGTGAAGAGAATGCTGAATCCCAATACACTTTTATGTCCGAAGTCAGTGAAGAAAGTAGAGTTAGAACTATAGAGGGCTCTAATTAGAGTAGAGACTAAAGAATAGAGGTTTAATCGAGCACTTAATTTAGAATGACAATATTTAGAGCTAGAAGGCATGTTAAAAATCAACCAACAAATATTTGTTGAATACTTACCATTTGAAAAGTAATAGCTGGAATACAAAGCATTTATATAGTTCTTTAATAAGTGCAAAATACTTTACATGTTACCTTGTTTGATCCTCACAGCAACCCTGTGAGGTAAGTATTATTATTAGCCTCATTTTATAGGTGAGGAAACTGAGGAACAAAGAGGTTAAGCCACTTTCCCAGAATCATGCTGCTAGTACATATCTGAAGTAAGATTTGAACTAGAGGCTTCCTGACTCAGAGTCCTATGAACCACCCAATATGTCACTTATTTCATTTTGAAACACCATCAGTCACATAGAGTTTTGTGATTGAAAAAGTATTTTCCTTAGAACAATTTGTCAGGGTTGATTGTGCAATTATTACCTCCATTTAGACATGCAGAAAATAAGTCTCTGAGTGGTATTTTATTTTGTCCAGTGTCACACAGCTACTAAAAGATGAAGCCAGAACTCAAAACCAGCTCTACGTAAATGTCTGGGTCTTCTGTGGGTTAGATCCTCTATGGTTTCTTGAAAGCCCAGTTTAAGCACTTTAGTGTAATACGTTCATTCTGGAGTTCCTCCAAACTGGTTAGATCCATGTTATTCTCTGCTTTCCCTCATCATTTCATACAAAGACAAGGATATAAAGAAGGAAAAAAAACACTGGCTTAAACAGATTATTTTCCAATTACAAAAGGGCTCAATATGATGTAAAAAATTGAGGATCAGAATAAAATTCTGTAAAGTAGAATTGGTAAAATGTTTCTGACAATGATTGTAGAACAATTGATCTTGAATTTAGGAGTATCAAGAGATTATGTTGTTCAGGCTTCTTCCTTGGGACAGGCAAGTCATTATTTTTGTCCCCAAGTAATGACATTGTGGCTCAGGGAAGATGATTGATTTGTCAAAGGTCAAAAAAATTAGAAGTTAGCAAAAGTGGGATTGAACCCAGGCTTCCTATCTCCTTCTGTATTGCTCATTCCATTATACTAGACATGGAGAAAACAAACCAGATCGCTGACATCTATTAGTCCCTAGAAGCACTTTATAGAGAATAATGTTAGTCAGCTAAAAACCTACATAAAGGAATAACGAATGGGGTCATTTATAGGCCAATTCACCTCTTAATACAACCTCTGCTAAATGGTCACTCATTATTCTTTGAAAAAATATCAAGCGCTCTTATACAGTGTCCTGTCTTCCAAATGTACCAATCAATGAGATAGACTCTGAAGGTAAGATAACAGGGATAGGAGAGATGTTAACCACATCTAATGATAACTTAATTCCCTCTCTTCTATGTACCTTACTTGGAGCAGTTAAATGCTGAATGACCCCTACCTGACTTCATGTAGTATTTCCTGGAGGGGAGTGAGATGGCCAGAGAGGTTGGAACAAGACTAATGACCCATATGTCTATCAATGCCAACTAGCTGCGGATCACTGCTTGACAGATATGCATCCATTTATAGGATGAAGGTACTTTGTGATTTTTTTAATTCAATATTGGATGACAGCCAGGGCTAGACTTAAAGTATTGGTCACCCTGTCCTTGAGGATGCCCTGGTAAGTTCTGCCCTATATATGGTGCATAACATGATATGTGAAAATAAAGCCAATTAAACATCACTTAATGTTCTTCACTAACAAATCTTGTGGGAAATTAATTGTATGCAAGAAATTTAAAAAGTGATAAGAAAGCATAGGGTATAGTATTGTAGAGATGAGAGGAAATTTTGCAATCTTCTAGTGCAATTCCCTCATTTTATGAATTAAAATATTGAGGATCAAAAACATTACATAACTTTCCCAAGGTCATTCAGCTACTAGTACTAAAACCCAGGTTACCTGACTCCAGCTTGATGCTCTATTTGGATTCATAGGAAGATTTACATAAATTCCATTTTAAAAATTCAAAGTATATTGTAATTACAGAGAAAGTTCACTGTATCACAGAATCTCGGAATTGTATATGGGTCCTGCGATGTCATCTACCTACACCAGGCTATACATGAACAAAGATCTCTTCTACACCATATCTAGGAAGTGGTTCTACAGAACCCACATTAGGTCACTTCTACAAATATTTTAATATTATTTCATACTCCTGAACCTCTCAGTTACTCAACTTACTCCTTTTAATACCCTATTCCTCCACTCTACTACAGGTATAGAGATGGTCATATCCTTGATCTTACTCTAACCCACAAATATTCCACTTTCACATTAAGGAACTCTGAAATTGCTTCATCTGATGATAATCTCCTGTATTTCATTTCTCCCTCTGCTTCATAATTCCAAGCCCTGTTTTTGTTCTTCCCCAAAACCTCCAATCCATCCATCCCTCAGTTCTTTCCCAGGCCATCACCCCTGCACTAGTTGCCCCATTTTCCCATCTTAACTCCTTGTTGAACGAGTTCAACTATACACTGTCCTCTTCTCTCAAGGCCATTGCTCCTTTATCATATTAAAGATTTTGCCCTGATAAACCTCAGGCTTAATATTACTACTGTGGATCCAGAGCTGTTGCACTTTGAGAATCACTCCATTTTGTTTATAGACATGTGTCTATATTCTCTCATTAGTGATTTCAATGCAAGCAACCCTAAATAGGATGTGCCATGGTATCCTCTTGTGCAACCTGGTCTGAGAAGCAGCCTAATTTCTCCTCCCTACCCACCTGTTACACAGAAAACCATAACCTGAAACTGGGCAAAAGGGTTTATTGTTACTAGATCAGCCTCAAGCCCTAGCAACAGGGACCCTGACCAATAAAGTTTTGCATCATTCCCCCCTCACCGTGCTTCTCAGTCCCTAAAACCTATATAAACATTGTATATTCTTCTTTCGAAGAGACAAGGAGATACTTCTCTCCTGGCAAACTCAATTCATTGAGGCAGGACTTCACAATCCCACTTCTAACCCCTACTACCTATGAATGCTTGGACACATCACTTGATCTCTGTGGGTCTCAGCTGTCTCATCTGTAAAAATGAGGGGGTTGGATTCAATCTCAATTTGAGATTCCTTCCAGGTATAGACCTATAACCCTGTTACCTTACTGAAAGAGAGGGGGGGTACTAAACATGTTGAATATTAGATACAGAGTCACTGTTTTGATTTTGTTTAAATGGCTTTCTTTGTAATGGGGGGTCACGACTCAGTAGTAGAGACTTAAAATTTTGAAATGACTATGATGTAAAAAAAGCATCAATAATGTTTAACTTTTGAAAAAACCAGGAAATATTTCCTACACTTCATTACGTTCCCACAATATTACACACTGGCCCTGCACATAATTGGTATTCAAAAAATATTTGTCGACTGATGAAGCGATTGAAATAACCAATGTGACAAAAAATTTTGTCTCATTCACAACTGGTCGCACAGAGGTTAAAGAGCTCTAAATGAATAATTTTTAGCAAGAGATCATAGTCCAGTCTCCCCTTTGACATGCAAAATCTGTTTTCTTTTAACTGAATTGATCATATAATAACATGGAGGCTATTAAGGTACTTGGGGAAATAATAAAACTTGAGATTTAACTATGAATCATCATTTGTATGTGACTGTGTGAATGTTTTGCTTGACTATATGTATATTATTATGGGGGTGTTTCTTTTTGTTTTTCCTTTTTTTTCTTCTTCAGTGGTAAGAGAGATTTGTGAGCAAAGTAAATTTATTTTTGTTCACTAAAAATAAATTTAAAAAGTGAACCATTATAAAATGAATATAAGAATTCAAACAGGTGATCTAGCAAGCAAGAAAGTGAGTAGTAATGAAAAAGAAGAAAAGTTTAAATTCACATGCCTTGATCCAGTTCAGGCCAGTTGAGTGGCTTCACTCTGTATCTGAAATATATTCAACAGTGTGTCTGGCTTAGGTTGCTTCATATTTTCATCTCAAAAAACTTGCTATTTGAAAATATCTTATATTTGTGTTGACATTTGGTATGATTGCACTGAGGATAATGTTACAAGGCTATGTATTGAGTCTGAGTGATCTGACAACGAAATTGGAGATGGTGTCACTTTAAGATGATCTTCAGGGAGCAGTAGTAACTCTGAGGTAATTGAGAAACAAAGAAAAACACAAGCACCAAAACTCATTTGGAAAGGATATAGGAAGGCTGACCTACTTAATGTTTTAAATTACTTTACGTAATGCCTTATCTATAATGCTTTTAAATGGGAAGAACCTCTGAGAAGGTCACTTATTGACCATTTTTGGCCACATTCCTGACCAATATAGTGATCTTTTGTCTCAGAGATCATTGGACTGGCCCCACAGCATCATTATAAATTACCAGATCTTAGTGATGAAAAGAATCATACAGGTCATGAGGCCTATTGTTCTAAAGATGAGGAAACTAAGGCCCAGAAAGAAGTAACTTGATCTAGATTACATAGCTAGTCAGTGGGTCAGTGGGACCTTGTGAAGGCAGGTAGTTTTCTCCTCATTTTGCATATGAGGAAATTGAGACTTAGTAAAGTAAATCAACTTATCCTTTGGTCATTCACTGCCTATACAATCTTCTTACTCAATGTGCCTCACTCTTTATGTTGTTTCTTGTAACTAAGGCATTTTCAGTTTTGTTGATTTTTAATAGATATGCCTAACGATACATATTGTTATGAAGTATAGAAAATACTTATCAGATTTGTGGAAAAGTAAAGAATTCATGACCCAACAAGAGATAGAGAGCATTACAAAATGCAAAATGGATAATTTTGATTATGTCAAATTGAAATGTTTTTGTACAAAAAAAGCCAATGCAACAAGAATTAGGAGGGAAGCAGAAAATTGGGAGAAAATCTTTGCAACTAGTATCTCTGATAAAGGCCTCATCTCTAAAATATACAGGGAGCTAAGCCAAATATATAGGAATACAAGCCATTCCCCAATTGAGAAATGGTCAAAGGATATGAACAGGCAGTTTTCAGAGGAAGAAATTAAAGCTATCTACAGGCATATGAAAAAATGCTCTGGATCGCTGCTGATTAGAGAAATGCAAATCAAAACAACTCTTAGATACCACATCTCTCCTGTCAGATTGGCTAAAATAACAAATCAGGAGAATGATAAATGCTGGAAAGGATGTGGGGAAATTGGAACATTGTTGCATTGCTGGTGGAGTTGTGAGCTGATCCAGCCATTTTGGAGGGCGGTGTGGAACTATGCCCAAAGGGCTATAGAAATGTTCATACCCTTTGACCCAGTAATACCACTTCTAGGGTTGTATCCCAAAGAAATCATGCAAGCGGGAAAAGGACCCATATGTACAAGAATATTTATAGCAGCTCTCTTTGTGGTAGCCAAGAATTGGAAAGCAAAGGGATGCCCATCAATTGGGGAATGGCTGAACAAGCTGTGGTATATGAAGGTGATGGAATACTATTGTGCCATAAGAAATGGGGATGATGCAGACTTCATAACAACCTGGAAAAACCTACAGGACATAATGCTGAGTGAGCGGAGCAGAGCCAGGAGAACGTTGTGCACAGCCACAGATATGTGGATTCCGTGAGGACCAACCCTGACATACTGCGCTTCTTTCAGCAACCTAAAGGGGCAAGGACAACTCCGGGGGACTCACGCTGGAGAATGCTATCTTCATTCAGAGAAAGAACTGCGAAGTTTGAATACAGACTGAGGCACACTACATGCCCGCCTTTTCTGCTTCTCTTTTGTTTTTGTTTTTGGGGTTTTTTTTTTGTTTTGTTTTGTTTTTTTTTGGTTCTGTTTCTTCTTTCTCATGATTCATTCCATTGGTCAAAATTCTTCTCCACGACTTGACTAGAGCATAAATTAATTCAATGCGAAGTTATACATGACAGTTATATGAGACTTCATGCCGTCTTGGGGAGGGAGGTGGGAGGGAGGGGAGAAAAACTGGAACTCAAAACTATGTAGAACCGTGTGTGGTAAACTAAAAATAAATAAAACACCTTTTAAAAAAAAATAAATAAAAAAAAATGAAGTATAGAAAAACAAATCATTTTTGTACCACAAAACCTACATCTAAAAAAAGGATGATAAATATAATTTTATTATGAAATGTGAAGGCAATCAAAATTGATGATTGCAAGCCAGCCTGCTACATTGTATGTATAATAGAAACTTGTCATTGTAATAGGACAATTGATACTCCTCACTTCTTATTCTACATAGGAGGAAAGGGTTATTGCAGCTTTGTAGATCTTTCAGAGAAATAATACATGCTCTTTGCTTCTTAACGTCAGAAAGCCAGAGAGCCCTAAGGGAATGTAGACCCTCTGGTGGGGAAAAATGAGATCCAGAGAAGTGACTCCACCAATTCCACATATTGGCCAGTAGCCAAAACTAGAAGCCATTTTTCTTGAGTTTATCCATCCAACTTTCCACTTATTGTTAGCTATTCATTTAATTATTTCTTTTCTTGACTTTTATTTTTCTGGTGATTCTGTATCCTCTCTATATGATGCACAGGTGGTTAAAAAATGAGGCAGCCAGGCAAACCCTGACCATGCCCATCCTAATCCCAAGAGCTTTTCAAATGCATAATTGAATGACAAAGCTCCAGTAGAGATCTCTGGTACAGCAGAATTTTCCACTAAGGGAAGTGTGGCTCTGCAGAGTGGAAAAGAGTTTCAGGCACAAAGCTAAAACTGTAAACTAGGCTTTGATAAAGGAAAGGGAGAAGACAGACAAGGAAGAGATAAATAGAAATTCCAAATATAGAATTTCAACACCCTGACTACTTACCATGTTCCCTGATAATAGGGATTGCTGGACATTGATAATAATCACACACATGTATACATGGCACAACCTTGTGAAGTAGTTTGAGCAAATCTTATTTTCCATTTTTTTTACAGATGTTAAAAACTGGAGCTGAAAGAGGTAAGGCTATTTAATCAAGTACATTTTTGACCTACAAGTTTGTAGTCATTATAATACTGGCTAATTACCTCCTTGGTAGCATGTAGTTAAGAAGACCACAACATGAGCTAAAACCCCAAACAAATTAGTTAATTTTGCATGTAAAAAAAAAAACTCTGCCATTCCTAGTTCATTGGCCCCATCATTTATTGCCATTGCCCCAGCCTCCATCCACCATACAACCAAGCATCTTGCAACTATATATGCCACTGAGAACAAATTAGAACTGAGCAACAGACTGTAGATGGTTCAATACAAAACCATCTGAGGAAAAAAATGAAGTGCATTATGCCATTGTTCTTTCTTACTCACTCTCTCTGTCTCTCTCTGTGTGTCTCTGTCTCTGTCTCTGTCTCTCTCTGTGTCTTTCTGTGTCTCTCTGTTTCACTCTCTCCTCTATTCTCTTATTATAATCATAACTAACATTTACATAGATGCTTTTAAGGCTACAAAGCATTATTTTACATGTTATCTCATTTAATCTCTATCCATATATAATATATATGTATCATTTATGTGTGTGTATAATGAAATAGAATGAAAGAATGAGATCTCAGACACTTTACAGTTTCAAAGCAAGCACAGAAGAAAAGGAAAGCAGGTGTGGGGTTGAGATGCTGATATGCAATAGTGATACTGCTAAATTAAAAAACTAAAGCCCTTCTTCAACTGGCTTAGAGACTAAGTCTTGTCTTGGAGAAAAACAAAACAACTCTGCAAACTATGCCTCATGCATTAAATGTATAAACCATTTGATTCCCATATTGCTTTTCCCAGGCTGTGATGAACCTGCAGGGAGCACTCAAGTAAGCATAGATAAGAGGAAAGTCATTAGAGTTTCCGTAGCAAGACTTGGGTCTCTTCTCCCCAGTGAAACCTTGTTAGAGGTGATCTAAAGGGGTGGTTACCTTTCCATTTTCTGCTTTTTAATGGTGCAATTTGAGACTGCAAACTCTCAGATGATAGTCAAAGAATCAAAAGGTCACTGGTGAATTGCCAGCAGGTGCTAAGGGCAGCTGGAGGGAATCATCACCTGCTGCAGTCCTTGATACTAATTAGCCAGCCTTTCCTTAATTACATACAACTACCTAGAGTTCTAGGAATCATTTTGTTATGTTCTTAAATCTTCAGGGAGCACAGTCTTAATCTAGTGCAATTTGGCTATGACTTTATAAATTTGAAGGGAAAAAAAAGCATATTGGGTCACAAGTCCTCCACTTCTTGGCTTCCTTTTTCGTACTAGACAAAGGAAAGAGGAATTCTCACATAGTGGCTATCTTAGTGAGAAAGTGCTAAAAAGCCCCACATCAAACTTGCAGATAATGGAAATGATCTGTGAAAACCTATTTCCTAGGGAATAGCAGGCAAGGGTCATCAAGTTAGGAGAAGCTGGGATTCGAAAGGTGGCAGCCTTTGCTCTGTGTAACTGTCTGAAGACTAGTGCCAAGAGGTTGCCAGGCATGCATTTCTCATTCTGGGAGCTGCTGTATTCTCAAGTCCTACCATCCTTTTGGTAGCCATAGAGTTTGAAATGTTATAGCAAATTTGACAAAAGATTGTATGAGCCTGTCATTACTGGGCTTTATAGAGATTGGGATAGGAGCCAAACGAGATATTATCGGCATAAAGAACTCTCAGGTGAGGAAACTACCTCCACTTTACCGCTATGCCTTAGAGTCCTAGGGTTGCCTAGAGAACCGAAAGAGTGGCTGATTTGTCCAGTCGCATAGTGGGTATCTGTCAGAGACAACACTTAAACCCAAATGTTCCTGACTTTGAGACTGGCATTCCATCCACTATGACAAGCGGCTTTTTACTGGGTTACATATTTTTAATAATGTTCTGTCTTGTTTTGTTACCTTTGTGTTTCATATCTCCCCAACATGTCATGAATTTATAATATTACATATTATATGTAATATATAATATATTATATACAAATTTAGACTGAGCACCATATCTTCAGCTTCTGCACTATCCCCCATAGTACCAAGAACAGTGCCTTACAAGCCATAGGTAAACAATAAAAATGTCACTTATTCACTCTCTGATGATGGATAAGCCACTTAACTTCTCAGACCCTCATTTCCCTGATCTATAAAATTGAGATAATACCTTCACTACCTTCATTATAGAAGTATTGTGTGGCTCAGTGAGATAATGTACGTAAAGAGCTTTGTAAACTTTAAAGAGATGTGTATGTATACATAAATGATTAATATGTATTAGTTATCTGTTGATTTATTTATTGATTGGAGAATGTAGCCATTTTGTTTCCTCCACACCAAGCACCACAGAACTGAGTACAAACATAATGCTCAAAAAATGAATGGACACGTTAATGTCAATAGTCTTTAATATATTTATTAAAAGAACAAACATTTATATAGTATCTATAAGTTCCGTATGTGTTTATGCACACACACACACACATTGTTACAGCCGCATCTACACTAATGGCCTCAGAGTAAAAGAATGATTCACAAATTTTATTTACTAAGTCCTGTATTATACTAGGTGCTATAGTGGATAGTGTTGGGCCCAGACTCAGAAAAACTTGAGTTCAAATCTGACTAAAGACACATACTGGTTGCAGTTTCAGGTGCAATCATCTTTTTTTTTTATTCTACTATATCAATTAAATGCTTGTTTTATTCCATAAATTGAAAATAAATATTTTTAAAAGTATTCCCTCTAATGTGACAGGTAACAACTCACCTATGATCACCCCTCCTTTGGGATTCTTGTGCTTGTCTTCTCACAAGTTAGCCACAGCACATTAGCCCAGCATGCTTGTGAAAATATCACTGGAACTTTGGACTGTCGACTGGTGATATCTTCTTGTTGTCATCTTCCTTTTTTAATTACCCACATCCACACATATAGACATTTAAATATAGATGTATGACTTGGTAGTCATTCTGCAAAAGATGTCCACTCTTACCCCTCGCCAAGGCAATAGGGAAGCCAAGGAATGGAGGCCTAGTGACAAATACATGCATATAAATATAGCCAAACGTAGATATGAGTATCTCTAAGCCTCTGCTACTTGACCTATTAACTCTCCTCCTTATATATGTACAAATATACCTAACCACATGTATGTATATGTGCACATTTATATACAATTTTGGTTGAATCTTTTACTTGAATATTTATTCATAGTTCCTTATTTTTTTGTGTGGTCAAACTGTTCACACTCAACATGTTCCTTTTTCATTGCCTCCAAAGGACTACAAATTATTAAGTTTTAAAAAAATTAATTTATTTATTTTTAGTTTTCAACATTGACTTCCATAATTTTTTTTTAATTTTCTCCACCTCCCTCCCCTCCTCCTTCCCCAAGATGATATGCAATCTGATATAGGCTCTACAAATTCATTCTTATTAAACATATTTTCACATTAGTCATGCTGTGTAGAAGAATTAGAATGAAAGAAAAAACCATGAGAAAACAAAACAAAAAAAATTGCAAATAGAATGCCTTGATCTGCATTCAGTCTCCATATTTCTTTCTCTGGATGTGGATAGAATTTTCCATCATGAGTCTTTTGGAATTGTCTTAGATCCTTACATTGATGAGAAGAGCTAAGTCTATCAAAGTCAGTCATAGCACAATGTAGCTAGTGCTGTGTATGATGTTCTCCTGGTTCTTCTCACGTCACTCAGCATCAGTTCTCAATTTTTTAATTCTTTAGATATCATGGTGTTCCATGACTCATGGACATATAACCCATATAGAAATAAATGATAATGTGTTTGAATTGCCTTGGATATCAGGCACTTCACCATGAAATGCAATGGTCTCATACTTGACCTAAGAATTTTCATGCTTCTTTATAACTGTGCATAAAGGCTGGTGATTCAGAAATTTACATAATTTATCCCTGCATTGGACTTTCAGCCTCAGGGTATGTGTTTGCATGTACCATCCTTATATTGCACTCACCTATCTCTTGTTTTCCTCAATGAAAAAGTCAGTGCAAGATGGTTTTATAAGCAACCATTTAGGATAATAAAAAGTTTAAAATATACATATTTAAGTCTACCTCAGTCAAAAAAGTTTTTTTTTTCCAAAAGACTGGATGAAATGATTTCATTCTCTTCCTTTAATTATATATATACATCAACATTATGGAAGAGAAAGAGTTGAGTCCTCCAGGACATGGTTTCTGGTTTCATGGCAAGGCTTCTAGGAAATGATGACTAGGAAGTGAATGGCAATCCTCCCAGTTTCACCCTTTCCTCTCTGTGCTCAGTATTGCCATCCTAATCCAAATTTAAGTCATGTCTGCATTACTAATAACAGTCTCTTAAGTGGTCTTTCTTCCTCTGGTCTATCTATGTCCTCCAATCCATTCTAGACCCAATTAAATTTCCCAAATTACTGTTTTCACCACTTTAGTGCCTAGAATAGCTCCCCATTACCTCCCCCATCGTGCCTGGGCTTCTTGGTTTGGTTTTCAAGTTTCCCATAATCTTGGTATATCCTCCTTCCCCAACTTCTGCCCCACTATTTTCCAATCTGCACAATCCAGTCTACTCTGATAGTTATGCTTGAATGCCATGTCTCAGTTAATGTTGCTTCCCTGCTTGCAATGCCTTATTCCTTCCCCTCTATGCATATTCATCCTTCAAGGTACCAGTTACTACTATTTTCATGAATTCTTCTTCAATTGATGGGGATTTCGACTACTTTCCTGGGTTCAAAATCTTCCTCTGAAAATTATTAGCAGTGTGACCCTGGGTAAACCACATAATTGTTTTCTGCCACTCTTTCCCCCTCTGTATAATAATGATAATAATAGCATCTACTTCCAAGGGTTATTGCAAGGATAAAATGAGATAATATTTGTATAGTGTTTTGTAACCTTAAAGTGCTATATAAAATGCTATTATTGTTAATTGCTACTATACTACTACTAGGTACTATAAAATTTAGCACAACATTCTTCTCTATTTTGTGAATATTGCTCCTCCTATTAGATAGTAAGCTCCCTGTCCCTGAGAAAAGAACCAGTCATCACATACTCTCTTACACCCCTCATGGTGCCTAGCACAAGCTGAGCAAATATTAAGTGAACAATGAGGGATTGCTGATTGACTGAATCATTTCTAATCTAATCCAGAGAATAGCAAGAAGTATTGAGAGCTGTAAGATAGCAATTACATTTCTACACTGCATTGAAGTATGAGATAAAATTCATAGGATTTCTTAGGAGATTGCAATCACTAGCATATATGTTGCTTGTAAGACAAGGCACAAATTAAATGCTGGCAATTGCCGTGCAACGAAGCAATCAGTCAGAAAAGGTGTGGAAAAGATGGCTGGAAATAGGCAATGGGCAATGCATGTCTCTCAGAGGGTGCTGAAAGGGTCAGCTCTAGTGGCCTTGTAAGGACTGACATGAAATGTCGTATTCCGAATGATGTAAGAGAAACTTCGTACATAGATTCAGAGATTTAATGAGATGAGTGATCAAGTGTCAGATTGGATGTGTCCAGAAGATGGTAATATGGCATTTGGCTGGGAGATTGTAATGAGATACTTGGCTGGGGGTCTAATAAGATGTTTTGATATAAGTGTTTAATGAGATGTTTGACTGAGAGTATGTGATGAGGGGTGTGACTAGGAGTCTAATTAGATCAGGGAATGGGAGGGTATAAGAAGATGTGTGACTGGGATGTGAA
This sequence comes from Trichosurus vulpecula, assembly GCF_011100635.1. NCBI lineage: Eukaryota > Metazoa > Chordata > Mammalia > Diprotodontia > Phalangeridae > Trichosurus > Trichosurus vulpecula. The sequence goes on along the minus strand of NC_050574.1, from coordinate 309,427,106 downwards.
GAAATACAGGAACAGGTTAGTAATTACAGATGCTTGTGTGAGAGGGTATTATGAAATGCTGGCATGGAGTAACGATATATGCGTTTGGAGGTGAATGAGATGCACAGGGGTGAAGATGCGAAGAAGGTGTGTTGCCAGGACAGTATAACATTAGGCATGGCTGAATATAGAGTTAAAAGCATAGTTGGAGGGTGAAATGAGATGCCAGTCTGGGAATGTATGGCTGAAGGAAAAGATAATCATGTGTGATTTGGCATCTTCTATCAGATATATAGTTAAAACAAAAAGGAAATGCAAGACTGATTTTAGTCAAAATGAAATGAGCTGTTTATATTTGGAACCCTCCCTCTATCTGTCCTTTTAATTACCATAGAACATGAAAAAGGTCTCCTCCACCCCTCTGATGTTTTTCCACATCTTATTCTTACCTATCACTAAATCGGAAAAGGATTCTCTACTAAGACCATTGCTTATCTTGGCTCTAGGCATTTATTCACCCAAGGACACCTGCATTTTAATAGAAGACTTTTTCAGACTCTAAAGCCTTAAAGATCTAAGGAAATCAATTGTTAATAATAAATTTTCCCAATGATCACAGGCCAGTAAAGGAAGTAACTTTATGCTGGGGAGATACACACACACACACACACACACACACACACATACACATATGTGTGTGTGTATACATATATATATATACATATATATATATATATACATAAATATATATATGCTTCTCAGATCTATTTACCTACTCACCAAATCATTTAGAAAAACAGTCTTGATTACATACATAATCCTTTTATCAATGATTTCCTTTTGACATGGAGGGCCCAGTTAACTATAGCTGCTCCTGTGTGTTTGGGGGCTGGAGAGGTATGCTGTGGGAAGGCTTTAATTTGTCTCATTTTGACCTATCTACATCTACTGGGACAAAACTTGGCCACATTAGCATGTTGCAAGATTCAAATGGTCATATTAAATCATTCTTCTCACTAATATGGTTTATCTGTTCTCCACCCACATGCCACTTTAGATTGCCTATTCCTAATACTCACCAAAGAAGGGGCCATTAGATGTAGCATGTAGCACAGTGCTTGGCATGTAGTAAGTGCTTAATAAATGCTGAATGATTGCTTATTAATCAATAATTATGATCATATGTACACTGTAATACAGATATATATATCCACATACTTAAATGTATCTATAGATTTGGGGGTGTGTGTATATACATGGGTGTGTGTATGTGTGTGTGTGTGTATGTGTGTAAAAAGACAGAAAGAGAGATGCATGGGTGTGGGTATATAAGTTATATATATATACATACATACATATGCATATATGCATATATATCATTTCTGTGTATGTGTGTGTGTGATGTGATGTGTTGATCATCACATCAAACCTGGGGATAGATGCAATTATTATTCCCCTTTTACAGATAAGAAGTCAAGACTCAGAGGGGTTAAGTCATCTGCCCAGGGTAACAGCACTGGTGAATATCAGAGGTAGGATTCAGACTCAGATCATCCTATTTCCAAGTTCAGCACTCTATTTGCTATGTCATCTAGATGCCTAGGTGATTGAATTAAGCACTCAAAGTAAATAGGCATCAAACATAAATATGATTTATTTAACTCAGTAAAGTGTTCATAAAGGATACACATCCACATTGTCAAGAAACCCTCTCTCTCCTTTTTCTGATGGCTTCTACATACCACAGGGACCATATCATCACACAGACTTATATTGTCACCCTAGGACCTAGGGGTGGGTAACCTGCCCTTTTAGTTAGCCCTTTGTCATTAAGGGGTTTTGTTCTGTGAAGTTTGGATTCAGTCAAAGAATCTCACTTGAGAACCTAGAGGGCTGCAGGTTCCGCACCCCTGCCCTTGGTGAACGCCACACCCTTTCCCACAAAGGGAAAAAGTCAAGAAAGGAAGTAGGTGACCTTGGCCAACAAAAGAAATAGTCCTACATGTGGGCCAACACTGAGAAAAGGGTAATGGTCATCTACCATACATACCCCATGCCACTGGTTCAAAGACAGCAACTGATGTAAGCCAAGAGACAGAGACAGCTGATCTTCCTTCTTAACATTGAGTCAGAGAAGACCAGAATTGCTCAGGCTCATTAATTTGGTCCCATGTTGTTTTCTTGGTTTTTTCTCACAAAACTGTAAAAGTATTTGTTTCTGTTTATTCATGTTTCATTTTTTTCTTTTAGTACATATGGTCCAGTTTCTTCATATCTTTGAGGTAATTTTAGAGGAAGCTGGGTTTTTTCTAGCTTTCAGCCAGATTTACTAGAAGTTCAATTACTGTAGATACATTTTCCTAAATATAAAGTATGTTATATAATATTAAAGTAAATTACTAACTCGTGTGTAGGCTATGAATTTCCAGAAAGACAAGATTTCTACAGATCATTTATGCATTCCAGGCAAGGTTTGAAAATTGTGTTTTTTGGGTATTCCTGTCCACCAGAGGCTTAGAGCTTTCACTGTAACATGCAGTTTGAGGTCTCAAAAAATAAATACCTATTTGCATAGTGGGAAGAATTTTCTACCATTAAAAATAAATTCACTGGCAGGTAGGTGATGTAAAAACAAAAGATAGCAATAAATTTTAAGCACATTTATACAAAAGCAATATTGGTGTCCCTCACTGATGCCTTCTGGGCATTGTGTTCTATGTTAGTGCCAACCTTCTCTGTGCTTAGTCATGACCCTGGACTCTAGCCTTTGGCTAAACTTCCAGTAGAAGGAAGGTCCTCAAAAAACCCAACTAGACAAACAAATAAAAAAAAAAACCCAAAAAACAAAACACACATGATGGGGATTAGTTAGAAAAAAGAACTAGATTTCCAGAGCTGAGTTCTAGTCTTTGGAAGAGACCACATAGTTGAAATGTTTCTTCTCCATTCCTGAGTACTTGTTAGACTATCAAACTTTGTTAGATAAAATGTCTACTCAGAATTATTAGAACAATTTTAAAAATAAAGCAAAACAAAGACCATAAGAAGATTGTTATCTTAATGAATGAAAATACTGTGACAGAGAATCTCAATTACTTCATGAGTTACTTTGATTTTCACTTTGAAAGCTTTATTTCATTAAACAAGTCTAAGCTAAAACACCTATAAACCCTTTGTAACAGGGGCCAGCAATCCCAGGGTGCACCTTACACCTCTGGCATTCCCCAAATGATCACACGGCCAAAGTTATGTGCTACAAAGTTTAAAGCATCAAAGAATATGAATCTTTTTTAAAAAGTGAAAAGTCTTTGGCCTCAACTTACATTCTAATGGGAAGTAGTAGATCTGTGTCATGAAATACATGCAAAATAGATACAATAAAGCTTTAAAAGAGGCAGAGCTGGTGTTTTGGGATTGAGGGAAGCCCCTGAAGGAAAATAGTGCTTGAGCTAAATTTTGGAGGAAATAAGGGATTCTAGGAGTTGGAGGTAAGGAGAGAGAATATTCAAGGCGTGGAGGTTAGCCAGCACAAAGACAGATAGATGGGAAAAGAAGAATCACATGTAATGAACAATAAGTAACCTAGTATGGCTAGACCTTAGAATGCATTGAGGGGAGTAAGAAGACTGCAAAGAATGGCCAGCTGGTAAAATATTTCAAATGCCAGAGAAATTTATATTTGATCCTAGAGGCAATAGAGAGCTACCAGAGTTTCCTGAGTGACATGGTATGATCTGTACTTTTGGGGAGTCACTTTGGCAGTCGTATGGAGGCTGGATTGGAGAAGGAAGACTCTAGAGGCAGAAAGAAAATCAGGATGCTATTACAATAATCCTAGCTAGAGAAGATGAACTGAGTTAGTAATTGTGTAAGTGGAGGCAAAGAAATGTATATTAGAGATATGGAAGTCAGACCTAGGTTCTTTCACTTCCAGGCTTTCCACCCCCTGAGTACATGCTCAAGCAATTTCTTTCATCCCAATCTTGCCATTTTAGTGAACCATTTCATGTCTTTACTCATCACGACTTATAAATCCCGTTTCATTCATGTGTGTTTCTCATACTATATCAAACCCCAGCCATAAACAACTCCTACAATCTGCCTTCTTCATTCTTCCTATTCTGAACAGAACTGAAAAAAGTCTTAAATCCCTGATGACTGAATTCAGCACATTTTTTTTATCTCATCACAATTAGGCATTCATTGCAATAAAGTAATCCTTGTACATTACAGTAATATATTATTTCACCACAACGGATTTTCCAAAGTTTTTTCTTCTCGTACTACCCCCTTCCCTGATCTTCTCAGCTAAAGATTTCATCTAATAATTAACAGAAAAAATGAGGTGATTCCTTACAAACTCTCTTTTCTCCTTCTCCTCATCTCATATAGAGCTTATATCATGCTACACCTTCCTTATTGTTTTCTAACACAATTCATCTGAAGTGTCTCTCTGCAAAGTTAACAAGGATCTATTACTGCCAAATCTAATGATCTTTTCTCACACATTCTGGACTTCTTTTTAGCATCTGATACTGCAGGCCAACCCTCCCCTCCTGCATACTATCTCCTCTTTGGAATCCTGTGATACTCCTCTTAATCTAAGTGATTATTCTCTGTCTTCTTGGCAACTTTGTTACCCACATTATGCACATTAACTTTGACCTTTTGAGGTTCCTTAAGGCAATGCCCTAGGCTCTTTTTCCTGCCTATACTTTCTTTCTTGATAACTTGATCAAATTCCCATGGTTTCAGTTATTTTCTCTATGGAAATGAAACTTAGATCTACATATAAGAGTCCTAGTATCCCTCTTGGCCTCCAGTCCTGCATCATGAAGTGCCTTTGGGATATTTCTAATTGAATTTTCAATAGGCATCTAAAACTCATTACTTCCAAAACAAACATCATTATCCTTCCCCTCAAATGCATGTTCACTTTTTTCCTTTTTAAAAATTTATTTATTTATTTATTTTTAGTTTTCAGCATTCCCTTCCATAAGATTCTGAGTTCCAGATTTTTCCCCATCTCTCCCCTTCCCCTACACCAACACAGTGTGTCATTTGATATAGGCTCCATATACACATTCATATTTTTTTATTTTTAGTTTACAACACCCAGTTCCACAAGTTTTTGAATTCCAACTTTTCTCACCCTCCCTCTCCTTCCCCCTCCCCCCCAAGAAGGCATGTAATCCAAAATAGGTTCTACATATACTTTTGCATTAAGCTTACTTACATAATACTCAATTTGTAAAGAAGAATTATGACCAATGGAATGAATCATGAGAAAGAAGAAATGAAACCAAAAAAGAAGGAAAAAAAACGGGAGCAAATAGTTTGCCTCAGTCTGCATTCAGACTCCATAATTCTTTCTCTAGATGTGCATAGCTTTTTCCATCATGAGTTTTTTGGAGCTTTCTTTGAACCTTGCATTGATGAGAAGAGCCAAGTCTATCAAAATCTATCCTTACAGATACTGTGTCTGTAATTGTGTATAATTATCTCCTGCTTCTGCTTCCCTCACTCAGCATCAGTTCATATAAGTCTTTCCAGGTTATAATGAAGTCTGTCTGCTCCTCTTTTCATATAGCACAATAGTATTCCATTATATTCATATACCACAATTTGTTTAGCCATTCTCCAATTGATGGACATCCACTTCATTTCCAATTCTTTGCCACCACAAAAGAGAGTTGCTATAAATATTTTTGTGCATATTGGTCCCTTTCCCACTTTTGTGATCTCTTTGAGATACAGCCCTAGAAGTGGTATTGCTGGGTCAAATGTTATGCCCATTTTTATAGCCCTTTGGGCATAGTTCCAAATTGCTCTCCAGAATGGCTGGATCAGTTCACAACTCCACCAGCAATGTAACAATGTTTCAATTTTCCCACATCCTCTCCAGCATTTGTGATTTTTTTCTGTTTTGTCATGTTAGCCAGACAGGAGAGATGTGGTACTTAAGGGTTGTTTCTATTTGCATTTCTCTAATCAATAGTGATTTGGAACATTTTTTCATATGACTAATGGTATCTTTAATTTCTTCTTCTGAAAACCATTTGTACATATATTTGACCATTTCTCAATTGGAGAATGACTTGTATTCCTATAAATTTGACTCAGTTCCCTGCATATACATTCATATTATACCTATTTTCACATTAGCGATGTTGTAAAGAAGAATTTGTACCAATGAGAGAAACAACATGAAAGAAGAAACAAATGAGAGAGAGACAGAGAGAGAGAGAGAGAGAGAGAGAGAGAGAGAGAGAGAGAGAGAGAGAGAGAGATCGAGATCAAATAAGATGCTTCAATCTGCCTTCAGACTCCATGGTTCTTTTTCTGGGTGTGGACAGAATTTTCCATCATGAATCTTTTGAAGTTAATTTGGGGATAATTACCTGTAGCACCTAGCTCAACAGGGTTCTTATGAAATATGGTATGTAATGTACTTTGAAAACATTTAAACTCTTTATAAAAACCAATGATGATTATTAATATTTCTATTGATATTGTTTTAAGCCTTGGCAGAGACACACTATATATTCTAGAATTGTAGGTTCATGAAATATCTTGTCATACTAACCAAAGGTCATAATAGGTCTCTGTTCAACCATGTCAGATAGGCTTTTACTTTCAAAGGACAGAAAACAATAAAATCTCTACCCACAACTTCATGGGAACATTTTTTTCTAGTTTTTACACACAGATTACATATATTTATTCAGTATTCCTTTATTGTTAGAATGTAGTGTTAATATCAAAAGACTAATTTAACATGTCAGCGATGTGAACAGTCTCTTTTGCCTATTTTCAAAAACCTGAGAGGAAATATTTGTTAAATTTATAGTTATGTGATATGGGAGGAGAGGTATCACTTCTATAGGGGATAGGAAGATTTCTCTTTAACGGTTTAAGATGTCTGTCTTTGGGATATGACTGGTAAAGGAGATTAGGATTTGGAACATTACTTTGGCTTCCTGGACACCTGGTACATACAAAGCCCAACACATGAGGAATCAGGCCTCTTTAGGCTAATAGAATTTCCATTACCACATGCATCGACATGCCTCTCTGGGTCATACCACTGTGGCAAATGTGGAGACAGAGGGAGCCTGATCTAGTGAATCAATATTGTATCTTTATTGATTCTTTGATGTTTGAATATTTTTGTTACATATTTTGTGGCACATGAATAACTCATTTTGTTAGAACCATTCATGTATTAGTACTTGTCCAAAACTTATGGTTAATGTTACCTTTAACATGTAAAAATAAAATATAAAGTACAATACATATATTTTCCCATAGGACATACCTTTAACATGTAAAAATAAAATATAAAGTACAATACATATATTTTCCCATAGGACATACTGAAGGATATATTACAACTACCTAGAACTCAAATAGATAAAATGGGCAGAAATGGGCATGCTGCTCCAATCCACTTGTGTGAGGGAGGGATATACTCATCTAAGTCTGCAGATTTTCTTCTCCTCCCCCATCAGTTATAAGCATGCTAAAATAAGTGTCAGATTTCGTATTAGCACCGCAGGATAAGACTACAAAAAATGTTGTTTTAGGCTACTTTGCAGAGAGAAGGGGGAAAAACCCTAATTTTGACATGACTTAACAATATGTGTTATTGTATAATTTGCCTTAAACATGTAGTTGTGCTAGATGATGGGAATGGGGCAGAGCCAAGATGGTGGAGAGAACCCAGGAAGTTGCCTGACCCACCCACCCCCTGTTTCCCTAGGAAATCTGATTAAATCAAGGCTCTAAAAGAATTGTGAAGTAACAGAGTCCACAAAAAATGAAATGAAACAATTTTCCAGCCCAAGATGTTTCGTTTGGCTAAAAGGTGAACACAGTGAGAGCAGGCAGTAACCAGGAAAGTCAACAGGAAGCTGTTAGCCACAGCACAGATCAGCAATCAAGGTCAGAGCAGTGCAGGGCCAGCAAGCCAGTGGCACAGTAGGCCAGCTGTGAGTGCTCCAACCCCAGAGCAGCAGGCAAACTACCAGTCTTGCAACCTAGGGCACAACAGGCACAAGTAAGGCAGGCCACTGTAGTACAGTGGGCAAGCTGCCAGCCCCAGAGGCCCCAGTGCAGAAAGCCAGCGACCAGAACTTCTGGCCCCCAGTGCAAGAAGCTTGGGACAGTGCCTTCTATATCCCAGGAGCAAACATCAACTTTAAAAAAAATGAACAAAAAAATAAATAAAAAACACCTCTGACTATAGAAAGCTACTATAGTGACAGTGAAGATCAAAACACAAACTCAGAACAAGACAATAATATCAAAACGCCTGTATGTGAAGCCTCAAAGGGGAATATGAATTGGTCTCAAGCCCAAAAAGTCCTCTTGGAAGAACTTAAAAAGGATTTTAAAAATGAAGTAAGAGAAGTAGAAGAAAAAATTGGAAAAGAAATGAGAGTTATGCAAGGGAATTATGAAAACAAAGAGTCAACAGCTGGGAAAAAGAAGAACAAAAACTGACTGAAGAAAACTACTCCTTAAGAATACTAAATAAAATCATTCCTTAAAAATTAGACTTGGGCAAGTAGACATTAATGACCCTATGAGACATCAAGAATCAGTACAATAAATTAAAAGAATGAAAAAAGTAGAAGAAAACATAAAACACCTCATTGGAAAAACAATAGATTTGGAAAATAGATCCAGGAGAGATAATTTAAGAATTATTAGACTCCCTGAAGGTCATGATAAAAAAAAGACCCTGGACAGCATCTTTAAGAAAATTATCACGGAAAACTACCCTGATATCCTAGAAACAGAGGGTAAAAGAGTCATTGAAAGAATCCACCAACCACCTCATTAAAGAGATCCTAAAATGACAACTCCTCAGAATGTTGTAGCCAAATTCCAGAATTATCAGTTCAATGAGAAAATTCTGCAAAAAGCCAGTGAGAAACAATTCAAATATCAAAGAGCCACAATCAGGATTACACAGAACTTCTACATTATGCACAGCTTCTACATTAAAGGATCAGAAGGCTTGGAATAAGATATTCTAGAAGGCAAAAGAACTTGGATTACAACCAAGAATCCACTATCCAAAAAAATTAAGCATAATTTTCAGGGGAAAAGATGGATATTCAATGAAATATGGGACTTTCAAACTTTACTCCTGAAAAGACCAGAGCAGAACAGAAAATTCAATCTTCAAATACAAGACTCAAGAGGAGCACAAAAAGGTAAAGGAGAAAGAAAGAAAAACAAGAATACTATGATATTCAATAAGGTTAAACTGTTTCTATCACTATGTGGGAAGATGATATTTCTAACTCTTAAGAACTGTATTTCTATTAGGGCAGTTGGAAGCAGTATACTTACACAGAGGGTATGGGTATAAGTTTACTTTGATGTGATGATAAAAAAAAATAAGGGGTGAAAAAAATGATTGTACTGGGAGAAGGGGAAAGGGGGAGACAAAATTGGGTAAATTATATCAAATGAAGGGCATGAAAGACTATTACAGTAGAGGGAAAGATGGGAATATGTGAGCATTGTTTGATCCTTAATCTCATTGGATTTATCTCAAAGAAGGAATGACATACACACTCACTTGGGCAAAGAATTCTATCTGACCCTATAGGGAAGTAGGAGGGGAAAAGGAAAAGAAAAGTGGATGAGGATGATATAAAAGAGGGCAGGTTGAAGGAGGCAGTGGTCAAAAGCAAAACACTAGTGAGGAAGAACAGGGTGAAAGGACGAAGAGAGAGAGAGAGAGAGAGAGAGAGAGAGAAAAGTATAAATTGGGGAAAATAGGATGGAGGGAAATACACAGTTAGTAATCATAACTGTGAATGTGAATGGGATGAACTATCCCATAAAACTGAAGTGGATAGTAGAGTGGATTAAAAAACAGAACTCTACAATGTGTTTCTTACAAGAAACAAATTTGAAGCAGAGAGAGACACATAGAGTAAAGGTAAAAGGCTGTAGCAGAATCTATTATACTTCAGCTGAAGTAAGAGAGAAGGGGAGTAATCCTGATCTCAGACAAAGAATAAGCAAAAATAAATCTAATTAAAAGAGACAAGAAAAGAAACTACATCTTGCTAAAAGGTACCATAGAAAATGAAGTAATATCCATATTAAACATATATGCACCAAGTGGTATAGCATCCAAATTCTTAGAGGAGAAGTTAAGTGAGTTACAAGAAGAAATAGCAAAATTGTACTAGTGGGGCATTCAACCTCCCCCTCTCAGAACTAGATAAATCTAATGAAAAATAAACAAGAAAGAAGTTAATGAGGTGAATAGAATTTATAAAAAGTTAGATAGGATAGACCTGTGGAGAAAATTGAATGGGATTGGAAAGGAATATATACATATACATATACATATACATATACATATACATATACATATACATATACATATACACATACACATATACATACACATACACATACACATACATATATACATGCATGTATGTATATGTATATATGTATGTGTGTATGTATAATTCCCCAGTTTAGCAGAAGAGGAAATAAAATTCTTAAATAACCACATTTTAGAAAAAGAAATTGAACAAGCTATCAATGAACTTCCTAAAAGTTGTCTCCAGTGCCAGATGGATTTGTAAGTGAATTCAACTAAACATATGAAAAACAATTAATTCCAGTACTATGTTAACTATTTGGAAAAATAGTCAAAGAAGGAGTCCTACCATATTCCTTTTGTGACCCAAATATGGTGCTGATACTTAAACCAGGAAAAACCAAAACAGAGAAGAAAGAAAATTATAGAAAAATTCCTCTAATGAATATTGAGGCAAAAATTTAAATGCAATATTAACAAAGAGATTATACCAATTTATCACCAAGTAACAGCCATGACAGAATGTGCATACTCTTTGATCCAGCAATACTTTTACTAGGTCTGCATCCCAAAGATATCATTAAAAAGGTAAATGGACCTACATGAACAAAAATATTTATTGCAGCTTTTATTGTGGTGGCAAAGAATTGGAAATTGAGGGGATGTCCATTAATTGGGGAACAGCTGAACAATTTGTGGTATGTGAGTGTTATGGAATACTATGGTACTATAAGAAATGACGAGCAGGTGGGTTTCAGGAAAAAACCTAACAAACAAACCTTGAAAGACTTCTATGAATTGATGCTGAGTGAAGTGAGCAGAATAAGAAGAACATTGTACACAGTAAGAATAATACTGTATGGTGATCAACAATGATTGATCTAGCTCTTCTCAGCAATACAATGATCCAAGACAATTCCAAAAGCCTCGTGATGGAAAATGCTATCCACATCCAGAGAAAGAACTACGCAGTCTGAATGTAGATCAAAGCATATTATTTTTACTTTGTTTTGTTTTGTTCTGTTTCTTCTTTTACAGCATAACAAATGTGTAGATATGTTTCCATGATTTCACATGTATGTAACAACAATGTTGTTTGCAGCTGATGTATAAGTGTAAGACTAGTAACACCAGCATATAGGAGGGCTGCTAGCACAGGTTCTTTGATCTGTGTTTCTAAAGGAAAGCTACTTTAAGGTGTTAACAATCTTACTTTAATTAAACATACATATATCATTCACTTAGTTCAGGGGAAAAAGTCAGAACCCTGAACTTCAGAGAAAATACAAACAGAAATTACAAGCAGAAATTATAAACAGAGAAAATAAAAACAAATCCACAGGCAGGGCTTCTAACTGTCTGACCAAGATAGTACATACATAGTTACCAGAGAGAGAAGCACCAACATCTGTGTTTTTAAAGCCAGGGGGCTCCTTAACATCTACTCAGAGTCTCATCTGGCTACATCACATGGACATTCTTCCAATGAATGAGCTCCCAAAGCAAAATGCTAACCCTAGAGTATATATATACTTCTTCAGGGTCAGAGGGCATCACAACCATGTGACTCAAACTCATGTGACTTATGATTTCTTGTGACTTAAGCAGATCATCAAAGACTCTTCATTCAATCAAAGGCAAGGCTCAATCAAAGGCAATTGATTGCCTTAGTGCTGAGAAGCACTCCAAAAAGAAAAAAAAAATAACAAAAAGTCCCACTTTCCTTGCCATTACAGTGTATAACCTATATCAGATTGCTTGCTGTCTTGGGAAGAGGGAAGGGAAGGGAGGGAAGAAGAAAAATTTGAAACTCAAAATCTTATAAAAGTGAATGTGGAAAATTATTTATATGTAATTGGAAAAAAATAAAATACTATTTACAAAAAAAAGATAGTTGTACTAATTTGTCAAGATACACTCAACTGAGTTTATGAACGTTCTTTTCTGGATTCTCACGGTTATTTATTAAACCAACTTGGACTGTGCATGTGTTCAAGATATTCATGGTTCTCAGAAGCAGGTGTCTATTTTATGGAGGAGAAATCTATAGCGGACAATTTTTCAAAATTAACATTAGGTTAGCATATGGTTAGTGACCTTGGCAAGTAGACCTTATCACAATGTGGGTGAATAGCTCAGTTCAGGTACTAATAATTTCCTGAGGATTACCTTGGAAAGAAGCCACTGCATCATGGGAAATGCATATCAAACCAATTAGTTAAAAAAAAAACTTTCAATTTTTAGTATGCAAATTACAAGGTTAGAAGAAGCTATGCTTTAGAAAAAACTTAAGTAAACATGCAGGTAAAAGCCATTACCATAAAGCAATCACTCTAATATAATTATTTCTTTTGTTTAATAATAATATTAATAGTAGCTAGCAGTCATATAGCACTTTAAGATTTTCAAAGTGATTTTCAAATATTATTTCGTTGTGTCCTTACCATAACTCTGGAAAGTAAGTACTATTATTATTGTAATTTTAGAGATACAAAAATCAAGACAGGCAAGACTTGCCTGTCTTGCCCAGGGTTACACAGCTTCCATGTATTTGAGATTAGATTGGAACTTGGGTTCTCCTGACTCCAGATCCACAGCTCTGTCCACTATGGAATGGGGATTGTATTTCTCATTTCAATAAACAATAAGTAATAAATACAGGGGCTGAGTCCATCATTTTAAATATAGCATATGAATATAACAATCAATTATAACAGTAAAATATGGATGTGAGTAATTCAGAGAAATTCGGAGAATGGATGCAGAGTAACAACTGGAAATGAACAGACAGTAATTAAAGCAATAATGGTCATTAAAAGGAAATAGAATTTTCAATATGTGGAAAAGCCAGTGGTGATCCTCTTCCTCCTCATGGTAAAGACATGGAAATCTCCTCAGGTAAAAGTTTGTATTCATTGTCTGTTATGGCAATTAGGGTGAAAATTTTTGTTTTGTATTTTAGAATGCTAAGGTAATCAAGTAATCAAGTAATGAATCTTGCCTTTCAAATGTAATGGCAAGCAAAGTGGACCTTTTATCGTCTTTTGTTTCTTTGATTGAATCAAGAGTTTTTGATCAGCTTAAGAAACAAGAAAGCCTGGTTCACATAGGTTTGAGTCACATGGTTGTGATGACCTCTGACCTTGAGAAGGGTATATAAGATCTGAGGTTGGCATTTTGTTTTGGGGCTCTCACTCACTGGAAGAGTGTTGTGTGATTTGACAAGATGAGTCTCTGAGCCATTGTTAAGAGCCCCCTGGCTTTGAAAACCCAGATGTTGGTGCTTCTCTTTTTGGCAACTGTGTGATGTCTTGATCAGATAAAGCCTGTCTGTTGATCTGTTTGTAGTTTTTGTTTGTATTTGCTCTGAAGTTCAAGGTGCTGACTTTTTCCCCGGAACTAAGGGAATGATACATTTGTTTAATTAAACTGAGATTGATAACCCCTTAAAGTTGCTTTCCTTAGAAAAGCGGATCAAAGGACCTGTGCTAGCAGCCCTTCCATGTGCTTTTGTTGTTGGTCTTTTACCCCCACAACAGTTGTTAGCAACATTGTTGTTACAGTCATATATAGTCATTTTAGGAGTGTTTTGTTTGTTTTTCTTCACTATTAGAGAGGTAACTCAAAATTGGTGTGAAGTAGGCTATATTCCCTCAGGAATCACTACGGTAGAAAGACCATGAGTATCAATACAATCTATTTATTTTAATAGCAGAGGTCATATTCATATATAGCTCCAGATGCCACAAGGACTCTCATCCCCATTGCCCTAAGTTTAGGAAGTAAATCTCTTTTCCACTAGTGGTAGCATTCAATGGAAAGAAATCTTCATTTGTGACTAGATGTTACAAAAAGTTTTTCTGTTGTTGGTGGTGGTGGTGACTCAGATGACTATAAAAGAATACCACTCATTTGATGTCATTTTCCCATTATTTCTCTACTTCCTAGATGTTTCTGAAGACTGAGTGTTACCAATGTGATAGCCAAAAGAAAGCTCTGCTGCTATCCTTTTTTGACCAGTTTTTTTAAACCTATCTAAGCTTCAATTTCTTTGTTCACCTAAATATGGAGCATCCTGAGCTAGTGGAAAAAGCTGTGGATTTGGAGTCAAAAGATGTGAACTCAAGTCCCAGTTCTGCTATTTGCTCCCTATATGACCTTACCCAGGAAATTTCCTTCTCTTAAAGGTATGGAGCAGATGATATCCAAAATACTTTAAACCTCTACATCTTTTATTTCTAAGGTCCAATCAAGTTCTAAATTGATAAGTCTATGATTTGCATTTGCCCGTATAACTTAATATCATTAGCGAGAGCCTACTATGTGTCTATCTCAAGGACTTTGTTAATGTTGTTCAGTTGTGTCCAACTCTTCATGATCCTATTTGTGGTTTTCTTGGCAAAGATATTGAAATGGTTTGCCATTTCCTTCTCCAGTTTATTTTATGGACGAGGAACTGAGGGATAAGGAACAAGGATAAATGACTTACCCAGAGTCACACAAGTAGTAAGTGTCTGAGTATGAATTTTGAACTCATGGAGATGGGTCTTCCTGACTCCAGGCCTGGTACTCTGTGCACTACACCAACTAGCTGCCCAAATATTAAGAACTACTGAGGATAAAAAAGTAGGACCTTATCCTCAAGCAACTTAAACTATATTTAAGTGAGAGATAATTAATAAACCTAGCAGCATCAGAAAACTATTAAGTACTAAAATTTCAGAGGAAGTATCCTGTCTCTGAAATATGCTACATAGGATCTAATCTTCTTAATCTGGAAAATGATTTTTTTTTTATTCTAAGATTACTTCTAGTTCTCTATTCTGTGATTCATGGGACAAAACTACACCTCCGGCTTCAGGCTTCTTTACTATATTCTTTTGTGCTTTCTCCCCAAATTGTTAGTTGATGTGTGGCTACACCTGCCATAGAGAAAATAAATACCTTGATGTCTACCTTTTTATGTCATTGGTCCCTTTTTAAAAAGGCCATGTTCAAAAAGTAATAGTTTTCCAAAACAAAGACATTTAAAAAAAGAATAGAAAGTATAAACTCCAGAAAGAAAGAAAACCAACTTTAACCTCTAAATATGTCATGTAAACATGAATAATCAGTTTTTATTTTAGCTATTACTTTGCTAAGTGCCTTCAAATCCAGAGTAGAAAGGGTCTTGAGAAAGATTATTTAGTGAAAATTGGAAAACAATAGATTTAAAAGAATGTTTGATTTCAATATATATCTTTTGCTCTCAGAGAAGCCCTCTCTTTTTAGTATTCAAGTCACATCTTACAGGCAGTTGGTATGAAGCAAAGGTCAGCAGCAGGGGAGTACAAACAAGACAATTACTGGAATTCAGAAAAGCAAAAGGGCTTTCCCTACACAAAGGAATGAATATCAAAAAGTAGCAAAGGGGCTTTATGTTGCACTTGAAATGAAATGTGTCTGTCTGTTTTACCAAAGTATATGGCTAAACAGGGGAAATTGCAGTTGGATGGCTATTGTCAGAGACATCAAAGCAAGGGGTTTGGTTATCATTTAAGAAAGAAGCTTTGTGATGGAGAGAGGAGGAGACTTTGGTTGTTGATTTAGAGGTCTTAAATCAATCTGTCCCCAGAACTTAGCACAATGCCTGGCACATAGTAGGCACTTGATATTTTACTGAATGATTAATTGACAAAAATCCATCTAGCTATCAATACACATTTGTTAAGCACCTGGTATATGCCAGGTGGCAGGCTAGGCACTAGTGATACAAATACAAAAATGAAATAGTCACTCCTCTCCCTAACCGTGTCAAGGTCACCTCTATCCTTCTAGTTACTCAAGTTCAAAACCTCTAAATCTTTCTCCTCTCCTCATTCTTCCTTGCCTCCAGGGGTGTTTTGAATCTCAAATGATAGATAAAGGAGGTAAAGCATTAAAGTGCCATACAAAAGCCAGTTATTATTGGTAGTGATGGTGGTAGTTGTGGTGGTATTAGTTGACAGTTCTAGTTTGCCAATGACTTCATTACCTGAGCCTTCTACTGCCTTTCTGTTGAGCTCAAGCCATGTTTATAGATCAATACGGGGGATGTGCTGGTAAATCTTTAACATTTGGGATCTCCAAAAAAAAGGTATGTGTATACATTTTTTATATTTACTCAGTATTATTAGCATTTTCATAAATCTAGACAATCAATAATACAACAAATTAGGTTCTGATATGTAGCTGATTTCTAAGATGCAGATGTTCACATTGAAAATTAAAATTGGCTCAGGCAACTCCACTTAGAGTTTGCTCCAGTTCTGCTCAACTCACCTATCCAAAATATTGTCATATCAAATCTATTCTACCTTCACAATATCTGTCAATTATGTCATCCATTCCTTTTCCTTAATTCGCACTGCCATCACTCTACTTCCACCTTGTCTTTATCATCTGTGCCAAAGGCACAGAGCTAATCACATCATTCACTTGTTCAGTTAACACCAGTGGGTTCTCTATTACCTCTTGAATCCAATAAAACTCCTCCATTTGTCATTTAAGACTCCTCCCAAATTGGTCCCAACCTACCCTCTGTCCTCTGTTTCTGTCTCTCTGTCTTTCCTTCTCTCTCTCCCTCCCTCCCTCTCTCTCTGTCTCTCTCTTCATCTGTCTCTCTGTCTTTCTCTCTGTCTCTCCCTCTTTCTCCCTCCCTCCCTCCCTCTCTCTCTCTCTCTCTCTCTCTCCACATATGTATACGTAAATTAGGTATATTACATCACACGGTATCATATCTTTATTATGTTTTATTTTATATCATATGATGTATTATGTTGTGCTATATTATGTTATAATGTATTGATTTTCTCCTTCAATGATTCCTTAGTCAAGCTAGAAATGAGGCTTCTTCCTATTCCTGAAATTGGACACTCTTCCCATTACCATGTCTTTACCCTTTCTATCTCCAATTTCCTGGAATACTCTCCAACATCAAATCTACCTCAAAGTCTGTATGTGATTGGAACAAAAAGTACATTTATTGCCCCCACCCCTTCCTACATGAACATGGAGGACAACTCTGAAATATGATTTCCAAATTCTCTCATTAAAATTATATGGTTTTGTTTTTTGAAATTAATTAATGGTAAATTTTTCAAAACTATGAGGAATAGAGCCAGAGGGGCTTTTCCACTAAAAGAATATGAGAAAGGAAAAGTAAACTCATTAGCATTGCTTTAAAAAAATAAAATAAAAGCATATTGCTATTTAATAATGCTACTGGATAGGTAAGTGCTTAAGAAATAGCTGTGGTATATTGGCACAGGTATTAACTGTAGGGAATTAAGACAAAGGCTTGGATCTTGATTCAGCTACTATTTCACTGTGTAAATCTTGTCAAAGTATTTAACTTGTCTGGGCCTCACTCTCCTCATCTGTAAATTGTCATGGTCCTCTTTGAGAACAAAGGACAAACAAAAACAACAACAATCTTATCTGTAAAATGAAGGAGAGGAACTTGATAAAGGCATGTAGGTGGCACAGTGGATAGACTACTGGGCCTGAAGTCAGGGACATTCATTTTCTTGAGTTCAAATCTGGTCTCAGACACTTACTAGCTGTGTGACCCTGGGCAAGTCACTTAATCCTATTTGACTCATTTTCCTCATCTATAAAATGAGCTAGAGAAGGAAATGGAAAGCCACTCCATTATCTTTTCCAAGAAAACCTCAAAGGGGTTCATAAGAGTTGGACATGACTGAAAAAAGGACTTAACGGGGGGGAGGGGGGGGGGGGCAGAGCCAAGATGGCCGCATGAAGGCAGTGTCTTACCAGAGCTCTCTCACAAGGTCTGTCAGATTCCTATAAAAAAGTGAATTTGAGCAGATTTGAGAGAGTCAGAAACCGCGAGCAGTCTGTGTGGGGCAAATTTCCGAGCCAGGAGAGTCTGAAAGGCCAGAGGCACGAACCTGTAGGCTGGGAGAGTGCTCGGGGCGGAGCTGCTCCAGACCAAGGCGGAAGCGGCTGGCCGGGAAATCCACGTGGGAGACGGGCTGGGAGAAAGCTGGGCCCCCGAAACCGGCGGAGATCCCCAGGCCTCCCAACATAGGACGGCAGTCTGTGGAAGCAACAAGAGGCAGTGCAACAGCCACTGGCTGTGAGACACTGACTCCTGAGACTTGCAGCCCAAACGTATGAAACGTGGTTTCTTAAACTTCCGGGAGGCGTAATGGCCAGGTAAAGTGCTCTAATCCCTGCCCTCCCCACCCAGGGAATTCCTTGGGAAAAAAAAAAAAGAACGCTGGAACTGAGCAGAAAGTAGTGGGGCTTCAGTGGTCAAATAGCAGAAGTTCATCAGTCCCAGAAGGGCAGAGTTGGCAGGGGTCAATGCCAGGAGCCCAGTCGTAACCTTGCTCCCCCAGGGGAAGTGCCAGACATCAGCTCAAACAACAAACAGCTGAGACCATTGCTGATAAGCAAGTGCTGGAGAGCACCCATAGGGAGTGAGAAGCCAGGGAGCCAGACACCTCCCCCACACCTCAGGAAACTGAAGCCTATAATTCTAGACTCACAACCCCCAGAATAAGAAAGCTGGGACAGAAAGCCCTGAGGCCCAAAGGTAGAAATTCATTGTAAAGCCAGGAAAAGGCAAACCAACATGAAAAAGAACACAAAAAAACCGAGGACAATAGATTCCTTTTATGGAGACAGGCAGGATCAAAATACCAACATAGAAGTGGGCAGCAATGACATTGTAGATACATTGGATACCTCAAAAGATAATATGAACTGGTCTCCAACCCTAAAAGCACTGCTGGAAGAGCTAAAGGAGGATTTTAAAAACCAAATTAGGGAGCTAAAAGAAAATATGGAAAAAAAGATTGGCAAAATGGCTATGGAGATTCAGAATCTAGAGAGAGAAAATGACACCCCGAGAGGTAAAATCAACCAATTGGAAAAAGAGACTCAAAAGCAAAATGAAAAGACTAACTCATTAAAAATTAGACTTGAGCAAGTGGAAGCTAATGAATCAATGAGGCACCAAGAAGTAGTAAAACAAAACGTAAAGAATGAAAAAATAGAAAAAAATGTGAAATATCTGATTGGCAAAGCAACTGACCTGGAAAATAGATCCAGGAGAGACAATTTAAGAGTTATTGGTCTACCAGAAATCCACGATGAAAAAAAGAGCCTTGACAGTATCTTCGAAAAAATTATCAAAGACAACTGCCCAGAGGACAGAACCAGAGAGCAAAATAGTCATTGAAAGAATCCACCGATCACCCCCTGAAAGAGATCCCAAACTGAAAACACCAAGAAATATTATAGCCAAATTTCAGAGCTATAAACTTAAGGAGAAAATACTGCAAGCAGCCAAAAAGAAGCAATTCAAATATCGTGGAACTACAGTCAGGATCACGCAGGATCTCTCAGCTTCCACATTAAAAGACAGGAGAAATTGGAATATGATATTCTGAAGGGCAAAGGAGCTGGGACTACAACCAAGGATCAACTACCCAGCAAAACTAAGCATAATTTTCCAGGCAAGGCGATGGACATTCAATGAAATAAGGGAATTCCAGACCTTCCTGATGAAAAGGCCAGAACTCAATGGAAAATTTGATCTCCAAATACAAAACTCAAGAGAGACATAAAAGGGTAACCAGGGGGAAAAACCCCACAAACCTTATTAACCAATAAGGGCAGGTTGTTTACATCTTTATGTGGGATTATATCATCTTATGTATGTTTTATATATATATATATGTCAGTCTTGAGAATGGTACAGCTATTATGACAATTGAAAGGGATATACATAGGTTGTGAATGCCTGTATAAATTAACTGATGTAAAGATATAAAATATAAGTAAGAGATATAAAGGGAGGGCTATGAGAGAAGTAGTAAGGCGGTAATAGAAAAGGGTAAATTACACCAAATGAAGTAGCACAAAAACATATTATAGTAGAGGGAAAGAAGGGAGGGAGAAGAGCAATATTTGAGCTTTACTGTCATCTGATCTAGTTCAAGAAGGGAATAACATACCCTGATAAGTTTAGAAATCTAACTTGTCCTACAAGAAGTGGGAGGGTAAGGGGGGAAAAAGGGAGGGGGTGGTCAGAAGGGAGAGGAGAAGTAGCAAGTGGGTTACGGTAAGAAAAGGGAGGGGAATAAAGAGGGAGGGTTAACTGAGGAAAGCGGCAGTCAAAAGCAAAACTTTGTTGAGGAGAAGAAGGGGAAAGGGAGAAATAAAAGCATAAACAGGGGGAATTAGGATGGAGAAAAAGACACAGATAGAAATCATAACCCTGAACGTGCAGGGGATGAACATTCTCACAAAACAGAAGCAGATAGCACAATGGATTAAAAACCATAATCCTACAATATGCCGTTTACAAGAAACGCATTTGAAACAGAGGGATACATATAGGGTAAAGGTAAAAGGCTGGAGTAAAATATATTGTGCCTCAACTAAAGTAAAAAAAAGCAGGTGTAGCAATCCTAATCTCAGACAAAGCAAAAGTAAAGATAGATTTAATTAAAAGAGATAAGGAAGGACATTATATCCTGCTAAAAGGCACCATAAACAATGAAGCAATATCATCACTTAACATATATGCATCAAGTTGTACGGCATACAAATTCTTAGAGGAGAGAATAAGGGAGTTACAGGAAGAAATCGACAGCAAAACTATAATATTGGGAGACCTCAACCTCCCCCTTTCTGAACTTGATAAATCTAACCCCAAAATAAATAAGAAAAAAGTTAAGGAGGTAAACAGAATTTTAGAAAAGGCACATATGATAGACCTCTGGAGAAAACTGAATGGGGATAAAAAGGAATATACTTTCTTCTCAAAAGTACATGGCACATACTCAAAAATTGACCATGTACTAGGGCATAAAAACCTCACAATCCAGTGCAGAAAAGCAGAAGTAGTCAAAGCATCCTTTTCAGATCATGATGCAATAAGAATCATTTTTAATAAAGTACCATGGAAAAATAAGCTAAAAACTAATTGGAAACTAAATAATTTAATTCTAAAGAATGAGTGGGCCAAAGAGCAAATAAGAGAAACAATTAATAACTTCATTCAAGAGAATGACAATAATGAAACAACATACCAAAACTTATGGGATGCAGCAAAAGCAGTTCTTAGGGGAAGTTTTATATCCCTAAATGCCTACATGAATAAAATAGGGAAAAAGGAGATCAATGATCTGGGCATACAGCTGAAAAAGCTAGAAAAAGAGCAAATTGAAAACCCCCAATTAAATACCAGATTAGAAATAATGAAAATCAAAGGAGAGATTAATAAAATTGAAACCAAGAAAACTATTGAATTAATAAATAAAACAAAGAGCTGGTTTTATGAAAAAACCAATAAAATTGATAAACCTTTGGCCAATTTGATTAAAAAAGGAAAGAAGAAAATCAAATTACCAGTATCAAAAATGAAAAGGGTGAGGTCACCTCTAATGAAGAAGGAATCAAAACAATAATTAGGAATCATTTTGCCCAACTGTATGCCCATAAATTTGACAACCTTAGAGATATGGATGAATATCTACAAGAACATAAACTGCCCAGGCTAACAGAGAAGGAAGTTAAATTTCTTAATAACCCCATATCAGAAAAAGAAATTGAGCAGGCCATCAATGAACTCCCTAGGAAAAAATCTCCAGGGCCAGATGGTTTTACATGTGAATTCTATCAAACATTTAAAGAACAACTAATTCCAATACTTTGTAGACTATTTGGGAAAACAGGTGAAGAAGGAGTCCTACCAAATTCTTTTTATGACACAAATATGGTACTAATACCCAAACCAGGTAGAGTCAAAACAGAGAAAGAAAATTATAGACCAATTTCTCTAATGAATATTAATGCAAAACTTTTAAATAAAATATTAGCAAAAGATTGCAGCAACTCATCACGAGAATAATACACTATGACCAGGTAGGATTTATTCCAGGAATGCAAGGCTGGTTCAATATTAGGAAAACTATTAGCATAATTGACCATATCAACAACAAAACTAGCAGAAACCATATGATCATCTCAATAGACGCAGAAAAAGCCTTTGACAAAGTACAACACCTATTCCTATTAAAAACACTAGAAAGCGTAGGAGTAAGTGGAACCTTCCTTAAAATTATAAATAGCATCTCCCTAAAACCATCGACAAGCATTATTTGCAATGGGGATAAACTAGATGCATTCCCAATAAGATCAGGGGTGAAACAAGGATGTCCATTATCATCCCTTTTATTCAATTTGGAACTAGAAACATTAGCTGTAGCAATAAGAGAAGAAAAGGAAATTGAACGAATTAGAATAGGAAAAGAAGAAACTAAATTATCACTTTTTGCAGATGATATGATGATTTATTTAGAGAATCCTAGAGAATCAAGTAAAAAACTACTTGAAATAATAAACAACTTTAGCAAAGTTGCAGGATATAAAATAAACCCACATAAATCCTCAGCATTCCTATACATTACTGACAAAGCCCAACAGCAAGAGATAGAAAGAGAAATTCCATTCAAAGTTACTGTAGGCACTATAAAATATTTGGGAGTCTATTTGCCAAGACAAACCCAGGGCCTATATGAACATAACTATGACACACTTTTCACGTGAATAAAATCAGATCTAAGTAAATGGAAAAATATCAGTTGCTCATGGTTAGGCCGAGCTAATATAATAAAAATGACAATTTTACCTAAATTAATCTATCTATTCAGTGCCATACTAATCGAACTACCAAAAAATTATTTTACTGAGCTGGACAAAATAATAACAAAATTCATCTGGAAAAACAAGAGGTCTAGATGGGACCTCGGGCAAGTCACTTAACCCAAATTTCCTTGCCTTCCCCCCTGCAAAAGAATATTCGAAAGGTAGGAAGGGATCAGAGATTTAAATGCAATAACTCATATTTGATCTTGGAGGTAATAGAAAGGCATTAGTGTTTATCAAATAGGGGAGATAACATGATCAGACCTTAAGTTTTGGAAGATCACTTTAGCAGATGAGTGGAGGATGAACTAAATTGGCAAGATATTTCAGACAAGGAGACCAACCAGACTGTGCATGTGTAAACTGACAAAAGCCAACACCAATGTGGTAGCTATGTCAGTGGAGAAGAGTCATTTAAGAAAAGATTTTGTCAAAGTGGAAACAAGATTTTGCCACAGATTGGATGTACAGGGTAAGAACACTGGTAAATATTTGACAACTGGTCTTTAGACAAATGAAAATGAATACTGGATCCATTGTTAAGTTTATTAACATTTTGTCCATCATTTTCTTACATCTAGGCAATCAACAAAATACTAAATCAAGCCCTGATTTGTAATGCTCACACGCAATTTTAACAATCTGCTCTCTAGGTAGGAGCTAACTCCAGCACACCCCTGGGTAGAGTCTAGTAAGACACCAAAGTAGAGAGCTTCAGTGACTAAGAAGATAGTGATGCCCTTGAGAATAATGAGGAAGTTAGGGAGAAGGGAAGGACTGAGGGAAAAGATAATGAGTTCTCTTTTTGAAGATATAGAATAGTCTATGGGAAATGTAGTTCCAGATGTCCACTAGCTAATTGATGATATAGGTTAGGACAACATTAGGGCTGGTTAAATGGATCTGTGAATCATCTACATAAATATAATAACTGAACCCATAGGAGTTGATGAGATCACCAAACAAGATAATATCAAGGCTGAAGAGAAGAGGACCCAAGACAAATTCTTGCAGGACACCTATAG
This sequence comes from Trichosurus vulpecula, assembly GCF_011100635.1. Taxonomy (NCBI): domain Eukaryota; kingdom Metazoa; phylum Chordata; class Mammalia; order Diprotodontia; family Phalangeridae; genus Trichosurus; species Trichosurus vulpecula. Next base: position 309,403,037 of record NC_050574.1, on the reverse strand, counting down.
TTAATGAGCATGCTTCACCAAAGGGGACTGGGAAAGAGCAGTCAGTTAGGTAGCAGGAGAATCAGCATAGAGAAGTGTCATAAAAACCTCATGATTATCCAGGGGATGAGAATGATCTACAAGACTGCAGAGATGTCAAAAATAGCAAAGATATAGAGAAGGCAATTAGATTTGTGTTTTAGATAATTAGTAAATTTAGAGAGACCCAGCAAAGAATCTTAGGGACAGGTTATTGCAGGGGAAAACTTGGTAAAGACTTCATGAAGTGGGTTTAAAGTCTGGGTCATAATTGAATAGGCAAAGAGGGGAAAAGTCCCAATGGAGAAACCTGAACAGAGGTGCAGGAAGGAACAGTGTATATTTTGGGTGAAATAGCCCACTTTAGCAATCACAGAGAACAAGGGCAGAGTTTTGTGTTTTGTTTGGTTTTGTTTTTTGTTTGATTTGTTTTCTTCTCCAGTGCCTTCAATCTCCTTTTTGGGTACTTTTGTTTCCCTTCTTGATAAGTCACTTGAAACAACCCCTCTATATTCTGGTCATCAGATCATCTACCTAATTTCTGCCCCACATCTACCCTCCAATGGTATTTCATTACTGAGCCTCTATTTGGACTTTCCTCGTATCTCATCTAGCCGTGTTATAAAAAAAATCTGAAAACCTAGGCACACAAAGGTATAAATGATACATGATATAACTTTTTTATCCCTCCCAACACCAAAACCAAGGGACATTCATCAACTTTATACCACAGATGCTAAGTTTGGTGTTCTCATTTTATTCATGTTTAAACAGAAGACTATGGTATACACCAAGGAAAGAACAGTTCAAATGAAATTTGGACATAGAGGAAGGACACTAGAGAAGGTGTTTTGGGGGAAGGAAGATATAGATTCAGAGATTTAAATTTGGAAGAGTACTTAGAGGTCCAAAAGACAAACTGCTCAGCTTACCAATAAGGAAACTGGAAATTGTAGAGGTTAAATAACGTACCCACAGTCATAAAGCTAATCATCATTATCTGAACCTGAATTGAAATCAAGTCCTCCTTATTCTAAGTCTGTTTACTATAGTAGTGGTTCTCAAATTATTGTCTGAGAATGCCTAGAGGGTGACTGAGACCTTCAGGGAATCCTTAAAGTAAAAATAAACACTTTTAAAATTTATTTATTTAATTAAATATACCTAGTTTTCAGCTTTGATTTTCACAAGAGTTTGAATTACAAATTTTCTCCCCATTTCTACCCCCCCACTCCAAGATGGTGTATATTCTGGTTGCCCCATTCCCCATTCAGCCCTCCCATCTGTCACCCCACTATCCTCCCATCCTCTTTTCCCTTCCTTTCTTATAGGGCAAGATAAATTTCTACTCCCCATTGTCTATGTACCTTATTTCCTAGTTGCATGCAAAAACTTTTTTTTTGTTTTTGAACATCTGTTTTTAAAACTTTGAGTTCCAAGTTGTCTCCCCTCTTCCCTCCCCACCTACCCTCCCTAAGAAGGCAAGCAATTCAACATAGGCCACATGTGTATCATTATGTAATACTCATGTTACTGAAATACTCATGTTGTGAAAGACTTACTATATTTTGCTCCTTCCTAACCTATCCCCCTTTATTGAATTTTCTCCCTTGATCCTGTCCCTTTTCGAAAGTATTTGTTTTTGATTACCTCCTCCCCCTATCTACCCTCCCTTCTATTTTCCCCCCTTTTTAATCTTCTTCCTCCTTCTTTCCTTTGGGGTAAGATACCCAATTGAGTGTGTGTGGTATTCCCTCCTCAGGGCTAATCCGATGAGAGCAAGATTCACTCATTCCCCCTCACATGCCCCCTCTTTCCTTCCTACAGAATTACTTTTTCTTGCCACTTTTATGCAAGATAATTTACCCCATTCCATCTCTCCCTTTCTCCCTCTCTCAATATATTCCTCTCTCATCCCTTAATTATTAGATTTTATATTTTTAGATATCATCCCTTCATATTCAACTCACCCTGTGCCCTCTGTCTGTATATATATATATATATATGCAAAAATATTTATATATATATGCATATATATACACACACACATATATATACACACACATATACATACACACACACATATATGTACATATATATATATATATATATATATATATATATATATATATATATATATATGCATATTCCCTTCAGCTACCCTAATGCTGAGGTCTCATGAATCATACACATCATCTTTCCATGTAGGAATGTAAACAGAATAGTTAAACTTTGGTAAATCCCTTGTGATTTCTCTTTCTTGTTTACCTTTTCATGCTTCTCTTGATTCTTGTGTTTGGAAGTCAAATTTTCTATTCAGCTCCGGTCTTTTCATTGAGAAAGCTTGAAAGTCCTCTATTTTATTGAAAATCCATATTTTGCCATGGAGCATGATATTCAGCATTGCTGGGTAGGTGATTCTTGGTTTTAATCCTAGCTCCACTGACCTCCAGAATATCGTATTCCAAACCCTTCGATCCCTTAATGTACAAACTGCTAGATCTTGTGCTATTCTGATTGTGTTTCCACAATTCTCAAATTCTTTCTTTCTGGCTGTTCACAATATTTTCTCCTTGATCTGGGAACTCTGGAATTTGGTGACAATATTTCTAGGAGTTTTCTTTTTGGGATCTTTTTGAGGAGGCGATCGGTGGATTCTTTTAATTTCTATTTTACCCTCTGGCTCTCAAATATCAGGGTAGTTCTCCTTGGTAATTTCTTGAAAGATGGTATCTAGGCTCTTGTTTTGGTCAGGGCTTTCAGGTAGTCCAATAATTTTTAAATTCTCTCTCCTGGATCTATTTTCCAGGTCAGTGGTTTTTCCAATGAGATATTTCACATTATCTTCCATTTTTTCATTCCTTTGGTTCTGTTTTATAATGTCTTGATTTCTCATAAAGTCACTAGCTTCCATTTGCTCCAATCTAATTAAGGTAGTATTTTCTCCAGTGGTCTTTTGGACCTCCTTTTCATTTGGCTAATTCTGCCTTTCAATATATTCTTTTCCTCATTGGCTTTTCAGAGCTCTTTTGCCATTTGAGTTAGTCTAATTTTTAAGGTTTTGTTTTCTTCAGTATTTTTTTCAGTATTCTTTGGGGTCTCCTTTAGCAAGTCATTGACTTGTTTTTCATGGTTTTCTCGCATCATTCTCATTTCTCTTCCCAATTTTTCCTCTACTTCTCTAACTTGCTTTTCCAAATCCTTTTTGAGCTCTTCCAGGGCCTGAGACCAGTTCATGTGTTTTTTTTCTTGGAGGCTTTTGATGTAGACTCTTTGACATTGTTCACTTCTTCTGGCAGTATGTTTTGGTCTTCTTTGTCACCAAAGAAAGATTCCAAAGTCTGAGACTGAATGAGTTCATTTTTGCTGCCTGGCCATGTTCCCAGCCAACTTACTTGACCCTTGAGTTTTTTGTCAGGGTATGACTGCCTGTAGAGTAAAGAGTACCTTGTTCCAAGCTTGTGGGGATGCGCTGTTGTTTTCAGAGCTATTTCTATACAGCCAGCTCTGCCGCACCTGAATTCCTCCTCCCCCAAGAACCACCAACCTGGACCTGACTCAGATCTTAAACATACTCTGTACTCCTGCTCTAATCTGCCACTTAATTCCTCCCACCTTGTGGGCCTGGGGCCAGAAGCAACTGCAGCTGTAGTTCTGTAGCTGCACCTCCTCTGTGGCCCCTGGGGCAGTGACTGAACTGTGAACTTCTTCTTTCACTCTGTCCCCTGCAGCTTTTACCACTAACCTTCTCTGTTGTCTTTGGTGTTTGTGGGTTGAAAAGTGTGGTAACTGCCACAGCTCACTGATTCAGGTCACTAGGGCCTGTTCCACCCGGCTCCTGGTCTGGTTGGTCCTGCCGCTGCCCTCGCTGGACTCCGCTCCCCTCTGCTCCCAGCTCCATGTGCAATAGACCACACCCAGTGACCATACAGACTGTCTTGGACTGGAGCCCTGCTTCCCTCTGCTATTTTGTGGGTTCTGCAGTTCTAAAATTTGTTCAGAGCCATTTTTATAGGCTCACACAAGTCCCTGCCTTCCAGCTGCCATCTTGGCTCTGCCCCTCAAAAATATATTTTCATAATAATGCTAAGACTTTATTTGCCTATTAAAATAATCTTCTCTTTACCAACTATATTTCTGTGTGAGGCTGGACTTTTTTTCATATAGTTCAACCAAAGCAACATATCACAATAAGTTGAGTCCAGAAACATCTTAGAGTAAAAGATTTATTTAAAAAATATGAAATGAAACTATGCTGCTCTTTTCACTATTGTTGTGTTATAAAATTACCAATTATTAATAAAATGTTATTTATATTAACATGTTATGGTTTGTTGTTATTTTTAAAATAAATGAATATTTAAAATTTTATCAGCAATGATTTCTAATACAGCAAATATCAATCGGTATAAAGCATATAAACAAAAGCTCCTCTGGATTCTCAATAATTTTTAAGAATATAAAGGGTTCCTTAGACCTAAAAGCTCCATAACTGCTGTACTAAGGCATGCCACCTCATTCAACCCATTCCAGTACCTTTTATAACATAACATAAAATGGGATGATTTAAAGGTACTACAACCTGCTGCTATGTGCCAATGGATAAGATAATTTCCTTCACTGGATTTTATATTTGAACAACACCTAACACAGCTTATACCCATCTGACTTAGGTCTTTTAAGGGAATTCTGAGGTCTAGTAGAAGAATTATTAGAAGATAAGCATATTTTAGGCCTTTTATCAAATCTTAAAAAAAAAGTCCTTATCATGTAAGGATCCACTGATAAATCATTAGCCAAAAATTATAAGGAGCTACCCTTACCAGGACTATTTGCATCTTCACAGCTTTGGAAATCTAGAAGTCTTTCCTGAACCAAAAAGAATGAATCTATAATGGTCAAATTCCAGGCAACGAGATAGGCTTACAGAGGAAACTAAAGAGAACCTTCTGGTGCCCACCAGATCATACCAATCAAGGCAGCTACCACTTCATAAGCCTGACCCTGACCTGTTCCCAGAACCTTCCTCTATGTAAGTTTCCACCTTTAATTAGATTGTGAAATTTCAAATCCAATATCACTATATTGATCATTTATATAAAGCCACATGGGTCATATATATTTGACAGTACAATATTGAGAATTTCTATTAAACCATTTATCACTGTCACCTATTTTTTTTAATAAATGCTAGATTATAATCTCCTGGCACTAACAGGCAGGAATACATGTAGAAAGAAAATAAAAATTCTTAATAAATTTTAATTAATTACATGTGTGAGTTTTATTTATGTGTACTCATTAAAAACTGTTGGTTTCTACAATCAATCCATAATTTTGAAATAATAGTAAATTACATTATTGTAACCAAATAATAAATTCAGTTACAGGAAGAACACCTACAACTTGGAGTAAAATATAAATATCAATCTCCCAAGAAATGAAGAATTGTGCATCAGCCATTGAAAACTGCTGCTTCTGCTAACTGCAATTACTTCTTCCCATTGGCTTCAAATCTTGGGTGACTTCAAGATGAGGGAAATTTCCATCACATGTAATTACTTTCCATAGTAAAAGAGCAAAAGCTAAATGAAGTCAATTACTAGATGGAGGCATTTGCCAAACTGAGATATGGTATGTGATAATTAATAGTTACCGAAAATGACTATGTTGCTAAGCATTGCTAGGGATTATCAGCAAAGTGAATGCTTTGAATGCTTTTAAATATATGTGTATGGTCTCTCTGGATACAGGTTTGAGGATGATTTAGAAATCCTCTGCCTCTCATAATAATTTAATGGAATACAAACTCAAAACCAATGTGGTACAGAAGAAAGAGCATTGAACAGAATGAGAAGACACAGTGTTTGAGCTTTAGCTCAATATCACTACCTAGCTGCCTGATATTAGGGAAGTCACTTCATAGCTTTAAACTTCAGTTGTGTTAAGTGAGAGGGCTAGATGAGATACTCTCTAAGGTCCCTAACAGCTCTGACCTTCTAGAAATATGGTCAAAGTCCAAGTTCAAGTTCCTCAATGAAGCCTTCCCTAATAGCACCAGTTTGAAATGATCTCTCTGTCCTCTGAATTGTTAGCACTTATTGTCTCAACCAATCATTTAGCCCTTACTAAATGTCTCAGTTATGTTCAGTTCAGTAAATATATGTTAAATGTGAAAATTTATGTACCAGATACTGGAGGAGATTCAAAGATGAAAAATGCCACAATCCCCATGCTTTAAAGCTTATAATCTTGCAGGAGGGGTGAGGTAGGCCATATGCCAGAAATATTATGATGCCAGGTTGAATATAAGGAGAGCAAAGTGTGTGGGGAAATGCTCTAACAAATTTGAGGAGGATGAAGTCCTTTCTCTCAAGAAAGTTTTTTGGAAGGGCTGGCAATTGAGTTTATCCTCAGTCCTGCTGTGAGGTAGGTGAGGATAAGTGCTCCCATGCCCATTTTCTAGTTATGTAATGGCTGTCCACCTCATCTCTGACATATCATCTCTACTTTAATTAAATATAAGTGCTAATATTAACCTTGTGTCTCTATGTAGCACATTGTTAGCCAAAAATCTACTCAGAACTCCTAAATCAAGCAGCACCATATTTTTAAATGGCAAAATAAATGATAGGGAAGATAAAACAGTAGAATGATTCTCTACTGCCTTCCCTCCTACCATATGCAAATGGGTAAAAATCAATCACAGACTCATTTAGTGGTAGGAACAGGAACAGGTCCCTGGAAGATACATTCTCTGAGCCATTTATTTTACTGATAATTCCTACCTTGTTTCATGACTGAAAATAGTTCCTAACTGATTCTGCAGGGCTCTACTTTCTGCAGTCTCTGGTTTGGTCCAAGGACATTGGTGCATCTTTATTCCCTGATGCTGGGAAGCACATTGCTCCATCACAGGCAACATTATTATTTGCTGAAGTTCTACCACTTGCTATCCTTCAGGTTTCTTACCTACTATCTGCAGAGCTCTATATTGGGTTTGTTGCTTTCTTCCTTATAAATTGCATTTTCAATCTTCTTAGTGATTCTGGTGCTTCTCTTCATCTACAGGTGTTTTTCAGTAATTAAGGCCCTATTGAGATTAGAATAACATAACTCATGGTGGACCCAATCAGCATAATAAGCAATATGTGAGTAAGAGTGGAAGAGGTGAATGGTGAGAGTAAGCCAGGGTTGGTGCAGAGCAATGTTTGACTTTTGATGGGACTACACCCAGGTCTGGGGAACCTGTAACCTAGAGGCCTCATGAGGCCCTCTTGGTCCTCAAGTGGGGCCCCTTGACTGAATTCACACTTAACAGAACTAATCCCCTTAATAAAATGATTTTTATTCTGTAAAACGTGGATTCAGTCAAAAGGCCTCACCCAATCCCCACCCCTCTAGTCACTAGAGGCAAAGGACTTGAGAGCAAAATTCAATATAACATTGAGTTGGTTAATTAGCCAGGCTGTCAGGCCTAGAGGAGAGAGGTATCTCTCATCTTTCTTTGTTGCTATTCCTACATAACCATTTCTCTCCTATTCTTTGTCATTCCCTTGATTCATCCCAACTCTCTCAGCTTTCCTTTCTATACATCTCAGTCAAGAAAGGCCTTCAAAGTCATTCTTCATCTGGTGTTTCTGCAAACAAGCCTTCAAGGGCCAAAGAACTTTCTGTCTTTATATTGCAGGTACCAAGAGTTGCCCCTTTCTTGCATTTGTCATTTCTTATTTTCTACAATTACTTCCCCATTACGTTTTTCTCTTCCTTTAGCACCTACGTCCCCAACTTCTCTTAATCTTCAGGGTTTGCTACAGAGCTTATCATTTCCTGTGTTCATGCTTTGTCTCCTCCAATGGGCCATATGTTTATAGAGGGCAAAACCCATCTGTTATCCTTTTCATCTCCCTCAGAGTGTTTTAAAGTCTTTCTTTTTCACTTATTAAGTTCTCAGTAAATTATGATTGATTATCCAAGAGATGGTTTTCTAGTTTTTTTTTTAATTTTGGGTTTTGTTGTTGTTGTTTTGGTGGGTGGTGGTGGTGGTGCAACTAGGTGGCACAGTAGATAAAGTACTGAGTCTGAAGTCAGGAAAACATGAGTTCAACTCCAGCTTCAGACACTTAGCTGTGTGACCCTGGGCAAGTCACTTAACTTGTTTGCCTGAGTTTCCTTATCTGTACAATTAGCTGGAAAACAAAATGTCAAACCACTCTAGTATCTTTGCCAAGAAAACCCCCAAACAAGGTAACAAAAAGTCAGACAAGCCTGGAAATTACTGAACAACAAGAGCAAAAGTTTTCTAGTTTATATTCTATGCAAGTTCCTCTGCTCTTAACTAGACAGAGTTCACAAAGCAGACCAGGCAATCAAAGAAAAGGCATTGGACGATCTGGGAATGACAAGAGATTTTTTATTTCCCCATCAAGAGAAATGTTCACTAAGTATAGAATGTTTCAGAAAATGACTAACTTGTTTCTCTATTTTCTCCCTCCTCTGTCCATCATTTCATGGCTACTTAGTTAAATGTACTACATGGCACATAGTGCACAATAGCCCAAGAAGCTGGGAGATTCCGTTACATTACCTGTTAGCAATTCTGATCTTTTTAAAAAATAATAAATTGGTTGGGTAATAGGTTAGAAAAAAAATTAGTTATCTGGTTTTTAATTATCCAAGTCTATTTGTGATCAAGAAAGCCATTTCTAGCTCTGCCTTACAATATATTTCACTAAAGATTTTTGACAGCTCCTTATTCCATGCTATCCCATCTTTTGTGTTTTTAAAAATAACATTCCTTGTATACCTTTTTCACCATGAGGATAGATTGGTAAAACTTAGGAGCTTTTTGGAAATAACCACTTGTTTATTTCTGCTTGATGAATAACTATGTCAAGAGAGTAAATAGTCCTTTAGGTTGAATTCATTATATTGTGTATGTTCTGGCAAAACAAGGTTGAACAATTGCTGATTGAGCTGAGCTCTATTGTATAATGTGTCTAAGGATGGCTTGTGGTTTCACATTGAATTAAAATTAATTGATATATAAAATATACAAGATAAAATTGACACAAAAGATATCACCTATCATGATATTTTTTAAAGGAAGCTTCTTAAAGCTTTATAGAGTAGTCCTAGAATGCTACAGAATTTACATTGAAATCTAGTTCAGTGCCTAGCACAATATCTTGAACATATTTAAAAATGCTTATTATTTCATTAATTTATTGGTCTGGAATCCAGATAATTTTAATTTATATTTTCTTTTCCCACTTGTAGTACAAGGATTTCATTCTAGCAGGATAGCTGGATCTCGCTTTGATAATTGAAGAATGAAAGATCAGTGTTTCACATTGCTTTCACCACCCTAATTGCAACCTCATGTAAAAAAAATCACCTGGTAGCTAATACTTCTCTAATTATGAGACACCCTTAGTTGATGGATCCCTAGTCTAGATCACTTTTTCATGGGTCACCCCAGTTATTCTCAGTTCATTTGTCTCCCCTTCTGGACTTTCTTTTCACCTCCTTAAATGAAATGCTCCTACCTTGTAAAGCAACCATCTTGAGGACTTCTCTCCCAAGCCAACAAATTCCAATCATTGCTTCATTGTGTAGCCCACCATTTAAGGAGAGATCCCAGCCGTGTTTTCTTTCCTCTTGGCCTGACTCTCTCTTGAGGCTTCCTTGCCAGCAGCCTTGCTTCTGCCCAGGTAACCCTCAACTCCACTTTTCAGTTCCATTTTATGTTTTGTCTTATTACTTTTGAATGTAAGCTCCTTATGAGTAGGGAATACCTTGTTTGTTATTTGCATCCCCAGTGCTAAGCAAAGTGCCTGACACATAGCAAGATAGTAAGCCTTTAATAAATTCATTCTCTCTCTCTCTCTCTCTCTCTCTCTCTCTCTCTCTCTCTCTCTCTCTCTCTCTCTCTCTCTCTCTCTCTTTCTCTCTCTCTCTCTCCCACTATCATCTAGTTAGCCAGCTAGCTATGTGTCTGTCTATTCTAGTTTATATTATCTCACTTATTCCATTAATCCATCTAAACTATCCTATCTAATCTATCTCCTTTGGGACCTGGGGTGCCACACTCGTAATACATTGTAGAACATATACTCAAAGCCTTTTTAGCTTGGTCATGTGTACTTTAGTTCATATTCTATTGACATAGCCTGTGAAAAATCTAGATTCATCTCTTCATTGTTAGGCATCAGCTCGTGACTTCATTGGTCAAGAAAATCTCTCTATAAATTGAGATGTGCTTCCTTCGGTGGTAGAGAAACATCATGAAAATAGACTCTTGTTAGCATGAGCTAGAGGTGTTCAGATAAGCAAATAAATAAAGCTGAAATATTGATGAATTTTGTGTAATGTTATTTGATTTGGCAAAGCACTTACATATATATATATATATATATATATATATATATATATATATATATATATATATATATATATATATATATAAAATCATTAGATATAAGTATAATTATCCTCATTTTACATGTGCCAAAACTAAGATATAAGCATGCTAAATTATTTCCCTGAGGCTACTCAAGTAATTAGTCAAGATCTAGTAGCACAGGTCCTGTTGGATTTGGAGACAATAGCCTTGGAATCTGTTACTTAATGCCCCTGGGGAAGTCATTCAATGTTTCTGGGCCTCAGTTTCCTAGTCTAGAATATGGGATTGAAATAGATGATCCTAATGTTCCTTTCAGCTTTTCATCTGTTGTGGTATCACTTTTAATCAGGAATCAGGTATCTTAATTGCAAACTTTTTTATCCTTCCTCAAACTTCTCAAGACTCCCTCTCCTACTCCCCTCTCAGCTGAGAAACTTCCTTCATATTTCAGTTAAAAAAAATATTAAAGGCATTCAATGAGAGCTGCCTCTTCTTCTCCCCTCCTCGTCTTATAACACTCAGATGTCTTCTCACACTTTCATTCCATTCAACCTTTTTCAAATAAACAAGTGGCCCTTCTTGGAAAGGCAAGCCCTTTTACATGAACAAATGATCCCATTCCACCCTATATTTGCAGGCAAATTGCCCCCTCTATCATCCCTACTATCACTATTCTTCATTCTCTCCTTGTCTATTAGCTGCTTCCCTACTGCCTAGAAATAGGCTTGGTTCTTCCTCAATCTCAAAATACCCTCTAATGATCCACCGATCCCTGGTAGCTGTCATCCTATATCTTACCTAGCTAAATTCCTTGAGAAAGGCTTTTTATTATAGTAGGTTTCTTTGACCACCATTGATCTCTGTCTTGTGGATACTCTCTTCTCTCTAGGGTTTTAATTTTTTTCTTGCAATTTTTTTCCCAATTAATGTAAAGTATTCTCAACATTTGATTTTTAAAATTTTAAGTTCCAAATTGCCTCCCTTCCCCCTCATTGAAAAGACAAGCAATTTGATATAGATTATATGTGTGGAGTCAATTGGGAAGTATATGGTGTTCAGCAAGACTAATACCTCTGGTATGAGGGCTCACTGAGCCCTTTTCAGGGCTGCTCATTCACCTTTGCTGTTTTTCTGATTCACCTAACTGACCAATGGCTCCAAGAAGCTGAAGCATGCACAGCAGTCACACCCTATGGCTAAACCATGTTGAGGTTAACCAAAAGACCTCAAAATTGTTGATGAGTTAGGGGATGTCTACCTCAAGCACATGGAGACTTTCCCTGGTGGAAAGGGTAGATGAGAACAATTTGTTCCAATGCTCATGAAGGTGACTGAAGCAGGCATTGTGAAGAGCTTAAAGCTTGGTTAGACATCAAAGACACCAAGGTCATCTGCTATATCCTGGTCCATAGTCTTGATTTTTATCTTTCCACTGGACTTCAATGAGTCTGGATGAGAGAGTAAGGCTGGTGACTTGGTGCAGCTCCGCCTTACTTAACTCCAATTCAATGGCAAGTCAATACATCACCCATGATGTCATTGGTCTTCTTTGATAATGAAGGACAAAACAATATGTGTAGTCATGCAAAACATATTTCCATATTCTTTCTAGGGTTTTTTGACACTGCTTTCTCCTGGTCCTTCTGCCTATTTATTAAACCCTCCATAGTCTCTTTTTATGTATCTTCACCTAGATCTCATCCACTTAAAGTTGGTGCCCCCAAAGTCTTCTTCCTGGGCCCTTTTCTCTTCACTATCTATAAAATTTTAATTGGTGATCTTATCAACTCCATGGATTCAATTATCATCTCTATGCAGATGATTCTCAGATCTGTTTATATAAATTTAAACTCTCATCTGATCTCCACTTTTCATTATCCACTGCCTATTGGATATCCTGAACTGAACATACAGTAGAAATACTAATGTATGTCCAAAACTCAACTAATTACTTTTCCCAAAAATACCTCTCATCTTTCTAACTTTGCTATGTCTATCGAGGACACCACTATCCTCCCAGTCACCCATACTCTTATGAGAAGTGGTGGAAGCAGTTTTGTTTCCACAAAGTTGAAACTATCTTCTCCCCAACCCCAGCTTTAGCAGAATGTAAGTCAGGTGACTGGTTCTAATCAGAGTTGTGCTCTAGGCAACTTCTGATCAGGTGAAAGGTTAGAGGCCTGCACGTATGCTTAACAAGCCATTTGATGAGGGCATGACATAGGTCATCAGGGGGTTGCATCTGGCCAATGAAGGGCCAGGAAGGAGACTATAATTGGGAGTCAATAATAAGACTGGCATTAGTCTGAGTTCTTGTACTCACCTATACTCTGTTAAGGGGATGTGCCCATTTATTCAGAATGAATAAATGTAATTAAAAATTTCCTGGTTTCCCAATGAGTATTATTTGTTCCTAGACGATGTGAGTATATTTATAACACACTCAACCTCTATTATTCTTGACGGTCCATTCTTCTCCCTTCCCCCATATCCAACACGTTGCCAAGTTTCACCCATTCTACCTTTATGAAATTTCTCACATGTGTCCCATTTGCTAATTGGGCACTAGTAACACCTTGTTGGAGGCCCTCATCATTTCACACCTCGAATACTGCAATAGCCTTCCTGTTGGTCTCCCTGCCACATTCCAATCCATCTTCAAATCAACTATCAAAGTTCTATCAACTATCAACTATCAACTATCAAAGATCTTCATAAACTGCTAATCTATGTCAAATCCTTACTTAATAAACTCTAGTGACTCTTCATTGCCTCTAGTATCAAACATAAAATCTGTACCCCCTTCCCCACCTCTCTAGTTATCTTATGCTTTACTCTTCTCCATAATTACTGTGATCCAATGACACTAGCCAACTTTGCAGGGAGAGCTCAGTGGTACAGTGGACAGAGCACTAGACCTGGACTGCTGAAGTTCAGAGTTCAAATCCAGCCTCAGACACTGATTAGCTGTGCAATTCTGGACTACTCACTTAACTCCTATTTGCCTCAGTTTCTTCAATTGTAAAATTGGAGTAATAATAACACCTACCTCACTGGGTTGTTGTAAAGATCAAATGAGATAATTATTTGTAAATCTCAGCAGAAGTACCCAGTACATAGTAGGCACTGTATAAATGTTAGCTATCATTATCATTAATTATTGTCATATCAAACAAGACACTTAGTCCCCCAAGTTGACACATTTTTCACTAGCTGCCCCTATGTCTGGAATTCTCTCCTTCCTGATCTGTATCTCTTGGCATTTCTGACTTCCTTCAAGCCTCATCTAAAATACCACTTTCTTCAAAAAACCTTTACCCAATCCTTTTGATGGTATTACCTTCTCTCTTAAAATAATTCTAATTTATCTTGTATATATCATGTTTCTATAGAGTTGTTTGCATATTCTTTCCCTCCATTATATTGTGAGCTCCTTGAGAGCAAGGATTTTGTTTTTGCATTACATTGTATCCCAGAACTTAGCACAATGCCTGGCATAAAATTTAATAAAAGCTTATTGACTTGATTTGACTTTGATCCTGAGATCTCTTAATATTTTACTTTGCAAAGTTGCCCCCTTAGCTAAGATGGTTTCTATGAATGGAGGTGGAGAGAACAGGGAAGGCTTAAATATAACAAAGACTCCAATCTCCCTACATTATATAGGTGTTGAGGGATAAACAAGTTTTTTATTTACACATGCAATGGTCCACCCTGGGGAGCTGTTCCCTTTGGCCCTCCCCTAAAGAAGGCAAATGCTGCCACAATAAGTATGCTCCTTCAGAGGATGCCAGGATAGATACACAAAGGTAAAAGCCTATCTTCTAGCCTTAATTTTGTAATTTGTTTTCTGTTTGGTTTTTTTTCAGTGTTTTATTTTGATACCCTCCCCATCAAAAAAGGGGGGAGGGAAACAAAATAAAACAGAGATCCAACAAGATTAATTGAAATTCATAGAAAAAATGATGCACAAATTTAAAAATGAGTTCAAAATGGTATTATAGATTAAATGAGAAATGGAGGAAAGAATCATAATAGAAATTAGAGTTATGAAGTTATGCCTTGGAAAGAGAGTTAACATTTTGGCACAAGAGGTACAAAACATTATTCAAACAAGAGATTTCCTTAAAAGCAAATAGAAAGTAATGACTCCAAGAGACAAGAAATATCTAAAGCAACTGAAAATAGAAAAAAAATATGTAAGGCATCTCAAATTTTTAAAAATGACCCAAATAGTGTAAAAAGAGACAATTTAAGAATCATTAGATCAACTGAAAACCTTTACCTTAAAAGAGCTTGGATAACATATTTCAAAAATTCATGAAAGAAAACTTCCTATACTTTTAGAACCACAGGACGAAGTGAAAAGAGAAAGTGTCTACTGCTTACCTCCTGAAAGAAACCTCAAAATGAAAATTCTCAGGAAAAATAAAAAAAAAAAAACCAAAATCTGGAGATTCACATCCAAAGATAAATAGTGCAGAATTTTGCTAAAAACAAAGAGTTTAAGTACCAAAGAACCACTGTCAAGATCACATATGAATTAGCAGCTGCCGCTGCAACAAAGCAGAGAGCATGGGATATGATATTCTAAGAGGCCAATGATACAGACTTACAACCAAGAATAAATTAGCAAGCAAGGGGTAAAACAGGCCTTTAATGAAAGAGAGGACCTCCAAGATTTCCTGATGAAAAGATTGGCTCTGGATAAAAACTTAGAAATATAAACAATCGAATAGAGTTTTTTTAAAGCTAAAGGTAAAAAAAAAGAATGAACTCTTTATGTTCTAACGAGAAGATAAGTATCCCCTAGCAACTGTGATTTAAGCAAGGGTGATAGAGGGAGTTAAATAAATAAAAGGATTGGAATGATATTTGTTTTATTTTAATGATCTTAAAAGAAGAAAAGAAAGGCCGAGAGAAAATGACACAGTAGGGAAGAAAAGAAGAAGGGGGGGGGCAGTTATTTCATGTAATCAGGGACACAAAATCTCTACAAATGCAAAGGAAGAAAGAGTGAGTTCACTTTGAACTTATAGAGTAAAGTTTTAAAGACACAGGCAGCCAATTAAAGGAGGTTACCACACCCATATGGTAGGGCATGCAGTGGGCTCCATGTTAGATTTAGCAGAATCTAGAGTACTGGTTGAGCTGCCTGTGTATAAAGGGACACGTATTATGTAAGCAGGTGCTTTTGTGCAGTGATGTAGAACATACATCTCTTGTTTCTTCTCCCCCCATCCTTCTCTAAGAGAGACTTTTATTCCTGTCAGGAGAGGAAGCTACTCCTAACAGTACCAGGATAGAAGTATTATCTATATGCTCCTATCTAACTTCTGATTGAGTAATTGCCAAAGATAGTGTCTTTGGGCTGGAATGAGATATGACCTTAGGGCCAAGGTCTGAGCACAAGCACCCCATCAATTTGGGAGAAAAGAGGAACTCTAAACTCTATATACAAGGCTTGACCAATTTCCCAACTAATACCAGATCCACAATGAATATACACAGCAAATATCAAAGAAGTCCATTTATCCAAATCATAGCAAAATAGATGCTAGGACAAGCAACAATCAGTGAGTAGTAGTAGCTGCCCTACTGAGGACCCAACTGTCCAGTGCCAGTTGGACAAAGGTCTTTCCTTCCTACCTTCCTCCCTCCCTCCTTCTGTCCTCCCTCCCTGTTTATATAGGGGATCATACCGTTACATATGGGTGTTCTACCCAAATGAATAAAAAGGTTTATTGCTGAAACCTCACAAGGGGGTCAGGGGCTAGATTTATTTTTTCCCTTCCCTACTTATTTATTTAATCATTAAAAAAAACCAACTGGAACAATTAACTCTTTTGTCTCATGTAGTTTCCTTTATGATTTCTTCATACAGAACTCTGGAAAACTAGATTTTGATAAAGCTCATTAGAATTCAAGTGGAGCCCATGCCTTAAACCCAAATCACTCTGGCTCTCACTGAGTGACCAATAATTGGTCCCAGCCCAAGCCTCACTTGTTCATTGTTTGCATTTTGATGGCTCAGAGTATAAATAGCTATTGTTTCTGTTCTGGGCAGAAACCCTGAAGATCTTCCTTCCCAGTTTGATTATTTGTTTTTTGAGTGGGCAAACTAGGTCATCTTTTGCCTCATTTCTTACCTAGCCTTAAATTGCTGAATGGGTTTTCCCCTCAAACAAACTGAGATATGGAAAAAGGCCACTCTATCTGGAGTCATCTCCAGTTATCCTGAGTTATGTCTTGCCACTGGACTCACATGACCCTGGAGGACAGAGAGAGGCTAATGACTTTGCACAGTTTTGCCTCACTTAAATTCAACTCACTTGCAAGTCAAGACATCGCCCTCCTGATGTCATTGGTCCTCTTTCAGAATGAAGGACAAACAATAGCAAACAGAAATAGAGAAGCTATACTTAAGAAAATGTATACCAGACAGAGTGAAACAGCTCTCCTGTTGGAAGATAATTGGGTTCAATCAAGAAGGAACTCTCTCATCCAAAGTGGAAACTCCTGAAATTTTAGAACAGCAAGCTGGCTATGTGGACATAATATAGAATGTCACTTCCCCTCAAGTCTTCCCAGATCTTTTCCTTCTTCAAATTAAAGAGGAGTTGGCCGCTTCCAACTTTTCTCTTGAAGCCTGAAGTGACTTGACCTCAAAGAAGATCTGAAGCTTGACCAATACCAAAGAGGAGTGGCCCTGAAGAGTTCCAAAGAGGTACAATGAGTCCTGAATGGGGACTCAAAAGGAACTTTTGCTTGGAGAGTCCTGAAAGGGAGTGCCTGAGAATTGAATTTCTTGTAAACTCTACCCTACTACTCATCTGGAGCAGGGCCTTCTTTGGCAATAAAGGAATCTCATAGCAATAAGCTTTGGAAAAAGAATTACATAGACCAACTGGGTATATTCAAAGCTGAGCTTTACACACACACACACACACACACACACACACACACACACGCACGCACGCACACGCACATACACACACACACAGTTATGACATAACTTTCTATTAATTCTATTAAATTCTCTTCTTTCCAAATTCACTGTGGTAGTTGAAAAAGTGTAAAATCATATTATTTTTCCACCCATCACAGTGGTCTGTAGAATGGGAAGATTTAGGTTCCATAGAAGGAAGGCAAATCAAGGCAACACCTGGGTACATAGGACCATAAAATAATAGATTTGCAATAGGAAGGTCCTTCAGAGATCATCAACATCATCTAAGTGTTTTAGAAATGAAGAAGCTAAGACCCACAGATGAGAAGTAAGGAACCCAAAGTCACACAGCTATTAAGTATCAGAACTAGGATTTGAACCCCCATTCTCACCCTAAACCTTGCATTGTTCACCCAGATATGCCCTTTTTGACCCTGTAGGTAGTGAAGAAACTGCTTGCCATTTGAGTCTATCTTTTTAATCCTGCCATTCTTTATACTAGTGTAAATGAAGTAGAATCTCACAATAACTGAACAAATGGAGAACCAGTGCATTAAAAAAAACTCTTACTCATTTTTCATCATTTCAGCCTTTGTCTTATCACAGTGATTGTGGTACATAGAGGTAGTCACATTCTTGAATGTATCAGGAGTACTCAGCTAGTGTAGGCACTGGCCCCTATCTTATAGGACAATATATGAATGTTATTTTTTATACCCCACTGAAGTGCTACTGACAATAGTAGATGGTGCATCCTCAAACACTTTGTGGTGGTAGCTCTCAATTTGTCATGATGACGGAAATGATGAATGTTCCCATATAATGACTCATCAGTAGGGTGAACAATAAGAGATGAAGACTGGACTAGTCATCTGTGTGATTTCCCTTAAGATAGATGACTTTTTGCTTTTTGACTGAGAATACACACACACATACACATATGTGTGTGTATGTGTTCATATATATATATATACATTATATATGTGTATATTATATGTATATGTGTATATATATATATGTATATGCACATATGTATATTTTCCCCCTAGCTGAGAAAATCAGTGTTAATTCTGAAATGGTCTGGGTATGCTTTATCTTTTACATTTTTCTTAATGATGCTTATAAATGTTTGATGATACTGTCTGCCACATTCTCTGCACAGAAATCAGTGTACCATCTTAAAAAAGAGTGTGAGACATAAAATAAATGGTTTAAATAGTTTGGAATATAATTCTTACTGAAAATTCACCATCTTAAAAATCATAGATTTTATGACATACTTTTATATATTTAGTTTTATTATTATTATTTTTATTTTGACAGTAGAGTCAATGCCTGTGAAGGCCATCTATTTAAAACATTTCTTCATAAAAATATCCTAATCTACATCATAAAATCCTATTTATCCAGAAAAATAAATATAATGAACAATGCCACAGCTCAAATTTTTCTTTAGAACTTCAACTTCAAAGAATCCAGGTAGAAGGGCTGGGAGAATGCTCTGTATACAGAATAATTTACTATAAAACTGGAAACATTTTGGAACCCTTCCAATAGCAGATAGGAAAGATTGACAAGTTTATATTCTAAAATAATACTATGAAATTTCAACTTATAATTGGGGAATCACCCTTGCCCACCACAGCCTGTGTATGTAATAGCAATGTCCTACAAAGTTTTAATTGAAAAAACAATGTGTAATGGATGAATAAAATAATGGAATAAAATATATTAATCACTTACTATTGGCCAGATTCTGTAATAAAGTAGAAATACAAATATAAAATGTGAGTCAGTACTTGTCCTGAAGAAGCTTATATTCTGTTAGAGAGATAACACATAGAGGAGTGATGCTAAGAAAGGGAATGGTAGTCTAAGTCTAGGTCACAGGGCAGGGGTGGGGGTGCGTCATAGGCAAAGTAAATTGATTCTAGTGAGGTCAACTTAAATTCCCTGATTTAATTATTGTGCCCAGAACAAGAAGAAGGATTATTTGGGTGGATAGGTTTGAAAATTCCGTTTGAAATGCTGGGATTTTAGGAAGAAGATAAAGCACAAATGTATGTACATGCCAGTACAGACTAAAATTTCTCACCTTCAAGTCAATAGTGTTAGAACACTTTTCAAAGAATATCGTTGCTCAGTATACGTCAGATTAAAAGAACTCTGAGAACTTAAATCTGAGACTCAATGATTTTTTAGAATATTTTATGTGTTCCAATTACATTAAAAAATTCATTTTTTTAAATTTTGAGCTACAAATTCTTTTCTTTCCTCCTTATTCTCTGCCCTCATTAAGAAGGGAAGCAATTTGACATAGGTTATACAAGTATAGTTAAGCAAAACATATTTCCATGTGTAGCCAGAGTAGCCTTTGTTTTCTTTGAGTGACTCAGTTTATCTCATTGAGCGTTGCTGGGTCATGCCTGGGAGCAGAGAAGTTCCTGTCTGACCTCTTCCGGGGCAGGAAGCCCACAAACCCATGCCTGGAAGCAGAGAACTTCCTGTGTGATGAGTCATGGGGCTGGCTGAGGGGAGGTGTTGACTCCATAGCCATGCCCTATTGGGTGTTAACCTAGTCTATGCTAGGGGGAGAGGCCAACTCAAGAACCAATCAGCCCTGGTCATTCAGGTGGTGCTTGATGATGTCAAAAACTCTATAAGAGGGGAGAGGACAGTTTGAAGAGCTCTCTTCCCTTTTCTGGTTGGCGTGGGAGCAGTGGGGAGCGTGACTCTGGGCCAGCCCTTGCTCTCAGGCTGAGCCCAGATGTTGGTAACTATGAATTGTATTGGGTCTGTCTGTTGATATTTGTAATTTGTTTGTATTTAGTTCTGAAGTTTGGGATGGTGGTTTTATTTTCCCCCAAACTAAATGAATATTCTGAACTTCAGGATTCTGGCTATTTGTTCTCCTGAACTAGCTGACTGTAATCTGTATTTGGCCTGTCTGTTGATGCTTGCCCGTATGCTCCCCTGAACTAACTGAATGCTGGCATTTTTTCCCCTGAACTAAATTAATGTTGTCTGTATGCTAACTGAATGCTGGATTAAAGTAAGCTGGTCAACCCCTTCACCGTGATTTCCTTGTTTAAGCAGATAAAAAGAACCTGTGCTTTTCCGGCGTGCTGGCAGCCTCCTGGGTGCATCTTACGCCCCCACAGAAGCTGCTAGCTGATTGTTAAAACACCATGTTAGTCGTGTTGTGAAAGAAAACACAGACCAAAAACAAGAGAAATTTCAAAAAAAATTATCTTTAAAAAGGATGCTCCAATCTGCCTTCAGACTTTTATCAATTTTTTCCCCTCTGAGGATTGATGGTATTTTTCATTATGAGCCCTTATTGCTTAGATCACTGTATCGCTGAGAATAACAAAATCATTCATAGATAATCATTGTACAATATTGCTTTGCTATGCACAATGTTATGCTTCTGCTCAATTCACTTTGCATCAATTCATGTAAGTCTTTCCAAGATTTTTATTAAATAATTCTGCTTGTTATTCCTTATACAAAATAGTATTGCATCACAATCATACATACCACAACTCAGCTATTCCCGAATTGATGGGCATCTCCTCAATTTACAATTTTCTTTGCTACCACAGAAAGAGCTACTACAAATATTTTTATATCAAGAGATCCATTGTGTGTGTGTGTGTGTGTGTGTGTGTGTGTGTATTTAATCTCTTTGGGAAACAAATCAGTAGTGCTATTTCTGGGTCAAACAGTAGGCAGAATTTTATAGCCTTTTGGGCATAATTCCAAATTGCTCTCCAGAATGGTTGGATCAATTCACAACTCTACCAACTGTGCCTCAATTTCCCAGTTTTCCCATATCCAGACCAATATTTGCTATTTTCCTTTTCAGTGTTATTAGCCAATCTGATAGGTGTGAGGTGGTACTTCAGCGTTGTTTGAATTTGCATTTCTCTAATCAATGGTGCTTTTAGAGCTTTTCATTTTTTTCATATGAGTATAGATAGCTTTAATTTCTTTGTCTGAAAATTGCTTGTTCATATCCTTTGACCATTTATCAATTGGGGAATGACTAGTTCCCTTATGCATTTGACTCAGTTCTCTGTATGTTTGAGAAACAAGGCCTTTATCATAGAAACATGCAATAAAAATTTCCTTCAGGTTTTCTGCTTTTCTCCTAATCTTGGCTGCATTGGATTTGTTTGTGGAAACTCTATTTAATATAATGTAATTAAAATTATCTTTTATATCTAATAATGCTATCTGTTTGGTCATAAATTCTTCCCTTACACACAGAACTATTCCATGATCCCCTAAGTACTTTATATGTGTCCATATAGTTCCTGGGTTTGTCTTAGAGGTAGAATTCAAGTATTTTGTATTGTCTACAAATATTTTAAAATGAATTTCTCTTTTTATCTCTTGCTATTAGACTTTGTAATATATAGAAATGCTAATGATTTGTGTAGGTTTATCCTGCAACTTTGCTGAAGTTGTTAATTACTTCAAGTACTTTTTTAGCTGATTCTCTAGAATTCTCCAAGTGTCATATCATCTGCAAAGACATTTTTTTCCTCATTGCTTTTTCTAATTCCCTCAAATTTTTTTTCTTCTCTTATTGACATAACTAGCATTTCTAGTACAATAATAAAGAATAGAGGTAATAATGGGCATTCTTGCTTCACCCTTGACCTTACTGGGGAGGCTTCTAAGTCATTGCCATTACATATAATGTATGCTGATGGGTTTAGATAGATAGTACTTAACATTTTAGAGAACGCACTATTTGCTTTTATGTTTTCTAGGTTTTTAATAGGAATGAGTGTTGTGTTTTGTCAAAAGCTTTTTCTGCACTTATTGTTAGTCATATGATTTCTGCTATTTTTGTTATCAATATGGCCAATTATGCTAATATTTTTACCAAAATTGAACCAGCCATGCCTTTCCGGTATAAATCCAACCTAGTATTACTATATGTGTATATATACATACATACACCTACATATACAACTGTAATCTGTTTTGTAGTGTTCTCTTTTTAAAAAATTTACATCAATATTAATTAGAGAAATTGTTCTATAATTTTCTTCATTTATTTTTCTTTTCCTGGTTTAGTTGTCAATACCACATTGTATATAAAAAGGAACTTAGCAGGAATCTTTTGCCTATTTTTCCAAGTAATTTATATAGTATTGAAATTAATTGTTCTTTAAATGTTTGGTAGAATTTACTTCTGACTCCACTTGGCCTCCCCACCACTCACCCTTGGGGAGCTAATTGATGGCTTGTTCAATTTCTTTTTCAAAAATAGCATTAAGTATTCTATTTCTTCTCTGTTTATCTCAACAATTTGTATATTTGTAAATATTCATTTATTCAATTAAATTGTTAGATTCATTGACAAATAACTGGGCAGAAAAGCTCCTAATGGTCTTCATTTCATCTTCAGTGGTTCTGATTTCATTTTTGATACTGCTAATTTGAATTTGTTCATTCCTTTTTTAAAATCAAAATAACCAATGGTTTACCTATTTTATTGTTTATTCATAAAACCAACTGTTAGATTTATTTATTAATTCAATTGTTTCTTTACTTTTAATTTTAATAATTTCTCCTTTGATTTTCAGATTTTTCAATTTGGTGTTTAATTTTGAATTTTTAAGTTGTTTATTTCTAGTTTTTTGTTGGTTTGTTGTTTAGTCGTATGCCCAATTCATTGACCTTCTCTCTCTCTCCCTCTCTCTCTCTCTCTCTCTCTCTGTGCATGTGGTGTGTGTATATATCCTGTTTTGGATGCATCCCATAAATTTGGATATGTTGTCTTATGGCTGTCATTCTCTTTATTGAAATTATTTATTGTTTGTATGATTTGTTCTTTGATCCACTTATTCTTTACTATTACTTAATTTCCAAGTTAATTTGATCTGTTTCCATGGATTTTATTGAATGTTATTTTTGTTGGATTATATTCTGAAAAGGACTCATTTAATATTTCTGCTTTTCTGCATTTTCTTGTAACATTTTTTCTTAACACATGGTTATTTTTTGTATAAGCACCATGTATCACTAATTAAAAGGTTTATTTCTTTCTGTTCCCATTCAGTTTTCTTCAGAGGTCTGTCATATCTAACTTTTCTAAAATTCTATTCTTCTCTTTAACTTCTTTTTTGTTTATTTTTTTGGTTAGATTTACCTAGTTCTGAGAGAGGTAAGTTGAGGTTAACCACTAATATAATTTTACTGTCTATTTCTTCCTATAACTCACTTAACTTCTTTATGAATTTGGATGCTATACCACTTAATGAATATATGTTTAGTCTTCACATTATTTATTATTTCATTCTCTACTAAACCCATTACAGTTTCCTAGATTATCTCTTTTAACTAGATCTATTTTTGGTTTTCTTTTTGAGATCATAATTATTAAACCTCCTTTTTTTCTTCCGCTAAAACAAAAAAGAATCCGCTTCAGCACCTTAATTTTGCTGTTTATGTCTCTCTGTTTCAAGTGTCTTTCTTGTAAACAACCATATTATAGGATGCTGGCTTTTAATCCACTGTGGTATCTACTTTTGTTTTATGGGTGAATTTATCCCCTTCATATTCAAAGTTATAATTACTGTGTATTTCCCTCCATCTTGCTTTTTTTTCTCCTGTTTATCCTTCTCTCTTTCCTTTCACCTCACCAGGATTTTACTCCTGACTACTGCTTCCTACATGTTTGCCCTGCCTCCTATCACTACCCCACTTTTCTTATTTTCTTCCCCTTCTATTTCCCTGTATGGTAGGATAGATTTCTGTACCCAACTGAGTGTGTATCTTATTCCCCATTTGAGGCAATTCTGATGAGAGTAAGGTTCAAATTTTGCCCTTCTCCCATCTTCCCCTCCACTGTAAATATTCTTTTTTGCTTCTTTATTACGAGATAATTTACCCCATTCTACCTCTCCCATTGCCTTTCTCCCAGTGCATTCTTCCTTCTCACCCTTTAATTTAATTTAATTTTTTTTAGATATCAACCCATCATATTCAACTCACAACTGTGCCTTCTGTCTATGTACACTCTTTCTAACTGCCCTAATAAGGATAAAAGTCTTGGGAGTTACAGGTATCATTTTCTCAAATAGAAAAGTAAATAGTTTAAACATATCAAGTTCCTTATGATTTCTCTTTCATGATTAAAATTTAGTGCTTCTCTTGAGCCTTATATTTGAAAGTCAAAATTTCTATTCTGCTCTGATCTTTTCATCAGGAATATTTGAAAGTCCTATATTCCATTAAATAAGCATTGTTTTTTGTTTTTTACCCTGAAGTATTATACTCAGTTTTCCTGGACAGATGATTTTTGGCTATAATACTAGCTTCTTTACACTCTGGAATATTACATCCCAATCTTTCCACTTCTTTAATGTGGAAGCTCCTAAATCTTGTGTAGTCCTGACTGTGGATCCAAGAAACTTGAAATGTTTCTTTCTGTCTGGGTACAATATTTCCCTCTTGACCTAGGAGCTCTGGAATTTGGCTATAATATTCCTGGAAGTTTTCATTTTGGGGTCTGTTTTAGGTCAATGATGGATTCTCTCAATTTCCAATTTACCCTCTGGTTCCAGAATATCAGGGCAGTTTTCCTTGGTAATTTTTTTTTTAAATGATGTCTAGGCATTTTTGTTGGGGATATGTTTTCCAGATCAGTTGTTTTTTTTTTTTTTTTCCATTGAGTTACTTCACATTGTCTTTTGGGTTTTTTTTTCATTTTTTGGTTTTATTTTAATTGCTTCTTGATGTCTCATAAACTCAGCTTCTATTTGCTCAGCCCTAATTTTTAAAGAATTATTTTCTTTAGTGAGCTTTTGTACCTACTTTTTCATTTGTCCAATTCTACTTTTTAGGAGATCTTTCTTCAGTGATTTTTTTTGTACACCATCCCCTTCGCCTCCCTGATTTGGACAATTCTTCTTTTTATAAAGAGTTTGTTTCAGTGGATTTTTGTGCCTTTTTTTCCATTTGTCCTATTCTATTTTGATCCTCCTTTACCAAGCTGTAAACTCTTTTTCCACGGTTTGCTTGTATCATTCTCATTTCTTTTCCCTTTTCTTCCTATACTTCTCATTTGATTTTCAAAATCTTTTTTGAGCTCTTCCTGGACCTAAGACCAATTCGCATTTTTCTTTGAAGCTTTCCATGTAGCCATTTTGCTTTTGCTGCCTTCTTCTGAGTTTGTGTTTTGATCTTCTCACCATAGTAACTTTCTACAGTCAGGTACTTTTTTATTGTTTGTTCATTTTTCCAGCTTATTTATTAACTTTTAACTTTATGTTAAAGTTGGACTCTGCACCAAAGATAGCAAGGCCACTGTTTCTAGGTTTAAGCTTTTCACATTACTCTTTTCTGAGCTAGCTCTAGGGGCATGCAAGCTCTCAGTTCTTCCAGCATAGTACAATTTAAAGAGAGGTGTGGTCACTACTTTTTTGGCCGTGGCTCTGGTTTATGAGTGACTGCAAGCACTCTTTTCTGCCTTTGAACTGTGACCAGGGTCCCCCCCTGCCCTTGCCATTGCTTCTCCTGACTTTGGGACTTTGACCCAGAACTACATATTAGCAATGCAACAGAATCCTATACTCAGTGCTATCAAAGGTCCCCTGAAGTCATCTGACCAGTTGTACAGTCCTCTTATTTTATATGGGCTGAGAGCTCCAGAACTGCTGCCACCACTGATTCCATCACTCCCAAGGCTTCCTGAGGGCTTGCTATGGTGCAGCCTGCACTGCACTGCCTTCAACTCTTACCTCAGTTAGGTGGAACTTTCCCACAGTCCTCCCAAGTTGTTTGGGACTGGAAGATTGTTTTACCCCATCCTTTTGTTGGTTGTGCCACTTCAGAATTAATTTTGAGGTATTATTTAACACGATATGGGAAAGCTCAGATGAAACCCTGTCTTTACTCTGCCATCTTGGCCTCAATTCCTTAATACTTCCACAGCCTACTTCATAGGATTGTTTCAAAGACCAAATGAGACAACATACGTAAAACCTTTTTGTAATGTTAAGGAGATCTATGAATGTCAACTATTTTGAATAACTATTACCTTGAAGCAATTTTTCAACCTATTCCCTGAACATTCTTGCCTAAATTAAAATCTGCCTCCAATACTGATTTGCTATTCAGAAAAGGAAGTAGAAAAAGAAGATAACTGGAAGAAGTGGTTGGGGAGTAGCATTTAAGATCAGCAAAAGACTAGAATAGGTCAGTGCAGAGCGTGTGTGAGACAGGCCAACCTGAAGTAAATTTGTTATCATATCTATCCATTACAATACAACCCAACAAGCATTTACGGAGCAAAGTGGTACAATGAATAGAGCACTGGCCCTAGAGTCAGGAGGACCTGAGTTCAAATGCAGCCTCAGACACTTGATACTTACTAGCTATGTGACCCTGGGTAAGTCACTTAAACCCAATTGCCTCATCAAATATATATGTATATATATAGTGTGTATATAGAAATATGTATATATGTGTGTTTATAGAAATATGTTTATATATGTGTATGTATGTATACACACACCCATTACATGTAGGGCTCTGTGCTAGAAAGATGAAGAGAAAAAGAATCTGTCTTCAAACAGCTGATATTCTACTGGAGAGTAGTTTGGAGAATAGGTGTCCATTTTCTTAGGGTATGCAGGATGAGTGTTAAACTTTTTGACTCCAAATTAAGGAGATGCCCTAGTTAGTGAACTTGTGAATTTATGAGAACAGAAGACAGAATCTGACATTACGATTCACTGTCCATAGTCTCAAATTCCAAAGAGAAAGAGAGGCAAAACAACAAACTTATTCCCTCATATAGTAAGGATAAGTTATCATTCATACAGCTTCAGAGCCATCCAGGCAATATCATCCAAAATCCTTTTAAACACTGAACTAGAACATTCCTTGCCACTGAGAGTTTACAATATAAAATAATCTAAAAAATACTCTCTCTCTTTCATTGATGAAAAGCAATATTTTCAGAGGATTTTATTGGATCAGGTTCAGTGAAAGTTATTCATAAGGTAGTTTTAAGAATGAGTAGATTAGTAGTAGAAATAGCCTAGCACCATTCACAGGGGGAGATAGTATTATCTGTCAATAATAACTTACAGGGATATTTATGATTTCTTCCAGGAGTAAAGAAATTCCCACTTTGTCATTACTTAGTATATAAGTATAAAGGTGAGTTAAATTATAAATGAATGAGGTAAAGTAATAAATAGGACCAATGTTTATCCATTAAGACATGAAAAAATATATATCATAGGATAAAATAAATGGAGGCAAAGGAGTAAAAAATACATTTATTTAGGGGGGAAAATATCTGTTAACTAATTTTTATTATGTTGCTTGAGAAGAAGGAAGCCATAAAAAGAAAGTATTGCTTAAAGAATCATTAGGCGAGGATATCCAGTGCCAAGATGGTGGAGTTTGGAAGGAACTCTTTGGAGCCCTCCAAAATTGCCCCCCAGACAACTTGAAAACTATTTCAAAACTGACCTAAGAGTGGGGAAGCAGCTTACCAGCCAATCTGGAGATGTCTACCTCACTGGGGAAGGAGGGGAACAAGGTCTGAGAACAGTAGCAGCCAAACTCACAACAGGGAGCCTGAAGCAAGGTGCAAAGGCTGGAGCAATCTACCACCAAAGTCTCATCTTCCACCAAGCCAATAGTTTGTGCAGGGCCCCAGACCAGTGGCCCCACTTCCCAGCATAGACCACCAGAAGTAAGGCCTCCCTCACATTTTTGACCAGTAGTAAGGCCCCTTCCCTGGTGCTGCCCAACAGTGAGACCCTGCCCCTGGGGCTCTCCAGCAGAGAGGTCCTATTTCTATAGCAACCCAGCAACAGGGCCCTGCTCCTGGGGCAAACCAGCAACAGAACCCCACCCTGGGGGCATTCCAGCAGGAAATCTCTGTCTCCATAACTACCCAGCAGCAAGACTCTGCCCCTGGGACACATCGGCCTTGAAACCACAAACCCAGGGGAGGCTAACAGGGAGGCCCTACACCCCAGTGCACCCCAAATGGAACCTTTCCCTTCAGTGCAAGCAAACAGCCAAAGGAGTGGGGAACCAGTGTCCTCCAGGCCACATGTGGCCTTCTAGATCCCTGTGTGCAGCCTTTTTGACTGAGTCCAAGTTTTAGAGAACAAATCCTTTTGTTTAGGGTATTTATTCTGTGAAGCTTGATTTCAAAGGGCTGTACTTGGGGACTTAGAGGACCATGGGCTCTGAAGCCCAGTGAAAGACAGTAGTAAGACGTTGACTCCCAGAACAAAGAGCTTGGGACAGTACAGGACCAGAGCCAACCTTGAACATAAAAAGACAAAGTCACAAAATAGAAATAAATGAGCAAAAACAAACAAATAAACAAAACAACTTGACTATAGAAAGTTCCTATGATGACAGGAAAAATTAGGGTGGAAGAGTATAAAAGGGATTTTAAAAAGAGAATTAGAGAAGTAGAAGAAAAACTGGGGAAAGAAATGAGAGCAATGTGAGACAATCATGAAAAAAGAGTCAACAGCACAGAAAAAGATATACAAAAATTCACCAATGAAAATAACTCCCTTTGGTGGAGCCAAGATGGTAGCCAGAAACCAGTGACTTGCTTAAGCTCACCCCAGGTCCCTCCAGACATCTATAAAAAATGACTCTAAACAAATATTAGAGCTGCAGAACCCATGAAATAGCAAAGGGAAGTAGTGCTCCAGCCCAGGACAACCTGGATGGTCATTGGGAAGGGTCTATTGCAGGGAGCTGGGAGCGGAGTGGAGTGGAGCAGAGCAGAGCACAGCCCAGCCTGGGCCTCACCAGGACCAACCAGACAGGGAGCTGGGTGGAACACACATAGTGCCCTGAATCAGTGAGCTGTGGCAGTTACCAGACTTCCAAACCCACAAACACCAAAGACAACAGAGAAGGTTAGTGGGAAAAGCTGCTGTGACAGACTGGAAAGAGTTCATGGTCAGCCACCGCCCTGAGGGCGGTGGAGGTGTGGCACCTCTGAGGCTGCTTCCAGAGCTACAGCTGCAGTTGCCTCAGGCCCCAAGCCCACCAGGTTGGAGGAATTAAGTGGCAGATTAGAGTGAGAGTACAAAACCTCCTTTGCCCAGCCTGAATCTGGGCCACAATCTGGGGGAGAAGGACTGCTGGTGTGGCAGAGCTTGCCATGTAGAAGTAGCTCTGAAAATAGCAGTGCAGCCCCTCAAGCTTGGGACAAAGTACTCTCTACCCTACAACCAGTCTTATGCCGACATAAAAAAAAAACAAAAAAACTGAAGGGTCAAATAGTTGGCTGGGAACATGAACGGACTGCGAAAATGGTCTCAGACTCAGATTCAGACTTTGGAATCTTGTTTTGGTGACAAAGAAGACCAAAACATACTGCCAGAAGAAGTAAACAAAGTAAAAGAGCCTACATCAAAAGCCTCCAAGAAAAATATGAATTGGTCTCAGGTCATGGAAGAGCTCAAAAAGGTTTTGGAAAAACAAGTTAGAGAAGTAGAGGAAAAATTGGGAAGAGAAATAAGAGTGATGCAAGAAAACCATGAAAAACAAGTCAAGGACTTGCTAAAGGAAACCCAAAAAATACTGAGGAAAATAACACCTTAAAAATAGACTAACTCAAATGGCAAAAGAGCTCCAAAAAGTCAATGAGAAGAAGAATGCCTTGAAAGGCAGAATCAGCCAAAGGGAAAAGGAGATCCAAGAGACCACTGAAGAAAATACTACCTTAAAAATTAGATTGGAGCAAGTGGAAGATAGTGACTTGATGAGAAATCAAGATATTAGAAAGCAGAACCAAAGGAATGAAAAAATGGAATACAATGTGAAATATCTCATTGGAAAAACCACTGACCTGGAAAATAGATCCAGGAGAGTTAATTTAAAAATTATTGGACTACCTGAAAACCATGATCAAAAAAAGAGCCTAGATATCATCTTTCAAAAATTATCAAGGAGAACTGCCCTGATATTCTAGAACCAGCGGGTAAAATAGAAATTGAAAGAATCCACCATTTGCCTCCTGAAAAAGATCCCAAAAAGGAAATTCCTAGGAATATTGCCACCAAATTCCAGAGGCCCCAGATCAAGGAGAAAATATTGTAATCATCCAGAAATAAACAATTTGAGTATTGTGGAAACACAGTTGGGATAACACAAGATCTAGTAGCCTCTACACTAAGGGATAGAAGGGCTTGGAATACGATATTCCGGAGGTCAGTGGCGCTAGGATTAAAACCAAGAATCACCTACCCAGTAAAACTGAGCATCATGCTCCAAGGCAAAATATAGATTTTCACTAAAATAGAGGACTTTCAAGCTTTCTCAGTGAAAAGACCAGAGCTGAATAGAAAATTTTACTTTCAAAAACAAGAATCAAGGGAAGTATGAAAAGGTAAACAAGAAAGAGAAATCATAAGCAACTTACTAAATTTGAACTGTTTTGTTTACATTCCTACATGGAAAGATGATGTGTATAATTCATGAGACTTCAGTATTAGGGTAGCTGTAGGGAATACACAGATTTGACCCTAGAAGGGAATAACATACATACTCAATTGGGTATCTTACCCCACAGGAAAGAAGGAGGAGGTGGATAAAAAAGGGGCAATGATAGAAGGGAGGGCAGATGGGGGAGGAGGTTATCAAAAGCAAACACTTTTGAAAAGGGACAGGGTCCAGGGAGAAAATTGAATAAAGGGGGACATGATAGGAGGGAGCAAAATATAGTTAGTCTTTCACAACATGAGTGTTGTGGAAGGGTTTTACATAATGATACATGTGTGGCCTATGTTGAATTGCTTGATTTCTTAGGGAGAGTGGGTAGGGAGGGAAGAGGGGAGAGAATTTGGAACTCAAAGTTTTAAAAGCAGATGTTCAAAATAACCCAGTGTTTTTTCATGGAAATGGGAAATAAGATACACAGGCAATGGGGCATAGAAATCTATCTTGCCCTACAAGAAAGTAAGGGAAAAGGGGAGGGGGTGGAGTGGGGTGACAGAAGGGAGGGTTGACTAGAGATTGGGGCAATCAGAATATATGCCATCCTGGAGTGGGTGGGGAGAGGTAGAAATGGGGAGAATTTTTGTAATTCAAAATCTTGTGGAAATCAATGCTGAAAACTAAAAATATTAAATAAAAATGTAGATACTGTCCAAATAAAGGTTATTGTTAACATAAAAAATGAAAATAACTCCCTAAAAAATAGAATTGGCCAAATGGAAAAGGAAGTACAAAAGCTCAATGAACAAAATATTTTCTTCCTTCCTTTCTTTTTTCTTCCTTTCTTCCTTCTTTCCTTCCTTTCTTCCTTCCTTCCTTCCTTCTTTCCTTCCTTCCTTCCTTTTTATTTCTTTCTTTCTTTTTTTTCTTTCTTCCTTCTTTTTCTTTGTTTTTTTGTTTGTTTCTTTCTTTCCTTCTCACCACCACCTCACTGAGAAGGCAAGAAATTCAATATTGGTTATACCTGTGTAGTCATGCAAAACATATCCACAATAGTCATGTTATGAAAGAAAACCTCAACAAAAAATTCAAGAAAAATAAAGAAAATAAAAAAAATAAGTATGCTTCAATCTGTATTCACACACCATCAGTTCTTTCTCTGGTGATGGATAGCATTTTTCATCATAAGTCCTTCAGAGTTGTCTTGGATCATTATATTGCAAAAATAGCTAAGTTATTCACAACTCATCATCTTACAATAGTGTTGTTATTTCGCACACAGTACATTTCACTTTGTATCAGCCCATGCAAGTCTTTCCAGGTTTTGCTGAGGGCATCATCCTCATCATTTATTACAGTACAACAGTATTCCATCATAATCACATAACACAATTTGTTCAGCCATTCCCCAGTTGATGGGTATCCATCTACAATGATCCAAGACAATCCCAAAGGACTAATGATAAAGCATACTATCCACCTCCAGAGAATGAATTGATATTGTTGAATACAAACCGAAGCATGCTATTTTTCACTTAATTTCATTCTTTTTATTTTATTTGAGTCCCCTTATACAAAGTGTCTAATATAGAAATGTTTTATGTGATAACATATGTATAACCCATTTCTAATTGCTTATTGTCTTGAGGAGGGGAAAAGAGGGATAGAATTTAGAATTCAAAACTTGACAAAAATGTTTAAAATTATTTTAACATGTACTTGAAATGTACACATATATATGTATATATATATATATATACATATATATATACACATATGTATGTTAGAAATAAAAAAGAATCATTAATATCATCTAGCAACTTGCTTACACTCATGGAAACCCATATGGCACCCTAAAAGATGGATTTGGCTATCTTGGTAAAAGGCTGAACATTAATCCAGTGGCATGCCTAATTGTTCTTATTACTAAATTTTCCCAGAGACCAGAGAAAACTGTTGTGGCCTTTCACCCTTGATAATTCTCTATGTGTATTTTCCTCTGTGTCTGGCTTTAACCAGCACCTTAAAACAATGACTAGCACATAGTAGGTGCTTAATAAATATTCATTGACTTTCTCATTGCCTGTATCCCCTGCACCTAGCATAATACTTCACATAAATTAGGTTTTTAATATTTGTTGAATTGAATTAAATTGAATTGTCCTGCAATCATAGGGATTTGTAAGGGTCGTCTTACAGAACTCTCCCAGAGAGTAAGAGACAAATTTTACATTTTCAGGGTAACAATAAAGGGCTTTTGAAGATAATTTAAAGAAACTAATGTAATCTGAGACTTCTAACAGAGTTAAAGAACTTTAGTTATCCTATTATTATCCCATTAAACTATGAAAACCAATGAAAGACTCTAAAGGAAGCATGGCAAAACAGAAAAAAGCACAGGCCTTGAAACCAGGAATATTTGGGTTCTAATCCTGCCTCTGACACTTACTGGATATATAACCTCAACTGAATCAATAACCTCTCCATGGTGTAGATGACTCTCTAGTACTGCAAGTTGCAGAGAAAGTGCCAATCTGAATAGGTAGAAGAAATTGTCTTACCCTGCCATTCCCCGTAGCAATAAAATCACAAGAACTG
This sequence comes from Trichosurus vulpecula, assembly GCF_011100635.1. Classification (NCBI taxonomy): domain Eukaryota; kingdom Metazoa; phylum Chordata; class Mammalia; order Diprotodontia; family Phalangeridae; genus Trichosurus; species Trichosurus vulpecula. Next base: position 309,369,612 of record NC_050574.1, on the reverse strand, counting down.
TTCTTATCCCTAGTCCCTAAAAAGAACTAACATGGAATCACAGGTGGTTGGATAATTTCAAAAGTATATGCATTTAGGAAAGTGTGTTATATAACTTATACTCTGATGAAGTTCTTGAGATTGATGCTCCACAAGGAAATAACAAGGGAGGGATAAAATGGACATCGGTATTATTCTTGGTTTGATGTAAAATATATAGAAGACTCTATTTGCTGTATACTTAGAAAGGCCAAAGTTTTTTTTCTTTTCTTTTCTTTTCTTTTTCAGATGGGCATTCCTTTCACAGACTAGGATCACAATTCATGAACCTCTTAGTATAGGACATTAATTGTTTTGTCTAAATTCATGCCCCTGGTGGCCAATATTCTGGTAGTGAGCCTTTGTTAATGTTTTTTTTTTCCAATTCAGTATCAAATTAACAAACATTGATAAACACAAATATTTCAAAATAAAAAGAATTTTTTAAAAGGATGGTCTACGAAACTATGAACTTCTGCCACAAAATTTTAAAGTGTATATTAAATTTTAAAAGATAGTAACAAAATCATCCTGTTATTTATGTCCCATTAGGAATTTCTTATTTTATTAACCTATGCATTTAAAAATATTATATAGATGTTTTCTTTCTTTTTTTTCTTTTTATTCAAAAACTATCACTAACTTCTCCTGGCCCCCAGAAGCCCTTCCTTGTAACATATAAGTATAATCAAACAAACAAGTCAACACATTGGTCATGTCTGAAAATGTGCCTCATTACTTCTCTGCCAAGAGGCAGAAATCATGCTTCATTATCAGTCTTTATATAGCTGTGATTGGTTCCTCCTCTGATCAGAGATCCTGACTCCTCTCAGAGAAGCCTGACAGAGCTTATCATCCTTTATATCATTGTGGTCATTATGTAAATTATTCTTGTTCTGCTAATTTTATTCAGCATCCATTCATTCAAGTCTTCTCAAGTTTTTTCTGAATCTTTATTATTCATCATTTCTTAGTTAGACAATAACCTTCGCTAATGTTTACATACCACAGTTTGTCCATCATAGTGAGTCTTATTATGGCAATGGTGAAAAAAGAACCACCACCCCACCCCTTAACTTCCACCAGCCATTGAGTCCATCTTATTTTCAAAATTGTTAGACTTCCACTACTCCAGGTATCTTTTGGTCTTCAAAGCTGCAAACTACACAGAATAACTGAATAATTTTGGTATGTATAGAGAGATATTTAATAGAAACAATCAGAGTATGGACTAAAGATAGCTTTGATTTCTTCATCTGAAAACTGCCTGTTCATAACCTTCAACCATTTATCAATCGGTGAATGATTTGTAAGCTTATAAATTTGATCTAGGTCTTTCTATAATTGAGAAATAAGGCCTTTATTTTTGCAGTAGTAATTGAAATAATAAAAGTTGTAATAAAAATAAAATTAAATAAAATAATAAAAATAAAATCAATAATAATAAATGTATAAGTAATATAAAACAAAAGAAGTAATAAAAGAAAGCTCTCTGCTTTCTTTCTAATCTTGGTTACATTTGTTTGTGCAAACCCTTTTTAATTTGATGAAACTGAAATTATGCATTTTAAATTTCATAATACTCTCTATCTCTTGTTTGGACATAAATTCTTCCCTTCTCCATATATCTGACAGGTGGACTAAGCCTTGTTCTCTTAATTTGTTTATGGTATCACTTTTTAATTCATGAGCACTATTGCTCAAACAATATGTCCATCTTATTGTTCCTCATACATGGCATTCTGTCTCCATGCAAAAGTCCACCTCCGAGAATCTCTAATTTCTTTCATGGTTTAGTTCTAGCAACTTTCCATGTGAAGACTTTATGTATCCTTCCCCACTACTAGTGCAACCCCCCCAAAAATATCTTGTATCTCACACACACAAACATTAGATATCTATATAGATATCTAATATGTGTGTGTATTTAAGTTCTTCAGGGGTAAGGACTCTTTTGCATTTGTTTTTGAATCTCCACTGCCTGGCACATAGTATGTGTTTAATAAATGATTGTTAATTGATTTATTGGAGTAAAAGAGACTTAAAGATTGAAGATACAGCTATGAGGTATCAGTCATCAACTATCATACTGCTAAGAAAAGAAGGGAGTCAAGCACATCCTCTCTCCTTTGCTTTGTTGATAACACCTGTCATTGTGGCTACCACATTACAATTAATGTTAACTAGGAATATGCTGGTAAATGTTTAAGAACCTAGAAAAAAATGGCCCCATGATACATTTTGCAGTTTAACTTGAATTACTAATATTTTCTTAAGTCAATAAAATAAAAAAAAAATCAATTGAGCCACATGTTGTAACAATTGCTTATTTCTGAGATGTAAATGCTCAAACTGAAAATTTAACAATTGTCTCTCACCAGCTGATTGGAGCGGGCTGCAACACACCTCTGGCTTCAATAGCCATGCATTTCTCAACTCACAAGCGAAAATTTTTAAATGTGGTAGAAGTTATCAGAGCTTGTCCCCCCGGTCACTATCACCCATACAGCTTTCTAAAAACTGAAGATCACTTCATCACAATGAGGTATCAGAGTAGTTTTGCACACTCTACCTGAAATTTTTAATAGAATTATGAAACATAAAGAGCAAGTAGGATGGAACTTAATACTTCAGTTCTTACTAGAAAACAAAACTAAACAACAAAAACAAAACCTAGCTGACATTCCATTCAGGTTGTCCACAACCTGCCAAATACTGAATAAGAGTAGAAAAATACAGTCACTAACACATTTTCCAGAAAAAAAAAATAAAAATTTAATGATTTTAAATCCCTTTACTCATTTAATTAAAGCTCTTGTCTTTGGAAGAGATATGCAGTGATTGGCCAGAAATGGGGCTGTAATCACTTTCCCTCTCAACAAAATGATAAAACCAGTTAGGACAGAGCAGTGTTTCTCATTAAAGGAGAACGACTGTATTTTCTTGTAATTTGGATGTTACATGAGTTTAAAATACTTGTATTGTTGACTTGATTTTCCAAATTTACCTGGGTGTTTGACATCACTTGTTTGAGAACAGTGATTCTGAGCCTGGGGAATATGAACTTGTTTTATTAAGTTTTGTTTTTAATTGATAACTACATTTCAATATTGCTAGTTTCCTTTGTCATCCCATATATTTTCTTTTATTCATTTAAAAACTTTACTCTGAGCAAGCATCCCTAGACTTCACCAGACTGCCGAAGGAGACAATCTCTCTGTCTCTGTCTCTGTTTCTCTCTCTCTCTCTCTGCCTCTGTCTGTCTCTGTTTCTGTCTCTTTCTGTGTCTTTCTGTCTCTCTCTCTGTCGGTCTCTCTCTCTGTCGGTCTCTCTGTCTGTCTCTCTCTCTCTCTCTCTCTCTCTCTCTCTCTCTCTCTGTGTGTGTGTGTGTGTGTCTTCATCTCTTTCTTTCTCTCTCCCACTCTTTTTCTGTCTGTCTGTCTCTGTCTCTCTGTCTCTCTCTGCATGCGTATGTCTCTCTGTGTCTCTGTGTCTCTCTGTCTGTCTCTCTCTCTCTCTCGGTCTCTCTCTCTCTCTCTGTCTCTGTCTCTCTCTCTCTCTCTCTCTCTCTCTCTCTCACACACACACACACACACACACACACACACACACACTCACAAGATTAAGAATTCCTGTATTCAAAACTTGATCTCTTCTATGATCTCTGGTGATTGCATCCTAAAGGTATGTTAGAAGTACATCCCTTTCTTCTTTATGTTATTTCAGAAACACTTAATTTTTTTTCCTAAGAAGACACTGTAAGTGGCAACCCCCTCCCCCTTCTTCACATCCTCTGCCCCAACTGCTCTCAGTGAAAGAACTTTGACATTCATCACATTCTATAACTGCCCTGTCTTTATACTTCTAATCAGCACTCAGCTGTCACTTCAAATTCCCTGAGAAACTCTCAAGTTTTAGGGATTTGAGGTTAGTGCTGGCAGCATGAAATGGAGATCTCTGAGAATGGGGACATACTGTAATTTATCAGGAAGTCATTTTTTTTTTTTTTTTTTTTTTTTTTTTTAAATGCAATTTATTTATTTAACATATTTGGTTTTCAGCATTGATTTTCACAACAGTTTGAATTACAAATTTTCTCCCCTGTTGGTTGCCCTGTTCCCCAGTCAGCCCTCCCCTCTATCACCCCCCTCCCCTCTCATCCCCTTTTCCCTTCCTTTCTTGTAGGGCAAGATAAATTTCTATGCCCCATTGCCTGTGTATCTTATTTTTTAGTTGCATACAAAAAGTTTTTTTTGTTTTTGAATATCTGATTTTAAAACTTTGAGTTCCAAATTCCTTTCCCTCTTCCCTTCCCACCCACCCTCCCTAAGAAGTTGAGCAATTCAACCTAGGCCACACATGTATTATTATGTATAACCCTTCCACAATACTCATGTTGTGAAAGGCTAACTACATTTTGCTCCTTCCCAATCCATCCCGCTTTATTGAATTTTCTTCTTTGACCCTGTCCCCTTTCCAAAGTGTTTGTTTTGATTACCTCCACCCCCATCTGCCCTCCACTCCATCATCCCCCCACCTTTTATTTTATTTTTTTTTATCTTCCTCCCTCTTCTTTCCTGTGGGGTAAGATACCCAACTGAGTATGTATGGTATTCCCCCTCAGGCCAAATCTGATGAGAGCAAGGTTCACTCATTCCCCCCTCACCTGCCCTCTCCCCTCCTCCCATAGAACTGCTTCCTCTTGCCACCTTTATGCGAGATAATCCACCCCATTCTATCTCTCCCTATCTCCCTCTCTCAGTATGTTACTCTCTCATCCCTTAATTTCATTTTATTTCTTTTAGCTATCTTCCCTTCATCCTCAACTCACCCTGTGTCTGCTCTCTCTCTTTTACATATATATATATATATACACATACATACACATACATACATATACACATAGATACATACATACACATTCACTTATATATATACATAAACATATATATATATATGCATATATATATATATGCATATTCCCTTCAACTACCCTAATACTGAGGTCTCATGAATCATACTCATCATCTTTCCATGTAGGAATGTAAACAAAACAGTTCAACTTTAGCAAGTCCCTTGCAATTTCCGTTTCTTGATTACCTTTTCATGCTTCTCTTGATTCTTGTGTTTGAAAGTCAAATTTTCTATTCAGTTCTGGTCTTTTCACTGAGAAAGCTTGAAAGTCCTCTATTTTATTGAAAATCCATATTTTGCCTTGGAACATGATACTCAGTTTTGCTGGGTAGGTGATTCTAGGTTTCAATCCTAGCTCCATTGACCTCCGGAATATCGCATTCCAAGCCCTTCGATCTCTTAATGTAGAAGCTGCCAGATCTTGGGTTATTCTGATTGGGTTTCCACAATACTCAAATTGTTTCTTTCTGGCTGCTTGCAGTATTTTCTCCTTGATCTGGGAGCTCTGGAATTTGGCAACAATATTCCTAGGAGATTTCTTTTTGGGATCTATTTGCGGAGGCGATCGATGGATTCTTTCAATTTCTATTTTGCCCTGTGGCTCTAGAATATCAGGGCAGTTCTCCTTGATAATTTCTTGAAAGATGGTATCTAGGCTCTTTTTTTGATCATGGCTTTCAGGTAGTCCAATAATTTTTAAATTATCTCTCCTGGATCTATTTTCCAGGTCAGTGGTTTTTCCAAGGAGATATTTCACATTGTCTTCCATTTTTTCATTCCTCTGGTTCTGTTTTATAATATCCTGATTTCTCATAAAGTCACTAGCTTCCACTTGCTCCAATCTAATTTTTAAAGTAGTATTTTCTTCAGTGGTCTTTTGGACCTCCTTTTCCATTTGGCTAACTCTGCTTTTCAAGGAATTCTTCTCCTCATTGGCTTTTTGGAGCTCTTTTGCCATTTGAGTTAGTCTATTTTGTAAGGTGTTGTTTTCTTCAGTGCATTTTTCAGTATTTTTTTGGGTCTCCTTTAGCAAGTCATCGACTTGTTTTTCATGGTTTTCTCGCATCCTTCTTATTTCTCTTCCCAATTTTTCCTCTACTTCTCTAACTTGCTTTTCCAAATCCTTTTTGAGTTCTTCTATGGTCTGGGGCCAGTTCATGTTTTTCTTGGAGGCTTTGGTTGTAGGCTCTATGACTTTGCTGTCTTCTTTAGGCTGTATGTTTTGGTCTTCTTTGTCACCAAAGAAAGAATCCAAAGTCTGAGACTGAATCTGGGCGCGTTTTCGCGTCCTGGCCATATTCCCAACCAACTAACTTGACCCTTGAGTTTTTCAGTGGGGTATGACTGCTTGTAGATTACAGAGTTCTATGTTCTACGTTTGGGGGGGAGGTGCCAGCTCTGTCAGAGCCGCACTCCTCCTTCCCCAAGGACCCCCAGTCCAGACTGGGCTCAGATCTTCGGCAGGCTGTGCACCCCTGCTGTGATCCGCCACTTAATTCCTCCCACCAGGTGGGCCTGGAGCCGGAAGTAACAACAGCTGTAGCTGCCCCACCTCCGCTGCCCCCGGGGCTGGAAGCCGAACTGCGAACTCCTTCCACTCCCGCAGCTTTTCCCACTAACCTTCTCCGCAGTCTTTGGTGTTTGTGGGTCAAGGGGTCTGGTAACTGCCCCAGCTCACGTATTCAGGGCGCTAGGGCCCCCTCCGCCCCGCTTCTGGTCTGGATCGTCCACGCCGCTCAGGCTGGGCTCTGCTCCACTCCGTTCCCAGCTCCCAGCTCCCAGCTCCCAGCTCCGTGTGGAATAGAGCTCACCCAGAGACCATCCGGGCTGTCCTGGGCTGGAGCCCTGCTTCCCTCTGCTGTTCTGTGGGTTCTGCCGTTCTAGAATTGGTTCAGAGCCATTTTTATAGGTTTTTGGAGGGACTCGGGTACGGAGCTCACTCTAGTCCGTGCTTACCAGCCGCCATCCAGGAAGTCATTTTATAATCCAAATCTCTAACCAGGTCACCTGGTAATTTCTCCTGGGTCTCTGATGTGCCCTTCACAAACTATACTGCTGTTTAACTTTTAACTCTTATTTGCCCGTTCGTCTAAAAACTATAAAAGCAATCACATAATCCAATAAGGAGAGTCAGACCACAAACATTTCAGAGAAACATAGAATCATATATTTAAAGCTGGAAGGGAACTTAGGGGTCACCTGGTCCAATCTTCTCATTTTGCCGATGGGGAATGACTTGCCCAAGGTCACACAGGGAATGGGACTGTATTCAAACCCAGATCCTCTCTCTCCACATTTGACACCTTTTTTTCTGGTGGGGAGACATTTCCTATCCATTTTCCTGCAATTCCAACTCAATCTTTAAAGGGTTATCCAACATAAAATTCACTTTTTTTCCTCTTTAAAACAATATAGGTTTTTCACTGACGTGCAGTGGATTCAGAACTGTGTTACCTTTACTCACAGCTGTTGTTGTTCTCTGTTAACAAGCTACTCTCTTTTATGCTTTAATCCCTTTGCCCTGGCCTCAGATTGTTCCCTTGGGGTTTCTACCTTCCCCCCTCATGGGGCATATTACGGCTATCTAAGAGGACGTTCACGTTCTTGACAATATTCTTTCTTCAGCTTTCTCTAAGGACCCACAGGAATGTTTCTGGAGTATTGATGGCTCCTTTAGGTGTTGTAAGAAAAGTAAGTGGAGAATTGGCTCTTGGCACAGTCAGCTCTGGGATTTGGGACATCGGAAGGCAACTGGAAGATGATTTACTTTAATGGGATCAGGTGATAGAGATTCATTTTTGCAATGATAGATACCTCTTGGTTGTACAATGGTATGTGTATAAAAGTCTCTTCAGAATTTGAAATTAGGACCCTGAAAAACCACAAAGCACAATGTGCACACCTTGAGTGTTTCTCTCTCTCTCTCTCTCTCTCTCTCTCTCTCTCTCTCTCTCTCTCTCTCTCTCCCTCTCTCCCCATGTGAGCACATGTGCACACACACATACATGCATATACACACACATAGAGATACATAGAGAATATTTTGTGCTTATATGTGTGTATATATAATGTATGTAATTCACAGATAATGTACACATAGATATCTATATATCTATATGTATGCATGTACTTTATGATTGCTTATACATATATGTGTGTACATATACAAAATATTCTATATAATGTGTGTCTATGTACACACATATATAATATATTCACATACATAATGTGCCCAAGGTACTAGGCAGGAACCAAAAGAACTTGGTTCCTGGAATTGGACTTCTGAAGCAATGGACCAGAGGATGTTGTCTTCTTCAAGGGATGGATGCTTAGCCAGGGACCACAATTCACTATCAGCACTGGCTGCTTCCAGGTACAAAGTAGCCTAGATTTGGGCCCTAGATGACATCTCAATGCTAGCTAACTGCAGCTGTGACAGCCCCCCATTTTGTTGGGATAGCACCTATTATCCCTATGGATTTCTATGACAAGACTTCTTGGGACGCAGAGACTGGGAACTCTACTTGGCGATCTGCTTCACTGATGATAGATTGCCTTTCTCTGACAAGACCCCCAGCAACATCACAGAGGGAAGGTCTGAGCAAATCTCGGTAGCTTCTTTTGCTTTGAGCTGATTGTGTCCTCAGACACACATACGAGTGAGTGCTCATGATCTACAGTTTTAGGAAAACAGATTCCCAGAGTATTCTACAATAGTCATCACTTAGGACATCCTGGGATTTTGAGTTGTGTGGACATGAGGGTTGGCCAAAGGCCAGCAGGGTGCTACCATTGGTTAGTTTTGAATTTGAGAGTTAAAACAGAAAGGGGCCTAAGAGACTTTAATCCAGCTAACTCATTTTATAAGTACAGAAACTGAGGCTTAGAGAGGAGAAATGATTTGCTTAAAGCCACACAGGTAGTAAGCAATAGAGACAGGTTAAGTTTTCTTAGAAAAAGAGAAGCATTGTGTTGTAATAGGCAGAAGACTCAAAGGATTTAGAATTAGAAAGACCTGAGTTCAAATTCTCCTTCAGTAACTTTGTGGCTCACCAGCAGGCTCAACAGCTTTGTGCCTATGGTCAATCGAGACACTTAACATCTCTCAGCATCATTTTCCTGATCTATAAAATGAAAATCACCACGGTACTTACCTCATAAGACTCTTGAGGAGCTTAAACAAGATCCTATATAGGGAAAGTATTTAGCAAACCCTAAAGTGTTATATAAATATCAGGTGCTATTATTCTGACTTCAAATCCAATGTGTGTTCCATTATAGCATGCCACCTTCATTACTGCCTAATGAGTTATGGAGCATTTTGCATTATGCAGTAGCTACACTCCTGAAAGTTGCAGGTAAATCAAATCTTCAAAATTATATCTCATTTTAAAGGCACTAGGGGAAATGGCCATTTAAAGGAAGCCTGTGGTCTCTCTTTTTGTAAAGCAACAAATCTTTTTTGCAAAGATTAAAAAATCACCAAAAATGTGATCATAGGATTGTAGAATTTCACATTTAGAAGAGACCTCAGTAGTCTAACCTATGCCTTAAAAATAATTCTGTCTATAATTATCCTTCACAGGTGGTCATTCAGCCTTTCCTTTAAGGCTTCCTATTAGAAGAAATCTAAACATATTAGGAGCCTGGACCTTGGGATACAAAGATAAAAGTGAAAAAGAATAAAAGTGAAAAAGACCTGTTTCAAGGAGTTTGTATTTTAGTGTGCACAGAAAATTAAATGCAATATATAAACAAAATGACACAAAAGGATTTCAAGAGGGAGGGAGGGAGGGAGAACTAGCTTTTGAGGGTAGAGAGGGGAATTGAGAAAGACTTTATGTAGGAGATAGCACCTGAGCTTTCTCATGTATAAAACTAAATGACTGTTTCCAAGTCTAAATTTCCAGAATACTGTTTTAGGGCAGAATTTCCCAGGATTTTTTGTTTGTTTATTTGTTTATTGCTGTTGATTTTGGTTTTAGAAATGGGGATGGAGTGGATAACAGCTTCATCTTTTAAGGAAGAGATTTGTGTGAGTGTAGAAGAGTAAGGAGCAGACTCTCCTGACCACTGCTGGGCATAAGACAAGGTGAAGAGGTTATCGTGACTTTTTTTCCTACAACTTTTGGGTATTGTTTCATGTGGGAAGATTCTGGCCAGGCACAATTTTTAATGGAAATGTTCATAGGCCAGGTGATGGGATTTGGGCATGATTGCTGCCTTATAAGCAAATTGTTTTAGAAGCCCATGTTGACGCTTAGCTCTGTGTTTGATTGACTGTGCTCAACTTAGCACAGTGTCCAGCCATGGAAGATACATAATAAATATTTGTTGATTGATTGGTGAATTTAAGTAAATTATATAGCCCCATAGACTCAAATATTAAAGCTAATCTCTCCATCCTTTCATTTTTTCAAGACACGTTTCTTGTATGCTTACTGTGTGCATCACCTTGTTCTTGACCCTGTCAAGTATACAATAAAGGATAAGATTGGGAAGAACCCTAATGAATACTCTCTATGATATACTCTGGGTGTAGTGAAAAGTTAATTGACCTTGGAGCCAAGAGATACAGATTCAAATCTGTCCTATGAAAGGAACTTTTCTGTGTGATTGTGGGAAGAATAAGTATTCTCTACAGCATCCCAGGAAGCTAAGATGATAAATTACAAATAAGGTGCCAAACGGATAGAAGGTATTTACTCACAAAAAATTCCCTTTATAAGGAATCAGCAGACTACTCTCTGAACACTAATTTTATATGATCTGCTAGCTAAGAATTTTTTTTTAATATTTTAAATACAATAAAACAATTTAAAAGTGTAAGAAAATTCTTAGTTCAAGGGCCATGCAAAAGCAAGAAGAGGACTATATTTTGCCCAGGGGTTAGTGGTTTGCCAATCCTTGCCTCATACAAATGAAATCTTAGGTAGATCCAGTTAAAAGCAAAACAAAGAAAATTCTGGATTCTTTGGTGACTTCCCTATCAAAGCAGGTCATTAGTGTGGATATCAATATTTTATAGCTTTTCATCATTTACAGCTACTTAAAAATTCAGCTCTCTCTCATTTCTAAATAACAACCAGCTAGAGAAAGTCATAATTCCATATAGGGAAAAGAGAAAAGGTCATTATCACTTTGAAAGAAAAGAGCCAAAATGTACACCTAATCCCATTTAAGTACCACTGCTTTATGAAAAAGGTCAATTTACCAAATAAATTGAAGTCTGATCATTTGAATTTATCAAGGAAATCAGCTATAATATGAGATGAAGGAAAGGGGAGATGTTTCCTCTGGAGAAGATAAGATAGGAAAGACCAGATACACTATAAGTATCTTCAAGTATTTGAAATTTGTAAAACAGAAGAGGAATTAGATGTGTTTGATTTGGCCTCAGATGGGAGAACTGGCAGCAGTGGCAGAAACTGCAGACACAAATTTAAAGGAGAAAAAAAATGCAATACCGACTATCCTGGCCCCCATTGCCTAAAGGTTGGGTATGGCACACATTACCCTTCCCCATGTGTCTCCAGTACTCTTAAGGAGTTTGAGTCTCTTCCACTGGTTCCACTCCCCATTCATTGTGTTCCCCCAATTTTTGGAGTTCCTTGTACCGCCAAAATAGCTTTGTTTAATAACTCTCCAGATTAACTTTTATCAAAGGATAATAAGAACAAATGTGCCATCTCACTACTACTCTCTGCCTTCTGTTTGGAGGGTGGAGTAATAAACTACTATTCCTCAAAGAAAAAGTGCAACTCAGAACATGGCCTCTTGCATTTAATTTTCTGTGCACACTAAAATACAAACTCCTTGAAACAGGTCTTTTTCACTTTTATCTTTGTATCCCAAGGTCCAGGCTCCTAATATGTTTATGAGGTTGAATTTAATCCCTTTTATTTTGTAAAAGAGGAAGCTGCAGCCTAGTTGGGTTAATCAGTCCAGTATTTTATGTTGAAATACTCTATGTCTCTCCATGGATAGCAATAGCTGTAGCAACTATGAGGTTCAAAACAACATTAGAATAATTAATGAGTATGCTGACATAGCAATGCTGAAAGGCAAGCTTCATTATCTCTGCTTAACAAAGGAAAATCAAAACAAGCTGAATATCTTCCCCCCACAGAAATCCTGATTGTAGGTAGTTGAGTACAGAAGAAAAGACTGATCATCTGATCTCCTCTTCCTTGCTCTAATATCTGCATCCTGTACTGCAGTTATTGATTCCATTCACAAAAATAGCATTTAAAAAATGGGACTACATGTAGTTATCAAGTTCAAAGATGATTTTTCCCTCTCAAAATAGTTGGTTGGGACAGTAAGAGCCATTACTCGTCAGCTGCCTATGGCCATAAGCCTGTCCCTGGACCAGAGCACTGAGACTTCTGGGCAGCATATATATATTTTCTCATTATACAACTTGTTATGATGTTCCCCTATTCCCCCTTTTCCCTGGAAAAGAAAACCTAATGACAAATTCTAGATTACTGTAACACCCTGTGGGCCTCATCAAAATGTCCAAGTTATCTCACTTTCGTTGTCCTCCATAACAGCCCCATTTGGGAATTTGTGGGCCCACTAATGATCTTTCCTTGTCTAGTGGGAAGGCATGACCAGGCGATTGTTTGAAGGAAAGATTCATTTCCAATGATGTTTTGTTTTTTTCTTACATCTCCATCAGTCTACTAGTGACCTGATCATTGCAAATGGACCCTTCAGGCAGGAAATATTTTTGATTCCTTCCTTTATTAGAACTAATAGAGACAGGTTTACAGTGTCACCCGACAGTATAAAACAACCATATCATTAGTTTTTCAGTAACTGTGCCAAGATCTATCTGTGTCAGGGTAAGCCCTTCCCTCTGCAACCCTAACTCCCATTCTAGGTAGATGCTTTACCTCCAGAATTGTGACTGCTGACTGACTACTGACCCACAAGACGTATGTAAAATCTGTCTGGGTGAGACAAGGCATGGCTTTCATGATCAAGGTCTTTCCTCTTGATGTTGCCTCCTACCATTTTTCCTCAGACCACTTTACCTTGCTTCTTCAACTCCTAGATATCCTCTGGCTCTCAATGCTGAACACTTCTGCCCTGAGGTGCCACTTTCTGACATTCATCAAATCCAGTTTCAGACACTAACTAGCTGTGTGAACTGGGCAAGTCACTTAACTTTTGTCTACCTCAGTTTCCTCAACTACAAAATAAAGATAATAATAATATCTATCTCCCAGAGTTATTACGAGAATCAAATGAAATAATATTTATAAAGCTATTAGCACAGTGCCTGGCATGCAGTAGGTGCTCAATAAAAACTCTTATAGCTTTCTAATCATCATTTTACCTTACTTTGACTCACTTCTTATCATGATTTGAGATGTGTGTGTGTGTGTATGTGTGTGTGTCTGTGTCTGTGTCTGTGTGTCTGTGTCTGTATGTATGTGCTTGATACCGACCTGGCGATTTCTTTCAGTCTAATTTTGTTACTCAATAACATCCTCTAAACCTTGAAAACAGCATGATATACTGAAATAAATGCTGAATTCAAAGTCAAAGGACATGGGTCTAAATATTGTCTCACTTTTACTAAGACAGAGCAGGGATGATCTTACTTGTTGATTTAGGTCCTCAGCACTTAGCACAGTACTTTGCACATACTACACTCTTAATAAATGCTTTTTTAAAAAAATCCATTCATCCATATTTCCTGTGTTACATAGGACAAGTAATTTAACCTCTCTGGGCTATCAATTATTTGTATATAAAGTGAGGGAGATGGATGAGATGATCTCTTTCAACTCAAAATCTGTGATCACGAAGCAATAACAGCTCTTTCTTCTTGTTCTTCACAGATAGCTCTGTACCTCCTATCTCCATACTTTTGTGTTGGCTAGCCTCATTTTTCAATGTACTCTTTCTGTATCTCTTTCTATATGATCTTTCTTCATCTCCTTAATCACTAGAGCTTCCTTCTACCTCATCAATTTTTTTTGTCTATGTGACACAGATATATGTCTATATACACATATATATGTGCTTTACATATAATCATATATATACACATACATGTATGTATGTATATATTATAATGTGCTGTCTCTACCACTGGAATGTAAGTTCCTCTAGAGAAGGGATTGCTTCACTTTTATTTTTTTTAAATCTCTGACATGCCATTCTTCTCCCATTGGTGAGTTCCTCCTAGGGTTTCCATTTTGGAGAGTGGCCCAAGCAGGCCATGCTTCATTCTCTGCTTGAGCTGTGCTTCTGACTCTCTGGACTTTACCTCCATACCTTTGCTGTCATCTCTCACTGGAACTTCTCTAAGTTCCTGTGACTCTCTCACCTGGGAATATCCTTTCAACATGTCAGTCTCTTTTACCATTGCTTTGTTCCTTCCAGGACCTCAACTCTGGGAAGTGGCCAAGGCCAGCTGTTCTTCATTATCATCACGGCTGTGCTTTTGATGTTGCAGGCTTTGCCAGCATGCCCCTGTGAATATACATCACCCCACTCCTCTTCAGTTCCTTTTTATTTGTTGGCTTTTCCTATTGGAATGCAACTCTTCAAAAGCAGTGACTATTTTTCTTTTTGCTTATATTTGTAACCCCAGAACTCAGCACAGTGCTTGCCAGCCACATGGTCAGTGGTTAATAAAAGCTTGTTGCTCTGACTTTTCTTTGCATCCCTAGTGCCTTAACTTTGTTTCTTTCAGTGTTTCTATGACCTGCTATTGCTGGCAGTTTGTTTCATCATTGATAAATGGAAATCATAATGGAAGTATCAGGTACAAAAAAATTCTAAGTTAATTTCATTATAAATTAATTACTATTTTATTTTGATTATAATTAATTATTATTGTACTATAAATTAATTGTGTGAAGAAATGATGTTGGACTCAGAGAACATAATAACTTCTCATTGCATGTATTTTCTCTGTAGGTGGATACTGTATTTTGTATGGAGGATATGGAGATAGAGATACAAAGATGTATCAATTTAAATAAATATATAAATATAGATAGAGCTGCATATCTATATTTATATATCTATTTATACACTGAGAGAAAAGCAACATTCATGGGTATTATGGCTAAATATGATCTGAGTCATGGTCTGGCTGCAACAGCAGCCAGAGGTGAGGGATGAAGGGTAGGCAAGGTACAAGACTGCCAAGGTTGGGCAATCTCCTCTCCAGTTTCCAAGCAAGAATATTGGCTTAGAATAGAATATAGCATAGAATAGAATAGAATAATATAGAATATATTATATCCATTTGTCAATCTTCATATATTCTAGTCTACTATATCATTGTTTTAGAACAATAGTTGATTTTCTGATCATTCTCGAAAGGGAGCATAGCTCTTAGCTTAATCTAAACAGCCTACTCCCTTCCTACCAAATGTTGTTTACACATAAAGATTGTCATGAATAGGTAGTAGGAAGTAAACCTATTTATCCAAGTTAAACAGTAAACAGAAGTCAGGGTAGTTATATGAATCAGAATTTATCAAGGAATATATAACAAAATCATAAGGGAGATATTCACCTGGAAGCAAAATGAAGCTACTCAGAACAAAACAAGGGAAAGAGAACAATCTTATCACAAAAAAAGTCTACTTTCTGCAGTCTCTAGAGTTTCCAGTACTAGAAGTCAAGGGACATGATAGGGACAATGGCTTCTGTAGCTCCAGGGTTCCTGTCTCTCTCTCTCTCTCTCTCTCTCTCTCTCTCTCTCTCTCTCTCTTTCTCTCTGTATCTCTCTCTGTCTCTCTCTGTCTCTCTCTCTCTCTGTCTCTCCCCATTAAAGGAGTGTGTATACACTCACATAGATATAAATACAATTTTGTATGTATACATGTATATACATATGTATATGTTTATATATGTGTGTATGTATATGTATATGTATGTGTATATATGTATATGTATATGTATAATGTAGATGCATATGTGTACGTGTGTGTGTGTGTGTGTGTGTATAAAACCTGTCTGACCTCGCTTGGTGTCCTCTCTCAAAATATCTTTACAACAAACTAGATTAAATCTCTGACACCAGTATCGTGCTCAGCATTCTCTATTCTAATCAGAAGTTATGTCTCATACATACATCTCACAGGCCTGTCCTATTCCTATCTTACCAGAGTGGCAATGGTTAGCTCTGTGGTGAAATACCTAAGAGTATCATTCAACTTAATATGGAGATTGCCATTCTGTAAATCCTTCTAAATTGTGGATAAATTTTGATTTTATCTGGAGAGGTTCAATTTGATAGACCCAAGACAGGGTCTATACAATTAACATCTCAAACCAGACAAGTGCCAATCACTACCTTTGGTTTGGAATGGAATGTTCTTGTGGGACTTGATGATGAAGGGAAAGCAACAAGAGTGTTTGGATGCTTCTTCTTGGATTCTCTGGGAATGAGTAAGCCTAGGCAAGCAGTACACTACAATGGAAAGAGCACTGCCTCTGGAATCAGAGGCATCGGGTTCAAATTCTACCTTTGATGCCTACTGATGGGGTGATGGGATGTATACCCCTAAAAAGACCATGTCTTTGAAAGTAACCCAGTCCTCAAATTTTCCCATGCATTTCAGCAGCCAAGATCACTGGTACCTCTGCCCAAGGTACCTGGCCCACCCCAGCCCACCCAGATCACCTAATTAGCTTATTTGACATTCCTTTCTCTGTTGCACTTTGCCCACCCCATGTTACTTGCATATACCTACCACTCCTTAGTCCCACCTAGATCCTTTCACTGTCCCTTTTGTATATAAGCATCAATCTCATCCTTATTAGTTTGCAGGTTCAGTAGGAACTTCCCCCCTTGGCATTACAATAAACTTTGCCACTTGACTAGAAGACAGTTTGAGCATGTGGATTCCTTCCAGGAAACACCACCTTGTACCCTGACATTTCAGGGCTCCCAGCAACCCCAAACTGCATCACTTGCTACCTATTTAACCTTGGGAAAGTCACTTAGCTTCCTGGGTCTCAGTTTTCTCATCTCTAAAATGAGGGAGTGGGACTAGATATCCTCTGAGGTATCTTCAAACTCTCAATCTATGAACCTGCTTCTCAGAAAACTCAGTGAAAAGAAATTAAAAAAGGAAACTAAGACTGGCCTGGGGGTAACTCTGAAGGTCGGATTTTAAAGAAGTAGATTATTCAGACAGAAATAAAACTAAGAAGGAAGTTTTGGTTCCCAGTAGTGCTTACCAGGATTAACTGATAAGACCTTTGTAAACTTATGAATTTTCCTTCAGTTTGTAATTTTATCTGTTTGTAGCTATCCCTGAAGTGTTTTATAGTAAACCCCCCAACACACACACTCACACCCACCCACCCACACACACACACACACACACACACACACACACCTTTAAAAGAGCTATGCATAGTTACTAGGGAGAGGGAAAGCCAAAAACAGAAAATGCCTGCTGTCTATGATGAATTTCAGGAACCTGGTATATAGAGAACATGGTGGCAGTAAAAGCAGAGAAAGGGAAAGCAGCAAGCCAAGTCTTGTGACTTGGTGTTAAAAAAAAAAGTCAAAAGGTGCAATGAGTATAAGTTGCTATAAGCTCTCTTCCCATCATTTCCCCTGCCTTCACATGGAAAGTAATGTTTCTAATCATATTCCATAACATGATGTTCATCAGAGTTCAGAAAGGGCTGAGGGATGGTCAATATGATGTTTTCCGCCTGACAACTCCAAGAATAAATGCCAGGAGCAGAACAGAGGTTTGCACACAATTTTTGTCAATCTGACCAAAGCCTTTAACACTATCAATCATGAGGGCTTATAAGAAATTCTGCCAAAATTTTGTTGCCTGGAGTTCATTAGTTTTGTGCATCAATTTCATGAAGGCATCCTGTCCCAGATTCTGGAATATACATGCTGCCCCTTGGTTACATGCTGCAACACTCCTGAATTGGCCCAAACCATATCAAAATATAATTGGAAAATATTTGACAAAATAAATAAAAATACAATAAAACAAAGGAAACATTACATTTTGAAACTAAGTCAACATGTAGTGGATAGGGATCCATCATTATCTGCAGATTAGTTGCGCTATTTCTATTTAACACCACTGACGTGAACTATAAATATATGTATCAATATGAGTGCGACATTTCAAAAGGTTTGATAAACACATTTTCTGGGTAATTTAATCATGTTATTAATAAGGGCAGCAGGTCATTAATAAAAGAATGGCCATCTGGCTGTCTCTCTTAAACCTAGGACAACCATGGAGACAGAGTTCACAGTTTATGTAGCCTTAGGTCTACAATCAAGACTGAGAGTGATACTTAGACAAAGAAATTATCTCTACTCAGTTCACCTGCAGCCTTGGGTTTTCTAGATGAAAGGATCTGTCTCCACCCAAGCATGAGTAGAACACAGTGGACTTCCCATACTAGATTAGTTTTTTCTTTTGCAAAGTTGGTTGGGGTCTGACCAAGATAAGGAGAGTTAATGAAATCCCATCATCAGTAATGTCCTTCAAGAAAATGGAACTTTTTAAAATGAGGAATTTAGGAAAAAGGGAAGACCTCTGATTCTCCCCAAGACATCAATTATTAATAATCATTTTTCTTATAAGTAAATGTAGGGTCTTAATCCGTTGGGCCTTAAGAATTTGGTATGCAAAGTTCAATCTAGATTGTCAACCTGATGGTGACTTTAGTAAGACAGAACTCTCAACCTGCAAACACTCAGGCCAGAGAGGTCCTATACGAGGACCTTAAGAAAATAGCAAACAACCACACCAGTAGCTTTAGATTTCAGCCCAAGACTAGTTACATATACTTATCAAATCTAGATGTCCTCTAAACAGCTCCAGCTCAATATATACAAAACACAATTTATTATCTATCACCCACAAACCAAAAGTATACTGGTAAATATGTAACAACTGGCCCTCTTGGAGAAAAAAAAATACATGGCATACTTTTAATTATTACAAGTTTCTTTATTACTTTCTTAAGTCTAGACAATTCAAAACAATAAATCAAGCCCTGAATTGTAGCATTTCCTGATTCTTGAAGGTATTGGTGCTCACAGTGAAAACCGAACAATCAATCGTCTTTTGGGAGAAGCTACAAGTTGGCTCCGGCGTACTCCTTCTCCAAACCCAATATCCCTGTCTTCTTAGTCACCAGGCCCACAACCTTGGCATCATCCTCTGTTCCTCACTCTCCCTCTCTCTGCACATCCAATCCATTGCCAAGCCTTGTCATTTCTATCTTCACAACATCTAGTAGCTTCTTTTCACTCACATAGCCACCACCCAATTTCAGGTCCTAAGAATCTCTCACTTGGACTAATTTAGAAGCCTTTAAATTAGTCTCCTTACCTCTAATCTTTCCCCAATTCAATCTACCCTCCACCCACCTGTCAGACTTTCCTATAGTAAATAGGAAGTTTGCACAAGTTTGACCAGATCACTGTTACTACTTGATAAACTGCAGTGGCTGCATGACACCTCCAAGATTAAATATAAAAGCCTCTGTATAGCATTTAAATTCCTTCATCATCGGACCTTTCCTACATTTCTAGTTTTCTTATACTTGATTCACATCTATATACTCTATAATCCAGCTACACTGAAATATTTATTGTATCCTATGCATTACACTCCATCTCTTGACTCCAAGCCTTTAAGCTGGCTGTTCCCCATGGCTGGAATGCTTTTGTGATGGAGGACTGGTCAGTAAGTCCAGCCCTAATGACCCTATGTAGAGTATATCAATGTGCTTGGCAAATTCCCCACATTGAAGAGCCTGCGTATATTACTTTCTAGGAGAATAGTAATAGCATGTAGTGGAAATGCCTTGGAGAGATTTTTCACAACATAGAAAGGTTCTGTAACTGGTTCTGATCTGCTAACCATGTGACAAATGGTAGCCTTTTTGGTAAGCTATAGTTGGGGAACTGGAGACACCTTTTAAAAGGTCTCACTTAGCATTTTCCTTTTCCCATTGTTTGTACTTCTTTTGATTTGATTCCTTCATTTGATGGTGTGTAGTGCATCTGATAACTCTGAAGGAGAGAGGCCTCAGACCTTTTCACCATCAGAGGCCATCATGTGACTTAGAAAATGGGCTTCTGTTTTGTTTTGCATTATTTCCTGCTACAACATTTATTCTCTATTTTAAGTGAAGGAAATTGCATGTAATAACCTTAAGAGTTTTTAAAAGTTAGAGGAAGAGAGCCATTCTGAAGACTAAGAGTCTAAGAGTTTGTAACTCCCAGAGTCTGGACAATGAGCTCAAACTGGGTTTTGAAAGTAGCTTAGCATTCCCTGAAGATCAAGGAAAAGTAAGATCAAACCCAGTGAAAGTGACACTGAATTTGAAAGTGAACTTGGTGCTACCAATGCTATATTTAAACTTGATTATTCTCTTATTCCTTCCACCATCTTCTTACTCCCCACTCCCCTAAATCTCTCTGCCTTTTTTCTTAGATTGTCTTCCATTTGCATGACAAGTATTTTATATGTACGTAGTTATTTCCATGACTTCTGCTCCTCCATTAGAACATGAACTTCTTGAGGGCAAGGACAGTGTTTTTGCCTTTCCTTATATCTCCAGCTTTTAACATAGTGCCTGGTGCATAGTAATAACTTAATAAGTGCTTAATGACTGGTTGAATGACTGAGGAATGGCAAATCATCCAGAACTGCCTAGGAGGTATCTTTGGGATGATGCAATTCTTCCCAACCTTCTTTCAGCATGAGTATCACAGAGTAAACTAATAATGTTGAGAATACTATTTTACAGAAGCAACCATCAGAAATGGGTGGGAACTGTTTACTGGTTCTTGTAATTGTCCAATACTTCACTGAGGAGCTTATTCTATTGGCAACTAGGCTTAGGGTGTTTAAACTACCCATGGCTGCAACTGCAGGGGTCATTTGTGTTCCTGAATGGACTGGATGGTCAGCAGAGTCACATAGCATACAATAGGCCTGCTCAGCCTAGTTTTTTGCTCATGAAAAATATAAGGAATAACCCTGAAAAGGGACAGCAAGCATAATTTCCAAAAATCAGAGACGTTAAAGCAGCTGGTATGAAAAGGTTACCCATTGTTAGGTAGGGACACTTTCTCAAGTTTGTACTTACGGCTTTTTTTTATCAATATGGAAGAGAGGGGTAGAGTGGGAGAGAGAAAGACAGAGAGAGAGAGAGAGAGAGAGAGAGAGAGAGAGAGAGAGAGAGAGAGAGGGAGGGAGAGAGAGAGAGAGAAAAGATTGGAGTCAGGGAGATATAAATTTAAATTCTGCATCTGAGAGCAGTTTAGGACTATGGAAAGAGTGCTGACTAGAATCAGAGGATTGGAGTTAAAAATCTCTACTTTTATATATACTATGTATGACCTTGGGGAAGATAATTAATTTCTCTAGGACTCAGTTTCCTCATATGTAAAATTAATTTATTCATTCATTTACATGTTTCTTTATCTGTTCATTCACTTCTCTACTTACCTATGCATTTATTAATTATTTACTTACTTATTTGGGGAGTTGTATTTCCATATACCACCTGGGATGTTAAGTACAATGACCATTCATGGGGTTGATCCTAATACTGATTGGCTTGGAAGCTATGACCTATTCAGTTTCTGATATCAGTCACTTTGCTAGCCACCAATCCTTAAGTCCTGCTCCCAGGAGCTTTTCATATTGGTGCCATTAAGAGATAGAATATAGAGTATGGGAACCTGTGAGTAACCCAGTTTAATAAGAATGCAGTGTGCAAAGGGAAGTAATATGAAATAAGATTGTAAAAATAGGTGAGAGCCAGATTATAGAGGGCATAATAGCTCACATTTATTCAACACTTTAAGGTTTACAAAGAACTTAACAGAGGGAGAAAGTAAATGCCACTAGAAATTCCCAGTGAGCAAATTTGGGCAATTATATGGGCATAACTGGGGTGTCCCCATTTGCCTTGCTGCTATCCTTTCAAAATATCTGGACTTGTTCCAATGCAATGAGAAAAGCAAGGCTGAGAAAGAAGAATTCAATGAATTGCATGCACATCATTTTCTTCTAATTTACCAAAATAGCATGTTCATAACTAAAATTGAAAAAAAAATGGTTAGAGGCAAAGCATGGAAACAAGTGCTTCACTAGAGCACTGAGTATCTTTGCATGGGGAATAATACAACCATTTTGGAGAGGAAGTAGTGGTGGGTTATTGAATTTGCCCTCTATTCTTCAAAAAAGTCCATCATTTTCTTTTGCTATTTAAAAATTGACTTCAGGCTTAGTCTCAAATTACCTAGAAAAGTTTAGTCAATTTCAAAGAGAACATTAGGCCTGAGTTTCTTCTTGGTGAATGAGATGAGCTTCTGCTTTGGGGGAAAATAACACTAAAGGTTTCAATTCTTTTTTTCAGAACAGCCAAAAAGTAGTTCATAAAAAGAACTCAAAAGGAAAGATTCTTCCTATAACCATCAATGCTATTGTAAGAAGAGGCTAAGTGGCCAAAAGTTGATTGTCCATGTTGCCCTGTCATCCACTTTCAGAAGCACACCATTTTTACTATACTTTGGGAATTTGTCCCATCCACCACTTGGAAATAAATGGTCGCTATGGTGAAGCTGCTTCTTTAAGAGAAAACTCAGAACAACTAGAGAAAATAGCTTTATTAGGCCAGTAAAAAGAAATCACTCACAGAGACTGATCAAAGGCTTTGTACCAGTCAGCTTTCTTCACAAAGAGACATAACTTTGAAGCTGGAAAAGTCATTCCATATTTCACCTTCAGGCCTTTTCTCAAGCTGTTTCCTGGGCTTTGAATGCTCTCCCTCCTTACTTCTGCTCCTGGAATCCCTAGTCCTCTGCAAGGCTCTGCCCAAGTGCTACCTCCTACATAAATCTTTTTTGTAACCTCCACCCATCCTCCTAGCCAGGTGTGAATGCTTCTTTGCACCCTGAGCTTTCATCATATCTATTCAGTACATAATTCACATTTACTTATCTGGCAGTAAGTTTTATTCACCATGATAAAATTAAGAAGATAAGCTTTTTGAGGGCACTGCATTACTTTTTATATCACCTATTTTAATAGTCTTATTTCATATTACTTTCCTTTGTACACTCTGTATTCCTGTTAAACTGGGTTACTCACTGTTCCCATCTCTTGACTCAGTGCATTTTATTGTTGTTTTTGTGTCCCAGGCATCTTGTACAGTGTCTTACAAATAATGTGTAATTAAAAAATCCTCACTGAATTGAATCCTTGAATTAAAGCTCTCTTAGAAATTGTCCAGCCCTACTGTCTTCATTTTACAAATGAGGAAACTGAGACTCAATGATGAGAAATGTCTTGCCCAGAGTCACACAGTAAGTAACAGAAATGGGATTAGAATTCTGACTTCCGGGGGTGGAGCCAAGATGGCGGCTGGTAAGCGGGAACTAGTTTGAGCTCCGTACTGAGTCCCTCCAAAAACTTATAAAAAATGTCTCTGAACCAATTCTAGAATGGCAGAACCCACAAAACAGCAGAGGGAAGCAGGGCTCCAGTCCAGGACAGCCTGGATGGTTTCTGGGTGAGGTCTATCCCACACGGAGCAGGGAGCTGGGAGCTGGGAATGGAGTGGAGCAGAACCCAGCCTGAACGGCGTGGACCATCCAGACCAGAAGCCGGGCGGAGGGGGCCCTAGCGCCCTGAATCAGTGAGCTGCGGCAGTTACCAGACTCCTTAACCCACAAACACCAAAGACTGCGGAGAAGGTTAGTGGGAAAAGCTGCGGGAGTAGAAGGAGTTCACGGTTCGGCTTCCAGCCCCGGGGGCAGCGGAGGTGGGGCAGCTACAGCTGTTGTTACTTCCGGCTCCAGGCCCACCTGGTGGGAGGAATTAAGTGGCGGATCAGAGCAGGAGTGCACAGCCTGCCTAGGATCTAAGCCCAGTCCGGCTTGGGGGTTGGGGAAGCAGCAGTGCTGGTGTGGCAGAGCTGGCACCTCCCCCCCAAACGTGGAACATAGAACTCTCTAGTCTACAAGCAGTCATACCCCACTGAAAAACTCAAAGGTCAAGTTAGTTGGCTGGGAATATGGCCAGGCAGCGAAAACACACCGAGATTCAGTCTCAGACTTTGCATTCTTTCCTTGGTGACAAAGAAGACCAAAACATACAGCCTAAAGAAGTCAATAAAGTTCAAGAGCCTACACCAAAAGCCTCCAAGAAAAACATGAACTGGTTCCAGGCCATGGAAGAGCTCAAAAAGGATTTGGAAAAGCAAGTTAGAGAAGTAGAGGAAAAATTGGGAAGAGAAATGAGAAGGATGTGAGAAAACCATGAAAAACAAGTCAATGACTTGCTAAAGGAGACCCAAAAAAGTATTGAAAAATACACTGAAGAAAACAACACCTTAAAAACAGACTAACTCAAATGGCAAAAGAGCTCCAAAAAGTCAATGAGGAGAAGAATGCCTTGAAAGGCAGAATTAGCCAAATGGAAAAGGAGGTCCAAAAGACCACTGAAGAAAATACTACTTTAAAAATTAGATTGGAGCAAGAGGAAGCTAGTAATTTTATGAGAAATCAAGATATTATAAAACAGAACCAAAGAATGAAAAAATGGAAGATAATGTGAAATATCTCATTGGAAAAACCACTGACCTGGAAAATAGATCCAGGAGAGAGAATTTAAAAATTATTGGACTACCTGAAAGCCATGATCAAAAAAAGAGCCTAGATATCATCTTTCAAGAAATTATCAAGGAGAACTGCCCTGATATTCTAGAGCCACAGGGCAAAATAGAAATTGAAGGAATCCATCGATCGCCTCCTCAAATAGATCCCAAAAAGACATCTCCCAGGAATATTGTCGCCAAATCCCAGAGCTCCTAGATCAAGGAGAAAATACTGCAAACAGCCAGAAAGAAACAATTTGAGTTTTGTGGAAACCCAATCAGAATAACCCAAGATATGGCAGCCTCTACATTAAGAGATTGAAGGGCTTGGAATACGATATTCCGGAGGTCAATGGAGCTAGGATTAAAACCTAGAATCACCTACCCAGCAAAACTGAGTATCATGCTCCAAGGCAAAATATGGATTTTCAATAAAATAGAGGACTTTCAAGCTTTCTCAGTGAAAAGACAAGAACTGAATAGCAAATTTGACTTTCAAACACAAGAATCAAGAGAAGCATGAAAAGGTAATCAAGAAAAAGAACAAGAAAAAGAAATTGCAAGGAACTTACTAAAGGTGAACTGTTTTGTTGACATTCCTACATGGAAAGATGATGTGTATGATTCATGAGACCTCAGTATTAGGGTAGCTGAAGGGAATATGCATACATATATGTTTATGTATATATATGTATATATATACATATATATACATATACATACATATATATACATACATGCATATATATATATATATATATATATATATATATATATATATATATATATATATATATATATATATATAGACAGAGAGAGAGAGGGAGAGAGGGAGGGAGAGAGCGGACACAGGGTGAGTTGAAGATGAAGGGAAGATATCTAAAAGAAATAAAATCAAATTAAGGGATGAGAGAGGAACATACTGAGAGAGGGAGATAAGGAGAGATAGAATGAGATGGATTATCTCCCATAAAGGTGGCAAGAGGAAGCAGTTCTATGGGAGGAGGGGAGAGGGCGGATGAGGGGGGAATGAGTGAACATTGCTCTCATCAGATTGGCCTAAGGAGGGAATACCATACATACCCAATTGGGAATATTACCCCACAGGAAAGAAGAGGGAAGAAGATAAAAAAATGGGGGGTATGATGGAGGGGAGGGCAGATGGGGGTGGAGGTAGTCAAAAACAAACACTTTCGAAAGGGGACAGGGTCAAGGGAGATAATTCAATAAAGGTGGATGGGTTGGGAAGGAGCAAAATATAGTTAGTCTTTCACAACATGAGTATTGTGGAAGGGTTATACATAATGATACACATGTGGTCTATGTTGAATTGCTTGACTTCTTAGGGAGGGTGGGTGGGAAGGGAAGAGGGGAGAGAATTTGGAACTCAAAGTTTTAAAAACAGATGTTCAAAAACAAACAAAAATGTTTTTGCATGCAACAAGAAAATAAGATACACAGGCAATGGGGCGTAAAAATTTATCTTGCCCTACAAGAAAGGAAGGGAAAAGGGGATGGGAGGGGAGTGGGGTGACAGAGGGGAGCGCTGACTGGGGAACAGGGCAACCAGAATATACACCATCTTGGAGTGGGGGGGAGGGTAGAAATGGGGAGAAAATTTGTAATCCAAACTCTTGTGAAAATCAATGCTGAAAACTAAATATGTTAAATAAATTTAAAAATAAAAAAAAAAAGAATTCTTACTTCCGGGACACTGTATATAGTCTTCTTTCCAATGTGCCACATAGTCTCCTTACACCAGTCTAATATTGGGAAAAAATGGACCCCACAGAAAGTCAAGAAAAGCTTTTTGAAATTATTAAAAAATTCTTTCAGAGTGCTAGGACAGCAGAGTATATAAAAGAGGATTATTCTCCTTTTATGTCTTATAAGGCTCAAGCCAATCAATATTTCAGATCTATATTGTGCAGCCTCCTAGCTCCATCAAACCATTTGGTGGACAATTCATCTCCTTCCTCTTCAGGTCCCAGCTCTAACAGGTAGCCAAGCCTGACTGGCATATCTTTGTTTTGCCGCTGCATCTTACTCTTGACCTTTAGCTGGGTTCCCAATACAGGCTCTATATGCCATGTCAAAATTGAAAACTTTACAGTTAGAAGGAACGCATGGGATTGTGATCAATAAGAAAGAAGCAATTCTATGTTGCTTTCTCCACATCTCCCCTCCCCCTTTACTTTTATTTATGGGCAGTCAGTCAAGTAATCTATCTCTCACACCCCTCATCCACTACCCCCCTCCACCCCACCATCTAGTCCTATTGAATAGCAGCTTAGGATAGATTAAATCCTTAATGGCAAGTGAAGTTTTATATATTGATTTGTGGAAATCACATGTTGGCAGACCCACTCCAGAAACACCTGCTAAAACATAAGGAAGAAAAATTGATCCACATCGTACCTCTGTATTATAGAATCCTTGTGCTCCCATGTACCTTTCTCTAAGGACAGAAACAAGTAGTAAGCTTAGCTAGTAAGTTTCAGGTAGACAGTGTTAGAATCTATCTGACTTCACGGTTCCGTTCTCACTTGCTCCCCATTGGCATATATTGTGTCTGAGTTCTACTGCAGCATGAAGCAGAAATCTAGATTGACATAGACCACCATAACCTCCCCCAACCATCCATGCCAATGATAATACAAAGGGGAAAAAAATAAGGACCAAACACGGCTGGCACACTTCTACACTATATCTTTCAAAATTCTTGTCTTTCTCTTAGCAGGCACTGCTCTGATGATCAAAAACTCCCTTCAGATCAATGAATGCCTCCTATAGCCCTATCCACTGCAGCACCTACCTGAAATGTTAAGTAACTTGCCCTGGGTCACACAGCTAGTAAGTATCTAAAGGTAGATGTGAATCTTCCTAATTTCAGGTCCAATGCTTGTAACAGCAATGCTACTTTGGCTTTGTGAGACGAACAACCCCAGCACACAGGAGGGCTACTAGCACAATTTTTTGATCTGCTTTTCTAAGGAAAGCAACTCTAAGGGGTTTACAATCTCACTTTAATCTATCTATCTATCTATCTATCTATCTATATACTTTAATCTATCTATATATATACGTATATATATATATATACGTATATATATATATACATATATATATATATATATATATATATATATATATATATATATATATATATATATATATATATAATATATATATATATATATATATATATTATATATATATATATATATATATACTTTTTCAGGCTCAGAGCCCTTCACATCTCTCAAGGGGCTTCACACCTCTCATGACCTAATTAGCAAAAGGTCATGGGCTTTCCTACAAACAAAGGCAAGACTCAATCAAAGGCACTTGATTGCCTTGGTGCTGAGAAACACTGCAAAAAGAAAAAAATAGTAAGAAGTGCAGCTTTGCTTGCCCTTACAATGCCCTGTCCTTTCTGCCAATTAGTCAGCTCCCATACTAGGCACTTAACAGTTAATTGACAGGTAGGAAGTTCACTACCACACAGATAAGTAAAATTGCTTGCCCAGTATCATATAACCAGTATGTGCTGGAGGTAGGAACCGAACCCAGGCCTTCCTGACTCTAAGGCCAGCGTTATGCAATTTTCTTCTTGATTCTTTACTATATCCTACCATAAATCGTACATAGACAATACAATGGCCTAGAGATCTTCTGTACCATATAAGATTTTGTGGATACTCAAATAAAACCTTTCATTTCATGGCTAATCCAACTTTTTTCCTAAGCAAATTTCTTCCTAATAATGTCTTTTGTGTGTCTTCTTAATGTATAAGTCATTGTTAATGATGTATTGCAGTCTAGTTATAGCTAGGAGGTGTTTTTCTCTGTGGAAATTTTGAAGTTTTTGTTGTTCTGAAGTACTTTTGTTCCATAATTTATGGTTATATATGTCACTAAGATAATATTTATTTTAAGAAAGATCTTTTGCTGATGAGTTTTTTTCTGATTGGTGAAAACACATTTTCCAAATATGATCCAGTTCCTTCCTCTGTTCCTTTTTAAATCTGCACTCAGACTGCTAGACATCTGCATTTTCTATGTCACACATGTGCATGCCTACATACACACACACACACACACACACACACACAAGTGCTTGTACTCTGATGAACTACACAGCAGGTTACACAACCAACTGCATATTATATTCAGGGCACTATGCATCCAACATCCACTTAGTTTTTCTTGTGAAGATTACCAGGTTGCTCTATTTTGGTTTACTATTCATCTCATTGAAGGGGCTTCATAGTTTGAGAGCTTGTTCCAAACAGGAACATCTGGAGAACCTTTTTCCTCTTGGACTTCGTGTCTAAATCCATCATTTTATTCATGAAAATGATGAATAAATTTCAAGAGCATTCATTTTCTTTTGTCTTGATATCAATAAACAGAAGATTGTTCCCTAAGCCTACAAGCATTTATTAAGCATTCACCATGGCCCTGGAATTCTGCTAGCATTAGGCATATAACTACAAAAAGAGGAGAGCCCCACTCCTCAAATAGCTTTATATTCCACAACAATTAAATAAAATCATATGTTCTTGGTTATGCCAAAGAATCTTGAATGATCTTTAATATATGTAGCAGTCACACTTTGCTGGAGGAGAAACTTTAAAGCTTTATATTTTTATATTTAATCCAATGCTTTTTTGTCATAATAATAGCAAAATATATTAGATTTATTCCCAGAAGATATGCTAATTGAGGCATGACATAACTTTTCTTCCTTATGTTGTTGTAAGCCTTACACATTCCCATACTCAATATCTTTAATACAACAGGTATCCAATGAATATATTCTAGCACTTTTAAGGGATTGCTTTTTGTCTATTTCTCTCTTTCACTTATTTACAAATTTGTTTAAAACACAAGAAGCAAAGTATTACAATTAGAAGTGTCTTCAGAGACCCATTCCTCACAAGAGGGAAGACCCTTCATAGGAGAACAAGATTAACTACACTTCCTCTTTAGGTGGTCTTACATTGGTAATTCTTTTGATACTTGGGGTGATCATTGAAATTCAATCTTTTAGTTTTTCATAGCAAACCAGCCCCATTTTTCTCTCTAGTTGGCTTGTCACACTTTCATGGGCAATGGAATGATGGGTATTTTCTCAGCATGGCAAATATCAGGAATCCCTCAAGGAACAAAAGGCATAAGGGAGAAAAGGAATGACAGGGGGTCAGAGAGGATCAGAAACAGAGTGAGCAGTAGAGAGAGAATGATTGAGGAGGGAAAGCTGAGCAACTGGAGATAAGAAAAGGAGAAAATAAAAGGAGCTAACAACTTTAAAAAAGAAAAGAAAAGGGAAAAAAGGGCCAGAGAGAGGAAGGAATATTTGAAAGGAAAAGTGTTTTTTTCATTGATAAAGAAACCTGAGGCAGACAAGTACTTTATAATGCCAATTCTTTCTTTAAAATCTTTAATTGGGCACTTCAAAAGATCACAATTAAGCTCTAAAAAATGTAAAGTCTAAGTTGAAAGGTCTCTGTGGGGACCCACAGTATTGAATCTCCTGGTGAGACCCAATGTCCTTATTAAAAACAGAAGGGGGTATTGGTACAAAGTCACAATTCTTAAGCTTTTGGCTAACAAAGAAGCATCAAACTTGATTCCTCTTTCTACTCACAGGCTGAGAATGAAGCAAAAGAGACAGTGATTATTGGATACAACACTTTCATTTCACCCATGAAAACGTATACACAGACACAGACATACACAGAAGTACGTGTAAATTTATAAATGTATGTCTTCATGTGCACACACATACACACACATACGCATGTGCATCCACACACACAGACACCTACACACACAGAGCAATGAAAAAGTTTCCTAGCTAATTGAAGCATCTGATTGGGTATCAGGATTTGCCCTTAACTATTCCCTTATGTCCCTAATGCACCCAGGTTAGGGGACTTGACTATTTTCATGATATATTTCATATGTGGAGTGTCACAAAAATATTAATATAATTTAAGCTTTAATAACTTCAGAAATATAAATGCTACAAACTTAAAAAATAAATTGAAGTTTTAATATTTAAAATTATTTTTTTAATTTCACAAATTTTGTATACATTTTTTAACCTTAATTTTAACAAGACAAGACACTGTTATTAAGAACCTGCATGTTCAACACTTTAGGAATTATATTTTCTTATACTCCATATATTGTAGTCTGGACACTATTCATCCTTCATCCATATGGACAGCTTAGAGGAGATCATCTTGGTTGGCCATCTTGGTCACCTGATATATCTCCATTAGACTTTTTTGTGGGGTCACTTCAAAACTGTCATGTGTATATCAAGACCTTCTTCTGTGGATGATCTTGAAAACAGAATTAAAAAAAACACAATACTTTCAGCCACAGAGCAGCCCCTAATAAGAGTTTTTACAAAGTTCAAAAATGGTCTAGTGTGATATATAGCACAAAATGGTGGTTAAACTGAGTTTTAATAAGAAACCTAGCAATATTTCTTTTAATTGTAAATAATTAACATCTCGAATTCTTTTAAAATTGTTTTTGCATCTATATTTTGAAGTTATTAAACCTCAAAACTTCACTAACTTTACAGATTGTAAAGTCGTCTTTTTTTTCTTCTACAGTATTTTTGCATTTCTGCCTGCAACTCCAAAGCAGACCATCCACTAGAAGTGATTCCTAGTCTAGTTGAAAGAACATAAAAAAACATCGTGTTCTGGGTAGCAGTTACCTAGGTTCTAAATTTCATTGGTGCTGGTGCTTCCTATTGGCTGTCTGATTTGGTATGGTCATGAGATTATATAGCTAAACCAGGAAGGCCCTTCAGGGGGCATCTGATCTGATTCCTTTGTTTTACAAAAGCATAAAGTATAGTCTAGGGAGCTTTAATTTCCTTGCCTAAAGTCACATGGGGAATAAGCATCCAAGGTGCCAGTGCTCTTTTTGCTGTCCCAGGGATTTTGATTACTTTTCATCACTCTGATTTATAATAAATCTCAAATTCCTAAATACTTGTAATCCTAAATAATTCTAATCTGTTGAGCAGATTGGCTAAGCTATTTTACCTACCTGGAACTCAGTTTCTTCTGTAAATGAAAGAGCTGGACTATCTTATGCCTCCAGTTTAAAAATTCTATGACTGTCTTCATCTACTTGCCCGGTTTACTTAGCACTGATGCAATTTTACATCCAGTACATCTCCCTGACCCCTGATTATTATTCACCTGATTCCCTCTGATCTTGCACATCAGCTTCCTGTACCACCCTGCTCCAAGCCTGCTGCTATCCTCACTTTTTGTTTTTGTTGTTGTTAATAGAAGCCTTGCTTTGTTTATATAAATAATGACTCTTGCCGCACCTCTATGACTCTAGAACACAGTCCAGGCCTGATACTTAGGGAATAGAGTACTACTAGAGAAAGTCAAAGCTGGCTTGCTATTCAAGGGACCCAAAATTAATACATTAAAATTATCCTACAGATTTAGACCACTAAGATTCTACAATTAAGTATGACAAATAAAGTTGTCAGCAAGTTATTTTTGTTTACCAGCAGTATTATAGACAAAATACTTTATCTGGATACAGAAGACTCAGGATACTGTAATCAGAAGAGCACAAGGACATGAGACTTCTCTTAGTTCTTCTACAAATTAAGATTCTTAAGATGCTTTCCAGCTCTAAGTTCTACAATAATGCTTCCCAGGGTTAGGTCCCGGTTCTGCCCTACCATTTACTCTGAATTTCCTTATCTAGAACACACACACATACACACACACACACATTCACGCACATACATGCACACACACACATGCGTGTTATATCTCAAAATGGGTACAACTTACAAAATTTCAGATGTCAACAATCAGCCTCTTTAAGCTGGTTCTCCTTTTTATCTTCCATAGAGGATATTCAACATAGTGGTGGTAGTGGTTTTAGTGGTGGTGGTGGTGGTCGTGTCTTCCTTTAGGTCTTTTCTCTTTTTTTACTTTTGTGGGTTTCAACAGCAGTTGAACTTTTCATTAGTTATTCCTTGTACTTACTTTTTAATTGATTCACTTCCCTTTTGTATCATATTTTTTCAGAGTTAAATATTTTGTGTTAGTTCTAGAAAACAAGTAACCACTTGCAAAATGCAACACCTCACTCTCTAGCTCTCTCTTGCCATTTGGGCTATCCAGAATTCTGATTCTCAGCCATATTACACAGAATAAGATAAGAATAGTACTTTTTAATGGGGTTTTATTTAAGGGAAAAATCTTGGGATCTTGAAAGCACTACCTATTTTCCCAGTGGCAAGCAATTTTGCTCTCTTTTTTCTATTCAATTCTACTATTCCTCTGTACATGTTAAATACATTATATGTGCATACATAAGTATATTTGTAGGTATATATATACATATATATATATATGTGTGTGTGTGTGTGTGTGTGTGTGTGTATACATGTATTCACACACACACATACATTGCACTTCGACATCCAGTACCATTCCTCACTGATATGAGTTTGTGAGTGTGTGTGTTTGTGTATAAAATAACATTGGGTTGCCAATCCACCTACAGGTCACAATCTGGGCAACAGATATTTATTATTCACTTCATATCTTTTATTTGCTTGTTTTACCACATGGATCATATTTATAATATTGTTTTATTTTCCCCAATTATATGTTAAAACAATTTTTAAACACTTTTATAAAGTTTTAAGTTCCAAAGTCTAACTCTCCTTCCTTCCCTCACTTCCTCCCCCCTTGAGATGGTAAACAAGTTGATATAGGTTATACATGTGCAATCATGTGAAATATTTCCATTTTTGTCATTTTGTAAAAGAAGACCTGAAAAACAGAGAGGAAGGGGGGGAGAGAGAGACAGAGAGACAGAGAGAGACGGAGAAAGAGACAGAGAGACAGAAACAGAGACAGAGAGACAGAGACAGAAACAGAGACGGAGAGAAAGGGTGATTCAGAGAGAGAGACAGAAACAGATACAGAGATAGAGACCAAGAGATAGAGAAGAAGGAAGGAAGGAAGGAAGGAAGGAAGGAAGGAAGGAAGGAAGGAAGGAAGGAAGGAAGGAAGGAAGGAAGGAAGGAAGGAAGACAGGCAGGAAGGAAGGAAGGAAGGAAGGAAGGAAGGAAGGAAGGAAGGAAAGTGAAAAACAGAATGCTTCCATCTATATTCAGACAATATCAGTTCTTTCTCTGGAGGTGAATAGCATGTTTCATCGTGAATCTTTTGAGATTGTCTGTTATTGTTGTATTACTGAGAATAGCTAAGCCATTCACAATTCTTCATTGTACAATATTGCTGTTACTATGCACAACATTCTCCTGGTTCTGCTCACTTTCCTTCGCATCAGTTCATGTAAGTGTTTACAGGTTTTTCTGAAAGCATTCTGCTTTTTCTTTCTTATAGCAAAATAGTATCCCATCACAATCATGTACCACAACTTGTTCAGCCATTTCCAATTGATGAGCATTCCTTCAATTTTGAATTCCTTGTCACTACAAAAACAGCTGATATACACATAGGTCCTTTTTAAAAAAAAAATTCTTTGGGATGAAGACTTAATAGTGGTCTTACAGGATCAAAGGGTATGTGAAGTTTTATACCAGATTGTTTCAATGATTACTACTTTGTAATATAATTTGAACTCTAACTGCTAGGCCATCTTGTTTCACTTTGTTTTTCTCATTAATTCTCTTGATATTCCCTTATCTAGTTCTGAGAGGGGAAAGTTGAAGTTCCCTACTACTATAGTTTTACTGTCTATTTCCTTTTGTAATTAATTTAACATATTCTTTTAGAATTTGGATGCTATAGCATTTGTTACATACATGTTTAATATTAATATCGCTTCATTGTCTATGGTACCTTTTAGTAGATGTAATTTTCTTTCTTATTTCTTTTAATTAGATCCTAATTTTGATTTTTCTTTTGCTTTGTCTGAGATCATGATTTTTTTTTAACTCCCGCTGAAGAATAATAAAGTCTATGTCAGCCCATTGTTTTTATTTTCTGGATGTTTCTCTGCTTCAAGTGTATTTCTTGTAAAAAAACATATTGTAAGATTATGGTTTTTAATCTACTTTGGTATCAACTTCCATTTTACCTGTGAGTTCATCCCATTCACATTCACAGTTATGAATACTAACTGTGTATTTCCTTCCATCCTATCTATTGGCCTCCTGTTTATCCTTCCCTCTGTCTCTATATCTCTCTGTCTCTCTCTCTGTCCTTCTCTCTTCCCTTTCCCTTGTCCCTCTTCAAAAGCATTTTGCTTTTTACACTTGCCTCCCCTAATCTCTACCACTTCTATCAGCTCTCTCTTCTCTTATTCCCCTGCCTTCGTACTTACCTGTGAGTATACTTCACTTCACCTCACTCACTGAGGTAAGCTAGATTTCTGTACTCACCTGAGTATGTATATTATTATCTCTTTGAGCCAAATCTGATGAAAGTAAGGTTCAGATGTTACTGCCACATACTCCCATCTTCCCCTGCACTGTAAAAGCTCTTTTGTGCCTCTTCTACGTGAGATAACTTACGCCATTCAATTTCTCCCTTCCCCCTTCTCTCAGTGCATCCCTCTTCTCACCCCTCAATTTGTTTTATATAACATTCTTTTACAGTCAACTCATACCATTGCTCTCTATCTATGCATACTTCTTCTAACTGCCCTAATAATGAAAAATGTTCTTGGGAATTACAAGTATTGTCCTTTCATGTAGGAATGTAAACAGTTTCACCTTATTCACTCCTTTATGATTTCTCTTTCCTGTTTACCTTTGCTATTCTTCTCTCAAGTCTTGTATTTGAAAATTAAACTTTCTACTTAGATCTGGTCTTTTCATCAGATATCTTGTTCATATTTTATTTTGTTGAATTCCAAAATTTCCCCTTAGGCATTATACTCAGTTTTACTGGGTAGGTGATTCTTGGGTATAATCCTAGCTCTTTTGTCCTCCAGAATATCATATTCTAATTCTTCCACACCTTTACTGTAGAAGCTACCAAACGCTATGTTATCCTAATTGTGGCTCCATCATATTTGACTTGTTTCTTTCTGGCTGCTTGCAGTCTTTTCTCCTTGAAACAGAGCTCCGGAATTTGGCTATAATATTCCTGGGAGTTTTCATTTTGGGATCTCTTTCAGGAGTTGTTTAGCGGATTCTTTCAATTTTTATTTTAATCTCCAGTTCTAGGACATCATGGCAGTTTTACGTAATAATTTCTTGAAAGATGATATCTAGGCTCTTTTTTTGATCATGGCTTTCAGGAAGTCCAATAATTTTTTTAATTATCTCTCTATGATCTATTTTTCAGGTCAGTTGCTTTTCCAATGAAATACTTCACACTTTTTCTATTTTTTCATCCTTTTGATTTTGTTTTAATATTTCCTAATGACTCATGGAATTATTAGCTTCCACTTTCCCTATTCTATTTTTTATTTATTATATCCAATTCTAATTTTTAAGGAAGTATTTTCTTCAGTAAGCTTTTGTACCTCTTTTTCTATTTGTCTAGTTCTACTTTTTCACAAGTTGTTTTCTTTGGTGATATTTTGTTTATCTTTTCCATTTTTGTCTTTTCTTTTCCAAACTGTTGACTCCATTTTTTAAAATTCTCTTGTATAACTCATTTTTTTCCAATTTTTCTTCAGCTTCTCTTATTTGATTTTTAAAATATTTTGAGGTCTTTCAGGAGGTCTTTTGAGCCCTGAAACCAATTTACATTCTTCTTTACATGTAGATATTTTGAGATTGTCATCCTCTTTTGATTTTGTGCTTTGATTTTCCCTGTCACCATAGTAACATTCTATGATCAAGTTCTTTTTGTTGTTGTTAGATCATTTTCCAGCCTATTTCTTGAATTTTAACTTTATGGTAAAATAGGTTCTGCTCCTGGGGCAGAGGAGGTACTGTCCCAAGTTTAATGTTGTTCGCATTGCTGATTTCAGAGCTAGTTCAAGGGATCTGTAAGTTTTCAGTTCTTCCAAGGTTATATGATCCATGGAGTCATGTAGTCACTGTTCTCCTTGTCTGTGCTTTTGTCTGTGAGTGATCATAAGCATTCTTTTCTGTCCTGGAATTATGATGTGGTCCCCTGTGGCTGTGAGCTCTAGTGATGCTTTTCCTTTCCTTGTAACTATGATCAGGGCCTGCCACTCAGATCTCTTTGTGGGCAATGCAACAGAGCCCTGCATCCAGTGCCAGCAAAGTGTCCCCTTAATCTCCTTCTGACCAGTTGTCCAGCCTCCTTACTGTCTGTGGGCTGTCAGCTCCAGAAGTTGCTAAGGCTGATTCAGTCACCATCAAGGCCTGCTGCTGGCTTGCCAGGTTGCCACCTGTGCTGGATTATGCTCCACTCTCACCCCAGTGACACAGACCTTTCCTGGCAACCTAACTTGTCTTGGGCTGGAAGATTGTTTCACCCTGTCCTGTTATTGATTCTGTGCTCCAGAATTCTTTTAAATTGTTTGGAGGAGAATGTGGGAGAGCTCAGGTTGAGTACCTGCTTACACTCTGCCATTTTGGATCCCCCTCTCTCCTACTCTATGAAAATTTTTAACTTAAATTCACATCTTACTCATATGCAATCCAACTGCCTTGTACCCTCTCCTTTCTACCCTTCCCCTTATCTAGCATCCTTTCTCTTCCCTCATATATCTTAAAATTCCTGTATTTAGAATACTTCAAGTTTTTGTTCCTGTTGTTGTTAATTGACATCTCTCTTCCTATATATTCTGGAATGGGAAACCAAGAAGACACACCTGATCAATTGTCTTTTTCTCTCTATGAAAATATTTGAGCATCACTGATGCAGATGCCATCCCTTAACACAAAACTGCAGGGTGCTAGACTTACCTGAGCTGCCAGGAGTCCTAGGCCATCATGAACTGTCCTTTCCTTTTATTTTCTGAAGACCTTTGTGGTAGCAGTTCTCGGTGCCGTCCCTGCTTATATCTCTTCCCCACATCCCCTTAGTTACTCACAGTTAATGTGTGTGTGTGTGTGTGTGTGTGTGTGTGTGTGTGTGTGTGCGCGTGTGTGTGTGTGTGTGTGTTGGGGGGACAGTCTCAGCCTTATTATAAACAAGGGGTAAGTGGTATGTCTTAATGACCTTATCTTGCTATCTCTACATTTCATCTTCTTGTCCATCTTGAGTTAGTCAAAATAGCCTTACCTTTGGGACATTCCCTTAAACACAAGAATTAACAGGGCTGAAAGGAATAATTGTCAACATTGATTATGTGGTCTAATTATTATATGAAGAAGTTCTTTTAGCCAAAGCAACAGATTCTGAGAACTGTCCCATTCCATCTGTATCTATACTACAGAGCATAAAGTTTAGACTCTACTTATCTTGATTATAGAGGCCTATTAAAAATGGGGAAGTATAAGTAAGATGAGAAGAAATTCCATCTCTCCCTTTGCAACAGAATAGAAACATGAGCATTTTGTGGTGCTTAACCTAAAGGAAGTCTCAACCTTTTCTGAGGACCATTGAATCTTCTTGCCACAGATTCACTCAGTATGGCAGCATGTCACTTTAAATTAAGCCATCACCATCTGTTCTGCCCCCTAATTAGAAAGGAATAGAAACCTATCATTCACAGCACACCATCAAAGTGTGAGCAAAAGAAGTGATATAAATGCATGGGTATGTTCCCCATTCAGAGTAGCCTGCCTCAGTTATGTTTCTCTCATGTTTCTGCTAGGAAACTAGTAGAAAAATTGTTCCCTAGAGAGAGAACAAATTTCACATGACAGTAATTTCTTTTTCAGGCTTTGGAGAAAATGTCTCAGTGCCTTTTCTTATTCCTCTGTTCTCATCTCATGGGTTCCACTCTGGAGTATGAGAGGTATTTCTGACTTCAGTTGGTGTGTCTCCATGTAGGAACAAATATCCTTTTGGACACAGTTAGGTGTCAGGGCAAAGTGCTCCTGTTGATTTTTTTTAAAGAAGATATCAGATGATAGGGAATAATGTCGATTACTACATGGATAAAGCATAAGTTCAGTTTTCATTTGTCCAGTATCATCATTCTCAGCAAAAGTCATTTGAGTACTTCAATGAATGGGCATTGAACGTAGAGTCAAGACTTGGGTTTGAGTCCCAAGTCATCACTTATTATATACAAGCAAATCACATCATCTCTCTGGCCTCAGATTTCTCTTTTGTAAAAAGAGGTAATTGGATTATAAGGTCACTCTCTTCCAACCTTCACTATATGTTCTAAGGATCATAGCTCTAACACTGGAAGAATCAACAGAGATCACCTAGTGCCACCTCCTTACACAGTACAGTAGAAAGAGACAAACAGGCAGAGTTCAAATACTTATTCTGATGCTTATTAACTGTGGGACCGGCAATTCATCTACTAACAGTCAGGGCCTTAATTTACTCAACTCTAAAATTGGTTCTTTGAGGGTAGAGAGTGTACACAAACAAATGTGTGTGTGTGTGTGTGTGTGTGTGTGTGTAAACCCAGCTCTACAATACCTCTTGAACAATTAGGTGCTTAATAAATGTTGAGTTGAATTGACTTAATCAAACTAAAGAATGTTGGAAAAGTTTGGAAGATATGTTAGAAATCATCTAGTACAAACCCTTCATTTTACAAAGAAGAAATCACTGAAGAAACATTTATTAAATGATTTCTCTTCATAAAGATCTTTCCCGAGGCAGCTAGGTGGTGCAGTGAGTAGCATACCAGCCCAGGAGTCAGGAGGACCTGAGTTCAAATATGACCTCGGACACCTGACATACTTACTAGCTGTGTGACCTTGGGCAAGTCACTTAGCCCCAATTGCACTGCCTTCCCCCCTCCAAAAAAAAAAAAAACTAGATAACCATCTTTTCCTATTTTCTTCCTTTGATAAATGTTTTACTATTATCTTTTGTTTTTACATTACCTATATTACTCTATGGATCTGTTTCCCTTCCCCCTAAGAGAGCCATTCCTTAAACACGGAAAAAAAAAGGAAAACAATTCACCCAAATAACTAAAGTATAGAAATCATTGATTTTTCTTTTAATGTATTTGCACACTTATAGAACTCCACCTTTTCAAATACTGTGGGTTAGTCCCTCATATATATATATTTGGGGGGGATTAGGCTTGGTTGTTAATATTCAAGGGTATTTATTGTTTTCTTTGTTTTGTTGTTCTTTCCATTGACACTGTAGTCATTATGTGTAGATTTCTAGGTTCTGCTTATGTTTTTTTTAAGTATCAGTTCATAAAGTTTGCTCATACTCCTCTCTATCCATCATACTCACTGTTTTCTTTTTTGAGCACAGCAACATTCCACTGTATTCATATACCATAACTTATTTCAGCATCCTCCAATTAATGGGCTTCAATTTTGTTTCCAGGTCATTCTGCTACAAAAAGTGCTGATATTAATAATTTGGTATGAATGAGAACTTCCTTCTTATCAATGATCTCCTGCTTTCAAACTGAGTGATAAGATTAAGTTATCTCATAGAGTTGTGTAATGGTAATTAAGATTGAACTTTTTTACTGTTTTCCCTTTTGGAGTATTGAAGTAATCAAGTGCCTTTGATGAGTCTGGCCTTTGTTTCTTCCATTAAAATGGGAGTCTTTGATGACTTGCTTAAGAAACAAGAAAGCCTAGTTCACATAGGTTTGAGTCACATGATTGCGATGCACTTTGACCCCGAACAGGGTATATAAGCTCTGTGGCTGGCTTTTTGCTTTGGGGCTCTCTCGCTCACTGGAAGAGTGTCATGTGATTTGACCAGATGAGATTCTGGGTACCTAGCTGGAACCCCCTGGCTTTGAAAACCTAAATGTTGGTGCCTCTCTCTCTGCAACTATTGTGATTTGGTCAGACAGATAAGAGGCCTGTCTGTTGATCTCTGTGTATTATTTTCTCTGTTTGTAAAATGTATGCTTGTAATTTCTGTTTGTATTTTCTCTGAAGTTCAGGGTACTGGCTTTTCCTCCTGAACTAAGTGAATGATATATGTGTGTTTGATTAAAGTGACATTGTAAACCCCTTAAAGTTGCTTTCCTTAGAAAAGCAGATCCAAGAATCTGTGCTGGCAGCCCTTCTATATGCTAGTGTTGTTGGTCTTCACCCCACAACAGCTGCTAGCCACATTGTTACTACAAGTTGTAAAATCTGAACATTCTCTAGAAATTGAAATTCTATTTTTTCTTTCCATAACTATTTTCTCATTATAGCTTAGGCTCAAACCATATCATTCCTCTATTACTATGATAGCCTTCTAACTTGTTTGCCTGTCTCTTAAGTCCATCTTTTTCTAAATCATTTGCACAATGCTGTCAGATTAATCTTTGAAAAATCTCATTTTTCCTGTCACTCCTCTGCTCAAGAACCTACAATGACTGCCTGTCATCTGTCATGGCAATTAAAAATTCTCTTGTCTTTGTTGAAGAACCTTTTCCCTTATCCAATCTTTTCTCCCATCATTCCCTAACTCACATTCCATACCATTCAAGTGTTCCCAATACATATCACCTTCATTCCTCCCTACACAACCTTACTCATGATTTCTCTCACTTGAAGTCCCCTCCCTCCTCACTTACATCTCTCTAAATCTTACTCCTCTGAGTCCCTGATCAGATTCCAACTTCCCTAATTAGCCACCTAGGGGCAGCTAGAGGGCATAGTAGATAGAGTGCCAGATCTGGAGTCAGGAAGACGAGTTCAAATCCAGTCTCAGATATTTCCTAGCAAGTCACTTAATCTTGTTTGCCTCAACTTTCTCATCTGTAAAATAACTGGAGACAGAAATGGCAAACCACTCCAATATATTTGCTAAGAAAAACCCAAGTGGGATCACAAAGAGTTGGACGTGACTGAAACAACTGAACAACAACTTAGCCAAGTGCAGCTTCTCAAGCCAACACCAATCTTTTCCTTTGCTAATTCCTTTTGTACTTACAGTTAATACCAGGCAATTTAGTACTTCCTAGATCCCTGGTTGTTCTATGTAGGCTAATTTTGTCCTAGATGGACATCAAACTCCTATAGCTCAGGAACTAGATTCTATGCTTCTTTTGTATCCCTTTATGGTATTTATCATAGGGTCTGGCATTTTAGAAAGAGTTTATTAGGGAATTATTGAATGTTTAGGTACAAAGCAAAGAATATCTCTTCCTTTCATCTATACAAAACAACAGTCCAGCATAAGCATTTATTAAGTCCTTACTTAGCACAAATTCTGAAAATACAGAAATAAGCAGAAATTAAGATATTGCCTGGCCCCAAGCAACTTACATTCTAATGGGAAAAGAAAATACGTAAAAGGAGGTGGAAGGAGGAATGAATAAAGGTAACTAGTGAGCTAGAAGAGAAAGTTAGAGAAAGTCCTGAGTGGAGTCATTAGAGGAATGAGACATGGCTGGCTGGAATACATTTCTTAAATAAAGATTCTGGGAGGAGCCATCCAAATATCAGTGAGAAAGATAACAGGGAGTGAGAGAACTTCCAAAATGTAAATTATAGGGATGGAGTAAACTTCCAGGATGAGGAGGTTTTTGGAGTATGGTGCATAACATCCAGACTATAGCCTAGAGAGGAATAAGATAACCTAAATGCTGGCTATATTGTTGCCAAAAGATGTGTAATATGTAAAAGGCAATCATTTCAATCTCATCTGACCCCTGAATTTAGTCCTATGTCCCTGTTAAAATTCATAGTCTCTAGGACATGGTTCTTGAAAACCAAGATGAAATATGAATTGCTTTTTGTTTTGTTTTCCAAATGAAAAGAGAAGAGGAAGGAGTGCTGGGCCCCAGATGGCTCAGGATATTTATATCCTGTGCACTGAAAATAAGCATGGACAACCTGGGACATTGATTTTCTTTGGTTTGTCACTAGGGAGCCTCCTAGGTTTGTAAGGAATACCAGCATTTTCTGTGCTTTTCAACACAACCATTTAATGATGCCATGATGGCAGTAGCAGTAGCTTACATTTTAGGTCCCTAAACAATGATTTCCAAAAGTGCCTCTTTATCCTTTTTAAATAGCAGGATAAGCAGATCAATAGTAGTAGACAGGGAAGCTCTTCCTTTCACACCATTTCCTCCACCACACCCCCAACAGTACAAGAGATGTTTGGCTAGCATTTGTACCAGTATTATAGAAAAATTAAGCAGCTAGAAGAAATAGTGCCCACGCTTTGTCTCCTGCTAGTTCTGTGTCACCATTTTCTCTTTATCCCTAAAGACAAGAATACCATGAGGAATTGACATGAAGTAAACTAGGTAACTAATATACAGCAAGTAGACAGAAAACAAATATCCCAGCCTTTCCAAGAAAATCCAAATGTCAAGGAAATAAAATATACTTTGGACAACTGCCTTTAAAAGGACTATTATTATTGGATCATTACATATAATAATTATTAAAAAATCATTTGGTTGTCACAACAATTACGTGAGATTGCAGTTATTATTATTCCTATTTCATAGATGAGGAAATATGATTCAAAGATGTTAAGGGAAATTCACAGGGCCATACAGCCAAAGTTTGAGGTAAGGATTCTGATTCAGGTCTCCTTTGTACTGGTTCCAAAATTCAATCTTTCATGC
Source organism: Trichosurus vulpecula (assembly GCF_011100635.1). Classification (NCBI taxonomy): domain Eukaryota; kingdom Metazoa; phylum Chordata; class Mammalia; order Diprotodontia; family Phalangeridae; genus Trichosurus; species Trichosurus vulpecula. The sequence goes on along the minus strand of NC_050574.1, from coordinate 309,326,424 downwards.
CCCACTTTGTTAGACTATGTATTAATTTTTATTTGAAAAATCTAATCTCTACAAATCTATGCAGGGCATCCTAGGGATTGACTGGTGCCAGGTCAAATGTTACATTTTCCATGTGGGCATTTGCATCTATAAACTGGCAAAAATTACAAATCAGGGCTTGATTTATTGTTTTATTGATTGTCTAGATTTAAGAAAGAGATGGAGACAATATTAATAATGCAGACTAACTTGAGAAGTGTGTTGTTTGTAAATTTCCCCCCAAGAGATCCAGTTGTTAAGCAGTTACTAGAACATCCCTGCCCAAAAGTCTTAGTGCAATCTTTTGGGAAACCCTGTACTATATGCAAATTAAAGAGATTTAGCTAAAGTGAATGTATTATGTGAAAATTATCCTTTACAGCAGTCTCTGATATTCACTGGAAAAAATTAGACGATGGGTCTAGAAATACCAGGCCAATACTCATTGGAAATAATCAAACAATTGGTCTAGGAATATCAGGCCATAACCTCTGATAATCATTGTAAATAATCAGACAATAGGTCTAGGAATATCTGGCCATAACCTGGTACCTTGATTTTGAGGTCCTTTCATGGGACCAGATTGTCAGTGAGATCACATGGGGGTAGCTGTGTTTGTGAATGTCAAGTTTTATTCCTGATATGCTATTGTATTGTCAGAGAAAACTTTTAAAAGTTTGCTCATTGACAAAATGGACTTTCAAGTGGAAGGTAATATATAGATATATGATCATCATATATAATGAGCTTAGAGAGATTTTTAATAGTGTATCTTGGGGTAGTTATTGATATCCTTAATATGCAGTAACATACGGAAGACTGTACAGTCTCCTGTTCTCTCTTGTGAAATTCAGCAATACCTTGAATAAAAATGAAAGAATAAATTAAAACTTCTCAGGAATCTATCAGATGTTCTAAATGAATGATAATACACGGTTTCTATTGCATACTTAAAAGAGAGTTTGTACTAATTAACTAACAGCAACTTAAGAATTAGTCCCCAGGAAGAGTTTCCAGAAAAGGGTATGGCACATGGAATTTTTAGCATTTTAGATATATGAATGTCCGAGATTGTGAAAATCTCTTTATCTTTCTTATTGCCATGCCAGCTGGAGAGGATTCTCAGTTTATGTATTTTGAGAGATCCAGCTAATTTAAGCTTAATGGAGAAGATAACAATGACACAAATAAGATTCATTTTAGTCATGGGAAATGTAAGCATGAGAGTGAATAACTTCCACATACTGTATATGTAAAGGGGGATAAAGGCACTTAAAATTGAAACAGCAACAATTGCCATTTACAATGAGGAGTTTGTCTTAGCCTTACAGAACTGAAGCTCAGAAAACAATCTTGGAGGTCAACTCTATTACAGATAAGCAAACTGAGTCTCAGAGAGGTAGAGTTCTTGCTTAGTGCTCTAATGCTACTTAGTGGCAGAGCCACAAATAATCCCAGGTCTCATGATTGTTGGTCTGGGTCTCTTTCCACCATGCTACATTTATATGAATATGCCAGCCTCTGTATACCAAGATGAAATGTCCTTTACCTATCCCCTATCAATAGGAATATGTGGTTTTTAATTTTTCCAACAAATGTTTTTATTATATTGCCAGATAGCTAAAATTTATATGCTGTAATCAATTCAGTAAATATGTATTAAGCTGGTTACAGTGGTACAGGCCTATAATCCTTGCTACTAGGGAAACCGAAGCTGTTAGGTTACATCATTCGGGAGTTCTGAGCTTCGTTGGAGCTAATATTAGGTGTCTGCATGAAGTGTAGAAGCAATATAGTGAGCCTCCAGCAGCAGAGGCTCTGGCTCCAAGCTGCTGAAGAACTGGTGAACTGGCTCAAAGCAAAATGGAGTTAGGTAAGAGTTTCTAGGCAGTTCAGTAATTTCAAAGTGCATGATACAGGGAGACTTACTAATGAAACCAAAGTATACTAAGTGTGTAATTAAGTATCTACTATGTGAAGAACACCCTGTTATGCTGGGGAAGAGATCAAAGTTTAGATAAAAAAAGCCCTGCTTCCTTGGAAGCTAACAATCTTTTGGGGAAATATAAATATAAACTCCTTGAAGACAGGACTATTTTGCTTTCTGTCTTTTTAGTCTTAGAGCCTGGGACTTTATTGGTGCTTAATAAATGTTTGCTAAATTGTATTACGATACATACACTTGTAAGGAAGCATGGGGATGTCGTCGTTTGGCTCTCAGGCAATAAAAGAGATGTTTACCTTTTCTCTCTCCACCCTTCTCAAAGGAACACATATTCCTGTCAGGAATGGTAGGGAGGGCAGAGGCTTGCCATTCTCAGAGAAAGGAAATACTCGACTACAATTATATCTACCTGTTCCCTTGAATTTTATTAGTCTAGGGCATGTAGTTTTCAAGTTTAAGCTAAACTTCTGAACACCATTCATTAATGGAGAAAGGGAGGACCCGAGCTTTATAGCCATAGCTTGACTCCTTTCTCACCAAATACTGGTTCTAAAATGAACACACATACAACAAATAGCAAGGAAACTCATTTCTCCAAGTCAATAGCAAAACAAAAATCAGAGAAAGTATATATAATTGAATATAAAATAAACAATATAGAGTGGAAGCATGCTTCCATTGGGAGCAAAATAAGCTCAACTGAGAGAGAGAGTCCTAGACCGTACTCAAAGGGGGAATTCCCTGAAGTCTCTAGTGTACGAAGCTGGACGTAGGAACATGATGAAAATTGACAACTCCTCTCATGTTGACTTCTTCTCAAGTCTTTACTCCCTTCACCACCCTGAAATAAGGTTGGCTTCATCCATCTCCTCTCCTTCAGGTAGAAGCTGAAAGAGCCAGAAAACATTGGAGACCTAAGAGAGTAAAGAAATTGAAGAGACTGATGCTTCCAAGCCTTTGTCTTGCCAAATTCACCCCACCTCTCATGCAGGTGTAAAGCAGTGATCTCCACCAAAGATGACAAAGTCCTATACCAATGGACTTTGGGAAATGGGGTACACACAGGTAGCTATGGTACATAGTAATTCTTGATAAATACCTATCTGCTACATGAATGGCACAGAAAGTGCTACATAAACTACAAAAAAAAAATGTTATTTTATTTGTATCTCTTAAGTCATGATCCAGACATCCAATTAGGTCTTATATGTGTTTATTGAGAACCAACTAAAAAGTAAGGAGCCATGAAAAATATGAGAGTTACTATGAGTTACAAAGTCAGGTAAATAGATAGATGCAATGGGTACAGCAACAGACTTAGAATCAAGAATTTAAATTCACCCTCAAATACCTGTTACCTGCGTGACTTTGGGCAAGTTACATAACCCCTGTTTGACTCAGTTTCCTCATCTATAAAATGGGGATAGTAATATACCTACCTCCCAGTATTGTGATGATCAAATGAGGTAATATAAGCAAAGCACTTGGCACAGTGCCTTACTCATGGTAGGTGCTATATAAAAGACTACTAGTAGTAGTAGTAATAGTAATAGTAGTAGTAGTAGTAGTAGTATGGTAGTAGTAGTAGTGGTAGTAGTAATAGTAGTAGTAGTAGTGGTAGTAGTAGTAGTAGTAGAAGTAGTGGTAGTGGTAGTAGTAGTAGTAGTGTAGTAGTAATAGTAGTAGTAGTAGCAGCAGTAGTAGTAGTGGTAGTAGTAATAGTAGCAGTAGTAGCAGTAGTAGTAGTAGTAGTAGTAGTAGTAGTACAATGTAAAAGAATGAAATAGAATCTACCCTCAGGAAATTTAAATTCTATGCGGGTAAGGAGAATTTAACATGTGCGCAAATAAGCAAATGCAAAATTTACTCATAGCAAATACAAAGTCATTTATTTATTAGAGGGAAGAAGTCAAGTACTAACATTTGGCAAAGGGATGGTTGGGCCAATTGGGATGGGAAAGGTCTTGTGTAAGAGAAGTGGCTATTCAACTGATCTTTGGCAGGAGCTGGAGTAGAGCTTCTAAGAAGTGAGGGAGAAGAAAAATGAAATTCCAACCTTAGGGATAGCTTGTGGAAAAAAAAAACATAGTTATAGAATTTTACGTATCCATTTTGGCTGGCTTATCAAGAATTCCAGTTAAATAACTCTGGAAAGGTAGACTTCAGCTTGTTAAAAAGTTTTAAATGTTAAAGAAAGTTTTCATTTTAGCCTATATGTAGTGATGAGAGATTGAAGCTTCTTGAGCAGGAGAATGGCATGCTCATATCTGTGCTTCTGGAAGATTAATTTAGCATCTATGTGTAGAGATAGATTAGAATAGGGAGAGCTAGAAGCAGGGGGAACAATTAGAAAACTATTGCAATCACTAGTCTAGCTTTGTTTTGTTGTAAGTTTGATAAGCATGCCTTTAATGCCTTGATTCAAGTTCTTAATAAACATGCTAAGAAACATAGAGCCAACAAGAGATCCCTGAAGCTTTCTGCTGGTGGCCACCCTCCAATTTGACACTGATCTATTAATGACTACTCTTGGGGTCCAATCACAGCAGCCCAGAGGTATTTTTGCCAGTACTGTTAAGATAACACTGTTTATGATCATGTACTAACACTAATTATGGTGAGAACACTAGCCAGTTCTATTCTTCCAGCAATTGATTAGTTACAAGGATTAGCTTTTTATTTTTCTGGGTTTTTTTTTTGTCTAGGTTATTTGTTTGTTTTGGTAGAAGGGAACATATACTTCCTTGACTCTTCTTTCTATGTCTAATAAATATTTGTATCCTTGGGAAGAAAATGACAATCCATGTATAGCAGGTTGTGACTGTAACATAGGTGGCATGTGTGGCTTGGACACCCATAGTCTGTAGGGAAAGTGGCAGTTTCACGGGATGAGATAGCATATCATATGCACTCTGACAGGACCTCACTGGGCTCTTCTGGGCCAAAGAATACCTATTTACTCTCTGGGCTGGCAAGGTTCCTCCAAATTGCTTTCACGCTGGCATGTCTATGTTTCCAGAGAAAGAAAGCTCAAAGCTCCATGAAAATTCTCTGAGGGTCCCAGAGGTTACTCTATTTGGGTGAAATACATTTCCCCAGCTCATGATTCTACCTCTTGAGCTACACCATTTTTTTCTGTTTAAAAATTCAGCCACTCAAAATAACAGAACTTTCAGTTGGTCTTTCAACAAGGTCTAGTATATTCTACGCACTGGGGATAAAAAGAAGGCAAAAAGCTGTCTTGTTTCTGTTGTCCTCTATTGGAGAAGGCAACATGCAAATGGTTATGTACAAGCAAGATATGGACAAGATTAATTAGAGATAATCAACAGAGAGAAGGCAGTAACATTAAAGGGAATTGGGAAAAGTTTATTGTACTTTTGATTTCAGCTATAGCTTGAAGGATTCCAGGAAATTAAGGAGGTAGAATCCCAAGCATGAAGAAAGGCCAGTGAAAATACCCAGAGCCAGGAGATGGAAATCTAAAACATAAGCACTTACTTAGCAATAATACAAAGAAAATGATCTCATAGGCATGCATCTATTAAAACAAGTGTAGGAATAATAATGATAATGATAATAATGAGGCAGCTAGGTGGCACAGTGTACAGAGGGCTGGGCCAGCAGTCAGGAAGACCTGAGTTCAAATCAAGACTCAGACATTTACTAGCTATGTGACCCTGGGCAAGACACTTAACCTCTGTTTGCCTTAATCCACTGGAGAAGGAAGTGGCAAATCAGTATCTTTGCCACAAAAACTCCATGAATAGTATGGCCCATGGGATCACTAAGGGTCAGACAAAACTGAATCACTGAACATCATCTAATCATCGAACTGAACAAAAACAACAAGAAGGAATAATGAAATGCACAACAATCTTTATGTAAACCTTTGTCACACTCAACCACCAACATACTTAGTATCTGTGGAGAAGAATGGACACTGAATTCCAGGAATCTGGAATGGAAGTACATGAGAGGTACCATGTGCAGTGAATAAATCAGAGCCCTAGATTATAGGTTTTGATGTCACTGATCTAGTCAGTAAGTGTATCACACAAAACGTTTTCTGTTGCTTCTCATTCCTCTCCAGCTGGGTAAGTAATCTTCCCTTCTACACTCTTAGTAGAATTTGCAAGTTCTTTCAATTTATACTTAAAAGAGTATTTTACTTACTAATTTCAATAGCAATTTCCTTTAAGCCATAGGATTATAGAACTCATCAGGCTGGTTGTTGTGGGCCATACCAACCAGGCCAGTCAATTAGCTATTCACTTACCACAACATTGTGTTTTTCAATCAAAACAGAGCACATAGCAAACAACTCAGGTGAATTACCTTGGCAAGGCAAATCAGCTCAGTCCCCTTTTCTTATGCAACAGAACAGCTGCTTTCCCTTTCTTCTCTTCCCTACCAAATCAAAGTAGGCATAAAAGGACCATAGGCACATTTGAGAACCTTCATTTCTTTTAAGGTCTAAGTGGTGTTAAGGGACAATGGTTGGAATTGAAGGCTATATTCAGGCAATCAGGAAATAAAAATCATGGCTTCTTGTCAGCTGACTACTTGCTATCAGTCTCTTCAAACAGCTCCAACACACTGCATTTGCCTCCTTTCCATTTTTTTCGTCCTATCCTCATATTTTCATGTCCTTCAATTTCTTCACCATATTGTACCAAGCCTCTTTCAACTATACTTTTCAGTGCCCCGGTTCAGTGTCTCATGGTTCTCAGTGAATAACCTTTCCTTTAAAAACAACATTGGTCACTTAGGTGGCATAGTAGATAGAGTACCAGGCCTGGAGTCAGGAAAACTCATTTTCCCGAGTTTAAATCTGGCCTCAGATATTTCCTAGCTGCATGACCCTGGAAAAGTCACTTAACCCTGTTTGCATCCATTTCCTCATCTGTAAAATCAGCTAGAGAAGCAAATGGCAAACCACTCCAGTATCTTTGCCAACAATACTCCAAAGGAGGTCACAAAGGGTCAGACATTGAAAAACACCTCAAAAATATCCTCTAAGAGATTGACAATCCATATTTAATCATAGCTCCGCTTTCAAATAGCTATATGATTTTTCATTTTGTTGTATTATTCTTTTGAATTGTAAAATAGTTGTATTTAAATTAATGATCAGAGCATAACATTTTAAGTTCTCAACAAAACATGTCTCATTTTATGTTCGCAAAATGGTATTTCCTTAAACATACATATATATATATATGTACCTATATATATATGTACCTATATATATATATATATACATACACACATATATTTTTTAAAAATCTTTCTTTGCCCTTTTAAAATGCCAACTATTGACATACAAATAAAGCATTCTCTTACATCTTTCAAAGGGTGATTTAAGTCTTTAAATTCATATCGAAGTTCGTTTTCTATCCCAAACTACTCAAATCCCACATGAAAGCTGTATTTCTTTGTTTATATGGTTAAGTCTTTTTCATTCAGTCAATTTTTTCTTACTTCTTTCAGGGATCCAAATGTTCTTCTAAAAGAGTAGCATTGCCTTATATTTTTTATCAGGTGATTTCAATAATTTTCTTTATAGAAGTACCTTTTCCTCTCTTTTTCATCACTATACTTTTCTATTTGAAAAATGCCTTAAAGGGAACCAGATTCCCCTGAAGTGCATCATACATCATCTTCCTAAGAGAGTACTCTAAGGCTCTATCAACACTGCTGATATGCCCTAAAGAACACAATGCCTTTCCATCTTCCTTATAGCTTAACCTTTCTGTAGGTGTTGAATCCCCTACTTAGAATGGGAGGCTTTGAGAGGAGATAATTGTTTACTTTGCTGTCTATATTCCCAGAGCTTAGCTGAGTGTTTGGCACATATATTGATACATTTTAAAAAATTTGATTCCTCAATGTAAATCATTATCATCATGTTGTCATTCTTCTTACAGCATATTCGATAGACTTTACATAAAAATCATTGTTGGACAAATTACTCTCCCCTTATTGTTTTTTCATATTTAATATTCAGTAGACTATTACATAGATAAAATTATCAATTCTCTGTTGTGGATTAAAGTATTAAGATTAAGCTTAACTTATGTAAGTTCACTGAAATTGTCCTCTGTGTAACTCCAACTACAGACAAGGCCACAGAGATGACTTTCATTCATCCTGTTCCTATATGCTAAAATATATGGTATACTAGTTAGTATACTGGACTATTCACATGCCCTTCTTTCAGATGCAATTTCTTCATCTCTACAGAAGGCTCTGTAAGATACAAGGCAGCATAGTGATCATTGGACTTGTCAGGAATTACTGAATTCAAACCCTATCTCAGACATTGTGAGGCTATGCAAATTATTTAATCTCAGCCTCACTTTTCTCATTGTAAAATGCAGATAATCATGGCACACCGTTGTTGTGAGAATCAATTGAGGTAATACATGTAAAATACTTTGTAAACCATAAAGCATTATACTTACATGTTAGCTATTAGATATCATTAATTTCTTCCCACAGGTCCTCATAGTTTATAAACTTTCTATTCCAAGTAATATAGAGATTGTGAAAATCCATTGTGGTGACAAAAATTAAAATAATCCTCTATTTTTATAGTTCAATCTTATGTTTGGCTGTTTGTACCCAACAGTTCAGTCTATAATGATGCTCTAGCTCCACTAGTTAAATTTTCAGAAATATTTTTTTAAATTTGTATTGTGGAGGTTTTTGTTTATAAAGGATAATAAGATTCTCATCTATATTTCTAGTCATCTAATTCTTTCTAAGTATCTGGTAGATATTAAAATTTTACAACCTGCAGTGATATTTTGCAGGTTTTCACCACTTCATTACATAATCTAAATTCATCAATATATCTGGGCTCTTGGAAGTTATGTTTTGTTTTATAATTTCCAGTGGCAATAACCTGATACTGAATTACTACCACAAAGACTTCCAATAATAAAAATAAATCTTCATAACTCAATCATTTGTACCACAAAGACTTCCAATAATAAAAATAAATCTTCATAACTCAATCATTTGTTCAATGCATTTTTGTTAATATTGTTGAGTGATATATGATGGATGTCGTCCATGGAGCATCTTTTGATTCCACTGTTGCATCTTTGCTGTTTCACAGGCTCCATCCTAAGATAACAACCTTTGGCTACATTAGACAATCCAGTGGTATATACTTGTTTTCAGCCTTTACTATCATGTCCTAATTTAGGTTTGCTTGTTCTAAAGGTATTTCTTTAAACTTTTAACCTGTTTTTCTTTACAGTATATTAAGAACATCTTTCATTTGTCTTTCATCTCTTTTATGAGAATCTGCTCATTTTGTTTTAGTTGTCTTGAAGTGATGATCTCTATGTATAGCTAAGGTGGGTTTTTGTGGATCCCAAAGAGATACATGTTCTTCCATTTTTACCATGCTTAAAGTATATTTTAAGATTAGTACTGTATAAATGTTGATTATCTTAAGTAGATTCTACTCATAAAGATTTGACTTCGAGACTCCAATCAATCTTTTAACACGAACAGCTTCAGTTTTCTCCTTGATAGATTTATGATAAATGTATTTTGTCTGGAGAAAGCCAAGGCATTTGTAAAAATTACATTCATCCATTGGTTCAATTTGATTTCCAAATTCAAGAGCAGAGCCTTTTTATTCTTGGATCATATTAATAATTTTACAATTATCACAATAATGAAATTAGAATTATTTGCTTCATTTGAGAAGGCTTACATGAGATGTAGTCACTATTTAACATGTTTTTGAGTCACTACTTTATTTGTTTTGGAGTAGAGTTTTATACAGTAATTTGATGTAACTCCTGTATATCAAGTGATTGATACTATAATTTGTTATAATTCTCTCTTTGACTTAAAAGTCTATTCTCGAGTGACTATAGTAGATTGCTGGCTAGGTAAAATGACAGAAAACTTCAACCATCTCTCTTAAAGATTTTACACTTTATTTAATTTGTTCTTGATGTTATTGTGTGGGTGACATTAAATAGAGCTCAGTTTTCCATGTGGATAACAAATATTCCTGTTCTTACTACACTTTAATCTATTTTATATATTTGCAATATGTGACTAAGCTATGAGTGTGGAACTAAATCAAAGGCATTGTGATGAACAATAAAGGCAATAAAAGTGATATATCATTTTGGGGAAAGATCTCTTTAATTACTCACCAAACCAATAATAATTTGTTCTTTATACCTCTTGAACTTTTTGGTTCACTCCTTTTATGCAAATTAGAATGGCATTTCAATAACTCTTTTTTGAAATTGTTGGTGTGAATCCAACTAATAAACCAACAATAATTCACAAAAGCTGACATTTGCTATAGCCTTTATTAGCAAGAATGATCAAAATAACAAGAAAAACATGGCTGGACTCAAATCAATCAGTCAATATATTCTTTTCTTGCAAGTAGTTATACATTTTTTAAAAAAAGTGATACGATTAACTAATATGAAAATTCATTTTGAATGACTTCCCATGTATAATGGATATCACATTATCTTCTCAATGGGTAGGATAGTGGCTGGAGAGGCAAAACTTTGGAACTTGGAACTGAGTTTGAAAAAGTTGGAGCACAAAATGCAAAAATGAATGTTAACATAAATAAATAAATGTTTATTGTGAAGTGATACAAACTATGAAAGCTTTTTATAAACTACCTGAAACACTCTATATACCTATAATATAGGGGTTATTGGTATTCTCATTTCAGAATACATATGCCATGAATTTTGTTAAGAAATCTAGAATCAGACTCGCACGAAGTAGATGGTAGAGTGCTTTGCTAGTAATTCCTATGCAACCGTAAATGATTTAAGCCAATATTTATTCATCTTGTTAATCCTTATCATTCCAAGTTTTTTATAGATGTTAGAATTTGTCACCTTCTTTGATGAAATCAGGATGTCATTCAGTTTATTAATAGCACAAAAACCTTCTTTTTCCTATTTCATTGAATGTATGCTTTTATTTTGTTAGACTTTTTCAGCATAAGAATATCAGAAATTTTCCGTATCTTCCTTCTTTATGGTTCTCTCTCTGTTTTAATTTTTTTTCACTTCCCAGGCATCTATAGAATCATGAGCACCTGGGAAGCACAGTGGCTTGAGTGCTGAGCCTGGTGTCAGGAAGATTCGCCTCTGTGAGTTCAAATTTGGCCTCAATTATTAGTTTTGCGACCCTTGGCAAGTCACTTAATCCTGTTACCATCAGTTTCTTATTTGTGAAATGAGCTGGAGAAGGAAATGGCAAACCAATCTAGTATTTCTGCCAAGAAAACCCCAAATGGGGTCATGGAGAGTCAGACACAACTGAAAAATTACTTAACAACCATAGTAACATCTTTGATTAATGCTGATTTCTTAATTGTGTGTATATGCACACCGTGCACATGCATGCATGTGCATGAATATGCATGTGATACTTTGACTACTTGTATCTCCTTAACTTTTTGGGTTTTGTTTTCTATTTTTATTGAAGTTATCAATAATTGTTTCTTGGTTGTCAATAATTTCTGATAGTTTTTTTTTTGTATTCCAATCAGCATGTTTCCTTTGTATTGCTTTTAATGGGTCGTATAGTGTCATATTTTCCTACACCGAGTACCATCTAGACAATGATATCATTTTCCAATGTCTTTCCAAAGATCTTTATTAGTTTTCTGCAGCCATTTCTGCAAAGGTGATATTTGATTTCTGTACGTGTGCATGTTTCTAGTTAATTCTACTTTCCACCCTATGGTCCTTAATATGGTAATGGCCATAGTTTATGCTATTTTGTGTGGGTCATGAAATGTTTTTATACTCTCAAATCTTGTGGAAGAATGTTTTTGTTGTTATTTTTTGTCATTTTTGCTCATGGTGACTAAAGCAGATGCCAGCTTTTTTGAATTATTATCTTTTGGTATAGCTGGCATATTAGTTGGATTCACATTCATGATTTCTAAAAGAGCTTTTTGAAATTCTATTCTAAGTTTGTACTCATTCTTTTCAAAATCAATTAAGATATTAGCATTATTTTTTCTATAATCCCTTGCACACAGTAATGCTTAATGAGTGTTTGTTGACCTGACTTGACCCCTATCCATTTCCTTATAGGATAGCACTTATAGAATTTGTACTGAGTATATATTTCCAAAGATTTCAAATTCTTCAAATTTTCTCTCTTCAGAGATTTCATTAAATCACCAGCTTACTTTTTTTTATTTCATCATATCTAGGGTTCAGTGAGATTCTTTCTTATTATTGCATAGCATTCACCTGCAATAGTTTGTTGTATAAATTGGAGCTGAAGACATCACTAATAATAAGTAGCATGAATCAGTGGTAGGATTCAAATAAATTAACAACTGCTTCTCCATGGAAACAAGACAAGGTACCACACCCACCACAAACATGGTGGGCTCAGGCCCCACCCTCCCTAACAATGGGTTCACCAAACTCAACCTAAAATTAGGTCGCTAACTGGCTGAATCCCACCACTGGCATGAATCCTTTTTGTGTAACTGGGAAGAACTGCTTCCAATTTTGTTATGATATAGTAGTGGTGTATAATACAATAATTTAGATTTTCAATTCAATTCATATGTACATTTGTAAATATACACATATATACATATACATACTTATACATATATATGTGTGTATACATGTACATATACATATTTATACATATACATATATCTATATACCTCTATGTATGTATGTATGTATGTATCTATCTATCCATGTGTGTAGGTGTGTATAGAATTTGCCAAGTTTAGTAGTCAAGTTCATATACATCAAAGCATTTCCAGTAGGTTGGGTATTGATATTTCCAATTTTTCCCCCATCTATATTGACTTCTTGTGGTACCAGAACAAGAAGGAGTGTCCTGCCTCTGTTGCCCTCCATGTCAAACTAAGCAACACTATGACTTCAAGGTACACTTGCTGGCAATCATATGTTGCCCCATCTATTCCTTAGTTTCATAGGTCAGTTGCATCACACTGGTCAGAGCACAAACCCAAACAGTGGTATTGTTAAAAATCTGCATTGCTGGGGCAGCTAAGTGGCACAATGGATGAGGCAAAAGCCCTGGAGTCAGGAGAACCTGAGTTCAAATTTGACCACTTACTAGCTGGACGAGTGATCCTAGGCAAGTCATTTAACCCCAATTGCCTCAAAAAAAAAATCCACATTGCCAGGATGTGTAAAATCTTGCCTGGCCTTCATAACTATAATAGCAGTCTCCAGGCGGAGAGAGTCCCTACTAGATAAACAGCATATACTATATGTGTATGTATATATGTATACATGTATATGCACATATATGTATATGTAATACATATACACATGTATGTTTATATGCCTGTGTACCTATGATATATGTGTGCTTATATAAATAAAAATATGTACTAGCCAGTCACAGTGACTATCTTTCCCTTATTTGTCATTGCTTACTCTGACCTTGATGAAATGGATGACAGATTAGGTATTGAGGGGGTTATTATTATTGTTAATATTGTTGTTATTTACTTTTCCAGCTCACAACATATTAAAAGTGGCAAGATAGAAAGGTATTAGCAGTCAGCTTAGAGTCTTTGGTAGGGGCAGACAGACTGATAGAAGCAAAAGTGACCGTTGAAAACATTACAACAAAATAAAATATGAAACAAAATTCAAATATTTTAAAAAGTATGGTGGATGGGGCCATGAGCTATTTAGTCTAGGGGCAAAATAACTTAGGTATATAAGTGACTCCTAAAAACATAAATACATGATAAACTGAACAACTGATGTCCATAATGACCCTGTGTGTTTAAGAAAAAGATTGTACTGTGTTTAATATGTTCTGTTTTAGAAATACATAATGCAATTTAGAAAATTTTTCATTAAAATGAGATGAAAATATTCTGCTAAGGAAATATTCTAATGAAGTGTTCCTCATCCTTTATGCAGTTTTTTTTTTTCATTTCTCAAGGGAGAGAGGCAATGGGAGGAATGGAGGCTCTGAAACTGCGATATTAGATAGATAAAGACTTCAGAACTTCTGGTGTGGAAACTCCTTTCACCAATCCCTATTGGTAAGTTCTTTGCAGTTTAAAATCTTAGAGTATTTCCTGGGGATACTAAGAAGTTTGGAGATTTACCCATAGTAACATAGCTAGCACTTATTGAAGACATGATTTGAACAAGTGTCCTTTGTTCATTACATTACCAAGTTGCCTTTCTCATTAAGAGTAATAGTAGATAAATGAGATACTACTGTATCAACCTCAGTCATATTCTATTACCAAAGCAAAGCAAGAGGTCACATGACATCATGTAGATAATTCATCCCCACCTTCCCTAATCCATTTCAGTTTCAATTATGGACGTTAGCATGCAATTTGGGGACCAAATTTATCCAAGTAATTGCATACCATTCTGCTGCACTTTGATGGAGCAGAAGTGGGAGTTAGGCCAGAGGTGGTTGTGGTGCTTTGGCAAAAGTACTATACTCAGCTAAAGTGACCTGATGTGATTTTAGATTACAATAATCATGAACTACACCATAAAACATATGAAAGAAGACTTGCTCAAATACAGTTCCTCAGATAAAAATAAATCTTCAAATTATAGCTTTTTGGTTTCAAGGTCAGAAAATAAAGACTGGGTGTGCAGGTTCTGTACTTATTCACAACACCTGGACATATATTTACAGCATTAATTTACTACATTATCAGATGTGAAAACTCCTTCAATTCTTTGGGTGACTGAAGGGGAAAGTATGGGGAGAATGAGGAAAAGGAAAAATAGTGGTGAGAGAATCACAGAGTTAAAGTAATAAAAAAAGAGAGAGAAACATTTAAAGTGAAAAGAAAAAAAAAAGAAATATCAACTCTGATTCTTCTAGAATTCATGTTTAGAACAATGCTACCTACATAAATGAGGTACTAAAATTAACTTCCCAAGGAAATAAAGCCTGCATGAGAGAAAGCTTTGTGAAAGATTTTTATATATTACCAGAAACATTACAGTGCTGCTTATTAATCACTATAAGGAACAGATAAAATATGGTTTGAATAAGTTTGAATGAAATTAAGGTACCAGAAATGACAACGAAATTTCTTAAGGCATTCAAGGCTGTACTCAAATTGGAAGACCATTTTGTAAATCTAATAAATTATTCTTCATAGTCAATTGCTTCTAGATTGCTCTTCCTACACCAACCCTTTGATATTGTCCTATTGTCCTCCTGTAATGGCAAGAAAAGTAGGATTTTTGTTGTTTTTTTTTTCCTTTTTGTAGTGCTTCTCAGCATGAAGGCAACCAAGTCCCTTTGATTAAGTCTTGCTTTTATTTGAATCAAAATTCTTTGATGGAATCAAGAGTCTTTGAGACCTGCTTAAGTCCCAAGAAAGCCTAAGTTACATGAGTTTGAGTCACATGGTTGTGACTCCCTCTGTGGGTTGACCCTGAAGAGGTACATATATACTCTGAGGTTAGCATTTTGCTTTGAGGCTCATTCATTAGAAAAGTGTTCATGTGATTTGGCCAGATGAGACTCATGGTAGCCAAAGCCCCGCAGCTTTGAAAACCCAGATGTTGGTGCTTCTCTATCTGGTAACTGTGTATGTATTGCTATGGACAGACAGTTAGAATCCCTGTCTGCTGATTTGTGTCTTTTGCTCTGTTAATATAATTTCTGCTTTTAATTTGTTTGTGTTTTCTCTGAAGTTCAGGGTGCTGACTTTTCCCCCAAACTAAGTGAATGATATATGTCTGTTTAATTCAAGTGAGATTGTAAACTCCTTTAAGTTGCTTTCCTTCAGAAAAGTAGATCAAAGAACCTGTACTAGCAGCCCTCCTGTGTGCTGGTGTTGTTGGTCTTACACCTCCACAGCAGCTGCTAGTAACATTGTTGTTACACCTCCCACTACTAAAAATCCTTCAGTGGCTCCCTATCATCTGAATACTAAAACCAAGTTAGGCATTTAAAATATCACATATATCTTTTCCTACTTATAAGGTACTACTCATTCCATTCCATTGAATTCAATTAAAAAAAACAAAGAGAAATATTAGGAGAGCCATTTCATGTAGAGGGGAAGTCACTCTGCTAGTCATTAGGGCTCTAGAAACAAACAAACAAAAAGAACTTTTATACAATCATAGAATTAGATATGGAAAAAAACACTTAGAACCTATCTAGGCCAGTCCTCTGACTTTACAGATGCAGAAATTAGTCCAAGAGACATTAAGTACAGCCCTGTATTGACATACATTTTGCTGGCATTGCCAAATAGATTGGAAAGCTAGAGATAGATGACGGGATTCTCACAGAAATTACGTGATGTCTTCCTCTTCCACACTCAGAGAGTGTTTTGTAACAACATTGGAATCGATGAGGTAAGGGGGAATCTTGACTGATGGGCTTAGCGTTCCTACTTTTGGATTTTGGGGAGCAAGAAGCTGGAAAAGCTAGGAGGAACCAAGAGAAGTTGAAGCCAAGAAGTACATGCTGCCCTGAAAAGCATATAGGAAGATTCAGTTGCTGTAATTCCTGATGCCAAGGGATCATATGTGACAAGGCCCATTTCTGGGGTGAGATGCTGCACTGAAAAAGTCTATTTTGGCTAGAGAACTTGAGGCCGTTGACTATCATCTTCCCTCTCTCATCTTCTCTTTTTTCTAATGGGTAAATGAATAATGCTGAATCTGGGTTTTCATTGGATTTTGAGTCAGCCAGTCTTTCAATAAGTGTATACTAAACACTATGTGCTAGGCACAGTGCTAAGTTGCTAGGAGTAAAATGGGGGAGACAACATCTAAACAACTACAGGATATAAACAGGACATAAAAAGGGTAGCTGGGTGATACAGTGGATAGAGTGCCTGGACTGGAGTCAAGTGGAATCATCTTAACGAGTTCAAATCTGTCTCAGACACTTAGTAGCTTTGTGACCCTGGGAAAATCATCTAACCCTGTTTGCCTCAGCTTCTTAATCTGTAAAATTAGCTGGAGAAGGAAATGGAAAACCACTCCACTATCTTTGCCAAGAAAACCCCCAGATAGGATCACAAAGAGTTGGACATGACTAAAATGACTAAACCATCACCACCACCACAACAACAAAACACAAGTTATAAACAGGGTTAGTTGAAGGTAATGTAGGGAAGGTATTGTTAGCAGTAAGGAGGATCAAAAAAGGAGGATAGAAGGAAGTCAAGACAGTCAAGAGATAGAGATGAGGAGGAAGAATATTCCATGTATGTAGGACAGCCAGTGAAAATCTCTTGCCTCCCCACATCTTAACTAGCAAGGAAGAGCAAAGATGCCAGTGTTACTAGATTACAGAGTATGTGAGAGGTGTGGTAAAGTGTGAGAAGACTGAAAAAGACAGGAAGGGACTAGGTTACAAAGGATTTTTAAAAACATTAGAAACAAACAAAACAAATAAAATCAGAACATTTTACATTTGATCCTGGAAATGATAAGGTGCAATTGGACTTTATTGCAAGGAGGGTAGGGTTGACATGTTTAGACCTGTGTTGTAGGAAGATCTATTTGACAGCTGAGTGGAGAATGGATTTTAATGGGTAGAAACTTGAGGCAGGAAGACCAACTAAAACATTATCACAGTAGTCCAGGTAAGAGATGACAAAGGCCTTCACTAGGGTGATGGCAATGGCAAAGGAGAAAAGAGTATGCACATAGATATTACAAAGGATAACTCCTAATTTTCAAATTTAGTGTTGAGGAAGATGATGGTGCCCTCCATAGTAATAGGAGGAATTATGTAGAGCGGAAGGACTGGAGAGAAAGATAATGAGTTTAGTTTTAGGCATGTCTAGTAGTCAATTGGAGATAAGAGACTGGAAGTTAAGAGAGAGGTTAAGGTTACAAAAAAGGATCTTAGAGCCCATTGGATCCAACTCCCTCATTTTACAGATGAGAAAACTGAGGCTGAGTGAAGTTAAGAACATAGAGCTAGTAAGTATCTGAGGCAGAATTTGAATCTGTGTCTTCCTGACTGCAAGTTTAGTATTCTATCCACTACTCCTTGGAAGAGGGTGAATTGTGAGTCTACTATTATATTTCAGAGAAAATATAATGAGGCTCTGAACTAAGGTGATGGCTATGTGAGTGGAATAAAAAAAGTATGAGAAATATTGTGGACAAAGAATTGAGAATACTTATATATTGATTGGATAAGGGGGAGAGGAAGGAAGAGGCAAGAGTCAAAAATTGCTCTAAGGAAGTGAACATGGAATGATTCCAGATCCTTTATAAGAAATCAGGAGTTTGGAGGAGGAGAAGACTTAAAGGCAGAAGTTAAGAATTCTACTTTAAACATACTGAATTTAAGATCTCTTTGGGACATATAGGTGGAGACTTCAAGGAACAGGTTGAAAATGGGTTCCAACTCAGCAGATAAGTTACATTGAATATACAGATTTGGGATGTAGAACTTGGCACTATGGGAAATGATGAAATCATGAATGAATGAATGAATGAATGAATGAATGAATGAAGAGTGAGTGAATAAGCATTTATTAAGCATTTACTATGTGCCAAATGATAGTCTAAATGTTATGGATGCAAACACAAAAGCAAAGATGGTCTCTGTCCTCAAAGAGCTTTCTTTCTAAAGAAGAGGACTACACACAAAGAGGAGTTGTGTTTAGGGAAGTGTACCTTGTTACAGAGGGTTACAGTGTAATCTAATGCTAGAATTGATTTGGTCATGGTACTTAGACCAGAAATGGGAATCTGAGGAAGAAAGAAAGTGTACCCTATGGGGAAAAATTACCTGCCAGGCATATGGAGGAGATGGCTGGAGAATTAAGAGTGAGAAGCTTGTCTGGGTATTTTCCTGAATGATCATCAAAAATTAGGGAGCACCATGAGGAAGGAAGTGATTTCTTGTTTCTTCCCTTGTTTGATTGTTTATTTTTCTCATGACAGAAATTCGTCTGGTGAGGCTATGGAGAAGAGTGAAGAAGATTGAGGGTATAGATTGAGATAGGGCCCATCGCAGAGCTTTGGAAGCTATCCATATTTAGAGCATGGGGCCTGAATCCTGAACCAATAAAGGAGATTGAAGAGCAATTAGAAAGGCAGAAGGATATAATCTACTGGAGGAGATGATAAATAATATCAAAACTACAGTGTATTCAAGAAGGATGTGCAGCAAGAGAAGGCCACTAAATATGAATAAATAAATGAATAAATAAATTAATTTCTTATTATTTTTCGGATACTGTGCTAAGTTTGGCGTATACAAACACAAACAAGGAAGATAACCCCTACTTTCAATGAAGGGACATGGTACAATATGATTTGGAGATGGGGCGGTGGTGGTATTGGTGGAGGAAGTACTATGGTGGCCTCATTCCTGGGCAGATAAGCTAAACCTAACCAATGAGAATTGGAGTTCCTTGAGAGCAAGATACACGTTTTGGCCTTTCTTTGTTTCCCCAGCACTTAGCATAGAGATAGTACTTAATATATCTGTTGACCTACTGAGTGACTGATGACCTTCTAGAGTACAGGGACCTAGGAGCATTAAGAGTAGTTTCAGGAGTATGAGTAGAAAGAAGCCAGACTGCAAAGGGCTGAGCTATGAATATGTATGGCAAAGAAGTGAAGGCAATAAATGCAGATAGCTTTTTCAAGGAATTTTTCTGTGAAAAAGAAGAGTGATACAAAATTATAGCTTCACAAATGTTTAAACAGAGTCAAAATAAGACTTTTTTAAGGATGAGGTATTCCTGAATATATTGGAAGGTAGCAAGGACAAACCCAGTAGATAAAATGAATCTATGTGAGGGAGAGAAGGGATGGTAAAGAGAGGCAAGTAAAAAGGGGATAGATGGAAGGGGAATGGATAGGATCGAGTTCAAAAACAGATTTATTTGTCTTTTTAAAAAGTATATCTGCCTCCTCAAAGACTAGAGAAAAGGAGAGAATGGAAGAGAATAGAGACTTTAAGGTGTGAAATAGGGATGATTTCTGTACTAAAGTAAGAAGTGAGGTATTTTGCTGAGAGAGAGAAGTGAGCGTAATGTACAAAACTTGGGCAAAGAGATGATTTAAGATAATGACCGCTGAGAAAAAGCAAGGGATTTCTGCAAAGCAGTGAGGCCTCAGATGAGTTCAAATAATGTGATTTTGTGGCAAACTCAGGTAGCAAGATAGCATGACTTCTGTAGAATTAAACAATATCCCATGTCTTTGCTTCAGTCTTAGAAAAGCCAACTCTTCCTTTTGCTAATACCAACCCCTCTCTTTGTGTCATTGACCCTTTTGAGGCCCTCTTCTTTTCCTAATTTTCAGCTTTTCTATCTGCTGCTTTCAAACAGGTTCAGATTTTCCAATTCTTAGCAAAATGTTTATTTTATCCTCCCCTCTCCTTAAGTTATCACCTTCTCTTGCTTATACTTTTCAAAACCAAAATTTCAGTGAAGGTTTTCTTCTTTTCTTTCCCCTGCTTTCTTATCATCTGCCTACATTTTAACCCCTTGCAATCTTGTTTCTGTCTATACTACTCAACAGAAATTGCTCCAATGGCCTTTTCTCAATGTCTCTTCACAGCTTAACTCTATTGACCAACTCCTTCCTTCTACATATTCTCCCCTCTCTGATTTTTTGTGACACAATTCTACAGTAGTCCTTTTATAACTTGTTAAAGCAATATTTTTTGGTTTCATTTGCAGACTCATTATTGATATCTCCCTTGCTGTTGATGGGTGTCCCCTCAGATCTTTTCCTGGGTTCTATTCTTTCTCTCTAGTGTCTCTTTGATGATGACTTCAATTAGCACCCACTATATGCTCTCTGAAGACTACTACTAAACTTCATATGCAAACCTAATCTCTTTTCTAGACTTAGTCCTGTTATCTCCACTAGCCTCCTTGATACCCACCCACCCTTACGATTTAAAAACTCAATATATCCAAAAGAAAAAAAAAACTACCTCTGAACCTAACCAACCTTCCAAAGTTACTATTTATGTCAAGGGAAGCACAATTTTTCCTGACACACTGGCTCATACTTGACTCTTTAGTCTCAGTCACCATCAACCTTCATATGTGTATGATCAGTTGCAAAGTCTCATCATTTCAGTAATTCTTGCATCCATTACACTCTCTCTATTCTTATCACAATCACCTTATACATAGAACTCATTCCCCTCACCCTATTATTGTAACATCCTTCTAATTGGTTCCCACGTGACTAGTTGTTTTATTTTCCAATCTATTCTTCCAACCGCTGTCAAATAAATATTCTTAAAGTGCAAATTTTTACCATGTTCTCCTTTTACCATAATTGAGCACTTGGCTTAAATTTCTTTAGATCCTCATTGATTCTAAATTAAAACCCATTTCTATACCAGGAATGCTTTCCTTCATCACTTTTGACACTTGGACCTCTTAATTGTCTTCAAGACTTAGATCAAATTCATCTTCTTACAAGATGTCTTTCCTGATTCCCCCACCCCTACACATACATTTGTTATTCCTTTTACCCACTCCATTTACCATGCATTTAAGTGGAACTGTATATAAAGGGCCAGACCTGGAGTCAGGAGACCTGAGTTCAAATGTGACCTCTGATGTTTGTTAGTTGTGTTACTCTGGGCAAATCATTTAATCCTGCCTGCCTCAGTTGCTTCATCTGTAAAATGAACTGGAGAAGTAAATGGCAAATCCCTTCAGGATCTGAATACAAGAAGATACTGAATACAAGAAAACCTCAAATAATAATAATAATAATCAAATCAAATAATGATAATGAGCAGTTAGACAAGGCTGAGACAACAACAGTCAGAATGTATCATTTAATTATTTATCTGTGAACAAATAGCCTTTGAAAAGAATATAAACTCTCTGAGATTAGAGACTATTTCATTTTCCTATTTTTAACTCCAGCACCAATGTAGCACAAAGCCTGGCATATAGCAGTGTAATAACAATGTTGCTAGCAGCTACTGTGGAGGTGAAAAGCCAACAAGAAGAGCACACAGGAGGGCTGCCTTCATGGGTTTTGATCTGCTTTTCTAAGGAAAGCAACTTTAAGGGGTTAATAATCTTACTTTAATTAAATATACATATATCATTCACTTAGTTCAGGGGGAAAATCCAGCACCCTGAACTTCAGAGAGAATATAAACAGAAATTACAAGCATACGTTATATTAACAGAACAAGCACAGATCAGTAGACAGGCTTCTATATGACCATAGCAATACATACAGTCACCAGAGAGAGAAGCACCAACATCTGGGTTTTCAAAGCCAGGAGAGCGGGTTCCAATGTCTACCCAGAGTCTCATCTGGCCAAGTCACCAGCACTCTTCCAATGAGTGTGCCCTCAAAGGCAAAATTCTAACCTCTGAGTATATATACTTCTTCAGGATCAGAGAGTCACAACCATGTGACTCAAACCCATGTGAACTAGGCCTTCCCTTGATGTAAGCAGGTCATCAAAGACTTCTGATTCAATCAAAGATTCCTCAGTGCTGAGAAGCACTCCAAAACAAAGACAACAAAAGGTCCCACTTTACCTACCTCATTCAAACAATGGCAAGACTTATTAAAGGCAATTGATGACCTTGGCATTCCAATATAGAAGAAGAGCAAAAATGTCCCGCCATAGTTACCAAACAAGTAGGTGCTTAATAATTGCATGCTGATTAATGGAGTGAGTTAGAGAGGAGCAGAAAAGAATGGTGGGACTGTGTGGTAACTCAGTCAGGGCATAATGATATTAGAACGAGAGAATAAAAATTTTAAGTTAGAGACTAGAATATAGTTGAATAGAATAATGACAGAGTCAAGACTGATAGCAGAAAATTGAGATGAGAGGAAGTGTAATAGACTTGGATAGCAAGGAGGCTTGGCATTACTATAAACCAATGCGAGCACAAAGCATCCACTTATAAGTGAGGCACAAGAAGGATGGAAGAATGGAATATTATGATGAGAGAAAGAGGACGTTCATCATTCTCAATTGCAGAGATAATTATCTTATCATTAGTAAGATTGCTGGTATGACAATTCCTGTGTTGGGGGCGTGATAGAAGGCCCTGTTACTCAGTGATGGAGAGTGCTCAGTGATCCAGTGTCTTCTAGGGCAGCCAGTGGAATTAATGTGCAGTAAAGAGACCTCAACTAAAAGGGAATGTATTAGAAAGATTTTTAAGTTTCCAAAGGCACAATGGAAGAGAAGGGCAGATTAGATTACTACTTTGAAAGGAGATCTGCTGCTGCTTCTGATAGTAGGATAAAGAAGAGAATGAGACTTGATGTGGAAGAGCTTTGAGGTATATCAGCGAGAGAAATAGAGAGATAGTAATAGATGACTTCAGTTTTCTCAGTAAAATAGGAGGTGAAGTCTTCTACTAAGAGGGAAAAGTGAGGGTATGTTATAGGGAGCTTAAGGAGAGAAATTCAGGAGAGATGGGGTTCAGGTTGGGGGAGATGGGGAAGTAGAGAGCAGAAACAAAAGAATGAATTTTTCATCTCTACAATTAAGTTTTCACTCACTACTCTGAGTCACAGGAATTAGAAGGGTAGGTAGCGCAAATGTGCTACCCCTAGATTATGAATTATTCATAAGTACCACTTGATTTGTTCTTCTGTGATGGTGGAAGAAGGCATCGATTTGTTCCCTCTCAAACACACGGAAGCTGGGAAATAAGGTTGAGCATGTATGACAATAAATACCTGTTGATTAGATCCCCCCAGCTCAAATGAACTCTCTTTGAGCATCAGTTCCTTCACCTCGTGCCAAAATAGGAGAAGATGATGCCATGGCAGAATGTTCTCCCAAGCCAGGGTAGCATATTTTATTAGCCTTCACAATCAGGGATTTGTTTTTTTTTTAATGATGGATGGTATATTTTATGGAAAAAATCCTTTTTATTATGACCTTTCCAAACTTAAACAAATATGTATTTTCCTTCTACAAAGATCATTAAAACAAGACTGCATAAAATATGGTGGTTTCAATACTTTCTTGCTTGTTTGTGTCCATTTCACAATGATCTTAGGATAATAGATTTAGAGCTACACAGGCTTTCAGAGACCATCTAGTCTAATTCTCTCATTTTATTGCTAAGAAAACTGAAGTTCAGAGAAGTTAAATGAATTCTCTGGGGTCACATCGCTAATATGGATCACACACACACTCCTTAGAAGCAGCTAAGTAGAGCCATGGATGGTCTGCTATGTCTGGAGGCAGGAAGACCTGAGTTTGAAAGAAGCCGCCATAAATTACTAGTTGTGTGACTCTAAGCAAGTCACTTAAACACTTTCTACCTCAGTTCCTCAATTATAAAAAAAGGAAAATAATAGATGTTACCTCCCAGGGTAGAGGCAATTAGTTGGCTCAGTGGTTAGAGTGCTGGGCCTGGACTGAGGAAGACCTGAGTTCAAATCTGGCTTCAAACACTTACTAGATGTATGATCCTGGGCAAATCATTTAACCTCTGCTTGCCTTATTGCACTAGAGAAGGAAATGGAAAACCACTCCAGTATTTTTGCCAAGAAAACTCAACAGACAGTACTGGTATGCTATGGTTCACAGGGTCACAAATAGTCAGATACAACTGAACAACAATTCCAGGATTATTGTGATGATTAAATGATATTGGCCTAGTGCTCGGCATGTAGTAATTACTTCCTAACTTCCTTTCCTACCCATTTCTATATACTGGAATATGTACTTGACCCCTGATCAAACATGACATCTAAGATCTCACTCCTGGATGATGTCTTGGTCCCAAGATGCCTGGTATCTGAACACCTATATCAGAGGTATCCTCTTAGTTTAACGTAGGGAAGAACAGAGACACGTGATAATCATTGGATGACTAACAAAATGAGGTTTAATTTTCTATAATACAATAGAGATATGCACCAAGGACACAGTGATACTTAGGTTCTCTGGACTTGGTCCCCTTCATATATAAAAACTTATTTGGTAATCAGGGTAGTATATTGGAATATGTGGAAACATGAGTGATCTTGAGGCCTAGACTCCTTGCTGGGGGAATTTTTAATGTTTTTAGATGACTAGTAAGCAGAAGCCAAAAAGTCTGGGTTAATCAAATTTCAGGACAGCCTTATCTTTTTTTAGATAAAACCTCCCCATGGTCAGAAGAAATAAGATTCATTAGGAAAATGCTGGTCCTATCATACCCTGATTGCATTGTCTCTCTTGCCTTGTGCCTTACTGTTAAAAAAAATAAAGATAAAAGTAAGCCTGATTGACTCCTTAACTCCTTTTGGCATAGGCTTACATGGGGGAGGAAAAGAGATATGCTGAAATTATGTGAATGAATAGGCTAAAACCAAGAAAACTTGCTGGGGGTTGCTATGAGGGAAAGTATTAGATTCTTAAAACCTGGATAAATCTAGTTCCATGAAGCATTGCATAGTTAGAAGCCTGGTGATTTTGCTATCATCACTATATATTATACTCAATAAACTTGCCAAGACACAGCTCTGGCCTGCTTCAGTGTAAATTCTCTGTATGTTTGGAAAAATATATTGGCCTCCAAGGGGTAGTGCAAGCTTGACTTGATATATATTGACTTAGATTTACTTGATATTTATTGATTGGATTCAGTAAATACTCTTTGATATATGTTTGCTCATTTAACTAAGAAGGCTCAGTACTGAAGCACTATTTGCTTTTGTATTTGGAAGTTGAGAGGCACCATGGCCTGGTAGAGAAAGCCCTGGATTTGGAGTCGGACAACCAGGAATTACTGTTTCTTACCAGTGGTGTAATCTTAGGCAAGTCACTGGAATTTTCTGAGTTTCTATTTCTTCATCTGTAAACTTAGGGGGTATAACCAAGAGTATTCTGCAGTTAATGAGGAGGCATAACTCAAAGGAAACTTATCTCATTAAAATTTAATAATATCAAAACGAAATATATACATTGATCTTTATCCCTTTGCTTCTAATTGCAGAACATGCCAAAACATATATAATGTCTAAGCAAGAGGGAACTAGTCCCTCACAATTGTAGATTAACTATGAACAGCTCTCCCTCGCCCCCTTCCCTTTCTCCTCCCTAAGACAGCAAATAATCTAAGTTACATGTATACAATCATGCTAACATATTTTCACATTAGTCATGATGTGAAAGAAGAATCAGAACAAAATCAGAAAAACAAAAGCAACAAAAAAGTAAAAATAGTATACTTCCATCTTTAGACTTGATAGATCTTTCTCTGGATGTAGATAGCATTTTCCATCATGAGTCTTTTAGAATTGTCTTGGCTCGTATTTCTGAGAAGATCTAAGTCTATCATAGTAGATTATTGTACAATATTTCTGTTACTATGTACAGTGTGTCTCCTGGTTCTGCTCACCTCATTCAATATCAGTTCTTAGAAGTCTTTCCACATTTTTCTGAAATCTTCTTGCTCATCATTTCTTATCGTACAATAGTATTCCATTACATTCACATACCACTTGTTTAGTCATTCCCCAGTTGATGGGCATCACTTCAATTTCCAATTCTTTGCCACCACAGAAAGAGCTATACATGTGGGTCTTTTACCCTTTTTATGATCTTTTGGGGATGCAAACCTAGTAAAGGTATTGGTAAATCAAAGGGTGCAGAGATTTATAATCCTTTGGAGGTATTCCCTAATTGCTCTCCAGAATGGCTGAATCAAGCAATGCCAATTTTGCTACATCTTTTTCAACATTAATCATTTTCCTTTTCTGTCCTATTAGCCAAACTGATAGGCTGAGGTGGTACCTCAGAGCTGTTTTAATTTGCATTTCTTTATTCAATAGTGCTTTAGAGCATTTTTTTCATATGACTATAGATAACTTTGCTTTCTTCATCTGAAAACTCTCTGTTCATATCCTTTGACCATTTATCAATTGTGGAGTGACTCATATTTGGATAGTTCTAAGTTTTCTATATATCTAAAAAATGAGTCCTTTATCAGAAACACTGGCTATAAAAATTGTTTCCCAGCTTTCTGCTTGACATTTAATCTTGCCTGAATTGGTTTTGTTTGTGAGAAACCTATTTAATTTAATGTAATCAAAATTATCCATTTTGGATTTCATAATGTTCTCTATCTCTTTTTTGGTCATAAATTCTTCTCTTATCCATAGATATGACAGAAAACAAGCAAACAAACTATTCCTTGCTCTCTTAATTTGCTTATGGTTTCACCAATTTATCTCTAAATCATTTATCAATTTTTAATTTATCTTGGCATAGAGTATGAGATACTGATCTATGCCTAGTTACTGCCATAGTATTTTCCAGTTTTCCAGGCAGTTTTTGTCAAATGATGAGATTTTATCCTAGAAGCTAGAATCTTTGGGTTTAATGAAACAGTAGATCACTATAGTCATTGACTACTGTGTCCTGTGTACCTAACTTATTCCATTGATCCACAACTCTATTTCTAAGCCAGTACCACCTGGACATAGTGTATTATCCTGGTGATAAATTGATGTAATATCTTTGCTAATATTTTATTTAAAATTTTTGCTTCAACATTCATTAGGAAAATTGTTCTATAATTTTCTTTCTCTGTTTTGGTTCTCTCTGATTTAGGTATTAGAACCATATTTGTGTCATTAAAGGAATTTAGTAGGACTCATTTTTTGCTTATTTTTTCCAAGTAGTTTATATAGTATTGGAATTAATTGTTATTTAAATATTTGGTAGAATTCACTTGTAAATCCATCTGGCCCTGGAGATTTTTTTTAGGGAGTTCATTGATGGCTTGTTCAATTTCTTTTTTTTTAAAATGGAGATATTTATTTATTTCTTTTCTTCTTCTGTAAATCTGGGCAATTTATATTGTTGTAAATATTCATCCATTTCAATTAGATTCTCAGATTTGTTGACATAAAGTTCTGCAACAAAGCTCCTAATTATTGCTTTTATTTAGTCTTCACTGGTGGTGAATTCACCCTTTTCAATTTTGATACTGGTAATTTAATTTTCTTCTTTTTTATTAAATTAAATTAGCCAAAGGTTTATCAATTTTTCTAGTTTTTTTTCTCATAAAACATATTTAGTTTTATTTCTTAGTTCAATAGTTGTCTTACTTTTAATTTTATTAGTCTCTCCTTTGATATTCAGATTTTTAAATTTGGTATTTAGAGATTTTTAATTTATTCTTTTTTCTAGCTTTTTTAGTTGCATGCCCAATTCATTGATCTGCTCTTTCTCTATTTTATATATGTAAGCATTTAGAGACATAATATTTTTTCTAAGAACTGCTTTGTCTCCATCCCATAAATTTTGATATGCTGCCTCATTATTATCGATGTTGTCTTTGATGAAATTATTGATTATTTCTATGATTTTTCATTTGAACCACTCATTCTTTCAGATTAGGTTATTTACTTAACAATTAATTTTAGTCTATCTTTCCATGGCCATTTATTACATGTAATTTGATAACATCATGATGTGAAATGAATGCATTTAATTTTCTGTCTTTCTGCACTTAATTTCGATCTTTTCATGCCATAATACAAGGTCAATTTTTGTGTAGGTCCCATGTGCCCCTGAGAAAAAGATATATTCCTTACTATCGCCACTCAGTTTTCTCTAGAGATCTATCATATATAGCTTTTCTAAAATTCTATTCATCTCTTTAATTTCTTCTTGTTTATTTTGTGGTTAGATTTATCTAGTTCTGAGAGAGCAAGGTCAAGGTCCCTCACTAGTAAAGTTTTGATGTCTATTTTTCCTATAACCCACTAAACTTCTCTAAGAATTTGAATGCCCTAGCGCTTGGTACACATATGTTTTGTATTGATATTATTTCATCATCTGTCGTGCCTTTTAGCAAGATGTAGTTTCCTTTCTTATCTCTTTTAATTAGCTCTATTTTTACTTTTGCTTTGTCTGAGATCAGGATTGCTATCCCTGTTTTTTGTACTTCAGCTCAAGAATAATATATTCTGCTCCATCCTTTTACCTTTATTCTGTATTTGTCTCTCTTTTTCCTATTATGTGTTTTGTAAACAACATATTGTAGTATTCTGCCTTATAATCCACTCTGTTATTCACTTCTGTTTAATGGGAGAGTTTACCTTATTCACATTCACAGTTATAATTACTAACTGTGTATTTCCTTCCATCCTAGTTTCCCCCTGTTCATAACTTCTCTTCTTTCACCCTCTTCCTCCCCACCAGTGTTTTGCTTCTAACCACCTCCTCCCTCAATCTGCGCTTCCTTTTATCAGCCCCATACCCAATTTTCTTTCCCCTCCTACTTCTGCCCTCCCTTCTTTAGCACCCACTCCTTCCTTTTTCTTTTCCCCTTCCCCTCTTACTTCTGTATAGGGTAAGATAAATTTCTATACCCAAATATCACTATCATACTTTAAGAAAATTGTGTCATAATTCTGTTTCCTTAAAACTCTAAATGTGATAATCCTAAAGTGTGTATGTTATCCCTCTTTGAGCAAAATCTAGTGAGAGTAACATTCAAACAATGCTCACTCACCCCCTCCTTTCCTTCTACTCTATTAGGTGTTTTTGCACCTTATCATGTGATGTAATTTACCCTATTCTGCCTCCCCTTTTTCCTCTTCTTGAAATATACTCCTTTTTTCCACTCATTTTTTATATCATCACATCAAGGTCAAAACATATCCACTCCCTGTGTCTATATATAATCATTTTAACTGCCCTAATAGAGATACAGTTCTCAAGAGTTATAGGTACCATCTACCCACATAGCTGTAAACAATTTAATTTTATTGAATAACATGTTTTTTTTTTCTTTCCTGTTTACCTTTTTATGCTTCTCTTTCATCTTGTGTTTGAAGATTGAATTTTCTGTTCAGCTCTGGTCTTTTTCTCAGGACAGTTTGAAAGTCCTCTATTTCATTGAATATTCATCTTTTCCCCAGAGTGATTGTGCTCAGTTTTGCTGGGTAGTTGATTCTTGGTTGTAATTCAAGCTCCTTTGCCTTACAGAATATCATATTCCAAGCACCCCAATCACTTAATGTAGAACCTAAGTCCTGTGTAATCCTGACTGGGGCTCCTTGATATTTGAATTATTTCTTTCTGGCTGCTTGAAGTATTTCTTCTTGACTTGATCGTTCCGGAATTTGGCTATAATATTCCTTGGAGTTTTCATTTTGGGATGTCTTTTGGGAGGTGATTGATGGATTATTTTAACATTTGTTTCAAGAATATCAAGGCAATTTTCCTTGGTAATTTTGCGAAAGATGCTTTCCAAGCTCTTTTTTTGATCATGGTTTTCAGTTAGTCCAACAGTTCTTAAATTCTCTCTCCTGGTTCTATTTTCCAAGTCACTTTTTGTTGTTGTTGTTGTTGTGGTTGTTTTGTTTTCCAAAGAGGTGTTTTACATTTTTTTCTATTTTCAAAAATTCTTTTCATTTTATTTGACTGATTCTTGATGTCTCATAGAGGCATTAGCTTCCACTTGACCAATTCTAACTTTTAAGGAATTATTTTCTTCAGTGAAATTTTGTACTTCTTTTTTTTCCATCTGGCTAATTTTTTTAAGGAGTTGTTTTCTTCATCAATTTTTGTTCTTTCTTTTCCAAACTGTTAGCTCTATTTTCAAAATTCTCCTCCATAACTCTCATTTCTTTTCCCAGTTTTCCTCTACCTCTCTTACTTAATTTTTAATATCCTTTTTTAGCTCTTGCAAGAGGACTTTTTGGGCTTGAGAACAATTCATATCCCTCTTTGAGGCTTCACATGTAGGCATTTTGACATTATACTCCTCTTCTTAATTTGTGTTTTGATCTTTCCTATTGCAATAGTAATGCTCTAAGACCAGAAATCTGTTGGTCTTTTTGCTCATTTTTAAGTTGAGTTCTGCTCCTGGGGCACAGGAGGCAATGATCCAAGCTTTTGTGCAGGAAGATAGGGGTATGGTCACTGTCTTTCCACACAAGGGTCTGAGGTTCTGGTGGCTTGCTCACTGCACTAGGGTATCCTGGAATAGTGGTTCCTATTCTTCTTTGTGTCCTGGGGCTGGCAGTTTGCCTTCTACACTGGGGCTGGAAGCCTCATGGCTGGCCTGCTGTTCTACTACTGTGCTAAGCCAGCACCAAGGGGCCTCAGTTGCTAATCTTTGCTGTGACTAAGAGCCTCCTCTGGCTTGCCCAGATACAGTCTGTATGGCCTGAATTCCCCTTCTACTTTAGTAAGAGAGACCTTTCCAGAAGCTCTTCTAATTTATCTTAAGCTGGAAAATTTTTTCACTCCATCTCTTTGAGAGTGTTGTTATTCCAGAATCTGTTTAGAGGCTTGATTTAACATTGTTTCCAAGGGAAACTGGGGAGAGTGCAGGAAACTTCATGTCCATTCTCTGCCATCTTGGCTCTGGCTTCAGCCCTCCTTTCTAATCTTTAGTGTTATTTATGACTATAGTACCTTAAGGGAATTTGGTGAGAATTGTAAGTTTCCTTAAAGCTCTAAATGTAATAATCCTCAATCTAATACATACATATAAATTACGTATATAGACAACCACACACCCATACATAAATATGCACAGATAAATTCACATATATACAAATACATATACACATGCATGCATATACATATATACACATATACATACACACATATATATATACATACACACATATATACATAAATATGTATGTATGTGTGTATATATATATATATGTACATACACACACACACAACATACAAATATAGAAAGTGTTAGAGGCAGATCAGTGGTACAGTGAATACAACACCAGACCTGGAGTCAAGAACACCTGAGTTCACATCTGGCCATAGACTTACTAGCTGTATGACTCTGGGCAAGTCAGATAACCTTTGTTTGCCTCAGTTTCCTCATCTATTAAATGGGGATAATAATAGCATCTAGCCTTCACAGCTCTTGTGAGGATTAAGTGAAATAATAATTGTAAAGCATAGTGCCTAGAAAATAATAGGCCTTATATAAATATTACTCTGCATGTGTGTGTGTGTGTGTGTGTGTGTGTGTGTGTGTGTGTGTGAATCCTGGTCTTGCCTAACTTTGTGGCAGACACACATACAGGTGTATTTTACTTTAAAAAATGTTTTTGAAAATCTAAGCAACATATTTAGCCCCCTTGGATAATTCACACCAAAATCCATCTATTAATTTCAAATTATAATTGCTGGGATCTTTTACCTTGACATACAGTAATGTGTCATATTTTAATTTTTTTTTTCTAATTCACTTTTTTTTTAAAGGTGTTTTATTTATTTTTAGTTTACCACACACGGTTCTACATAGTTTTGAGTTCCAGTTTTTCTCCCCTCCCTCCCCCCTCCCTCCCCAAGACGGCATGAAGTCTCATATAACTGTCATGTATAACTTCGCATTGAATTAATTTATGCTCTAGTCAAGTCGTGGAGAAGAATTTTGGCCAATGGAATGAATCATGAGAAAGAAGAAACAGAACCAAAAAAAAAAAAAACAAAACAATCAAAAATAACCCCCAAAGACAAAAACAAAAGAGAAGCAGAAAAGGCGAGCATGTAGTGTGCCTCAGTCTGTATTCAAACTTCGCAGTTCTTTCTCTGAATGAAGATAGCATTCTCAATCGTGAGTCCCCTGGAGTTGTCCTTGCCCCTTTAGGTTGCTGAAAGAAGCGCAGTATGTCAGGGTTGGTCCTCACGGAATCCACATATCTGTGGCTGTGCACAACGTTCTCCTGGCTCTGCTCCGCTCACTCAGCATTATGTCGTGTAGGTTTTTCCAGGTTGTTATGAAGTCTGCATCATCCCCATTTCTTATGGCACAATAGTATTCCATCACCTTCATATACCACAGCTTGTTCAGCCATTCCCCAATTGATGGGCATCCCTTTGCTTTCCAATTCTTGGCTACCACAAAGAGAGCTGCTATAAATATTCTTGTACATATGGGTCCTTTTCCCGCTTGCATGATTTCTTTGGGATACAACCCTAGAAGTGGTATTACTGGGTCAAAGGGTATGAACATTTCTATAGCCCTTTGGGCATAGTTCCACACCGCCCTCCAAAATGGCTGGATCAGCTCACAACTCCACCAGCAATGCAACAATGTTCCAATTTCCCCACATCCTTTCCAGCATTTATCATTCTCCTGATTTGTTATTTTAGCCAATCTGACAGGAGAGATGTGGTATCTAAGAGTTGTTTTGATTTGCATTTCTCTAATCAGCAGCGATCCAGAGCATTTTTTCATATGCCTGTAGATAGCTTTAATTTCTTCCTCTGAAAACTGCCTGTTCATATCCTTTGACCATTTCTCAATTGGGGAATGGCTTGTATTCCTATATATTTGGATCAATTCCCCGTATATTTTAGAAATGAGGCCTTTATCAGAGATACTAGTTGCAAAGATTTTCTCCCAATTTTCTGCTTCCCTCCTAATTCTTGTTGCATTGGCTTTTTTTATACAAAAACATTTCAATTTGACATAATCAAAATTATCCATTTTGCATTTTGTAATGCTCTCTATCTCTTGTTGGGTCATGAATTCTTTACTTTTCCACAAATCTGATAAGTAAACTATTCCTTGCTTTCCCAAATTATTTAGAGTATCAACTTTTACTCCTAAATCATGAACCCATTTTGACTTTATTTTGGTATATGGTGTAAGATATTGGTCTATGCCCAGTTTTTTCCCTACCATTTTCCAATTTTCCCAACAGTTTTTGTGAAATAGTGAATTATTAGCCCAGAAACTGGCTTCTTTGGGTTTATCAAAGAGTAGATTGCTAAACTTGTTGATTTCACCTACTTGTGTACCTATCCTATTCCACTGATCCACACCCCTGTTTCTTAACCAGTACCAGGCAGTTTTGATGACTGCTGCTGTGTAGTACAGTTTAATATCTGGTGTGGCTAAACCACCATCTCTAGCATGTCTTTTCATTAATATCCTAGATACTCTAGACCTCTTGTTTTTCCAAATGAATTTTGTTATTATTTTGTCCAGTTCGGTAAAAAAATTTTTTGGTAGTTCGATTGGTATGGCACTGAATAGATAGATTAATTTAGGTAGAATTGTCATTTTTATTATATTAGCTCGGCCTAACCATGAGCAAGTGATATTTCTCCATTTATTTAGATCTGATTTTATTCGCGTGAAAAGTGTTTCATAGTTATGTTCATATAGGCCCTGGGTTTGTCTTGGCAAATAGACTCCCAAATATTTTATAGTGCCTTCAGTAACTTTGAATGGAATTTCTCTTTCTATCTTTTGCTGTTGGGCTTTGTCAGTAATGTATAGGAATGCTGAGGATTTATGTGGGTTTATTTTATATCCTGCAACTTTGCTAAAGTTGTTTATTATTTCAAGTAGTTTTTTACTTGATTCTCTAGGATTCTCTAGATAAATCATCATATCATCTGCAAACAGTGATAATTTAGTTTCTTCTTTTCCTATTCTAATTCCTTCATTTTCTTTTTCTTCTCTTATTGCTACAGCTAATGTTTCTAGAACC
Source organism: Trichosurus vulpecula (assembly GCF_011100635.1). Taxonomy (NCBI): domain Eukaryota; kingdom Metazoa; phylum Chordata; class Mammalia; order Diprotodontia; family Phalangeridae; genus Trichosurus; species Trichosurus vulpecula. The sequence continues at coordinate 309,291,987 of NC_050574.1, read as the reverse complement.
AAATTGAATAATAGGGGTGATAATGGACATCCTTGTTTCACCCCTGATCTTATTGGGAATGCATCTAGTTTATCCCCATTACAAATAATGCTTGTTGATGGTTTTAGGTAGATGCTATTTATAATTTTGAGGAAGGTTCCCCTTATTCCTATGCTTTCTAGTGTTTTTAATAGGAATGGGTGTTGTACTTTGTCAAAGGCTTTTTCTGCGTCTATTAAGATGATCATATGGTTTCTGCTAGTTTTGTTGTTGATATGGTCAATTATGCTAATAGTTTTCCTAATATTGAACCAGCCTTGCATTCCTGGAATAAATCCTACCTGGTCATGGTGTATTATTCTCGTAATGAGTTGCTGCAATCTTTTTGCTAATATTTTATTTAAAATTTTTGCATCAATATTCAATAGAGAAATTGGTCTATAATTTTCTTTCTCTGTTTTAACTCTACCTGGTTTGGGTATTAGTACCATATTTGTGTCATAAAAAGAATTTGGTAGGACTCCTTCTTCACCTATTTTCCCAAATAGTCTACAAAGTATTGGAATTAGTTGTTCTTTAAATGTTTGATAGAATTCACATGTAAAACCATCTGGCCCTGGAGATTTTTTCCTAGGGAGTTTGTTGATGGCCTGCTCAATTTCTTTTTCTGATATGGGGTCATTAAGAAATTTCACTTCCTTCTCTGTTAGTCTGGGCAGTTTATGTTTTTGTAGATATTCATCCATATCTCTAAGGTTGTCAAATTTATGGGCATACAGTTGGGCAAAATAATTCCTAATTATTGTTTTGATTTCCTCTTCATTAGAGGTGACCTCACCCTTTTCATTTTTTATACTGGTAATTTGATTTTCTTCTTTCTTTTTTTAATCAAATTGGCCAAAGGTTTGTCAATTTTATTGGTTTTTTCATAAAACCAGCTCTTTGTTTTATTTATTAATTCAATAGTTTTCTTGGTTTCAATTTTATTCATCTCTCCTTTGATTTTCAGTATTTCTAATTTGGTATTTAATTGGGGGTTTTCAATTTGCTCTTTTTCTAGCTTTTTCAGCTGTCTGCCCAGATCATTGATCTCTTCTTTCGCTATTTTATTCATGTAGGCATTTAGAGATATAGAACTTCCCCTAAGAACTGCTTTTGCTGCATCCCATAAGTTTTGGTATGTTGTTTCATTATTGTCATTCTCTTGAATGAAATTATTAATTGTTTCTCTGATTTGATCTTTGGCCCACTCACTCTTTAGAATTAAATTATTTAGTTTCCAATTAGTTTTTAGCTTATTTTTCCATGGTACTTTATTAAAAATGATTCTTATTGCATCATGATCTGAAAAGGATGCATTGACTACTTCTGCTTTTCTGCACTGGATTGTGAGGTTTTTATGCCCTAGTACATGGTCAATTTTTGAGTATGTGCCATGTACTTTTGAGAAGAAAGTATATTCCTTTTTATCCCCATTCAGTTTTCTCCAGAGGTCTATCATATGTGCCTTTTCTGTTTACCTCCTTAACTTTTTTCTTATTTATTTTGAGGTTAGATTTATCAAGTTCAGAAAGGGGGAGGTTGAGGTCTCCCAATATTATAGTTTTGCTGTCTATTTCTTCCTGTAACTCCCTTAACCTCTCCTCTAAGAATTTGTATGCCTTACCACTTGGTGCATATATGTTAAGCAATGATATTGCTTCATTGTTTATGGTGCCTTTTAGCAGGATATAATGTCCTTCCTTATCTCTTTTAATTAGATCTATCTTTACTTTTGCTTTGTCTGAGATTAGGATTGCTACACCTGCTTTTTTTACTTTAGCTGAGGCACAATATATTTTACTCCAGCCTTTTACCTTAACCCTATGTGTATCCCCCTGTTTCAGATGCGTTTCTTGTAAACAGCATATTGTAGGATTATGGTTTTTAATCCATTCTGCTATCTGCTTCTGTTTTGTGAGAATGTTCATCCCCTGCACGTTCAGGGTTATGATTTCTATCTGTGTCTTTTTCTCCATCCTAATTCCCCCTGTTTATGCTTTTATTTCTCCCTTTCCCCTTCTCCTCCCCAACAAAGTTTTGCTTTTGACTGCCGCTTTCCTCAGTTAACCCTCCCTCTTTATTCCCCTCCCTTATCTTACCGTTACCCACTTGCTACTTCTCCACTTCCTTAAGCCCTCCCCCCTCCCTTTTTTCCCCCCTTTCCCTCCCACTTCCCGTAGGACAAGTTAGATTTCTAAACTTATCAGAGTATGTTATTCCCTTCTTGAACTAGATCAGATGACAGTAAAGCTCAAATACTGCTCTTCTCCCTCCCTTCTTTCCCTCTACTATAATATGTTTTTTTGCCACTTACTTGGTGTAATTTACCCTTTTCTACAACCTCCTTACCACTTCCCTCATAGTCCTCCCTTTATATCTTTTATTTATATTTTATATCTTTACATCACTTAATTTATACAGGCATTCACAACCTATGTATATCCCTTTCATTTGTCACAATAGTTGTACCATTCACAAGAATGACTTATATATGTATATGTATATATATATATATATATATATATATATATATATATATATATACATATATATATATACACATACATAAAAAACATCCATAAGATGATATAATCCCACATAAAGATGTAAACAGCCTAACCTTATTGGTTAATGAAGTTTGTGGGGTTTTTCCCCCTGGTTACCTTTTTATGTCTCTCTTGAGGTTTGTATTTGGAGATCAAATTTTCCATTGAGTTCTGGCCTTTTCATCAGGAAGGTCTGGAATTCTCCTATTTCATTGAATGTCCATCACCTTGCCTGGAAAATTATGCTTAGTTTTGCTGGGTAGTTGATCCTTGGTTGTAGTCCCAGCTCCTTTGCCCTTCAGAATATCATATTCCAATTTCTCCTGTCTTTTAATGTGGAAGCTGAGAGATCCTGCGTGATCCTGACTGTAGTTCCACGATATTTGAATTGCTTCTTTTTGGCTGCTTGCAGTATTTTCTCCTTGAGTTTATAGCTCTGAAATTTGGCTATAATATTTCTTGGTGTTTTCAGTTTGGGATCTCTTTCAGGGGGTGATTGGTGAATTCTTTCAATGACTATTTTGCCCTCTGGTTCTAGGACCTCTGGGCAGTTGTCTTTGATAATTTCTTTGAAGATACTGTCAAGGCTCCTTTTTTCATCGTGGATTTCCGGTAGACCAATAACTCTCAAATTGTCTCTCCTGGATCTATTTTCCAGGTCAGTAGTTTTGCCAATCAGATATTTCACATTTTTTTCTATTTTTTCATTCTTTACGTTTTGTTTTATTACTTCTTGATGCCTCATAGATTCATTAGCTTCTACTTGCTCAAGTCTAATTTTAAATGAGTTAGTGTTTACATTTTGCTTTTGAGCCTCCATTTTCAATTGGTTGATTTCACCTCTCAGGGTGTCCTTTTCTCTCTCTAGATTTTGAATCTCCATAGCCATTTCACCAATCTTATTCTATAGGGACTTTTCCATTTTTTCCATGTTTTCTTTTACCTCCCTAATTTGGTTTTTAAAATCCTCTTTTAGCTCTTCCAGCAGTGCTTTTTGGGCTGGAGACCAGATCATATTAGCTTTTGAGGTATCTGATGTATCTACCGTGTCATTGCTATCTTCTTCTACGTCGATATTTTGATCCTGCCTGTCTCCATAAAAAGAATCTATTGTCCTCGGTTTTTTTGTGTTCTTCTTCATGTTGGTTTGCCTTTTGCTGGCTTTACAACGAATTTCTATCTGTGGATCTCAGGGCTTTCTGTCCCAGCTTTCTTATTCTAGGGGTTGTGAGTCTAGAATTATAACCTTCAGTTTCCTGAGGTGTGGGGGAGGGGTCTGGCTCCCTGGCGTCTCACTCCCTGTGGGTGCTCTCCAGCCCTTGCTTTTCAGCAATGGTCTCAGCTGTTTGTTGTTTGAGCTGATGACTGGCGCTTCCCCTGGGGGAGCAAGATTATGTCTGGGCTCCTGGCTTGGCCCCCTGCCGACTCTTCCCCTCTGGGACTAATGAGCTTCTAGTATTTGTCCTGTGAAGCCCCGCTACTCTCTCCTCTGTTTCAGTTCTCTTTTTTTTTTTTTCCCGAGGAATTCTCTGGGTGAGGGGGGGAGGGGTTAGAGCCGTTTACCTGGCCATTGAGTCTTCCGGAAGTTCAAGAAGCCGAGTTCCTGGGTTTTGCAAGCGTCAGGGCTGGGTGTTGTAGTGCATTGTATTATATTTAAATATTATGAGTATTATAAGGGTAGCTAGGTAGAACAGTGGATAAAGTACTGGGCCTGGAATTAGGAAGACCTGAGTTTGAATCTAACCTCAGACACTAGCTATGTGACCCTGGACAAGTCACTTAACCCTGTTTGCCTCAATTTCCTCATCTGTCAAATGAGCTGGAAAAAAAAAATGGCAAACCACTCCAGTATACCTCCCAAGGAAACCCCAAATGGGGTCACAAAGTAGGATACAATTAAAATGACTGAACAACAAATATATTTTGTGTTATACACATGTACTATGGCATTTATTAAATATTGTATATATTATATATTCTGTGTATATTATATATATATATATACATATACACACATATTTTATGTGTATGAATGTTTTACATATGTCCATGTGGCATAAATGCGTATATGTATACCACATTTTAAGGGGAGAAGAAATAAATGGACCCTTGTAATAAAAATGAGAAATTGCTAGGAATTTGATATGAATTCTCTAAGTGTGCAAAAAATGTTGATTGAATTTACCATTCTAATTTTCAGGGCGCTTCCAGCCCCCCCCCCAAAGATTTTTATGCTTCTTACAAATTGTTAATTTTTCTTCCAAAGCCTTCTTTTATAGTTCTAATTTCTTTTGCCATTTTTCCCCCAGCATTCTCACTTGATTTCAAAAATAGTTTTAATTTTTGAAACTCTTACTTAATTTCTTCAATATATTCTGGTTGTACTTGTGCCCTATTTGTGTTTTTTCTTTGAGATATTTTAGACGTTTTAGAGTCATTCTCTTCTGATTTTATGACTTTGGCTTTTCTGTCACCATAAAAGATCTTTATGGTAGAATTAATTTGTGTTTGCTCATTCTCCCCTATTACTTGTTGATTTTGAACTCCCCTTGAGTTATGGCTGTTGTGTATTTCCAGGATTATAGGGATAGTTAAAACTGGGTCTTATAAGCACTGAGTTCTCCAAAACTATTGTGGTATGGTTCAAAATTTGATCATTGTCCTCCTGATCTGAGCTAAGTAAGTTACTGGTTTGGGTTTGGTTCTGAACAAATTCACCTGTGGACCTCACCATGGTTAGAAGTTCCAATTGACTGCTGCTGTTATCAAACATTATCAGTCTGGAAGCTCTATAGATTCAGAGAGGCAGGGTCCCATTTGGTCTGGCTTATTCTGCTGAAGGTGGGCTCTAGGCTGAAAAAAGAGACATGACTGCATTCCTGAAGTCAGAGCCTCACACCTGATACTTGCTTCTCAACTTGTTTTTATATAAACATATAACCTAAGGCATGTGAGCAGTTCTTGCTGTGAAGCAACAGTCCTGAACATGTCTCCTTCTCAGTCCCCCCATGGATCTATTTCATGGAATTGCTAAGTGAGCAACAACAGTTGTCATTAGGCTCAGTGTCCTATTATTTATCCAGGACCTTATCTTATCCTGGTACACAGTCTCATGGTCTTTTCAGTTCCAGAGCCCTGGAATTTTCTTCTCTGCTTAGCCCTCTAAGGGCCAGAGTTCATATCCAGCATCCATATACCTTTCTGTATTTCTCCCTAAGCCAACCTGGACTGGAAAAATGATTCATTAAGAAAAAAAAAAAGATCAAGGCTTGATATGATTGGGGAAAAATACAAATTTTCTTTATTTTTTTATGAAATGTGTGTTGGTGGAGCTGGGTGATACTTTTTTTGGTTACTTTACAATCTTGGTTAAATTAGTTTTAATGTGTTGATTGTAGAAAATTAAAAGAGGGTCAGGGGGAAAGCTCTCTCACCTGGGTGAGAGAGGAGCATGGTGTATTAGGAGGGCAGAGTTTATAATTTCAAAGAGGATCATATATATGTCTGAAAGGTTCGGAACTGCTGGATATAAGAAACTCTCAAAGTAGGAGGTGGAAGAATCAAAGCATATATTTAGGCTCCACAGTAACCAACCCATGAACCAGCATCCCCATTTTGATATATTGATCAAAAGCTTCCAGGCCCAATAAGTACACCTCACAAGAGTAACCAGGAGGCTACAGAGAAGCATGATGGTGTAAAGCAAAATCATGCTTCCCCCTCTATGGTAAAAAGATTACCCACTGGCCTCAAGTCCTTGTTCAGCTTCCTCCCGTAGGTCAGCTCTGCTACCAGCAGCTCCTGCTGCGGCTGCGGCTGTAACAATAGCAGCCTCTGGCTCCAACGGAAGCTGTTTTTAACCATCCGGCTTCTGCGGGGGTGTAAGGTATGCTGGGGAAAGCACAGGTTCTTTCAATCTGCTTAAGCAAGGTGAAGGGGTTGACTGGGAAAGCACAGGTTCTTTCGATCAGCTTAAGCAAGGGAAGCAAGGTGAAGTGGCTGACAAGCTTACTCCAATCCAACATACAAACAGCATTCAGTTCAGGGGAAAAAGCCAAACTAGTCAAGGGCACTTGTTGACTAAGTGCTAAGGAGCCCATTTTTGGTTACCAACACACATGGTCCAGCCACAGCCCCAGACCCAGGGCAGCAGCAGCCACTGCCACAATGGCAGCTGCTTCAGGAGCTCTCAGCCCACAGACAGTAGGAGAACTGAGTGGCTGATCTGGGTCTCAGTCCCAGGTGGCAGTCCTGGGGTGAGAAGGAGTGCTGGCATGACAGAGCTGGTGGCAGCTGTGTAGAGGGAACCCTCCTCACAGTTCCAGGGCAGAAAAGAGTGCTTGTGGTTGCTTATGGACCTGAGGGCGGGCCAGGAGAGGAGCAAAAACCACTCTTTTGATTATACCACTTTGGAGGAAGTGAGAATTTACAGGTCCCTAGGGATATCTCTAAAAACAGCTGCTCAACACCCCCACAAATTGGGGCAGTACACACTCCACCTAACAAAGAGCTCAAAAGTCAAATAATTGCCTGGGAAAATGAGCAAATGAGGGAAAGGAATAAAACTACAAAAAGTTACTTTCTTGGTGAAAAATGTTTCCTTATACACTTACTGACAAGGAAAATCAAGGCATATAGCCATAGGAAGACAACAAGGTCAAGGCTCCTACTTCCAAAGCCTCTAAAAAAAATATACAAAGGTCTCAGGCCATGGAAGAGCTCAAAAAAGATTTGGAAAATCAAATAGAAGGAGAAGAAAAATTGGGAAGAGAAATGAGAGTGATGCAAGAAAATCATGAAAAATAAGTCAACAGTTTCCTAAAGGAGACCCACAAAAATGTTGAAGAAAATAAGACTTTCAAATATAGACTAATCCAAATGGCAAAAGAGGTCCAAAAAGTCAATGAGAAGAATGCCTTGAAAAGCAGAATTAGCCAAATGGCAAACGAGGTCCAAAAGCTCACTGAAGAAAATAAATCCTTAAAAATTAGAATGAAGCAAATGGAAGTTAATGACTTTAGGAGAAATCAAGAAATTATAATACAAAACTAAGAGAATGAAAAAATAGAAGACAGTGTGAAATATCTCACTGGAAAAACCACTGACCTGGAAAATATATCCAGGAGAGATAATTTAAAAACTATTGGACTACCTTAAAGCCATGATCAAAAAAAGAGCCTAGACATCATCTTTCAAGATATTATCAAGAAATTGAAAGAATCCCTCAATCACCTCCTAAAAGAGATACCAAAAGAAAAACTCCTAAGAACATTTTAGCCAAATTCCATAGTTCCCAGGTCAAGGAGAAAATATTACAAGCAGCCAGAAAGAAACAATTCAAGTATCATGGAAACATAATCAGGATAATACAAGATTTAGCAGCTTCTACACTAAAGGATTGGAGGGCTTGGAGTATAATATTCCAGAGGCCAAAGGAGATAGGATTAAAACCAAGAATCACCCACCCAGCAAAACTGAGTATAATACTTCAGGGGAAAAAATGGAATTTCAAGGAAATAGAGGACTTCCAAGCATTCTTGCAGCTGAATAGAAAATTTGACTTTCAAATACAAAAATCAAGAGAAACATGAAAAGGTAAACAGGAAAGAGAAGCCATAATGGACTTATTAAAGTCGAACTGTTTAAATACCTACATGGAAAGAAGACATTTGTAACTCATGAGATATTTCTCAGTATTAAGGTAAAGGATATATATGTGTGTGTATGTGTATGTATGTATGTATATGTGTGTATATGTATTTGTATGTGTGTGTATATGTGTGTACATTGTGTGCATATGTGCATGTAGATAGAGGGCACAGGGTGAGCTGAATAGGAAGGGATAATACTTAAAAAATAAAATTAAGTGTTGAGAGGAATGTACTAGGAGAAAGAGAAAGGAGGAGGTAGAGTGTAGTAAATCATCTCACATAAAAGAGTCAAGAAAGAGCTTTTAAAATGGAGGGGAAGGGGGGGAAGTGAAAGGGAGTAGGTGAGCCTTACTCTCCTCAGATTTGGCGTAAGGAGGCAATAACATATACACTCAATTGGGTATGGAAATCTATCTTACCCTACAGGAAAGCAGGAGGGAAGGGGATAAGGGAGGGGAGATAATAAAAGGGATGGCAGATTGGGGAAGGGGCAATCAGAAGCAAACACTTTTGTAGAGGGGCAGATAAAAAGGCAGATAAAATGGAGGGTGGGACAGGATAGAGGGTAATATAGTTAGTCTTTCACAACATGACTGTTATGGACATGTTACATGTGTAACCTATATTGAATTGCATGCTTTCTCATTGAGGGTGGGTGGGGAGAGAGGAAGGGAGAGAATGTGCAATTCAAGGCTTTAAAAATGAATGTTAAAAATTGTTTATACATGCAACTGGGAAATAAGATATACAGGCAATGGGGGCATAGAAATCTATCTTGCCCTACTGGAAAGTAGAAGGGAAGGGGATAAGAGAAGGGGGTGGGGGATAATAAAAGGGAGGGCAGATTGGAGGAAGGGGTAAGAAAAATGCACACTGTCCTGGGGGAGGGGGAGGGGAGAGATGGGAAGAAAATTTGGAATTCTGAATCTCACGGAAGTGAATGTTAAAAACTTAAAATAAATAAATTTATATAAAAAAGAGAAAAGAAAATTAAAAGAGGACAAAAGTAAGCACGTTTACCCTATTGTAATTTCATAGAAAACTTTAAAATACAGAGAACACTTATCACCATAGGGTGGCTTAAAAAATCCACAACCCTGCTCAAATACCAATTGATCTCTTTATCAAGCTGTCATGGAAGACAAAGACAGATCTAATTTAGTGTATAAGTTCATTTATAAAATGTTACAGAGAAAAAAAAGAAAGAAAACTGAGTTTGCAAAAGAGTAAAAAACAGTTTAGAAGAAAACATCATTAAAAACAGATTGGTTTTATATATTAATAGCATTTATGGATAAAATGCAAAGAAAGTCAACAAAGACATATGAAATTGAAAAGATTTGCTGCTATTTCTATACTAGACCTATACTCCTTAATAATGATATATACTACTGTGTGAGTACCTTATGTACTATGTGAAGTAGCATTGGAACTTAAAAGATGACCTCAGAAAGAGTGCCTAAAACTGAGCATATGCAAACAGAAGGAATCTAACTGGACACACAATTTTAGAGGCACTTAATTTTCAATATATATCAAATAAGGGAAGATTCCAAAAAAAAATAGGGAGTATTTTACATGGTAAATTTATTTTTAAAAAAGCAGGAAATTGGAAGAGATAAGTAACAGTTAAACCCTATGTGTAGTTTCTGATTTTTATAATTTCTTAATGAAACTCTTATAGTTATACATACACATATACACATTGACAATATTCTTGATCAAACATGAGATTACATAGTCAGGTTTTAATAGACAATTCTACATTAGATGGCTTATCCAAAGTCACATAAATGACTAAGACCATGGACAATTGTGGGATGTATGTTCCAACATACTTTGGATGAACATTTCCTCTGGCCCTTATCCTGATGATTACAGATAATGCTCCCCTTCACATCAGGGAATTGAAAGGGTTAATGGCAATGCTGGGCTTATACATGATGCATACCTATGAGTAAGATATGTATATATATATATGTGGAACCCAAGGCTTGGTGTATCACTTGTTTCTTGATTTTGAGAAATATCTAAGTAAAACAAAATTCAATTATAAAAACACTCTTGCTATTTCTTTCTCTGTTCCCTAAAACAACAACAAAAGAAAAACAACAAAAACGCCACTATTTTCATGTAAAATGGTGGGGGGGAAACAAATCCAACTCTTGAGCACTGAATATTTCAGCAGCAATGAACTAACTTTTACAGAAAGTTGTTACAACACACATATGTATGTATGTATGTATGTAGGTAGGTAGGTAGTTATAGCTATGAACATGTTCACACAGAGATATATATTTTATGACATCTGTATTAGAATGTCATTACTACTTTCAAACATTAAACTCAGAAAAGTTGATTGGCAGTTAAGGTCTTCCCAATTCTTTCTGTTGTAATCAAGTGAAAAAGTTTCTCAGGATGGAGGAGAAAAGTGGTAAAAGATAAGAACATTTACAAAAGTTGTTTTGAAATATTAATTTCCTCACTAATAAATCTATGATTATAATAAGGAAGTACATTCTGAAAAATAGAAAATGTAGCTACATATAAACTGACAATGATATTTCATATTTCTATTTTTTGTGTTAACTGATGAAAGTGATTTTTCTTTGGAAGAAAAAAGTTTTTTCCTCTCTAATCTCTGCGAGGTCACAGCTGCAGAAACAAAGGCTTCTGCAAAGTGGGAACATAGTATAGAAAATTCAGCGAGCAGTAGTGTTTGGATTATTTGTTAATATATAATTATTTCCTATAGTGAATAGCTGAAAAGGGGGTTCTCTACAGATGGAATGAGGTTTATTTTTGAATTACTTAATGAGGAGAGTGGAGTCTACAATACGTTCTTATATGGAAAACAGGAACAAGCTGTTAGGATGAGTTCTGAACTGAAACAGTCTGCTAAGCGACAAAGGCCAGTTGATCATTTTCATGATCAGCGTCTTTGCCTTTAGACCAAAGTTCTGCTAAGCCAATTTGTGAACTTTGAGGCATATAGGAATAGGTCTTTTCTAGTACTGGCAAACATGTATTTGTCATATTAAAGCATCCAGCATTTGTGAAATACTTTAAACTATATATGATAGGGATATTGGAGGTGACCATTAAAAAGATACTATGGCGCAACATTTAATTAGGCATCATAAACATTCTTTATCATCATTGTATTTCCTATGGAAATCATTAGATTGGAATTTTGAGTAGGTTATTCATCTCATTTAGGAAGCTTTGCAATGATCTATGGCTTGACACAATCAGCATAAAGTTGTCTGCAAACAGGAATATATGGCATGTGGAAGACCTCACCATTTATAAATTTTCTTCCATTTGGATTCTTCACTAGATATCCTCCAGGACCAGGGCAAACACCATTAGTAAACATACATTAAAAATATCATCAAAGTAATCTCTGTTAAATCTTTCAAATTTGTATTCTTTTGTGATTTTTGATATATGTAAAAAAAGAAAGTCCATTGGAAGGGAGATTTTAAGTCAATTTTTTGCCCCACTAAAGCAATTACTTTTTTATTATTAATCAAAAATAAACAGTGGAATCTTTTATTCTTTATACCACTCAGTCATAAAGGTTGTAAAGAACACATGTTACATGTAGCATGTTGAAGACCGTGATGTTATCGTCCAAAAAAACTTGTTGGCTTCATTGTCATTAATTTAGGAAAGAATTTGTTGTTGCAGTGATATCTATGTATTTCCCCCCATGTTTCCTCTATTGTTCTCTTTCTAGCTTCATCTCTTAAATGTCCTCAACATGGCTTAATTTAATTCATTAAGACAGCTAGATAATGAAGTTGATAGAATGCTGGGCCTGGAGTCAGAAAGACATGAGTTTAATTCTCACCTCAGATATTTCCTGGCTATGTGACCCTAAGTAAGTCGCTAAACTTCTGTTTTCCTTAGATTCTTCAACCAATAAAATTGGGATAATAATAACATCTACTTCACAGGGCTGTTATAAGGATCAAATGACATGAAAATATTTAGCATTGGGCCTGATACCTAGGAGGCATTACATGCTTATTCCCTTTCTCTTTTGCCTTTCCCCTTCTCTCTCCTTTTCCTACTTCCCCTTTAGTCGCTTTCTTAATTTTCTATAAAATTGTTTTTCTCTCATTTAAAAATATCAGTATTACCTCATTTTTAATGCCAATACTTCTTATAATCTTTCCTGATTATTCTAAGTAAAATTTTATAAATGACTTAATATTCTAAACTGATATTGCCCTGGGCTGCTCATTGAATCAATCTCTTGGTTTTGGTTTCATTTTATAAAAAAAAATAGGTTAAACTTCCTTTCAAAATGGGGAAACTTTAGGTCAATTTTTATTCTTTTATTTCTTTCCCGTTATCTAATCTCAGCAGTTTGTTAAAATATGTCATCCTGGAGTTTTCTCAATTTCATACCCTTTCTTCTTTATATTTCTTTCTTCAATTTGGGCCCAGTTTTGATCTTTGCTCTGAGAAGTCAATGGCCTGACTTTAGACAGACAGCTTATTCATGAATAGCTCCCATATTAATAACCACTCCTTTCTTATCTGTTAAAATATAATTATTTCCCCTTTTTGTAATGTTTTTTTGTTCCTCATAGTGTCTAGCATCTCTTTACTCTCTTACAAAAGAAAGCATTCATGATATTTAGTCATGAATATGTTTGCAAATGTTTAACAACTATCCCTCCTGCCCACAAAAGGAGCAATACCCACTGAACACTTTTAAGTTTATTCTAAGTCTAGACAATCAAGAAAAAGCCCTGATTTGTAGCATTTGCCCATTTCCAAAGAGTGAATGCACACAATGAAAATTTAACAATGAGTGGAAGAACTCTTGTAATCTTGGATTCTTTTCATTTTGTCCCAACCCAGAATTGTCTTTGGGAATCTTAAAGTATATGTCATGTCAAGGTCTCCACAAACGTGTATAAAAGACATTTCACTCCAAAGGAAGTTTTCAAGATAATTTTCTCTCTCTCTGTCTCTCTCTCGCTGTCTCTCTCTCTCTCTCTCTCTCTCTCTCTCTCTCTCTCTCTCTCTCTCTCTCTCTCTCTCTCTCTTTCTCTCTCTCTGTCTCTCTGTCTCTCTCTCTGTCTCTCTGTCTCTCTCTCTGTCTCTCTGTCTCTCTGTCTCTCACCTATCAATATAGGATACCCTTAATTTTGCACCATGTAAAATAGAAAACCTCAGAAAGAACTCCTAATAGATATTGATTATTGATAAGATTCTCCTCCCTTTTGTGCTGTATCCCACCTTTCAGCTTAGGAACCTATCTAAGCCTCCAGTCAAATGGTAGTAACTTAAGGATTTGGTCTCCCTTGAAAAGGAAAATGATATTAACATTATTGAGAGATATTCCTTAAAATTCCAGTGAATCTGACCTACATCACACATAGGTTTTCATCCTTATAGTAGTGAACTATGTCTGTGAATTTCTCCTGGAAGAAAAAAAGGCTACTGGCTTCTACAGAGGAGAATCTCTTCCAATCAGAACTACATTTTTTAATGACCTATAATATTAATAGAGTTTAAAGAAGAGATATTTCCTCTGCAATATCATGGATAATTCTGTTGGTACTCTAATCTCTTGGGACACATAATGAATTTTTTTCCTGTATTATTGGGCTCCACTCGGGAGGCTTTGTGGGTACCTAGGGATCCCTTCTCCTCCCCCCACCCCTAGAACCCAAAGTTGCTCTTAGCTCTCTTGAGGTTCTCTTCAATGATATGGCTTTTCTATGAAGACTTTCAACTCTTTTTAAAAGAGAAATATAAAAAGATGACTCTGATATGAAACAGTATGAAACAACAAAATCATCATGGAAAACAGACAATCCCTCATTCTCCATGATGATATGTCACAGATATATCTATACCTTCCATGTGGAGATACAATTAAAATTCTGAACGATATCAACCCTTTAAACTTGGTGTCAAACATAATCCATTATGATTTGGGCAGTTTTTTGTGTTCCCAAATCTTATGACTGAATGAAGTGGTAGGTGAAGATAAAGTTAGGAATGTATCCAAAAAAAGAACATGCAAAAGTCTAAGGAGACATTATGATGAATATTTCCAACTCATGGTGGTACTAATCCTGGGATAATGCCTCAAACATCATAAGCAAAACAATTAATTCTAGTACAACATGTATATATTATTACATGATGCTAGCATGAAATAAACCCAAACTTTTGCAGGTATTAAATATTATAGTAATAAGATTTAATTAATATTCTATATAACTTTGGTTTATAATAATTTGACTTATAATAGTTCATACTGATGATATTCTTCCTATTACACGACTATCATTACTATTACATTCAAGGTGGTAAGCACAGAAACAATGTGTTCTTACACATACAACCCTATTCTTCCTTGTGTCTCAAGAGGCTTGCACAGTCCTTTTCATAAGCCTCTATTAAATTAAAAGAAAAAATATGTAAATGACACCTGTCCTTAATTGATTTATATACAATTGAGAAAACTTTAGAATGCCTTTTGCATAGCTATATAATTCATTTCTACAAAATCTAGAGCAAATGGTCATTGGTCTTGAATGGACTCTTATTATATGACATCTTTGTGAAAATCTTACATCGTTTCAACTTATAGTGAATTTTCTTAAGAAAGTAAATTGCTGTATTTCAAACTGCATGGATAGAACCGACAATTTCTTTGAGTTAAGGGAAGTTGAGAATAAAAAGCAATAAAACTGAACACAGTGTTGAATGTGGTGAAGACAGGGGCAGTGATAGAAATGATGAAGGGATTGGAGGTGTAAAAACGAAAAGGCCATAGTTATATATCATAAGAGACAGAAAAAGAAAGATTTCAGGATGATAATGATTAGGAAGACTCTCTTTTTACTGAATACTGATTAGAAGAAAATGGCAAAACATTCATTGTATGATGCTTTGGTTTTATGGGTTGGTGGCTCATCTCATAGAGTCATTTAAAGCTTGGAGTTAATAAAGTAGTATTGGTTAAAGTGATAGCTTCATTAAACACTTTTTCTGGATAGTGAAAGTGCTGCACCATACCACAATTACAATATTTCTTAAGTTCCCAGTGGCTGCTGGAGAATTTTAGCAATTAGGAAGACAGTTTTCAAATGAAAAGAAGTAAGCACTACAGGCTCTAGATTCCCATCTCCTGATTTGTGGAGGCTGAAATTCATAGAAATATCCTAAAAGCAACTTAACAGAGAAAGAAATGCTCATTTGCTATTCTCTTATAATATCCAATTTCTGAAAAAAAGTGCCTTAGAAAAATTCAACCACACAGGAAGGTGGAAACGTTTTGCCTGTGATTCAAAACATACTTCAAAAAAATAAAGCTTTAAGTGATCATTAAAATATACTAATCACTACACTGAAAAATGTATTCATATATTTTACACAAAATACCTAGGGACTGAGTTATCTCGAACTCAGTTTTGACCAGGTTATGATGGCATCATTACCAGGATATATGATGGACTACAGGGATAATGAGACCGGGAATTCAAGGGTTTAGTGCTCATGTGGTCTTGTTAACTTTGCTCTCTGTGGTCTCAGATTGGCTTAGAGATAGTCAGCTAATACAGACATTATTGTCAAATTGCAGACAAAATTGTCAAAAGCAGTACCATGCACAACAAAAGAATGTTGATGAATCAGTGAAAATCAATCTCCATTGCTGGAGAAATTACTCAGAGTATATGTCCTATGAATAGCGGGTCAAGATTCTCATCTTGGCATGCAAAGGGCAGAATATGACTCTTCTGTTTGCTGGACATACTTATATAAAACCGTATATATGTATTTTATATATGCATGTGCATCCATATGTACACTTGTGTGTGTTTATGTATATATACATAGATGTAGAGCATATGTAGGGAAATATATCTAGAAAATATAAAACATGTAGAAAATACAAATATCAAGAAAATATAAGAACATATCTAGGGAAATATATCGAAAAATACCAGAATAATGGGAAATTATTTGCTAGAGAAAGATTATCAATAACAAAAAATATATGTTTGTATATATGGGTATGTTTATACATATTCACACATATATTCTCTTCATGTGGGGTAAGTATGTATATATGATATACATATATGTGTATGAAATATACTTGTACACATACATATACTCACATATATGATTGAGAATATATACATATATAGATACCAAACCTTAAACCCATTTCACTGCCAAGTTCATAGATTGGACCACAATAGGTCCCTGCCCAAGCTCCACTTAATGGCTATATTTTGGGCCCTTTTGGTTCAGAGTGAATGCCAATAGTAGCTGTTTCTCTTTGCAACAGCAACCCTGAGGGTCTTCCCCTCCCGGCTTGATATTTTTCTTTTTTTTCTAATTAAAGGGGTCATCCCTTGACTCACTTCTTAAAGATGCCTATTCACTGCATGGGCATCTCACTCAAAGTGAGAACTTGAAAAGATCTTAGCCTAAAAGGGCCAGGGTATCTCATTGCATCCTGAGCCATCTCCAGTTGTCCTGATGAATATCTGGCCACTGGACTCAGCTGGCTCTGGAGAAGAAAATGAGTCTGGTGACCTTGCACAGCCCTCCCTCCCTCAAATCAAAGTCACCTGCAAGTCATGTCATCATTTCCCTGATGTCATGGTCCTCTTCTAAAACAATGAACAAACACAACATAGATACAGATGCACAGCCCTCCCCCCAAAAATGTACACACACCCAACATATAGTTACTTCAGCCTAGATATGTGTGTATGTATAATATATAACACATACATGTATTCTTCTTTTTGACCATCTTTTTACATGATCATTTGGTCATCTTTTTACATCATAATCATTTCCCAGTGTTCTTCTTTATACTTCCTCTTACCATTGAGCCTAAGTAAGAAAGAAAATCCCCTAAGCACAATTGATCTACAAAGAAACTACATCTGATAATATAGATACCATTTCACACCTATAGTAGCCCATCTCATTATTAAGATGAGGGATATTTATATTTCTCCTTTTGCTTTCTGGAATCATGATAATTTATTGCAATTATTCTGAATTTTAGTGCTGCTTTTATTTTAACTACTGGAGTAATTTTGTGTACTGTATATTCTGCTTTCTACACTTTGCACCACTTTATAAAAAAAAGACTTCCCGTGTTTCTCTGAAGTCTCCATTTTCATTGCATCTTGTGGCCACATAATATTTCATTATATTTGCATACTACAACTTATTAAGCCATTCCTGTATTAATAGGAACCTGTTTTAATTTTCTACCCCCACGAATGTCAGTTGACAACATGACTAACCAAACCCTGGTGAAAATTGAAAACTTTCCTGCAAAACTATCTTATCACTTATGCTATCACTTATTTGTACTATTTTAATATCATTACAATTTAGAAATTAATAATGATTTTAATGTCATTTCACTCAATATCATGGTTTTATGTGACTTAATGATAATAGGTGAGGAAAGCCCCTACCTATTTAAAATGATTAATTTTTGATATTAGTGTAGTTATGAAATGAATTAGGCTCACATTTTCCCATTTTCTTTTCCCTATATGGAGGAGTTCTAAAACTTTTAATCTCATGACCCCTTTATGATCTTCTTAAAAAATCAATTTTATTTTATTTTTAGTTCCAAATTTTCTCCCTCTCGTTTCCCCTTCCCCACTCATTGAGAAGGCAAAAAGAACCAAAACCTGTTACAGATAAATAATCAAATAAAGTGAATTCCCACATTGCCCTTTCTAAGAAGGAAGGAAGGAAGGGAGGGAGGGAGAGGGAAGGAAGGAAGAAACTATCTTTCTACATTTGCATTCTGAGTCCATCAGGAGGTGCATAGCATGTTTCATCATGAGTCCTTTGGAACTATATTTGGTCATTGTGTTGAGTTCTTAAGTCTTTCTAAGTCGTTTATGATTGAAATATTTTTTCTTATTATATAGACTGTTTTCATGGCCCTACCTACTTCATTTTGCAATAACAAGGTTTCCCAAGTTGCATAACTTTTAAAAATTATCTAGGATGCCCTGAAGAACTTCTTGTGCTGTGTGGAGAAAAAAATAACCCCAGATGACCATAAGAGATACTGAGCAAGAGCTCTGAGCTAAAACACCTTATTAAAGAGACCTGGCCCCCTCCAATGATACAGACACCAGGCCTTCTTCATGATCTGAGGTGTCATCTCCTACCACAGCCTTTATTTTTATAGGCTGCATACCTACATATTCAAGAATGGCTATATAAAATAAGAATAATTCCATTGGTTGATATATGATGCATAGGCTAAAATAGGCAAAACGGTATATCAGGAGAGTCATCGGTTGGGCAAGGCAGGAAATATCTCTGCTGATTAGGTGGTCACAAAATGGATGTTCTCCTCCTAAAGGTGAGTAAGAGGAAATGATACTGGCTATACATATGTTCTAAGAATATTTTTAGGGGAAGTGGGTAACTTTCCATACCATGCTCCCACTCACTCTTAGTTGAGTCATGGAAGTTGAACAAAACAGGATGGAGATCCATGTCAGTGTTCTTGCATTCTTGTGATCTTGTGATTATTCAAGTATGCTTCATAGCTGGCTTTTTGGCCCATTCACTACCAGAATGAAGACCATTCTAAGCAACCAGACTGTCAACATACCAGAAAATGTTGACATCTCTCTTAAGGGTCAGACAGTTATTGTGAAGGGGCCCAGAGGAATCCTCTGTAGAGATTTCAACCATGTCAATTTTGAGCTCAGTCTCTTTGGAAAGAAAAAAAACAGGCTTTGGGTAGATGAATAGTGGGGAAATCAAAAAGAACTTGCAACTGTGCTCACTGTCTGTAGGCATGTGCAAAACATGATCAAAGATGTTACCCTGGGTTTTTGTTACAAGATGAGGTTTGTGTGTGCTCACTTTCCATCAATGTTGTTATTCAAAGAATGGCTCAGTTGTTGAAATAAGAAATTTCTTGGGCGAAAAATATATCCGAAGAGTGACCATGAGATCAGGTGTTGCTTGTGCTACCTCTCAAGCCCAAAAAGATGAGTTAATTCTTGGAGGAAATGACACTGAACTTGTTTCAAACTCAGCTGCCATGATCCAATAGGCCACTACAGACAAAAACAAGGATATCAGAAAAATTTTAGATGGTATCTATGTTTCTGAAAAAGGCATGGTGCAACAAGCTGATGTATATGTTGGAAAAGATGCCAAAGACTGTCCTGAGGAGTCAACACTTACTCAGATTTCAAAATAAAAATACTTTTTTGTCAAAAAAAGCTTCACAGCTGGTAAACAAGTAATAACCATTATATTAAAGCTTGAGATCAACTATAGGGCCTTCTTATTAGAATCTATATTCCTATGTAACTTACAAAATATAGATTAAGAATAATTAGATGTCTGGCTAAAAATGTATTAATAGGTGAGTATAGTAAAATAATTCCTAATAATCATTATCCCTTATGAAATCATAACAAATTGACTAATACTTATTAGAGTTTGAGTAAGGGTCCTCAAGGAATTAACTTTCTCAGTGAATTATTCTTAGCATTATTTACCATATTAGAAAATTTTAAAAACATCTTAGTGTTACTACGAAAATTATTTGATCATTTAGATTACTTAAAAGGGTTTCAGGGACCTCCTTCAGTCTCTAGTCTATACTTCAAGGACTGCTGCCTTATAGCATCATGCCTTTTCCCCATATCCTTCAATGTATAGTCATACATTGCTCTGTAGTCTTTAATTACATAAAACTATACATATATATTCACATGTAATATATCTGTGTATTTGTTACATATATATATATATATATATATATATATATATATATATTATTTAATTCAAAATGCTTACTGAGTAGCTATTATGGAAAAGGTGCTGTGCTACAAGGGGTCACACTGATATTTTTTTTTAAAGTTACTGCTTCAATCAGCTTATAATCTAGCTAATGGGATGTGTGTGTGTGTGTGTGTGTGTGTGTGTGTGTGTGTGTGTAATGCAGGATAGAATGGGAAAAGGACCAAAGAAGTGTACAAAATTCTATTAAAAAGTAGAGAGAAAAGATGGGTACTTTTGATTTAGAAGAAGGGAAAAACATGTTATAGGACATGTGATCCAGTTCATACTTCAATTGAATTGAATTAATCAATTAATCACATATATAACCATATATAAATGCACACATGTATGTATAAAACATGCATATGAGAGGAAGATTAGAATTAATCCTCTAGTAGTCAGCTTATTGATTTTGATTCTTTTTATACTTAGGTTGGACCTTAGAATCCAACTTTTTGTGCCCTTATAAAATATGCCTGTGATATAGAAACTAAGTTACGAGAAATGATGAGATAAGAAGAAACTAGACCTTGATAAATGGTGAGATAAAAAGAAGTTAAGGATAGAACAAATAAGCTCTTAGAAAACCTGGAATCTTAGGGTAGGAATTGACTTTTGGGGTCATTTTCCTCAGCAGCTAGATGGTACAATGGATAGAGGCCTGGGTCTGGAGTCAGGAAGACCTGAGTTCATAACTGGTCTCATTCATTTACTAGCTGTGTGACCAGAGCAAGTCACTTAACTTTGTTTTCTTCAGTTTCCTCATCTGTAAAATGAGCTGGAGACAGAAATGGCAAGCCATCATCTTTGCCAACCCCAAATGAGGTCATGAAGTTTCAGATACGACTGAAACCACTGAACAGCAACAATAAAAAGGTCAAACTCCCATTCAATGCAGCAATTCCATGCATGGTGCCCTGAACAGATAACTATGCAATTTCTTCTTGAATTTTTTTGGTGTTGAGAGTGAGTTTACACTTTCTGAAGTCATCAGGTTCATTTCCTATAGCTCTGATCATGAGAAAATCTTTTCTCTTATTAAGCCAAAAGCCTTCAGTAAATTGCATCCTCTGACACTTCCTCAGTTTCTGGATATTTGTAAAATGTGCAGATTAGCTCAAATGATCTCTTAAGTTCATTCCATCTTTAATGGACTAATCTTATAAAGATAAGCCTCATTGTAGTTTCTCCACCTTTTATTTTGTTTCACTTGAAGCAACATAGCACAAAGATTTCCTTTTTCTGTTTTGAGGTTGATGGGATTTATTGTTAAATGGGACCTTAGAGATCCTTTAGTAAAACTCCTTCTTTATACAGAGAAGGTAATTAAGTCCCAGAGGAGGGAGATTTTTTTTAACATTTAATTTTTATTTTATTTTTTCTCAATTACATGTAAACAAAAATAATTTAGCATTTAAGTTTAAAAATTTTGAGTTACAAATTCTCTCCCTGTCCTCAAAATGGTAAGCAATTTTATATATACTACACTGTTATAGTCATGCAAAACATTCCCAAACTAGTTGAAGAAAACACAGACAAAAAGATAAAAAATGATAAAGCTCTTAAAAAGTATGTTTCAGTTGGCATTCAGACAATTTTTTCTCTGGAAGTG
This sequence comes from Trichosurus vulpecula, assembly GCF_011100635.1. Lineage (NCBI taxonomy): Eukaryota > Metazoa > Chordata > Mammalia > Diprotodontia > Phalangeridae > Trichosurus > Trichosurus vulpecula. The sequence goes on along the minus strand of NC_050574.1, from coordinate 309,270,313 downwards.
GATAGCATTTTTCATCATAAGTCCTGTGACATAACTTGTTTAAGGTCACCTATAATGACTTAGAAAACCACAAATTAACATTATCTATGCTCTATTATATACTTTATTTATTTTTTTAAATATTTCCCAATTAAATTTTTATCTGATCCTGGCTCCACTCAGGAGTTTTTGCAGGACAGAGAGTTTGACACATCTGACCTAGTTGAAATAAGTTTTTCAGATTTCAAACACAGGGTCTCTAAACACCACAAAGGTGGTTAAATCTTTCTGTTCCTTATAGCAATAATAGCTAGAATTTAGATATTGCTTTTAAGGTCTGCAAAATGTTTTACATATGTTTTCTTATTTTAGACTTACAACCATGGGAGATAGGTGCTTCACCCCCACCCCCAACCCCCACCCATTTTAGACCTGGCTTTTTGTTCTTGAAGAGGACCATCACTTCAGGGAAATTATGACAAGACTTGCAGTTGATTTTGATTTGAGTCGGGGGGAGGATGCAAAGTCATCAGCTCAGAGGAAAAGTGATTTGACCAGAATGGAATAGCTAGGATTTGAAGTCAGATCTTGCTGACCTCAAGTCAAGAGCTTTTACCCAATCTACCACCTAGGTGTCCATAATGCCTGATGCTATGAAGTAGGGAACAAATCTGTATAAATAGACAACAGTAGCAGGAACAGACAGGAGCTAAAGGCCTCTCACATCCTTTCTTTCTATAAACCTCTGATAATGAAAAACCTATCCCAGCCTCCGAAGTTAAGATTTAGGGATTGAGAGAACTGAGGAGGTGACAGCAACTTTGAGGGAAGAGCATTGTGTCAGACTACAGGAAATAATTTACATTTACATGCACTTTTAGAACATTTCCCACAAGCAATTTTGAAATAAGCATGAGACACTAGACATTTGTCCTAGTGCACTGACAGGGTTTCCTGTTTCCTTCCACTCAGTAGAGTGTCAAGCCACTTGTCTTATCCCCATTGAAGTTATTCCTGTTTGACAATGGGCTGGCACTTCCCAGGGCCCTGCAGTGGAGCCCATGCCCCAGGCTATCTTCCACAACCCAGCATCAAGTACCCTCAATAAAGGATAGGATCAAAAGAGGATCAACAAATATAAATAGTGCCTTTACCAATAGTAAACCCTTTGTGGACAGGAACTGAACCTCAGGTATTCTCTGTAGCACCTAAGCACCTAAGCTCTACTAAGCACCTAACAGAATGGCCTGTACAGAGTAAGCACTCAATGAATGTTTCTTTCATTAAATGGAATGGGAATGATCTCTCCTTTCTCAAAATTCATATAGCATTTTACCTGGACCACTCCGTTGCTCTTTCAATAACACATTTTGTGTAATAGATATTTATATTTATGTCTCTCCACCTCTCCCAACCTCATTAGATTGTAGGTTCCATGTGAATAAAGTATATGTCACATCCACTTTTTGTATCTCGGGACCTGTGTCATATAAAGTAGGTGCTGAAGAAATGCTTATTAACTCTAATTGAACATACTTGGTTTCAATTCTCTGTTACTCCGAGAAAAGGAAAATAGAGTAGTCATAAAACCATCACAAAGAGAGAAATGCAGACATGGGAGGGGTTAGACTTCTGCTTGGTTCCAGAGACAGAGACTGAAGGGCAAGGTGCAAAAGTGACAGGGAAACAGGTTCAAGCTCGATATAAGAGCAAGGGGGAATAGAAAGGAGACAATCGAATTAAATACTCCCACCCAACTTAGAGTAATTTTGTTGTCCTTGAGTCATTTCAGCCATATCTAGATGTTCTACCTGGATACCTTTATTAGATGAGCAAAACCTATCAATAGAGACAATCAGAAGTAGGAACTAGCTGTGAACAAGGCGTGGATATCTCATTTGAATTAATCAATCAAACCAAAGACATTTCAACTTACAATAAGTCTATTCATATTGGTCCAGGAGCCTTTATACTCTATGTGTTTTGCCTAAAATTGTAAACCAGGAAAGAACCCAGAAACTCAAGCATCTGCCAGCATAAAGGAGAACAGTTCCAATAAAAACCTTGAGAAAGAGTCGTGTGGAGAGGGAGAGAAAGATCCTAAACCTTGGCCTTGTTTATTCTCTCTTGATCAGAGAAGAACTTTGTGAACTTTAGAGGGCCAGAGGATTTTGAACTTTATGACAAGATCTTAATCCTAGAATCATTCTAGAAACAACTGACCCAGTGTTTAAATTGGGAGACAAGAAAAAACTAGACACACTGAGGAAACGCATCTTCAGAACTCCGCAAAAGTCTCAGCAAAGAAGTTATATAATTCTAAGGTGGAACTTCATGAGCACCCCCAAAGAAGAGTAGGGGCAGGGAAGGAGAAGGATTTCCAGCATCCAAAAGTTATAATTTACCCTTTGACCATGTGTGTTCTCTTAGCTGTTTTCCCTTGAACATTCAAAGAGTGGATGAACACTAGGACAATCAGAACCCACCATTTTAACCTCATGTGTACAAAAATTAATATAAAATTTGGGGCTATGTTTTCTACCAACTAATTCCCTAAGTATGAGAGATATGTACTTCTAAAAGCTAATTAAGCCTGTCTGATGAATTGATCTGAATTGATAATCACAGTGGGGACTCATGAGATACAGCATTACACAAACACCCCCAACCCAATCCTCAAGGCTACTGAATGACAAGTTATTAGTGAGCATTATCAAAGGGATTCCTATTCAGTCATAAATCTAGATATCCTCTAAGATTCTGTAATTCTATGATTTTCTTAGAGAAGGCTTAGGCAAGGAAGCACTACATTTTTTCTTGATAAACAGGCATGTACTCCTAGTTACTGGCCTTCAGTCTGGCAAGGTGCATAACAGTCAAATCTGATTCCGTTTCCTTTATATAATCTTTACAAAATCAGGTGTCAATAGTTGGCTCCTGTACATGTTTTCCTTGGGCAAATAACAGGGTATATTAAGCAAGCAAGAAAGAAATCTGATTGCATTGAATTTATGTCCAGGAGGAAAAAGACTGGCAACACACGTGGAAGCTCATTTGGAACCATATAGCCATAGAACATTAGCGCTACAAGGGACCTTCAAGATGATCTAACCAAACTCCTTTGTTTTATAGATGAGGACATTGAATCCCACAGGCAAAGTGACTTAACTTGTCTTTTACAGGTTTCAGGTAAAAATTACCCTGCCTTTGGAATCGTGAATATGCTGTCAGATTCATTCAATATGCTGGTTAGTTTTGCTGAACATCTTTCCTTTTCTTTCCTTTTTAAATTTTTTACTGCAAGGTATGGATTTCTGCATAGAGAAAGGGAGAGGAATGAAATTGGAAATGAAGGCATTATAAAACCAAAGGTTATTATTACAATTGTAAAAAATCCTACTACTCAACTTACAGCTTCCAACTAAATCTGTTCACTGTTTTAGGAACACACCATGTGCATGCTTTTCCTACCCTCTATTCAGATTGTTTTACTTGTCTGGAGCATCCTCCTTTCTCTTTCCCCCTATGATCAGTACATACTCATCCTCTAAGGTCTAACCACTGATTGTTTTCATGTAATTAAGAAAACAGAAGGGATTTTTCCCATAAAATCCAAGTTGTGAATATTTTATTTTCCTGTTATCCTCATAAACCAAGTGAATTACACCAACAACAATGACAAAAAACTCTAAAAAAATTTCATTATATTATATTTCCATTTGGGATTTAGAAAGTAGGGTCAGCAATGTTATATTCTGGCCTTTTTTAACACACACACATACTTCTCTGAACATATATCTTCTATATCACATATTCTAGAGATGAAAGCTGTCATCACTTCAGGCAGATCTTCTATGTAGGGTTTATAGAAAGATAGGCATAGCGATTGCATGAAATTAAAAATAATAGAACAGCTATGATCTATACTCATCATTTGCTCTTACTGATGAGATCACAGGTTGATTTATGATGGATCAAATAAAATATATAATCAAACAATTGTCATATTCTCCATTTCATGTATGATAGAATTGTCTCCCAAATAAAACTTTAGGCTCTATGATGGAAAAGAAACATTTTCATACCTCTTTTATTTTCCCCAGAGTTCCTAGGTCACTGCTAGAAATATAGCAATCATCAAGCCCCCATTATTATATGTCAGTCAATTAGTGAAGTATTAGAGTTAGAGTATAAAAATGAGACAAATGTTACCCTCAAGTACCTTACAGTTATCTAAGGGAATACAACGTGTTGATTGATAAGTAAATATAGTACATATGCAAAATAAATACACATTGTTTGGAGTGGCACTAACAATTAGTGAAATCAGAAAAGGCCTATTGAAAGGTATAACACTTGAACTGAGGAGCTGAGCCCTGAAAAAAGCTAGGGCTTCCAAGAAATGGAGGAGCAGAGGGAGATCATTCTGGGTGTGGGAAGCAGTCTGCAAAAAGAAGATGGGAAATGCAATGTCATATGCATGAGAAGAACAAGCAGGCAAGTCAGGCAGGAATGTAGGGAAGCAATATGTAATCAGCTGGGAAAGGTAGGCTGGAGCCCACTGTAAGCTATTTAAGTGCAAAACAGAGTCAAAAAGCAATGGCAAGCCATTGGAGCTTCAGGTACACAAAAATGACATGGTCGAATCAACATTTAAGGAATATTAATTTTGCAGTGGCATCCAGAATGATTTAGAAAGAGGAGAGACTGGACAGTGGGACATCAATGAAGAGTGTAACATGGGTTTCAAAGGGGGATTTTTGCATACTGTTCTTTAGAAGTGATTCAAGACTGAGAGAACTGATTATTAACTGTGTTATTGACATAACTATTAACGGTTATTAACAAAATGCCTTTATGAGAATCACAGTTGGTATGAGAGCTTTGGAAAGGAGAGACTTTCTTTATTCCTTCTTTGAGAGATACATATATGGTTGCAGAGTTTTTTCAGGAAGATAACCCAGGAAAGAGAAAATACTTTGGGAGCTATAAAGAAGGAAGCAGTAGAGGTCAGTGATGTAGCTAAAAGTCAATTCCTCCACATGCTCTTGATTACCAGCTTGTTTCCACATTGACTTTAGATGAGATCAGAGCCTCTGTCTTGGTTTGGTTGAGATATCTCAATCCCAGTAAGAGAGTCTATGCACTCTGTGTACTTTCTGGTTAATTCTCATCTGTATAACTTCTTGAAATTCTGCTTGTTATCTACTTGGATACATAGTATTTGCTATTTATTATTTGTAATTGTGTTTTGTATAAGTAGTATTTTGTTCAAAGTAATCAGACCTAGCGGCAGAGCCAAGATGAAAGCTGGAAAGCAGGGACTCGCATGAGCTCCCCACAGGTCCCTCCAAAAACCTATAAAAATGGCTCTGAACAAATGCTAGAACTGCAGAATCCACAAAATAGCAGAGGGAAGCAGGGATCCAGCCCAGGACAGCCTGGATGGTTGCTGAATGAGTTTTATCATGCACGGAGCTAGGAGTGCAGTGGAGCACAGCTCAGTGTGGGCGGCGGCAGGACTAACCACACAGGGAGCTGGGCAGAACAGGCTCTAGTGCCCTGAATCAGTGAGCTGTGGCAGTTACCACACTTCTCAACCCACAAACACCAAAGACAGCAGAGAAGGTTAGTGGGAAAAGCTGTGGGCGACAGAGTGAAAAGAGTTCATGGTTCAGCCAATGCCCCGGGGGCAGTGGAGGAGATGCAGCTACAGACCCACAGCTGCAGTTGCTTCTGGCCCCAGGCCCACCTGGTGGGATGAAGTAACTGGCAGATCAGAGAAGGAGTGCAGAGCCGGCTTAAGATCTGAGTCAGGTCCAGGCTGGTGGTTCTTGGGGAAGGAGGAGTGCTGGTGTGGCAGAGCTGGCTGTATAGAAATAGCTCTGAAATCAATGGCACATCCCCTCAAGCTTGGAACAAAATACTCTTTACTCTATAAGCAGCCATACCCCAACAAAAAACTCAAGGGTCATATAAGTTGGCTGGGAACATGGACAGACAGCAAAAATGGACTCAGATTCAGTCTCAGACTTTGGAATCTTTCTTTGGTGACAAACAAGACCAAAACATACAGACAGAAGAAGTCAACAAAGTCAAAGAGCCTACATCAAAAGCCTCCAAGAAAAACATGAACTGGTCTCAGGCCACGGAAGAGCTCAAAAAGGATTTGGAAAAGCAAGTTAGAGAAGTAGAGGAAAAATTGGGATGAGAAATGAGAATGATGCCAGAAAACCATGAAAAACAAGTCAATGACTTGCTAAAGGAGACCCAAAAAAATGCTGAAAAAAATATTGAAGTAAACAACACCTTAAAAAATAGACTAACTCAAATGGCAAAAGAGCTCCAAAAAGCCAAAGAGAAGAAGAATGCCTTGAAAGGCAGAATTAGCCAAATGGAAAAGGAGGCCCAAAAGAGCACTGAAGAAAATACTACCTTAAAAATTAGATTGGAGCAAGTAGAAGCTAGTGACTTGATGAGAAATCAAGGTATTATAAAACAGAACCAAAGGAATGAAAAAGTGGAAAACAGTGTGAAATATCTCATTGGAAAAACCACTGACCTAGAAAATAGATCCAGGAAAGAAAATTTAAAAATTATTGGACTACCTGAAAGCCATGATCAAAAAAAGAGCCTAGATATCATCTATCAAGAAATTATCAATGAGAACTGCCCTGATATTCTAGAGCCACAGGGCAAAATAGAAATTGAAAGAATCCACCGATTGCCTCCTCAAAAAGATCCCCAAAAGAAAACTCCTAGGAATATCGTCACCAAATTCCAGAGCTCCTAGGTCAAGGAGAAAATACTGCAAGCAGCCAGAAAGAAACAATTTGAGTATTGTGGAAAAACAATCAGGATAATACAGGATCTAGCATCTTCCACATTAAGGGACCAAGGGGTTTGGAGTACGATATTCCGGAGGTCAATGGAGCTAGGATTAAAACCAAGAATCACCTACCCAGCAAAACTGAGTATCATGATCCAAGGCAAAATATGGATTTTCAATAAAATAGAGGACTTTCAAACTTTCTCAGTGAAAAGACCAGAGCTGAATAGAAAATTTGACTTTCAAACACAAGAATCAAGACAAGTATGAAAATAAGGACTTACTAAAGTTGAACTGTTTTGTTTACATTCCTACATGGAAACACGATGTGTGTAATTCAAGAGACCTCAGTATTAGGGTAGCTGAAGAAAATATGCATATATATGTGTAAGTATATATATATATATATATACACACACACACATATGTGCGTGCATATATATATATATGTGTGTGTGTGTATATATATATATATATAGACAGAGGGCACAGGGTAAGTTGAATATGAAGGGATGATATCTCAAAAAATAAAATCAAATTAAGGGATAAGAGAGGAATTTATTGAGAGAGGGAGAAAGGGAGAGATAGAATGGGGTAAATTATCTCACATAAAAGTGGCAAGAAAAAGTGGTTCTGTAGGAAGGGAAGAGGGGGCAGGTGAGGAGGAATGAGTAAATCTTGATCTCATTGGATTTGACCTGAGGAGGGAATACCATACACACTCAATTGGGTATCATACCCCACAGGAAAGAAGGAGGAAGAAGATAAAAAAGGGGGGACCATAGAAGGGAGGGCAGACGGGGGAGGAGGTAATCAAAAACAAACACCTTCGAAAAGGGACAGGGTCAAGGGAGAAAATTCAATAAAGGGGGATAGGTTAGGAAGGAGCAAAACATAGTCTTTCTCAACATGATTATTATGGGAAGGGTTTTGCATAATGATACACATGTGGCCTATGTTGAATTGCTTGCCTTCTTAGGGAGGGTGGGCAGGGAGGGAAGAGGGGAGAGAATTTGGAACTCAAAGTTTTAAAAACAAACCTTCAAAAACAAACAAACCAAAAAAAGATAGTAATCAGACCTAAATATATAAGCATGGGATACTTTTCCTAATTAGCAGATAGCAAACTGGAGAAGTTCTGGAGCTTAATAATCATGTTCCTAGACCAGCAATATGTATGGGGATAGATAGATACAATTCAAGTGCAGTATTCTTTCTCTCAGAGGAAAACAGAGTAGCCAGACTCATAGTAACCTTGCCTGCTTCCTCTCAGGCAGGGATCTCTCCTTGGATATGGGTGGTCAAGATGCCAAAAAGTATATACCTAGATCACTCATTTGGACATTTACATATTCCATGGGCAACATTTAGACTATATTAGGCTATTGCAACAATGTGAAATGGAGGTGACAAAGACATACACTAGGCGGTTTTGGTGACAACAGCATGAAAGGGATAGATGTAAGAGATTTTGAGTATATATTCATATGAATATGCATATATATGTATGTACATATATATACACATATACACAATATATGGATATAGAAATAGATATCACCACATCATATTTTTTGCTCCAACAGAAATGCTGAATTCACAGTTCCACTGATAAACATTAGCGAGAACAGGTAGCATAAGTCCGTTTAAATTAACTTGCCAAAGATGGGCTGGGTGCTTTGTCTTTTCCATAAATGAAATAACTTGCTTCAGGAGTCAGTTAACTATGCAAACCTCAGATGCAGGTCAGTGTTGCAGGCTAATCATTTCAGTAATGGGCTTTCAAGGATGGGACAGCTGTGATTAAGCCAGAAGGGGGATTTATGGTCTATTGCCTTAATGATTTCTCCCACACCAAACTCCATTTCATATAAAATATAAATTCGTTGAAACACTGGGGGAAGGTTGACACTTAGCTTTCTCCATTCAACAAATCAAGGACTTTTAGAGAAAGGGATGAACACATTCCTTAAGTGAAATAAACACCAAGAACTCTGGACACGTGGTTCCTCCAAACAATTTGCTCAAACATTATTTTGGTTAGTTCACAGATTGCATGAGAAATAATGTGCTTTCTTGTTGACCTACTAATTAAGAGAGCTTTAAACTAATAACAGACAAGAGTAGGAGAAAAGTGCCAAGTCAGAAACAACAGAAGACAGTAGTTTTGACTGAGGAAAAAGAATTTCAATAGAAGCATTCATTAAGCAACAAGAGAAAATAATAGGGATTAAAGGCAAATATGTGTGTGTGTGTGTGTGTGTGTGTGGTCTTGAATCTGCAATGTTTGGAGTATATCTAATAAGTAAAAGCATCTATGAATCTTAATACAAGGAGATAAATATGACCTCAAAGTAAGTCATCATTGAACCTTGTGATATCACTCATAACTGAAATATCTCAATCCAAGAGTACATCTTACTGCAAGAAATAATTCAGAAGAGAAAATGTACCTTTGTACATTAAGATGATGATTAGTCATGTAGCTCTCCATAAGGAATAGTGGGAAACAATTGGGTGAGGTTCACAGGGAGGGAGAAATGGAAGTGATACACAGTGGAGTAAATTACAATTTAACAGGCCAGTTGTATGAGATCAATGATGAACTATCCATGAAAACCACAAAACTGCAACCATTCCATCAGGTGAGTGAAAAACATAGGGGTGTTTAGACAGAAGAAAAGGCTACCTCTTCTATGACTTCCTAGCCAACCATCTCATCGTCAAACCAGAAACCACATCCTGGAAGAACTTTTACCTGGAGTCTCACCCTCCTAATTAGTGACTTCATCACCAGTATTCAAGGAAATAGATCAAACTTCACACACTCTTCTCCAGTTAACCTCTCTGTTTACAACCACCTCTATGACAAGCCAGCTTCTATGGATATAACTTTAACTCTCTTTCCCCTGCAGTTATGTATCTGTGAACTATGATGAAATCCACTTAGCCATTGTTCTTTAAATGGAATTAGTAAATCTATGCCCTACAATATCATTCACTATTCCCTTAACTTTCTGGAGCAAAGTATGCTTCCCTTGCCACCACTCTCCTATGTGTTGTGTCTTCATTAAAGTGTAATCTCCTTAAGCTCACAGAATGTCTGCTATTTGTACCCCTAGAAATTGGAGTAGCAGTTAGCAAGTAATGCATGCCATTTCTGGTTTTAATTTGGGGATAATACAACAATTTTCAAATATTTGAAGGGCTATCATGTGGAAGAAGAATAAGGCTCATGCCCTTGAAAGTCAGAATTAGAGTAAAAGTTGGAAGCTACGTGGAGGAATACTTTGACTTAAAGACATTTAAGATAAAGCCTCTGAACAGCTATCATCACTTCAAAATGATATTGACATCAACAGGGGTTATTGAGTGTTTTTTCATTGGAAGTCTTCAAAGGAAGGCTAAGGGAGTACCTGTTGGGAATTGTAGGTGAAAGTAATACTGAGTAGGAATTGAATGATATAATCTCTATCTAGCTCTATAATTCTGGCAGTGGGAATGAAGTCTTATAGTAAGGCTGCATGCCTGCATGTCACCTGAATAGAAAAATTAATGAACATTCCTACATCATTTCAAATTTTGCAAAATATTTTACAGAGAAGATTCTGGGATGATGGCTGAGTAGGTCAGAAAATTCCAAGGTCTCAAGATTTTGACCAACAAAAGAGATAAAACAGCATCTGTGGATGACCAAAGTGCAGATAAACACCTCCAGGCTAGGGTCTGCTTTAACAACAAGCAGCAAACCTTAGAGTTGGCCTCAGCCCCAGCCACAGGAACTTTTATCCCTGGGATAGGGAGGGAGTTAGTTATATGATCCAGGGAAGATAGAGGGAACCTCTGCTGACTAGGAATGCCAGACCCAGCTGTGCTGCGAGTAGTGGTAGGGGCATGAAGGAACCAGCACCCTGCTAAGTACAGAAGCAGTGAGGCAGAATGTCCTTGGCTGTGGGCACTTATAGGAAGCTGGAGGTTTGGCTTTGGTTCTGGGATAGAGGGGAGAACTGAAGATCAGGGTCAAGAAACATCATCCACCATACCCCAGGGCTAGAAGTGATTACAAAAATCAAGCTATTACCAAAAAAAAACACAGGCAAAGGACAAAGCATCCAACCAGAGAAAGTTGTGGGAATAGAGAAGACTAGGGTTCATCTTCAGAGGAGGATATTGAAGCAAAGAACCCCTCTTCTACCTCAAAAAATAACATCAAATGGTCACCTGCCCAAAAAGAATTCATAGAAGACTTTTAAAAAGACTTTAAAAATCAAATGAGAGAGATAGAGGAAAAACTAAAAATAAATAAAAAAATAAAATAAGAATAATTCAATAAAAATGAAAAGAAAATCAACCAATTAGAAATGGAGATCCAGAACCTTAAAGAAGAAAATGACACCTTGAAAATTGGAATTGGGCAAGACGAAGAGAGTGGAGTTATAAGAGATCAAGAAATAGTTAAACAAAATAGGAAGAATCAAAAAAATAGAAGAGAAAGGCAAACATTTCATAAGAAAAACAACTGATCTGGAGAACAGATTAAGAAGAGAAAACATAGGAATAATAAGACTATCTGAAAGCTCTGAGCAAAAAAAAGCAGAATCTTGATACAATAAGATAAGAAATAATTAAAGAAAATTGTCCTGAAACATTAGAACAAGGGGGAGAAAGAAGAAATAAAAAAAAGTCCATCAATCACCACTTGAAAGAGATCCTAGGAGGAAAACTCATAGGCATATTATAGGCAAATTCCAAAACCACCAGCTCAAGGATAAAATATTAAAAGCAACAAGAAAAAAATTAAATATCATAGTGCCATGAAACTTAGCAGCAGAGACATTAAAGGGCTACAGGTCTTAACACTATATATCAAAGAGCCAAAGAATTGGGCCTCTGGATGAAAATAACATACCCATCAAAGTTATGCATAGTCCTGAATGAAAAAAAAATGGACATTTGATCAACTGTCAGATCTTCAAGACTTAATAGAACTTAATAGAAGATTTGACATACAAGAGCCAAGAGAAACATAAAGTACATACTAAGGACTAATTACAAGGGATTAGATAAGGACTGATCATTTACTTTTTATATATGTAAAACGTAAATCATATGTCTAAGATTGTTGTTAGTAATTGGGTAGATCGTAAGAAAGCCTAGGGTAAACCTGAGTATGATATGACTTTAAAAAGTAAAACCATTTAAGAACAGCTAAAAAGAGTAATTATTTCATACAAATGAGGTGCAAGGGGAAGAATGGATACAAAGAAATTAGGTGGGGGAGGAGGGCTGGAAGTTCTGGTAACCTACTTTTATTGGGAATGGGTTTAAGAGGGAACAATAGATAGGTAGCTATCTAACTATCTATCTATCTATCTAGATAGATAAATATAAATGTATATATATACATAGAGAGAGAGAGATATCTAGAAGAGTATAAAAGTTTTCTAAATTCAGAAGAAATAAAATGGTCAGGGGATGGGGGGAGGACAAAGGAGAGATCTCTAAAGGGGAAGGAGAGGGAATACTTAAAGTGGGCTATAGAAGTGTGCATAGATCAATGGGAAGGGGAGGACAGTGGAGAGATCCTTGGAGGGGCATAGGCTAAGTAATAGGAGGGCAAGTTGGTCAGGAGAGGTATAGTAGAAGAGTCAGGAGGGATAGGAAATAAAAGATATGCACAAACATAAAAACAAAGATCAGGAGTAGAACTTGTTACGGAATGTATATGTCTAAATGTGTGTATGTTTATGTGTACCTATATATCTATATCAAAATATATCTGCACTTAACTGTCACCTTTGGGGGTGAGGGGGAGGACAAATAAAGGACAAAGCAAAAATACACAGCAGATAACAAAAGAAAATTTATAAGGAAGCAAAGAAAAGAAGGACAGCTTTCAACATGGGTAGTGTTTATCATTCAGGCTTTCTTGAAATGAAAATTTATCATTACATATTTTGAATCCTCTCTTATTTTCTGCTATGGATATGACATGGTTTTTTTTTTTCTTTTTTAACTTTGTATTTAAGGTCCAATATTTAAGTTTACAATTTTTTTTTCTTTTCTCTATTCTGTATTTGTGTTCTGGTATATGAATCTAAAAGAAAAAATTTTTAAAGATTTTATTATTTAATTTTTTATATTTTATTTTTATTTATTTATTTATATTTTATATATTTATTTATATTTTATTATTTCATTAATTCATATTTCATTCATATATTTATTATTTCATTTTTTCCCTCACCACAGACCTGAGAGGTAGATGCTATTATTATTTCCATTTTACTAATGACGAACATGAGACAGCCGAACTAAGTGACTTGTTCAGGATCACATGACTAGTAAATGTTTGAAGCCATAATTGAATTCAAGTTTCCTGCCTCCAGGTCCAGTTCTCTATCCACTACACCATTTAGCTGGAAAATATCTGAATGAAATGCTCAAAAAAAAAAAAAAGAGTTTTAAAAGGACTGTTTTTCTTCTACATGCAAAACTGTTATAGCTCTTAAACTTTTTTAAATTTACACAAAATTAAGTCAAAACAAATTGGCTTTTATGTGAAACTATAGGATGGAAAGCCTGAGTGGAACTAGAAATAGGGAGAGGATTGAATGGAACCAGGAACATCTCCTTAGAATAATGTTTATATATAAAGAATTGAAGAATGTTGCTAGCACTTCTTTCTCCAACTTTGATTCTTCCTCTCCCTCCATCATTTTCTGAGCAAGCCCAAAGAGTTCAAGTAACTTCATTTATGCCTCCAAATCTTTCTTTTGAGGTTTCTTCTAGGCAGGGGGTGATGTAAATGTTTAATAACTAGTTCTCTAGAAACCCTACATGTAGGATACTCTTCTAAGTTAATCTGTATTACTAACATACTGTCCATCCCTTTATCACTTCTATATAACCAATAAAACAACAAATAAAGCCCTGATTTGTAGTATTCACAAATTTCATAAGTATAAATGTTCACAAGGAAAATTTAACCATCAGCTCCATAGCAGGTCCAAGCTGGCTCCAGAACGTCCCATGCCTACTTCCTGATCTAGATCGATGATTTTGCAAAGAAAGTTTTCAACTCACACAGAGTATCAAAATTTTCCAAGTAATCCCGGCCTTGTTATGTAGTCTATATAGTTTTGTCTACTCTTTTCGCTAATTAAGGCTCCCACAGAGCTTGATCTCAACCTGCCTAAGTAAACATAATTCTATTTGCCTCAAATTGCTTGGCCCACAAACATGCCGTTTTTATTTCTAACTCTATGGTGATTTCCATCCAATTTTCCCATCCAGAATATTGTCTCTTATCTCCTGGCTAGACAGATAAAGTTTTACTTCCTCCATGATATCTTATTTTACTTCCTAGGAAAGTATTGGCTGGTCATGCAAAGAGCTCTCTGAATGTTGTGACCTTGGGTAAGTCAATTCAACGTCTTTTGGCCTCAGTTTTCACATTTGAAAAGGAGAGAGGCTGCTTAGGGGATCACCAAAATCCTTTTCACTTATCTGGCTCCAGACCTCACCATCTTCCTTACTCTAGACATATGTCCAAAATTTAATTCATCAATATTCCTATTCTTGCTATACATTTGTATTTCATTTTTGTCTCCCAAAATAGACTGTAAAGATATCGACCATATCTTCTCTTCCTCTTGTTTTCCCAACAGTACCTAGTCTGGCACTAAACACATAGTAGGTACTAAATAAATACTTTTTGACAGTCTATCTTTCCCTGATATAAAATGTGGGCATGGAGTGGGGGAGGCTAAGAGGAGAGAACATGTATAAAAGAAAATTGTCAAAAGAGAGTATGTTATAGGAAATGAAACTAGAATTTCCCTGCATGTCACTGAAATTCTCTGAAGTACAATGTTAGAGATATTATTTGGGGTGTGTGTGTGCGTGTGTGTGTGTGTGTGTGTGTCTTGAAGTTAAGAAGTACAGAGATCTGGAATTTCTGGAAAAGAAGACGTGGGCTGGTTGTCTGAAGATTGCTATAGTAATCATGGCAAGGTACACTGGATAAATACATATTTTTAAAAATTGTTCTAATTTGGTTCCACTGTAGAATTACTCTTTGACAACTCCCCCTTTCCCCCTTACTCCAGCTGTGATAGTCAATAAGCTGTCAAAATGAAACTCTACTCCTCTGGAAATTCTATTTTAGGGCCTCAAGAGATGATGGCTAACATTAGGAACAGAGACCAAAAATATGTATTTAAAGGTAAAGACTCCAAATTTAGACTAGAGACTACAAAAAGAAACTGATGCCAAGTGACTGCGGATTTTAATGTGGATTCAGTCTTGTCCTAGATACAAACATGGTCTTGGCTATTTAACTACCTATTTTTCTCATCTCAAAACTGTCAATGACTCCAATACTGTTTGCCAAATAAATAATGATATTGGCCTGACATTCAATGTCCTTTGCAAATTGAGAGGTAATACAGTATAGTGGAAAGGTCAAAGGTTAGAGGGATTCAAAAAACTCCTGATTTCAAATTTTGGTTCCAGTCAAGTCATTTCACTTCTCTGATTATCAGTTTCCTAACATAGAAAAATAAGTTGTTGTTGTTGGGTTTTTTTGATGATCTTGAAGGGCTGACATTCTCTGATTATATAATCAAAGCACCAACCTTCTCTTCCACCACCCCCTCCCCAAAAGACTCTATTCCAACCAAACTGGTATATGTCTTGTGCCTTGCAGCAAGAATATAATTACACTTGAAGAAGAAAACTTAATCAAAATTTCAGTTCTAGATTTTTTATTGAAAGAAGGCTAAACAAACAAGAAGCAAAATCAAGACCAAAGTCTAGAAGCCC
Organism: Trichosurus vulpecula; assembly: GCF_011100635.1. Lineage (NCBI taxonomy): Eukaryota > Metazoa > Chordata > Mammalia > Diprotodontia > Phalangeridae > Trichosurus > Trichosurus vulpecula. The sequence goes on along the minus strand of NC_050574.1, from coordinate 309,254,679 downwards.
TGTCTGTTACATTCAATAAATCTAGGTTACTGGCTCGGTCATATGTTCCTTCTGACCTCCACCTCCTAAAATGAGAAAGCCCTAACTAAATTGAAAAAATGTTGCCAACGTAAGTAGTCAGTTGGGAAAAAGAGCAATCTGATGCCCATTAATCAGAAAAAGAAACATTTCCCTCCCTTTTAGCTTGCAGAGCAAACCTCTTTCTCTCCTACTATACTTTTGATATTGTCCTATCTAAGGATAGGATACACTTGGTTGAATGAGTTATTGTGTTTGATGACTCAATCAAAATTTTTTGTTTCATTTGTTTTCATTTCATTTAACAAACATATAATAGGTGTGGGACATTGTGCAATACTCTAGGTAACAGGAAGAAAACAAAAACTTGTTTTAGTGATATATTGCTTGTCCTTAAGGATGTCACAATTCAGAAGAGAGACAGCAGGTCCATTGGAAAATATAATATGAAAATTAAGGAAAAAAAATAATAACTCTATAATGCTCTAAGGTTTTCCAAGAATTGACATCATGACAGCACTCTGAAGTAGATAATGCAAGTATTATTTCCCATTTTACAGAAAAGAAAAATGAGAAACAAAGAGGTGAAATGACAATGGAATCAAAAATCATGTGTCAGAGCCAGAAATTGAACATAGGTTGCCTGATGTCACAAATCTTTCCAATACCTCCAAATGTCTCATAAAGGGAATGTGATAAGTGTGTGAGAGAACAAAACATTATGAGAGGAAATGAGGGAGAATGGGATTTTTGATGAGTGGGAGATTAGATCATTTTAGAGCTTTGGGTAATGATAGAGAAGGCAGATTCTGGAAGATTACTAGAGTGGGCATAAAGATAACCGTAGTGGGGGGGGCAGAGCCAAGATGGTGGCTGGAAAGCAGGGACCAGCTGAGCTCCTGGCCGAGTCCCTCCAAAAACCTATAAAAAATGGCTCTGAACCAATTCTAGAACTGCAGAACCCGCAAAACAGCAGAGGGAAGCAGGGCTCCAGCCCAGGACAGGTTGGATGGTCTCTGGGTGAGGTCTATCCCACACGGAGCTGGGAGCTGGGAGCTAGGAGCTGGGAGCTGAGAACGGAGTGGATCAGAGCCCAGCCTGAACTGCGTGGACCAACAAGACCAGCAATTGGGCAGAGCATGCCCTAACGCCCTGAATCAGTGAGCTGCGGCAGTTACCAGACTTCTCAACCCACAAACACCAAAGACTGCTGAGAAGGTTAGTGGGAAAAGCTGCGGGAGTGGAAGGAGTTCGCGGTTCGGCTTCCAGCCCCGGGGGCAGCGGAGGTGAGGCAGCTACGGCAGCTGTTGCTTCTGGCTCCAGGCACACCTGGTGGGAGGAATTAAGTGGTGGATCAGACCACAGGTGCACAGCCTGCTAAAGATCTAAGCCCAGTCTGGGTTGGGGGTTCTTGCGGAAGGAGTGGTGCTGGTGTGACAGAGCTGGCACCTCCCCCCCAAACATGAAACATAGAACTCTTTAGTCTACAAGCAGTCATACCCCACTGAAAAACTCCAGGGTCAAGTTATCTGGTTGGGAATATGGCCAGGGAGCGAAAACATGCTCAGATTCAGTCTCAGACTTTGCATTCTTTCTTTGGTGACAAAGAAGACCAGAACATACAGCCAGAAGAAGTCAACAAAGTCAAAGAGCCTACAACAGAAACCTCCAAGAAAAACATGAACTGGTCCCAGGCCATGGAAGAGCTCAAAAAGGATTTGGAAAAGCAAGTTAGAGAAGTAGAGGAAAAATTGGGATGAGAAATGAGAAGGATGCGAGAAAACCATGAAAAACAAGTCAATGATATGCTAAAGGAGACCCAAAAAAATAATGAAAAAAATATTGAAGAAAACAACACCTTAAAAAATAGACTAACTCAAATGGCAAAAGAGCTCCAAAAAGCCAATGAGGAGAAGAATGCCTTGAAAGGCAGAATTATCCAAATGGAAAAGGAGGCCCAAAAGAGCACTGAAGAAAATACTACTTTAAAAATTAGATTGGAGCAAGTGGAAGCTAGTGACTTGATGCGAAATCAAGATATTATAAAACAGAACCAAAGGAATGAAAAAATGGAAGACAATGTGAAATATCTCCTTGGAAAAACCACTGACCTGGAAAATAGATCCAGGAGGGATAATTTAAAAATTATTGGACTACCTGAAAGCCATGATCAAAAAAAGAGCCTAGATACCATCTTTCAAGAAATTATCAAGGAGAACTGCCCTGATATTCTAGAGCCACAGGGCAAAATAGAAATTGAAAGAATCCATCAATCGCCTCCTCAAATAGATCCCCAAAAGAAATCTCCTAGGAATATTGTCGCCAAATTCCAGAGCTCCCAAATCAAGGAGAAAATACTTCAAGCAGCCAGAAAGAAACAATTTGAGTATTGTGGAAACCCAATCAGAATAACCCAAGATCTGGCAGCTTCTACATTAAGAGATCGAAGGGCTTGGAATACAATATTCCGGAGGTCAATGGATCTAGGGTTAAAACCTAGAATCACCTACCCAGCAAAACTGAGTATCATGCTCCAAGGCAAAATATGGATTTTCAATAAAAAGAGGACTTTCAAGCTTTCACGGTGAAAAGACCAGAACTGAATAGAAAATTTGGCTTTCAAACACAAGAATCAAGTGAAGCATAAGGTAATCAAGAAACAGAAATTGCAAGGGACTTACTAAAGTTGAACTATTTTGTTTACATTCCTACATGGAAAGATGACATGTATGATTCATGAGACCTCAGTATTAGGGTAGCTGAAGGGAATATGCATATATATATATATATATATATATATATATGTTTATGTATATATATATATAAGTGAATGTGTATGTATATGTCTGTGTGTGTATATATGTATATATATATATACATATATGTGTGTGTGTATATATATGTGTGTGTGTATATATATATATATATATATATATATATATATATATATATATATATATATATATATATATATATATGAGAGAGAGAGAGCGGACACAAGATGAGGGGAAGATATCTAAAAGAAATAAAATCAAATTAAGGGATGAGAGAGGAACATACTGAGAGAGGGAGATAGGGAGAGATAGAATGGGGTGGATTATCTCGCATAAAGGTGGCAAGAGGAAGCAGTTCTGTGGGAGGAGGGGAGAGGGCAGGTGAGGAGGGAATGAGTGAACGTTGCTCTCATCAGATTTGGTCTGAGGAGGGAATACCATACATACCCAAATGGGTATCTTACCCCACAGGAAAGAAGAGGGAGGAAGATAAATAAAAGGGGGGGATGATGGAGGGGAGGGCAGATGGGGGTGGAGGTAATCAAAAACAAACACTTTGGAAAGGGGACAGGGTTAAGGGAGAAAATTCAATAAAGCAGGCTGGGTTGGGAAGGAGCAAAATATAGTTAGTTTTTCACAACATGAGTGTTGTGGAAGGGTTATACATAATGATACACATGTGGCCTATGTTGAATTGCTTGACTTCTTAGGGAGGGTGAGTGGGAAGGGAAGAGGGGAGAGAATTTGGAACTCAAAGTTTTAAAAACAGACGTTCAAAAACAACAAAAAATGTTTTTGCATGCAACTAGAAAATAAGATACACAGGCAATGGGGCGTAGAAATTTATCTTGCCCTCCAAGAAAGGGAGGGAAAGGGGGATAGGAGGGGAGTGGGGTGATAGAGGACAGGGCTGACTGGGGAACAGGGCAACCAGAATATATGCCATCTTGGAGTGGGGGGGAGGGGAGAAATGGGGAGAAAATTTGTAATTCAAACTCTTGTGAAAATCAATGCTGAAACCTAAATATGTTAAATAAATAAATTTCAATTAAAAAAAAAAAGATAACCATAGTGGACACACATGGAAGGTCATAGTATAATAAATTTAGAGCTGAAAGGGACTTTATAAGCAATAAAATCCTAATCTAAATTCCTTCTTCTATAGATGAAATGGCTGAGGTCTGGAAAGCATTGTCTTCCATGGAGTATTTGTTGAACTCACCTTAGATTCAATAAGACCTTGCTTTAATCAACCAAATTAATTTTTCAGGAAAAGTTTAGGATGTTTTCTAAACTAGATTTTTTGGCTCTGCTATTCCTCCCTCTACTTGTTTTATGTTTCTTTTGGTAGTTCCTCTTCTTCCTATCAATTAACTCTTTGTTTTTCAAGAATCCACATCTGTCTTTACTTTCTTTTTCAGCTGTTTCTGCCCTAGAGAGATCTTTCATTCTCATGGCTTTGAATATCACTTTTATCCTGAAACATCCAAAATCCATTGACATGGACATTTCCCAAGGTTAGTTAGGTAGTTATATCACAGTCAGAATTCATATCCAAATCCAGAGAGTTCTTAGTATTATAACAAATTGAATAACTATTCCCATAAAATTCTTGAGGACACAAACCATACCTAACACCCCAACATGGGTTATCTGAGTGTTGATCGCATAGTAATGGCTCAACAAATCTCTTATGTCAGCACTGAATGTAAGAATTGTAAATGCACTAGAAAGCATGAAGTCTCACCTACCCATCCTACCTCCCTTCACCTTACAAAGATGAAACAGATTGCAGAGAAAAATTATATGCCTTGCCCAAATTCATGCCAGGGGTAGGTGAAATGTTGGAATATGGGATTTTCATAATAAAATCTGAAATCTGTAAGTTTACAAAAAAAAAGAACAATTAAAGCAATGTTCCTTCTTGAATTTCAATGGCACCAAATTTTAGTAGTGTATTTGTTCAAAGTTGTTAACATCTGCCTTGTGTCACTTAGAAAAGGCTTCCTTTAAAGATAGTTAATTATTATTTAAAAATGCCATGGCTATCAACAATCATTTTCTTTTCGTTTTTTAATTTTTTCGTATTTACTTACTATTTTATTTTTTCCCCAGTTACATGTAAACAACAATTCTTAACATTTGTTTTTAAAACCTTGTTTTAAATTTTCTCCCTCCCTCCCCACTCCTCCTCAATGAGAAGACAAGCAATTCCATATAGGTTATATATGTGCAGTCATGCAAAATATATCTTTAAGAGTCACATTGTGAAAGCCTATGGCCCTTACCCCTGTTTGTTCTATTCTCTCTCTTCTTTCACCTTACCCCTCTTCAAAAGTCTTTGCTTCTGATTACCTCCTCCCCCAATCTACTCTTCCTTCTATCACCCCTCCCTCTCTTATCCCCTTCCCCCCTACTGTCCTATAGAGTAAGATACATTTCCAAACCCATTTGAGTGTGTATGTTATTCCTTACTTAAGCTAATTCCAATGAAAGTAAGGTTCACTTATTTCCTCTCACTTCCCCTTTCTTCCCCTCCACTGTAAAAGCTCTGTTACCTTTTTTTATGTGAGATAATTTACCCCATTCTACTTCTCCCTTTCTCCCAGTACATTCCTCTTTCACCCCCTAATTTTATTTTTCTTTTACATATCCTTACTTCATATTCAACTCACATCTGTGCCCTCAGTCTAGATGTTATATTTCCTCTGATCACCCTAATAATGAGAAAGGTCTCATGAGTTACAAATATTGTCTTTCCATGTGGAAATAATAATAATTAATAAGTCCCTTATGATTTCACTTTCCTGTTTACCTTTTCATGCTTCTCTTGAGTCTTGTATTTGAAAGTGAAATTTTCTATTAAGTTATTTTTTTTTCAAGAATGAATTAAATTCCACTACACCATTGATTACACTCACTTTTGCTGGGTAGGTGATTCTTGGTTTTAATCCTAGCTTCTTGGACCTCTGGAATATAATATTCCAAGTCCCCTGATCCATTAATGTAGAAGCTGCTAAATGTTGTGTTACAACACAATACTTAAATTGTTTCTTTCTGGATGCTTGCAATATTTTCTCCTTGTCCTGAGAACTGGAATTTGGCTATAGTATTCCTGGAAGTATTCTTTTTGGGATCTCTTTCAGGAGGTGATCTGTGGATTCTTTTAATTTCTATTTTACCCTCTGGTTCTAGAATATCAGGGCAGCTTTCCTTGATAAATTCTTGAAAGATGATGTATAGGTTCTTTTTTTTTATTTTTTTATCATGGCCTTCATGTAGTTCAATAACTTTGAAATTATCTCTCCTGGATCTCTTTTCCAGGTTAGTTGTTTTATCCAATGAGATATTTCCCAATGTCTTCTATTTTTTCTTTCTGTTGTATGATTTCTTGATTTCTCCTAAAGTCATTAGCTGCCATTTGCTCCATTCTAATTTTAATGTTACCTTGGCCTACCCCCAACCAACTGATGTTTTTCCAATTATTTAGATCTGAATTTATTTGTGTGAAAAGTATTTTGTAATTGTGTTCATATAGTTCCTTGGTATGTTTTGGCAGATAGACTTCCAATTTAATGTCTACAGTAACTTTAAGTGGAATTTCTCTTCCTATCTCTTGCTGTTGGGCTTTGTTAGTAATATATATATATATATATATATATATATATATATATATATATATATATATATATATATATATATATATATATATATATATATATATATATATATATATGTATATAGAAATGCTGAGGATTTATGTGGGTTTACTTTTTATCCTGCAACTTTGCTAATGTTATTTATTATTTCAAGTAGTTTTTACTTAATTCTCTAAGTATATGCCTTTACCTTGTGTGTATCCCTCTGTTTCAAATGTGTTTCTTCTAAACAACATTTTGTGGGATTATGATTTTTAATCCATTCTGCTATCTGCTTCTGCTTTATGGGAGAGTTCATCCCATTCACATTCATAGTTGTGATTACTATCTGTGTCTTTCTCTCCATTATATCCCTCCACCCATTTATGTTTTTCTTTCTTCTTTCTCTCTTTCCCTTCTTACTAGAGTTTTGCTTTTCACCACCTCCTCCCTCAATCTGCCCTGCCTTTTATCAGCCTCCCTCTCTTTTCTTTCCTTTTTCTCTTACTACTTCTTTTCTCCCTTCTACCCCTTCCTCCCTTTTCTTTCCCTTTTCCTCTCCAACTGCCTATAGGGCAAGTTACATTTCTATACCTGAGTATGTTATTCCTTCCTTGAATCAATTCCAATGAAAGTAAAGCTCAAACAATACTCATCACCCTCCCTTCATTCCCTCTATTGCATTGTCTTTGTGCTTCTCTCTTCCTGTGACATAATAGCTGTAAGTTTTCAGTTCTTCAGTTCTTCTTCAGTTTTTCTTTCTTCTTTCTCTCTTTCCCTTCTTACTAGAGTTTTGCTTTTCACCACCTCCTCCCTCAATCTGCCCTGCCTTTTATCAGCCTCCCTCTCTTTTCTTTCCTTTTTCTCTTACTACTTCTTTTCTCCCTTCTACCCCTTCCTCCCTTTTCTTTCCCTTTTCCTCTCCAACTGCCTATAGGGCAAGTTACATTTCTATACCTGAGTATGTTATTCCTTCCTTGAATCAATTCCAATGAAAGTAAAGCTCAAACAATACTCATCACCCTCCCTTCATTCCCTCTATTGCATTGTCTTTGTGCCTCTCTCTTCCTGTGACATAATAGCTGTAAGTTTTCAGTTCTTCCAAGGTAGTATGACATAAGAAGAAGTGTTTACTCCTCTCCTGGTCTGTGCTCTCATCTGTGAGTGACCACAAGCACTCTTTTCTGCCCTGGAGTGGTGAGGAGGGTTCCTTCTCCATTGCTGCCACAAGCTCTGATGTTCCAGTGCTCCTACTCACCCCAGGACTATCACCTAGGACTGAGACCCAGATCTAAGTATGGGTGAAGCAACAGAGTCCTGCCTCAGTGCTAGCAAAGAGACCACTATAATCTCCTTTCTGACTAGTTGTTTGATCCCTTTACCATCTGTGGGCTGAGAGCTCTGGAAACAGCTGCTCCTGCCAGTGTTGCTGATTCAGTCCCTCCCCAGGCCTGCTCCTGGTTTGCTGGGGCTGGGGCTGTGTTGAGGCCAAGACTGGACTGCTCTCCTCTCTCACCCAGGTCCAACAGACCCTTCTCACTCACATTCTAAGTTGTCTTTGGCCTTTGTGAGTTTAGAAGTCTGGAAACTGTCACAGCTGCCAGTGATTCAGTCCCCTGAGGCCTGCTTCTGGTTTCCTGGGGTCCAGTCTGTGCTGGCATGGCCTGTGCTGGACTGCACTCCTCTCTCAGCCTGGTGCAGCACATCTTTCCTATAGCCCCTCCAGGCTGTCTTGGGCTATAGATTTGTTTCCTTCTTTGTGTGTGTGTGTGTGTGTGTGTGTGTGTGTTTTGCTGCTCCGGAATTTGTTTAGAGTCATTTTCACAGGTATTTAGAGGGGTTTGAGGGAGAGCTCTGGTGAGACTCTGCTTTTACTCCACCATCTTGGCTCCCATTTTTTTTTCTTAAAGAAGCAAACTGTGACACATAACACTATTTGGATTTCAAGGAAGATTGCTTATGGAGTTTTATTTTTTAGCCTATTTTCCAGTGGGTCCTATGGACAGAAGGTACTACTTCATAGAAAATCTTTGGGGCACCCTGAGATCATTTAAATCCTTTTGTCAATATGTGTTTATAAAATGGAGCTGGTAAAGAGTGCTAGATGAGTTTAACTCAGCAGAATTCCCATCAATCTCAGGTGTAAATGGGTTTCCATTTAAATCTATTCTCTCTCTCTCTCTCTCTCTCTTTGAAATAATTCTCATTCCATATGTAGTGCCATGCATTGCACATAATAGGTCCTTAATAAATTGAACAAATAAATAAATGGATGAATGAATCTGTGCAACTACAGATAAATTTATTCCTACAAAATTTCTAAAGCTAATAGAAGGGTCATATCTAAGGCCACGTCAGATAAGTGACACTTCAAAATACCCACTTATCTGTGTACTTGTTGATCTAGGAGTGATAATGCTGAAGACACATTTTGCATAATCAAATTTTTCTGTAAACCTGTTAGAGTTGACAAAGAATGGATATTATTCAAGTAGAGTGATAGAGAGTAGGATGTTAATGATGACCAACAGTTCCATGAGTTTTACTTTATTACAGGTGATCCCTGATTAAAGATTCTGGTGGCCCCTGTGGCAACTTTAGGAGCCTTTTTTTGTTTACCCTTTATAGATGGCTATTTTCCTAATCACTCATTTAAAATACTTCTAAAAAGTCTCAAAGTTCCTGTCTTTTTTGCCATTGGCTATGACTTCCCATGCATTTCCTTTGTACTAAAGTTTGGTAACCTACCTTCATTCCGTTGATGAGGTTGTAGCAAGAAAAGAGGTAAAGGATTTCTGAGGGAGAGAGATAGTGGTTTTATAGTTTCCCCTTCAGGTATGTATTTCTGCCAACTTTGAATAGCCTTACTTCCCTTCTCAACTAATAATAATCCAAGTATCATTCCCTAGGCATCAATAAAAATACAGTCCTGAATTATTGTTCCTTTATATGTTATAAGAAAAAAAAGTTATCAAATATCTTCTTATTAGTGAATGGCAGATAAGGCTCTACCCTAGGTGTAAAGGTCAGTGGCTGCTTATTTTTTACAATAATAGGACAATTTCTTTCCTTTTATAGCTGGCTGGAAATAATAATTGACATTTCTATAGTTTCTTTTAGTGATACCACTACTCTGTTTTTTCCCCCTTCGGGGGGTACTTATATGTAGCACTGAAATTTGGCCTTGTTAAATAAGCTAATAAGATTTAGGGTTCAGACAATTCGATTTTTGAAACAGAAATAAGAAATAAAAATACATGATCTCTGTGCAATTTAGGTTCTTAGCGCAGGGTGAGGACTATACCTTTGGCTTATGTTGTATCTTTCCAGTGAGTTTAGACAAGAATACTGTGCAAAACAAGTGATCAATAAATGTTATTGGCCCATGGCTGATAAGGTCAGCTGCAAAGAGCATAGCATGGATGGAATGTGGCTCATGGATTCAGTACTCACATGGACACCTATGAACACATTGATCTCTTTCAGGGACACAGACAGTCCTCCTGCCCTTGGTCAGCCTTTGAAAATTGTTATCTTTTGGAAACTAGGGAAAAGGGGCAGCAGAATGTGGGGAGGTCAGCACAAAATTATCATCTCTCTTCTTGGGAGGAAGGAAAAGGAAGGAACAACTGAAAGTGCATCTGTCTTTCCCAAGTTAGGAAAACTAAAAAAGAGAGATGAAATATGTAGGAAATGATAAAAATTCCCAAGAATTTGATAAGCAATTTGGGTAGATTTAAGTAGAAAAGATTCGGTCTATTTTGTTTTTTGAGAAGGCTCCTGCAATAAAAGTTAATGAATTATCAAGAATGATAATGAGGTATCAAGAATAAACCCAATATTTCACTCATAACCACTCTTTATTTATTTTATTTATTGCTCCTGAAATTTAATGGCTTGGTTAATAAGAAGACTCCATTGCCTCCTTCCCCAAAACCTTTTCTCTTCAAGTTATTCTGTGAGACTTCTAGTCTGGCTTCTATCTGGACAGCTATATTCCTTGAGTCCTTACAAGGCCCTTAAGGCCTTTCTCACTCCCTTATGTACTTATCTTATGCCTTAAGGATGAGCTGCCATTTCCCAGGTCACTGGCTACGGTGTCATCTCTCTATTTAAGCCAAGATTTTCCTGTTTCTATGTAAGCTACATTCCTCCAGATTTTCCTTTAACTGTCTTAGTCCCAAAGAAATCAGAGGCCACAAAGATTATCAGAAAGTTCAGTGGAAAGGATGAAGAATGTAGCTTGTCCAATTTAAACTACAAGGGAGCTTGGGGCAAGCAGAAAGCAATTATATTGTTGGCAAAGAGCCAGGGCAATGTGGCCAACATCTCTAAAGACCATCTCTCCACAGAACTGTTCCAAACATTTAATAATGATTGATCACAAAATTCTTATTTACAGGTCTATTTTTAAACCTATAGTTTACTTCATATAATAATAATATTCATTAAGAGCACCTGATAATCATTGACCTCAGCAAATTTAAAAGGAAAAAATCCAACAGAATTGCCACATTTTCTCATTAAGAGAGAGTATTAAAGACTTTAATTAATGTCTTAATTAGGTACCATTATCTACTTTTTGGACAGTTACATGATAAGGAGCCACACATTTTGATTACAGTATTGATATATAGACTAAAGATGAAAAACAAATAAATATCTACTATTTGTTTCTCCTTAGTAGAAGACCTTCTGATGGCTTAAATGTGTTCAGTTCAATTTGATTCAATCCCAATAGTTTTGACAAACAATTAATAGACACTTCTACTACAAGACTTGTGTGCAATACCAGAGTCTTCAAGAGACTAAAGTTGCACATCAATCAGTAAAATGATTCTTGAGAAGGCAGGGGAGTGGAGCTAAGATGGCAAAGTAGAGGTAATGATCCAGCATTCCAACATTCATCTCCAAAAATCTTTAAAATAATGCATCAAATAGAATTCTGGAGTTTTAAAGCCAAAAAAAGTTTGGGATAAGACTTTTTTTTAGACCAAGACAATTTGGGAGTTTGGAAAGATAGGTCTGTGGCACTAGGGTAAGGGCCAGTCTGGAGTGCATGCAGTGACAACACCAGTTGTAAGCTATGGAGGCAGACTTTAGGAATTCTCAAAATAGAAATATTGTAGGAGAAAAAGGAGCACACTAGCTCTAGTGGCTTCAGAGGAGGAGGAGCACATCCTGGATAAAGACCATATCGCAGACCAGGAAAGCAATGATCACACATCTCCCTGGATCACAGGGAGCATCTTTTTGGAAGCACCAAAAATTTACAGAACCCGAGAATTAGCTCTGAAAACAACAAAACAAAAATGCCTTATGCTTAGAACAATGGCTCCCCACCCCCAGGAGAGCAGAGTCAAACTTTAACACAAAGTTCAAATACAGAAGACAGACTGGAAAAATGAGCAAACAAGAACAACAAAAAAAGAACATGACCATAAAAATCTACTATGGTGACAGGAAAGATCATGGCACAAACTCACAAGAAGACAACCATGTGAAAACATCTACAAGCAGAACTTCAAAGAAAAAGATTCAAATTGGATACAATCTCAACAAGAATTCCTGAAAACACTAATGAAAGAGATAAGAGTAGTAGAAGAAAAATTGGGAAAAGAAATGAAAGTGAGGCAAAGAAACATTGAATAGAGTATTAACAGCTTGGTAAAGAGGCATAAAAATCCATTGAGAAAAGAAAATTCATTAAAAAGCAGAATAGACTAAATGGAAGAATAAGTACAAAAGCTCACTGAAGAAAATAATTTCTCAAAAAGAAGAATTAAGGAAGGGGAAGGAAATGACTCCATAAGACATCAAGAAACAATAAAATAAAATCAAAAGAAAAAATATGAAAAATGACTGACCTGGAAAACAGATCATTGGAAGTAATTTAAGATTTATTTGACTACCTGAAAATCATAGTAAAAAAAAAGCCTAGGCTTCATATTTCAAGAAATCATAAAGGAAAACTGCCCTTATTTCTTAGAAACAAGGTATGAAATAGAAACTGAAAGAATCCACTGATTACCTACTGAAAAAGATTTGAAAATTAAAACTCCCAGGAATATTATAGCCAAATTCCAGAGCTAATAAGTCAAGGAGAAAATATTTCAAACAGTAATAACAGGATCATTCAAAGCCACAGTCAGGATCACCTAAGATTTAGCAGTTTCCACGTTAATGAAGCAAAGGGCTTGGAATATTATGTTCTGGTAGGCAAAGGAGTGAGAATTACAACCAAGAATAACCAACCCAGCAAACCTGAGTATAATCCTTTAAGGGAAAAAAATGGATTTTTTCTGAAATAGAGGACTTTCAGGCATTGGAACTATTTTAGGGAATGAAATGGGGGGAGTTTGGAGGTATAGAAAGGGTAGCCACCTAGAGGAAACCCTTCCTTTGTTTTGTTTTGCTTTCTCCAGAAATTCTGATGGTTCATTTTCCCCGACCTGGTCAATATGCAAATCTTGCAGTCATGGAATCCCTGGAACAGGTTCATCTCACAACCTAATGGACTTTGTGGGTCTAACTTTTCTGCTTCAACAATGCTGGGCATGCTGCTTCTAATCCTGGTACTGAGAAGACAACTTTGGCCAAGATTGCAGTTAGAGACCATGGTTAAATATGGCTTACAGATGTTTTAGGAAATATTGGAACAGAATTATGGGAAGATGGCAGAGTAGGTCAGAAAATTTCAAGCTCTCAAGATTTACCTCTACAAAAGAGATAAAATACTGCCTCTGGTCCAACATGGAGTTGTGAAAACAAATCAGAGAAGGGGAAGAATAGGGGTTCTCTTGGTACAAATGGAGAATGCCTGAAGAGAAATCCCATAATGAGGTTTCCTCCCTGTGAAGAGGAAAAACTCCAGACTGGGGTCTGCCTTAACAATAAGTGGCAAGCCATGGGGTTAGTTGGTTTGAGAGGCTGCCTTGGCCCCAGCCACAGGAACTCCTCTCCGCTCCACACCTCACAGAGATGGGACAGACCTTGAGAGGATCTAGGGAACCTCCGTTGATAGGGAATGCTAGACCCAGCTGTACTGCAGAGAGCAGCAAGGGCAATAAGGAACCAGAACACACTGGGTGAGTGCAGGAGTAGTGGGGGTGGAGCTCTGCTGGCTGTGGGTACTTAAAGGAGGCTTGAGGTCTTGGTTTGAGTTCAAGGTCAGAGGGGAGAACCAAAGAGGATCAGAGGCACCATCCATACTCCAGAACTAGAGATAATTATAAAAAATAAATTATTACAAAAAATGCACAGGCAAAGGACAAAGAATCAAATGACAAATATGGGAATATAGAAGACAAGGGCTCATCTTCAGAGGAGGATACTGAAGTAAAGAAACCCTCTTCTGCTCCAAAGAGTAAGGTCAAATGGTCACCTTCCCAAAAAGAATTCATTGAAGAACTTGAAAAAGACTTTAAAAATCAAATGAAAGAGATGGAGGAAAAATTAAAAAAAATAAGAATAATACAAGAAAAACAGGAAGATTATGACAAGAAAGTCAACCAGCTAGAAAGGGAGATCCAGAATCTTAAGGGAAAACAATGACTCCTTGAACATCAGAATTTGGCAAGCAGAAACCAGAAAAGTTATAAGAGATGAAGAAACAAAAACAAAATGTGAAATATCTCATAAGAAAAACAATGGATCTAGAGAACAGATCAAGAAGAGAAAATATAAGAATAATCAGACTACCTGAAAGTTCTGATCAAAAACAGAATCTTGATACAATAATACAAGAAATAATTAAAAACAATTGTCACAAAGCATTAGAACAAGAGGGGAAAATAGAAATATAAAAATCCATTGATTACCACTGGAAAGAGATCCTACAAGGAAAAAATCACAGAAATATTGTAGTTAAATTCCAAATTCCAAATCAAGGACAAAATATTATGAGCAACAAGAAAAAAAGAACAATATACATAGGATGGTACAGCAATTAGAATCACACAAGACATAGTGATGGCAACCCTAAAAGATTGCAAGTCTTGGAACACTGTATATCGAAGAGCAAAAGTACTGTTCCTTTGGCCAAAACTTTAATATTTAGCAAAGCTAAGCATAATTGTGAATGAACATAAAATGGATGTTTGATCAACTGTCAGACTTTCGGAGCTCTCTTTAACAAAAAAACCCTGAACTCGATAAAAGATTTGACATACGAGAGCCAAGAGAAATATAAGGTACATACCAATGACCAAGTACAAGGGACTAAATAAGGATATAATATTTACCTTTTATGTATGGAAAATGTAAAAACTATGCTTAAGATTGTCACTAGTAATTAGGTAGCATATAAGAAAGATTTGGGTAGACCTAAGTATGATATGAGTTCAAATAGTAAAGCCATTCAAGAACAGCTACAAGAGGAATTATCTTAAATAAATGAGGTGCAAGACAAAGAACTGATACAGAGGAATTAGATGGGGGAGGGGAACTGTTAGTTCTGCAAACCTGCTTACATTGGCAATGGGTTTAAGGGGGGAAAATACATATACATTTAGCAGAGTATAAAAGTCTTCTAAATTTAGAAAGAAATAAAACTCTAAGGGGACAGGGATGGGGGAGAGGATAAAGAAAGGATGTATCTTTAGAGGAGAGGGTGAGGGAATAGGTTAAAAGGGGGATATAGAAGGATGTTTAAATTTAGGGGAATGGGAGGATAAGGGAGGAATTGCTGGGGTGGGTATAGGTTAAGTAAGAGGAGGGCGAGGTAGAAGGTAGAAGTAAAGTAAGAGTTAGGAAAGAGATATGCACAAACATAAAAACAAGATTAGAAGTAGAATCTCTTAAGAAAATTATGTGTGTGTATGCATATATGTATGTGTATGTATGTATATGTATATATCAATACCTATATATAAATATATTCACGCTCAATTGTAGCCTTGGGGTGGTAGGTAGGGGGGAGGAAGGGGGACAAAAGAACAAAATAAAAGGTATACAGCAGAGAACAAAAGAAAAGCTACAAGGAAGCAAAGAAAAAATGGCAGCTTTCAACATAATGCACAGTATTTAATATATAGACCATGTGTTCTGAATCCTATGTTCTACTGTGCACGTGACATTTTCTTTTTTTCTTTTATATTTAAGTTTATAATGTTTCTTTTTCTTTTCTTATTATATATTTAAGTTTTAATATTTGTTTAGAAGAAAAGAAAAAGAAAATACTGGGACTGAAAAGTAACCTTCTCTGAGTTTCACGCGATAATAGCTATAAAGTATGTTCTAAAAGTCTTAGTCCAGTTTTAGGTCAAAGACTTTTGGGACGCTCTGTATCATGCAGTACTGGCCAATTAATCCATAGATATTAATCAGGGAAATTGAAGAGTAGGTTATAGCTTGGTTGCAAATACTCTGGAATGTGTATCTCAACTTGGGTCAATAGAAGCCTTATCCCCTATGTCATTCATCTAGAATGAAGGGATACACAAAAATTGTTTTGAATACCCCTAAAGTAACTTGGAATTACTTGAATATTTGCTCTATTTGAGCCATAGGGTTCTAAGTAGTGGATAGGTGGCATAGTGAACAAAGCCTGGGTTGGGCCTGGAGTTAGGAAGCCACTGTTCTCCTACTTTTCAGTCATTTCAGTTGTGTCTTACTCTTTGTGACACCATTTGGGGTTCTCGTAGCAAAGATAACAGAGTAATTTGCCATTTCCTTCTCATTTTACAGATAAAGAAACTGAGGCAAAAAGTGTGAAGTGACTTGCCCAGGGTCACAAAGTCATTGTCTAAGGTCATATTTGAATTCAGCACTCTGTCTACTGTGTCACCTAGGCTCTTAGAATTCTGTGACTTGAATAAAGCAACTATTTGAATCAGGAAGAACTAAGTTGAAATCTGGCCTCAGATACTTACTGACTGTGACTCTGGGCAAGTCACTTAACTTCTGTCTGCCTCAGTTATCTCAACTGTAAAATGGGTATAATAATAGCATCTATTTTAGTATTATTGCAGGGATCAAAGGTGCTAATATTTAATGTGCTTAGCACAGTGCCTGTCACATTGTAAGTAATTAATTAATACTTATTCCTTTACTGTCCCCCTCCTGTGAGTCTATCTTAGCTGAAATACTTTGATGAATGAATGAATGGATTGATGGAATTTCAAGTACAATTAAAAGTGAGCTATTTTAGGTCAGCCAGATAGACCTTGAGAATACCTCAAATCACTCTGTATAAATGGCTGTCCACTTTGTATGGAAGTGCCTGGGCCCTGATGTTTAAAGTGGGCCATGGGACACAATAATGATATCTATATCATCCACTGCCTAACAAACACTAACGCAGAAGGAGAAGAAGCCAGTTTTGGAGCCTCCTTGGTCCAATTTACCAAGAATGCAAACTAAACCAAGGTCCTTATGAGATGGGTCACAAAATTTAATACTTCATGTCTCTGATCACAGATTATTCACATGAACATGGGACTGTCAGGAAGAACAATGAAAATTCCACTGCTAAACACTAGCCCAGATTCTTGTTGTTTGAGTTTTTATGGTTTGCCCCAACAGAATGGAAAATAACTAGGCAAGTTTCATTTTATTCTATTTCCATGCACTTACAGATCCTACGCAGAAAAAAAGAATCGTAAAGTGCTTCCGAGAAAAGAGAGTAATTGAATGACACAAAGGTATCCATAAGTTCTACAAAATAGCCTGTGAGATTTGAGGCAGAGGAACTGCAGAACTCTGAAATACAATTGCTATTTATTCACTCACATGTGCTCACAAGTGCACCTAGAATTTGCAAAGCTCATTAATATAGACTAGCTTTTGAAAAAGTCAAACTGTAACTTGGGGTTCAAAACCAAGTAGACAATGCCCAATTAAGTTTTCTGAAAGGATTCTGTATTTAGTTTCATTGATCTTAATATTTAATAAAAATTTCATTTCTTGCTTTATCAAAATTTTTTTAAAAAGGCAATCTGAGTTACCTGAGGAAATATCACTAACCTTTTTTTGGTAGCCTGTATAATATTACACATTGAATCAAAATGCTATGTGGGATTGGAAACCAATACTCTTTCCCAAATGCAATGTACTGTTTAATGCAGGTTTATTTCTCTGTCTGATGGATGAAATGCCAAGACTTCTGGAGCACTTCTGATTGCATTTCCTTATAAAATCTACTCTGTGCTGGTATATAAATACACCAGAGAAGTACCCTGGTATAGCAGATAGCCTGCTGAATTTGGAATCAAGAAGATCTAAATTCAAATCTTGCCTCTAGCACTCCCTAGATTTGTGACCATAGGCAGGGAATGTAATCTCTCTGAACATAAATGTCTTCATCTGCGAAATAAAGATACTGATACCAAGAGTACCAACCTCACAGGATTTTTCTGACTTAAGCAAGTGTATGTATATATGTGTATATATGGATATATGCATATAAATGTGTGTGTCTAGATAAATATAGATATAGATAGGTTATTATATAGCTATATATTATGCAGTTATATAGAGTTTTACAGTTATTTATATAGTTTTGCATATTTGTATATAATTATATAGTTGATATATATACATCAATTATGTATTTATATAATATATATCTATTATATAGATTATATATAGTGTTTAGATATATCTTGCTTAAATCATATTTAAAAAAAAACTTTTACATATACTTTTACCAACTTTCAAGTACCACATGTCTGCTTTCATTATTATAATAGATCATAGAATTGTGGTATCTTAGAGCTACAAGGGATTTCAGAGACCATCTTCTCCACGCCTCCCCTCATTTTACATATTTAGAAACTGAGGCTTAGGGAGGAGAAATCATTTTTCCAGGGTTATACAATTTGTTAATTGAAAAACAAGGACTAGCACTCAGATTGCTCTCTCCTAGTTTGTACAATTTTTCTATATTATATTTTTTTCTTTTATAAGAATGTTTCTCCAGCGTCATGCTCATTAATAGTAGATTTCACCTATTTTGATCTTTCTCTCCTCAGCCTAATGTTTTTTTTTTTCTTTAACTATCATGCTAAGAAGTTTCAACTGCATTTGTCATGTACTAAGTAACACATTATGTTCTGCACAACAGAAAGTCTTCCTAGTGACAGTGGATAACCATTTCTCAGAGACATTCAGGGTCAGGTGGTTCTAGGTGATCTTGAGGTTCTTTCCAATTGGGAAACTCCATGATTTTTTGAGTACAATCTTCTTCGAGGGAACAGTGTAAATATAACTGGCCTTCAGGAGATTTGAATCCATACTCTGAGACTCAGCAGGAGCTATATCATCATTATTATTAATATCATCATCATCATCGTCACCATCATCATCATTTGCATTTACAGAGTGTTTTAAGACTTGCAAAGGATTGAATATGTAATCTCCTATGATACTCGAAACAGCCCTGGGAGATAGGTGCTATTAACCTTATTTTACAAATGAGGAAGTGAAGCATGACATAAAGTGACATGACCAGGGTAACACAGCTAACAAGTATCTGAGGCAGGATTTGAATTCGTGTCTTCCTGATTTTAAGTCCCACACTCTGTTGCCTATGTCACCTACTTAGTTAATACTTAATAAATTGTCATTCATTGAGAGTTCGAAGGGATGTTACTTTATCATTTTGTGTGTAGCAGTATTAAAGGCCTTATGTGATGATTGATTAATGTTGTTTAAAGCCTATTTGCTCCTCAGCCTACTACAGACTTGTTGCCCATAAGGACCAGAAGTGACCCCATGCCTTTCAACTTCTGTGTTCACAGCAGGGGTTTCTCTAGCAATCAACTGACATAGACACCACCTAGGGTGTGTGTCTTTCCCCCAGGACCTCTTACAGCCTACATACTATTAGCTGCTACCTCTTAACCAAACTCCCCAGACTTAGCACAGGGTTGGATCTCAAGGCAGGACCTCATAAACTACAATCACTCGCTTTCCTCAATGGACCTTTCTCTAACCACCAATGCCCATTTAATGATGATTGACACTCTTCCACCCCAAAAGACCTTCCCATCTGCCACTCAGACATGCCTGTCCTGTCCATTGCGTCTCCTGGAACATCAATATTCTCTAGAATTAAACTCCCTTTTAAACTTCCTTCCTTCCCAACCTTTTCACTTCTCATCCCCTCTGTCTTTGGGCACTCATAAGGACCTGCATTCCTCCTAGGAAAACTTCATCCTGGACATCTTTCACTGTATTGCCAGCACTTTAAACGATGCCCCCTTCACTCAATGATCATTACAATACTTCTTCCTCCACATGACCACTTCCAGACTCTCCCTCTCCTACCATTACTCCAATATCTCCCCATCTGAAGTTTGTGCTATACCAATTTACCACCCATTGCAGATCTTAGTGATCTTTAACTTAGCAAGACCTAGGATATTCTCCCTTTTCTCTTGGTATGTTGAGCATTTGTTTTGAGGGTCTTCTTTTCACTCTCACTCAGATACTAAGGCATTTCAGCATATATATTGGTGCTCCCCCCAATACTTTAACTTCCAAGTTCCTGCATCTACTCCATTACTATAACCCACTCCCCCACCCCACCTCATGTGCATGTGCACAGATGTTCATACCCTTGATTGTGCCACCATAAACAAATGTTCTATTTCCATGTTTATGAACTCAAAAATTCCTTTATTTCATCATTATCTGTTATCATTCCATCTTTCCCTATGTCTAATGAGTCCTAACTCTATTTTTATCCTCAATGTAAACTACATGTATCCCATCTAACATTCAGTTCTTCCCCAGACCATCAACATTACACAGGTTATACTCATATTCTCTACTACTTTTCCCCTCTAGATCCTTGGGTGAGTCATTTCACCTATATACTATTTTCTACTATTAAATCCCTTGCCCCTTTGTTCTATCACCTAGCCAAGCCTGAATCTACCAACTATCTCCTTTGTTCTTACTCATGTGCTGATGAAGGAAGCAGGACTGAGTGACAAACTATTTCAGTTAATTTTATTACAAGTTGTTGTTATATAATCTCAACTGGGGCAGCTAGGTGGCAACAGCAGATGGAGTTCCAGGCCTGGAGTCAGGAAGACCTGAGTGCAAATGTGGCCTCAGAGACTTAATAGCTGTGTGATCCTGGGCAAGTCATTTAACCCTGTTTGCCTCAGTTTCCTCATTTGTAAAATGAGCTGGAGAAGGAAATGGAAAACTAGTCCAGCATCTTTTCTGAGAAAACTCCAAATGGGGTCAGGAAGAGATGGATACAACTGAATAACAAACAACAAAAATCTCAGCTGAGTCTTTACTTTAGCAAGCCAGTCCTTGAAAGTCTCCCTAATTAACCTGCTATTCTACTCACTACAGCAGGTAGTCCAAATGCTTTCATTCCTCCTCAAGCTTCCACTGGCATCCCATGACCCCGTACTTTCTCAGCTGCATATGTCATCTCATACTTCATACAAGAATTGAGGGCTTTCACTTCCTCAGATCTGTTTTGATTCACATTTTTCTTATTAATGATTAGGAGCATTTTTTCACATGGCTGTTAATTATTGGCAATTGTTTTGAGAACTGTTTATTTTCATATGCTCTATACATTTCTTACACATTTCTTTTAGTTGTCTATATATCTTAGAAATCAACCCCTTAGCAACAGCCTTCTAATTGTTCTCCCTGATCTGTTATCTTCAGGGTCAGATATCAATTCTTAGTTTGTCACTTTAAAAATATTCACAACAGGGTCTCATCTTGCCTTTCCAGTCTTCTTACACTTCACTTCCCTTCGTATACTTTATGATCAGCTTCACTGGCCTATCTGCTATTTCCTCCATGTACTTCATCTACTGATTCCCTGCCTTTGTCTTGATTGTCCCTCATGGCTGAATGCACTTACTTTTACCTCTACCAGGTAGATCTCTGGCTTCTTTCAAGACTCATTTCAAAATCCACATTCTACAGGGGGCCTCCATTCTCCTCATGCCCCTTTCCTTGTTGCTTCCCTCTAACATTACCTGTTTACACTCTACATATTATCCATTTTATATGTTCTCTCCTGCATTGGAATATGAGCCTCTCAAGGGAACAAAGAGTTTTTGCAACCTTTTTTTTATTTCCTTTTAATCTATAGTGCCCAACACATTGTTTGGCACCTGGTAATTTATTAATAAGAGCTTGTTGATGAATTAGTTGGAGGCAGGATAGTCTACAGTGATGAAAACTACAAAGAAGGCAGGGAAGATGAAGGCTAGGGAAAAGATTCATTGGACTTGATGATTATCAGGTCATTTATAGCCTAAGGAGATATTTTCAAAAGAGTAGTGGGTCCAACCCCAGTTTCAGAGGTCGAGGAGATTAAGCAGAGGAGGCCTTGGATGTAGATGATTTTGAAAGTTCAGCAATGGGATGGAAAAGAGATTACACAGTAAGTAAGTGGATGAAAAGGCTCAAAGAAATGCTTTTTAGAGGATGTCTTGGGAAAAATCAAACATGTTCGTATGCAGGTGAGAATGAGCCAATAGAGATACAGAGATTGATTACAGGTGCAGGAGAGATGGATAGAAATAATGACTAAAGAATGTTTCCAGAGCAAATGAGGGGGAATGTGATCAAAGGTAGAGAAATGGGGCTGAGTGAGGAGTAGACCTCCCTGCTCTGTGACTGGAAGGCATGAGAGTCAGTGATGAAACTGATAGGGTTGGAGGTGGCTGAGGAGACTTATACCACATGAGTTGCCAATCATCTCAGTGGAGTAGACAGCTCGATCATCTGCTATAAGCCTTGGAAGTCAGGATGATGTTGTTGGCAAAAGAAAAGAGGAAAAGAAAGGTTTAGAACAGCCACTGCATAGAATGAGATGAAGAGAGAAGGCTAATCTCAAAGACTGTAAATTGCTGGACAGGTGCTGGTCTACATTGGAAGAAGTTGTGTGAACAGGAGTTTTCCATACCAAAGAAAGCATGGGTTCAAGCCAAAAATAGTCTTCCATCCTTCAGCATCCCCTCCACCCCCCCCAAAAAAAGAGGTACAAAAGAGCTGAAATAATCGACAATAAATAAGAAACAAGTATGGGGACTGAGGAAATGGTTATATACCATAACTTTGTAGTGGATGAATCACAAAAGGAGGTCTTTAGTACTAAGTAAAGTCTCTCTTCTGAAAGACTAGGAGGCAGTTTGTGTTTATCTAAGTCACAGTGAGACCTATTACCTGCAACAGATAATTACAAATGAAACACAGGGTATAAACACGTATACTCGAGATTTCACATTCTGAACTATGTAATGTCCTGCAATTTACCAAAAAAAAGGACTTTCAAGGCATTGTGACTCTGTACTCTATGTTACGTTAGGATCTAACAGTCACTACTCTGTCTTGTGAGGTGTTTAATTTGCTCTGGGGAATGAGTTTGATATTGGGGTATCAAACCTAATCTTAACAGAATGATTGTATACAGATATTATTTAGTTGGGAAAGGGAAATATTAAATCTAAAATAACAACAAAGCTAATTTTAGTGGGAAAATTGGTTACTATTCTTCATTTGGTACTGTTGACTAATTTTTCCCTGCTTAAAATGATCATTTCTTTTCACTTCTGTGATAATGCTCTACTGTGGTTTTCTTTCTATCTTTTTTACCATCTACAATTTTTTGGTCCTCTTCACCAGTTTTGATTTATTCTGGTTTCTTGCAACTGTGAGCATTAAGTTGTTTTCTCTACACCAACTGGCATGATTTTAATTATTATCTCTATCCAAATAATTTCCAAACCTATTTCTGAGTCCTGACCTTTTGCTGTTGTTCAAGTAACATACTACCAACTGCCTACTGGATATCCCAAACTGAACACATCTATTTCTCCTAAATTTAACTATCCTTTTCTCCCCTAATTTGGTCTGTTTCCTCAAATGAAAATGAAAAGATTAGAGTAGATGACCTCCTGAATTCATTTTACCTCCAAATTCTAAGATCTTATGAGCCTAAATCTGGACTTTATCATCACATTCCTGTAATATTAAAGTGTATACATACTTGCCACCAGTATATCCCCCATCCAACTAATATTTCATGATGCTATATGTGAATATTTAAATATTACTCCCAAATGAAAACCTCAATGGTCCCCCACTGCTTGTACATCTTCTTTTTCTCAACAACTTTATTCTGGCTTACTCCTGTCCCAAAGCTTAATAAGTCCCCAAAAGGGGATTGACCTCAAAGAGTCCTGAAGGGGATTGATAAAGGATGGAGTGGAGCCCAATTTCCTCCTCTATAAAACAAAAGGATTGACTTAAGATGACCTCTAAAGTTCCTTCTAGCTCAGTATCTATGTTCTATGATCTTCCACACTGCACCTGACAAATAGCACACTATGTATATACACAGCAAATGTTTGTTACATTTGGTTGATGGATGCATTGGACACACAGCTGGTCTGATGTTGCATAAAAATCATTTAACTAGAAGAAAGTTTCTTCTGCAAAGCTTTATCAAGCAGAGCAGGTAGAAATCTCTCCAGAATATTTCTATCTGATAAGTTAACACCCTTCCAAATCAGAAATGCCTCTTTGCTCTTGCTAAATAGCATCATTTAGATGAGTTTGTCACTGGATGTGCTAATTTTGATATATTTTGAAAAAGCACGATGGATTCTGCAAAGTAATGCTCTGATTTGTTTACATAATTAAATTTGTGGCATCTGTTTCTTTTGAAAATATTGTGCTAACCTAAAACCAGAGCCAGAGATGGAGGAATAAAACAACTTCTGTTCAAAACTATTTTCCTTAAGAGTGTCAATTAATAATTCATTTATTATATCAGAGTGAAGCTTGTTGAAATGAATTATTGATGAACAATTCTATTATGTGTTGATATGCAAAACTTGTCTCCAGCAATTATAAAATACCTTAATCCAATCATAAACAATGGAAAAGGATTACATAAGGAAAAGCACTGGCAATAATTTATTAATGGTCTTTATCATCATCCTTTAAACACAGCTTGAATACCACCTCCTCCATGTAGCATTTTCTCTGTGAGAAGTCTTTCTTTCCCCAGTTATACTCATCAAGTAGTTTGTAGCTTTCCAATACTTTACTTATATTCTAATTTAATTTATACTTATAGATTATGCTTGTGATTTAATATACTTTCATTTGAATTTACTCATACAAAGGCAGTTTATCTTACCTACTATATTCTAAGTTCTTGGGTCAGGGACTATGTCTTAGTCATCTTTGTATCAAACCTAATGAAATACTACCTTTCACACAGTTGACACTTAATAAATGTTTTTCAAATTCAATACTTATTCTACATCAATGATCTTTGCTCTGTAGGTGCTTACAATTTATTTCCTGCCAAATGGGACACAAGACATTGAGGGCAAGTCACATCACATAATAGAAACATTAACTCTATAAATAAAGTAATAGGGTATTCACTTCCTATAAAAATTTTAAAATTGGAAGCAGTACAACTATGACTCAGAAAGCCTGAGTTGTATTACTATATATTTCACAAATTTCCCATGTGATCCTTGACAAGCTAATTCATCTGGGCAGGGAGTGGGGAGCAAGGGAAAAGAATACTAGTTACGGACTTATCAGAACTTGGCAAAAATTCTAGCTCTCCTATTTATAACCTATTTGACCTTGGATAAGTCACTTAACTTCTTTCAGACTCACTTCATCTATACTAATTTAGATCATCTATAAAATAAGGCAGTTGGAGTTGATAAGCTCTAAGGTCTCTTCTACTTCTAAATACATGAGTTAATGAAGTTTCATTTTTGCCTGGAAAAATCATATGACATGTCATCAATGCATTACCAACCGAAATACTCCTTGTTCTACCATGTATGCTGGGACTTGATTCTATTCAAAGTATCACTTTATTGTTTGATATATGTGATTATGTATTCCTTTGAGCAGATTTTCTCCTATCTCTGTCTCTGTCTCTCTGTCTCTGTCTTTGTCTCTGTCTCTCACTGTATATATGTGTATATATATATATATGTATGTATATATTCTATATATCTATAATAACAATAATAGCTAACATTTATATAACACTTCCTATGTGCCAAGTTTCAGCTAAACACTTTACAAATATGCCACTTTATTCTCACAACCCTGAAAGGTAGGTGTTATTATCTCAATTTTACACTTGTGGAAATTGAGGCAAACACAGATTAAATGACTTACCCAGAATTCCACAAGTGGTTAAGTGTCTAATACCAGATTTGAACTCAGGTCTTTTTGATTCCAAGTCTAGGGTTCTATCCACTATGCCACCTAGTTCTCTAATGTAAGTGTGCACATGTTTATGGGTTTGTGTGTATGTATTCCTGAAGGGAATCTTGTCCTTCTCCTATCCCTCCCTCTTTCTCCCAATTTCTACCACAGGGTTTGAACATATTGACTGTTCCATGAATAAATTAAACATAAAATAAATTTTAAATTTACTAAAACTCTATAGAATCCCATCTTTATTCATAGAAATTATTTATGTTTTTACAGGTTTAAATTTCTATGGTTAGATGCTTACTTTGCAGCCTTTTGGTTGTTTTTTTTTTCTTTTTGGTCTAGCCTGGTGATGTCAGGGATATAGAGATATCCACTGATACAAAGGCAGATAACTCAGCATTTTAGAATTGCCTGGAACATTAAGAGGTGAAGTAACTTATGGAGCACCATGTAGCTGATATATTTCAGAAACAATCCTTGAGCTCAAATTTTCCTAACTGGCGTTGAAGTGTTCATATGTAAAAATAAATAACCAAACAAAGAAAACATAGGCTAAGTCAATGGCTGTGTTGTTGTTAATTCATTTCAGCCATGTCTGACTCTTCATGACCCCATTCAGAATTGTCTTGGCAAAAGTGCTGGACCGGTTTGCCATTTCCTTCTTCAGCTCATTTTGTAGATGAAGTAACTGAGGTAAAGTGTTAAGTGACTTGCCCAGGGTTACACAGTTAGTAAGTGTCTGAGGCCAGATTTGAACGCAAGAAGATGACTCTTCCTGACTCCCGGCTTGGCACTCTACTATGCCTCCTAATTGCCCATAAATGAATGGTGTTGGAAATAAATGATACAGAAGAGGGAACTATGTTTTTTGGGAAGCTAAACAGGGATATTTTCCCATTAGAGGTAAAATTAGAGATTGACATTGGAAATTGGGAATGGCAAAGGTAATATTTATTATGCAGGGGCAATGTCAGGGAGCCATCAGAGGTGTGAATGTTCAGAGCATATTTGGGGGCAGCAAGGAACTTAGCTTGGTGGGAGTGGAATTTCCATATGAAATTTTCACCTATAGGAGCAGTGAGTGATCCATTTGGAGAAGTAAAAAGTGAGATTGTATGAACATTGACTCAAGATTTTGGACCGTTATTATACACCATAATATGGAACTATTAAAAGTTTTTGAACATATGGAAAATTAAAAAGTGTTGGGGAAGATCATGCTAGAAGCATTTTGTTGGATGAGTTGAAAGATGGGGAGATTAGAATCGGGTACACTGATTAGTAGTTTTGTGATGGGAAGAAAGTGTTCTGAATGGAAAATAAAAGGTAGATAACAGGTAATTAAATAGCATATGATCATGTATTTAGAGGTAGACAGAACCTTCATCTAAGTCATCTAATTCAACCCCATTTTTTTTTCTTTTTAGTTGAGAAGACTGAGGCCTGGAGATGTTAAGTCATTTGTCCAAAATAATACAAGTAGCAAGATGCAGAAACAAGATTTGAATCCAGGTTACCTGACTCCTAAACCAGCATTATTTTTTATTAATTAAGTATTTTAGATCCCTGGGGAAAAGACAAATATACAAAAAAAAAAACTTCCCTCTAACTCTGTTACCCTTAAGTTGCTGATGGCTTAGGATACAAAGTGAACATTATAAATTATTGTTTAAATTTCACTTAATATGTGTTGGCATTCTTGGAAGTCATTCTCCATGCTTTCGGAAGGAAAAGTTATAATATTCTTTTATCACTCTCTTAGAACTTATACTGGATAAGCCAATAAATCCTGAAATAGGCTAGGAAAAGAAAGGAGGAAATAGGGAGGGAAAGGAATGCATAGTTACCCCTGGGCAACATCGCACTGTACTTGGACTTTGTCTTCATTATCTTCCCATTGTCCTGAGTCTTTTTGGTCTCCTTCAATGTGGGCACCATTGTTTGCTTTCGTGGGGTCCTACCATCCCACACTTGTTCTCTCCATCTCTGTCATGCTATAGAGTTATTTCTCTCTACTTCAAAATCATATGTTCTGTGTTCCATACAACAAATACTTGTTTCTACTTTAAAAATTGACAGTGTATTATCTCAAGGGAAAAAAAAAATCCAAGGGTAGAATTTAAAGTACTGCTACTAGACAAATTGTGCAGGAAAGATTATTAGGAAGAAGTCCCTTTTTGTGATTCCCCTAAAAGGACACCATGTAGGCAGCTGAGTAATTCATGTATTTGCAGGATTGGCCTGACATTAAAGAGTACCACAAGGGGTTCAGGCTTCTAGGCTACTCTGATCTGCACTTTGGCAGTCCTGACTGCCATCTGTTAGAGCCTCTGAACTGCACACACATGCACACACACACACACACACACACTCACACACTTAGACAAATTTCCCTTCAGGAACCACAGAAGCAATATAAAATGATTTAATGGGGTCTTCTGGTACAGCAGGGGCATGATGTCACTCATGGTGGGAGACAGAACCCACCATCAGAAATGGCAAGGGACCATGGGGATCCAAATACCAAGGTTACAGCCTCCTCCATATCAGCCTCAGGGTCCCCAAAGTCCCAGGCATTTTCACTTTTATCTGCTTCTACTGTGCATCAATTTCAACAGTAGGGAATGCCCGAAGGCTAAAATAGACACAAGATCCAAATGAATCAGTGTCCTATCAGCAGAGCGCTCTGCCTTCAAGCAAGGCAGAGCAATTACTGCTCAACTCGGTTGCCTCTCTGGTTCTCAAGGACAAGTGGAAGAAGTGTATAAATCCATCACTGTAATTCTGCTGTTTTGGACATGTTTTCAGCTGCATTGGCTCTTCTGACCAACAGCAGCCTTGCTATTTGCTCCCAGGGTTGTTCCTAAGCATTTCTTGAAGCTGGCAATTTCCACAAGGGAAGCAATGAAGAAGTCATGAGCTTGGCCCAAGGGGGTTTAATATCAAGACAGAGTTTATAGAAACTACTGTTCCTCAGGGGAATCATTCTGTGTGGGAAGGCGCCACATCAACATATTTACTTAATGACAACTTCAGTCAAAGCTGATAGTGATAAGTGTAGCCTTTGTGTGTGTGTGTGCGTGCATGTGTGTATATGTGTATGTGTGTGTGTGTCTTCATGTATAGATGGATATGAGAGCATTATCTGGAAATGGGGGGCAGTAAGTAAACTGAATATGTAAAAGACTTTAAACATTGATATTGCTTTTGGCTGGAAATATTTTGGTGATATAGCACGTACTTCCTTTTCTGTCTAAATAAAACATCATTCAATTTTTTCTAGATGACTTGGGTTCATCCTTATAACAATTCCTGGGCTGTGCTGTGAGATAGTGATACCCTTAAATACTATTGACCTGTGTTTAAATAATCCCAAGCTGCTATGTTTGCATAGTAATAGGAGCATAGAAATACAATAGGCCTCAGAGGCCCTCCTGTACAACATGCTCATTTAAACATGAGGAATCAAGGATTTGGGAGATTAAGTGACTCACATAAGGTCACACAGATACATAGTAAACATTAGAGGCAGGATTTTGAGCAATGCCTGACTTCCTCCAGTCTATGAGTTGTACATTTTCTATTATTTCATTGTATCGGCTGCCATCTCTGGCTGTTGTTGGTATACTACCTTCTAGCAGCCTCAACACTGCTTCAAATAAAGAGTGGAATAACAGATAACAAACCTTATAAAATTGTGCCTAAAATGAGATGCACTTGGTGACAGGGTCTGGAAAACTCTTGTACAAGCAAAGCCCATTTGGTTTTTGGACTGGCTGACTGGTCATGCCAACTAAGGATTAATTAGTCCCAGTTTCACTGATCTGAAGCTCTGGAGCATTGTGAAAAAAATCAATACTGTGGTTTAGATGCCTGGGTTATTTTCTGGGAAGGCAGGTAGTAGACCAAGGATGAAAGGCTACCATATTTAATCTGAAATTTTGAGATTCCTGTGAACAGACAAGACTAAAAATAATAAAGTGATGGGGTTTCGAGAGTTAATCCCAGAAATCTCTCCAAAGCAGTTTATAGCCAACTTTGCTTAAGAAATTTTCATAGCTTTGCCAAACATTTACTACCAAACTCCTTTAGGTCATTTTAAAAACTGAAATTTTACATTTTAATTGTCCTTTGATTTTATTTTGCCTGCTTTCCCCACTGTATCCCTTGGCCATCTCTTTCTCAGAAAGCCATGTCTTACAGGGAAAAAAAATCATTCAGGAAAATTAACCAAAATCTTAGAAAGTTTGATGTCTATATTGTTCCATTCTCACAGTCCTGTACCTCCGCACAGTAGAGGTTCTTCCTTATATTTCTTCTTACTAGCCAAGATGGCAGTTATAATTCCACAGAACTCAGTTTCAACTGTTTTGTGGTTATTGTCTTTCCATTTGTATTATTATAATCAAGGTCAGCATTGTTTTCTTGGTTCTTCTCACTTCACTCTGTATCAGCTCAAATAAATATTTCCAAGCTTCTTTATATTCTTCATAACCATTGTTTCTTATAGCAGAATATCATTTTATTATATTTATATAGCAAACATATTTGACCATCCCCCAATCATTGACCATCTCTTTTCTTTAAAAAAATCCCCTATTAGATATGTGTCAAAAAGATATGAACAAAGAACACTTCAAATCATTAATAGCAACAAAAATAGAAAATATTACTAAGATTTTAGGTTCTAGCTCACAACAAGCAAATTGGCAATGATGACAAAGTAGAAGAAAAAATAATTTTGAAGGGGCTGTATAGAGATGCCACCAGCAAGGATATCCTTCCTCCTTGCCTTCTTTTTCCCTTCCATCAATGACTGAAATATCACCTAGATTCTATCAATCCTGAAACATGGGAAGGACAGGAAGGACAGCCACTTGACTGTTAAGACCACTTAAATGAGCTAAGAATCACCTACCAAAACACTTTATTGAGATAGAAGACCAATAAAGCTGACCATATTCCCTGCCACTTCATCCTAACATCCAGAAAATCCTGCCACTATTCCCTTCAGACCCCCTGGGCACTATTGTCTACCCTTCTGGTACACTGTCAAGAGAGCTGGGCCTTGCCATGTACCCCACAGTTGAACTCCATAATATGTGTTCTCTCTCTCAATTAGAGTGTGAACTACTTGAGAGGAGGGGCTGTCTCATTTTTTTTTTCTATTCTTATCCTCAAAATTCAATAAAATGCTTAGAATATAGAGCTTAAAAATGTTTTCCATTGTTTCAAGATAGGTACACTAAGGCCCTTTAAAATTTTCCAATTCTGGACAGCAATTTTGGCATCATGCAAAAGAAATAACTAAATGGTCCCACAGAATTACGGGACCATAAAAGTTTAGGGCACCAGATTATTGTTCTTATTTGTAATACCTTGGGGATGGCTCTGGGTAATGAGGTTTGGAAAATTGAGCCCTGACTATTTCAAAGAAAGGCATTGTGCATAAAAGTTGTGAACAATACCTATATCCTGTTAGAAAGATCAGGTAACTTATTTATTTTCAGAAATGATTTTCTTTAGCCCAGAACCTAAATTGTCTTTGAAGCTTCTTTGGTTCCAATAATATCTAGCATATATATTGTACCTTAAGACTTGCATATCCTATGGCCCAGAAATCCCACTGAAAAGCATACTCTAAGCATGTCATTGATCAAAACAAAGGCTCCATACATATCATATTTTTCTTCATCACAAAGAACTGGATTGCTTTAATATTTTAAAAGCTTTGTGACTTCAGTGGTGTAAAAGTTTCTTCCACAAACACAAATTTTACCCCTTCTATTCTTTAGTAGATAGTTTTCATGAGCTGTATTCAATTTTTCAGTGATTGATGAGCCTCCAAATTTAACAAGACTGCTCCCTGGATAATAGACATAGAAAACTAGCCTATAAAAAAATGATTCCATGTATTGAACACTTATTTGGCATATGTGTTATTTGTGAACTGAAACTATGTGTTTTATCTTTGATACAGTGTCCAACATCTGGAGAACTCAATAATACTAATCCATCAAAGCTCACTGAAAGGGAGAGCTGATAGAGTGTTTTACCTGGAGATAGAAAACACTGAGTTCAAATCCTGACTCAGATACTTCTGAGCAGTATGAACCAAGGTAAGTCATTAAAACAACTTTTAGCCTCAGTTTCCTCATCTCTAAGATAGAAATAATTAATTGCACCAATCTCCCAAGGTTGTTGCAAAGATCAAATGAGGAAATACATGTAAGAACATTTTGCAAACTTGAAGCACAATATATATGCTAAATATTATTTGAACCAAAGGAGCTTAAAAGATAATTTAAGTTCTGGTTTAAAGAAAATCATTTCTGAAAATAAATAAGCTACCTAATCTTTCTAATAGGACATAGGTATTGTTCACATCTCTTAAGCACAGTTCCTTTCTTTGAAATAATCATTAGACAGAGGTATCCCCAAGGTATTACAAATAAGAGCAATTAGCTGGTGCCCTGAACTTTATGGTCCTGAAATTCTATGGAGTCATAAATATGATAGGTCCTCAAAAATATTTGTTATTTAACTGAATGAAAAGTTACACATCCTCCATTAGAAGATATACATTACTAAATAATCTCACCATGTCTATAGAAATGAGACAAATGGAAATGCTATTGTGAAAAAATGTAGAATTTTCCTTCAGAGCATCTAGTTTGGAATGGCAGGTCCCTGTACAAGTCACTTTACTTCTCAGAGCCTCGGTTTCCTTATCTGGAAAAATAAGGAGTTAGAACTACATTATCTCTAAGTTCCTTCTGGTTTTGACTTATAATACTCAATGGATTTGGTAAGAAAAGATAGTATGGTATCTGGTTTTGCTCCCAGAGAAGCTATCCATATAGCTAAAGTCTAAAGTTAGAGTTTACCTACCAAGACAATGGCCAGCCAGGGATCCGGGAAGCTAGAGAAGCTAAACTGGTTGAATCACTCCAAGCTTATCATGTCAGTTCAAGGGTTAGGTCCTGGTCCAGTGTCCAGGTCTACTAATCTGCATAATTTACGTATGTTAAAGAGGGAAAGTAGGGTAGTAAAGAATGTGGACTAATCCTAACTCAGACAAGGAAGATAGAACTAACTAACTTCACTTTTGTTTCTGTATCCTTATTATCCTACCTATATAAACTGTATAACTTAAGAAAACTGTGTAAAAAAGCAAAGAATATAAACTAACCATAACTCAAACAGGAGTGGAGGAGCTGGTAACCCTCCCTCACTCCTGCTTCTGTATCAGTGTGAATGTTCCTAGTGAGGACTCTACCCACTCTCTTGAGGAGTGTAATAAACACCTTCCTCTGCCCACTCTGGTCCTGAGTTCTTTGGGTGAGAATGGTTAAATCACATGAATCTTCCTAAGGTTATGCTACCAAGAAAGCAATGAGCTGTGGAAATATGTCTCAGGCTAAATTCCTGATCCTGCCTTGGGGAGTCCTATGATCCCCGCTGCAGTGTTAAGGGGGCTACCACTTGGGATTTCCCTGGGGAAACCTGTGGTCTGCCCAGCCTTCTTAAGGTGCCATCACTTGGGTCTGCTGGCCCTGTATTGGGAGCCTTGTGATCTTACTACCATTCTAAGGTGCCATCACTTGGGTCTTCCTTAGGGTCTAACCCCTAGGAAGCCCTGTGATCCCCACAGATAAAGGGGGGCTACCACTTGGTCTTTCTCTGGGAGTCCTGTGGTCTGCATAGCTTTCCTTAGGGGTTATCATTTGGATCTTTCTCAGGGTCCAACTCTAGGAAGTCCCGTGATCTGCACAACTGTTCTAAGGTGCCATCATTTGGGTCTTCCTCAAGGTCTAACCCCTAGGAATTCCTGTGATCCCCACAGTTAAAAGGGGGGCTACCATTTGGTCTTCCTCTGGGAGTCTTGTGGTCTGCACAGATTTCCTTAGGGGTTATCATGTTGTTCTTCCTCAGGGCCTAACCCTGTCTAGGGAGGTCCTGTGATCCCCATAGACTAAGGGACCATCACTAGGTTCTTCCTGGGCCCTGCCCCAGAAATTCAGTGATCCCCAAAACTACATTTCTCACAGATTTGATAGTGGGAACTTAAGAAACATAAAATTTGTTCAAAATACACATTTCAAGAAATGTTCAAATATAGTCATTAATTGTGGTTCAATTGATATGTGAACTGGAACATAATCATCATGAGATGAAGGTTACAAGAATATGAAAAAAAATCATAGCACCAACAAAAGAGTTTAATAAAGAGAAAGAGACAGAGACAGAGACAAAGACACACACAGAGAGAATTATAAACCTATATGTGTGCATATATGTGTTTATATGTATATATATATATACATATATACAGAGAGGGAGAAAGAGAGAGAGAGAGAGAGACAGAGACAGAGACAGAGAGAGACAGAGAGAGAGAGACAGAGAGAGACAGAGAGAGAGATTTCTTAACCTGTAAAACTTCAGAGAATTACCAAGTCAATTAATGAAGTCCACTCAATTTTTATTATTTCTAGAAATAGCAGTTGCTGAAGATAGAGGCTGGAAAGCAGGGACTAGCGTGAGCTCCCAGCCGAGCCCCTCAAAAAACTTACAAAAAAATGACTCTGAACCAATTCTAGAACTGCAGAACCCAGAAAATAGCAGAAGGAAGCAGGACTCCAGGACAGCCTGGATGGTCTCTGTGTGAGGTCTATCCGGCACGGAACTGGGAGTGGAGCAGAGCCCAGCGTGGGCGGCGTGGACGAACCAGACCAGGAGCTGGGTGGAGCAGGCCCTAGCGCCCTGAATCAGCGAGCTGCAGCAGTTACCAGACTTCCCAACCCACAAACACCAAAGACAACAGAGAAGGTTAGTGGGAAAAGCTGCTGGGGACAGAGTTTGTAAAGGAGTTCATGGTTAGGCCACCACCCTGGGGGCAGAGGAGGTGGGGCAGCTACAGAACTACAGCTGCAATTGCTTCAGGCCCCAGGCCCACCTGGTGGGAGGAATTAAGTGGCCAATCAGAGCAGGAGTGCAGAGCCTGCTGAAGATCTAAGTCCAGTCCAGGTTGGGGGTTCTTGGGGAAGGAGGAGTGCTGGTGTGGCAGAACTGGCACATTCCCCCAGGCTTGGAACATAGTTCTCTTAACTCTACAAGCAGTCATACCCCACTGAAAAACTCAAGGGTCAAGTAAGTTGGCTGGGAATATGGCCAGGCAGTGAAAACGCACCCAGATTCAGTTTCAGACTCTGGAATCTTTCTTTGGTGACAAAGAAGACCAAAACATACAGCCTAAAGAAGTCAACAAAGTCAAAGAGCCTACAACAAAAGCCTCCAAGAAAAACATGAACTGGTCTCAGGCCGTGGAAGAGCTCAAAAAGGATTTAGAAAAGCAAGTTAGAGAAGTAGAGGAAAATTTGGGAAGAGAAATGAGAAGGATGTGAGAAAACCATGAAAAACAAGTCAATGACTTGCTAAAGGAGACCCAAAAAAATACTGAAAAATATACTGAAGAAAACAACACCTTAAAAAATTGATTAACGCAAATGGCAAAAGACCTCCGAAAAGCCAATGAGAAGAAGAATGCCTTGAAAGGCAGAATTAGCCAAATGGAAAAGGAGGTCCAAAAGACCACTGAAGAAAATACTACCTTAAAAATTAGATTGGAGCAAGTGGAAGCTAGTGACTTGATGAGAAATCAAGACATTATAAAACAGAAGCAAAGAAATGAAAAAATGGAAGACAATGTGAAATATCTCATTGGCAAAACCACTGACCTGGAAAATAGATCCAGGAGAGATCATTTAAAAATTATTGGACTACCTGAAAGCCATGATCAAAAAAAGAGCCTAGATATCATCTTTCAAGAAATTATCAAAGAGAACTGCCCTGATATTCTAGAGCCACAAGGCAAAATAGGAATTGAAAGAATCCATCAATCACCTCCTCAAATAGATCCCAAAAAGAAATCTCCTAGGAATAGCAGGAAGAGAAGAGAAGGCAGGTGAGGGGGAATGAGTGAATCTTGCTTTCATCAAATTTGAGCTGAGGAGGGAACACCATACATACTCATTTGGGTATCTTACCCCACAGGAAAAAAGGAGGAAGAAGATAAAAAGGGGGGATGATAGAAGGGAGGGCAGATGGGGGTGGAGGTAATCAAAAACAAACACTTTGGAAAGGGGACAGGGTCAAGGGAGAAAATTCAATAAAGGGGGATAGGTTAGGAAGGAGCCAAATACAGTTAGTCTTTCACAACATGAGTATTGTGGAAGGGTTATACATGATGATACACACGTGGCCTATGTTGAATTGCTTGACTTCTTAGGGAGGGTGGGTGGGAAGGGAAGAGGGGAGAGAATTTAGAACTCAAAGTTTAAAAACAGATGCTCAAAAAGAAAAAAAAAAGTTTTTGCATGCAACCAGAAAATAAGATACACAGGCAATGGGGCGTAGAAATTTATCTTGCCCTACAAGAAAGGAAGGCAAAAGCGGATGGGAGAAGAGTAGGGTGACAGAAGGGAGGACTGACTGGGGAACAGGGCAACCAGAATATATGCCATCTTGGAGTGGGGGGGAGGGTAGAAATGGGGAGAAAATTTGTAATTCAAACTCTTGTGAAAATCAATGCTGAAAACTAAATAAACAAATAAAAAAAAAAGAAAGTGATGGAGAAAATGTAAAAAAAAAAAAGAAATAGTAGTTGCTAAATTTTCTGTTGTAATTTTGCCTATCAAGGTTTTTTTT
This sequence comes from Trichosurus vulpecula, assembly GCF_011100635.1. Lineage (NCBI taxonomy): Eukaryota > Metazoa > Chordata > Mammalia > Diprotodontia > Phalangeridae > Trichosurus > Trichosurus vulpecula. The sequence goes on along the minus strand of NC_050574.1, from coordinate 309,218,348 downwards.
TTAAACTTTTTGTTTTGTTTTGGTTTTTGGATGCAGATGTCCAGAATTGCTTAGAGGAAGTTCTCAGGTGTAGACTTTATGTATTTCAAGAATAATAGAGGAATGTCAAATGTCAATTCCAGAAAATTTCATGGGAAAACCACTAGGAAGTTCAATGCAAAATATTTTTATTGCCCTCTTCATAAACCTTCATAAGACAATATAAGTGCCAATATGTGTGTGTGTGTGTGTTTGTGTGTGTGTGTATACACCACTGACAAATAGAAACAATTTTGTATGTAATGGGATTTAAGTAATAAAGGCTAAAGGACTGCAACAGCTGCAAAGAGATTAGATACATTATGTTTTCTCAGTGTAATAAAATGTGTCAAGTAAAGCTGAAAAAATCTCCTTACCTTTTTCTGTGCCTTATTTCCTTGCAGGCTCTCTTCTTTCTCTGTTGGCTGCTGGGAATGCCATTTTTCAGTACCAGTTACACACGACAGTTCAATTAGAATCATGTTAGCCAAATCCACAGCTAATTTCAAGGCGAGAAGGACATCAGGTGGCATTTATGTAGGAGAAGGGAGTTAAGAAGGATGTGTGAGAGTCACAAATGCCCCCATGTGCCTATTGCCATTAAGCTATTGGGTGGTGGGAATTATCAGCTCTGGTGCAAATTATTCTCTATGGACATCTGCTGAAATATCTCTACCATCTGTCACTGAGAGCCTGAAAGTTTAGAATTTAAATTTTAAATATTTGAAGGATTGTCACATGAAAGACAGATTAGACAGACTTATTTTGTTTGATTGCAGAGGGCAGAATTAAGGTGAAAGATACAGGGAAGCTGGCATTTTGCTCAGTATGAGAAAGGACTTCTTAACAATTGGAGTTGCTCTAAAATGGAATGACTTGCTTGGGTACTGAGCACCTTATCATTGGAGGTTTTCAAGGATAGGATGAATGACCACCAGTTAGTCATATTCTAGAGATGCATAATTCAGGGAAGGGTAGGTAGGGTAAGGTGACCTCTTATTTCCCTTACTCTTATACAATTCTGAGTGTGTATGTATGAAAGTGAGGAGAGAGAGACAGACCAAAACAGAGAGAGACAGAGAGGAAGAGGAGGGGAGAGAGAGAGAGAGAGAGAGAGAGAGAGAGAGAGAGAGAGAGAGAGAGAGAGGGAGGGAGGGAGAGAGGCAAAAGAAAAGAGGGAAGAGGTAAGAGAGAAGAAAGAAGAGAAAGAAATTTGGAGAGTTGGTTATACAAGTTGTTATAGTACTCCCAGGCCTGACTCAGACAAGTCTAATAATTCAGGTTGGAGACTGAAATGAGTCATGACACTCAGAGTCCATTTAACTGTTAACAAAAGGAAGTTCACTTCATTAAAGTATAGAAAGAATCTTCAGCAAAGGTACTGTCCTGGTTCCGATAGATGTACCCTCCATCATTTACATGCAGATTCATATCTGGTCAGGAGGGAAGCTATGGTGACTCACATGTTTATGGGACAGCCTTCAGGTGTAAGGGTCACTAACTAGTTGTGGGAGCCCTCTTTTAGGGCCTTAAGTGAAAAAAAAACAGTCAATGGCTTGAAATTTTCATCCTTTCACCAATCAGGATTCAGGGAAAGCTTCTTTGCCTTTTAGGGAGAAAAGTAGCCTAGCCTCCATGATGGAGAACTCTGGCAAATATTATTCCTAAAACTTGCGGTATAATTGTATTGATTCATTTGGAGTTGTGAATTCTTTTGGATAGGCGGGCAACATGTATGCCTGCAGTTATACTGGTTCTTGTCTAGAAGTTGCTTGTAGATTAAAAAGACAAAATTATGAACATGTGCTACTATCTGTAGCTGTTCTAGAGCCATTGACAGAATTTGCTGAAGGAGGGGTAAGGAGAAGTCAAGTACAAGTATTAATCAGAGTACAAGCAGTGGTAGATGAAACAGGAATCAGCAGATGACAGGCTATAGCAGGCCAGACCAAAGTGTTTTGATAGCTCAGGTTTGAGATAGGAATGTCCATTCAACAGTTATAGATAACAAAAGCAGCAAGAGAAAACCCAGTATGGATCCATAATTGATCCATCCGAGCAAAGTTTCCTTGCCACTTTTCTATCCATGCTGAGGTACTGGTGGGAAGTCTGAGGGAAGAAGCTATGACTCTGTGTGCCTTGGCTTTTTGTACCAAAACTCCCCAGGAAGCTGTATCAATAGTTCTAGAATTAGTCTCTGAGCTAAATCAGGGTTGGGGATCATTTCAATATTCGAAATTCAATTTTCAATTCAAAATTCAGTATTCAAAAATTTCTAAGGAAAACTAGCTGAGGCTGTGTGTTAGGGCCATAGGAAAAAAAACTAGCCTGTTCTACCTTGCTCATGTTATATACCCTACAAGGTCTGCCTGGACTTCTTCACACATAGCAGTTAAGCTAAGAGAAATAATTTTCATAAGAGTTGGTATGGTGTGACTATAAAATAAAAATACTGACCTCCCCTTAAAATGGGATTGGAGGGTCTCAGATGTATTCACTGGTGACAGAGACTAAATCAATTACTAAGGAAACTAGGGTATTTAGAGGCAAATACCTAGACTTTGAGGTTGACATCAAGGAGGACAACCATGGCCTCTGGCATACTTTGTCCTGGTTTCCTAGAGATAGAATCCTGGCATAAAAGGATCCTAGAGGAGGCCCAAAAATGGGTAAAAAGCAATGAAAAATTTTCTATAATTTTAATTGACATATGTCCCATGTTTTCACTTATGTTCTCCATGTCTTCTTTTCCTGGATCTTAGCATAATCAAACTAGCCTTCCAGCATTTCATTGCATATGCCATTCTGTCTCCTTCATCTAATTCCCTGTTCCTTTTATCTCATTCACTTCCAACTGTTAGAATTCTTAGCTGCACACAACCTTCAGTTCTTATGCTGATTCCTACACAAGACCTTTCCCTCCAATTTGTACTCTGCCCCCAGCACTCCCCCCACCCCTCCCAGAAATCACTTAATATTCACTCATCTATTCACATGATGGACCTCACCAGTAAAATATAATCATCTTGGGGGAAGATACCATATTATTTTTGTCTTTGTGTTCTCTGTAACTAGCACAGAGCCCTAGCACACAATAGGATTTTTTTTTGGTATTTGAATTGAATTGAAACATTATACTCATTATCATTAAAAAATATATATCTTAATTTAGGCTTATACTGGACCATATGTAATGTTTTAGACATATATGCCCCCCGCTCTCTGGATGATCCAAGCCAGACAGTATAGGACTATGGATACAGTGTCCCTGTATCCTAATTTACCATAGTCATTTATGTTATTTCTTATTAAATCCTTGCTTTGGGGTGCCCCAAATAAAATGCCTACTAATTCTTAATTGAGGGTATTATGAGATTCACATGTGTATCCTCATATCCCTTTATGTGTTCAGTTCTACCTTAAATGCATTTTGAAATCTACCCTATATTCTGTGTGTCTGTCCTAATCTCAGAGACAGGCAAAGAATCAATGTAGTTGTCAAGTCTACAAATGGCATAGATTGCATTTTTTGGTGGGGGAGGGAAGCTGACCTAGTTAAAAATTAAAAGCCAGATTACATCATGGGATGAGAATAACTGATATTATACCATATGATATGCTTTGTTCCCTAAATATATGCCTGCAGAAGCTACTTTTTATACATTGGACTTTGAGACTGTATTAAAAAGAAAAAGCTTTTTCTAATTACAGGAAAACTTGATCCTGACCAGTCTTCTACCAGACCAGTGGGATGCACAAATGGCCCAGTGGGGATTGAGAAAGTCACATTTTCATTTTCCTTCTTGGTTGTGTGTGTGTGTGTGTGTGTGTGTGTGTGTGTGTGTGTGTGACAGTAATTGTGTCCATCATTTAGAAAGAGAAAGAAAAAAGTAAAGGGAAAAGGACAGGTAATGAAAAATTTGTTTGGGGTAGTGAGGGAAGTGAAGGAAGAAATAAAGAATTAAGTTTATTTAAATGACATAGAATTTATGTTAAATGGGCATACATTTTATCTTTCCAGGTTAATATATTTTATTCTATACCATCTCTATCTTCTTCTTCATTGCCTATCTTTGATAAACTTGGGATATAATCCAAGTTTTCCCTGACACTAATCTGTTGGGATATTTCATGGAGGGCCAGCATGGATGCTTCCAGTAAGAATGAGAGGAATAAAAGGAATAGTGAAAAGTACTCCAAAAAAAAAAAAAAACAAACAAAAAAAACAAAAAACAAACAAATCAAAACAAACAAAAAATAGGAGTAGGTAGGAAAATAGGAAAGAACCCTAGAAATAAAAAGTTATATCTGAACAAAGCACCTTAATCACACTGAGTCTCTTGGGGAATGGGAGGCTGAGTTTAGGATTGCAAGGGGGGGGGGGGGAAGCATAACTAGAAATGCTAAAGTAAGAAGTTTCTTCAGAGGTCAGAAATATTTCCATGAGGCTTTGGGCCAAAAGACACTAAGTATATCCCAGGAGAATGTGTATGAGAATGTATTACTGAGACATCTCTGAGTCATGAGTTTTAAAAGATATCTTAGGAGAGTGAAGGGTAAAATGATGGAAAAGAGGTGGCTAGGATCTAGAGACAGGAAAACCTGACTTCATATCTAGCCTCAGATACTCATCAGTTGTGTGACCCTTGGCAAGTCACTTAATGCTTCCTGTCTTAGTTTCTCCAACTTTAAATGGGGATAGTACCTACCACCCAGGGTTATTGTGAGGATCAAGTGATATATTTGTAAAGTACTTAGCATAGTGCCTGGAACATAGTAAGCACTATATAAATGTTAGCTATTATTTTTATTGTCAATCATCATCATCGTTAAAAAGAAATATGTATGGAATGCAGGTAACCCCCCCCGCCAAAGTCTTATTCTGCTTTGGGAATTTATTTATTTATTTATTTATTCTGCTTTCTGAGTATAGATTTTGAGGTCACCTTTGCCTTTCAGATGTAGACTTTTGTCTCAATGAAGCAGCATTGACAAAGCTCCTTTCAATCTCATATCTCTGGTGCTTCTCTTGTGATACACTTGAATAGACAGCGATCTATATTTGGGAGTGGCAGTGGCAATTTTCTAAAGATTCATCATCTCCATGATGAGAGACAGTAACAATATAGGCATGGGGCCACAATAGCTTTTGTGCTCCGTGGGAAGTTGCTATATTCCATCCTTTCTTTATGACTTTTAGAGAAAGTTCTTTGGCAGAGAGGGCTGGATTGGAATGGTTTGGCTTGAATTCAATGGAGAAAAATAATTAAGGTGATTTTGAGGGGTTAATACTTGTTCAAGAGACTTGATATTGAATTTGGGAATGATAACTTTAGAACAAGTCAAGGAAAATTTGAAGGACAACAAATAGATATGAATGAAGAGAAGAGTCAATCTAAAAGAATCCTTAATCTGAAGAAAAATAAAAGAATTGAAGAGTGACTATATTAAGGGAAAGACTCACAGTTGGTTAGCTAAGATAAAGAAAAATAGACTGGCGAAACAAGAGGTGAATGAGAGAAGGAAAATGAAATTGGATGTGATTCCCAAAATGCTAAGGGAATGATAAATAAGAACGGAATGATAAAGATGTCCTTAGAAGGAGAGTTGTGTGTAAACACCCATGATCAGTTTGTAGATAGATAGATAGATAGATAGATAGATAGATAGGTAGATAGATAGTTGAGTAGAGATAGAGATGTCAATCACATTGAAAATGGGGAAAGTTTGCCTTGTGTGAGATGTCTGCATCGCTACTGCAGGCAAGTTGCTGGTATCAATGATCAAGGTGCAGACTTTTGTCCACTCTATAGAAGATTAAGGAACTTGAGAAATGCCACTCCACAATTCAGGTTATTAGGGACAAGAAATGTTTCTTTAAAAATGAGAGGATTTTTAATATAAAAAAGTAAAATGAGTGTAATAAGTAGCAGAGAGAAAATCTGAATTTTATCAAGGAGATGGAGAATGGAAGAATGTCACATGAGTTGAGGAAGGGGAGAAGGAGCTCAACATTCAAATACACAAACACACACACACCTTTAAGGCTCTTCTAGAAGTGTAGAGACCTGTATTCTCTGAGAAAAAATTAAGATTTTTGTCCTCCAAGAAATGATAAGGTGGATTTAAAGTGCTGCCAGGTGAAAGCTCATCCAACAAAAGTCAGAAGAAAAAGAGGGGAATTGTTTTGTGTAGTGACTGAGATACTTAGTTAAAAAATATCTGCTTTCTTCCTAATGTGGGAATGTATACATATAGAGAACCTCATGAAACTTATCAAAATTAATAACTAGTAGCCAACCTTAATGATTTATGTGAGCACAAAAAATACTGGCAGAAGAAATTTAAGAAGCCTTGTTACAAAGTCTTGGCCAAGAAATGGAAGACCTCCAAAGCCCATGTCATGTTATCCTCACTTCTGCCCTCTGAAAGCAAGGAATAAAGGAGAGAAAGTTGATGTGGGAAGTGAATGGCTAAGAAAATGATGTCAAAGATTGGGATTTTAATTCTTGGTTCATGGTTTAAAAGGCAATGCAAGCTCTTGAGCAAGCATAGAATACACCTAACAAAGCCTCATAAAGATGGATTGGCCTTGAGCCTTAGAAATCTAATTTTAAAATACCTTTGAATTGAAAAGGAAAGAAAAAGAAAATTGTCAACGAACATTCAGCGAAATAGCCCATGTAGGCATGCTCCAGTGAAGAAAGAAGCAAAACAATTGACGCCCAGAAATTCACAGGAGACAGAATTCAAGAAAGGAATCAATAAATCCTATGCCTTCAAATACCTACACACAAATGCAGAATATATAAGCATCAAGGAAAATTATCTAGAGGCTCCAATACAAAAGGGACAATTTGGCCTGACAGATATCATTGAGACTTGGTAGGATGACACACGTTGCTGGAATGTGTCTCTGGATTATATAACTTATTCAAAAGAAACAGGTAAAGTAATAAAAGGGGGTGATAGTACTGTATTTTAAGATGATGTATTCATGGGAAGAAATCTAGGAAGCAGAGGGCAGAAGGATGATTAAGAGGATTTGGGTGGAAATATTTAAGGGAGAAAAAGAAGCAATTTTGTTATCAGGCTATAATACAGACCACCTGGACATAAAGAGAAAGAGATGAGAAGTTTAGGAAACAGATCACAAGCTTGGAACAGAGGCATAACATAGTAGTGATATGGGACTTCAATTATCAAGACATCTGTTGGCTCTCTCTGCCAAAAGCAGAGCAGCTAATAACTTCTTGACTTACCTTTAATGATGGTTTCATCCTTCAGAAGGTGGAAGAACCAACAAAGGAAAATTCTATTCTGACACTGATTCTCTCCAGCAGGGAACAACTGATTGTTGGGATAGAAATTATGGGAAGCTTGGATGAAGAGACACTTTCAAGAGTTTTTGATTAAGAAATGCAATATAAGCCAAGCTTATTCCATTTCACCCCTCTCTTAGGGTTCTCCAATAACATTAAGGGGATGTGGGAGAAGGCTATTTTCTCTACCATTGATTCCAGCCCCTACTGAATGTGTTTCTCCAAGTTTAGGAGGTAGTCTCCTATACCCTAGTTCCATTTAACTACTAGCAGCAAGATTAGCTTTTACCAAGAGATATTCATTTCAGAAGGTATAATCTGGAGAGGAAAAGAGGATTAGTTTCATAGTTTAGCTCAATTCCCATAGAGTAAAGACCTAGTTTCCAGTCCAGAACCCCGCTTGTGCCAAAGTCCCAGACATCCTGGCTTCTCAGAACATCCATGAGAAGGGATGGCCTGACTGGCTGGCTGAACCATCCTGTCTGCAATTCTGGCTTCAAGGCTATTATGGCTCAAACTCCTATATTCTGTGTGGATCACCTTTGGGACCTGAAACTGAGGAGGACAAACAACATAAAACAGAAAAAATAACCCTAAAGTCTATTTTTTTTAAGTTGAGGTAAAGGATGAATAGCTCAGGGAGGAAAGCCCTTCCCTGCTCACTTGGTCAGTACAAGGTGCCCATGCTGTGAGTGAACTGTGATCTTCACCCTCTGGATACAATAGATAAAAGTAGCCGAAGGAGAGGCAGAAGAGAGTAAAAGATTCAGTCTTTCTGGTTTTAAAGATTCAGGCAACCAATCAAGGGAAGCTACTCCTACCTATATTGAGGCAAAGGCATCCATGTTAAGCAATCTATGCTGCTCCAAAGACCCCTCGAAGGTGCCTTGCCTCCATGTTAGGTGAACTAGGCATGCTCAAGAAAACTCATGATACAGAAGGATGGGAATGCTGGGCATAGTTTGATATGAAACTTAAATTTTGAGAGGGGAAGGGGTTTAAAATAGAAGTTCTTAACTAGGAGTCTGTGGGCCTTTAATAAGATGACAAAATAATTATATTTTTATTTTCATTAGCCTCTAACAATAAATTAGCATTTCCTTGGATTATGAATATAGGCAATAAGACATTATTCTGAGGAGCCTATAGACTCTACCAGATTGTCAAAAGGATTTATGACACATTAAAGAGGAAAGAACCTCTGGTTTAGAAGAAAGATAGGTAGAATGTCATGGATCAAATTCGTAGGGGAGTAAGTCAGCCTGAGGATGGGAAAGTCTCAGGAATGGAATTCTGAAGACACAAAGAGAAAGAACTCCAAAGAGGAAAAAAGTATATGCATTGTTTGAAGAGGCTGGTATAATCCATAGGCAGCTAAATAGTCAGTTTTTTTTGAAGAAATACACAGAAGATTGAAGCAAGGAGAGGTAATAGAGTATTAATATGAAAGAGTTACCTGGCACTGTAAGAATAAATTTATAAGTGCTAAAATCTAAACTTACTGGAAACTGGTGGGAAATCTAAGAAGAAAAAAATATTAAGTTATATTGGGGAAAAGAAGATGACCAAAGATGAGATAATACATATTTGGTATTGGATAGAACTGTAATAAGTGCCAATAGAAGGAAGCCAGAGATGAAAAGTTTTTAAAGTTTCATTTTGCTTCTTATTTCTCTAACATGGAGAGTGACCCTTGAACTGAGACAGAAAAAAATGGATAATAAAAATCCTGTGTCCAATATAACTAATGATACAGCAAAAGAACATTTAAATTGCCTTTTTTATTTTTTCAAGTCACTTGGCCTAGAAAAACTGTATCCTATGATACTAGGGAGAAAAAAAAAAACACTAGTGGATATGGGTGCTAGCCATCAGTGATATTTGGAAAATCACAGAGAACAGGAAAGGTATCATAAAATTGAAATTCCTGATTTTAAAAGCAGGAATAGAATAGACTCTGAAAACTAGAATCTGGCAGCCTTCAAAAATTCCTTGCAAAATTCTAGAATATATTATTAGATATACAATGAGGATCATATAGGAAAGGAATCAATAATGACAAAGAATCATATGTCTTTATCAAGAACAAATCATGCCAAATATCATATATCCTTTGTTTTGTACAACATTGCTAAATGTGTAAATTAGCAGAATGCTATAGATTGAATTCATCTATGTTTTAGCAAGGTGTTTGATAAAGCATCTCACACTTTTCTTGTGAAAAAAGATTCCATGAACACACACACATATATCACATAACTACTTCAATATAAATGGTTTCCTTTATAATCTTAGTTATATTATTTTATTTATTTAAAACATTCTTCTGAGAAGGGGTCTATTGGCTGTATCAGACTGACAAATGGGTTAATAATACAAAACTTATTAAGAAACCTTGGACTAGAGAAAAATACAATTATATGGACTCAGACCTAGTTGAATTGCTAGGCCCAAAGAGTAGCCATTAAAGGTTCTATAATAATTTGGGATAAAAGCTCTTCATTTGCAATTAGGCTGTACTCTTGTAGTCTTCTCCATCATGCTCAAGAAAGCTATTCATCCTAGAAGATCACCTTCACTCTGGAATTCACATAATCACACATTAAAGGTACCCTCAGCCTCTGGGTATCCTCCTTCTGATTGGAGGCTGGATGACTTTTCCCAGAATCTCCATTTGAGGAGAATGCTCAGGCTAAGCATCCCTTCATTTCTCACCAGGCTGCACTCCTTTGTACTTCTTCTTTATGCCCCAGTACAAATACTTTCTCTCTTATTCCTTTTCATATTTTTAAGGTATTATCTTCCCCATTAAAATGCAAGCTCGTTGAAGACTGGGACTGTCCTCTTTTTACTTGTATTTGCATTTTTGTATCTCCAGTAGTTGATACAGTGCCTGGCACATTGTAAGTGATACACATAGATACACACACCACACACACATACACATACACACACACACTAAAAATGTTGAAGGATACTGTCATTAGGATATAGACATAGATAAATATACTAATAAGATATACTTTTGTATCAGGAGGGCCGAGTTTATAATCTCAAAGAAGATCATAAACATGTCTGAAAGGTTCGGAACCGCCGGATATAAGAAACTCTCAAAGTAGAAGGCAGAAGAATCAAAACATTTATTTAGGCTCCACAGTAACCAACCCATGAACCAGAAGCCCCATTTTGATATGTTGATCAAAATCTTCCAGGCCCAATAAGTACGCCTTGCAAGAGTAACCAGGAGGCTACAGAGAAGCATGATTGCGTAAAGCAAAATCATGCTTCCCCCTCGATGGTAATAAGATTACCCACTGGCCTGAAGTCTTTGTTCAGCTTCCTCCCGTAGATCAGCTCTGCTACTGGCAGCTCCTGCCTCAGCTGTGTCTGTGTCTGAAACTGAAGCTGCAACTGCAACTGACGATGTAACTGTCGTAACTGCCTCTGTAACGGTCGTTGTAACTGTCGCTGGCTCAAACCGGAAAAGGAAAGAGAGAGAAGATCTTCAAGCTGTCCTCTCCCCTCTTATAGGGTTTTTGACATCATCAAGCTCCGCCCAAATGACCAGGGCCGATTGGTTCCTGAGTTGGCCCCTCCCCCTAGCATAGACATTAACACCTCCCCTCAGCCAGCCCCATGACTCATCACACAGGAAGCTGTCTGCTTCCCGGCATGCTCCCCGGGCCTCCTGCCCCGGAAGAGCAAGCCACAGTGTCCAGAGGCTCAATGAGGCAAGCTGAGCCATTCAAAGAAAACAAAAGCCATTATGGCTACAACTTTATATACTAAAGTGTATATTATTAGCATACATATATATACATATATATGGAGAGAGAGATTTAGATAAATAGATTTATATATGAAGGTATATATCATTAGTATCTATCTTCCTACATATCTAATCTATATCCTAATGACAGCGTTCAACATTAATGACTATAACAAAGGCATAAATGATATGCTCATTAAATTTTCAGATGTCACAAAGCTTGGAAGAAAACCTAAAACACCGGATGATAATGTCAGTATACAAATAGTTTCCAACTGTTTAGAATATTAGATCCAATCAAATAACTGTACTGATGACATCTAGGATGTCATGTTCAATTCTTCAAGTCCTGGTAGAGAGTAAAATGGCTCCAGACCCAACCACACTTCCTCACCCTAAATATGTTTTTCATCTCATTAACCCTAACCCCTACTTTTCATCTCTTGCATTGGATACTGTAATAAAATCAATACTACTTTTGCTCCTGAAAAGAACATGTCAATTGACTGCCCCATGTATTCAATTTACTATCCCTGTGACAACACAAAATCTTTCCTTGGCTACTACTCTTTTATAGGTTTCCTTTTCTATTAGAATTTTAACTTATTGTGGGCAAGGTTCTGTGTTATTCCTGCATTTGTATTTTACTTTCCATCTCCATGCTTAGTGAAGTGAAAGGCACAAAGTAGGCATCTAATGAACTCTTTTTTTCTATCATTTCATTTCATTCATTCACTCATTTATTCATTCATTTCATTCATTTATTCTATCATCCTGTGGAAGCAACCAGAAGGATGATGGGCTTTAAGTTCAGGCCATATAAGGATAAACTGAAGGAACTGGCAATGTGTGAGAAAAAAGAGAAGACTCTCTAAACACATGATAGCAAGTTCAAGGATTTTAAGAGTTATCTAATGGAACTAGGATTAGGTGTATTATCCTTGGCTCCAGTGAGCAGGAACAAACAAACAAACAAAAATGAATGAAAACTGCAGACAAATCAATGTAAGACTGACTTCAGCAAAAATCAACCAAAGAAAAACCAAAACTTTCTAACAGGTATACAAAAAATTGAATTAGATGCTGTAGCTGTGTTCAAGTAAAGTTCCAATGATTATCTGAATATGTGGATTATCAATTTTTGTTACTATTTCCAAAGATAGTTTCAAACATCTCTGAAATTCTATGATTTCTCCTATCTTCTCAAAAAGCTGTCACTGGAACTTTCTTAGTCATCGTGACAATTGTGACTATTTCATTGAGGTAGAAGTACCAAAAAAGAGTGTCTATCTTAGGTCAGTTAATTCATTTGAATTAAACAAATACTATGTTCAAAGCATTATATTAAGTACTGAAGATACAAAGATTAAAAAAAAAACTATTCTCTGTTCTTGAGGAATTGTGAATCTAATGGGATAATGATATAAGATATGTACACGGGTAAGAATGATACAGTGCACAGTGACAGATATGACTGAGAGGCACAGGAAAGGGTTATGGGAAAAGATAGAGAAAGAACAATTTCAGCTTGGAATGATTTAATGGAGAAGATTATTCCTGAACTAGATCCTGAAGAAAGAAAAGGATTTAGACAAGAAGAAATAAGGAGAATTGTATTTTGGGCATAAGGAACAGCGTGCACAAATATATATGGATGGAGGCTCAGGACAAAATCAAGGAACGACTAAATGCCTAAGAGTGCAGTTTGGCTTGAATTTAAAATATGTAACAAGGAGAAGTGCAAAATAAAGTAGAAAAGGAGATTTCAGATAGACCATGAAGGGTTTCCAATGATAAACTGCAGAGTAGGGTTATTTTGTATTGTTTGGTTTTGTTTGCTATAATCCATTAGGGGTCCAATGAGTAGTATGGTATATCCATTTTCATTTTGATAAAAGGTTACCCACAAAAACTACATTATTTGTTAAACTACAAAGATAAAAAGAAACAGGAGGAATATAATGAACATTGTCAAGTTCACATGTGGACTGAAGACAATCTCTCTCTGTCTCTCTCTCTGTCTCTCTCTTACTCTCTCCGTGTCTCTCTGTGTCTCTCTCTCTGTGTCTCTCCATCTCTCTCTGTCTCTCTGTCTCTCTCTCTGTCTCTCTCTGTCTCTCTGTCTCTCTCTCTCTGTGTCTCTCCATCTCTCTCTGTCTCTCTCTCTCTCTCTACATAACAGGAGAAGATGTTAAGTTGTAGTAGGAGGGATTTGGGTTAACTATGGAGAAGACTTTCTTTTAGGACAAGGTAAATGCTGAAACAGGTTACCTAGTCAGTGTGCAAAATCTCCATCATTAGAGAACTTTAAGAATAATGTGTACGTATCTATTTCAATTCAACAGAAATTTAAGTACCTACTATTCACTAAGTGCTATGATTTTAAAGGCAAAATGAGGTAGTCCTTGCCCTAAAGGGGCTTCCATTTTGCTGGGGAAGACAGAGTTATATAAATAGATATATAGAAATTATAGAGGAAAAAAATACAAAGCCAAGTAAATTGAGAAGAGGGGAGGAGTAACCATTCCAGGAATGCAGGGAGACTTCTTTTAGACAGTGTCACTTGAAAATACAGGAAATGAGGGATTCTGAGAAGTGGAAGGGAGATGGGAATGCATTCTATGTATGAGCGGTAGAGATGGAAGATGGAGTGTTGTGTATGGAGAAGACCAAGAAGGCCAATATGACTATACTCTAGACTGCAGGAATGGTATTATTTTATAACAAGGTTGGAAATTTAGGTTGTATCTAGGTTGTGAAAGGCTTTAAATATTAAAAAGGGCCTATATTTGATTCCAGAAGCAATAGAAATCCAATGTAATTTAAAGGAATAATATGATCTTGTCTGTCCTTTAGGAAAATTATTTTGACAGCTGTGTAAAGATTGGATTGGAGACAGAAGAAACTTGAGCCAGATAAATTTGTCTATAAAATGTAAAAAATAAAGTCAAAATCATGGGGGGAAGGGTTATTCACTGACTGGAGAAATCCGGAAAGACCTCTTAGAGAGAGTAGCACTTGAACTGAAGCTTGAGGGGAGTTAGCTAGGTGATTCCAAAAGAAATTACTGAGAACAGAGCAAGTAGGAGGATGTATGGGGAACAAGTTATGCAAAACCACAGAAATGAGAAATGAAATATATTCAATTGGGAAGAACAATTCAGCCAATTTGGCTAGCCAGTTGAGTGTGATAAGCTTGGAGTTATCCTGACTATATTACCTCTGAGGTTGTCTTCTATAGTAAGGTTTTCCTTTCTCCAAACTCCTTGTCTAAGATATAGGTGTGTGTGTGTGTGTGTGTGTGTGTGTGTGTGTGTGTGTATGTGTGTGTATACTGTATTGTATAAGATATGGAGAGGCTAGCATTTAATTTTGCAATTGTTCTTTTCAGTTCCTAAGTGGCCAAAGAGAGCTCTATTATTATAGTAGCTAAAATGCTATCATTTGGTGTCAGAAAAATTTGGTTTCAAATCCTACTTTTGACCCTTCCTAGCAATACTGCCCTGGGTAAATCATTCAATTTTTTGTGCCTTGGACAGCTCCTGTAGTGGTAAGTGAAAGAAGAAATGACTGAAGAAATAAAGGTTTGAGCTTCTGAGTACTTTGGTGTGTATGTGTGGTTTCTTTGGAAAGTAATGGGGGTTAAATGGCTTATCTAGGGTCCACAGCTTGTAAGTGTCTGAAGTCAGATTTGAACTCAGATCCTCCTGACTCTGGAGACAATGCTGTATCCACTGAAGCAACTAGCTGCCCCTGACCATTTTGCTTTATTAAGCAATGTATGTCAATTACTCAATAAACTGGAGCCAGACATCTTTATCTGAGGCCTAGACCCCAAAATACAAGGGGAGACAGACTTTTATACATTAAAACACTCAAATAAGACCCATTAATTAAAAGAAAGCAATTAACCAGGATACAACACGAGGTAATCTGATTTCTAATCAGAGGAAAGAGTAGGGATTTTAGGAGTTGGGAGGGCGAGAACAAACAGGTGCAATCCCTGAAATCAGAAAAAGAGGTGTCTGACTCCCTCCAGGTCTGAACAATCAAAGAAACAATGGAAAAAATAGCTGACCGGCATGGGGCCAGTTTTCATATAAGACATATGACATAGGGATTGTTTGAGATGTACAATTGTGAGAGAAAAGGTTCAAGAGCAAGGTTCAAACAATACAAGATTTTCTCCCAATTTCCACAATTGAATAAAGTTTTTTTTTAAAGATGCAAAAGTTGGACTAGACACATAATTGAATTGAAAGAGAATTGTGCTAGCTCCAAAACTAAACTGCAAAATGGAGTCGGTGAGGGCCAGCCAATTCCCACAATTAACCGTTTGTCCTAATTACTTCAAGTGCCTTGCATACTAGTGAAAAAAGAATAGAATCTGGACCTATGATTTTGTTGGTATGGGGAACTTCTGGATAAGGAAATTCTATTAATGTAAATTAACAAGCTCTGGGCAGCTTACTGTCTTGGAAAGTTGTCTAGCACATTGACAGGTTAAATTATTTGATCAATGTCAGATATACTTCCTCTTTTTGGAGGCAATTAGGGTTAAGTGTTTGTTCAGCATCACACAGCTAGTAGCTTTGAGGTTCAATTTGAACTCAGGTCCTCCTGACTTCAAGATCAGTGCGCTATTCACTGTGTCTCCTAGATGACCCTATAGTTCTCTATCCCCTATACTTTGCTGGCTTTTCTATTAAGTCATACAAGTCTTGTAACAGTTGGTAGAGGGCGTTCTCACACTGAGAAATACCCACACTGGAAAAAGAACATATCCATTTCATATTTGCATTTATTGGCAAAATCTTAACTGTCCTGTAACTCTACAAACTCTGTCTCGCATGAGTTCGATGTTGTTGTATACTTTGCTATTTTAGTCGTATTTGAAACCTGAATGAAATATAAAATCACTGAACTGGTGATATAGGGAAGAACCTCAACAGGTCACTGAATCTAGCTTCTTACTTACAATCAAAATGGAAACTGAATCAGTGGAAAAATTAAAGTAGAGCTGATTTTCAGTTTCATTTTCTTTCTCCCTTTCCTGGTACTTGTTGCTCAGAAACCATGCCTTACCAGAAATGGAACCTCTGAAATAAACAGGTGAGAGAGATACAAAGATGATGAAGAAGTGCAGAGATGGGAACAGAGTTAGTCAGAGAAAGAAGAGGAAAGACGATTTGTTATTAAGGTATCTATTGGTTTGTTATTAAGGTATCTATTCCTAAGAAATTCAGCCCAGATTGAAGATTTAAGAGGCCTAATAAATCAAGAAACAAAATAAAACAAACAAAAACGAGAGCCATCTGTTTAACAATAATACCTAGAATTTATGGAGCACATTGTCTTTCAAAGCACCTTCACATCTATTTCTTCATTTTTCTTAAGAAATTCCTGGGGGGCTGGGGTGCTACCACAGTGCACATTTTACTTGCAGAGACCGTTCAATACAGACATGTTGAGTGACCTACCCAAGCATACATAGTCAATGGCAGAGATGAGACTAGATCACATACCTCCAGGTCGCCAAAGCAAGTGATTTTTCCATTAGATGTTATTGCCTTTGATCACAGAAACCATTATTTTTGAACTCTCTTCGGTAAAATATAGAACTTTTAAGAAGTAATATTGAGTGAATCTATTATTATATTACCATGAAATTGATAGTTTCAGAGTTGTCTTGTGAGAATTTACTCTTCTTTTATTTGTGTGTATTGGGTAGTGTGGCCTACTGGGTAGAATCCTAACAGTAGAGTCACGAAGATTTCAGCTCAAGTTCTGCCTTTCACTCGATGTTGCTGTGTGACCAAGCAAAACATTTAAGCTCACAGGCCTCAGAAACTCTGCAATAGTACAATGCAGAACAGTTGTATATCTGCTGTAATAGCATTTCCTTGATGTGACAGTTCCCTATACCAGAGGTGTTAAACACCACATGCTGGTCCACAACACTCCCCAGGGCAGTCTGAATCAAAGTGAAATGTATTTAGAAGATATTTAACAAAACAAATAAAAATATACTGGAATAGGTACAATGGTTTTCTAAGTCAAAATGTGGTTCACATGGGTCATTATGTACAATTTAGTGGCCCCTCGTTTGTCTTTAAGTTTGTCACCAACGACCTATAAATGGCACCAATGACCTATGTATGTGTGTGCATGCACATATACATATATGCAGCATGCATGTGTATGCACATATGTATGCTTATACATATATAAAAACATATGCATTTATATGCATGTATGTACATAGATGTATGTGTATGTGTGTATACATAGAACTGAAAGTGATGATTGAATGCGTTTGTGTATTACTAAACTAGTGATACAGGGAAAGATGTGTGTGTGTAAATACATACACTTGCAAAGTATATATGTTTAGTATGTATTAATGTATTAATATAATTTAATATAGTATAATTATATATAATTATATAATATATACAATTATATATTATATAATACAATATTAATATAAATATAATATTTATAAATATAAATTAATATATACACAATTATTTACAGTTGTACATTGAAAAAGGAGAAAAATATTTTGAATCTCTAATCATACTTTTTTCTGTGGTAAGTTACGATTGCTAAGGATTTCTCTCCTCTGTTGGCCAACAACTGCAGCATAATATATCTGCCCATTAGATAGTCCAGTTCACCCATCTGCATTTAGGACGGTGGAGATATTGTAAATCTTCAGAGAGTAGTTTTCTGTAGGCTTGCATTAATAGGAGAAAGAACAAAGGAAGAGTGATTTCTTCAGTATAGCCCTATTGTGCCTTGTACATTTTTGTCTTGGTTTCCCTAGTGCCTAGTCTGGAGCCTTTTACAAAGCAGATCTTTGATAAATGCTTGTTGAATTGAATAGATATGAATCTTCAAATTCTAAGGCTCTCTAATAATGTAAGCATTAAACTTTGAGGTTGATTTTCCAGGGAATTTTTTTTATGTTTATCTTTAGTCTTGGGATTCAAACACACTCTACTCATGTACAAATTAATCTTTGAAGTTGATTTTCCAGGGAATTTTAATGTTTGTACCTATTAACTTAGAAAGGTGTCTACAAAAACAAAGCCACTGAGCTTAATATTAAGAATGAAGAGCACCGAGTTAAATCAGCATTTTTCTTGCCTTCAGCATATATATGAAAAGAGCTAGTGCCCTCTTGGTGCAACCTAGTAAGTTTAAGCAATAAAGTGAAGGTACCCTTTCAGGAGGACATAATACATAAAGACAAAAGCATAAGCTATAAATCAATGCATATTGATTTAAGTAAATGAGATCATTGCCCTTAGGTAAAATAAGCTCAAAGCCTGAACAGGCATGCCTGTTGCTCACAAAACTATTGGCCTTGAATTCTCAAGCAGAAACCCAAAGGGGGATTCCCTCAAAGACTTTTAAATTACCTGAAATGTCTTACCATTTTAGATCTTACCCTAATGGTATTCACATCTAAACCAAAGGAAAACAGATGTATCACACTATTCTATAGAACAACTGAATTTACAGTCTTTCTTTCTGGTAAATCTTCAAGATGGAGACATGACTAAAGCCTTTAAAAGTAGCCCTGAGCATTTGCCTCATCAATGAATCAAGAGGCATTCATGAAGCATCTACTATATTTCAGGCACTGAGGTATGGAATTATGGGTACAAATATAATGAATTAAACCATCCTTACTTGCAAGGAACTTATGTTCTAACAAGGAATTCAAAAGACAGTCAGATACTATTCTGCTTCACACCTAGGATATTTGACAGTTTTTAACTTGAGATGATCTGCAGTATGAGTAAAGGACTCTTAGAGTTGATGAGACTTAGAATGTGCTGACCCCACAACAGACACGCATGTACTAATTTTTTAATCTAGAAAATTCCCATGAATTTTTTTGATAATTTGGTTGGGCCTGAATGAAACCTTGATGATTGCATGAATATTTTACTTGATGATCTCATACTCTGGCAATGATTGGTTACAATATAAAGTTCAAAGATAGTACCCAAGAAAAGCAAATTTCCTTGTTCTCATGCCTAAAATTATAGTTTGGTTCACTTCTCTAATGGAGAGTTATACTCGTCTTTATATTCCAAGTCATATCTTTTAGGGACTCATCAATGTTTTCCTATATTAATTTCTTCATGACTTGTGAGAATATTGATCCTTTTGATTTCTTTGCATCAGTCTCAGGCTCAGATTCTTGAATGAAGTGCACCATGTCGCTGACTTTTCCAAAGTTCATCTTGCCTAAATTGACAAAAATTGCAATATCTGCCATTACTGCTTCATCATAATTTTCCAAAATTTTCATCATCTTCCTTCTTTCCCCTGAACTGAGAAGAGCCTTCAGAATTATTCAGATAATACTCATGATCAGGACAGCCACCAGAGCCAGGAACTGTCAGTGCCATATTTCCTTCTGGAAATTCATCTCCTCATAATGAATGGGTAAGGCCTTTGAAGTATTTATAGTAATGCTTGCCAGACAGGAAGCCAAATAAAAAAGATCATCTTCACAGCTGTCATGTCTGACACATCAGTAGTGAAACAGTTAGGGATTAACCTTCTTTTCCTGCAGATATTTCATTCAATTTCTAGTTTACAAAGTCACCAAATTCAAGAAGATGTGGGAAGGGAACAGTACTTGTCATATTAAATCATGGCATCATTAGGTGATTTCTGCCCATCTTACTGGCCTTTTTGGGGACCGAGCTGAGATTGAAATCTCTCAACTTCAACCAGAAATACAAGATATTCAATGCATGCTCCATCTCCATATACCCTGAGGAAGAGCTGATTCACAACAGAGAATACCAATCAGGTAAATAGTTCTACTGCTTAGCTCTTCGATCTGGTATTTACCAAAATGTGATGACTTCACAAAAATTCACTTAAGTGCTGGTGTTTAATTACATTAAATAGTATGAATTGTAACATAATAAAAGAGTTGGAAATCTTACCTGTCGTTCCTCCCTACATATCTTTATTGCTATATCATTTCTCACTGCCTCTGTAATAGACCACATTTTCCAACATTACCCAGGAAAAAATAATAGTTAGAAATTGGGTTGAATTGTGATTCTAACTCTTTCACATAGGTAGTTTGTCACCTTGGGCAAATTGCTTCAACTCTCCTGGTCCCAATTCCCTCATCTACAAAATGATGGAGTTGAATTATGTGATCTCATACATATTTTAAATTATGATCAGAGAAAAAAGCCATTTCCCTTTGACTTAAAAATAAAAACATAGTCATTATTTTCCACTGGGAAACCTCATCATCCCCTTATTAATTTCTTCTTTATATCCCGTTCCCTATAGTAATGGAACCAAACTCTTTTTTGAGTTATCCCCAACTCTATCACTCTCAATAAATGACTTCACCTCAGTTGAATGGGAAAATTCAGGCCATTGAATGTAATCGCCCTCACTCTCCTAGCCCATACTTCAGAATGTATCTGTATATTCAATTTGAGAAGCATTTAAGTATTTATTTTATTATTTTACTTATTTACATATTTATTAAGTCAGTGTGGATATCCAGATTAAAAGAAATGACACCATCCATTCTTTCTTGAGGTTTACATTCTAGTGAAAGAGAAATCCAAACAAAGTTTTCTAGAAATATTTGAAGACTGAAAGAATACTCTAACTGCGTGTGGGGGTGAAGGGGTTAGGGAAGGCTTTATGGATAAGGGAGTGCTGGACCTATCTTAGAGAAGGACTCTGAAAACATGAATAATGGGATAGGCATGGAGAATCACCCACACGAATGTATGGACATGGTAAAGCGTAGGCCAAACAGGAATGTGTTGGCAAATGTTTAATAACTGGATCTCTGGAGAAAAAGAAATGTATGTACAGCACACTTTTAAGTTTAATTTACATTATTAATATTTTATTCATTTATTTCTGAAGTCTAAACAAGCAAAAGAATAAGAAATCATGCCCTGATTTATATTGTTTGCTAGTTACTGATGTATAAGTCCTCACATTGAAAATTTAACAATCAGCTCAAAATAGTAGTACAAGCTGGCTCCAGCACACCCTGATGCCAAGTGTAGGGATCAAGAAATACAAACAGGAGTCAATATGGTGTATTACATGCTGGACTTTGATACAGGAGATTTGGGTAATATGTCTCCTTGATACTTCTAGGACCAAATATAACACACCTCTCTTCTGAGACAACTCAATAGATACAGGACAAATTGAGGGTTATCTCAGAAGGAAGGCAATAAAATTTAGGAGGATTGGGAAAGGCATCTAATAGAAGATGAGACTATTAATGAGACTTTTGAAGGAAAACCAGAAATCCAAAAGATGCAGATAATTAGGAAAATCTTCAGGCATGGGAGAAAGCTGAATAAAAGGCTCTGAGTTAGGAGAAGGAGTGCTTTATGCTAGAAAAAAGCAAGAAAACCAGTCACTGGATCACAGAATACATGGAGGGAAATAAGGCATAAGATGACTGCAAAGGTAGGAAGGGGCCATGTTATAAAGTGCTTTAAAATCCAAAGAAGGGATGCTATATTTGGTCCTGGAAGTATTAGGGAGGCACCGGAGTTTATTGAACAGCGGTGAGGGGTCACAAGGCCAGACATGTTCTCAAGAAAGGTCAATTAGCCAATTGAATAGAAGATGGACTGAAGCAGAGAAACCAACCAGCAAGCTATTGCAATAATATAGGTAAGATAAGGGCCTGTACCAGTGTGGTTACAATGTCATAGGAGCTAAGGAACACATCTAAGATGATGCTACAAAGGTGGAAATAAGACTTGACAATTGATTGGATATGGAGAATCAAAGAAAGGAGTCAGGAATGATACCTGGGTTCTGAGCATCAGTGACTAGGAAGATGTTGATATCCTTGATGGTATTAGGAAAGTTAGGAAAAAAGGGAAGGGTAAGAAAAGGACAAATGAATGAGAATGAATAAAGTGTCCAGATGGAGACCTAGAGGTAATGATGAAAAATATATGATGCTATGTATGCTAAAAATGAATGAATATTTTCAAAGTTTTATTAATGGCTTTTATTTTAAAATCAGTAATTACTAAATATCTCTCTTCCATCTCCTATTAAATGAGCCTTCCCTTTTAATAAAGGGGGGAAAATGTTGTTTATTCAACTAACCCACCAGCAAGTATTTGCAATATCATATAAACATTGCTTTCCTTTCTCTCAAAAGAAGGGAGATAAATCAGTTAATAACCAATAAACACTGGTTAAGCTCTTTCTACATACAGTCAATGTATTAACTGATAGGATACAAATAAGATGCAGAAGCTCTTAAGGGCTTCCTATACTTATGGAACTAGATCACATAGAGGTGCATCTTTTATATATAAAAAAAGATACACACAAGATATATACAGTGTATGTGGAAGTTAGCATTAGCATGAAAGCACTAGAAAATGGAAAACCAGTAAAAGGCTTCCTACAGAAAATGACATTTGAGCTGAATCTTGTAGGTAACCAGGGATTCTAAGAGAATGAGGTAAGAAGCAAGAGCAATCCAAGCATGTAAAGAAGCAAGAGAGATGGGAGATGAAGGTAAGTAAGTAATAGCAAATAGGCCACTATATTTGATTTCTTAGTAAGAGACCCAGAGAGGCAGAATGTGATCAGGTTGGGAAGATTTTATGGAGTTTTTGTTTGACCTAAAGATAAAGGGGAGCTACTATAGTTTGCAGTATTTGTAGGCAGAGTATTGGGGGAAAGACATTGTCAGCCCTATTTTTTAGGAAAATCATTTTGATGGCTGTGTGAAAGATGGATTCAAATGAGAAGAAAGTTGAATCAGGGAGTCCCATTCGAAAGCTACTTCAATAATCCTATTGAGATATGATGAGGGACTAACAGAGTTTAAGCTGTCTGAAAGGAAGGAAGGGAATTTATAGAAGAAATGTTCTATAGAGCTATAAATCAATCAACAAGGATTTATTACAAAATAAATTGGTAAAGTTGACAAAATAGAAAATTAATATATTGGAGGGGTGCAGGAAAATTGGCATATTGATGCACTGTTGGTAAAACTATGACTTGCTCCAGAAATTCTGGAAATCAATTTGGAATCAGCCCCAAAGTCACAAAACAGTATATACCTGTTGACCAAGGGATACCAATACTTGGCCTATTCTCCAGAGAGATTAAAAAAAAAACTTTTTTGAAGTCCCATTTGAAAAAGAATAGAGCAAAAATATAAACTGAGGATGTGCTCATCGATTGGAAAATAGCTGAACAAATTATAAAATATTAATGCAATAAAATATTATTGTTCCATAAGAAATGAAGAAAGAAATGGTTTCAGAGATACCTAGGAAGACTTGTATCAATTAGTCAAATGAAGTGAGCAACACCAGCAGAATAATTTATGCTACAACATCAATATTGTAAAAATAAATAATATCTGAAGTACTTGGGATCTCAAATGAATATAAATGATTTCAGAGTACTGATGATAAAAAACACTGCCCAACTCATGACAGAGAGATCATGGACCACTACTCAAAATGAGAATCAGAGTTCTGGATGTGGGCAATATGGGATTTTTTTTTTGCTTTATTATGTTTATATAAAGGTCCTTCCTTCCTTCTTCCCTCCCTCTTTTCCTTCCTTCCTTCCTTCCTTCTTCCTTCCTTCCCTCCTTCCTTCTTTCCTGCCTCCCTACCTCTCTTTCCTTCCTTCCTTCCTTTCTTCCTCCCTCCCTTCCACTCTTCCTCCCTTCCTTCCTTCTTTCCTGCCTACCTACCTCTCTTTCCTCCCTTCCTTTCTCTCTTCCTTCCTTCTTTCCTTTCTTCCTTCCTTCCTTCCTTCCTTCCTCCCTACTTCCCTTCTTCCCTTCCTTCCTTCTTTCCTCCCTCCCTTCCTCCCTCTTCATTCTAAGCCCAGTGCTCTATCCACTTCCTTCCTCCCTCCCTTCCTTCCTTCCTTCCTTCCTTCCTTCCTTCCTCCCTTCCTTCCTTCTTTTGTTTACTTCTTTTCATCTGGTGGGTGAAGGGAAGGAAGAAGGAGTAAAAATTATAAATATTTGATAATTGACAAAAACTTTCCATCTCCTGCTATGTCTGCCCCATGAAAGAAGAGGAAGAATTAACTAAATCAGTAGAGAATAGGATTTCCTTCTCCCTCTGTGCAGGTTTGACTTCTGTCTCCTGTTGTGCCCTTTCATTTCTAATAGCAAGCCTTCAAAAGGAAGAGTAGTCAAGTGGAGCCTCCAATCTGACCAATTGACCATGTGCCTCCTATGTTACAGTGAACTCTCATCTGATCTCTGTTCCACTTTGCATTTGCTGCCTGGTTTCAAATCCAATGAACAAGATGACTCCCAGGATAAGCTCATCATTTCTAAATTCATTACCTTGCTTCTAACTCAAGTCTTGATTGACCTCACCTCCCACCAATTTGGCACCTATGCTATTTAAAAATGTGCTTGACTGAGAGATCTTGTTTGCTGTTGTTGGTTTGTGTATGACTCTTCATAATCCCATTTTGTGATTTTCTTGGCAAAGGTACTGGAATGGATTGCCATTTCCTTCCCCAGCTCATTTACAGATGATGAAACTGAGGCAAACAGGGATAAGTGACTTACCCAAAGTCATACAGCTAGTAAATGTCTGATGCTAGATTTGAACTCATGAATATGAGTCTTCCTGATTCCAAGCCCAGTGCTCTATCCACTGTACTACCTAACTAACCCTTGACTCAAAGACCTTGATTTCAGTTTCTAAATCTGCCATATGCTGTCTATATGACCTTGGGCATAAGTCACTCAAATACTCTGGGTCTCAGCGTCCCTATCTGCAAAATGAGGAGATTGGTTTAGATCCCTTCCCTAAATCCTTTGATGTATGTACTCCCATAATCTAGGGTTTAAGACAATTTCTAGTTTTCCTGTTCCTTTCTATTACATTCTAAAATGGAATTTGTTTTTAATCTCTACTATATCTGACCTCCATCTAAGACTTTCTGACACTTGAAATCTTGAAATCTCTATTTCCTTCTTCTCTGCTGGTGGTATGAAATAATATAGTCCCTTGATAATATTTCTTTCCCTATAAATCAATCTTCACCTAAATGCAATATAATATGGTTATTCCTTCATATTACCAGACTTCACATGGGCATATCTTCTCAATATGATGTTTTGTATATTTTATTCCCTTTGAAAGAAATTGACACTTCTAGAGCTCTCTTTGAGTGGTAAATCCTACCTGACCAAACGGAGTAAATATTCCATTTCCCTCTTTAGCTGGACTCTGTTTCTAGTCAAGAACTGATTATTCCTTTATTTGAAGCCTTGGTTTGTTCTCTCTCACTTGCCTTCACTATAGTCTTCTGTTTGAAGAAAGAACATGTTTGAAGAGGAGGATGATAAATCCTTTTGAGGGCTTTATCTGTGTTTCTTCAAAGGCCTCTACTTCATCCTACTATTATCTAACTAAATGTAATTGTTTCCAACACTCTGTCCTCATCTTTCTTCTTTTATCTTTTGATATTTCATCCCTTTTCATTAACTTCTATGACATAAACAACATAAACAGTAGCTAAAGTCTCAGAATTCAAAACAAATATTCAAGAAGTATTTATCAAGTATTTGCTATGTGCAACACCATATGGTTGGTGCTGGAGATATAAAGACAAAATATGAAGCAATCTTTGACCCTTAGGAGCTTACATTCTAGTGGAACCTAGAAGTAGAAAAAGTTCAAACACATATATCATCCTCAGATAAGCTCCCTATAATCTTATTATATATATATATGTATATATATATATAATATAAAACATATGTGCGTATATCTATATATACATGTGTATAGAGAGAGATACACATGCGTACACACACATACATATATATTTCAGTCACTTGCCTCACCAAAACCCTATGAGGAAAGTAATATAAGTATTATCATTCCCACTTTAAAGATGAAAATGCTGAGTCTTTGTTGGGTTAAGTGACTTACCCATGATAGGCAGTTAGGAAGTGACTCAGACAATCAAGGGCTTCTGATTTTTAGATTCAGCACTCTATCCGCTATACCATATTGCTGCAAATAACACATGGTCTTTTTAATTTTTTATAATTAATTAATTTATTTTCAGTTTTCACATTCACTTGCATAAGATTTTGAGTTTTGAATTTTCTCCCTCAACCCCTCCTCTCCCCTCCCTAAGACAGTAAGCAATCTAACATAGGCTCTACTTGCACATTCATATTAAACCTATTTTCACATTATTCATGATGTAAAGAAGAATTAGAATTGACAGGAGGAACCACGAGAAAGAAGAAATAAAGCAAAACAACAAAAGTAAGGAAGAGCAAATAGTATGCTTCCATCCACATTCAGACTCCAAAGTCCTTTCTCTGGATATGGATAGCATTTTCCATTCAGGGTCTTTTGGAGTTGTCTTAGATCCTCCCATTGCTGAGAAGAGCTAAGTCTATCAAGGTCAATCATGACACAGTGTGGCTGTTACTGTGTCACATGATCTTTTTTAGCACATGAAAGCTGGTATCACTGGAGTTATAAGGTTAGGGATCTGACTGGTGTGTGAAACTGCCCCTTTCCCTTACAAAATTTCTATGCTGCAATAGTCTATTTGATGAGGGCACAGTCTCTGGGAACCCCCTTGAATCTGGAGTACAGTCTGTAGGAACCCCCTTGAGCCCCACCCTGAATCTTCCCACTTGGTCTCCAAGTATTTTGGAGGTGCTTTTTGGGCCTGACCTCAGCAGGTCCCAGTAGGTCAGACAGCTAAGAGGCTGTCTTGTTGTTCAACCTGATGCTCTCAGGAGGTTCTTGGTCCAGTGGTTATATTGGAGGCCATGGACCTAAGCACGGCTTTTGAAGCATGGAGGACATGGATAGATGCCCCATTCAGAGCCGTATGCCTGATCCTTTCAATTCTTTTGGCGCTGGAGATTTGGGAAAATTGCAGGTACTTTTTGTATATTTTTTGTTTTGTTTTGTTTGGTTTGTTTCCCAACAATTACTCCTAACTTCTCCTTTACTAAGGAGGAAGGGACTTCCAACCTAAATGCCTGAAATTGTCAATCCTTTTAATTTCCTTCAATTCAATTCAATTTCTCTAAAGAACTTAAAAAGAACCCCATCCTCAGAAAAGGTTATAGGATGTTTGCAGCTAGAGCTACCCCACAAAGGGGCAATGGGTGTGAACAGGACATTTCAGATGACCCCCTTCTTATGGCCCCCAGGGCTTCGGCCCCTCCTGGCTTGGCAATCCCTGCCCAGGTCCCAATCAAGGATCTTATTGAGATGCCTCCCTCTGTGGCCCCTTTCCCCAAAGGCACCTGTACTCAAGTTCTGGCCTCATGGCCTGCCTCTACTGCAGGCCCAGCAATATCTATCACCATGGGCCCTACCCCCAAGGCAACCCCTACTCAGGTGCCAGCCTTGGGCCTTGACCCCACGACAATATCTCCTCCCCTAGCGCCTCTATCTGAGGTGGCACCCACTTGGGTCTCTGGGGTATCTTCCCTTCTGATCCCTGCCCCTCCTGATTTTCTCCCTTGTCAGCCTGATCCCCTAGCCTTGCAGTCTAATCTAGTTCAGCCAGTACCACCCAGCCCCTCCCTCACAAGAAGTGGTACTTCCTACATCCCTCCCCAAACCTCAGTCTTCACAGTGACTTCAAGGCTTTTTCCCTGAGGGAAGTTCCTGCCTCCTCTACTGGGACAATCAGAGTGCATGTTCCATTCTCCATTTCAGATCTCATTAAGGTTAAAGAGAAACTATTGAGATGCCCCACTAAGTTTACTGAGGGTTTTACGAAACTGTCCCTACAATCTGAGCTTTCTTGGGGTGAATTGCACATCCTCTTTTCTATCTGTTGTACCACTGAAGAGATGAGGAATATTTGGGAACAAGCCCAAAAATTTGGGGATTGTTTGGCCAGTGATAACCCCATAAAATACTGCCCTAGGAACAGCTGCTGTTTCCAATAGTGACCCAGGAATGGAATTATCAAGAGTGAGGGTAGAGAAAAGAGATACCATATGGTAATTTGCCTGTTAGAAGGCCTAAGAACAGCATTTCAAAAGCAGATAAATTTTCAAAAAAACTAGGGAAACTACTCAAGGAGAAAAGGAAAACCCTACCCTTTTCCAAAACTGGCTAGTAGAAGCTATTAAGAAGTATACAAATTTGGATCCTGATTCTGTTGAAGGGGTGGCAATCCTTAGCATGTATTTCATTAATCAATCTGCCTCAGATATTAGGAGGAAACTGCAGAAATCGTCAATGGGACCCCAAACACCTCAGGCCCAATTACTGGACATGGCTTTTGGAGTGTTTAACAACAGAGACCTGGTTGCAGCAGAGGAAAGAAAACTCAGGGAAAGGGCTAGAGACAGAGAACATGCTCTATTCTTGGCTGCTGCCATGGCCAAGAAAAGACCCAAGGAATGCCCCTCCAGGGAGTCCCCTTGGAAGAAGCCTGGCAGTGTGGGCCATGGGAAAACCTGCTTTCGATGCCACAAGGAGGGTCACTGGTCCAAGGAGTGCCCCTCTAGGGTGCCCCCCTGAAGGAAGCCTCCAGGATCCATGCCTCCAGGACCATGCCCAGCATGTAACCAGGAGGGACATTGGAGGAAGGATTATCCCTGAAGTTGGAAAAGTCATAGAGCCTCCTCCCAGTACCCTGTCCTCCAGTCTTCTCCAGACTTGGAAGGAAAGGAAAACCTGGGGCTTGGCAGAGCTCCCACTTTCTCCACCTCTCTTGTGAAGGCCTGGGCAAAATCAAGGCTGAGGGTAAGGTTACCCACTGTTATTTTAACTAATTGCTCTGGGTTTACACACCCCTCGACCCATCAGGTCATGGGCATCAAGGATCTGTTTTTTGAACACTCCTTCCTTATGCTCCCCTCTGGCCCTGACCCCTTGTTGGGAAGGGACCTGATGGTGAAATTGGGGAGCCAATTTTCTCTAGTTAAACCTCCCAGTTCCTTTTCCCTTTGCTCATCAGACCTCCCCATGTTCCCCCAGAAGTGTGGGAGACAGTCAAGCCAATTGTTTGGGATCAGGGAATTCCTGGGAAAGCTACTCATGCCACACCAGCCCTTATTCACCTCAGAGAGTCTAATGTGTTCCCCAATCCCTGTCAATATCCAATTAAGCTTCAGGCTTCAGAAGGACTGCAACTATTAATTGCCACTCAAGTCCCTGACTCACTCCCTCTGGAGTGGTGCCCTGACCAGACTAAAGCTTTTGAGACTTTGAAAACTAAAGTGACCACCACTCCAGCATTAGCTTTACTTGATCTAGAAAAACCTTTCACTCGGTATGTTGATGAAAGGAGATGACAGGCCTTGGGAGTCCTAACCCAGTCCTTAGGACCTGACCCCAAGCCAGTTGCCTGTTTTTCAAAACAATTAGACTCCATGGCTGCTACAGGCACTCTAATTGAGGAAGCTTCTAAACCTCTACTTGACCAGCCCTTAGAAGTTGTGGCTCCCCATCGAGTTCAGAGCATCTTAGAAGCAGATGGCCATCAGTGGCTGGCTAGCCACAGGCTCACCAAATATCAAGTCTTGCTGTTAGATACCCCTGACCTAATTCTTCAGGTGTGCCACACACTCCTGACCCCTGAAGCAGTGTGGTACACAGAACAAGTGATTAGGGGAGCTAGGTATGAAATACTCATCTTTAATTCCCTACAGGGAAATTGTCT
The DNA here is from genome assembly GCF_011100635.1 of Trichosurus vulpecula. Lineage (NCBI taxonomy): Eukaryota > Metazoa > Chordata > Mammalia > Diprotodontia > Phalangeridae > Trichosurus > Trichosurus vulpecula. Next base: position 309,188,525 of record NC_050574.1, on the reverse strand, counting down.
CTTACACCGGGGAAAATGTCCTTTCTCTATACTCCTATACTGCCTGTTTGCTGCTTGTTTGCTTCACCTGCTTGCCAAGTTTATCTCCTCCAGGCTCCAAGCCATCAACTTCCAGATGACTTCACAGACTATGTACCCCTTGACTGGGACCCATCAAGGCAGGGACAGCTCTACAGGAAGCATTTTCAGAAGCTGAGACCTTCATCCTTGACCCCAAAAGAATTTGGCTCCCATTTGTTTGAGAGGGGAATGATGGGGTTTAGACTGTGGGAATCCCCTTGGACCCCAAAAGAATTTTCATCCTATTTGTTTGAGGGGGAAATGATGAGGCCACAGTCTCTGGGAACTCCCTTGAATCTGGAGTACGGTCTGTGGGAACCCCCTTGAGCCCCACCCTGAATCTTCCCACTTGATCTAGCTTTTCATACCCAAATAACCTAGCCTAGCCTTCCATTGTTTGGTTACCTCTGGATTGCCTTGTGGCTGTTTCCCACCCTTGATCATGATCAAAATATCTATACTCTAGCTTTCTTATTGTCTGTCATCTCCAGGTAACCTTCAGCTATTTCTCACCCTGGAGTCTGACCTTACCCCAGTCACCCCAGTCCACTCTAAACCCCTCCTCTAGTCATCCCAGACTACTCAAGGCTACCCTAGATCCTTCTTACAATCTTTGTGTATATAAGTCTTACCTTGCCTCCATGAAGGCGCTCAGATTCAATCTAGCTCAGTAGATTGAATCTGGTCCACTTATGAAAACCGGTGTCACAAAGTGTGGGATTTCTTAAGACAACCCATTATGGCAAACCCTTAATAAAGTTTGTCTTTTCCCTTGGCTGAGAAGGCTTGAGTCGAATTCTTTTGGCAGGACCCAGCCAGTCGGTACTTTGGGGTGTCAAGCACCCCTCAACCCCAAACTTCTTCATAATCTTTCTTGTCTTCCTTGCTTGTTGAGTGTTCCTATTCTTTGTTGATCACCCTGAGGGACTAGGTCCCAGGACAAAATGTGTTCTCTCTCAGTATCTCTTGTAGAATGGAAATCCCTAATGATGTCTTCCAATTGTATGAGTTTCACTCAGGGTATTCAGTTAAAACCAACAAAAAAATATTGTTTAAATAAAATATGAGCTCCTTGAGGAGAGACATCATTTCCTCATTATCCTTATATCATTAATGTCTAGCATATGGTGTGGTCCATAGTAGATACTCAATTAAATCTTGTTAAATTTAATGGAACTCAGTTATATTGAGTCAGCTTAAATTATTAAGCATGAACTATGTACAAGGCACCTATTTGGGTGGTTGGGACCCAAGGACAAAACAACAAATCGCCCTTTCCCTCAAGAGACTTACATTCTCCTTGAATTAGGTTAGGAATAAAGGTTGAGTCTTAGCTTAGTCAAAATCCTTAAGTGGGCAATGACATCCTAATTGTTTAACAATGGATTGAACCAGGTGTGCCTGGGACCTTGTCCTTTTCAGATACAATAAATGACTTGCTTTGGCCATTTGCTTTATAATGTTTTCAAAATTTCTTAAGACTTCTGAATGTTTCTTTTTATTCACACAGACTCACCTCTCATGCAAATCTCTTTCTATAATGGATTCTTACCAGCCATTCATTTTTATAGACTTTTTTATATGGAAACATACTGCAAAGGTGTTTTATTTTGTTCCCTATAAATCATAATGGTGAGCTGATGTCTTTTTTCCAGACACTTTATCTATTCTCATACATTTCCTATTGTCATTAAATCAAGCAAATGTTTACACTTTTTGATGGAAATAAAACACAAGGAAACAATACTTTTGTGTATGCTAAGGTAGGCTGACTAAATGAATCATTAAGAAATGGCCTTGAAGACACATTGAAACAGCAGCCAGATACTAGTTGAAGATAAAGTTGGAATATACATATGTAGATTATGCAAATAGAACTCCATTGCTGAAATCATATTGTTTGGAGTCATAAAAGGTTAAATACTATTTGCTTAATTTTTTGCAACTTAGATTTCATTGCTTCTGTTGAAAGCTTCTACTCACTCTAAATTATTGTAAATTCAAAATCTCAGTGACTGTGTCCTACTATTCCCCAAGGCAAAAAAAAAAAAAAAAAGTACGCAAGACATACAAAGGGTGTATAAGCTAGCCATAAACAAAACTGCCATGTCAGTGAAGTTTGACTTCACCCATTCATATTTTCACTTCATCACCCTCATTGTTTATTGTGACACTGTTGAGGTCAGGGAACCATATGTTGAGGTTTAGGGGTGCTTAGGACCCCAAAATACTGACACACTGTGTTCTGCCAAATGATTTCCACTCAAGCCTTTCAGCTAAAGAAAAAAACAAATTTATCAAAGATTCACCATATTGGGTAGAGACTTAAGAAATCTTACCATTTGTGATGCTCATATTGACATGCAGGCCAGATTCAATTTGCTGAGCTAGATTGAATCTAAGCACCTTCATGGAGGCAAGATGGATGTTATATATAGAAAGGTTGTGGGAGGGATCTAGGGCGTGGTTCTGGGGTGATGGGAGGAATGGTTTAGGGAGGGTCTTGAGGAGTATTTGATGGGACTGAGATGACTAGAGGTCAGACTCCAGGAACCAGAAAAATGGGATTTTGATTTGATCAAAGGTGGGAAGTTGCCACAGGCAATCTGGAGATAACAGACAATGGAGAGCTAGGCTAGTTTAAGAGTAACAGATTTGGTCATAGATATTTTGATAGGATCAAGGTTGGGAAGTAGCTGTACAATGGAGAGCTATGCTAGGTTAAGAGTAACAGAAATTTGGGCATAATAATAATGGAAGACTTCAGGCAAATGCCCCACCAAGTGGGAAGATTCAAGGAGAGTTCAAAGGGGCTCCCAGAGCCTATACCCCATTAACATCTCCCTGTTTCAGGGACTCAGTCCTTTCATGTTGATCTTATGTTGCCATGACTCACCCCCATGTTAGTACCCCAATGAGGTCTCATCTCCCTGGTAATGTCCAGTGATTCAACCTTCTTGACCCCCATCATAATCACATTTTAGCCAGTGGAAGGATAAATGAGTCTAGGTGTTCAGGTATATCCAGAAAAGCCAAGATGGGTTGAGTGGAAGTATTGTAGTAGCTTAATTATATCACCTATAAGCCCATTCCATCAGCTGATAGTCATTTAGTCAATAGCCTCTTTCAAATCTCAAAGTAAACTAAGTAACATATAAATTGCAAGTATTTACTAATGATCCAAACTAGATATATTATTGGTCAGTGCTTAGCAAGGTGCCTGGCACATATTAAATACTTAATAAGTGTTTATTGATTGATTGATTCGTGAAAGTTGTGTATACACTAGGATATGTAGTGGCTTTGGATACTACCTGAAGCTTTACCATCCAGGTAATACATAGATACTACCCCATATCTTAAGCAAGAGCAACCCAGTGCTGACATACAAGTATAAAACTTTGATCTTAAAAAAAAAACAAAACAAAACAAAAAAACTTGGCTCAATACAAATGTAGAACAGAGCAAATTCATAATAGGGATTGGACATTACTGCTAAGGTAAAAGTGAAGGTTTGAGCGGATCTCCCTCTTAATATTTTATGGATACCAGAAAACATTCAAGCTGTCCAACAGGAGAACCGTATATTGTTACTACTTTCTTTTTTGCATAATCCTATGGATAAAAAATTTGTCAAGGTATGCAAGAAATAAAGGAAGCTTCCAAATAACAGCTGTCTCATAGTCCACCTGGACTTCCAAGGTTCTATACTAATGATGTCTCCTGGACTAGCACAAGGATATTCAGAGCACTATTCATCTAGGCACAGGTGTCTGGGTATATGAATCCAGAAACAAGATATAAATCTAGGAGACAAAGCCAAATGGAAATAATGAGTGGGTCATAAGTACCACATTAAAAAATCCTTATAATCCTTTAATGTAGGGACCTGTGTTCTAAACACAATAATAATGGGGTACAGTCTCTGGGAACCCCCTTGAACCCAACTTGAATCTTCCCAATTGATCTGGCTTTTCATGCCCAAATAACCTATCCTAGCCCTCCATTGTCTGATTACCTCCAGATTGCCTCCAACTATTTCCCACCCTTGATCCTATCAAAATATCTGTACCCAAATTTGTTACCCCAGCCCTCCATTATCTGTCATCTCCAGGTAGCCTTCAGCTATTTGCCACCCTTAATCCCATTCCTGGAGTCTGACCTCACCCCAATCCCTCAGTCACCCCATACCCATCAAGATGCCCCCTAAACTCATCCTCCCATCACTCCAGACTACTTGACCACCCCTAGATCCCTCCCACAATATTTCTGTATATAAGATCAATCTTGCCTCCATGAGGATGCTTAGATTCAATGTAGCTGAAATTCATTCTGGCCCACTGGCATTATCAATACAAATGCTCAGGCTCCCTAAGAGTCTACCCAATATTTCGAATCTTTAATAAACTTTGCTTTTCTTTGGCTATAAGAAAGCTTGGGAAGAATTCATTTAGCAGGACCTGGTATGTAGGTATTTTTGGGGTCCCAAGCACCACTAAACCCCTAAAAATCTCAAAAGTAGGGATTTAATAAATGCTAGCTGTTGCAATAAGCCAAGGTTGCTGATTTGTATGAGTGGAAGTCCAAATGCAATGTAAATGATAATGGAATAATTGGTAGCAGTTGATCAGAAATAAATACATACGCACCCACACACACACACACACACACACACACACACACACACACACAATGATTGGGGGAAACACTTTTTTTTCTTTAAAACAAATATAGATCTGTAGAAAAATACTACAACTAAATATTTTCCTCTCTCTTGGCATTTGCTGCATTGCAAAAGATTTAGAAGAAGCATCACAAGAGTAAGTTAATATTCTTTTAATTTTGTTGGTTTTCAGGATTTTATTTCAAGATACTAAGGCTGGAGAAAAATCTACGTATGTGACTTTTCGTATCAAACAAATTGGGCACACAATGAAGCCTCTAAAGCTGAGATGCAACAAATTATGAATCAATTCTCTGCTGCTTGTGCTAATTTGGGCCTAACAATTTCGTATTAATATTTCCTAGTGATATATAAAAACCAGAAAGCCTTTTGTCTCCAATAATTTATTCAAGGTAGTAGGTAAGTCATGCTGCCTTGGCATTAGATTAAAGAATGTTTTAGAATATTTAGAGGGTTGTGAGAAAGGTATTTTTTTCCTCCAAATTATTATTAGTTGTGTAGTTCAATATTCCAATGGATCCGTGATCTCTCAGGTGTGAGTATTCTCTCCCCCAGATACAGCCTCCAACCCTCCAACATCCTTGTTCTGTGCAATTCTTAACCATGCCTTTCAAAAAAAAATTCTGTAGATGCTTTGGGTATTTTAATGTTACAAGTTTGCCATGAACTTCAGTTGTCCATATGTTATCCATTACTCTTTCTATGTGATCAGCAAATCTTTATTTTTTCCCAGTCCCATATTTCATGGTTGGCATCTTTCATCCTCTTTCTCATATACAAGTCATGGTTGATTATAATCTGGAGGCTGTTTATGCCTGCCAGAAATCTATTCAGTATAGGTTCATCTGCAATTTTGATTCTTTGAAAACTGTGATGCTCCAGGATTTGAAGCCATATAGTATCATCAGATTATTGGTATTAAAAATATGATTTTTTTATGTCAGGCCTTGTGGGGATAGTTGAAAAAACAGCAAATTTTCCCCAATGCAATCAAGACCATTCTCCTCTTCTTATTCAATTCTGAGCCGAGTTTATTTTCCATAAGCAATGCCTGAAGAGGACATTAAGTGCAGAAGGATAAACTCAGTATGCCATCCAACCAACTTTGTCATAGAAATATTACTCAAGAAAATGGAATCAGCAATAGTGTCAGGACCTGTCCTGACTGTTTTTCTCTCATTTCTTTCATCAAGAGCATGTTCAATTTTCAAATTGTCCATTTTTGTATACATTTTATAAAGCTGAAAAAATAGGTATGTCAGCTAATAATTAGTGATGTCTTCTCAGTTATCTTTAACTGTATATATCTTCCCAAAAGAAAAAAAAATAATAGATGTATCCATTGAAATAACTGGTTTCATTTATCCTCTATCAACATTAAGCAAAGCTTAAAATAGATGTAGGTCACCAAAGGTATTTACCACCATCCTGAAGAATACCCCAATCTGTGTCAAAATAGAGAAAAACAAATTCTCTATATACTGTTCTAAATATTCCCTATATGCTGCTGGATTATTTTTTTTCAAATGACCTTGTGCTGCTTACATCGAGCATGGGGCACTGGAGAGCTTCCTCTAATTCTGTATCTTTTCAATCTACAAAATGATTCTAATGCTATCATATATTTTTACATAAATATCTTAATAAAGTTAAGATCCTATTGAATTGGAGCTAGAAAGTGGCTACTCTGGCTACGATCCTTTAGTTTACCTAGTTTTGCATATGAGGTCAAAGAAATTCAGGGAGATAATGTAATTTCCACAAGGTCATGAAAGAGCTGTGTAGAATGGTTATGTTTGAACCCAAGTGTTCTGGTTACAAATCCATTTCTTTTTATTTCCTAATACAGGAGGTCTTGCCTCATCCTCTGGATGCTAGTGCTTTCCTTTGTAAGATTATATGTCACTTACTTTGTGTATGTATGTATATGTATGTATATGTATGTATATGTATGTATATGTATATATATATATATACACATAAGTGTGTATATATACACATACACATGCACACATATATTGATAATTTTTATCTTGTGCTTTCCCAGTCACAAATGGAGTGAAACCAGACTGTGTGCTTACTCCCATGCATTTTAGCATGATGTTTTCAGCCATGTTGTCAAATGTTTTCAATGAAGATGAACATGACATTAAGGTCAGCTACCCCATTGATGATATTCAAATTAAAAAAGCTATAAGCCAAGACCAAAGTGGAGGGAGTATTGGTGCATGGTTTTCTGTTTGCAGATGATTGGGTACACAATGAAGCCTCTAAAGCTGAGATGCAACAAATTATGGATCAATTCTCTGCTGCTTGTGCTAATTTGGGCCTAACAATTAACACCAAGAAAACACAGGTGCACCATACCATCTATACTTGGAACCACAGGTTACAACAAATGGATAAGTTTTGAATGTTGTGGATAAATTTACTTACTTTGGTAGAGTACTTTCCAGGGATGTACACGTTGATAATGAGGTTGATGCATGCATTGCCAGAGCTAGCTCAGTGTTTGGGAGGCTTTGAAGGAAAGTATGAGAGAGAAAAGGTATAAGACTAACTACCAAGCTGAAGGTCTTCAGGGCCGTGGTGCTGACTTCATTGTTATATACCTGTGAAACCTGGACACTCTACCAGTGCCATGCCAGGAAACTGAATTGCTTCCATTTTTGTCTTAGGAAGATTCTGAAGATCACCTGGCAGGATAAGATACCAGACACTGAGATCCTTACTTGAACTAAACTGCCAAGCATTTAAACTCTGCTTCAGAGAGCTCAACTCTGATGGACTGGTCACATTGTTTAAATGCAAAACATAACACTTGCCAAAAAAGATTATTTTATGGAGAAGTCACACAGGACAAGCATCCACATGGTGTTCAGAAGAAGTGATACAAGGACACTCTCAAGGTCTTGATTAAGAACTTTGGAATGGATTGTGTGACATAGGAGACACTGGCACAGGGCTGCTCAGCATAGTGTGCCTATGTCAGAGAAGGTACAGTGCTCTATGACCAAAGCAGAATCAAAATAGCTGAAAAGAAATGCAAGATGCACAAATTTAGAGAATCCACCTCAAATGTTCACAAAGACTATTTGTGCCCAGACAGTGGTAGAACATTCTGAGATTGTATTGGCCTGATCAGCTACAGTCAGATACACTGAAATTTGACTCTAGCATAGTGATGTCATTTTAGTAGTTTTTGAGAACGAAGAACAACAACCATTTCCTCTATTAGAATGTATGCTCTCTGAAAGTAGGGGCATGTTTTTACTGTTCTTTGCATCGTTACTACTTAACACACTGCAAGGTATATGGGAAGGGCTTAATAAATCCATTTTATTGAATAATACAACTTATTTTAGTCCATTGACACTACTTTTGAGAAACATAGAGATTTCCATATTAGTAGCAAGCCAACTAATTATGCTACTCTTAATTATCCTTTTAAAAAAACTAAAGAGGGGAAGCTAGGTGGTGCAGTGAGTAGAATACTGGCCCTGGAGTCAGGAGGACATGCTTTCAAATTCGGCTTCAGACACTTGACACACTACCTGTGTGACCTTGAGTAAGTCACTTAACCCTAATTGCCCTGTCTTCCCCCCTCCGAAAAAAAACCCTAAAGTTATTCAGTTGTTTTACCACACAGAGGCAATTTTTTAAATTTAAGGATAAGAATGAAGTCACTGGAGAAGGCACAAGTATAAATGGGGATAATTTTCACCTGAAAAAAAAAAAACATTTAACTGGATCTTGGTAAGGTATAAAGAGAAGTGACTCAAGTCAGGAGACCAGGATTTAAATCCTTCCTCATTCTTAGTATGTGTATGACCTTGGGTGAGTTACTGGAACTGTCTGGGTCTCAGGTTCCTCATATATAAAATGAGAGTCTTAGATTAGATGCCCTCTGAGGTTCCTTCAAGGTCTAGGTTAATGATCCTGTGATCTTATGATGTTGAGATAAGACAGAATATAGGGGGTCTATACCATGAGGATCTTTAGGCTCAGGAGAATGAAACTGGAGACCAATGATCTATTCATCCCTGTCATCTAGTTCATGACAGGTTCTAGAACACATCTCCAGTCTTTTGATAAAGGATGCCTAAATTGTCCAACACAGCAGGATTGAGTTTTGACAAGGAAGAGGAACAATTACTTTATAGAGAAATATAGGATATCACTCATGATTGGGTAGGAAGGAAGAAGAGAAAGCTTGCCAGAGTGCAGCGGGAATGGTTTACAAATGAACAAAAAGTAGCAGGGAAGATTAAGTCTGAAGTGGAAGTAATGGGACATCTTTAGAGCATAACAACCTTCTAGTGAAAGAATGTACCTACTAAACTAAAGACCTTCTTTATTGTGCCACCTTTACACAAGGGAAGACATATGCACACCTTAAATAGTACCTGCTGTTTGTCATGTAACTGTTTTCCTTCTTATTGACATTTTATGAAAGTAATTTCCCCCCCTCAGTCTTGCTTCTCTAAACTTGTTTTCATGAGATTTTGTTTTTTTCTTGCCTTGATTTATCTTCCTGTCTTTCTCTCTTAAGTGATAAGAAAGATTCCATATTGTTTAACTCCTAAAAGACTAAAATACTTTGAGACAATATGTAATTGCCTAGCATGACATTTCCTCTGCAGCTTTAGCTTCTGTCTTGAATAAACTAAGATTTGCTCCTAGATGCTCCTTTTTAGTAAATCTACAAAGTAATAGCTATCCTTTTTCTTTTGTACGGCTGTGGAGTCAAGCACAAATAGGACGAATAAAATGAATAGGTGAGACCATACTGTGTCCATTGGATAATAGAGCTCCAGAGATGTTATCCAAGAGCTCCAGCTTCTTTCCTGGCATATAGCACCACAAAGACCACTCCTACTTTTCTGGATATGATAGAACTAATCTTTATTTGGTGGTAGGACTATAAGTCTGTCCTTCCTCAAGGACAAGTACAATGTTCTCCAATGTGATCTCCCAATCCTGCCACTATCCCCCAGGAAATAAGGGCCACCAAGATTTCATGAACTTTTCTCAGGCTTCAGTGGAAAATTTAATAAACTACTTCATCCTTTGGTGGCTAGAAGGGTAGCAGCAGACCTCTCTGATGCCACTTGTATCCTGCTTAACCTACTCTTGTCTTTCTAACCAAAAATCCACCTATTGAAATCAGTTTCCTTTTCTTCTCCAGCTTTTCCCATGCTGTTTTCTCTCCTTTTCTTTCTTCGGGGAGTTTCCATGTCTGATGCATTTTAGAGAATAGATTGTGTTTTACTAAAACAAAAAGTAAAAATATAAAAACTCCATTTAGGCAAGCAGATTGTCAACTCACCCTTAATTTATAGTCTAAGAGAATTCTCCAGGACACAGAAAAGTTAAGTGACTTTCTGGGGATGTCAGTGACAAGAAAGGGTTTCCTAAAATTTTCAGCTCAGGTTTGAGCCATTAGACCTTAAAACTGAACCAAGGCTTTTGGGGGACCTCATGTATATTGAAGGCAGCTCTCAAATTCAAGTCTTCCTGACTATCAAACCAGCCTGCTATTTACTACATTATTTAATAATGCCTAATAAATGAGCACTGCAGATTTAAAACCAGTCAGGTAATAAGAGTAGAACAAATTAAAGAGGATAAAATATATGAATACATTGGAAAAGTATTCAAAGGATAATAGTATCATAGAACTAGCGCTGAAAAAAGTTCTTGGAGATCCATACTGCATAGTGGTTAGAATGCTGAACCTGGAGTTTGGAAGACCTGAATTCAAATTCTGCTTTTACATCTTAAGGACCTGGCTACTTCACTAAATGTCTGATGCTTGATTTTATCCTTTGCAAAAGGTGACATCAATACCACGATAATAATACTTGCAATGTTGTTGTGAAAATAAGGCAATTTTTAGGTGAAGCACTTCACAAGTCTTAAAGAGGTATGATATCAGCCATTATTACATTAGTAGGTAAGGAAACAGAGGGCTAGAGTAGTTAACAGACTTTGCCTAGGTTCACAGAGGTAACAAATCAGCAAATGGGCCTCTGACTCCACAGATAGTGCTCTTTGCATCATGCCAAATGGAATCAATAGGCATCTTTTATCTAGGGCTATTTGGTATCCTTTGCCAAGCGTGGCATACCTTTGCCATGGCTCCTGTCTGTTTCATCTCCAGAATGAAAGCTGATGAATCTGAGGTAGGAAGGCAAGTAGATGGAAAGAGACTTTTCTTTGCAGTCTATTCTTTAGACCTGAAACACCATCCCTTCCAATTTTTCTAGCAGTGGCTTTCTTTATATTTCTCTTAATGACATTGATGTGCTTTCATAGCTAGGTATAAGCCCAGTGAATTTTAGTAAGATGTTTTCATCTTTTAGCTCTGCAATGACTCTGAGTCCTTAAACCTTGGTGCCCTTATATTGTGTTCTCATATATTTGTCCTGCTTGTGAAGTTAAATCAATGCATTACATGGCAGCTAATGTTTCACAGTGATTTTAAAGGCTGATTTCAAAATGAATGAATGAATGAATTACTATTGCAAGTATCCAAGAAACATACAGCTCAAGGAACCTATGTGGGTTTGTTGGTTGCTGTTGTTGAATTTTTACAAAAAAATATATTTTCCATTGGTTTGACATGACAATTTAGTAGGACATGACTTAAAAAAAGGCTGCCATCAGACATAAAACTATACTTAAGAATTTCAGTGAACTATTAAAAAAAACTCATTAAATGAAAAAACAAACAACAGCAGATTTCTAGTAAGACATAACAATAATAACCCATAAAAAGTTAACCCTGTAAATACTACATAATATTGGAAGACATAGTTATTGTTGATGATGTTTGAAAACACAGAAGCCTTAATCCATTTCTAGAATATAAGTTGCTTATCTTAGCCAAAAGAAAAAAAATGATAGCCCCTTTGAACAATTCCCTCTCTGTTCAACTGCTCTCCCCCTACCCACTCCCATCTTATTCTCTTTTCAGACTTTGCTCATTTAAGACACAAAGTTCAAATTCAGAGCATAGGATATATACACACACACATATATACACATGCATGTACAAATGTATGTACATATATGTACAAATATATACATATATAGGGCAGGAATAACAATTTACATTTTATAGAACGTTGAATTTTAGGTTTCATGTTCATAGACTTAGAGTTTGAAGAAAAAATAGAGGTCATCAAATGTCACTTCCTCATTTTATAGATAAGGAAACTAAGACTCAGAAAGTTTAAGTAATTTACCCAGGTTGTAAGTGGCACAGCCACAGTGTGAACCAAATTATAGACTCATAGAGAAGGAAATTTAGAAGTCACCTAGCTTCCCTACCCCCACCCCCTGAGGAAAAGGAAGCCAGGGATGTTGTGGCCTGAGACACCAGGCTCTTTTGACTCCACCATGTTCCCTTTCCTCAGAACCACCCTATGAGCTGGGTAATATAGTTATAGTTATTCCTATCATAAATGTGGGGAAAGTGAGACTCAGAAAAAATGGAACTTTTCAAGTTCAGAAAGCTATCAAATGTCTGAGCTATAATTTTAAACCTAGGGTTCTTGGCCCTAAATCCAATGATTTTTCACCACATCAAAATGAAAGATAAACATAGTAACACAGGCAAAGGCGAGATCAAGAAATATAGAGGGACTTCAATGATAGGGTAAAGATTTGGAATTAATTCAATAGCGATTTAGGCATTTGGGGTAGAGGAGTGTTCCAAGCTATGTTCATTCATTGCATGGTATGGATAGCTTGTTCTATTTGGTCTCTGAGTATCCTTTCAGCTTTAGATATACGAGTCTATGGCCTATGAACTCAATTAACAGTAGAGTTTGGAATGGGCAGGTGTCAGAAGTGGTTGAAGCACTTTTGTTTCCACAGAGTTGAAAGTATCTCCACCCTACTGCCCACCCCAGCTTTAGCAGACTGTGAGTCAGGTGACTGGTTCTAATCAAAGCTGTGATCTAGGTGGCTTCTGATCCAGTGAAAGTTTAGAGGCTTGTACACATGCTTAAACAGCCATTTGAGGAGGGCATGACCTAGGCAGTCAGGGGGTTGCATCTGGCCAATGAAGGGCCAGCAGGAGATTCAAATTGGGAGTCAATAAAAAGACTGGCATTTGTCTTAGTCCTTGTACTCTCCTGTACTCTGTTCAGGGGATGTACCCATTTATTCAGAAGGAATAAATGTAAGATGTAACTAAAACCTTCCTGGCCTTCCAACGAGTATTGTTTATTCCTAGACCTATGTTTCTAACAGCAGGTGTGGGGATGGGAAAGAGTAAGAAAGGGGTCTGGAAACAGGACATCTATTACATTATGAATGAGGGCAATGATTTGGGTCATTCAGGCTAAATATGCTGATCTCTCCTTCCATAGTGATCTATTTTTGAGTTAAAACACACACACACACACACACACACACACACACACACACACACACACAAAATCTCTTTTCATTGTCTAGATCATCCAGACTATTAAACCTTTGTAGCCTTGATCTCAGAAACATTCTTGACTAGGTTCATATGTGAATTCACAGCCATGTAATAGTGTTAATGAGTCACTCTCCCTTCCTCCCCCACTGTGTATGAATATGTGATGTGAAATTTTCATTTGAGATGAAATATAGTACTGCCAGACATTCCCTTCCTAATGACACATTCCTGACAAAAAAGGAATGTATGAGAACTTAGTTTGCCCCAATTTGTTCCAACAGTCATGAATGTGGCTTAGTCGCACATTGAAGATGTCAAGGTCATCCACTGTATCTCAAGCCATCCCAGTCCTCTTAATTTTTGTCTTGCCACCAGAGTTGGATGACTCTGGAAGAGAGAGTAAGGCTGACAACTTTGTGCGGCACTTCCTCACTTAAATCCAATTTCTACATGAGTTAAGACATCGCATTGGTCCTCTTTGAAAACAAAGGATAAATAACAAGAAGAATCCAGAGCAAGTACCTGAAGCCAGGGCTGGCTTTAATTAGGTAGTTACATATTCAGAGGTACAAAGGAAAAGCTACAGGGAATCTTCAAGTCCCTCCCAATAGTCCTGGTCTTACATAGTTTCTTTGGGGGACTTGGAGATCTCCACAGGATTTAGACTCCCACACTCCTTCTAATTCAGTGTGTTATCCCCTGGGTTGTCTACAGTCATTAACAAACAATTCTGACTGCACTCTGGTCATCTTTTTTATCTTTCTCCCACTTAATCCTGGACTCTGTCCCTGAGATCCTAGGCTTTGATAAGTGAGTTTTCAAATTATTTTGCTGGGAACCAGGTTTCTATTTCACTTCTTGGAAATTTTCAAACTAATCTGCTCCCCAGTCTCATTCTAGCTCTTCTTTATGGGTTCCCTTCCTCCACAAGACTATAAATTTATTTAGAGCAAGGATAGTCTTACTTGCTTCTTTATATATTCCCAGTGCTTAATATAGTACTTAGCACCTAGTAAGCACTTAATAGATGCTTTACATATATATATATGTATGTATATATATATAATGTGTGTGTACATGTGTATATAATATACATACATATTCACATACATGTGTGTATGTATATGTATGTGTGTGTATATACATATATAGACTCATTTAGTCAACCTATAAACAACAGAACAATTTAAAAATACATTTGAGAGGGAGAAATTTTATAAGAAGGGGGAGAGATTTCAGCAGATGTTTTCTCATCAGGTTTTCACTTCTGATATTACAGGCAAGAAGCTACCAATTAGTGAGCCCAAAAGTTTCCATTATAGCAGATTACAGATATGGGAAACATAGGGAAAAAAAAGAGTCATGATGTGAGTACTGGACTTCTGGACTGGAGGAGAGAGTAAATAGCAGAGACAGGATCAAACCCACATCTTCTGATTATTAATCCAGTTGTCTTTCTTCTGTAATGTGCATCTTCTTTTTACCTCTTACCCCATCCTTTTATTTAGCCCACCCTTTCCCTCTAGGAGAGAGGGCTGGGGTCCAATAAATCTATTCAGACCTCGGGAGATAAGGCTTTTGATTCCTCCACCCCATCCACATATTCTATATGAACAAGTCTTGAAGGCCTCTTGTAATCCTCTCATATTATTGTCTACATCTTGGGGAGATAAAAAGCAAACTGTCTTTTAGGAGGAGGAGAAGAAAGAGCCAAAAATTCTCTCTCACTGGGAATTGGCTTTTCCTGTCTTAAATTGCTTTCTGCTAAGCCACAAGAACCTCAGGAGTCTGGTCCAGTTAGTGTCTTTTCATTGGTGGCAAACCCACAGGTAAACAGAAGATTGGCTGAGCATGATAGAATGGGAACAAACCTATGGAGACATCATTTCCCAGCCAAATAGAAAGCAAAGCCAGTCAAGTAGCTGAAAGCAACACAGCAACTGGTCCTGTTCTATTCTGGCTATTTCAATCTCTCTTTCTTGCTATACTAGAAAGAATATGGATTTAGGGTACATGGGAATCAAAGTTCTCCTACTTGTCACTTATATGACTTGGGGAAAGTGACTTAATCTATTTTGATTTCAAGTTTCTATACTATAAAATGAGAAGTTTATTTCCCTGGGCTCTAAGGTCCACTTGGATCTAACAGGCAGTGAAACTATAGGAGAATAAAATCCAAAACAAAGCAATCAGATTTAAGGCAGTTTTGGGGCCTTGTCAAAGTGAAGGTCTATTATCTTAAAAAACAAAGACTTCTATTTTTTATTGTGGCTAAGCAATCATAAATATACAAATATGCAATGAACAAAAAAAGGAGAACTAAATATGAAACAGAACTTTATAATCCTAGTTTTTTTCTTGCCAATTTTTTCTGTCCCTAAAAGTATTTTTTTCCCAATTACATGTTAGGATAGTTTTCAACATTCACTTTTATAAGATTTTGAGTTTCAATTTTTTTTTCTCTTTCCCTCTCTCCCCTCCCCCTCCCCAAGACAGCAAGCAATCTGATACAGGCTAGACATGTACAATTATATTAAACATTTCCACATTAGTCATGTTGTAAAAGAAAAATAAAAACAAAAGGGGAAAACAACAAGGAAGAAAAAAAGCAATGAAAATAGTATGCTTGGCTCTGCATTTAGACTCCGTAGTTCTTTCTTTGGATGTGGCTGGCATTTTCCATCATGAATGTTTTAGAATTGTCTTGGATCATTGTATCGCTGAGAAAAGCTAAGTCTGTCATAGTTAATTGTCACACAATGTTGCTGTTGCTGTGTAGCGTGTTCTGATTCTGCTTGCTTCACTCAGCATCAGTTAATATAAGTCCTGGTTTTTCTGAAATCTGAATGTTTATCATTTCTTATAGAACAATAGTATTCCATTAGATTTGTTCAGCCATTGTCCGATTGATATTACTTCATTGTCTAAGGTATCTTTTAGCAAGATATAGTTTCCTTCCTTATCTCTTTTAATTAGATCTAGTTTTGCTTTTGCTTTGTCTAAGATTAGGAGTGTAACACCTGCCTTTTTTTTTTTTACTTCAGCTGAAGCATAATATATTCTGCCTTTTACCTTTACTCTGTCTCTCTCTGCCTTCAGATGTGTTTCTTGTAAACAACATATTCTAAGATTTTGGTTTTTAATCCACTCTGCTATCCACTTCAGGTTTATGGGAGAGTTCATTTCATTCACATTCACAGTTTTGATTACCAACTGCGTACTTCCATCCATCCTATTCCTGCCCCCACTCATACTTTTCTCTCTCCTTTCACCCAGTCCTTTCTCACCATTTTTGTTTCTGATCACCAGCTCCCTCAATATGCCTGCCCTTCTATCCACCCCCCATTTTTCTTTCCCCTTTCCCCTATTACTTCTGCCATCATTTCTGCTCTCCCTTCTATCATTCCCCACTTTCCTTTTTCTTCCTCTTTCCCCTCCTACTTCCCTATAGGGTAAGATAAATTTCTATACTAAACTGAGTGTGCATGTTATTCCCTCTTTGCGTCAAATCTGACGAGAATAAGGTTCAAACAATGCTGACCCCCTCCCTTCTTTCCCTCTACTGAAATAGGTCTTTTATGCCTCTTAATGTAATGTAATTTACCCTATTCTACCTTTCCTTTTCCTCTTCTCCCAGTACAATCATTTTGATCACACCTTAATTTTTTTTTATATCACCACAACAGACATCCCTTTACCCTCTATCTATGCACATTGCTTCTAACTTCTAAATAATAGAGAAACACTTCTCAAGAGTTACAAGTACATCTTCCCATGCAGAGAAAATTATTTTAATCTTATTGAATAACATTTTTTTCCTTTATTGTTTCCCTTTTTTATCCTTCTCTTGAGTCTTGTATTGGGAGATCAAAATTTCTGTTCAGCTCTAGTCTTTTAGTCACAAAAGTTTGAAATTCCTTTTTTTCATTGAATATCCATCTTTTACCCTGAAAGATTATGCTGCATAGTTGATTCTTGGGTGTAATTCAAGATCCTTTGCCTTCTAGAATATCATATTACAAGCCTTTTGATCCTTTAATGTGGAAGCTGTTAAGTCCTGTGTAATCCTGACTGTAGCTCCTTGATATTTGAACTGTTTCTTTCTAGCTGCTTACAGTATTTTCTCCTTGGCCTGATAATTCTGGGATTTCACTAGAATATTCCTTAGCATGTTCATTTTGGTATCTTTTTTAGGAGGTGATCAGTAGATTCTGTCAATGACTATTTTATCCTCTGGTTCTTCAACATCAGGACAGGTTTCTTTGACAATTTTTTGAAAGATGCTGTCCAAACTCTTTTTTTTTTTATGATGACCTTCAGGTAGGCCAATAATTCTTAAATTATCTTTCCTGGATCTATTTTCCAGGTCAGTTGCTTTTCCCATAAGGTATTTTACATTTTCTTCTATTTTTTCATTCTTTTGATTTTATTTGACTGATTCTTGATGTCCCATAGAACCATCAGCTTCCACTTGCCCAATTCTAATTTTTAAGGATTCATTTTATTCAGTAAGCTTTTGTAGCTCCTATTCCATTTGGCCAATTCTACTTTATATTTTTTTCCAATTATGTAAATATTTATTTGGTATTTTATTTTCCCCCAGTCACATACAAAAACAATTTTTAATATTCTTTCTAAAACTTTGAGTTCCAGAAGATGGCAGCTGGTAAGCACGGAGTTCCAAATTCTCTCCTTTTCTCTCTTCCCTCCTCCCTCACCACTGAGAAGGCACACAATTGGATATAGGTTATACATGTGTAGTCATGCAAAACATACGTAATAGTCATGTTGTGAAAGAAAACATAGGGAAAAAAAACCCTCAAGAAAAATAAAGAAAAAGTATGCTTCAATCTGCATTTAGACACCATCAGTTCTTTGTCTGAGAATGGATAGAATTTTTCATAAGTCCTTCAGAGTTATCTTGAATCATTGTATTGCTTAGAATGGCTAAATCATTCACAGCTGATCATCTTACAATATTGCTCTTACTTCGTACACAGTACATTTCACTTTTCATCAGCCCATGTAAATCTTCCCAGGTTTTTCTGAGAGCATTCTACTCATTATTTTTTATAATATAATAGTATCCCATCATAATCACATACCACGACTTGTTCAGCCATGCCCCAGTTTATGTGGATCCCCTCAATTTCTAATTTTTTGGCCCCAGAAAAGAGATGCTATAAAAATGTTTGTATGTATGGGCCCTTTTCTTTTTTTTTTAAATCTCTTTTGGGATATAGACCTAGTAGTGGTATTGCTAGGTCAAAGAACATGCATGATTTCCAGTTTTACTTTTAAAGGAGTTGTTTTCTTCAGTGGATTTTTCTTCCATTTGGCCAATTTTATTTCTTAAGTTGTTTTCTTCAGTCATATTTTGTGATTTCTTTTCCAAGCTATTGACTTTTTTTTATAATTCTCTTGCATAACGAATTCTCATTTCTTTTCCTAATTTGTTTTCTCCTATCTCTATTTTTAAGATACTTTTTGAGCTCTTCCAAGAGGACTTTTTGGGCTTGAGACCAATTCAAATTCCCCTTTTTGGCTTCACACACAGGCATTTTGATCTTGTCTTATCCCAAGCTTCTTATGCTGGGTGGTATGGCCCTGGTCACTGGCATTCCATGCCAAGGCCTCAGGTGCATGAGGCTTGTCCATTGTGCTTGGAGTAGCCCAGTCTGGTCTCACCTATTGTGCAGGGATTCCTGGGCTCCCAATTTGCTTTCTGTGCTGGGTCTGGAGGCCTCACTGATGGCCCACTGAGCTAAGACTAAGGGGCCTCAGTTGCTGATCTGTGCTTCATTTAGAGCCTCCTGCTGGGTTGCTTGGAACTGCAGACATTGAGCAGGGGTCCCCTTTTACCCAAGTGAGATAAACCTTTCCTGAAGTCCTTCTAAGTTATCTTAAGCTGGAAAATTGTTTCACTCCATCTTTTTGTGGTTTCTGTTGCTCCAGGATCCTTTTAGTGCTTTGATTAACATTGTTTCTGAGGGAAACTGGGAAGAGCTCAGGAAACTCCCTGGCATCTCTCTGTCATTTTGTCTCTGAGCCCCTGCCAATCTCTAATGCTAGCTTTCTGAAGCATGCATTCCATTTGACAAGGTAGGAACAAAATAGCTGTATTTTTGTCCCCTCTAAATGTTTTGTTTTCTTCTATGTATTTTAAATATTATATTCATGTTCTTTTCTTCCTTCCTTCCTTTTTAATTTTTCTTTCTTTCATTTCTTTCTTGTTCTTTTTCTTTTTTCTCTTTCTTTCCTGCTTTCCTTCTTTCTATCTTCCTCTTCCTGTGAAGCTACACATTCCTGCCCTTTCCCCCACCCCCATAGGAGCCCTCTTTTGTAACAAATAATTATAGTCAAATCCTCATGATCTCAGTTAATAAAGTCTATATGGATGGTAAATCATTGATGAAAATACTTAAATATTTTACATGTTAAACAAGGCTTCGCAACAGTCCAGATCATTTGGTAGGGAAGGGCTCATGTGAGATATGAAGATTCTATGCTTCAAGGAAAAGACATCATTTGTTTCCCTATCATATGTGTGGTAACAGTCTATTTCAATTGGCTGGTCACCATATCAGTCTGCATCTTTATAAACTGCCAGTCTAGGATACTCTTCCTCTCTTACCCTTTTATATCCAGAGAAATTAAGGGTCACATTCATCCACATCCATAAACTAAACTGAAAGTTCTAGAGAAGACAGAATTACGTTTACCTTCTATTCCCTTTAACTCTGTGCCCCAGGGAAAAAAAAAAAAACAAAACCTATTTTGGTCTATATCATTTTTCCTTCTCAATTTTAGTTGCAGGTGGTGGAATTCCTACCAGATCAAGATTAAAGAGCCATGGTGATTTTGGAGGAAGAATTTCAGGACTAATGTACAGACAGCCTAGTGGGGAAGCCCTGAGAAGCCAGGGCTTAGCTACAGCTGAAGTGGAGCTTTGGATTTGGAGCTCGGTGGGATTGTACTATATAGGAACTGAGCTTAATTTAAACCTAATCCCTTTCCTCTCCTCAGAGTATGAGGTGGGAGGATTATGTCTTCTGGTGTTGGGAGGAGTATTTGTATGTTTATACGTGTTATACTTTAGAGACAAATATTCCTTTGTAAATGTTAAACTGATTCTTAGGTTGTTGAATGGAAATGAGGAATAGGGGGCCCTATACAGTTGAAAAAACCTCATTTGTGAGGGCTAAAGCCTGTGGCAGGGAGTGTATATGCCCCTAAATCCCTTCAGTGACTGGGATGAAGTTAGAGATGGAATTGATGGGGTACAGCCTCTGGGAACCCCCTTAAACCCACCTTGAGTATGCCCACTTGATCTGGCTTTTCATGCCCAAATAACCTAGCCTAGACCTCCATTGTCTGATTACCTTTGGGTTGCCTCTTGCTGCTTCCCACCCTTGAGCCTATCAAAATATCTACACCCAAATCTGTTACCCTAGCCCTCCATTGTCTGTCATCTCCAGGTAGCCTTCAGCTATTTCCTACCCTTAATCCCATTCCTGGAGTCTGACCTTACCCCAGTCCCCCAGTCACCCCAGTCTTATCGAGATCCTCCCTCTGCCCCCTCCTCCCGTTACCCCAGACTACTTGGCCACCCTAGATTCCCCTCCAACAATCTTTCTGTACATAAGATCCATCTTGTCTCCATGAAGGTGCTCAGATTCAATCTAAGTGACATTCAATCTGCCTGGCTTGTCAATACAAGGGTCACAAATGTTCAGGCTCCTTAAGAGTCTACACAATATGGCAAATATTTAATAAACTTTGTTTTTCTCTTTGGCTGAAAGAAGACTTGAGTCAAATTCATTTGAGTAGGACCTGGCGTGTCAGTATTTTAGAGTCCGGCAAACCGTTAAAAACCTCAACATATAGTTCCCTGACCTCAACACAATGTTACCTACTTAATCTTTAGACAGGAGGGACAAGATAATTACTTCTAAAAACAGTAGCATTTCTTCCAAGCCAAAAAGAAATCTCTAAGTATAAGTAAGCCCCAAAAGGCAGAGTGGCTACATGCCTGCACACACACAGACACTAATATATACATGCATACATATATACACAATACATACACATAAACATATATGTATATACACATATATATACATATACACACACATATATACACACACATATATACACACACACATATATATATGTACACACACACACTCACACATCTGTCAAATTTTGCATAGAATTCTAAACTACACTTCCTGCGACCTGAGCAAAATCACTCCCTCTTTCTAGACATCAGTGTACTTATCTGTAAAACTAGGATGCTAAATTTCTAAGATACTAGCCCTTAATGTTTGATCCTATGATTTCATGAATTGAAACATGCTTATAATCCTAGGATGGGAAGACATGATAAGGCCCATCTTTCCTATCTTCCTTTGTTTTGAAGAGGTTTCAAGGATGCTGAGAACAAGTAAAAAGACAAACAATTGGGTAAAGTTACAGATCCATTTTTTGTTTGCGTATTTGCCTTAGTTGTTGCAGGAGATGGAGCTTCTGAGCCACACACTAGGCAACTTAACTTTCACATTTATAGACTCACTTGCCTGAATGATTTCAATCATTTTCAGTCTCGTCTGACTCTCTGTGACCCAATTTTGGGCTGTCTTGTAAAGCTACTGGAGTGGTTTGCTATGTCCTTCTCCAGTTGATTTTGTAGATGAGGAACTGAGGCAAACAGGGCTAAGTGACTTTTCCAGGGTCACACAGCTAAAAAGTTTCTGAGGATGGATTTGAATTCATGAAGATGAGTCTTCCCAATTCCAAGCCCAGTGCTCTATCCACTCTTCCACCTGGCTTCATGATGCAGAAAAGTTTTACAGAAGTCGATCGCATTTCTTTCTGATCTAGTAAGCTAAGGTATAGCTAAAAGCTATGCCCCTGTCTGCTAGTGTCTGACTGTAGTCACCCGGCTCTTTCAAGTGGTGAATCATAGCCCTCCCCTCTCAGTTACGCCTGGGCTTAACTGTAATTTATCCAAGAACCTCTATGTTATTCCTCCAAGCAGAAACACAGTTGAGCCAGTCACTTGGATGTTCAACATACAATAAGAGGTTTTATTGAACATTATTTTGAAATCTGGAATTCATTTTACATTCTTTTCTAATCATTGTTTCTCATGATGGTTTAAGTTTAAATTTGGGATATTATTTTGCCCTCTATCTTCACTAATGGTCTATTAGTAAGCTGGGCATGTAGGTACTGGGTGTTCCCAAGGAGTAACATTTCTTTTCTGTTTGTTTGTTTCTGGAACACTGAGTATTAGAATGTCATCCCATGCCATGGCTAATAAGTTATAAGCTACTAGACTTTCACCTTGGAAGCACTGACTTTTAGTGTTGATTTATTGTGCTGAGAAAAGTTAATAGGCAATTTATTCTCGGCAAGTGTTTTATAATCATCAATGGCCAGATACTAGAATTTTGATTTGCAAAAGAATGAATGAACTTTTGATGAAGAGTTCCTATTGGACATGAATGCATTTGAAATATGCATTATAAGTGGCTTTTAATTAGACCATCCTTATGGAAAGTAAATTCACTAAGTGGTGCCTGAGAGAGTGATTCAAGGTGGACAGATAAAAGAGATCACAAAGTATTTTGACCGATTTCTATAAAACTTATTTGTATCATGTAGTCTGTCAATTGACTATATACTTTTTTTTTACTGACAATAAATCATAAAGAAGTTTATTTTTAAAATAAATCTTTGATATACATATAACATTGCCATTTATTAAAGACAAAAGCAAATTTTCATATTAATAAGATGGATGTGATTGTTTGTTTTTTACATAAAGAATTAAATCTTGACAGAACATTTTATACTAAGGACCTAGAGAATTTTCATACTTTTATTTTTGGTTTTGTCTTTCTTTCTTTATTAATTAATTACCTTTTTTTTTTTAGTTCACAAAACTCAGTTTCACAAGTTTTTGAGTTCCAAATTTCCTCACTCTTCCTCTCCCCCCTGCTCCCCCCAAGATGGCAGTATAATCTGATATATGTTCTACATATAGTTTCACATTAAACTTATTTTCCCAATAATCAAATTGTAAAGAACTATAAACAAAAGAGAAAGATGTAACAAAACAAAGAGAGAAAGACCAAATAGTTTGCTTCAATTTGTATTCAGATTCCATAATTGTTTCACTGGATGTGGATAGCCTTTTCCATCATGAGTCTTTTAGAGGTGTCTTAGAACCTTGCATTGCTGAGAAGAGCCAAGTCTATCCAAGTTAGTCATCACAGAAGCAATGTGTCTGTGGTTGTTCTCCTGGTTCTGCTCCCTTCACTCATCATTATATCATATGAGACTCTCCAGGTTCTTATGAAGTCCATCTGCTCCTCATTTCTTATAGAACAATAGTATTCCATTACATTCATATAACACAGTTTGTTTAGCTAATCTCTAATTGATGGGTATCTCCTTAATTTCCAATTCTTTGCCACCACGAAAAGGGCTGCTATAAATACGTTTGTTCATACAGGTCTTTTTCTCCCTTGCATGATCTCTTTAGGATACAGCCCTAGAAGTGGTATTGCTGGATGAATGGGTAAGCAAATTTTTATAGCCCTTTGGGCATAGTTCCAAATTGCTCTCCAGAATGGTTGGATCTGTTCACAACTCCATCAACAATGCAATAGTGTTCCAATTTTCCCACATCTTCTCCAGCATTTATCATTTGCCAGTTTTGACATGTTAGTCAATCTGTCAGGAGAGATGTGGTAAAGAAGAGTTGTTTTGATTTTCATTTCACTAATCAGTAGTGATTTAGAGCATTTTTTCATATGACTATAAATAGCTTTAATTTCTTCCTCTGGAAACTGCCTGTTTATATCCTTTGACCATTTCTCAATTGGGGAATGACTCGTACTCCTACAAATGTGGCAGAGTTCCCTGTATATTTTAGAGATGAGGCCTTTGTCAGAGATACTGGTTGTAAAAATTCTTTCCCAGTTTTCTGCTTCCCTCATAATCTTGGTTGCATTGGCTTTGCTTGTACAAAATCTTTTCAATTTAACATAATCAAAATTATGCATTTTGTACTGCTCTCTATCTCTTGCTTTGTCATAAATTCTTCCCTTTTCCATAAGTCTGACAGGTAAACTATTCCCTTCTCTCCCAAATTGCTCATAGTATCAGCCTTCATATCTAAGTCATGAACCCATTTTGACTTTATTTTGGTATATGGAGTAAGATATTGGTCTATGCCCAATTTCTGCAGTACTATTTTCCAGTTTTCCCAGCAGTTTTTGTGAAATAGTGAGTTCTTATCCCAGAAGTTGGATTCTTTGGGTTTATCAAAGAGTAGATTACTGTATTCATTGACTACTGTGTCTTGTGTACATAGTCTATTCCACTGATCCACCCCTCTATTTCTTAGCCAGTGCCAAGTAGTTTGATGATTGCTGCTTTATAATACAGTTTAATACAGTTAAATATCTGGTAAGGCTAGGCCTCCTTGCCCAGATTATATATTTTCTTAAATTCTTCCCTATTTGTGTTATGTTTGTGAGTAATTAACTGTTATCTCCTACAGCC
Source organism: Trichosurus vulpecula (assembly GCF_011100635.1). NCBI lineage: Eukaryota > Metazoa > Chordata > Mammalia > Diprotodontia > Phalangeridae > Trichosurus > Trichosurus vulpecula. Next base: position 309,163,764 of record NC_050574.1, on the reverse strand, counting down.
ATATAATCTTCTCCAGGACAGGGAATATTTCTCATACTTCTTTTGCAGAGCACATAGAGTGGTCACAGTGCTGTATTACAGTAAACTCAGTGACTAAGGTCCCAGCATCCTCATTTATTTAAAAAAAAATCAGGACCCTTTGGGATTGGGAGAGGGGAAAATAGACAAGCTTACAGCATTATGGTTATGCATATGGGAAGATTCCCTCCCAAAAATTCAAGATTTCAGAGATAGTGTACATTTAAGTTCATTAGGGGAAGATTTAGGGCTATCAAGAAGTAACCTAAATAATTCTTTCAAAATTAAAATTGGTCCAAATTGTAAGGTGTGATTGAATTTTGTTTCCACAGAAATTATCTGAAAACTTAATTTCATGTTATGCTGGTGGCTAGTGTCAGAGATAAAACTACTTATAGGAGGGGGGGCACTGGGGGAGGTTGGCCTCCTGAAAATCAGTATATCTACTACTTTTCTTTGTTCTGAAAAGGCCTCTTCCAGTATATCAAAATGAACTGCCAAGCCAGGTCTCATTCTCAAAGAATAAGGCCCATTAACCCATAGGCAGGGTATCAGATAATGGGACTTTTATCATTGATATTCTGGGTTCAAATCTTCAAACTCATGCTTTTGTCAATTTTCTTAGCAATTTAGGAAAATCCTTTCTTGTTACTGGGCGAGTTAGAGCCCAGCCCTGCCCTCCTCAGACTTCCACGCCCAGGGCCTGCTGAGGTAAAGTCAGGGCTCTGAGATATGGGTGGAGCCAGGAGGAGGGGTCTCGCCTTTGTTGCCTCCATAGCAATCCCAGGTCTTTGCCCAGACCTGCTTGACCATATGGCACTTCCAGCTCTCTATCTGGGCTTGCCAGAGCACATGGAACTTCTGGTTCTTTGCCTGGACTGCCTGCCCGCAGGGAACTTCAGGTTAGTGTGGGAAGAGAAGAGGAGGAGAGTAAGCGGAACCAGGGCGGCCCTAATGCCTACTAAACAAAGATGTAAAAATGCTGCTTGCTGAAACAATAAATGGAGTTACTCACCACCTTTGGCTCCCACCCCATTCATTGTCTTCGAGATCAGGCCCTTTGCTAGGCAAAGGCCTGGGTGTGGGGGGTAACAGATCCCCACAAGTTGGTTGTTGGGGCAGAGGACCTCAACACTTTCTCATGCTATCTGATGCAGACAAAAGTGGGGAGACTAGGCATTTTTGGCCTTTCCTTTATTTAAGTAAAAGGAAAATAAAGATGAGAAGGGAGGGGGAGTTGAAATGTGGAAATGAGAACATCTAATCAAGGGGTGGGGTTCAGTGAACCATGGAATGCTGACCAATGTGGTTCAAGGTAAGAATTTCAAATAAGGATAACTGTAAAAATAGTTTTGTAATTATCTTAGGTTGGCTTGGGCATAGGACGGGACCCTTCTTCCCAAGGGGAAAAGGCCGAATCACCTGGCTGTAATGACGTGAAATAAAAATCTTTTTTTCTAAATTCACTCATAGCTAGGTGGAATTCTTGGTAAGAAAATTTTTTTTCATTTTTTTTATTTAATATATTTAGTTTTCAGCATTGATTTTCACAAGAGTTTGAATTACAAATCTGCCCTCCCCACCACTCCAAGATGGTGTATATTCTGGTTGCCCTGTTCCCCAGTCACCCCACTCCCCTCCCATCCCCTTTCCCCTTTCTTTCTTGTAGGGAAAGATAAATTTCTAAGCCCCATTGCCTGTGTATCTTATTTTATAGTTGCATGCAAAAAGTTTTTTTTTTCTTTTTGAACATCTGTTTTTAAAACTTTGGGTTCCAAATTCTCTCCCCACTTCCCTTCCCGCCCACCCTCCCTAAGAAGTCAAGCAATTCAACATAGGCCACATGCGTATCATTATGTATAACCCTTCCACAATACTCATGTTGTGAAAGACTAACTATATTTTGCTTCTTCCTAACGTATCCCCCTTTATTGAATTTTCTCACTTGACCCTGTCCCCTTTTGAAAGTGTTTGTTTTTGATTACCTCCACCCCGATCTGCCCTCCCTTCTATCATCCCCCCCTTTTTATCTTCTTCTTCCTCCTTTTTTCCTGTGGTGTAAGTTACCCAAATGAGTATGTAGCGTATTCCCTCCTCAGGTCAAATCTGATAAGAGCAAGATTCACTCATTCCCCCTCACCTGACTTCTCTTCCCTTCCTACAGAACTGCTTTTTCTTGCCATTTTTATGCAAGATAATTTACCCCATTCTATCTCTCCCTATCTCCCTATCTCAATATATTCCTCTCTCATCCCTTAATTTTATTTTATTTCTTTTGGATATCTTCCCTTCATCTTCAACTCACCCAGTGCCCATTCTCTCTCTCTCTCTCTCTCTCTCTCTCTCTCTCTCTCTCTGTCTCTCTCTCTGTATATATGTGTATATATATAAACACGTACACATATACATATATACATAAACATATATATATATATATATATATATATATATATGAATATTCCCTTCAGCTACCCTAATATTGAGGTCTCATGAATCATACACATCATCTTTCTATGTATGAATGTAAACAAAACAGTTCAACTTTAGTAAGTCCCTTGCAATTTCTTTTTCTTGATTACCTTTTCATGCTTCTCTTGATTCTTGTGTTTGAAAGTCAAATTTTCTATTCACCTCTGGTCTTTTCACTGAGAAATCTTGAAAGTCCTCTATTTTACTGAAAGTCCATATTTTGCCTTGGATCATGATACTCAGTTTTGCTGGGTAGGTGATTCTTGGTTTTAATCCTAGCTCCATTGACCTCCGGAATATCATATTCCAAGCCCTTCGGTCTCTTAATGTAGAAGCTGCTAGATCTTGGATTATTCTGATTGGTTTCCACAATACTCAAATCATTTCTTTCTGACTGCTTGCAATATTTTCTCCTTGATCTGGGAGCTCTGGAATTTGGCAACAATATTCCTAGGAGATTTCTTTTTGGGATCTATTTGAGGAGGTGATCGGTGGATTCTTTCAATTTCTATTTTGCCCTGTGGCTCTAGAATATCAGGGCAGTTCTACTTGATAATTTCTTGAAAGATGATATCTAGGCTCTTTTTTTGATCATGGCTTTCAGGTAGTCCAATAATTTTTAAATTATCTCTCCTGGATCTATTTTCCAGGTCAGTGGTTTTTCCAGGGAGATATTTTACATTGTTTTCCATTTTTTCATTCCTTTGGTTCTGTTTTATAATATCTTGATTTCTCATCAAGTCACTAGCTTCCACTTGCTTCAATCTAATTTTTAAGGTAATATTTTCTTCAATGGTCTTTTGGACCTCCTTTTCCATTTGGCTAATTCTGCCTTTCAAGGCATTCTTCTCCTCATTGGCTTTTTGGAGCTCTTTTGCCATTTGAGTTAGTCTATTTGTTAAGGTGTTGTTTTCTTCAGTGTATTTTTCAGCATTTTTTGGGGTCTCCTTTAGCAAATCATTGACTTGTTTTTCATGGTTTTTCCACATCCTTCTCATTTCTCTTCCCAATTTTTCCTCTACTTCTCTAACTTGCTTTTCCAACTCCTTTTTGAGCTCTTCCATGGCCTGAGACCAGTTCATGTTTTTCCTGGAGGCTTTTTTTGTAGACTCTTTGACTTTGTTGACTTCTTCTGGCTGTATGTTTTGGTCTTCTTTGTCACCAAAGTAAAATTCCAAAGTCTGAGACTGAATCTGGGTGCGTTTTTGCTGCCTGGCCATATTCTCAACCAACTAACTTAACCCTTGAGTTTTTCAGCGGGGTATGACTGCTTGTAGACTAAAGAGTTCTATGTTCCACACTTTGGGGGATGCGCCTGCTCTGCCACACCGGCACTCCTCCTTCCCCAAGAACCCCCAACCCGGACTGGACTTAGATCTTCAGCAGGTTCTTCACTCCTGCTCTGATCTGCCACTTAATTCCTCCCACCAGGTGGGACTGGGGCCAGAAGCAACTGCAGCTGTAGTTCTGTAGCTGGCCCACCTCCACTGCCCCTGGGGCAGTAGCTGAACCACGAACTCCTTCCACTCTGGCTGCTTTTCCCACTAACCTTCTTTGTTGTCTTTGGTGTTTGTGGGTTGAGAAGTCTGGTAACTGCCGCAGCTCACTGATTCAGGGAGCTAGGGCCTGCTCCAACCGGTTCCTGGTCTTGTTGGTCCGTACCACCCACTGGGATCTGCTCTGCTCCGCTCCACTCTCAGCTCCGTGTGGGGTAGACCTCACCCAGAGACCATCCAGGCTGTCCTGGGCTGGAGCCATGCTTCCCTCTACTCTTTTGTGGGTTCTGCAGTTCTAGAATTGGTTTAGTGCCATTTTTTATAGGTTTTTGGAGGGACTCAGTGGGGAACTCATGCTAGTCCCTGCTTTTCAGCTGCCATTTTGGCTCCGCCCCCCTGGAGAACCAAGACAGTTATTTTTAACAACATGGAAACTAAGGATTCCATTAGATATCAAGCTATAACAAAATAACGTCAAAACTCTGAAAAAAATAAATGAAAACATGAAATATTTCCCAGGAAAAATAACTGACCCAGAAAATAGATTGAGAAGAGATGATTCAAGAATCAATGGACTACGTGATGCTATGAAAAAAAAAAAGAGAAGCTAGACTTTATTTTCAAGAAATCAAAATAGAAAACTGCCCAGATATCTTAAAACCAGAGGGCAAAAGAAAAATAAAAAGAATCCAACTGTAATCTCTTGACAAACAAAAAAAGAAAAACTCCTGGGAATGTTATGATGAAAATCCAGAGCTCCCAAGTCAAAGAAAAAATACTGTGACCAACCAGAAAGAAAGGATTTAATTACCAAGGAGTAATAGTTAGTATCACATCAGATTTAGCAGCCACTCTTCTGAAGGAATAGGGAGCTTGGAACATGATATTCCAGCAGGCAAAGTATCTAGGCTTATAACCAAGAACAACATACCTAACAAAAAAAAAAAAAACTAAATATAATCTTACAGGTGGAAAAAATAGTTTTTTAATGAAATAGATAAGTTCTAAGTATTCCTGATAATAAGATCAGAGCTGAGTAGAAAATGTATCATATAAACACAGAAATTTAGGGAGTATAAACCATTAAGCACATGCAAGAAGCCATAAGGGATTAAATAATGTTAAATTCTTCAAATTCTTACATAGGGAGAAGATGCATGTAACCTACCAGAACTTTTTTATGTTCTAAAGTTTTAGAAGGAGTCTAAATAATCAAAAGGCCTGAGTTTAATTCTATTATGTTTAGATGATCTCAAAGGAAGCATAGAAGGGTATGGAAGAAGAAAACTTTGGGAAAGGAGGGAAGAAAAAGGAACAATAGAGAAAATTGTCACACATATAATGGGGAGTGGGAAAGGTTACACTTGAACTCACTCACATCTTGACTGGTAAAAAGAACGAAGAATAAACATAGGCACAGAGAGAGATACATCTTACCCTACAGGAAGTAGGAGAGAAAAAGTGTAAGGAAAGGAGGGCCATGAGGTAGAAATGCGTAAAGGAGTGAGTAGTCAGAATCAAAACAGACTCCTCTTAAAAAGAAGACAAGGGGGAAAAAAGAGTAGGAATATTATAAGAAAATAGGATGGAAGGAAATGCATAGTTAACAATTGTAATTGTGAATGTGAATGAGATGAACTTATCCATAAAACAGAAGAATATGTAGCAGAATGGAGTAGAAAACGTAATCCAGCCATATGTCATTTACAAGAAAACAGTCTTGAAACAGAAAATTGCATAGAGTTAAATTAAAGGACTGAAACAGAATCTACTATGTTTCAGCTGAAATTTAAAAAAAAATATAAGCATGATCATCATCATCTCAGACAAAGCAAAATTTAAAAAAAATAGACATAATTTAAAAAGATAAATAAGAAAACATTTTGCTAAAAAGTAGCAAATGTAGCAAAAGTAGCAAATGTAAACTACAGGAAACTCTAGACAATGAATTAATATCAATAATAAACTTTAATATATAGCAAGTGACAAAACTTTTAAATTCTTAAAGAAAAAAAATCTAGTGAGTTAGAGGAAAAAATAGACAAGGTGAATAAATAAATTAATCCTTCTTATAAAGAGGATGTTACAGATAAATATTAGTCAAATAAAAAGGATGAATGGATAAGACAGAGAGGATTCTGAATCACATTCATCTAATCTGAGCTGGGAGAGAATAAAGAAAAAAATAAAGATTAATAAATATAATACCAGTGGAGGAAATAAATTTAAGAAATTGTACATTGTTATGCTGGAGAAGACTTTTGAGAGTCCCTTGAATAGCAAAGAGGTTGAATCAGTCAATATTTAAAGAAATTAATTCAGGCTACTCATTGGAAGGTCAAATACTGAAAATGGAAGCTTAAATACTTTGGCCACATAATGAGAAGACCTTAATGTTAAGAAAGATTGAAGGCAAAAGGAAAAGGGGATGGCAGATTTGTTGGATAGATGTAAACAATGAACATGAACTTGGACAAACTGAAAGATAGTAAAGGATAGAAAGGCCTGGCATGTTGTGGTGCATGGGGTCACAAAGAGTGAGACAAACTGAATGACTAAATAACAACATGGAAACTAGAAGAGGGGGTAAGAGTTCATGAGAGGAAATTAGGATCAAATTAGTTTAAACAAAACTAAATTATGAAACAAAATATTTTAAACAGATTTTTAAAAATATGAATGGACAAAAATCCCATCTAACAATTGCAGTTTTAAACATGTTTGTATTAACCTGAATAAAATGAAAGAAAATGATACAATTGTTAAGAAACCAAATATTACAAATTTGTGTATACAACTTCCAAAGAATGAAAATGAAGATTTGAAAGTGCAGGCATTCATTCATTTATGGAAATATTTTGTGTTCATTCTTGGAAATATTATAAAAGTATAAGAAATTTTAAACAAGAATTCAGAAAAAAAGTGAGAAAACCTTTACTATGTGATATAGAATAAAGAGAGCAGAAACAAGAGCAACATATGCAATTTCTATAATAATACAAACAATAAAAGTACACAGAAGTCCAATTCAGATTGTTTTGAACAATCCTAGTTTTTAAAAACTGATAAGGAAACACACCTTCTATGTAAAGAGGTGAAATTAAATGTAATGCGGCATATATTTTCAAAATAATTGCTTTTCTTTTGGGATTTTCTTATATTTTTTTTCTTTGTTCAGTTGGAACAGGAAGCTAAGGAAAGTGGCAGCTGTATGAAAATGAAAGGTAGAATTAAAACAAAACAAGCATAAATGTAAAATTGACTTGATCAGCAGAGACTTTAAAAGGAGGGAGATAACCATTTGTTCAGATGATGTCCAGAAAAATTCTCTGTCAAGAATTTTTAGAACTAGTTGACCCCTGGTGCCTCTTCCAATTCTGAGACACTAGAATACTAAGAAAGAAAAAAAGAAAAACATCAATTCAGTTTGTTTCAATGATGATGCTGCTCAGTCTTCAATAAGTTTTTTTTTTTTCTCAAAAATATTTATTTGCATTTAAGAATGTCTGCTCTTCCCAAAAGTGTGCATTGCCTTCCTGCTCTATACCACTGAGAGGAAGGGTTAGCGAGTTCAGACTCAGCTAAATTTGAATTGCATCTTATTTCCTTGACCTCTTGCTTGTTTTGCTCTTTGACCCAAAACAGCAGAAAATAAGTCAAAATTTCAGAGGAAGAGAACATTTATTTAACTGTGGCTTCGGCTTTTAGTGCATTAGCATTGCCAAGACACACTACTGTTGACATGTGTAACCCCAGTCTTTAACCTGTGAGAGCACCTTAGCTTCAGTGGGCAGTCTGATACATTAGAAAACATGGTTTTAGGGTCCTTACCTTAGAGATGAAAAAAAAAAAGTTGAAATTCAAGCATATGACCTTGAAATCCTAAGAATTCATAGCAATCAGCATGTCCATGTCTGTAGGTTTAAACAATTCATGCTGAGACCAGAGATTGAGATTCTTCTCAGAATTGAACAACTAGAAGTCTGTGCTTGGCAATGGGATTCTTGTATGCAAAATTCTGAGCCTCACTCACCTTGTATAAAGTGCTCACTTACCTTTTATGTACTAAGCCCTATTACCTACCTGTCCATGCTTTCAAAAACCACTGCACAGACATATTGGCATAAATTTATTTCCTTCTCTAGTTGCCTCTTCATTAAATGAGAAAATCTTCCTGTTTGATTGCCAATGTATGGTGTCTTCCCCATTTGACTTGTTTTTTCTCCTGGGAAAAGGCTTTGAAAACTTCCAGCCCTCTCCTACACCACCTTCTGTAGTCTTTGGCCTTTGCCCTTCTTTCAAATGGATGGATAGATAGACACATAGAGCATCCATAAGCACTTCCAATATGCAAGACAATGTACTATGTGCTAAGGATACACATATAAGCAAAAAAAGACTTTTTACTTCCAAGGAATTTACACTCAAAAGAGAGAAGACAACACATAGGTGGAGAGCTGTAAGTTGGATGAAGGAGATATATGCACATCGGGACAAAATTACTTGCAGGGAGGTGGAGAAGTTTACATGGTACATAGTGGAGGCAGAAAGAAAGTAGGAATCATCTAGAAACCTCATGAGATGTCAGTATGGAGTTTGCCCAATGTCACCCACTCATTCTCTCCATCTAATTTTCTTACTGAGATCTGTCCACCCCAGTAGGGTAGAAATCCTGAATTTAGAGACAGCTAGGTGGTACAGCGAAAAGAGTGCTGGGCCTTGGATCAGGAAGTTATGTGTTTACATCTGGCCTTATACCCTTATTAGTTCTATGACCCTGGACAACCCATTTAACTTCTGTCTGCCTCTGATTCCTCAACTATAAAATGGAAATAATTACACTTACCTCCCAGGTAAGAAACAAATGAGGTATTTGTAAAATACTTAGCTTAGTGCCTGGCACATAGTAGATAATAGATAAATGCTTATTTCCTTCGCCACTTAAAGATACCAGTGTTTCTCCTTCATCCTCCTCCATAAGACCTATCTAAGATCACTCCTCATGGTGTCAGGGATGTTAGCTTTTTCTAAGCTTCATTTAGGTCCCTTGCTGAATTTTTTCACAAACAACTATATTTTATCTTCTTGAACTTGGTCTTGCAAAGGAGCACTGTCCAGATTTCTAAATGAGTTGTAGAGTTCTATCAGCCATGGGTCCAAACACCCACTTTAGAAACATAGACTCAAAGTGGGCTTAATGATCCCACTCCCTGGGGAACTAAGGCCTTAGACTGAACTACAAAGGCTTTTCCAATTCAATTCAACACATCTATTAACCATTTGCTAAGTACAAGGTGGATAGAGTGGATAGAGTGCTGAGGCTGCAGTCAAAATGACTCATTTGCCCAAGTTCAAATCTGGCCTCAGACACTTCTTAGCTGTGTGACCCTGGGCAAGTCACTTATCCCTGTTTGTCTCAGTTCCTCATCTGTAAAATGAGCTGGAGAAGGCAATGGCAAACCACTCTAGCATCTTTTTCATGAAGAGTAAGACACTACTGAAAAAAAAATGAACCATCACTTGAACAAGGTACTGAAGAAATTGTTCCAATTACTGGTGTCTTCCCTTGTATCCTCCCGGCTATTCCTGGGTGTGACCTAGGTTGGTATGCCTCCAGGATCTGATGACCCATATAACAACCCAAGGGAAAAAGACTTTTCTCCTAATCATGGAAATAACCCTGTAGGTATTTACAACCCTGGCCATACAGGACAACATCAGGGAAGATATGAGGAAAATATGAGAACTTTGAACTGTTCCTTTCTGCCTAGCAGTATCAAACCAGAATAAAGACTAGATTCCCTTTGTGATGTATTCTGTGCCCTGACTTCTGACATGCAGATGAATAAACAAATTATGCAGCTTGTCTGTCAGTTTATATATCTTGGATAGATGCTACTGTGCAAATAAAACATTAGTTGTGCCCAGAATGAACAGGATGAAGAAAAAGGACTGGATTATCTTAGGGAAATTAAAAGGTATTTTAATGGCATTAAACATCTCTCTAAATGATGGTTTCTATTTCTTTCTATTTAATTTGCTGAGGTGAGGGGGGTTAGTGGGAGGCAGATGATATTGAGAAAAAGACCTATCTTTTTAAAATTCCAGTATGCTTTCAATGTTGTTATAGGTCCAGAAGTGATAGAACACTACAGTATAGGAAAGACATTGAAGATCACTTAAAGATGACAGAGAGGGTCATAGTAGAAGAGAATACACTGCAACATATTATAAATAAGGAATTATGAAGAAAGAAATATCAATGTAAAAATATGGATGAATGAAAAAGAATATAGACTGGTCATATGGAAAGAGCAAAGTTATGTAAAGAACAGAGCACATCCTTCATCAGGATCCTTGCCATATCAAAAGAAATCAGAGAAGGTCCCAGTGAGTGGACCCTGTGTGGCAAACCTAAGGGAACATAAGGACACAAATTGTAGAGGATTGGTAGGTTCTGGTGGGCTACACTATTTATCATTCCAAGGAAGGCTCACATCAATGAAATTGGAGATTCTTTTAAGTATTTCTCTATGTGAGTTCCCTATGCCTAGACTTGTCTTCCTTCACCTTCTTTGCCTATTGATCAAGCCCCAGGCCCACACTCCTTTGCTAACTAGGTATTAAGCCCCAGGCTTATACCCTTTTGCTGATTAGGTGTGAAGCCTACAGGCCCTAAGAAGGGTATATAAACTCAGAGGTTAACATTTTGGGAGGGCTCTCACTCATTGGAAATAGTGTTGGTGTGGGACTCTGGGTAGCCATTAAAGAGCCCCTGGTTTTGGAAAACGTAGCTGTTGGTGCTTCTCTTTGGTAATTATATACGTGATGTCTTGATCAGACAAAGCCTATCTGTTGAACTGTATTATTTGGTCTGCTTATATTTTCTCTATCTGTGATTTCTGTTTGTATTTGCTGGCTTTTCCCCTGATCTAAGTGAGTGATGTATGAATGTTTGATTGAAGTGAGATTGTTAACCCCTTAAAGTTGCTTTCCTTAGAAAAGCAGATCAAAGAACCTGTGCGGACAGCCCTTGTTGCTGGTCTTGTTGGGTCTTACACCTCAACAGCAGCTGCTAGCCACATGGTTGTTACAGTTGTTAACAGCTCCACTCATCCTAGCCCAGATATCATGGGCCACTTTTTTCCCCCAACTCTTTTTATACATCGTCTTCAGATATTTTTCTCCCATGGAATCCATGTTCTCATCATTGTGGATGTGGGTAGTTCCTACTAAATATTATGACTCTGCTACATGCTGTAGATTCAAGTAAAAAGAATGGAACAATCCTTACTTGCAAATAACTTATCCTTTAATGAAGGAGAAAACATGTACACATGAGTGCATATATAGGATATCTACGAAGTAAATAAATTCAAAGATATACAAAGTAGTTGAATATGCACAAGAAGGTGCTTGAGTTGCATCTTAATGCAGAGAAACAGAGAAAAGGTTGGAATTCATTCCAGTCATGTGGATAGTGAGAACAAAGAAACAGATATAGAGCATGGAATGTTGGGGGGTGAAGGATAGAGAAGATAGTAGGCTAGTGTGACTGTATCACAAAGTAGAGGAAGGAGAATGATTTCCAATAAGTCTCAAAAATAGTTTAGGACAAGATTGTTTAAGGTATTTAAAACCTAAATAGAAAACTTTATATTTTATCCAAGAGGCAATAGGAAACCTCTGCAGTTTACGGAGTAGGGAAGTCACATGATCAGATCTAAGAATAAGAAAAATTCTTTGGAAGTAGGATAGACTGGGATGGTAAAAGATGATGCAAAAAAAATTAAGAATATGTGTTAATAATATAGGTAGAGGTGATGAGGATTTGTTGTTACCTGTATAAGAAGAGGGAAAGGATCAAGTATGGCTTGTTATGGAGGTAGAAATGACAACGTTTGGTGAATGGTTTGACATGTCACCTTAGAGGTAGGAATTAAAGATGATGTTGAAGTTTTGAACCTGAGAAAATGGAAGGGTAATCTAAAGAGAAGTTTCATTTGAATGAAGAAGTGAGAAACCAGACTACATAGTGTTGAATAATGAAAGGAGAGGAAGCAGAGGTATTTCTTCTTCCTTATGAGTTTGAATGATAAAGAAAAAAATAAGATGATAGCTTGAATGGTAAAGTAAAATGTTTATGAGAGAGAGAGACAGACAGATACACAGACATACAGAGACAGAGAAACAGACAGAGACAGAGAGTCAGACAGACACAGAGAGAGTTTGAGACATGTCTGAAAGCAGCAGAGAAGGAAGCAGTTTGATAAGGATAGGGAGGCTGAAGATTTAAGATAGACAACAATTGAGGGTGCCATACACTGGACAGTATAGGAAAGAATGAAATCAACTGCATATGTAGAAAAGTTGGTCTTGGTAGAAAAGGATAACATTTGTTTTAGAGATTGGGGGGAAAGAGGTGGGAAGGAGGGATGATGTTAAGAGGTTTTGCAATGAACAGGGTAGGAAAAAAGCCAAATGGCTACAATTTTCTCAGTTAAGAGGCAAGGTCCTTAGGTGGTGATGAGGGATGGAATTGTGGAAAGCTTAAGAAAGGAACAGAAAAATTTGGAATAGTTTCTTTGGGAAGTGAAATAGACACTGAATTAAGGAGGAATGAAATAAATGTCTCGCTACAGTAAAGGCTAGGTTCAGAGGGGTAAATGAATTTTTCAAGTACCCAATAAGCATTATAAGACTGACTCTAAGTGGGTGTTCATCAGCTCCTGAGAAGGAGCTGAAGGGAAACAGGGAGAGTAATGTCAGGCTAAAATTTTGTAACCAAAGAGTCCAAGAATACAGACAGAGGGGCAAGGGATTCAAAAGCAAAAAGTGTAGATATTTGAAATGGCTAAAAAGTGTTTAAAGCAGAAGTTTGAGGGAAGCTTGAATATGTTGATTGTGTATTATTATGAATTATTGTTATCTCTACTAATACTTGACACCATATTGATTTGTAAGCAGGGACAATATTTTGCCCAAATATAGTATCTCTCCTAGTGCCTTTCACAGTGGTCTTTACACAGTTGTCATTCAGTAAATATTTTTGTTGTTTTTCTAATTAAATCAAAAAAAGAGTATCACATTTAATATCAAGGAAAGATTTAGAAATAATCCAAAATGTTTGTTTAAAATATCCCAGCACAAACTGGGAGATTCTCACTTTCCATATAATGCATCAATATTATTCTTTGGCCTGCTTTCATTTGGAAGACCATCAGAGTCAAATTGAATCATCAAACTGCAGAATTAATTATCTTAAATTGCCTCTTCTTTAAAAACAAACAAACACAAAAGAACAACCAGCCAGAAAGGCAAGATGGTGCAGTAGTTAGAAAACTTGCCTAAGAAGAAAAAAAAATTTATGTCCATAATCTGTCTCTGTCACTTACCAGGTATATGGCTCTGGTAAGTCACTTAACCTCAGTACCTGAAGCAACTCTCTACTCCAAGAGTAGGAAACCTGCTAGTCTATCAATTGAAGAACAGGTGCTGCTCTTCTGGTACAGGTAGTTTCATCATTGGGAGTTCTCTATAACCAATAAAATCCAAAATGGAGTTCAAAGCAAACAGAAAAACAAACCAGACAATTTCCCTGTCTACAGAGAAAAAATATTCCATCCTCTAAGTCAGAAATGGATTAACAAGATGCTATGTAGTGGGGATTCTTGAAGAGAGAGGGCATTTCCAGACATAATTCTTACTATCAATCAATTACTTCATTTCTAAACTCAGTTCTGACTAGTCACTATTTCGATAAGTTAAAACCTCTCTTCCCCCCAACAAGTAAAAGGAAAAGGGCTTATTTAAATCAAGGAAATACAAATAGACAATATGATATTCCCAACACCTTAGAAACAAAAGTTTCCTAAGAGTGCCCACATTTATTTCTTCATGGCATGCATTTTCCACTGCATGAGTTCAATGAAATAAAACTTAAAGTTATGAAATGACTATTGTACCAAGTAAAGAATTCCTTCCCTGAGGGTTTCCAAGCAAACACTTGGATAACCACTTGATATGGATGTTATATGGTGGACTGAAGCCCAACAAGGAAATTAGAAAACTTGCAATTTACTTCTCAATTTGCCTCCATCTCTAAGATCCCATCATATGATATGATTCTGTTTAATTTCCCAAACTAATGATTTAGAGAAAAATATCACTTTGACATTAAGATAGCAATACACATTCTAACTCCACTAAATTTTTATGCTGGTGCTATTTCCCACCTGCTAGCGGCTATGACAAATCTTATATGAAAATAGCTCCTTAAGGAAAGATAATAAGGTAATACATGGGCTCCTCTTGCTGAAGTAAGATCATACCCATCTGCAATGATAAACATATGCTTACGTGCATGGGGAATACTTTTTTCCTAACTTCCTCCACAATTTCAGGGACTTCTCTAAGCTTGGCTATGCATATTAAAAGATCATTTATTCCATCTTCAAAAAGTTTCAGGCCTCTGTGACATTTACCTTCATTTTACAGCTTTCGATATGCAAGATGAGCACTCCAGAAGCTCTTTTATCCTCTTTAATACCCTGACTGCAAGTAGGATAACTGACACCAGGAGTATAAAACTACCTTAGGGCACTCAGTTTTAACAGATAGCTAACCTAGGCTAGATGATCTCAATCATAAGACAAACAAAACAATAACTCACATGTACATAGCAATTTGAGGGATTCAAAGCACTTGTCTCACAACCTCATTAAATGGTTGTAGAAATCTTAATATCCCTGTTTTATAAAACATGAAAGTGAGGTTGGGTAAGTATAAGTGACTTGTCAATAATTATTCAGCCAGTGACTGAGAAGAAATTAAAACCCAGGTCTCTTGCCTCTATTTCCAAATCTTTGCTGTTGTTGTTCAGTCATTTTAGTTGTGTCCAACTCTTTGTGATCCCATTTGGGTTTCCTTGGCAAAGACGCTGGAGTGGTTTGCCATTTCCTTTTGCAGCTTATTTTACAGATGAGGAAACTGAGGAAAACAGAGTTAAGTGACTTGCTCAGGGTCACACAACTAGTACATGTCAGAAGCAAGATATGAACTCAGGAAGGGAAGACTTTCTGATTCCAAACCCAGCACTTTATTCACTGTGTCAGCTTACTGCCCCCAACTCTTTACAGAACATTATGCAAATTTTAAAGAAATATGAACATCTGGGTATAGTTAGCTACCCTTTTCATTAACTTTAAGTATTATGAATCACTACAGACCCCTATCTGGGTTCTATAGTATCTTATCTGAGGAAAATGTAACTAATCTATGTATAGCTTAAAGAAGAGTTGCCTTTGTTTATCACTCAGGGAACCCTGGAAAGATCTATTTGAATAAATTTATAGGTAGCCTTCATTGGCTTTACTATTCTCTTATTTTTCCTAGCTCTCACCTCTCACTTTGATCTGGTTTAGCTGGGAGTTAAAGGACCTGTCATCCTGTAAATTCTATCATACTCAAGAGCTGCATCTTATTTATGACTGCTTTATGCTTTTCCAGAGAAGATCACCTTCCCTGCATCAACTCAAATAAACTTTGAGCTCCTGAATCTATTTTTTTTCCTTTTATAGGCAGAAGCAGAAAAGTAAATTATATATGGGCACTGCCTCTTATTCCACAGCACAATGTCCTTATGACTGTCCTTTTCCCATTCAAGGAAAATATGTTTCTACTTGATTGATTCTCTTAACCTCAGTAGCTCTTTGACCTTTGAAGCTGGAGATGTGCAATATATTCTTAATTTGCATATAATGCTTCAGTTTACCTACAAGTATACAGCTACAGTTCCCAGGAAATAGCTTGACCCCTAGTTCACTCTATTAAAATGATTGAAATCCCATTTTACAACCAAACTTAATTTTACAAATATTCCTCCAGCAAATAGTGCTGGATGTGAGGTCGGAGATCCTGGTTTCAAATACCTACTGTACTACTAACTACATGTGTGACATTGGGCCAGTTGTTTAGTTTGCTGGGACCCACTTTCCTTATCTCCACAATGAGTGTAATGAACTATATCAACTCTGAAATCCCTTTCAGCTTAAAATTTATAATTTTACAATTTAAACAAACTAGGATACTCAGAACATGGACAAAGGGATTTTCCCAAAGACTGAGCATTGTCCTTTTTAATACATTTTCATGATTTGGAAGATAATTTATAATAGGTTGAGTAGTCTTTAATTAGGCTAAGTTTCTCAGAGAAGAGCTTTATGAGGATAAGCATATACACAATGAAGAAGTCAGTATTTCAGAGCAATTAGATAAAAAAAAAAACAATTTGAATTAGTGAAAACTGAAAAGTCAAACATTTTCAAAGATCTGTGGTTTTATTTGTTGAGCACATATTCAATAACATGACTATAGAACTAATAAGATCACAGGCAAGTAGAGGTCCAATAAAACCTTATTTTATGAGTAAATGAAAACAACATTGGTGATTAGAACATTAGTTATATACTATTAATTATTGTAAAATTATATTTAAGAACATTTGAAATACTTTCATTTTCTATGATACTACAAAGCCAGTTGTGAAAAAGCTAATTCACAGTAGAGGACCCACTACAGACTCAAATGATCTCAAAGAGATGGCAGAGAGGTAAAGCCAAGATGGTGGAGTAAAGGTAAGGACTCCCCTGAGCTTTACCAAATTTCCCTCCCAACAATTTTAAAATAATGCCTCAAAACAAATTCTGGAGCAGCAGAACCAACAAAAGGTCAGAGGTAGCAATTTTCCAGGCCAAGACAAATTAGAAGGTCAACAGGAAAGGTCTATGTCACTGAGCTGAGAGTAGAGCTCAGGGTAGCTCAGGCCATAGCTCAGTAAGTCAGCAGTAGGCCTTACAGGCATTTGAATTGGTAGAGACAGCTTCCAGAGTTTTCAACCCACACAAGGAAATGGAATGAAATAATGGTCAGAAGTAAATTAGAGGAAACCCTTTGCCGGTACTGCATGGAGAACCCTGTTGCATTGTCCATACATGTTTCTAGGTCTCAGTGCCAGACTGAGGAGTAGCTGTTGTGCACAAGGACTTGAGGCCACAGAAGAGCAAAAAGCTAGTAATATGAGGTCACTCAGAGACTAGAGCAGAGGCTGGGAGTACAGTGAGCACTCTTCTCCTTACATGATACCATAGTGGAAGAACTAAAAACTGACAGAGCCCTAAAACTAGCTCTGAGAACAATAGAATGAAAAACCTGAAACTTGGGAGAGTTCTCTCTTCCACCCTGGGAGAAAAGCCCAACTATAACATTAAGTTAAAAGTAAAAAAAAAATGGTCTGAAAATGGGAAAAAATACGAAAAGAACCTTACCATACAAAGTTAGAGGGAACATGGTGTCAATGAAGATCTAGACACAAACCAAGAAGAAGACAATGAAATCAAAGCAGCTAGATGGAAAGCATAAAATTTACAAAAAAACAAAAACAAAAACAAAAAATAAACAAACTAAACTGGCCATAGGGCCCCAAAAAGGAATTCCTGGAAGACAAAATCAGGACTTAAATAATCAAATAAGAAAGGTAGAAGAAAAAATGGGGGAAAAAGACACCATGATGCAAGCAATTTATAAAAAGAGAGTGAGCAGTTTTATAAAAGACGCATAAAAATTCACTAAAGAACTTAAAAATAGAATGGGCAAAATGGTAAAGGAACCACAAAAGCTCACTGGCAAAAATAATCTCTTGAAAATTGGAATTGGGTAAGCGGAAGCTAATGATTCCATAAGATATCAAAAATTACTAAAAACAAAATCAAAAGAATGAGGGGAAATGTGAAATATTAGGAAAAAAATCAACAAAAAGCAAAACTGACCTGTAATATAGATACAGAAGAGAAAATTTAACAACTTTAGACTACCTAAAAGCCATGAACAAAAAAAAAAGGCTAGATTGGGAGAGATAGAATGGAATAAATTATCTAACATAAAAAAGTCAAGAAAGAGCTTCTACAGTGGAGGGGAAGATGGTGGAAGTGGCAGGCAATACTTGAATCTTACTTTCATCTGAATTGGCTCAAAGAGGGAATAAAATACATACTCATTTGGGAAAAGAAATCTATCTTACCCAATAGGAAAGTAGGAGGGGAAGGAGAGAAGAGAATGGGAAGGTACTTACAGAAGGGAGGGCAAATTGTGGGATGCAGTAGTCAGGAACAAAACAGTTTTGAAGAAGGAAAGGATAAAGGGAGAAAGAATAGAATAAACAGAGCAGGGGGTAATAGGATGGAGGGAAATACAGTTAGCCATCATAGCTGTGAAAAAACAAATTACATCAAGTTTCTCTGATAAAGGCCTCCTTTCTTAAATATATAGATAAATGAGTCAAATTTATTTAAAGAAGAGCCATTCCCCAGTTGGTAAATGATAGTAAAATATTAATAGGCAGTTCTCAGATAAAATAATCAAAGCTATCTAAAGCCATATAAAAATAATGCTCTAAATCACTATTGATTGGAAAAATGCCAACTAAAACAATTCTTATGTACTTCCTCACACCTACTATATTGGGTAATAGGACAGAAAGGAAAATAACAAATTTTGGAGAAGATTTGGGAAATTTGAAACAATAATGCACTGTTAGTGGAGTTGTGAACTGATTCAAACACTATAGAACTGTGCCCAAAGGCCTATAAATCTATGTATTCCTTCTGATCTAGCCATACCACTAGTAGATCTGTATCCCAAAAGAGATTTTTAAAAAGGAAAAGGATCTAAATGTACAAAAGTATTTATAACAGCTCTTTTTGGAGTGGCAAAGAATTAGAAATTGAGGGGATGCACATTAATTGGCAGATGGCTGAACAAGTTGCTGTAAAGGATTGTGAGGGTATACTGTTGTGCTGTAACAAATGATGAGCTAGATGCTCTCAGAAAAACCTGGAAAGACTTACATGAACTGAATTGAAGTGAAATGAGTAGAACAAGGAGGACATTGTACACAGTAGCAGTAATATTATAAGATGGTCAATTATGAAGGATTTAGGTATTCTCAGCAATACAATGATCCAAGACAACTGTGAAGGACTTATGGTGAAAAATGCTATCTATCCCCAGAGACAGAATAGATGGAGTCTGAATACATATAAAAGTATACTTTTTTAAAGTCTTTATTTGGGGGGGGGGGGGGGTATTCTCATCTATGTTTTCTTTGACAACATGACTAATATGGAAATAGATTTTGAGTGATTACACATGTATAAACTGTATCAAATTGCTTGCCTTCTGTGGGGGGTGGGGGAGAGGGAGATAATTTGGAACTCAATTTTAAAAACTAATGCTGAAAATTGTTTTTACATGTAATTGGGGGAAAATAAAATAATAAATTTCTATAAAAAGGATAGACATGGTATTTCAAGAAATTATTAAGGGAAGCTGCCCTGATATTCTAGAAACAGGGGATAAAACAGAAATTGAAAAAAAATCAGCCAATCACCTCCTGAAATAAATCCCTAATTTAAACCTCCCAGAAATATTATAGGCAAAATCCAGAGCTCCCAGGTCAAAGAGAAAATATTCTAAGCAGCCAATTAAAAAAAATTCATATATTGTGGAGTTACAATCATGATAAAACAAGATTTAGCAGCTTCTAAGATAAAGAATCGGAGATCCTGGAATTTAATATTCCTGAGAGCAAAGGAGCCAAGATTACAACCAAAAATAAACTATCCATTAAAAGTGAGTATAACTCTTCAGGGGCAAAATAGCTATTTAATGAAACAGAGGACATTCAAGCATTCTTGATGAAAAATAAGATCTGAATAGAACATTTGACTTTTAAATATAAGACTCAAGAGAAGCATAAAAAGATAAATATGAAACAGCATTAATAAAGTATTCAAAAAGTTTCATCTGCTTACATTCTTACATGGGAAGATGATACTTATGTTATCATTATTAGGGCAGTTAGAACCATTATACATGGACAAAGGGCATGAGATGAATTGACTAGGATTGTATAATTTCAAGAAAATAAAATTAATGGATGAGAAAGAGGGATGCACTTGGAGAAGAGGGCAGGGAGAAGTAGAATGGGGTAAATTATCTCACATAAAAGAGGTATGAAAGGAAGGGCTTTTATGGTGGTAGAGAAGATGGGGGCTGACTGACAGGCAATGCTTAAATCTTACTCTCATTGTAATTGGTAAATGAGAGAATAACATACACATTCAACTGTGTATAGGAATCTGTCTTGCACTACAGAGAAATAAGAGAAAAGGGACATCAGAGAAGCCAAGGCTGATAAAAGGAAGGACAGCTTTGGGGAGATGGTGGAGAGAAGCAAAAGAGTTTTGAGGAGGGATAGAGTGAAAGGTGAGAGAAAGATAGATAAGCAATACAAAAATATGATGGAGAGAAATATACAGTTAATAATCGTAACTGTAAATATGAATGGTACGAATTCACCCATAAAACAGAAGTAGATGATTGAATAGGATGATTTCAGAAAAAACTGGAAAGACTTATATGAACTGATACAAAGTGAATTGAGCAGAATCAGGAGAATATTGTACATGGTAACAGCAATATTGTACAATTGTCAACTATGAATAAATTAACTATTCTTGGCAATACAACAATTCAAGATAATTCTGAAGAGTTACGATTATAAATGCTATCCACCTGGGGAAGGGGATTATAGAGACTGAATGTGAATCAAAGTATATTCTTTTTTTACTTTATTTTTCATGGGTTTTGAGTGGTCTGTGTTTTCTTTCATATGGGACAGAGAGAGAGATGGGGCGGGGTGTTATCCTGGTTCTGTTTACTTCACATTTTACTGGTTTGAATAAATCTTCCTATGTTTTTCCATATTAATTATACTCACTGTTTCTTATATCATTATTTGAAGTCTTTAACTAAAGATTGAAGGACGTCCTTTTATCTATGTTTTACAGGGGATTCTATTTCAGATTTGAGTTGCACTAGATACCCTCTGAAATCCTGTCCAACTTGAACATCTTGTGATAACATGATAGAATTTTGTTTTCTCCCTTTCAGTTTTAACCAAAAACTGCAGCCTGAAATGTGACTCTGGAATCTCTTATCCAATTTTATTTATTTCAGTTTGACCCATTTTTGACTTGGCAACCCACAGACAAATATCTCAACTATAATCACACACTGCATATTCCATTTCAACCTTAGCCTAGATGTTCTTAAAATGATCCTTATACATTTACTCAAGTAATTAACCAACTTAATTTCATCAGGACTGAATTCAAAAATTCTACTTTAAGGATTCTACTACCTCCTTTTCTTAATTTTTATATTTTATTTTTTCCAATTACATGATGTAAAAACAATTTTTAATATTTGTTTTATTTTTAGTTCTGAATCATCTTTCTCTCTTCCTCCCATCACTTCCTTAAGAAGTCAAGCAAATTGATATAGGTTAAACATGTGCAGTCTTGGAAAACATTTAAATATTAGACATAATATGAAAGAAAACACAGCTCCTCCCCCCCAAAATACATGAAAAATAGAGTTTAAAAAAGTATACTGTCTATATTGAACAGATTGGGGAGTCACTTTGGAGTGTTTATGTGTTTTGTCCTCATTTTGCCCCTATAGGTAAAATCAAGGACCAAGTGTCTTGACCAGAGCCTAGTGAATGAGATATTGGCAGAAGGGGGAAGTAATGAACCTATTAGCATACTTATTGTATCTTACAAGAGATTGCCATAAGTATCCCATCTGAACAGAAGACATGAGAGGAGATAAGATGGAAAAAGAGGGAGTAAGAGGGTATGAACCCCATTCCTAATTTTGGCTTTTCTTATCCTTAGCACTAATCCCAGTGCTAGGAACATAGTGTGTACTTAGTAAATGCTTATTGATTGATTGACTTCTCTCAGTCCACACTTTAGTTTGATCTCTCTGTGGGTTTTGACAATCTTGAACCGCTCCTTCCACCTGTACACTCTTTCCTAACTTCAATTCAATGAAATTCTTCTTTCTTGATCCTCTTAAGAGTTTGCTCAATATTTCTCTTTCATTTCTTGGAGCTCATTGACTGTGGGACATACCCAAGGGTCTATACTGGTTCATCATCACTCTATACTCTCTCTTGGTGATCTGATCAATTCTTATGAATTCAATTATTTCCACAAAATGGTCTCCAAGGATTATACATGGTATAAGTTTGAGTAACATTTTTCATCAAGACATATTTGCTTCCAGACAGGAAAGAAGAAAACTACGTAGACAGACACAAAGAGAGGTCCAGAGACAGAGAAAAAGAGATAAAGATGGGGAGAGAGAGGATTCTTGAAAGTTAATCACCAAGATTTCAACAGTTTAAATAAATATTCAAGAATGTACTTTTCCATATATAGATTTTAAAAAAAGAAAAATGTTAGTAACAGCCCAAATCTTTCTAAATAAATCTTCTATATTATGAAAACACCCAAAAAACAAACAAAAAACAGAAAATAGATACAGTGCATCTAGAAATTCATATGGGTGCATGTATACTGGCTTCCATGAAACCATTTCATCTTAGTTTACCTCTTAATGGATCATTTTTCTCATTGTTGTATGCAAATTACATCTATGTGTGTGTGTGTGTGTGTGTGTGTGTGTGTAAACTGAGTTCCATGGATGTTAAGGGATTTTCCCAGGGTCTCACAGCCCATAAGTGTCAGTTAAAAGATTTTAAATAAGGTGCCCATTTTTTTCAGGTCCAGTGTTCTTTTTATTTTACCATACTACCTCTGACTAAACTTCCCTTTGCTTATTATTAGTCTTCTTCATGGTGGTCTGTGTGAAGTACATTTCATTCACTAAAGTGAATTGTTATAAATGAGTCAGCATGTGTTGATGTATGCAAGATATACCATACCTAACAAAGGTGGAAAAATTCCTTTAACCCTCCTCATATGCCCCTCAGGTTATACCACTGTCTGTCTTTTTATGATTTTTCTCCCCCCACCCCCGACCTGACATCTGTCCCTAAGGCTTATTTTATCTTGAGCTCAGATTTATTATCATATGGAAGGTTTCTGTGTTAGCTTGTATGAAGTCTCCTACTTTTCGTATCCTTTTACGTATGACCCTGGGCCTTTCCACCTCCAGGGGATGCCTGCCCCTGACTATATTAACAGACATTTCCAAGGTGTTGGACATAGAGTTTCAACTGTTCTTCATGGCTGGGATGTAATTTAGAAATTAGGGGATTGGCTGTACTGGCATATCAATTACTTAAGTGTCTTTATTTAAATATTCCAGTAGGAAAGTTTTCTTATATTCCAGCATTCACATCCATCATTACTTCAAACATTGACCCAGTCTTCTAGCATGTTTCTGTTCCAATCTGAGGTTTCTAGGAGGCTGTGTTCAAAGACTCACCGGGACCTCTGTTCCTCTGTTTTTGCTCTCTCATCTTCACTTACACTTACTCTGGGAGTGAGCTCTGATACTGTCAGCATTCTGGAGGCATCTCCCCACCCCCACCTCCTGGCTTGCCAACAATGCTAAAAAAATTATCTTAGACAGTATTTCCTAAAAGGACTGCAGTATCCAGAACATGGGACAGGATAGTTCCTTTGTTCCATACTTTGCCCTGGTCAGACCAATTCTGGAGCATTATTTTTCAGCTCTGGATAGCATATTCTAGAAAGACCATTGACAAGCTAGAGAGGGTAAAGGAAGATGAGCAAGGTAGAGAGAATTCAAAATCATGCCATGTACATAAATTGAATGAATATCTAGAAGATTTTATTCTTGTCGAGGATGCAATGCTCAAATGGTTCTGTGACCCCATTAATGTGAACGTTCTAACAGTGTAGTTTGCAAACTATCTGGGTCTGTTCATCCTGTAAAATTTTTGTCCATTTCCTCCCAAACACAAGGGATCCACCCCACATGGAGAGGATTCCTAGATTTTCTTCACATTGAGAGATATCACTAAGGTATTCTTACTGTCCCATTACTTATCCCTTGATCTTGACACCTGACCAACCAGTATTTTCATCAAGCATTTCTTTGATGGAAGCTTTTACTTTGGCCCTTAATAATTCCTTATTTGTTATGTGTTATATCTGGGTCATGGCCATCATGGACCTCTTCATCCTCACCAGTGTCACTGGACTGCTGAGTAGGTGGAAGGGAATAAGATGCAAAAAGACTGGAAAGATAGGAGAGGATCGGCTAATGAAGCCCCTTGAAATCAAAGAGTACTTTTTATTTGATGCTGATATTAACAGAGTTGAATGGATGGGGAAATGAGAGTAATATGGTCAGATCTTGCTTTAGAATGGTCACTTTGATGCTTGACTGGAATATGGAATGAAATAGTTAGAGATTGAAGCAAGGAGTCCAATCAGAAGGATATTTTAGTAGTCCAGGTATGAGATGCCAAGAGTCTACGCCATTGTGATAACAGTATCAAAGAGCTATACAAGGGAGAGATTGGGAAGGTAGAATTGACAAAAATTGGCAACAGATTGGATGGGGCAGAGTTTGAGAGAGTAAGAAATCAATAATTCACTTAGGGGACTGATAGGATGAAGAAAAGTTGGGAATATGGGTGCAGCAGGCCAATTACACCACAGAATAAATATGGTTACACATGCCCTCAGAGGTATAATAACCTAGGGAATAAAAAGAAGACTATTACAAAAGCAATTAGCATTTGGAATATTGATTTTAGGAGCTAAGGCCCGTTAAGTAGTAGTATATCCATGCTGGTTGCTTAGTTAGTTTCATAGTGTCTCCTCATAACGTAGTTCTCCCCCTAGGTTTCTCCAGTCAGTTGACAAACATTAAGTTCTTAATATGTTTGAGATTCTGTGCTAAACACTGGAAATAAATAAAAGCAAAAAGAAATATAGTCCCTTTGCTCAAAGAGATTGTTGTTCATCCTTAGTATTTGAAGAGGACCAAAATGACTCTACAATCTTGGCATCAAGAGATAGTTTAGTGATGACTGATGAGACCAATATGAGCTCAGAAGGCTCTACCACCTGTCAGGCACAAATAGTACATTTGAACATTCTAATGGGAGAACATAAAAGAGAGCTAAGAGGGGAGGGAGGGATGAAGGTATCCACTACAGGGACATGGTGGAACTCTCCAGTTGAAGATGTTGCCAAAAATTTTCCTATATATCTCTTTTAGGAAATAAATGTCTTTTTCTTATTTAAAATGATGAAGCAGTAAATTTTGAATCACGTGGCATGTCTTTGATTTAAAATCTTGTCACTGTATTAAGTGTGTGACTTAGAGCAAATCTATCACATTCTATGTTAACTCAATTTCTTAATCTATAATATGGGCTAATAATAAGGGAGCTGTTTGAAGGGAAAATAAATGCGATAATGTACGTAGAATGTTTGCAAGCCATAAATCATTATATGACTATGTTAAATGTATTTTCATGTATATGATGCCAATTAAATGTAACAACAATGTGGCTTGCAGCTTTTGCAGAGGTGTAAGACCCAACAAGACCAGCAAGAAGAGCTGCCAGCACAGGTTCTTTGATCTGCTTTTCTAAGGAAAGCAACTTTAAGGGGTTAACAATCTCATTTTAATCAAACATACATATACCATTCACTTAATTCAGTGGGAAAAAGCAGCACCCTGAACTTCAGAGCAAATACAAAAATTACAAACATACTTTATATAAACAGAGCAAATAACTCAAACCAGTCTATCCATAGCAATACATACTTACCAGAGAAGCACCAACATCTAGGTTTTTCCAAAGCCGGGGAGAGGGGGAAGAGAAGGGGGTCTTAACAACGACTGCCCGAGTCTTGTCTAGTTGAATCACAGAACACTCTTCCAGTGAGTGAGAACCCAAAACAAAATGCTAACCTCTGAGTTTATACACCCTTGTTAGGGCCCAAAGGTTTCACACCTAATCAGCAAAAGAGTGTGAGCCTGGGGCTTAGCACCTAGCAAGACTTAATCAAAGGCACTTGATTACTTTATCATTCTAAAAGAGAGAACAGCAAAAAAGTCTCACCTTAATTAATATTACAGTAAGTATATATTGAATGTTCAATGAATGAATGAACAAATAGATTTTCTCTCCCTAACTAGATTGTAAGTTCCTTGACAGCAAAGGTTGTGTACATTCTGCTCATCATTTTGGTATAGTACAATAGTGTTCCATCACAATCACATATCACAACTTGTTCTTCCATTCTCCAATTGATGGGCTTCTCTTAAACTTCTAATTCTTTACCCCCAGAAAAGAGCTGCCATAAATACTTTTGTATATATAGGTCCTTTTCCTTGTTTTAAATCTCTTTTGGGATACAGACCTAGTAGTGGTATTTCTAGCTAAAAAGATATGCTTGGTTTTATAGCCCTTTGGGCATAGTTCCAAATTGCTCTACAGAATGGTTGAATCAGTTCACCACTCCACCAACAGCACATTAAAGTCTCATTTTCCCCACATCCCCTCCAACATTTGTCATCTACCATTTCTGTCCTATTAGCCAATTTGATAAGTATGTGGTAGCACCTCCGAATTGTTTTAATTTGCAGTTCTTTAATCAATAGGTATTTAGATTATTTTTTCATATGCTTCTTGATAGCTTTGATTACTTCATCTGAAAACAGATCATATCTTTTGATCATTTATCAATTGTGGAATGGCTCATTTTTATAAATTTGACTCCGTTCTTTATATGTTTGAGAAATGAGGTCTTTATTGGAGAAACTTGCTCATTTTTTTTCCATAGTTACTGTTGCTAACTGTATTTCCCTACATCCTCTCCCCCTTCCCCATTTATTATATTATCTCTCTTCTTTCACCCTCTTCCTCTTCAAAAGTCTTTTGCTTCTGACTACCCCTTTCCCCAATCTGCCTTCTCTTCTATCCCCCCACTCCCTTCTCTTTTACCCTTCCCCTTCTACTTTCCTGTAGGGTACAATAGATTTCTATACCACTTTGTCTGTGTATGGTATTCCCTCTTTGAGCCAATTCTGAAGAGAATAAGGTGCATTCACTCCCCCTATCTTCCCCCCTCTTCTACTTCACTGTAAAAGGTTTTTCCCACCTCTTTTATGTGAGATAATTTATCCCATTCTACCTTTCCCTTTCTCTTTCTCCCAGTACATTCCTCTCTCTCACCCCTTAATTTTATTTTTTTAGATATCATCCCTTCATATTCAATGAAAACTTGTGCCCTCTATGTACACTCCTTCTAACTACCCTAATAATGAGAAAGGTCTTATGAGTTACAAATATCATATTCCTAAGTATCAATGTGAACATTTTAACCTCATTAAGTCCCTTATGATTTCCCTTCCCTGTTTACCTTTTCATGCTTCTCTTGAGTCTTGTATGGAAAGTCCAATTTTCTGGTCTTTTCATCAAGAATGCTTGAAGTCCTATATCTCATCGAATGTCCCATCTTTTCTCTAAAGGATTATACTCAGTTTTGCTGGTGATTCTTGGTTGTAATCCTAGCTCCTTTGACCTCTGGAATATATTCCAAGCCCTCTGATCCTTTATGTAGAAGCTGCTAAATCTTGTGTTATCCTAATTGTTTTTCCACAATACTTACATTGTTTCCTTCTAGCTGCTTGTAATATTTTCTCCTTGACTTAGGAACTCTGGAATATGGCAGATGGTATGACCTAGTGGGCCAGAGGGAATAGTGGCAGGGCAGATGGTAAAGTTTGGTGGTTTTGTATCTTTTAAGAAGATTGATTAGTAATGTTCTGTTCATCAGTGCTAGGGGAGCAGCCTGCTCACCCTGAAGCCCAGAAGCTTATAGACCTAGAGCCCATGATCACTAAAGGGGGTGTTGACACCAAGGGTTAATGTAGAACAAGTACTTAAGCATCCTTCCCTTGAGTTCAGGATAGAAATCAGCATCTAATCAGAATGAGGAAAGGGAAAGAGTGCATTATTGTGAAGAACAGGAAATTCAAATGTGACCAGGCTGGATAGGAGGTAAGGGCTCCTCACAACCTATTCTGCTAGGAACTTCTGTGACCAGTATGCTTCACAAGTGATGAGATACAGTCTGTACATGGTCACAAAAGAGTCAGAGAGAGACTGGAGGGAGTGGGGTGAAAGGTTAAAAAAATTGAAAGTTGTGTTTCAATAAAACCTATTAATATTTGCTTATGAAATTAGTCACAAGAAGCTTATCCCATTTTGTGAATGCAGTAGGAGATCTAGAATGCCCCACACTGTAAGGTTAATGGGAAATAAGATCTTCTCTGCCCATCAATAGACCTCATGAAGTTTGCTTGCTTGTAGGAAGGTTTACACACCTTTTGTTAATTTCTAATTAGGCACTAAGGGTTGTTATGCCTTCTGTCTATGAGCCTATTATCTGAAAGAGCACATATTGTGAGAGGTGAGCTTTTGCTTTGGGGGCTCGCTTACAAGAAGGATCTTATGATTCTCTGGTCGAGGCTCTGAGAAACCATTTGTTCAGAGCTCCCTGACTGCTCAGAGGTAAAGGCTCTCTAGATTCAGTGGTGGATGTAAGATATATAGCAATGTTGCTTTGATTCAAGCAGTAGAACCCTGTCTGTTGGTCTTTATTTCTCTGCTCTGTATTTTCTCAGTTCCCATTTTAAGTAATTAAAGAATATTGTTGACTCCTGAAACAGCTATCTTTCCTAGTAAAGCAGATAAAAGAACCTGCACTAGCAGCCATCCTGGGTATGCCAATGTGTTGCCATTATACACACTTCTCATACAATATCTTTAAGCCATTGAAGCTTTAGAAGTTAGCTAATTGGTAAGTCTCTAATATCCTATCCATTCTCTAGCCTTCAGTACTTTGTGGAAATTCTAGGGTGGGTGATATTACATGTTTGTTTTGTATGTATATGTATATTTATATGTATATTTGTGTCATTTAACCGCAGGATTCTATAAAGGAGTCAGAACTTTTAATATGTATATATACATATAACATACATGTATATGTGTGTGTATATATGATATAATTGAGAGAGGAAGGATAAGTGTTACAGAATATTGTATAATATAATACTGTGTGTGTGTTGTATGCGTATAACCACTTTACAAAACTCTGGATAAAATTGTTCCTGGGTGATTTAGGAGTAGCCAGAACAGATATAATTGTATTAAGTGTATGCTTTTTAAAATAGAGAGTGGCTTGGGACACTCAACAGTAAAGGAGATGGTTTTAGCTCAAATTAGGAGAAACTAGGAGCTTGTTGAGGGATTTAATACTTATAATAAATATCATAGAGATATAAAAGATAACTTTGTAGACTAAATTGCAATGCTGAAATGAGAAATGCATTAGCTGTAAAAAAAAATGGCCTAGAGTACACTATAGGAGAAAACAAAGATAATGAGGTAAAACTGACAATGGGACGTAGAAGATAAGACTTAAGTTAGTGACAATGGGGTCATTTCTCTTTCTTTTAACCCCTGCTAAAACTGGGGTATTTCATAGATGATAAACTTTGTAAAAAGTTAATTCATGTGAAATTTAAATAAGCAAATGCATTTTATCATAAAAAGTTAGATTCTATTAATTTGTATATTCTTCCATTCCTAAGTCATATGTGCCTTAAGTAAAACTAATTGCCAGACCTGTGCCAGCCTAATCAAGTTGTACTGTTTACATCATCACAGCTACCAAGATAAAAGTATAATGTTGTAGAGAAACTAAATTACTGTATAGGACTTATCTTTCTACCCCAACTCCATTTGAGTGACTTAAATTTAAAATGTGCATAATGGTATATATTTAAATTAATTGTATGTACCATGTAAATCCAGCATTAAACTCCTCTGATAATAATAATTTTAAGAAGCAAGAATTTATTAAGCACCTCATATATTTTTATGCCTATGCAAGGCTTTGGAGATAGAAAAATGTAAAACAATGTGTACTCCCAATGAACTGATATTCTCATTGTAGAGTGGAGGAAAATTCAGGTTTTTGATGGCTGTTGGTACAAGCTCTATCAGGTGCTGCTCACTTGAAAAGGCTTCTAGAATAGGCCTGGGAATTGACTCTTGTCCAAAGACTAGCTTAGCTAAATCTGAAGAGGTTTAAAACCAGGAAATTGGCAGTCCCATATTATTTTTACTTTTACTTTTTTTTAATGACTATAATATCTCAGGAAATTTGTCTGATGAGGCATTAAAGATTTACCATCAACATATGGAGATCAATGATGTTAGATCTTTTGTGAGGAGTTTTTAACCATTTGTTTCTCTATGTGTCATGGATCCTTCTGATGCTCTGGTCAAACCTATGGACACCTTGTCATAACATTTTTAAATAACTGGAGGAAATGTTAAATTTTACTTAGTAGTTACTGAAAATAAATGTTCAATTTTTTTCCAGCCTAGTTTTCAAATTTTTTTGAAACTTATCCATGAGCACCACCATCCACATAGGTTAAGAATCCTGATTTTAAAGAATTAAAGAATGCTGTGTAAACAAGCCTCTGTGCTTTCCTCATAAAATATTCTTCAGACTTCTGGTTTTTTCTAATATTTTACACTTCTCGAACACTAATTTCTTTTAGTTGACAGGTGGGGTAAGGATTATGAATATACAAATCAATATACTAGCTAACTATTTATAAGAAAATTTCTTTGTTTCTTCACATAAATTAGTTAGCTTTGCTTTTTCCTGACCAATTGTGAAATAGTCTAGTTGGAGCTCTAAATTTCTCAAGATACCACAGGAAGACAAAGGTAACTCAGGAAATAACATGACAAAGAAAACAAATGAAAAAACCTAGTCCTTCTCTAGGCCTGCTTCCTTCTGTCTCTGCAACAGAGTCCTAGAGAGTGTGAGCAAATCTTTTCCAATTCTTGTTATCAAATGGTTTTTCACGCTGGCAGCAATTCCCTTCACAGTGCATCTCAGACATGGGTCAGTTTTCAAGTCCAGACTAGTCAACTTCATCAGTTCCTTCCCAATTATGGGGAAATGCTCTTACTTGTAAACATCAAATTCAATTGACACTCAACAGATTCAGGAACTGAGGACTTAGTAATTGTACTTTACAATTACCATGCCTGACATGATAACTACATCCTTAAATAATGCAGTATAAATGAAATGTATACAAATCTTTATTATTTTATATATACTACAGAAAAAATATCTAAAGGAATCCATGGTGTAAAACTGAAGTAAGAAGAGTTTTTCTTCTCCGTTCTCCTCACTCTCCCTTAAAAAAAATCCCATTTTGTTACCTACCCTTTTGTTCAATGCACTGTTGCAGACTATGAGTTGTCCAGTGTCTTTTTCTATGTCCCCCAAACTACTGATTTTCTGTCTTATTCATTAGGCAGTCATAGAGTTCATAGCAAAATCTCATAGAATTTAGAATTGTGAATTACCTTGGGGTTCACATAATCCTACTCTTCCATTTTGCAGACAAGAAAATCAAAGCCTAAAGAGAAATGACTAGCCCAAAGTAGCAAATAACAGTTTGCACCCAAACTAAACTATTCTAAATCTGTTATTCTTAATCATTTGGTGCCTTATATTTTCAGTTAGGTTTTTATGTGGGTATAAATTATCTATTCAAGGAGATAATATATGCCATGAAGATACATGCCATGCTATAGTCTTTGGTTTCTTTGGTAGTGAATAACATAGTAGAACTCATAGTAAGTGTCAAATAAATGCTCAATGGTTTTTCCTTATATCCTGAAAATATTCCTTCATTTCCTATTTGTCTATATTTGCTCACTCAAACACCTACACTTGGAGTTCCTTCTCCCCACATCTTCATTTGTTGAAATCCTATTCATTCTTCAAAGACCAAACTATATTACTTCCTTCATGAAACTTTCCCTGATTTCCTCCATACATCCCCCTCCCCCAACCTCATTTCCCATGCCCTCAGGCATGGTTATACCTCTCTGATATATTTGTGATATTCTATGTTGTATGACAGCAGTTGAGATTGTGTGTGTGTGTGTGTGTGTGTGTGTGTACTTCATCTCTTCTAGTATGTATATTATTAAAGGGCAACACCTCTCCATTTCCTCCATACTTCCTGGCCCGTTGTCTTATATGTGGCAAGTGCTTAATAAAGGTTTATTTTGTTGAACAAAATTAAAGTGATTAAATCTTCACTGAAAGAGTTTACATTTGTTAATTTACAGAATTTTCTCTGCATCTAAACTAGAGGTGAGTTGAACCCAAGAGGACACTTCCTTTTGCACATCACAAAAACTTTGCTCCTGATTGGCTTTGTTATCTCTACTAGCAGGGCTACAGTGAGACAAATGCCATTTGAGTAACAAGGAGCCAGGTAAATCAATATATTTTGCTATCAGTATTCCCAGCTGCAGCAGGCCTACTGCCCTGACTGCAAGGCACTCTAATGGAAAGGAAGTCATACAGAAAGGTTAACTAGCTTACCATTGGCCATAATTAGGATCAAAAGGATGCAAAAGGGAGGAAGGTAATTATTTTTAAAAAATCCAGGCATAAAGTATATGCAAACATGAAACAACAGTTTGGGTAAATTAGGACTTTCAACAGTTGTTTTGGGGTGGAAAGTTTGGAAGCTGTCATAAAGAAGTATAGAATGGGCACCAAGAGGGAAGAAAAATCAAGATGGGTGCAAATAAATTGAAGTGGGATAAAGAATGGAGAAATCTATGGCTATATTTAAACACAGTCATATTCCAGATGGAATATTAAAAATAAAATCAATTATTGAGATGGTAGCAGTAGCAGAGCGTGGAAAGAATCAGGACCAGGGGAGTCAGAAGACCTGATTTCCAGTTTCAGCTCTGTCACTGACGTCATGACACAGTAAAGTTACTTCTGCTATGTGATCTTACCTAAAAAAATGAAGGAAATGAACCAGAACTCTGAGGCT
Source organism: Trichosurus vulpecula (assembly GCF_011100635.1). Taxonomy (NCBI): domain Eukaryota; kingdom Metazoa; phylum Chordata; class Mammalia; order Diprotodontia; family Phalangeridae; genus Trichosurus; species Trichosurus vulpecula. The sequence continues at coordinate 309,130,951 of NC_050574.1, read as the reverse complement.
CCTTTCAGTTGAAGATTCTATAAGTAGAATTCAGACTTGCAGTCTAGTTGTTAGTGTTGTGTATGTTTGTGTTTAATGTGAAGTTTGGAAGGAGATAATTAGGACTTTGGAAATATTAGTGTTTATCATGATGATAGATTGTATTTACAGGATTATTTATATTGCACAAAGCTTTCATGTCTAGAGAAGGTGTGATTTTATTTTATTTTACAAATGAAGAAATTAAATCAGAGAAAAGTTTAGCTAGTTAAAGTGTAAAGTATATATAGCAGAGATGCCCCTAGAACACACATCTCCAACCTGTGGCTTTTTCCTTTATAATATCTTGTTTTAGTCCTGTCCAATCTTATGCCAAACACTGTATTGACCCAAAAAGGACCTTAAGCTTTAGGATTGGTATGATGAATAGAATTAAGCCTCAATACTTATATGTGGTTCTTATTTAAAGGAAAAATCCTCCATTAGTTCCAAAGATAACTTTTCACCAAAGATTAGTGCCTAGAAAATGAAATGTTACCCTTAGCTCAGATCCAGAAACTCCAAAAGGAAGTTTGGAACCAATGGTTTAGAATCTCAGTGAATTCCTCAGAGATAATCTTGTAGTTTTCTTATCAACAGCATAGGAAACTATGGCATTTAAAACAAAATTTAAGCCCTGGTTTGAGAAAGAGAAAACTGAGGGAAGGAACTTGACCCATTTATTTCCTCCCTCAAATTTAAATTGCATATAAATTGAAATGCTCAGTGTTTCATTCTGTTCTGAGAGCTCCCTCAATTGGTAATGTGAACTCAAGCACAATATGCATGCCATTGTTAGGGAGCATCTGAATTAATGGTGCAGAAAGATGTTATAACTAAATTAAAATGAGAGGCAGGCTGGCCTGAGGCAGGGGGCAAAGGAGAGGAAGGCTCAAGGGGAAACGCAAATCAATTTGATAGCACTGAATTCTGATTAGAGAATCTGGGACCACTGCCTCCAGGCGCCTTGCACAATACTTCTCTACTAGTGTGGTCCTCAAGTTATTAGATGTCATTCTTTAAACTTCATCCCCGTAAATAACAGCATTGTGCTGAGCAGCATGCATAATTCAGTGCCAAAGAAAGATTCCATTATGGGGAGGTACTGATCCACGGAATGACAATAATACCTAGAAAAACATTAACCATAATGGTTCACTATTGTTTGGTTGCCACAGGACCCCCCAGGAAATCTCTATATTGAAATTATAAGTTACAACTCCAGCAGCTCATTTCCTAGGCAGATCCTGTATTTTCCTATGATGTATTTGGTGTATCACCTAAACACTGTGTTGGAATAGAAAAAGAGGCTGACAGGCAAATTCTCCTACCTGAGCTAGGGCTGAACAATGGATAGGGAGAGAGGGCACAACTCCTTTATCTTAACTCCTTCGGCTTCCTCACACACAGCCAAAGGTACTACCACATATCCACCAGAGAAACATTTATGCATGACCAAAAGTAAATATGGATATAACCTTTAAAAGAGAGGATAGATGGTAGACAGAATTCAACTTGCCAGTAAATATAGATAATTGTAATCACTAATGGTATTATAAATAGAATAATGCACAGACCTGCAGTACAGAAATGTAAGACTTGAATAATGGTTTGCATAGAAATTCACTGATGATTAGGACCATCATCTTTCAAATGGTACAAGTAATATTGAGACAACAGAATCTTGGTTAAATCCTTTGAGTTTTCACTCAGCCCCATAGGCTTCTCCCTCTCTTCCCTTCAGTTCAGGCCAAAGTCTTTGTTGTTGTTGCTGATGTTGTGGAATTTTTTCATCACGTTCAACTCTTTATGACCTCATTTGGGATTCTCTTGGCAATGATGCTGGAATAGATTGCCATTTGCTTTTCCAGCTCATTTTACAGGTGAGAAAACTAAGGCAAAATAAAGTTAAGTGACTTGCCCAGGGTCACATAGCTAGTAAATGTCTGAGGCTCAATTTGAACTCACATCTTCCTGACTCCAAGCTTGGCATTCTATCCACTGTGCCAACTAGCTGCCCCAATACTTCAAGAGTTATCAAAGATATATACACATACTAATGCACAATAAGCAAACATACCACACATATGTACACATGTGGTATACATACAGTCTTCATAAATATAAATGTATACATATACACATGTGTTTTTGAACATGCATGCTTACATGTATGTATATTATTATATATCCACAAGTTGACATAGAAAAAGAAGCAATTTAAGTACAGGTACTGGAATGGAGCACGAAAGCCCCAGATCTATCATGTTTTTCTGTTGTTACTGAGTGAAGCTTCTGGGTAATCTACATAATCTTCTTGCTAGTAATCAGGGACATTTTGGGGGTTAAAAGTAATTTACTTACTCCAAACTAAAGACTAAATGGGCCTGGGAAAGTGAAGTAAGAAAATGGAAAGTCTTGACTTGATAGACTCTTTACTATATTGACTAGGTATGGCTCCAATACTGACTCACAAAAAGAGTTATTATATCCCTAAGGCTATACAATGTCTCATGAATGAAGAAGGGCTCCGAGACAAAATCAGCAAGCGACATCTTCAGAGATACAGAGGTGTTTTTCCAGAGCATGAACTTCTAAGCTATGGATACATGGGAAAGTATGCACCTACACATATGGTAGAGATTGTGACAGGCAGAATTTTAAAAAGTTATTTACTCTGTTATTCTGTTTTATTAAGTAGCTTTTGTTTTGTTTTTCTTTATGTATGCTGTGGTTTGGATTGGTAATGAATGAATGAATGAATGAATGATTCTCAGTTGGGAGGAAGATATGTGAGTTGCTTGTTAAAAGAAATGACTGATTTTTTTTTTAAATCCATGAATCTGTGGATAGTTTTCATGGGACCATATAGCATGTCCTGAACATTACTATTTTTTATAATTTTTATTGTATTCATTTGACTGTATTCAAATGAAGCTTTCATTTTAGTCAAAAAGTACTAAACTATCCATTCAGCTACAGAGCTAGTTGTCAAATGGTTGGTTAAAAATTAGTTGCCAGTTAGTGTTTGTACATTCAATAAAAAATCATCAAAGTGCTTTCTGTGTGTTGCTGTCACCATAGTCACTTCTCAGAGTTATTCATAGTTGCTGCTTCTAATTCTCTGATTGGATTTTCAATAGAAATGCTGCCTGTTGAACTCAAGGAAAAAAAAATAAAACAGAGCCAAAGGAATAAAATCAGGAAATCTACATCATAAAATTGAGTTTTATGTAAACAATACTTTACTACATGTATATTTGGTGAAGCAAATTCAATATCTTTGAAATTGACTCTGACAAAGCAAGGTTGCTCAATATAAGGCCATTAAATTAGTACAGGGCCAGACAGCTTAAGCATAACAAGGCAGGAATAAATTACAAAGAACAAATCTGTTAAAACCAGATCAGAAAGAATTTAGCCAATGGCAAGTGCAAATCAAACCTGACCTCTGAGACCTTTGCAGAGCAAATGAAGAAAGACTCAATGTGATCTTTTAAGTAGTATAATCCCTGAAATGAGACAACCAGGAGCAATTAAAATAAATATACTGTGGTGTTCGGAACTTTATTCCTTTTTCAATATTTCCAATTATATATTCTAGCATTATAACTGGAAGCAATGGATCAGTGTGCTATCTGGGAATACAAAGTAGGATTACCTAAAAACAAGATATTAAATAGATCCATGTGAATGAAAAAATGACTATAGCCTCCAAAACACTTGCCATTTATGTCATTCTATATACAAATAATAATTAAAATGACCTTGAAATCTTACAAGAAGTGAGGAAATGTCAGCAACAATAGACTTTTCCCAATATAAGGGAGTAAGGGTTCATTCTGTCAAATTTCATCATTAAACAGATAAGGAGACAAAGGCCAAAAAAGAAGAGAAAAAAAATTAAAGGTGAGATGACTTGCCCAAGGTCACATAGCTATTTTGTTGCAGAGGCAAAACCACAAAAAAAAAATACATTCTCCTGAATACTGTTCAAATGCTTTCTGTACTACATGCTTATCTTGGGACTTCCTTTCCTCTCAGATATTTTCTATCAGTGAATTGACTTTTATTAATTGCCTACTATGTGCCATGTGCTAAGTATACAAAGCAAAGCAAAAAAAAAAAAAAAACAGAAAAAAAAAGCTTCTACTCTCAAGGAGCTCTTAGTCTGATGGAGGATAAAGCATGCAAATAACTACCAACAAACAAAATACATGGAAGATAAATTGAGGTTAGTCTCAAAAGGAAGATTAAGGAGGACTGGGGAAGGCTTCTTACAGATCCTGGAAATTTGACTGGGACTTGAAGAAAGCCAGGGAAATTAGGGGGCAGAGATAACTAGGGTGAGTGTTCCAGGCATAGGGAATGGCCAATGAAAATGCAATTAACTGTTAAAATGAGAGTCTTGTATGATCAACAGCAAGGAGACAGCTGTCATTCTTTCACAGCTATGTGAAGAGGAGTAAGGTATATGTAATGGCAAGCAAAGTGGGACTTTTTGTTTTGCTCTTTTTCTTTTGGAGTTCTAGTTCTTCTCAGCACTAGGGTAGTCAAGTGCCTGTGATTGAGACTTGCCTTTGTTAGAACCAAGTCTTTGATTAATCAAGAGTCTTTGATGACCTGCTTAAATCACAAGAAAGCCTAAGTCACGTGAGTTCAAGTCACATGGCTGTGATGCGCTCTGTGGGCTGACCCTGAAGAAGTGTATATATACTCTGAGGGTAACATTTTGCTTTTGGACCTCACTCATTGGACTCATTGGAAGATTGTTCCTGTGATTTGGCCAGATGAGACTCTAGGTAGCCATTAAGGAGTACCCCTGGCTTTGAAAACCCAGATATCTGTGCTTCTCTCGCTCTGGTAACTATGTATGTATTGTCATGGTGAGACAGAAGCCTGTCTGTTGTTTTGTGTTATTTTCTTTGTAATTTCTGTTTTTGTTTGCCCTGAAGTTCAGGGTGCTGATTTTTTCCCCTGAATACACACACACACACACACACACACACACACACACACATATATATGTATATATATATATATATACACAGACACACATACATACACACACACACATACACACACACATATATATACACACACATATATATACACATATATACATATATATACACATATGTACATATATACATACATGTGTGTGTTTAATTAAAGTAAGATTGTTAAACCTTTAAAGTTTCTTTCCTTAGAAAAGCAGATCAAAGAATCTGTGCTAGCAGCCCTCCTGTGTGCTGGTATTATTGGCCTTATACCTCCACAGCAGTTGTTAGCAGCATTGTTGTCACAGTATAAGAAGGCTGAAAAAGGAGAAAGGAGCTGGATTATAAAGGCCTTTAAAAGCCAAAGATTTTATATTTTATCTCACAGATAATGGAGCCACTTAAGCTAATTAAATACTATTGGGCAGTGGTGCTGACACAATCAGACTTGAACTTTAGGAAGATCAATTTGACAGCTGAGTGAAGGGTGGACTAGAGTGAGGATAGGCTTGAGGCAGGGAGACCACCAGCAGACTTTTGCAAAAGTCCATATGTCAGGTGATAAATACCTACATAGTGTCATTGTCAGACGAAAGAACGAAGATACAGGAGGACCTAACAATTGATTCAATATGGAAGGTAAGAGTGATGACTTAAGGATGATTCCTAGTCTAGATGCCTGGGAGGATAATTGTATCTACATTAACAGAGAAGTTAGGAAAAGTGAATTTCTTTGATCTGAAGACCCACCTCCTTTGACTCTGAAGACCACTATAGCATTTAATATTTTACTTGACTCTCTGGACATTAGGGCAAATGTTTAGGTCATCTGGTTGCCCTGGGGATGGTGGTTAATTTGGATGAAGCAAAGTCCTTAACTGCTCTCTAAGAACTACTGCACTTCTTCCTCCTGCCCACCACCCCTAATTCTGAATTCTGGAAACACTACTCTCTGGCACCAGAAGAAGCATGAATTATAGGTAATGACCACCTTTTCTCATCTTCTTCAGGAACTTGCTTCCTCAATCATCATTTTACTTTCTCTCCTGTCCAGTCTATCCTGAGTCACTTTCTCATTTCCAACCACCAAGAAATATGTCCAGATCTCCTCTATTTGACCCCCAAATCCCTCAAGCCTTCACTCTATTTCCCATCTTCCTCTCACAGCACAACTCCAAGGACTGTCTCATTGTTTCCATCTAGTGACCTCCTGACTACTGAAGAATTTGCCTTCTGATTCCCAATCCTATTACTTGCCTGAAACTGCTCCCTCCAAGGTTTACCACAATCTTTCATCTCAAATAAGTTTCTTCAGTCCTCTGTAACTTCTTTGTAGCTGTTACCATTTGGTGACCTAGATAGCCTCTGCTGACCTTGAAACGATGCTAGCTAGATAATAACATAATTATATGGCTTTGCAATTGATAATGAGATTACTAAGGACAAACATTCATGGTTACATGTCAACTTTAATGACAGCTTCCAATGGAATGGTGAAATATCTATAATTGCCCTTGTAACATATATCAATATATCTCTATTTATCTATCTATCGATCTATCTATTCCATTACCAGTATAAATAGAGTAGTTTTCAAATTTGTGGACGTCATAATCTGGGAGAGTTGCTGTTGTTGTATACCTTCTCTATTTCTGTTTTGCTGTTGTTGTTTGTCCTTTGTTCTCTAACAGGACCAGGACATTAGGAAGGTGATGTCTTGATTTGCAAGGGAATTGGACTTAAATGAGGGAGGGCTGTGCAACATCACCAGCCTCACTCTCTCCTCCTCCAGGGTCATCTGGGACCAGTAGTATGATATAGATCAGTATGACTGGAGGTGGCCCCAGTTGCAGAAGCAGACCTTGGCCTTTCTAAACGAAGGTCGTTACCAGGCCTCAGTTTGTCTAAGGTAACACCCAATGAATGATTAAGGCTAGGTAAGAAATGAGATAAAAATGTCCTCTTTTACATACTGAAAAATATATTAAAGACAGCACAAGTTAAAAATGAAATGGCATGCCTTAGCTTCCCTCCCACCCCCTCTCTCTAAAAAATAAATTGGTCTGAGAGGGGAAGACCCTCAGGATTTCTGGTTAGAACAGAAACAATTGCTATTTACACTCATTCTGAGTCAACAAAACCCAAAGAAATTATTTCTTTTTCCTGATATTAAATGTAGATTTGCCTAACCCCCCTTCCCTAGCATATTATAATTTTTAGTCCTGTGCTCTAGAGTCTAATTCTTCTTCTAGATAAAGGCCTTGAAATATTTCAAGAAAACTATCTTGACCCGCCCCCCCACTTCCAAGTTTTCCTTTCCATGGTCTACACATAGTTTACTTCAATGAATTCTCATATGTCATAGTCTCAAGGGTATTCATTGTTCTGGTAGACCTCCTCTAAACATTCTCTAGTTTATTAATTACCTTCCTAAACTGGAAATTGCACATGATGCTTGAGATCTGGCCTGATTTAGATAGAATAGAGCCAGGAACTATCGTCTCCTAATTCCTGGTAACTAAACCTCTTTTGATACAAAGATTGTATCAGTTTTCTTGGGTACCATATTATGGCTTTTAACTGAAATGGAAATGGTACATTGCTAAACCCCTGGATATTTTTCCTTCTTAATCATGTGTTCCCCCATTTTGTATTTGAAAGGTCAATATAGACCACAGGTTTATTGCTGTTAGATTGTATATTCTTAGATTTAGCCTAATGGTCTAATTTACCTGTAATTTTTTCCTAATCCCCTCATCCAGTATATTTGCCATACTTTGAGGAATGTAAATGAATCAATATTGCTTACTATAGTAAGCTCATACTTAGAATATTGCTTATGATAGAATATATGCATGCAAGTATACATTTATATTTTCTTTCTCTTGTTAGGATGTCTCTGTATCAATAATTTATGACCCCTCCCATCTGATTTTGTCTTTAACATGTAGACTATCAAGAGGAAAAAAAATTAAAACAAAACATAAGCATCTCTGTAAAGCCTTTGATTTGTCACTTGAAAGAATAACCCAAAGCAGTTCCCATGGTACTATCCTGATAATTGGCATGTGTCCTGTGTTAATTGCTCTTTGCTTTTTACTTTTACCCATTAAACCTGCCAAGTATGTCTTTCCCTCTTTTTCCAATAAATTCAAAAATAAAGTGTCCATCTGGTCCAGATGAATCCATATCACCTGACATCATAAATAGATAGCTAAACTTTAGTTTTAGAAAGTTAGAGAATATTTGAATCTTATATTTTCATACCCCTTTCCCAAATCCTCACCCTCCCCGGAAAGCTCAGATAATAAATAATACCTTGTTCCCTGCCAATCCTATCCTGGAATCCCAGGAAAAAAAAGGGATGTCTTTACTGCAAGTCAGAGAAAGGATTTTCCCTATACAGAGAGATAAAGCTGGTCAATCAACTTTGAAGCTGCCCTACTGGGGAAATGCCACACCATCATTTCCAACCAGATACAGATTTAGAGGCTCTAGCATCCCACTCCTATCACTAGCTATCTGTAAAGAATTTATTTTAATAAATCCTTGTACATTTAAGTCTTGTAGGTGGATTCCCTTTTCTCCTCCTTAGCAGAGACATTAAAAGAAATGGAAAGAAATTTATTTTCAAAACTGACTTTAAAACTCTCCAAACTCGAGGAACTCAAGGAATTCCAGTTGCTACATTGAATGACCCAAATTCATGTACCTCTGTAAAGTCAGAGGGAAAACAACAGCAACATTATTTTTCTTGAGATTTAACATTAATAAGTCTGGCTAATACCAATATTAGTAAAGTAAAATTCATGTATTGTATGTCAGAGTATGCCAAAACATGGTAGTAGTTTGAGCAAATACTGACCTTGGAAAGCATTCGTTCCTTCAGAGATGGAATTCGTAAATTCTGATTAGAATCAAAGCATGGTAAAACCAAAGGGCAAAATGGCTTGGTATCAGTTTTTTTTTTAATTCCAAAATTTAAGGTTTGAGAAAGTAGTAGCATAGTACTTATATTACTGGACACGTAAGCCTAAATGTCAGTACTAGATGAGGAGGCAAAATACAAGAAATTCTCAAAGAGATGACTGTTTCTATGTCTCAAAGTGTCTCCTCAATCATCTTTATTTTTAATAACATTTGATTATTACCCATTTTCAACCTGACCTAACATACTGGGGAGCCTAGCGATACCTAATATAACATGGTGATGGGTAAGGTCCATTATGCCCATTGTTGATTCAGGCATGGAAATCAGTCTATGAATTTAGATGCCATCTCTTCTTTTAAAATGCCCCTCTAGAATTTAAAGTTGAGTGGACCTTCATTCAAGATGCACCTCTGATTCTTAGTGCCTGTGTGTAATGGCAAGCAAAGTGGGACTTTACTGCTGTTTTTTCTTTTGGAATACTTCTCAGCATTAAGGCAATCAAGTGCCTTTGACTGAGTCTTGCCTTTGTTTCAATCAAGAGTCTTGATTGAATCATGAGTCTTTGATGACCTGCTTAAGTAACAAAAAAGCCTAAGTCACATGAGTTTGAGTCACATGGTAGTGATGCCCTCTGACCATGAAGAAGTATATATATATATACTCTGAAGTTAGCATTTTGCTTTGGGGGCTCACCCATTGGAGGATTTGTAGCCATTAAGGAACCCCTCGACTTTGAAAACCCAGATGTTGGTGCTTCTCTCTCTGATAACTACGTCTGTATTGCTATGGACAGACAGCTAAAAGCCCTATCTGCTGATTTGTGTTATTTGTTCTATTTATATAATTTCTGCTTATAATTTCTGTTTGTGTTTTCTCTGAAGTTCAGGGTGCTGACTTTTTCCCCTGAACTAAGTGAATGATATGTGTATGTTTAACTAAGGTAGGATTATTAACCCCTTAAAATTGTTTTCCTTAGACAAGCCGGACAAAGAACCTATGCTAGCAGCCCTCTTGTGTGCTGGTGTTAGTGGTCTTACACCTCCACAGCAGCTGCAAGCAGCATTGTTGTTACACTGTGGCACCTTTGGCAAGTCCCAACCTGTTTGAGTCCAGCTTCCTAAGATGTAAAATGAAGGGTTATTCTAGATAGCTACTGGAGTTCTTTTCAGATTTAAATGTATAATCCTATGACTTGAGTGGAATGGCATTGGTGAAAGATTGATAAAGGGTCTGGGGCTTGCATACTGTGTCCTCTCACTCTGCCCGAGACTGATTAACTTTGATTGATCTAGTTGAGTTTTAATAGCTGCAAAACTTATATCCAATTGAAGGCCTTATCAGATTGATTGATTAGTTAGGTGTCTATAACAAGGTCAATTGACAGTGCAATTGCCATCAAATTGTGATTCCCAGGGATAAAGTTGAACTTATTGTTTTGTTTTTGTTTTTCTTTAACATATCAGACAAGGCAATGGTTGAGTTGTCAGACCCAAGCTGTTCTGGATCATATGTCAAGTCATATGGAGAATTATGGGTACCATACTTCCTCAAGAAGCAGCCATGCCTGATCAAATGCTGTTTTGACTTCTCCGAAAGCATGTAGAATTGGCTGGTTCCTCTCAGAACTTCCATTTTAAGAAAAATGCCTAGGCTAGCCATGGCTTCATTCCTCTACACACTACACTCTAGATTTTTTTCTACTATGGTCCCATGGTGAGTACCTCCCTGTTACTTTTAAGCTTTCTTTTATGTGTTATTTTCCCCTATTTGAATGTAGGCTCCTTAAATTAGGGACCACCCTTCTACATTCTCAGCTGCTTCTCACATAAGTCCTTAATTAATGCTTGTTGGCTTGATGACTTGTCATGAGAATATATTGGAGGCTAGAGCATGGAAGAGGCCTATATGTCATGGAAGAAAAGAATGAAGGAAGGAAGGGAAAAGGGGAGAAGGAAAAGGGGGAAAAGGAAGGAAGGAAGTAATAGAGGGAGGGAAGAAAGAAACAAAAAGAGAAAAAAGAAATTCACAGAGATGAGAAAGAGATAAAGAGAGGAAAGAAAGAAAGAAAGAAAGAAAGAAAGAAAGAAAGAAAGAAAGAAAGACAGAAAGGAATGAACCAAGAAAAAAAGAAAGAAAGACAGACAGAAAGAAAGAAAAAGAGAAAGAAAGAAGGAAGGAAGTAAAGAAAGAAGAAAGTAAAGAAGGAAGGAAGGAAGAAAGGAAGGGAGGGAGGGAGGGAGAAAGGAAGGAAGGAAAGGAGGAAGGAAGAAAGGAAAGGAGGAAGGAAGGAAGGAAAAGAGGAAGGAAGGAAGGAAAAAAAGGAGGAAGGAAGGAAGGAAAGAAGGAGAAAGAGGGAAAATATGAAGCAATATGAAACATCTGGAAAAATGGACAAACAAGCACCAAAAATGTTAGTTTTGCTAAAGAAAAACATGATGTACTAGAAAAAGGGGTCGTCTTGAAGCCAGGAAGACCTATGTCCCACCTTTGACACATACTGGTTATGAAACCCTGGGTAAGTCACTTAACCTCCCAATGCTCTAGGCAATTCTAAAAGTAATTTGCAAAGAAGCCAACCTGCAGTGGTAATGAGAATTTCCTCATACTAAAATTCTCCTTACCGAGTTTGAATGCAGATTGAAGCAAACTACTTGTGCTCTCTGATTTTTTTTTTTGTTTCTTCTTTCTCATGGTTCATTCCATTGGTTCTAATTCTTCTTTACAACATGACTAATGTGAAAATATGTTTAATGTGAAGGTATATGTAGATCCTATATTGGATTGCATGCTGTCTTGGCAGGGGGAGGGGGAGAGGGAGTGTGTTGGTAAGCAAAATGGGCTCTTAGCACTCAGTTCAACCAAGTGCCCTTGAAGAGTTTGGCTTTTGTTTCCTTTGATTAATTCAGTGTATTTCATTGAGTCTTACTAGATGCTAAGCCCCGGCCCAAACCCCTATTAGGTTCTAAGCCTATGTGGGTGTGAAGCTCCCAGGGTACTAAGGGGAGGTGCTAACTCAAGAGCCAATCATAGGAGCCTAAGTTCTGGTCATTCAGATGACGTTTGATGACGCCTGAAATGGTATAAAGAACAAGTTTAGCTCCAAAAAAACATATGAACAAAAATAATACTTCCCACCCTACTACCAAACAGGGCATGTTCAACAGGGCCGTTAAGTGTTTCTCCATGTTAGAAGTGGGCATGACCAGAAAAAGCCAGATTACACATAGATTTAGAAGTGGCAAGAGCTTTAAAGTCCATGTAATTCAGCTCCCTCATTTTACAGAGGAGGATTCTGAGCTCCAGTGACGTGGAACAACTTCCCCATGATTACAAAATGGAAAAAGACAAGAAGAATGTAAAAATATCCAATTTCTACTGCCCCACCTGGATTTACATCCCTGGTCACCCATTTTTTCATTGTGTCTTTACTGAGGAAATTATTCTTCTTTATTGTCCAAGCAAAAAGTATGAAAGCTGAGCAATTCTTCCTTGTCCCTGTCATCTACTTACATCATTCCATCCAACCTGAGAGGTACCAGCTATATCCCTTCTTTAATCTTCTTGTCTAAAAATAATTTTTTAATCTCTTGTTGACAAATTCTGATACATGTAACACACGCATACACATATATACACACATATATGTGTATATTTTATTTGTATTATATATATTTAGATATTATTTATCAGAATGACCAGAAATCTAGTGCCCATTTCTTATCTGTCACAAAGTACTAGACTTTCAATCTAGGGTTTCTAACATTTGTATTCCAGCAATCAATTTCCACCCCATCATGAGTTTTATAATAACAATTCCATTGATTATTTCTTTCAACTTTTGAAGAATGAAATTATCAATAACATAAATCAAGAAAAAATCAGCTATTCCTCATTGATGGGAGAGGGAGAGACAGAGATAGACAGAAAGACAACAATGGAAACAGCCAGAGACAGAGAAGATTGTTTATATAGACATCTCTTGTGGCTCCCCCTTCCTCTACCATCTCAGCTGAGGATATTTGATGCGTATTTAAGAATATTTTATTTAGCTAATATCTACTGAAAAATAAATGAGGTTGTTTGCTATGAACTCTCTCTTCTCCCCTTTTCCTCATGTCATATCACAACAAATGTCCTGCTACTACCTCCTCCTTCATCCCTGTTTCACGTGATGAAGTGGCTTTACTCTTTAACAAAGTTATCTTCTCTACCCAAACAATCTTATTAAATGCCTTCTTTTCCAACAGACTGCTCCCTCTGTCATTCCCATACTTTCACTTATTTTCAGTCTCTCCCTATCTACTAGTTCATTCCCTACTGCCTACAAACATGCCCACGATGCCCTCATCCTCAAAAAACCCATTCTTGATCTTTCTATCCCTACTAACTATTGTCATCTATTTCTTCTGTTACTTGTAGCTAAACTCTTCAAAAAGGCCATCTACAATAGATGCCTCCACTTTCTCTCCTCTCACTCTCTTGTGAATACCTTATAATTTAGCTTCATCATTCCACCAATATCACTTCCTTCAAAGTTCTCAATGTCCTCTTGGTTGCCAAAGCCAATGGCTTTATCTCAATCATCATTATCTTTGACCTACTGGCAGCTTTTGACACTGTTGATAACCCTCTCCTTCTTTATTCTTCTCTCTATTGTTTTTTTTAGGGGGATACCATTTTGTCCTGGTTCTCACTGTACCTATCTGACCTCTCCTCTGTCTCTTTTGTTGTATCCTCATCCAGATCATGTCCTTTAACCACAGGTGCCTCACAGGGTTCTATCCTGTGTCCTCTTCGCTCTTTAGACTACTTCGCTTTGTGAACTCATGAGCTCCCAAGGATTTGATTACCATCTCTATGCTGACAATTATCAGTTCTGCCTATAGTGCCCAAACCTGTCTGCTGATCTATAATCTCACACCTACAATTTCCTTTCTGCCAACTCCTACTGGATTCCAGTAGGTATCTTAAACTAAACATATCCAAAATGGAACTTCTTTTCCCTAACCTCTCCCCTCTACTACTTCTCTATTATCTATAGAGGGCATCACCATCTTCCTAGTTCCTCAGGCTGGCAAACTAGGAGTTATAGTTGACTATAAACTGTCTCTCGCCACCATGTCCAATCTGTTGCCAAGGTGATCCATTTCGTTTTTGCCATATCTCATGAATATTCCCCCTTCTCTCTTCTGAAACTTCCACCACCACAGTGGTGCCCAAATACTTTCAGGCCTAGACTACTGCAATATCCTGCTGATAGATCTGCCATCTCAAGTCTTTCCCTGCTGTAATTCATCTTCCATTTTGAGGTGGAAATTGATTGCTCAAATACAAATGTTAGACATCAGCCACTAAAGTGATTTTCTTAAAGCACAGGTCAAATCATGTCACATCCCTTACTCAATAAACTCCAGTGACTCCCTTTTGCTTCCAGGATTAAATACAAAATGCTCTGTTTGGCATTCAAAGCCCTTCATAACCCAGCCCCCTTGTATCTTTCCAGTCTTGTTGTACTTTACTTCCAATATGTACTCTTTGATCCAGTGACACTGGTCTCCTGACCGTTCCATAAACAAAGTACTCTGTTGGCTCCAAACATTTTCTCTGGCTATCTCCATGCTTAAATTGTTTTCTCTCCTTATCTCCACTTGATGACTTCCTTGGTTTCCTTTAAGTTCCAGCCAAAATCCCATCCTTTATAGAAAGCCTGTTTCAACCTCTTTTAATTCTACTGCTGCCCTTCTCTTAATTATTTCCTTTTTATCCTGAATCTAGCTTGTTTGTCCATATCTGTTTGCTTGTTGTTTCCCCCATTATACTGTGAGGCTCTGAAAGGCAAGGACTATTCTTTTTAGATTTTTTTATTTTTGGTTTAAAACACTCAGTTTCACACGTTTTTGAGTTCCAAATTTTCTTCCCCTCCCTCCCCTCTCCCCTTCCCCCGGAGACAGCATGTATTCTGATATAGGTTCTACATATACCTTCACATTAAACTTATTTACACAATAGTCAAACTGTAAAGAAGAATTGTGACCAATGGAATGAATCATGAGAAAAAAGAAACAAAATTTAAAAGAGAGAGAGAGAGTAAATAGTTTGCTTCAATCTGCATTCAGATTCCGTAATTATTTCTCTGGATATGGATAGCTTTTTCCATCATGAGTATTTTGGAGTTGTCTTAGAACCTTGCATTGCTCAGAAGAGCCAAATCTATCAATGTTAGTCAACCCGAATACCATGTGACTGTAATTGTGTATAATGCTCTCCTGGTTCTGCTCCCCTCACTCAGCATCATATCATGTAGGTCTTTCCAGGTTATTATGAAGTCCATATCTTCCCCATTTCTTATAGCACAGTAGTATTCCATTACATTTATGTACCACAACTTCTTTAGCCATTCCCCAATGGATGGGCATCCCCTTGGATTCCAATTCTTTGTTACTACAAAAAGAGCTTCTATAAATATTTTTGTACATACGGGTCCCTTTCCCACTTGTGTGATCTCTTTGGGATATAGGAAGGTAAGGACTCTTATTTTCTTTTTGTATCCTCAGCACTTAGCACAATACCTGGTACACAGTAGCTGATTAATAAATATTGACTAACTAGATAACTGAAGTTCTCCAACAGTATTATGCATCTATCTCTGTGTGCATATTTGTATATTTGCATTTGTATGTCTATATATACAGATGTATATATATGCACATATATATGCATATGTGTGTTTGTCTTTAATAAAATCAAGTCCTGGTTATTAAGCTCCTTAAGTCCTAAGAGGATCACAAGTTTACAGTTGGAAAAGACCTTAGAGATTGTCTAGTCCAACACCCTTACTATACTCAGAGGAGATTGAGTCCCAAAGATCTTAAATGACTTCCCCAGGGTCACATGGGCAAAATAAGAGAAATTGGATATAACCACTGAGTCTAAGTCTGCTGTTCTTTACTCTGGATTATGTTACCTCTATTCTATGCTGATGGCCAGCTCTTCAATACTGCTACAGATGTTTTATTTGCATATCAGACATATATATGACTATTTGAAAAGATTTCTCAGTGATTGACTAAAATGGTTATCATTCGTGTGGATTCCTGGCATTGTGATGTAGACTTTAAGAAAGAGAAGGATTATTAACAAGGCTGTATTTGATTTCTTGCTCTTGATTGTTGTCCTTCATGCTTGGAGATCAAAAGGCCATCAATATGTTGGAGTCAAGGACTTGTGTCTAACTGAGGCTGATAAGACTAATATGAGCTTGGAAGGCTCTACCACAGATCAGGCATAAATAGTCTGTATGAAATTTTGGAGTGAAGATGTCTCTAAATTTGGACCTCTTGCATTTCTTTTGGGCTACTGCAATTTTTCTTTACTCATAGAGCATAGTATGTTTTTTGATGCAGGCATGCCATACTGAGGAGTCCTATACCAGTGACTTCCATGTCTCAAAATTCCAAAGCTCTTCAGAGAAACCTTAAGACTGTCCTTGTATCCCTTCTTCTGACATCCATGTGAGTGATTGCCTTGTGTGAGTTATCTGTGAGATAGTCTTTTAGGCATAAGTTTAGCATTTGAACAATCTGGCCAGCCCATCAAAATTGCACTCTTTTCAGTAGATTCTGAATGCTTGGCAGTTCCGCTTGAGAAAGGACCCCAGTGTCTGGTACTTTATCTTGCCATTTGATCTTCAGAATCTTCCTAAGACAATACAAATGGAAGCAATTTTGTTTCCTGGAATGGCACTGGTAAATTCCAGGTTTCACAGGCATACAACAATGGAGTCAGTGCAATGACTCCAGAGACCTTCAGTTTAGTAAGCAGTCTATTTGGTCTGATCAGCCACAGTCAGACACACTGTAACTTGACTCTAACATAGTGATGTCATTTTGATCTTCTTTGAGAATGAAAGACAACAACTCCCAACCCAATAGCTCTTCTCTCCCATACTTTCCTTTGAAATTCCCAAATACTGAGTTAGTGCTGGCAATGTATGCATCAACCTCGTCATCTTTGTGTACATGCGTGGAAAGTATATTGCCAAGGTAAGTGAACTTACGCACAATATTCAAAACTTGCTGTAACCAATGGTTCCGAGTACAGGTGATACAGTGCTGACTGGTCGAAAACCTCTGTTTTATTGGGATTGTCAAGCTCAAATGAGCACAATTGGCAGAGAATTGAGTCACACTTTGTTGCATCTCAGCCTCAGAAACTGCATTGAGCACGCAATCATCAGCAAACAAAATGACATGCACCAATTCTCCCTTCACTTTAGTCTTGGCTTGTAATCTCTTCAGGTTGAGTAATTTATTGTCTGTGTGGGCAGCTGACCTTGATGTCATTTTCGTCCCCCCATGAAGCTGTCCAACAATGTTGCTGAAAACACCATGCTAAATACTAAGGGAATAAGCACATAGCCTTGCTTTATTACATTGATGGCAGGGAAATTGGGAGAATATTTTCCATTTTCCTGATGCAAGCATGCATGCAAGCATACCATCATGAAAGTGGTATACAATATCTATGAACTTCTCTGGGCAACCAAATTGTTCAGTGATCTTCCACAAGCCCTCATGACTGACAGTATCAAAGACTTTGACCAGATCATGAACATTGTATATACACCTCTGTTCTTCTCCTGGCATCTTTCCTGGAGTTGTCAGGCAGCAAACACTATGTCAATCATTCCTCAGCCTTTTCTGAAGACACAATGGCTCTCAGATAGATTACCATCTCCCCTGTGAAAGAGAAGCTTGTTAAAGAAGACTCTAAAAAATCTTGCCAGCAATAACTAAGAGAGAGTCTCTCCCCCACCCCACATGATTCTCACAGGACAAACTTTTTCCTTTTATTTTTTTTTAATAGAGATAGACATCAGAGGCATCCTTGATCTCCTGGGGATAACTTAAGATTCAAATAAGTTAACAGCTGGTTTTCTGTCCTAATGACCATTTGTTGTGTGCTTGTTTTTGTTTTGTTTTGTTTTGGTTTGGTTTTTTTTAGAATCAATCACTTAGTAAGCATTTATTAAGTACTGGACAACCTCAGAGAAAAACATGTATAAGTCACTAATCATGTGAGTAAGGAGTAGATTTCAGGTTTTTATTTTTGCTCATCCTATATTTGACATCTTCTGGGCTCTGACACTTACTTCAAAGAATTTCAGAATTAATAGGTACTTCAGTGGCTAGCTAATCTGTATGCCTTGAGAATATAACAAAAAACATAGAAGTCCCACCAGAAGCAGATGCTTGAGCCATTCTCCATCACAAATAGAATTAAAGCTCTCTCCTCACTAGTTTCCCAGGTCAGTTTTTTTTCTCCTTCCTCTTTCCCTCGAATTCATCCTGCAAACTGCTAAATGAGCCAACCTTCCTAAACTGTCATTACCATCATGGGATCAGAGACTTAGAGCTGGAAGGAACCTCTTAGATCATCAGCACCAACTTCCATATTATTCAGATAAGAATGTGGTCTGGATAAGTCAAATGACTCAAAGTCATGCCCTAGCCCAGTTTAAAAATGTGACATTGTTCTCTACCTAACTACTTAGCACTGGATTATAGAGTATCTTTTGTTTATCTCATTGTTGGTACCATTGTCTTGTCTCTACTAACTAGAATCTTAACTTCTTGAAGTAAGGGATTATTTTCTATTTCTGTATCCGCAACAGTCCTGGACACATAACAAGTATCTTAATATCTAGTTGTTGATTTAACTCCTGTAAATAGCCCTGCCCAAGATTCTTAAGGAAGAAACTGAGAGCTGGTGTTAAGGCTATTCTTTTTTTTTTTTTAAATGCAATTTATTTATTTAACATATTTGGTTTTCAGCATTGATTTTCACAACATTTTGAATTACAAATTTTCTCCCCATTTCTACCCTCCCCCCCACTCCAAGATGGCTTATATTCTGCTTGCCCTGTTCCCCAGTCAGCCCTCCCCTCTATCACCCCCCTCCCCTCTCATCCCCTTTTCCCTTGCTTTCTTGTAGGGCAAGATAAATTTCCACGCCCCATTGCCTGTGTATCTTATTTTTTAGTTGCATACAAAAACTTTTTTTGTTTTTGAACATCTGATTTTAAAACTTTGAGTTCCAAATTCCCTTCCCTCTTCCCTTCCCACCCACCCTCGCTAAGAAGTTGAGCAATTCAACCTAGGCCACACATGTATTATTATGTATAACCCTTCCACAATACTCATGTTGTGAAAGGCTAACTACATTTTGCTCCTTCCCAACCCATCCCGCTTTATTGAATTTTCTCCCTTGACCCTGTCCCCTTTCCAAAGTGTTTGTTTTGATTAGCTCCACCCCCATCTGCCCTCCACTCCATCATCCCCCCGCCTTTTATTTTTTTTTTATCTTCCTCCCTCTTCTTTCCTGTGGGGTAAGATACCCAACTGAGTATGTATTGTATTCCCCCTCAGGCCAAATCTGATGAGAGCAAGGTTCACTCATTCCCCCCTCACCTGCCCTCTCCCCTCCTCCCATAGAACTGCTTCCTCTTGCCACCTTTATGCGAGACAATCCACCCCATTCTATCTCTCCCTATCTCCCTCTCTCAGTATGTTACTCTCTCATCCCTTAATTTCATTTTATTTCTTTTAGCTATCTTCCCTTCATCCTCAACTCACCCTGTGTCTGCTCTCTTTCTTTTACATATATATATATATAAACACATATATATATATACACATACATACACATACATACATATACACATAGATATATACATACATACACATTCACTTATATATATACATAAACATATATATATATATATACATATATATATATATATATATATATGCATATTCCCTTCAACTACCCTAATACCTCATGAATCATACTCATCATCTTTCCATGTAGGAATGTAAACAAAACAGTTCAACTTTAGTAAGTCCCTTGCAATTTCCGTTTCTTGATTACCTTTTCATGCTTCTGTATTAGGAGGGCAGAGTTTATAATCTCAAAGAGGATCATAAACATGTCTGAAAGGTTCGGAACCGCCGGATATAAGAAACTCTCAAAGTAGAAGGCAGAAGAATCAAAACATATATTTAGGCTCCACAGTAACCAACCCATGAACCAGCAACCCCATTTTGATATATTGATCAAAAGCTTCCAGGCCCAATAAGTATGCCTTGAAAGAGTAACCAGGAGGCTACAGAGAAGCATGATTGCATAAAGCAAAATCATGCTTCCCCCTCTATGGTAAAAAGATTACCCACTGGCCTGAAGTCTTTGTTCAGCTTCCTCCCGTAGGTCAGCTCTGCTACTGGCAGCTCCTGCTTCAGCTCTGGCTGTGGCTGTAGCAGCCTCTGGCTCCAACGGGAGCAGCTTTTAACCATCCAGCTTCTGCGGGGGTGTAAGGTACACCGGGGAAAGCACAGGTTCTTTCAATCTGCTTAAGCAAGGTGAAGGGGTTGACTGGGAAAGCACAGGTTCTTTCCATCAGCTTAAGCAAGGGAAGCAAGGTGAAGGGGCCGACAAGCTTACTCCAGTCCAACATACAAACAGCATTCAGTTCAGGGGAAAAAGCCAAACTAGTCAAGGGCACTTGTTGACTAAGTGCTAAGGAGCCCATTTTTGGTTTTCAATACAGCTTCTCTTGATTCTTGTGTTTGAAAGTCAAATTTTCTATTCAGTTCTGGTCTTTTCACTGAGGAAGCTTGAAAGTCCTCTATTTTATTGAAACTCCATATTTTGCCTTGGAACATGATACTCAGTTTTGCTGGGTAGGTGATTCTAGGTTTTAATCCTAGCTCCATTGACCTCCGGAATATCGCATTCCAAGCCCTTCGATCTCTTAATGTAGTAGCTGCCAGATCTTGGGTTATTCTGATTGGGTTTCCACAATACTCAAATTGTTTCTTTCTGGCTGCTTGCAGTATTTTCTCCTTGATCTGGGAGCTCTGGAATTTGGCAACAATATTCCTAGGAGATTTCTTTTTGGGATCTATTTGAGGAGGCGATCGATGGATTCTTTCAATTTCTATTTTGCCCTGTGGCTCTAGAATATCAGGGCAGTTCTCCTTGATAATTTCCTGAAAGATGGTATCTAGGCTCTTTTTTTGATCATGGCTTTCAGGTCATCCAATAATTTTTAAATTATCTCTCCTGGATCTATTTTCCAGGTCAGTGGTTTTTCCAAGGAGATATTTCACATTGTCTTCCATTTTTTCATTCCTCTGGTTCTGTTTTATAATATCCTGATTTTTCATAAAGTCACTAGCTTCCACTTGCTCCAATCTAATTTTTAAAGTAGTATTTTCTTCAGTGGTCTTTTGGACCTCCTTTTCCATTTGGCTAATTCTGCCTTTCAAGGCATTCTTCTCCTCATTGGCTTTTTGGAGCTCTTTTGCCATTTGAGTTAGTCTATTTTTTAAGGTGTTGTTTTCTTCAGTGTATTTTTCAGTATTTTTTTGGGTCTCCTTTAGCAAGTCATTGACTTGTTTTTCATGGTTTTCTGGCATAATTATCATTTCTCATCCCAATTTTTCCTCTACTTCTCTAACTTGCTTTTCCAAATCCTTTTTGAGCTCTTCTATGGCCTGGGGCCAGTTCATGTTTTTCTTGGAGGCTTTTGTTGTAGGCTCTATGACTTCGTTAACTTCTTCTGTCTGTATGTTTTGGTCTTCTTTGTCACCAAAGAAAGAATCCAAAGTCTGAGACTGAATCTGGGCACGTTTTCGCTGCCTGGCCATATTCCCAACCAACTAACTTGACCCTTGAGTTTTTCAGTGGGGTATGACTGCTTGTAGACTAACGAGTTCTATGTTCTACGTTTGTGGGGGAGGTGCCAGCTCTGTCAGAGCCGCACTCCTCCTTCCCCAAGTACCCCCAGTCCAGACTAGGCTTAGATCTTCAGCAGGCTGTTGCACTCCTGCTCTGATCTGCCACTTAATTCCTCCCACCAGGTGGGCCTGGAGCCAGAAGTAACAACAGCTGTAGCTGCCCCACCTCCGCTGCCCCCGGGGCTGGAAGCCGAACCGCGAACTCCTTCCACTCCTGCAGCTTTTCCCACTAACCTTCTCCGCAATCTTTGGTGTTTGTGGGTCGAGGGGTCTGGTAACTGCCGCAGCTCACATATTCAGGGCACTAGGGCCCCCTCCGCCAGGCTTCTGGTCTGGATCGTCCACGCCGCTCAGGCTGGGCTCTGCTCCACTCCGTTCCCAGCTCCCAGCTCCGTGTGGAATAGACCTCACCCAGAGACCATCCAGGCTGTCCTGGGCTGGAGCCCTGCTTCCCTCTGCTGTTCTGTGGGTTCTGCCGTTCTAGAATTGGTTCAGAGCCATTTTTATAGGTTTTTGGAGGGACTTGGATACGGAGCTCACTCTAGTCCGTGCTTACCAGCCGCCATCTTTTGTTAAGGCTATTCTTAAGAGCATCTAGGACACTTTCATTTCAGCAGAATATCTACCATCAATTTTCCTAGGAGCCCTTGAAACAGTCCTTTCCCTCCCTCCCTTTACCTGTTTTGTACCCTCTGTCTTTTGGGAGACAATAGATTCTGACACTATCAAACAAGAAGTAAAGAAGGGGAGAAAGTAGGCTATTTGTATTGAAAAGAGCCTACTTAGGTGGGACATGGGACAGGGGTGCTAAGTGTGCTGGCATCGTTTCCCTCACTAAATATAAACCAAACCCAAAGTTAAGCCTGACAACTTTTTACCATTAGCCTTCAAAAGTCCACAACACATTTCACTGATTCACCGATTTTAAAGCAATCCATTGAGCAGAGTTGTTTGGCAACTATCGGAAATCCTTGGGGGGGGTGGGGGGAGGAGAAGAGGAAGGAGGAGGAGGAGGAGGAGGGGGAAAGAAAGCAAGGCAGACCGGGGTGGGTGCAAAATTATGCTTGTGCCTCCTCTGAATCTTGACCCACAGTTGCCAAGACAAAAACACCCCTATCAGCTGGCCAGAGGAAACAATCCTCTCCTTACTCCAGGCATCCAAGGAGGATGTGACAGCACATTCTGAAATCTCAAAGCACCGATGCTCAAGGTTGGGCAGTTGGCAAATCGTCCTTCCCAAAGCACCACCCCACAGAGACCTGGTATCAGCCAATGAGAGCCTGTGTGCCTGGGATAATGAGATGCCACAACCACAACTGAACCAATCAAGAGCCAGGAGCTACCCGGAGGAGAGGATGGGAGGAGAAGGCAGGGAGAAGAAAGGATTAGTTTCTCCCAAGTTTCTCACCACAGGAATTAACAACTGGTTCCCTGAACTCAACATAAAATTAGGTATCCAATTTTGCTGAACTGGTGTGAACCAGCTGAATCCCACCTCTGGATAACCTGCTCTTGCCATACAATCTGGAAAATTTTAGTTGACTTTTGTCTTGACGTAACTGATGTCATTTTGGTCCTCTTTGAGAATGAAGTAAAACAACCAGTTGACTTTTGTATGAGCAGTGGACCCCCTGCCTTATGAATCTCACATAGAATGTAATCAGGTACTTTGCCATGTAAAAGGTACCGAATAGCATTAAAAAATCTCTTCTTCAGTTCGAAGTTCAGCTGGAGAAGGACTGATTTCAGCCTAAAGTATATAGTCAATGGCTTTAGCATTCGTTAATGATGGTCTGTTGAGAACATCATGGAAGTGGTCAGCCATCTCTCCAGGATTATATACACATTGCTATTCAGTGTGGATCCATCAGTACTGGATAGTTGAGATGCACCATAGGTCTTTGGCACATATATAGCCTAAGGACATCATAAAAGCACTTTGGGGTAGTTACAATCCACAGTTATACATTTCCTTCTTACTTATCCAAGAATGCTCCATCTATCTAAGCTTCACATGCATTTTATTTTTGATGGAGTTAAACATCCTCAGAGATGGATGAACTATCCTGCTGGCAAACCCTCATTTTTTGTTTAGCAGCTTTTGAATTTCCCCATCATTTTTTTCAAACCAGTCTCAATGTTTGCAAGTCTTCTGGCCCAGATGAGTAAATACAGTGCAGTACACCAAATCTCTGAAAGCTGCCCAGTCTTTCTCTGCTCCACAATTGCCAACTATGGCTCAGCTTTCTCTACAATGTAGCAAAACACTGTTCCTACACAGAGAAATACACTATTCTGTTAACATGCCTTCTAGTAGTCATCTTGCCTTGGAGCTATGATTTTTGTTGAATGTGAATGTTTAGCTTCGAGAGGATGCATCTATGATTAGTCCAGCATTCTGTACCACACATCACCTTCATCACTCTCACATACTGTCTATTTCTTCTCCTTTCAATGACATAGTCTATTAAATGCCAATGTTTGCTGTGCAAGTGAATCCATAAAGTTTTATTACATTTAGGTAACAGTACTGGTGGTGAAAAGGTCATGAGACACACAAGTCTTCAGTAAAGGTGACCATCGCAATTTCTTTTTCTGACTCCATTCATCCCAAAGACTCCCTGCCATATCTGATAGTCTGTGCCTACTCTGGATTAGTAACCCAGAATTATAAACATATCCTCTCTCTCATATTGATAATGGGGATCTCCTGATCTTCATAAAATTGTTCTTTGACCTCTTCAGGGTTCATCATAGGGGTGGGGTATATTCAGTGATGATGGTAGTATGATATATTCCAGCAAGTGGCAATCACTTTGTCATGAGCCTGTCATTCCCTCATTTTGAGCAACACACAAGCTTGTTGACTAAATTTATTTTGATTGCAAAACTGATTCCAGCTTCATGGGACTCCCCATCATTTCACCCATTCCAGAAAATCATGTATGCAGTTCCAACTTTGGTAGGCTAGTCTTCGTTTCCCAGCTTTGTTTCACTCTGGGTTGCTATTTGGATGTGATACCTGCTGAGTTCTCTTGCACAGGAGCTGTTTGTCTTTCAGGTCTACTAGATTTCTCATTGTTCCATAAGCATGTGCACATTCCATGTATCAATGATGGGTGGAATCATCTTCACAAAAGTTTTTATACATTTTATTGTGTGTGTGTGTGTGTGTGTGTGTGTTTTAACTGCATGGTAGCATTCCCACTTATCACTGTATGCAGGCCAGGGTTAGGTTAGGTGAAACAGACAATTTTTAGGGCACCTTTTCTGCCTCCTAACTCACTCCAGGAGGTAAACAGTGTTATCCTTTAAAGAGGCTGCTCAGACATCCAAGGGGCTGCCAAATCCTGCTGCTGCTTCAGTCCAGTGAGGAGATGATCTCTGACCTGGGCCACCTGTGGACAGGGTTGTAACTTTAGCTTTTAGTATATCCACACCTGCTGCTTCATCATTTGCCCATTGCCAGAGGACTCTGAGGTAGATAAAAATGGTATCGGTGATGTCTTTTGACTCATGCATAAATGGGATGTAAGTGAGGCAGAGTTGCACAGATTTGTCAGTCTTACTCTCTCTTCCAGCCATTCAAGTCTAGTGGCAAGACAAAAGTAAAAATAACTGATGATGACTCAGGATTCAGTGGATGTCCTTGGTGTCTCCAATGTCTAACCAAGCTGTAAATGCTCTACAGTGCCTGCTTCTTCCATCTTGAAGGAACAAATTGTTCACATCTACCTATTGCACTGGATAAGTCTTCACATGCTTGGGGCAGACGTTCCTGTAGCTCACTATGGAATTTAGGCTTTTCAGTTACCCTTAGCTTGATTTACCCCGTCTACCAAAATGGTTTACCAGGATGCAACCACTGCACATGCTACAGCTTCTTGGAGCCACAGGTAAGGGTTGGGTGACACCAGCGGTGGATGAGCAGCCCAAAAAGGGCTGAGCAGCCCTCACACAAGAGGTGCTACCTGTACAGCCCTTGTAACTGGAGGCTCTCTGGAGGGCAACCAATACCAAGTCACAAGAAGCCTAATAGAGACATGAAAAGGGACAGTGGTTGCCTACAAGATTTTTCCTGAGTACCTCATCTCTGCATCAAATTTTTCCATCTGTGCAAACACTTCAGAACCTCCTTAAATAATGGCTTTAACACAACAAACATGTTCTCTGGCCCTGAAATGGCTGGTGCCAGATGAGTCTGTTGAAGCAAAATCCAAGTCAACTTCAGGGGAACTAGTTACTTTCTGAGCTGTCCCTAAAGCCTTCTCTGACTATTCCAGCCTATATGAATATCTTTCTTTTCTCAACTCTGAAAGTACTAAGATTATCTATATCAGAGCTTCATAGATTTAGAACAGGAAGGTACCTTGGAAGCTATGAAATTGAAACCCCTTATTTTAGAGGTAAGGAAAGTGAGGCACAGAGAGTTGATTAACTTACCCAAAGTGACACAGCAGCAAGTGGCCTAACCAGGGCTCAAATCTAGTTCCTCTAACATCACATTTATCATTGTTTTTATTGTACCACCACTGCCTTATCTGATGCTTATCATAAAATCCTATGTATTAATAGTTTCATTTCCCCTCATATAAGTTAGATCTGCCCAAACTCTTTGATATCAAAGACATCATCTTATATTTTTTTCATTCATTCCCCATATAAGAATGATTCCCAGATTAGAAACAGCCTGTCCATAAGATACTTATCCTGCTGAATTCTTCCCTGAACCAAAAAATTTCAGTATTTTGAGCCAGGCACCCATACACTGAGAATGTCATTAGAGAATTGGTACCATACTGCCCAGATGTCTTGGACTAACATTCTTGCTATTACAGGAAAAGGTATGTCCTGAAAGGCTCAGCCATTGAACGTCTGTGATCATTCTTTTTCTTAGTTACTGTCTCTTTTCTGACACGTCAGTGCTCACATATGATACCTCTTGCAATAATGACAGGGAAAAGCTCTTCAGGCCCTTTCTCAGTGTTTGGCAAACGAGTGTAATATTAGTGATGCCTGCATCAGCTCCTTATAATTCTCCCTCCTCCTATAATTGCAGCATAAATCTTTGATCACTTGAGTTCAGTGAAAGTCCTATTAAGCTCAGCTTGAAAGAACATTATCAGTTTCCATGATTTCAGTGGGAGAATGCATGCTTATATTTCAGCTTTAGGGTCCTCTTAATAATTATAAACTCTCCTCTGTACAGCTGTTCCTGGGATAAACACCCTGGTTCACTTCAATGATAAAACATCAAGCAAATACCTTTTATATTCTCTGCTACTTCAGAAGGCCATTTGCCTCCCTTCAGGCTTAGCCAGTGGATGGTATCTTTTTTTCCTCTTTCGCTCTATCCCACCTAAAGTCAACTGATTTGATTTCTTCTCAGTGACCTGAGTTCAGTAAGTAACCAAAATATCACATTAAGCCAAAGCATTTGGTAGATGAAGCCTGCATGAGACCTGCAAAGATGAAAAGCTATGCAAATGCTTGAATAAAAGTATCCCATTAAAATAAGATAAATCTGTCAGTCACCACATCATCATTACAGGCTAGCAAGAGGAAAAACCTTCATATTAATACTCCATCAAGCTGAGGCTTTGACTTTTTCATGTGTCATTCTCTCAACTCATTTACCTTCTCCCTGGTGTAGGAAACCAAATAAATTCCCTGTTAGAGTCAGGCAGCAGAAGCTGCTCATTATTTTAAGAGGAATTCACTATTGGGTGGCTCAAAAAACCACTGAGTTAAAGGGGATCTATCATGTCAGAAAAAAGTAGAGACCTTAGTATTTTATTAGTGATAATTACTGATTCATTACAAACATTCAGGTCACCAAGGACCAAAATCTAAAGGTGAGTTCTGATGAGATTCAGAGAATCCTGGAATCACAGATGGCTTAAGTTAGATTAGACCTTAGAGACTATTAATCCATGCTTCTCACTTTACGTAGGAGGATGCTAAGACCTAGTGGTAGCTTGACCAAATTCGTAGAGACATGAAGTAGTGCCTGACCTCTTGATTCTCAGCTCAGTGTTTTGTGCATTCCATCCTGCTGGCTTTAGTTGATCACTAGGTACATACAGCAAAATACCAAGTAGTATCATTTTGGTTCTGAAATTAGAGGATGGGGTTCAAATTGCACTTCTGATACTTGTCACCTATGTGACCTTAGAATACTTAAACTCTCTTGAATCTGTCTTCTAAGGGGCAAAATGAGGAGTTTGAATTGGATGCACTTTGACATCCCTCCCAGCTCTAAATCCTGTGTGAGAAAAGATGAGGGAATATTTTTCTTTTTTAACATAGAAGTCTTATTCCCTACCCTGAAGAAGTTAGGAACACAAAACAAAAACAAAACGACAATGACAAAACCAATAACAAGAACAACAAAAATACATGTGCATAAAACAACATGAGAATAATTACAAAAAATATGCACCGGAAAAACAATATACTATAAAATAAATGCATAAATGTTCTACACTTATCCTTCCCAGTACCTGACCATGTCAGGCTCTTTGTGGGCAATCAATAATCAATGATCTAATGAGACCAGAAACTGAAGATCAAAGAGGGCAAAGTTTAACAATGGGAAGATAACTAGAGAAAGTAAATGTAAAGTCAGGTCTTAAAAGAAGCAATGGACATGAAATGGCCCAGGGAGGGGGAAAACTTTGACAAAATAGATGGAAGAAAGAGATGGGAATGGTAAAAATATCATTATTACAGGTAGAATTGTTGGAATGTGGTTATATGATGGGACAGTGATAAAATTACTTCGACTTTTTAAAGCAGATAGTCTATACTGGAGGTAATGAGATAAACTACTGAGGGATTAAAAGGAACCAACTTGTAGGTAGATATTTGCGATGATGGTCAAGATAAAATAATTGTATTTAATACAATGGACAATAGAGATTTATTGTTGATTTCTTAAGCTGAGGAATGAACTAATGAAATTCAATTCAGTCCAAAAACTAATTTTAATTTAAAAAATAAACCTCACTGTACGCAAGATACTGTGCTCGGTACTAGTGTTTAAGTTATTCTAATTTTTCACAGACTCTAATATTCCATGACACAGTCTTGCTACAATATTGGTATTAAAAGAAAGACATTTGTTTTTGTAGGAAGTCTGGAGTCATTAATGAGCTTTGTGATTTTTCAAAGGCAATCCAGTCTAATTTCTTGCTCCTGTTTAACTCTGGTCCTCATTCTTCCAATTACAACATCTGCCCAAGTGATATTTACTGATAAATCAGCTCTTTAAGTTTTACAGAAAAAGACTTAGACAAAAGAACATTGAACTTGAAATAAAAATATCTTAGTAAAAGTCCTGAATTTACCACCAAGTTTCTCTGTAACTAACATGGATAATAGGCATTCTTTACTCATTTTTTTAACATGAATGGCTAAGTCAAATTATTTAACTTGTTGTGGATCTCTTCCAGGAGGCTTTTTGTTTTCCAATGTTTAAGTGACACAATATCATATATAAATAAGAATGTTTGTAGGACTTCATCATCCATGAGAAATACCTTCTTATATACTGATCTATGTTAGCCTATAATTCTTTTTGAGGAAGATCTAGGAATTATCTAAGGGTTTCCATTTTATCCATAATAAATTTCCCTTTAAGTTGAGATAATTGCCTACAATAGCCCCTTTGCAATTCTTCGGCTAATTGAAACACTATAGTCAGAATATCATTATATTAGAATGGAAAGGGACCTGAGATATAATTACTCCCACCTCCTCAGTTTGACAAGAAGTGGAGGTAAAATGTCTTCTCATAGTTACAGAGCAACTTAGTGGTAAATTCAGGACTCTTACTAAGATATTTTTATTTCAAGTCCAATGTTCTTTTGTTCTTGAGAAAAGTGGTAACTGCACTTCTTTTCTTCTCCTACCATAAACCCTAGGGAATTACATGTTAGGATAAAATAAGCTTTAAGAAAAGGCACAGATCTAACTTAGTGGGCAAAACATTTGGTGTTCTCAAAAACAAACACAACCTCTTAGGGAGCTTTGTCACAGAGGCAGCCTCTAATTACTTTGTGATAACACAGGGTACCAAGCACTGCCCCCATAATGATAGGCCTTGTGTGGGAATTAGAGGAAAGAGATATCAGGTGTACAATAAGTGACCCTGGCTGCTGTCCCAGTTGGTGAATATACCAATGGAATGCAGACAACAGCCATGGGAAGAGAAGAATTCAGTCACTTTGGTATATTTCCCCAGCTACCCAATACAACAGTTATGTTAAATAGAAGACCGACAACACTCCTAGTGAGACCCAAAGCAAATTAAATTGTAATTGGGAAATAGTTAAAAAATGAAAATACAAAAAAACCCCATAAATGATATTGATATATTTTCTTCTAAGACAATACATAGACCACAGGGATCCTTGTGTATGGTTTAGTGGCCCCCTACTTCTATTTGAATTTAACTTCACTTCACTAGAAGTTTATCTTACTCAGTAGGGTCTCTGCTAGTGGTACATTCATTCCATTCAACATTTAACAAGCACTTATTAAGTACCAACCTATGTGAAAGAATTTTTGCTAAGGGCTGGATACTCAAAGATAAAAATGACAAGAATTCTTGTCATCAAATGGAGAAGAACTAACAAAGAGTTAAATTATATTAGGGAATACAGCATACAAATAAATATGTTGCAGTTGGAAAGGGGAAAGTGTACAAACAATTAGAAGGACCAGCAAAGGCTTTCCACAGAGGATAGCATGTGAGTTGAGTCTTGAAGGAAACTAAGGATTCTTAGAGGTAAAGGTGAGGATGAAATACATTCCAGGTGTAAGCCAGAGCCTGTGCAATGGCATGACCTTAAGAGATGGAATATTGAGTTCCAAGAATACCAAGTAGTCATTTTGGCTGGAACATGGAATACATGAAGAATAGTAATATGAAATGTGTGGAAATAAATGTCTGGAGGCAAATTATGACTGGCTATCAAAGTTGCACTGGCAAGTTTCTAGACTATACTAATAATAATATATAACTAACTAATACTAACAATGAAATTCCTTGAGAAGGGTATTTGCATGGCTAGATATCTGCTTTGCAGAAGGTAGTTTAGAAAAAAGAAAAACCAAGACCAAGGACATAATTATCATTCTTATCAATAATCATCCTTCTTTCTTGGCGAAAAGCTTAAATTCTGCCTCCATGATGTAGGAAAAAATAGTAGTTTTGAGGAATGAAAACTCCTAGAGAGAAGGGATTATTGCACTTTTTCTAGAACCTTGATTGATGGTGGATGGATATGTTAATAACTTTTTTTTTACCTGTTCCTTCTTCTTTTCTGGATCTTCTGGGTCCCACTAATCACCATGTTAACTCTAGGATCTGGGGAAGGACATCACCACATGGGTATGTGTATTTTCTGAAGTTGGTGCCAGAAATAGATTTGAAAAAAAAGGCACATTGAGGCAGAAGCAAATAATCAGAGAAGTATAATGTTTTTAGAGAATATAGAGATTTGATAAAATAAAAGAGGACTTATTGAAGGAAGAAAGGAAACTCCTTAAGAGAAAATACATTTGTTTGCTTTTTTATTATAGATTGCTTAAGCATTTCCAAGTACCTAACACAATCTCTTCCATAAAGAAGTACTTAATAAGTGTGTCCTGGATGTGTAAATTGGTATGAGGTAACCAGAGGAGCAGTTGAGGGGATAAGGGAGAGGTTTTAGGAAAGAAATGACAGATGGATGGTTCAGGCCTTCTTATGCCAGTACATAAATATCATTAAAAGACCTAGGGAAAAATGACCAAAAAAAAAAAATAAGGACTTGACCACATTGTGTGGAACCTTTGTGAAGGCTTCACAGGATTAAATGGACAATTGCCTCACCAAAGGAAGTATGAATGATTTTCAACATGCACTACTCAAGAAAGTTATGACATATATTAAATCACATGTTCACCAAAAAAAAAAGAAGGAAGGGAAAGGTAAGGTTGAGATTTATTTAAGGTATTCTTTGTGTTCTGGGGGCAGCTGACAAAAAAAGGATGTTCCTTCTTCTAAGAGCTGCAGATAAATAGATGGTTCATCAAAATGTAACTTTTTTAATGAGTGTGCAATTTAGAATTCACAAGGTACAGTTTTTTTATTAGTTGCCTTGCAAAATATGGAGAATGTTTCTAGCACTAATTAGATACCAACAAAATAAAATTAGATTAACAAACAAAATATACAAGAACAACAGCTGGGTTCTTCCAACTGCTTCATTTTATTGGTCAACCTATAAATCTATAGATTGTTTCTTTAAGTATTGTTTCCTTTTTGATGGAAGATATCAAATACATAAAGACATGATTTCATGGAGATTCACTGAACTCTCAAGTTAGTGTCTTGGACAGTATATCTATTGATCTATTCTTTGCCTTGTGTAATTTTATATAGAAACTTGACAGTCTATAGAAAATTATAATTATAAAATTATAATTATAATTATCATTTTTCAATCCAATTTCACATGTACTATCTCATATAATCCTGGCTATAATGCTTTTATATTTGTTCATTCATTTGTTTGTTTCGCATACCAGATACCCATGTTATTTGATTAAGCTTAGAAAAACACATTCTGGAAATAACCTATAGATTTGTCTACCTAATTCAAAATAAGTGGATTAGACTAATTCAATGCCCCACTTTATCCATCCATTTCTTAATATAAACTTTGTTGTTATGGTTATGTACCTTCCAAATTGAGATGATTCAGAATAGAACAAATAATTTTGATGTTTGAGAACATAGCATAATATGGAAAGGCAAAGAAATGCAGTTTATTTGCAGAAGGTAGAGAATGGTTGTATGAATGAAAAAAAATATACCTCCATTTTTCACTTTATTTTTTCTTCTTCTTTTGGTCTGTTTTTTTCCCCACAGCATGATTAATATGGAAATATGTTTTTCATGACAGCATATTTATAACCTATATCAAATTATTTACCATCTTACAAGGAGGAACATGAAAGAGGAGGAAGAATATTTGGAACTCAAAATTTAAAAAAAATACATTTAAATTGATCCTTACAAGTAATTGGGAAAAATAAAATACTATTAAAAATTTAAAAAGTGATGTTTCTAGTCATCCAAATGTTTTGTCTACAAAAAACTGACTATCTTAGAATCTGTAAATATTTGAATATATAAAATGGTGTAGATCTAAAAAGAATTATTTTTCATGTTTCAGTTCAGTGATTTGTCATTGTAATGAAACAACCAATGATGATTTGCAAGCAAATAATATGTTATAATATGAATTTTGCTGCAGTATTTATCTTGTTTCCCCAGGAAGAACCGTGTGTGTGTGTGTGTGTGTGTGTGTGTGTGTGTGAGAGAGAGAGAGAGAGAGAGAGAGAGAGAGAGAGAGAGAGAGAGAGAGTTTAATCGTATTTAATCATATCAAATTCTCTGTGACCCTATTGGGGTTTTTTTCTTGGCAAAGACTGGATTGGTTTGCCATTAAATGTGCTCAAATTGCAGCATCATTGATTAGAGCAAGACATTAGAAAGGACCTTCTGGATTATAAGAGGATTTAGATACTAGCATATTTCTTTTTTTCCTCTTTTTAAAAAAAATAGTAATTTTTAGTTTTCAACGTTCACTTCCATAAGATTTTGAGTTTTTAATTTTCTTCCCCTCCCCAAGACAGTATGCAATATGATATAGGCTTTACATATTAAGCATATTTTCGCATCAGTCATGATGTAAAGAAGAATTAGAACCAATAGGAGGAACCATAAGAAAGAAGAAACAAAACAACAATAACAAAAACAAAGAGAGCAAAGAAGATTCTTTCATCTACTTTCAGACTCCAAAGTTCTTTCTCTGGATGTGGATAGCATTTTCCATTATGAGCCTTTTGGAGTTGTCTTAGATCCTTGCATTGCTGAGAAGAGCTAAGTCTATCAAAGTTAGTCATCACACAATGTTGCTGTTGCTGTGTACCATGTTTTCCTGGTTCTGCTCCCTTCACTCAGCATCAGTTCATATAAGTCCATGTTTTCCTGAAGTCCACCTGTTAATCATTTCTTATAGCACAATAGTATTCCATCACATTCATAAACTAAAACTTGTTCAGCCATTCCCCAATTGATGGACATCCTCTCAATTTCCAAATCTTTGCCACCACAAAGAAGAGCTGCTATAAACATTTTTGTACATGTGGGTCCTTTTCCCATTTTTATGACCTCTTTGGGATACAGACTTAGAAGTGATATGGTTTTTTTCCCAAATCTTCTCCAACATTTATCATTTTCCTGCTTTGTCATGTTAGCCAATCTGACAGGTGTGAGGTGGTATCTCAGACTTGTTTTGATTTGTATTTCTCTAATCAACAGTGATTTGGAACATTTTTTTTCATATGACTATAGACAGCCTTAATTTACTTATCTGAAAAATGCAGTCCATATCCTTTGACCATTTATCAATTGGGGAATGACTTGCAATCTTATAAATTTGACTCAGTTCTCTATATATCTTAGAAATGAGACTTTTATCAGAAACACTGGATGTAAAAAAATGTTTCCCAGCTTTCTGCCACCCTTCTAATCTTGGTTGCATGCATATTTCTCATAAAGAAGAAAGTGGAAGCTTCCTGTCCCCACTAATTATTTGATATAATAGCAGAAATGCTACACAGAACAATGAGAGGAAAAAATAAAATACATTAAATGTACAAGTAGGTCCCAAGGAGGGGCCAAAATTATCCCTACTTATAGACAGTATCATTTCTTTTTCACTTAGAAAACCTTCTGGAATCCTTAGAGACCAGTTGATATATGTAATAGCTTAATGAATATATCAGCATACAAAACAAATGTATAAAAATAATCAACCTTTCTGTATATTACCCACAAAAGCCAGGAGGAAATGCTAGAAAGAGAAATGTCATTCAAAGCAACAACAGAATATGTAACATATCATGGTACAGAACTAACAAGTTAATAACAAGTTAGTTAACTAACGAGCACACAAAGAAATAATTGGGGCAATAATCTGTTTTCATGACTACATTATGCTAGTATAATGAAAATAATGAAACCACATAAATTAATATATGAATTTAACTACATAAATCAAGTTACCATAAAGCTTCTTTATAGGATTAGACAAAATAGTAACAAAGTTCATATAAAAGAAAAAAAAACTAAAATGTCAAGAAAAATAATCAAGTATAAGGAGGAAGGAATGGAGCATGACATTAACTGATCTTACATTATAAAACATCATAAATTAATTATCAGAAGTATTTGGTACTGCTTTTAAAAAAGAAAATTACAACAATGGAATAAAGTTGTTAAGTAAAATATAGGCAACATGGTATAGTAAAATGAATATTGTTCCTGGAGACAGAAGACATCAGTTCCAGGACCTTCCTGTACAACATAATACTTGAGTAAACTTCAATATTCACTTAACATTTTGTTTTATTTTCCTCACATACAAAATAAAACCATTGGATCATATAACATAAAATCCTTTTGATACTAAACATATGAAGATATGTCTGTACTATGTATACAGCAGCCTAGTGTCCAATAAATCAAAGGACTCAAACTACTGGGATTGGTTTATTCAACAAGAACATTGTTGGCAAATTAGAAAAGATTTCAGGAGACAACTGTATTGTCGTAACACCTTCTATCATAGGGATAGGGACTGATATCTTATGTCATGCAGATGGAGATCAATATGCCATAATAAATTGCTCACTGAAGTTGGGTAAAATATGGGCATGAGGAGTTTGATCTGGAGAGTAAATGATAAGTTTGAGAATGCCCCCAATCCATCTGTTGAGGTTGTATGTATAGGGCTTTTATCAAAAGTATCTGAAGGCACCATTAGAGAGACAGACTTGTTGCCTGAGATGGTAAGTTATGGAAAATGATTGTGTACCCCAATTTCTGTGTGGAGGAGGGACTTTTATTTCCTAGGCTTCGTGATCCTAAAAATTAGATCCTTGCCAAAGAAAGGAGATTTCCTGGGCAACAACTACTTTGGAAATTATCTCATGGGAAAATTTATGTTTCAAAGTTTAGTGAATGGGTTTTCTAAAAAGAGATTTCCTGAGGTAACAGTTACTTACAGAAGAGGTGAGGTGGTGGGGGGAAAGATTGTCCATATAATTCCTGTGCAGCTTTCTACTCAGACACAAAAGCTAGTAAGTTATTTAGAAAGTACAGATTCCATCTCTGACACTATATCATCATAGTCACATAATGTTTATAAGCCTCAGTTTCTTCATTTATAACACGAGATATTTGGACAAGATGGACTCTAATGTCTCTTCCAGACATTGAGATGGAGGTTGCTTGTTCATCATTCTCCCAATGAATATCTTACCAAGATTATTTAAACAACAGGTTGGTAATGCTAGTCTAGAGGACACTAGATACAACTCTTTCGGAAAGAGGTACTCAGAAACATGACAAAAGATTGCCCTAATGACAACCTCAAGCTCAGTGCTTTTCCAGAGGGAGTAGATAAGCTGAGTGCTTTATTGTTTTGGTTTGTTGGTTGTTTTTTGTTGTTGGGTTGTTTTTTGTTTGTTTTGTTAGTTTATCTGCTCTTGTGCATTCTTTTCATCTTCTGCATTTTCCAGAATGAAAAAGAAGTTGTCTAATATTTGGCTTGCCTATGACACAGCGAATTGTTTTTTGTTTGTTTGTTTGTTTTAATGTTGGAGCTGAGGATCATTAGTCCACCTCTGAGTAAACTTACATGTGACTTTTATTTCAGAAATTTGTTGGGGAATCTTCTGGCTGGAGAAACATGCCTTAACAGAAAAGTTCATTAAAATAACCAGATAGCACCTCATACCCATCAAATTAGTGAAGATTATAGATGATGTTATAGTGAGTTAGAGAGGCTGTGGAAAGGAAAAGCTCTTCCTGGTAGAGCTCTAAAGAGGTTCAAATGAACAGAATGTTGTGAAAAGTTGGTGATTGTTTCTATCTTCTGGTCCAGAACTAACATTACTGATATTAAACTCGAAGAAGTTCAGTGACAGAAAAATACCATACCTGTGTCAAACATATTATGTATCCAATGAATGGAGAATAGATGAATAAATTGTGGTATATGAATATAATGTAATATTATTTTTCATAAGAAATTGAGAATATGAAGGATTCAAAGAAATAGGAGAAGGCATCTATGAATTGAGGAAATGCAAACAGTACAAAAGTATATGGTAACCACAAGGATGTAAATATGAGAATATTAAATATCAGAATTAAAGTCAAATAAAATGGTCAATGTTGGTTTAATATTAATGAAGTTTTTAAAAGCCCTTCCTTTATTTTAATCAATGGAAATCTGAAAGAGTTAAAAGTAGATTTATTTAAATTTGAAATAGCTACATAAGATGATTTCACTTATTTTTTGTTAAATGGGAAGGCACTGAAGAAGTGATTGGTGCATTATAAAAATTTTATTAGAATTAAAAAAAAAAAAGAAACATGGGCAAAAATCTCTCTAGTATGATGAGTATACCACTACATCTGAAGAGAAGGGGATAGATTCAAATTCATGACTTCTTCAACATCTCTCATTTTAAGATCAGCTTCTTGTTCATTTCCATTTGGCTGCTAATAGCTGTATTGGACCCACTTTGGCTGGAAGATCCTTTTCAAAGAAAGAATGCTTGTTATCTCTTCTTTCAGTAAATCTCTAACATCTCTGAGTGTTGGGTGAGGGAGGTAAGAGGAAAGCTATAAATCTCATGACCATGTAACTGGGGACATTGATTCACATGAACAAAAATTTGAACCTATTTCCTCTATTCATTAGCATTCCATGTAGTTCCCAAGGTCCTTACAACTACTTTTGCGTTCCATGATCTCTGACTGCTAGGGTTCTCGAATTGATGACACAGACATATCTGTGAGAAAAGTTCA
Organism: Trichosurus vulpecula; assembly: GCF_011100635.1. NCBI lineage: Eukaryota > Metazoa > Chordata > Mammalia > Diprotodontia > Phalangeridae > Trichosurus > Trichosurus vulpecula. The sequence goes on along the minus strand of NC_050574.1, from coordinate 309,093,265 downwards.
GAGTCAGAAAATATGATGAAGGTTGCAAGGCTGTATGTAATAATCTTATGACAACATCCCTACCCACTTCTTTGGTGTACTCCATCTCATAATATGACAGTTCCTTAAGATTCTTTCCAAGGGTAGCCATAACATAATGGAACAAAAACAGAGACATATATGAAAAAACTCAGGTAATTAGAAACTCCATAACTGTACTTCCCTATCACCCAAAGTTTCACCTTACTTATTCATTCTCCATCTTATCAATATTCACTAAAACAATATAAAGGCCAGTGTAGAAACAGTAGCTTATAAGCCTATGATACTTCTGCTTTTACAGGCTGACCAAAGGTAGCCTTGGACTTGGAGGGGGGAGGTGAGGATAGGGGCAGTGCCCTTGTTAAAGTTACTGGCAACAGCTACTACTTTCCTGTTCCACAGATCAATTGCCCTGATATCCTGATTGTAATAATATAATAAAAGAAAATACCCCATGGGGTTTGGGAGATGGTGAAGTGTTCTGCAAAGGAGAAAGTAATATGTTACTTCTTTTGTCCTACTGGAATGTAATCTTGGTAAGCATCTAACAAAGAGTGGCCATTTTCTAAATATTAAAGCAATCAATCAATCATACACTGGGAATACTTTTTTAATGTACTTCTGAATTTCTTCAGCTGGAACTAGAATAACAATCCTTTTTCAGTAAGCACACTTAACTTTAATATGAATTTCTAATTTAATGATGAATAAATAATAGAGATCCATTATTTATAAGGAATACATTTTAAATTATAGCAATAATGACTGACATTTTGTATGCTTCCTTTACTCAAAAGATTAAAAAAACACAGGTAACAGAATAAGAATTTATGTAAGAAACATGGGTTACAAGCCCTGAACTTTTGACATAAAGTAAAAGCAAATTTGTCACCTCCACCCAGATGATGCCCTCTGCTCTTTAATTTCCCTAGCTAATTCTACCACCTCTAGTGTGTCTCCCTTTTCCCATTCAGTCTGCAAATCACTGTTAGTTTAATGCTTTGTAAATTGATATGGTTTCTTCATACCACTGTTCTAAAAGTTTAAAAATTTGCAAGCATCCCTTTTGGACTAGGTTATCAATGACAATGTGAGATAAAGTTTGCCAGGCTTACAGAGGCTGGATAAAAGAGGTTAGAAAAATCAAAGGCCCATTAGGACAAAAGCCTATACTTTTAAGTCTTTGAGCATCTAACAGTGCTCTATGTAGGTACTGAGTAGGGCCTCAATAGAAAGTTCTTGAATTTTAACTTGAAAGTCAAGTTTGGAGTCTGTATTATTTATACCCACTAATTCAACTCCCAGATGCCTCGATGATTGATTACTATGTACCCTCTGTTTAGACAGAACCCAATCTTCTAGACCTCTTTAATATTCTTACTTGAAAGGAAGGCATCATTTAAGACTGACTAGAAAGTTTTCCATTTGTAATCCAGGACTCCACTTACATCCAACAACAACATAGATTAGTGTTGGTTTTTGTCCAGGGGTTCTTAACCTAGAGTCCTTGAATTTTTTTAATTGAAAACTATATTTCTGTATCTTTTGGTATCTATAATAATCCCATCTATTTAAAAAAAATATTCTGAGGAGTCCATAGGCTTTATCAGTCTGTCAAAGGTGTCCACGACTCTAAACAATTAAGAACCCCTCCTGTGATGAGAAACATCCAAGGTAAGAAGGAATCAATCTGTATATGTTGCAACAGCATGTCTCAGATGCTGGCCTGTATGTGCCCAATAAAACTTTTCTCAAATTGGAATTGACATCTCCTCTGTGGTCTGTTACAGTAAAGAAAGGAGATGAATTTCAGGACAAATGGCTGACTTAGTAATCTAAGGAAACACTCTAAATATGAGGGTTGTTACTTCTTCCATTTGACTTATTTCCTGATTGATTCTGAGTGACATGGTAAGAAACCCATGTGACTTTAGGCCATCTACTGCCTAGAATTTTCTTATATGTCCCATTTTCCATCTGAGAAACAATCTCTCCATTTGATGCCTCCTTCAAAAAAAATTAAAGCAAACAAGCTAGAAACAAAAAAACCTCCTTTCCCATTTTCTCTTATCTCTCTCCCAGACAAAGAAACTTAGCCTCTTCTCTCTCACAACTTTCCAAATTCCCCACCTGATTTCAGATAGGATAAGCCAGGGGTTGGAAACCTGTAGCTTTGAGGTCACATGTAGTGTGACCTTCTATGTACTTGAGAGTAGTCTTTTGACTGAGTCCAAGTTTTACAGAATAAATCCTTAAATCCTTTTATTAAGCAGATTTGTTCTGTGAAGTTTGGATTCAATCAAAGTGTCATGCTTGAAGACCTATAGGGCCACATGTGGCCTTGAAGCCATAGGTTTCCCACCCCGGTACTAAGCAATGGGGACTAGAAATGAGGACAATCAAGGTTTCTCAAAAAAAAAAATCAGAAGAAAATACCTGAACAGATCACTAGAAACAAATGTTAGTCTCAGTTTTATATTAATTCACTGTATTCACTTTATATTCATTGATTGTACTCTGTAAGTTGTGTACTTGTATGGGATTCAGTTTTCTCTTTAAAATAAGTGCATTGGTCAAGTTCCTTTTTGTAATTTTGTGTCTCTTTGTCTCACTCTCTCTCTCTCTTTCCCCTCCTACTTCCCCATCTCTTTCTGACTCTCCATCACTCTCTATACCTTTCTGTCTTGTCTCTCCTGATCTGCCTTTTAAAATTCCATAACCTTAAATTGACAGAAGGAGTGAGAAGAGTAGTGGGTTTCTATAGTGATCAAATAAAGAAAAATAAGTTAATTTAGAATTTTCGTTCTCTGCTGCTAATCAGGTTGTCAAGGACAAGGATCATGTTTATGTCTATTTTCACATATAACCTTTAACAGATGGGGATGTTCTATAAATATTAAATAATTCTCCTAAGAATAAACCAATCAAGATGCTTGTTTCACCCCTGCTGCTTTGATTTGCATGTTAATCACCGCCTTCTTTTCTTTTACGATAGATTTCATGCTCAGCTGAAACAGCCTAAGACAGTAAGAAAGTTAAGACAGATTTCCCTGGGCCAACTATTGTTTGGTAAATTCTATTTACCTATCTATCCTGTTCTTTGGAACATTTATCCACTTTTTAAAGCTCTTGCACAAGGGTTTCCCCCGTGAGCTGGAAGCCTTCCTGTAGATAACAAGTGAATGCATCCTCTATTATCTCATTTTACTGCAAAGACAGATTCCCTGTACTTTTTAAATTCAATTGAAGCAGCAAAATTTAGCACAATGTTTCACAATTCACTTGATCTGTGAGGCATTTGAACTCCCAGTACTTCCATTTACTTCTATGCATAATGACAATAATTACAATAATTTCATTTGGAACATTTGATATTTTTTTCAACTCTTTTGCATGTTTCTTCCCTTAATAGTCAACAAATTCCTAGACAACATGGATTGTTTTGTTTTATTCTTTGAATGTCCACTTCTTAGCAGAATGTTTTTCATGAAGTGACTTCATAAAAGAGATTAAATTGAATTTTGCCATACAATATTCTTGTGAGACAGATGACAGGAAGTATTCCCATTCTATAGATTTGAACACTGAAGTCTACAGATACTAAATGACTTCTTTATGCTGACAGTATTCACCATCTCTCCCTCCTTAGCATTGTAAGTAATCCTTTATGGCCACTGTCATAGAGACTTAGTTGAATGAGAATATTAGCATGTAGGTCTCATAACAAATTATCTCAATTTTCTGTAATATTTTACCTTGGGAGAACTTTCTTTCACTGAGAAATCATATAGCTGAGATATGTAGGAGCTGCTCAGAGAAGCAGAAGAGGAGGATTGGAAACCAACAGGAAATGAGTGCACTAGGTGTTGTCCTGTGTTATAGAAGAGATCTGAGGACTTTTAGGCATCATGAAAGCTCTATGAAGGCAAAGAGAGACTTGATTGAGGCAGTGGGAGAGGGAAGTAGGAAGGACAAACAAGAATGGAGAGTTAACTGGGAACCAGAAATTATGATGGAGAGTTAGAAGCTTGAAGTCTAATCCACAATCATTTGCTTCCCCTTTCTTCCCTGAAGTGCTGTCTGAGGAAAGCCCTGCTTCCCTTTGCCCATATATAAACACTTCATTGGCCATTTTTGTTGCGACTGGTAGGTGGAGGGGTGAAGATGGAAAGAAAGAAATTTAATCCACCCAGCTGCCACCATTATCACCTGCAAGTAAAAGATTTCCTTTAAGTGCTTATTTGTATTTCTCTTCTGCTTGAAATTGCTCTCAAGGAAATAACCATTTACTTAGACTATTAACTAATTTGTTTTCAAGATTATTAATGCATAGTTGATGTTGAAAGAAGTTAATCTAAAATGGAAATGAGATTTTCCTTAGATCAACCTAAGGTTGTGGTCAGCTGAATGAGAGAATTTCTGCAAATTTTTGCCTTTCAAGCTGTCTATATCCCAAACAGTTTATGATCACAGACAGAGACTTAAACAGGAAATGAGCCAGAAGAAGTGAAAGGTAAGGGTTTGTTTGTTTAGATAATCACACGTACTGCATATAAAACCCAGCCAATACCCTACCTTGATTATAATTTTCTAACTTGTTTTCTGGTGTACGACAGTAAGGGAGCTGGCTCCGTGCATGCTGAGATTGCCTAACATGGAAGCACCTGTTTCCCTGTTTTCCCCTACCCCGTGGGTCTTTGAAAGTCTTTGAATGACTGGTATAGCTACAATAGGCAGCATCTTTAAAACTGGCCGGACTGGGACAGACTCTCTCTTTTCTGTATTCTTTCCTATTGTGTCTAGATGGTGAAGATCATAGTTCATGGACAGTATGAACATTAAAAACTGTGAAAATGGATATGCTAACGATCTTGATTTCCTTGAGCCCCCAATTATCCAGGTAACTGAGAAGAGGTGTATGGGGATTCACTGTATTAGCTAAGATTTAGAGTGGCTTGATAAACCAACGATCCTTTGCAGTAACTGAGAGCAAACCCACTTGGATGTGCAGAAAACCAGTAACTTTGAAGGTAATTAGGCTCATAGCAGCCTTGAAGAAGACACTTAGCCATTTGATGGTTTATATACCTTCAATCTTTATCTTCAAAGACTTCCCTAACTGTTGGTTATGGGGCTCTTGGATACATCTTGTATTATGGTTTTTTGAGACATCCTCTTATCTTATTGTTTGTCTTCAAGCCCTGAATTGTCCGGACTGCTTATCACCAAGATGACTTCTGATTTGTGTGTCAAAGGGCTACAGCTTTGACATGTGGAGTTCCTCACTCCCTTTGTTTCCTGGATCTCCCCTTCCACTTGGGAATGGGGCTCCATGCATCATTACTTTCTAGAACCTTCACAATTCTTGTCTTTCTCCCCAATCTCCTGACTTCCATTGTTTGAAAAATATAAATACCTCACCCTTTACAACTCCTCTTGAAATCAATGTGAACATTGTCTCACTGTTCCAGATTGCAACCTCCTTCTCAGGCAATGGAGGCATTTACAATCTTTGTAAACTGTGATAGGACTCTAGCTCATACCAGGTCTCCCTTTTTGGACTTGGGTTTTTTTTTTTTAACATTTTAACAGTTCAAAGAGGTTTTTGATTTAACAAAATTGAACCAAGGAAGTGGGATACTTCCCCCTCTCCTCTTATATTTTGGATTCCATAAATGGGCTCAGGGTGTTTCTGTTGCTGTTCTGCTTGTCCTTCTCAGCTTCAGGTACAGATAGGAATTGCTACCGGACATGGGAGTATCAGTCATGGAGACTTAGGATCTAGGATTATAGGTAGATTTTTTGTAGCCAGTCTACCTCACAGGGAAGTCCTGGGAAGCCAAAATTCATGGAACATGAACCCAAGCTAGAGTGGCATTAAATTAGAACTTGGCATTGTGCTCTATAGGTACTGATCTAAGCCATTAACCCAACCTTCTCTCCAGAGACCAAGGTGGGCTGAAGTAGGGGATTAAATCCTGCTTATGTTCAGGGAATAAACCATTTGGATATTTGTAAGTATACCTTTGAAGCTAATATCACTTTGTAAAACTAAACAGAACTGAGGTATGGAGAACCACCTCCTAAAATTGAAAGAATACCTTTGATGGCTGCTGTATGTAATCTTAGGGAGCCTAGACACCTTCACATCTCCTATTTCTCTGGGGGAGGGCATTTAGGTAGTTGGAACCGGGATAGTTAGCACTATATTAGTCTATTCACATTCTACCTCTCTCTTTTCTATTCCTCTATTTCACTAACTCTTCCTCTTCATGCCTAATTAATGAGGGCATTTCCTAAGATTCTGAAGTAAGCACTTTGTTTTCTCTTATCTTTATTTGTTAGAATCAACTATAATCCATGCATAAACTGGAGTTCCTAGAACACCTTCTTCTTATGAGACAATACAGGGTTAGGTATGGGAAATGTCTAATAACAGTTGGTATAGCTGGCATCTGACATGCATTTAGAAGTAATATCAAAGAACATCTGTATTTCTCTGGTTTCTGACCTAAGCTCTTCCCTAAAAGGGTATTCATTTCTCCTGCACACAACTCATGATACCAATAAATATTTGAACAAACAACAAAATTATTTCAAAGCATATTAAAACAGAAATGAGATTCACCTTATAGTGCCAGTTGTCAAGAAAAGAGATATAAGTAGAATCCCTGAAATTAAATCCCATTCCCTCCCACAATCTCCAGAAACTCACAATACCACACAGTGAAGGGCTTGCCTTACAAATGAAGTTGAGGACCTCACTGAAGGGCCTAGTCATTTATTTCCTGGATCCCACAGTTTTCTTTACTCTTTTGCTGCAATGTGCTTGCATCTGGTCTAAATCCTATTTCTCTCAGAGTTTGTCCTGTAGTTCCTTTGGCCTCTACACTCCACCAGAAGATTGAAGTTTTTCCTGGTGTTTTTTTTTTAACTTATCTTTGGAATTCATAGTACTTGCCAAACAACTGCCATCTCTGCCCCTCACCAACATGACCTGGAGTCCTGGTTTATCAAACTTCTTTTCCCCAGAAATTTTTGCTCCTTCCCTTTAAAGATGTACTTTGGACTCTTGGCATTATGGAAAGGTAAATCTGAATTCAAATCCAGCCTCAGACACTTACTAGCAAGTCTGTTGACCTCTGTTTGTTCAGTTTTCATTGTAAAAAGGGCATAATAGTAGTATGTAATTAGCAGGGTTCTTGTGAGGATCAAATGAGATGATATTTGTAAAGTGCTTAGAACAGTGCAAGGCACATAGGTAACTATTTCATATTCAACATTTCTACCTTCCAGATCTATATTATCCATACCACCATCTTCTTAGCATGCCATGCTTACAAGCTCAGTGTGATCTGTAACTCTTCCCTCTCTCTAACCCTTATTCATATGTGGTCAAGTCTAGTATATTCTACTTTAAAAATATTTCACTCATCCTATCCCACAGTCATGACCCTCTCTATACCTTTTACTTAAATTATTTTAACAGTGTAAAGTGACCATTCCTCTGTTAAATGACTTTAACTTCTCCTTTAGAGGCAATTAATAGATCTCTGAAAATAGATAAAATACTGCGTTCCATTTTCCAAACCCTTAATTCCATTGAGAAAAGAACCACCATTTTTAAAAAGCCACAACAGGCCAAATCTAACAAGATGAATTTTAAAATGGGTACATGTAGTGTCCTTCTAGGTTCAGAAAAAATCACTTGCATAAGTATAGGATGGGAAGTTATGGGTCAACAAGAATTAAAAAAAATCTCTATATATTCTAGTGGATTAAAAACTCAATATGAGGTAACAAGAGTGATAAGGCCACCCAAAAGGTCAAGCAATCCTTTTCTGACCAGATCTGTGATTTTACCAATATGACAAAAAGTTAAGAAATTAGTACTCTCAACACAGACTGTTACTTCTTCTATAACTTATAGTCTTAGAAAGTTACTTGGGGATACTAAGAGCTTAATTAATTTTCCTAAAATCAAAAAGCCTGTAGGATTCAAAGGTGGCACTTAGGCTTATATCTTCCTGTCTCTGAAGTCAGTTTTCAATCTACTAGTTCATGCTACCTCTGTAACGCAACACTTAGCTGCTTTAAATAGAGTCTAGACAACAATTTGTCACTGGATATCATAAAGAAAAAGGACACTTCTGATGTTCCTTCAGTTCTTAATTTCCATAATTAATTATAGTCAGTCTTCCTGACTACCAAACCAGAGATATTTCTCTTATGTTATCTCTTATAGTTATCAATGTGTTCCATTTTCACTACATATATGGCATGTTGGAGAAATTACTAAAGAGGGTCCTAAGACAACTAATGATGATACTATATCTGTCCCCATGATACTTCTCTCTCTCTCTCTCTCTCTCTCTCTCTCTCTCTCTCTCTCTCTCTCTCTCTCTCTCTCTCTCTCTCCTTTATTCTCTCATTCTTGATGGCTTATACTTTTATACTCTCCAAATCAAATCAACAATCATTTATTGGCTATCCAGTATTCAATTTAAAACAAGAAACATGTTCTCAAGTACCTGTTATGCACAGAGCATAGGTTTGGCAATAAAAAGAGTAAAAGTTTAAAAAAAAACATATCACCTACCCTTACAGAGCTTATTGTCTAATATTAATACAAAATGATATGATATATGCATTGGAAAAGTCCAACTGCCTTTGTGATATTGGGCAATTTGTTTAACCTCTTTTATACTCTGTTTCCTCATCTGTTAAATGAGATAATTTCACTAAATGATCTCCCAAGTCCCTTCCAGTTCTAAATCCTATGATACTATGGAACATATTGCTACAGAAAATTTGAGAAGAAAGGTTATCATGGTACTGGTGGTAATTCTCTCTAAAGTATTTATCTTTTTGATCTGCATTATTAATTAAAGATTGAGACTGAGAAATGCTGCCCTGTAAGAGCTAAAGGGCCTTGTATCATAAAGTTCCAGAAATTCAGCTGCACTTTTGATAGGAAATATATGTTGTGGGTAGAGATAAGAGTGAGAAGTGGACAGGAGAAGCCAATTTTCAATTCTGCCTGCCAAAGACTTTGTTCAGTATCAAAGGTCATTTGGAGAATTGTGGTTTCTGACAGTCTCTGAGGTTCATAGTTTATGTTTTCTCAGGGATGGGTATGGATGGTTTCCAGGAGAAAGTGCCAACTTTAGGTACAAAGGGTCACTATCATTACTGATTTCCCCAGTGATTTTCACGAATAGGCACACATCCTGTATATAAAACTCATTGCCCCTCTAATGAGAGAAGGTGAATGGAACACCTGCTTCAGAGATTGGTTGGTCTTTAAAAAGATGTTAGATAATAGAATATGATTTTTCAAATGGTCTATGACTTAGAAGTTTTATTTTGCTCTTTGATTAGTTTTCCTTTTCAACAGCAAGATGCATTATTTAGTTTTAGCAAAGACCTAAAAAACCATCCAGGCCAACACCCTCATTTTACAGGCTAGGAAACAGAAGCCAAGGGATATTAAATGCTTTAACCAAAATCACACAGATTTTGTAAGTAGTAGAACCAGAATTTGACCTCAGGTCCACTGAGCCCAAATCCAGTGATTTTTGTTTGTACCATATTGCCTCTCAGTGATATGTGTTATACCATAGTGTCACAATCTTCATTCCTAGCTCTTGAATACTTTTAGAAATATATGTGTCAATGATGGTGATGAAGATCATCCAATTTTCAGGTTATGATTTGATAATTTCCTTTTATGTTCACTGGACTGGACCTTATTTAGAAAATACATGAACAGAGGCTGAACTACTTAATGAGAGGGTCTATCAAGTAGAAATATATTTTACCTGTCAATATTCATTAGGGACTGGGGGAACAGAAAGGCAAGTAAAAAGGTGATAGTAATGGGGAAATATAAGAAGTGAATTTAATTGGAAGAGTATAAGTCAAAATATGAGTTAACTGATTCCAAACTGGTCTAGAATATTTTTTCCTTATTGGAAGAAAATTGTTAATCTTAGAAATACTTCTTGCACCCAAGAAATATACCTGTGTCATTGTCACCTTACCATATCCTAGTTTGCATATGGTGTATAAACAATAATAATTTAAAATAAGTCTATGCAAACATCAGTAGGTATATAAATCTGTTGGATTATAAGTCACATATATTCATGGTTACATAGAATATGTATTCATACAATAATTCTTATGTATATGTACATAAATATGCATTTATATATGTATATGTATATGTGTGCACTTTTATTCCTCTACTTCCTATGGCCCAAAACATCAGGCATCATGGTACAGTAGAGAGAACAGTGGAAAAATTGTAAAAATTGTATATGTACATGCATATGTGTGTATATATTTCTGTGTATACATATATATTATGTCAGCCAACAAAAATTTATTAAGTATCTCTGATATGCCAGGGACTGTACAAAGTGTTAAGGATACAAAGAAATATAAAACACAGTCCAGTCTGTAATTTGGAGTGACTCACAATTTCATGGGGGAGACAACATGCAAACAAGTATATACAAACAAATTATATACCAAATAAATTGGAATTAATCAACAGAGGGAAGGCATTAGAGTTAATCAAGTCTTCCTGTAAAAGATAGCTTTTTTAGCTGAAATGAAGGAAGCCATGGTAGGTAGGAAGTGGAGATGAAGAGAGAGAAAATTTCTCACATGGAGGATAACAAATGAAAATGTGACCAGTGGGAGACAAAAGGAGTGTTTTGTTTGAGGAACAGAAAGGAAGAAAATGTCATGGGAGTAAAAGAGCAGTTGTGGTGGCAAAGGAGGTTTTCGTTTTACTTTTTGTTTTAGTTGGGAAGTTAAGGGGAGAAGGGTAAGTGGTATGAAGTGTAAGAATACTGGAGTGGTGCATGTAAGGGTCAGGTTATTGAGGACTCTGAATGACAGAGGATTTTATATTTGATCCTGAAGGTAATAGGGAGACACTGGAGTTTGTTGAGCAAGGGCATGACATCGTCAATTCTGTTCATTAGCAAGATCACCAGCTGAGGGAAGGATGAACTGGAGTGGGAAGATCCTTATGTCAGAGACTATTGCAAGAATCCAGGCATGATGTAATGAGTACCTGCACCAGTGTCATGGCAGCAGCAGTAGTGAGAAGGGGGAGCAAATGAAAGATGTTACAAAGGTAAAATCGACAGGCCTTGGAAACACATTGGATGTTGTTGATGGGACAAAATGAGAAATCAAGAATGGCATCTGGGCAATGAACCAGGGTGAGTGGAGAAGGGTGGTGCTCTTGACAGTAATGAGGAAGTTTAGAAGTGGGGAGAATTTATTTAGGATAATAAGTTCAGATTTGGACATTATACGTTTAAGGTGTCTGCAATACATCTAGTTTAAGATGTCTAATAGGCAGTTGGCAATGCAACACTGGAGGTCAGCAGAGAGGTTAGGGCTGGATAAATAGATTCAGGAATAATTAGTTTAAGAGATAATGATTCAATCTATTGGAGCTAATGAGATCACCAATTGAAATAGTAAAGAGAGAAAAGAGAAAAGTGCACAAAACAGAACCCTGTGTGGATACTCAGAGTTAGTGGGCATGACTTGGAGGAAGATAAAGCAAAAAAGATTAAGTAATAATCATGTAGTTACAATGAGAACCTTGGGAGAGTTGTGCCACAAAAGCCTAGAGAGAAAAGAGTATCAATCAGAAGAGGGTGATTAAAACTGTTAAAGGTAGAGAGAGGTCAAGAAGGAAGAGAATTAAGAAAAAGCCATTAGATTTGGCAATTAACAGATAATTAGGAACTTTGGATAGAGCAGTTTTGGTTTAATGATGAGGTCGGAAGCCAGACTATAGAGGATTAAGAAGAGTGAAGAGAGAAGATGTTTGAAGATCCCAATTGAAGACAATCTTCTCTAGGAGGTCAGCCACAAATTGCAAGAGAAATATGGAATGAGAGCAGGGATGAATTGATGAAAATGTGATTTTTTTGAGGATGTTTGTAGACAATAAGGGAGCAGCAGACAGAGAGATAGAAGATAAGTGAGTATGTGGGGATAATAGAAGAGGCAATCTCTCGAAGAAGATAGAATGAGATTGGATCACTTATACATGTAGAAGCATTATTCTCAGCAAGGACAAGGGTCACATAGTCAACATGTATTAGAGACAGCCCTTGAAGCCTAGTAATTTTGATTCTGAAGACAAATCCGACCTCTGAACTATGTATATGAAATGGCTTACCCAGGGTTACATAGCACTATATATGTCAGAGGGAATACTTAACCCCAGGTCCTGGCTTCTGAAATTAGTTCCTTATCCACTGTGTCATGCCTCCCTTTCTTCCCTCTCTCTGCCTCTGTAAGTTTCAAAATAGCTGTCAATCTCCCTTGGCAAAAGGAGTTTCCTCATCTGGGAGTTCCCTATATCAATGAAATCAGTCTACATCTGTCTATCTGTCTGCATCTGCCTGTATCTTAGACTGCCTATCTGTTTTTCCTTCCTTCTCTCTGTCATCTTTCTTTCTTTCTCTTTCTTTCTTTCTCTCTTTCTTTCTTTCCTTTCTTTTCTCTCTCTCCCTCCCTCTCTCTCTCTCTCTTCTATCATCCATCCATTTGCCATTCATTCATTTATCATCCATCCATTCATTACCACCCATTATCCATCACCCACCATCATCCAACCATACATATCCATCTATTTATCTTTCATTCCTCAATACCTTTATTTATCATCCATCTATTTACTCTCTTTTTCTTTCTTTACTCTATTTCTGTGTGTGTGTATGTACATATATATATATGTGCATATATGTATGTGTGTGTATCTATATCTATCTATCTATCTATCTATATATATCTTTATGGTGCAAGCGTTACAGATTTGTCTTCAGCAGCAGGATATTCTGAGTTCAAGAGCTGACTCGGAGACATCTTGGCTATGTGATGTTGAGCAAGCTATTTCACTTCTCAGTGTCCTCTCTCCACTGTCTAAGACTACGAGTTGTAGAGCAGGTATTAAGCTGAATTGGTAAAGATAGTTTCCTCAGTAGAAATTTTATGTAGGAAATCATGAAGCCACAGATTCAGATCAAAATCTAAGCTCAGTATTTTTGCTTATTATAATTTTAGTGTCCATCGTATGATTATGTATATAAACACTTGAGTGTTTTTATAAATACAAAGAATTACAAAACATCTTATTCAGAGCTTAATCAACGCTATCCTTCCTCAGTAAGATTTTCCATATGATCAATACAAAGATTTTTTTTTGTTACAACTAAATTTAAATAGCAAACATTTTTAAGTAGCTAATATATAAAAGGCACTATGCTAGAACCTGTAATATAATGCTAATGGCTGACATTTAAAATTTGCAAAGGACTTGACCTCCATTATCACATCTGAGCTTGAGGTAGGTCTAGCAGGTATTGCCTCCAATTTCAGAAGTAGAGAGAGCAAATGAATAGTTCATAGTCACATCCCTATTAAGGGTTAGAAGTCAAGTTTGAGACTTGGATCTTCATGATGCCAAGTTCAACACATTATCCAGTATGCCATAAGACTTTTTGAATGGCAGATATAAGACTTTCTCAAGTCCTCAAGTAATTTATAATCCAATGGGGGTGGGATGAGGGATTGTGTGTGTGTGTGTGTGTGTGTGTTTGTATATGTGTATTGTATATATAAAACGTATATGTGTATTGTATATATAAAACCTCTTCCTTTTAATGTGTATGTATGTATATGTATATATACTTACATACATGTATACATATATACATAAAAACACATAAATACATATATATGTATGTATATACACACACCAAAAGAAGATTTATATAAGTGTTAGAGATTAAGAGAAAATATCTGAGAAATAAGAGAGATTTCTTTCAACTGTTTTCCTTTTTCTTTACTTTTCATTATTTTTTTGAAGGAGGAAGAGAGAATTAGGAATGATTTTATGGAAGACATGTACCAGAGTTATCCTTTGAAAGATGAGAGACACAAATAAAGACCTAAAGGGGGTGGCTAATTTTCATAGATGATAGCAGGAGCAAAGGCCTGGAGAAAGGAGAGGGCAAAGAAAAAAAGCAAGATATAGAAAAGAGTTCAGCTTGTTTGAAGTGTAATAATAGAACTTAATAAGTTAGGTTAAAACAAATCTAAATATTCTTGATTTCTGTAGTTTATTATCCTATATGAGCTCCAAAAGGGAACTGCATTTATATTTGCAAATACCCCTCCCCCCAGTAATTAGTAGCTCTAACTACATAGATAAAAATTTAGAGGTATGTAGATAGCTGTAGACGTAAATAGAAGTAGAACTGTATGTAAATCAATCCATACATTAAGTATCAAAATGTGTCACACACTGATATTAGGAGCTGGGAATACAAATAGAAAGAATGAAAGTGTTTATCTAAAATAGCTAAGGTACTAAAGGGAAAGATAACCTATATGTGTTATTTACAATAGAAAGAACACCAGCTCTGCTTTCAGTAAACTTAGATCCCTATCATGCCTTTGATTCTGACCTTGGGCAAGTTACTTGTAACCTCCCTGGCCCTTGTTTTTTCATTTATAAAACGAAGGAGTTGGACAATATGGCCTCTGAGGCCCCTTTAAGCCAGATTTGTAGATATAAGAGATAGGCTCCTATAGAATGCAAATAAATCCAAAATAGTTAAATACAAGGTAATTAGGGAAGGTGCAAGGGATGTGCTAGTAAATATTAGACAAAATGGCACAAAAAATCACTTTTAAAATTTGATCTGCATTATTAACCTTCTCCCATCACTTTGTTAAGTCTAGACATCCACAGCACAATAAAGTAAGCCCTGACTTGTAGCATTTGCCTATTTCCGAGATTCAATGCTTAAACTAAATATTAATAATCAGCCCTGAAGTTGGAGCTCGCTCCAGCACACTCTTAGGGGCAAAGTATTAGTAGTTGAAGGGAACAGGAAAAGCTTCATGCAGATGTTACTTAACCTGTGTCTTGAAGGAAATGAGGGATTCTATGAAGCAGGCAAAGGTGAGGAGAGAATGCATTCCAGGCAAGGGAGACAGCAATAGAAAAAGTCAGAAAGTAAGGGGGAGGGGGAGTAGGAAAATGGGAGTTAGAATATCATATGGGAAGAACTGAGTGGAGACCAGTTGGTCTATATTGCAAAGCAAAGGAAAGGACTAATTTTCAAAATAGTTGACGGAGCTTGGAAAAAAATCAGAGTGAGAGAAAGACCTATAGATGTACAGCAGATATGGATATGATATAAATAGGTACACCATATATGTATAAATACAGGTATAGTATAAATACATATGTAATCTATATCACACACACACACACTACATATATATATGTGTGTGTGTGTGTATATATATATATATATATATATATATATATATATATACACACACATACATGTAAGGTAGTTCCTGGTTATTTATTAAATTATTATTCCAACTTTTAATATCATTTGGTAATGAAATTTCAATGCCCTTACTTAATGAAAACCTCCTCAATTGCCTAACATAAGGAGGCAAAGATGTTGATGATCCATTATTTTCAACAAAACTAAGTAATATTTCTGACATCATGCTGCCTTTAAAATGTTCACCCTACTGTTCCTTAAAATAAGATTAGTGAGATTATATTAAGATTTAAGTAGAAATAAGAAAACTCATTCCATTATAGAGAGCAAAAATAGAAGGCAGTTTGTTCTTTTACAGAGATGATTCTCAGATAAATTCACACGATGATTCGGAGAAAATATGCCTTGTCTTTCCCTTGTCTGGCTGCCATAAAAAGTGCTAATTTAAATTAAGAACTCATTCCCTGCCGTCAAAATGCCAGGTGTAAATGAAACTCTATGTTCCTGCACCAAAATACACAAAGGCCATTTTAATTCAAAGTAAATGCACATGAAAGTGATGTTGAAAACCTGTTACAGAGGTCACCCCAGCAGACTGTGGTCACTTAACAAATGCAAAATAATTATCCAGATATGAGTTGGTTATGGCTACATTTATGTTTCTGTCATTTCTGTTTATATGTGTTTGTGTTTCTCCTGTCTCTTTCTTTAGACTGTATGCTTCCTATGGGCAAGGGCCAGCTTCCCTTCTTCTGTTGCTGTTGTTAGTTTTTGGTAGTTTATACAGGAAACAGTTCAGTGTTCAATTCATAGGAAGTTTTTTCTTTAAGTTTTGGTGGGGTTGGGCATAGAGTGTTCCCTCTTCCCCTTTCTCCCTCTTCCTCTCCCTCCGCTGCCACTTCATTGGTATAGGGAACTCCCAATAAAGTAACCCCTTCCACCAATGAGGATAAGCAACTGTTTTGTAATTTATAGACTTAAAGATTTCCTGTGGCAGTAGAGTCAAAAATTTTAAGTAACTTGCCTATACATAATAGTACAAATATAGAATTCTGGGCCAGTCCTTTAACTATTATATCAGCCTACTTCTCAAGAGTTTAATTTAATTAAAAAAAACTATTGATTTAGAAAGTAATAGATTGTTCTGATGAAACTGTTTGAATTAAATAACTGCTTTATATTGTCAACCTCTCACAGAGTTTTTTCTAAGAAAGAGACAATGATTAGATTGGTGTAATATTAATTAAGGTGGGACTTTTTTACTGTTTTCTTTTTTGGAACACATTCAAACAAAAGACCTTGATGAGTCTGGCCTTTGTTTCTTTCATTAAATTAGGAGTTTTTGATGACCTCCTTGCCTCAAGGGAAAGCCTGGTTTGCAGGAGTTTGAGTGACATGTTTGTGATGCCAGAGACCTTTAGGTCCCAGGTTTGTGCTGCTTTTAGGTCACATGGGGTTTAGTCGCACATTGTGACACCCTTTGACCCTGAACAAGAAATATAAACCAAGAGGTTGACATTCTCCCTCGGGGCTCCCACTCAGTGGAAGAGTGGTACATGACTCAGTGCAAGCTGTTGTAACTGCCCCCCAGCTTTGCTAACCCAGATGTTGGTTTGTATTTGGTCTGTTTATAATGTATGTTTGTATTTTGTTTGCATTTGCTCTGAAGTTCAGGGTGCTGACTTTTCCTCCTGAACAAAGTGAATAACTTTGTATGTTGAATTAAGCTGAGATTATTAACCCCTTAAAGTTACTCTCCTTAGTAAAGTAGATCAAAGAATCTGTGCTGGCAGCTCTTGTTGTTGGTCTTGTTGGGTCTTACACAGCCACAGTAGCTGCTAGCAAGATTGTTGTTACAGTTGGGGCCACATTTGTTTTTTAATTTCTCTCAAGTCGGCTTAACATACATTACATGGGAGTTACAGTTCCAGAACTGGCTCATTTTAGGGGTTGGGGTACAGGGTTATATGGCCTTTGAAGAGTAGGTGTTCCCAAGGGGTGCCAATCAGCTCTGATTGATCAACACATTGGGCGGGGGGCTATATTAAAATGAAGGTCTTTGAGTAGTGACTTAGGTCACTTAATCCTGGTCAAAGAGACATCGATTTCCATATCACTAATCTTGACAACAGGGACAAATTATCATTTTCCCAGACCATTCTGGGAAATGTAACGAGCAGGAATCCACCAATTAAGATTGGATCTTAAGTTCCTTCTGAAGAACCAAACTTTGGAAGAGAAGGAGATGGGAGAAACTCTGAGTTTCTAAGAAAAAATAATTTTTCACAATATAAATACATATATCTATACACAGAAATACATGTTTACATATTCATAAACATACATATATATCTACAAATATATATATGTACATATATGTACATATGTAAGTATTTATAATTTAAAAAAACTTACTTCTGGTTCTCTACCTCAGACGGCCTATTCTCATACACACAGGAGCCTTGACCTGCTTGACCTACAGCTGGTGCCCACTCACTCCTTCCGTATATAACCTTGTGGGTCCTTCTTATCATAGCCATGCTGAAAGTCATATGGACATTGACTCAACTCAGTGTATATATAACTCAACTATAGCTCAAACTTAGTTGGCTCAAGAGTTCTACCAGCCCTAGTGTTCCCTACAACAGGGACCACAGATGTGCTCCACCATATTTGACTCAAATAAATATGAAACAATTAAAATAGATGTATGCATAGAACCAGACAAAGTGAGCATTTACTTAGCATTTATTAAAGGTAGTGTGGGCTGGAAAGAATGCTAAAAGGCAAGTCAGAAAGTTGGGTTTGAGTCTTAGACTTCATACAATAGCTGTGTGATTGGGAAATTTACTGGCCCTTTCTGGTCCTTAGGTTCCTTGTGTATACAGTGAATATAGAATTTGCACTGGGATTTCATTGGTATAGGGAACTTGAAACCTTGTCATCCTGATTCTGAATCCTGCTCTTAAGTTACCATGCTGCATCTTATATAAAAGAGAGATGATACTAGTACTATTTCACTTATTTGTGAGGAGGATATCTTATAAACTTTAAATCCTTTGGAAATGTCAACTACTATTATTAATGACCATCTCCTGAAAATCCTATGATTACTCTAACAGTCAGTTTTCAGTAGTTAACTCATTTTAAGGCATTTAACATTTCCTCTGGTCCACATGGTTCCTTCTTCAGTTGCTTTAAGGACTTCATATTACATGGAAAATTAAGAATGCAGTCAATCACTGAGCCCCTCCAATTCAAAAATTTTCTGGCATTTAGGGAGAACTTCATCCCCCTGCCCCAAATTACACTTGTATTTGTCTCCAAGAGGCTTCTGGCCTCTAGTCCTTGGCCTCTTTTTTAGGTTGAGGCAAAAAAAAAAATATTATGGGAAACATTTTGATTAAAGAAAAAACAGCCCGTATTACTCCATTTATTAACAGATGAACATAGGGAGGGGAAGTTGGGGAAATGGCAGGTGCCTTCTCAGAGCTCATCTCAATCCTTGGGGAGCTGAGAACAACTGGTGGGGTCAGCCTGAATCTTTTGCTCTGAGATGCATGTAAAAAAGAAGTCCCTTTTTATCACTTCCTTCTCTGCCACAATATTCCTACTTTCTCTTTCTCCTTTTACTGTTTGCTGACAAATCTTTGCCATTTCCCTTCTTAATATGCTCTTCTTCCTCCCTACTGTGAAGTCTTCAAAATCTTACCTTAGCAGGGGAGGCTAGGTGATGCAGTGAATAGAGCACCAGCCCTGGAGTCAGGACAACCTGGATTCTAATCCAGCCTCAGACACTTTCTTGACACATTTACTAGCTGTGTGACCTTGCGCAAGTCACTTAACTCCAATTGCCTTGCCTTGCTCCCTCCAAAAAAAAAAAAATCTTAGTTCCAAAATAGTTTTTGTGTTTATGGAGGCATGTATAAGTCTCTCATCCAGTAGAAAAAGACTTCTTGTCACACCTAATTAAAATGCCTTTGATTGACTTAAGATGTCCAGGCCTTATTCCCAGTTTTTAATTAATTGACTGATTCTACCAAAAGGTGTTCTTAACTCACAAAGGCAGTTGCTTTTAAGTGATTAATCAACTGACCCCACCCTTACCTTATTTTTAGCTATATTCATTAACAGAGATATAGAAAGGCAGAACCAAAAGGGCCTTGAGAATGTCTAGACATGTCCTTCATTTTATAGGTGAGAAAGCTGATGCCTGGGCAGTAGGAGTGACTTACTTAACCTGCCCAGAGTAGTTAGTGGTAGAAGTCAGTGGGAAAAACCTGCTGCCTCCTAATACAATGTTCTCTGCGGCGCACCTGGCTATTCCTTTGTGTATGGAGCCTGACTTTTGCAAAATTGTTCTTTCAGTGACCTTTCTCTTTGGAGACTTTCCATCTCAACTATTTGCATCCATTTCTTCCCTTTTGGCCTTCAAGCCCTCCCCTTCACTCCCATGGCAGTGCCCCACGTCCTTTTTCTGTAAATTTTTGCTAAATCTTTGGAAAGCCTGAATTGCAAAATAAGCTGTTAGCTTATAATTAAGATGTTAGTTTTAAAGCTTAAGGGGTAACCAGGTGTATTTGCATTTTGTGATAGAACTCAGGGGAAAGCCTTCCAGGCATGAAGAAATGTCACTATTAAGGTAGCATGACAGGTAGTTGTGTTGATATTTTTGTACAGAGGGATCTGCCAATATCCCTTCAGAAATCCCAGCTCATAATTGGCAGTTGAGGAACAGTGCCAAAGCCTGCCAACTTCAGTTTACCTGGTGAATTGATTGATTACTGACTCCCCCCTTTGGTGACAAGGGAGATTAAGAAAGTCAATGATGTATTTGGTTTTCCATATTGAGAGAAATCAATGCCTTGCATATACAAGCTTGTCCTGAGACTCAGGATGGCACTTGGCCAGAGAGGGAAATGGAAATCATATGAATACAGTAAAATACAATTAAGAAACAGGATTGGAACCCTCCTTACAGGTAGCTAGATGGGACAGTGAAGAAAATATAGGGTGTGGAATCAGGAAGATCTGAGTTCAAATCCAACTTTAGACACCTACTGTCTGTATAACCCTGGGGAAGTAATTATCTTCTGTTTGCCTCATATTCCTCAAATATAAAATGAGATAATAAGAATATTTACCTTCCAAGGTCATTGTGAGGAATAAGTGAGATACTGTTTGCAAAGTGCTTAGCACAGTGTCTGGCACATAGTAGGCTCCTAATAAATGCTTTTTTCTTTCCTTGTTTCTTGCCATCACCAAGGTAGCACAGTTGCACCTTCTCACTTTCAAAACCAGTTCTTCTGCTACCAGCTCCACAAACTAGAACATTTTGACCCAAACCTCTGGGTTGGAAAGAAGGCCCTTACTGTCTTTCTTAATGTGTCACAAGCTCATCCTCAAACACTCCAGAAAGCAAGGACAATTCTATTTTCCATGTCCGTCAAAAATCAATTTACTGCCTCTTGGTGTCAGCATGTACTTAACTGATTTTAGTCATTTTGATATCTCTATACCAATGTATTCTGTTTCACACTAATTGCTTGTAGGTAAATGGCCTTTAGCTAATTGGTTTTAGGTGAATTGATCCAAAATCCCCTATGGAGGGCCTTAGTGGTCACTTATGCTGTTACTGAGTTACTGGTAATGAGGGCTCTGCTTAAATAAATCCTTCTTTGATACTTACCATTCATACTCTCTTCCTTCACTTAAGCAATCATGAAGATTTCATCTTTCTAAAGCAGTCAATTCCATTTTAATCACATCAGTATCTTAATCCTGAAACCTGGGAACTGCCAATGACAAATCAAAGAAAATCTTTTTTTAATTCTAGAAAATCTCTTCACAAAGTAATGGTAAACATGTGCATTCAAATGAATAAACTAATGATCCTCAAGAATGCTAAGCAAAGCACAGAATTAATTGGATTTCATTCCATCCCATGATAAATCCCTTGAGTTCTGCAGCAGTGACCAAAGATACATTTGCTTTTATCATTCAGGGTAATTGGATTACTAGCAAGTTTGAGTCTTTAATCTTTGTTGATAAAATGAGATGAATATCCCATAAATACACTAGGTGGGCTGGTATTGCCAAAGAAGAGGCGAGAAAAATCTGATATTAGGTGACATATTAGGAAGATGAAATTGACAGCCAGAATTTTTGCATGGTTAGAGAGACTTTCCTGCAAAGGGTTACACCCTTTTTTGTAAGTTTGTAGGTGGGATGAAGGCACTGGCAAGAGCCATAATAAGCTATCTCATTTCAACTCTTGTTCATTTAGATAGGAATACCATCAGGCAGTAAGTGCTTCCCCCACCTCCACATTCGACTAGATGGGGAGTTAATAAAGTCAATATTCATTTATTTATTTATTGCAATGAGAGAAACAAATGTTTCTTATATTTCTACAATGTGTTTTCTCCAGATCATTATTTATATTCAGTTTTATTCATGTTTGGCTCAGAATATGAATTCTTTCTTTGGTGACATCTTTTTAGAATCCATTGCTTCCTTCCCAGCACAACTCAAAAATCACTTTTGTGAATGAGGCTCTTTTTCAGATCCGTTCCTCCCAGGAGCTGGCAGTCTAGCCAGAGGAGATCACACATTGGTATATATGAAATTAATACAATACAGAGAGAGAGAAAGAAAGGGGAATCAAAAAAGGTTTCAGGTAGAAGGATACTCTTGAACTGAGCCTTTAAGGAAACTAGGGATGTAAGAGGCAGACAGGTGAGGAAAGACAGGAGATTACGCAAAGACATGCAGTCAAGAGATGCAATTTTGTGTGTAGACAAAGACCAAAAAGGACAGTTTGTCTGGACTTCAGAGTTCATGGAGAAGGATGGTGTGCAATAAGCCTAATAAACTAGATGAGGGTCAGGTTGTAAAAGATTTTCAATGTCATACAGAGGAATTTATATTTTATTCTGAAAGTAATAAGGAGACATTGAAATTTACTGTGTAGGGAAGTAACACAGACAGAATTGCATTGTAGGAAAATGACTTTGGCAACTCTATGAAGAATGGGTAGAAGAGGGGAGAGAGTTAAGGCCAGAAGATTAGTTATGAGGCTATTTCAATAGTCCAGGCAAGTGGTGATGAGAGACCAAACTAGAGTGGGGGCTGTGTGAGTGGAGAGAAGACAAGCTGTCAAGATTCTATGGTGACAGAAATGATAAGATTTGGCAACTCCTGGGATATATATGGTGAGTAAGAATCAGAGGTCAAGAGGTAGAGAATTTCAAAAGAGGGATGGGCTTGAGGGGGAAAATACAAAATGAATCTGATTTTTTACATATTGAATTTGAAATGTCTAAGAGACACCCAATTTGATATGCTTCATAGGGAGTTGCTGACCTTAGAACTAGATATTTAGATTTGGGAATCATCAACACAGAGATGGCAAGTAAACCCATATGAGCCAATAGGGCAACTAAGAGAAAGAGTTCAAATAGGGAAGAAGAGAAGATAGTTCAGGATAGAACTGTGGGTACACCCAGGGTGACGTAGAAGCTAATTTATACCAGGTTCACTGGTTGTTTTAACTGAATATTAGTTTTTCTATAACACTTGTGCAGTATTTCCTTGAGATTTTTTGATATTCTAAAACCCAAGACAAAGGACTATGCCTAGTCAGCAAATAGTATTTGTAGCAACCACAAGCTTTGCTAATAAGCAGTCAATCAGAAAAAGGCCATATACTACCCATTACCCAGTAAGGGCCCTTAGACCTTGCCCTGATTCACACACAGCGATTGTTTTATGTGCAGTGAATGTATTGTGTAGAGATTGTATTCCACTAGGATTATAGGACTGGGACAAGGTCAGGGTAGCATCTTTGACAGGATATCCTGGGTTGGTTAGCTAGTGGAGGTTTACTAAAATTAGATGTAAAAACAGGCACATGGTTTGAGGAGGACAGAGATAGAACATGATAAACATGGTAGCCATAGGGAAAGTCTCTCCCTCATCCTTAGTCAGCAACACCAGTTTGGAGAGATCATCATTCATCTAAGCCACAGAGTCTGTCAGATAAGCAGGTAGATAACTTCTTGCCATATCCTTCTTTTCTATATGTGTTTTGATGTAGTAAACAGAGTGTTGGACTTGGAGCCAGAAAGAGCTAAATTTGAATACTGTCTCAGACTCTTACTAGTTATGTGACCCTGGGCAAGTCCCTTAAGTTTTTTCAACAAAATATTCCTCATCCATTACAGTAATAATAATAATAATAATAACTCAGATAATAATAGTATGGAGCTCCTAGGTTGATTATGAGCCTTCATTGAGATATATGTAAAGTACTTTAAGGCTTAAAGAACCATATTACTGTAATTATTATTATTTATAGTAGTAGTATCACAATTATTATATTTATGTTTATTTCTTCATGTGACATATATTTTTGCCATGGAATATGGCACTGATATCTGAAACCGTGTTTTTTTTATTGTGTGGGATTTATGTTTCTCATATACTATATGCAATATCATGATTTGATGTTTTATATGATCTATTTCCTCTTTCAGCATGTGCTCATACATGTTTCTTATACTTTGTGTATAGATGAAACATAGGTACATGCATGTATACTGTGCGCTGTAACTGGGATAATCACTTGCAACTATGTTTTATGCTAATTCATCATGTTTATAATGGTCTAGATATATATGTTTATAGATACAATGGTGCTAAACTATAAGGATTGTACTTTTTTTATTTTAGGGAGGATGTAGGGAACATGTCTCTTTAGGATAATGTAGCCAAAGGGACTACTAGTCCATAGTAATTTCTGGTTGAGTTTATTGCCAGAACATCTCAGATTTTTCATATTGTAGACATAGGACTGGCTATAGAGAGATTCAAGGTAAATGACAAAGACAGAGATTGAGAGACATAGTAGCAATAATAAATCTTCCTCCATTACATTGACTGTAGCCCTAGGTGACTGAGCTCTCTGCTCCACTAGACTATACAATCAAGTCAATGAGATGTGAGCTGGGCCTTGATGGGTGCCATAGAAGTGAGTGGGACTGATGACAAAAGGAAGCATGGCTTGGCAGAGAAAAAGATAGTTGGAAAGGACAGCTTGTGGTAAAAAGGACACAATAGCTTGGTTAGCAGGAGCAGGAGAGAATTTCAAATGCCAGCATCTATTGTAAGTTGAGATTACATGTCTGTCTCTTTGGCCCATGCTGCACTAGGTCTATAAATGCATCTCTCAGTGTCCGCACTAGCATCTGATTTCACCTTAGCTATCCAACCTATTTGATCTGTCCTGGAAGTGAAACCAACTTGAATATCTTGGGCTGATTCTAGGAACATATACTATATATGTTACGAAAAACCAGGAGACTCAAAACTAAAGACAAAAATGGGAGCTAAAAGAGGACTGTGTGGAATTACACAGAAGTAGGCTAAGGGATTTATTAGTGTACTATTCAAATGTCCAGTTAAGATGGCAATATGAAAAGTCATAAAGACCAGCTCTTCCACATAAACCACAGTAAATATCTGAAAAGGACCCTGAAAAGACTTGTGATATAAAAGGAAAAAAAATGAAAAGAATTAGAAATAAACTCCTCTATCTGTTCCAAAGTGAACTAAACATTGGCCAGAAACCAATAGAGGTGGGCAGTGGGAATTCACCATGGAAGCCATAATGAATGGAGGTAAATATGGAAGTGTAGAGGGAAGCTGTGCTAGGAAAATGAGCAAGAGTTCCACCAAACATGTTGAAACTATCCATCTCTTTCAACAGAGAGGACACAAGCCTGCATAAGTGCCAGTTATCAGGGACCTTAAATCAAATCTGATTTTTGGCCTCTAAAAACAGAGTGGGACTATAAACACGCTACCCCATCCCTATAAATCACTGTGCAGTGAAAGGAATCCCAGCCATGCATGCCTCATGACGTTAAGAACCCCTGAAGAAGACAAAAACAACTCAGCACATAAGCTCCAGCTTTAAATGGGGGACTATGTGGGAAACCTGAGATCAGTGTTATCTCTAGCATCCCATTGGGGCTTATTAATGCAACATTAGGGGACAGAACCCACCTCCTATTGAGGAATCACAGAAGGAGAAGAAGATTTTTTTAAGGCTAGAATTCATGGTAGACCATCAGAATACTGAGAGAGAAACTAAGGATTGGGACAAATGACGAGGCCTCATATAAACCACTTCATGTAGATTCTCAACAGCAGCAACATTCAAGCTGCTGGGGGAAGGAGAAAACAAGACCCATCCAAGTATGCTAGAGATGACTGCCTGAAAACCAAATACCAATCTAAGAACCATGACAACATATATGAGTAAATAGGGGAAAATACTACACAGAATGAAAAAAAATGCCATATGTTAAGAGAATCTGATAGGGTAAAACTAGGAAAAAAAAGTATAATCTCACAACTAACTACTAAACAAAGTTTTTTCCCTACCCTTCAAAGGGAAAAAATGATTTGGTCAATAAGGACTACATAGACAAAATGAAAAATAATATGTAAAATGAAATTATAAGAAAAATAAGAGCTCTATGGAAAAGAACTAAAAGGAAAAATACTAGCTTAGAAGAGAAGATAAAAAATCTTACCTAATTAATAGAATCCCTGATATTAAATTACAAGAAATAGATACAGATACTCCATGAAGCAACAATAAATATTAGATCAAAGTCAGAGAGGGGAAAAATAAAAGAAAATATAAGGTACCTAGCATTGTAGACAAGTGACTTGGAAAGGAGACCCAAGAGAGAAAATTTAGAGAGTCAAACTCTGGTCTTCTTAACTTCGAGTCCCATATTCTCTCTATCCACTGTAGGATAGGATATACCATAAAGGAAAGCAAGACAGAATAAAAGCTACCCGATTGTCTTATATACTCTAGTGCAAGTGCTACAAGCTAAAGATCTGCAGGGACAGAATTTCTGCATAGATACCATGTTTATTAGCCTCTATCTCTGTCCTTCTCCCTAAGCTTTGAATGCTTGGTCCACTGCTTGTTGTTACAGCTGCTATTCAGTCGATAAAGTGGACTCTGTTAAAGAAGCCACCCACAAATTGTCCTAGGCCTTCAGTCCTTGTGGAAACACTATCCCCAAGATATCATGTTTACATTTTCCTGAAAATCATCAATTAAAATAAAGGAAATTACAGTTCAACATATCATTAAAATGTTGCTATCAAATAATCACAAACTAGGCTTAGAAAAATATATTGTATAATCCTATCCCATTTTGTATCATATTATCCTAAATTTTATTATTATATATAGAATATATATATATATATTATATTACATATAATATATTATAATTAATTATAATATAATATATTACTATTATTAGTGATATAATGTTATCATTTTATTTCATATCACATTACATTATCCTGTTATGTTATATTAAGTTTTTGTTATCCAGTCAATTTTTTCAGTCATGTCTGACTCTTCATGACCCCATTTGGGGTTTTCTTGGCAAAGACACTGGAGTGGTTTGTCATTTCCTTCTCTACCTCATTTTAGGGATGAGGAAACTTGGGCAAGCAGGGTTGAGTGACATGCCCAAGGTCACATAGCTAGTAAGTGTCTGAGGCTGGATTTGAACTCAGGAGTCTTCCTGATTCTAGGCCCAGTACAATATCCACTGTGTCATCTAGCTGCCTCTTTATATTCAGTTACACTAAAAGCTGGCATAATAACAGCTAACACCTTAAATAGTGCTTACTATACACCAGGCCCCATGCTGAGCATTTTACAACCCTGGGAGGCAGGTGTTATTATTAGTCCCATTTTTCAGATGCGGAAACTGAAGGAATAAGAGGTTAACTGACTTGATCAGGGTCACACAACTAATAAGAGTCTGAAGTTGAATTTGAACTCATGTCTTCCTGTCTCTAGGCCCAAGACAATATCCACTGTGCCACTTAGTCTCAGTACATTACATTACAATATAGCATAGCATGGTATAGCCTATCATAGCCTAGCCTAGCCTGGCCTAATATTGCATAGTATAATGTAGTTAATAGAATATGTTAAGTTGTATAGTATTATGTTTTGTTATGTTACATTACATCACAACTATCTGGACATCTAGGGGATCTCTTTCTCCCTCCCTCCCAAGAACAGAGCATCCGAGAAATAAGAGAATGTGTACTTAACCAACATAATAATTTCATTGTCTTTCAACTTGTAGGGAAGCTGCTCTTCTGGACTTGAAAGAAAACCTGCTCAAGTAGAAGCAACAGAAATACTAAGTATGTGTGGGGAAGGGGGAGTAGACAGGGACTGCTTCAAAGAATTTATGAGAGGAGAAGAAATTCAAAGATACTCTGACATGAATCCTGGACTTGAAGAAAGTAGACTTCAATTGTTTAGGGAAAAGGCACTGGAGTTAGTATACAGTGGCCTAATATTTGGGGAAGGGGGATGGTGGAATTTGACTAAGAGGGAGGGATGTCGCAAACATGGAAAATTTTAAGGTTTAAACACAAATGTTCTTTATGAAGAGGGGAAAAATTTTCATAGCTTCCTAATGAGACCCAAGAGAAAGCACAGGGAACACCCTGACTAACCCATATTTTTAAATAGGCATATATAGGAAGAAGATTGTTGTTCCTCTTTCATTTTGAAGAGGACTAGTGATACCCCCAGTGATGTCTTGACTTGACATAAATTGGATTTAAGTGAGGCAGAGTTGCATAAAGTCATCAGGCTCACTAGCTCTTCTAGAGCCATGAAAGTCCATTGGCAAGACAAAGGTCAGGAAAATTCATGATGGCCCACAATGCAGTGCATGACCTTGGCACCTTCCATGTCTGACCAATCTCAACGAGCTCCAAAGGAACTGTTTTATCTACCTTTGTGGCTGTTGGAACAAATTGTTCTCATTTGCCCATTCCACTGGGAATAGTCTTCACATGCATTGGGTAGACATTCTCCCTAAAGTGGTTTTAAGGCCTGTCAACCTGCCAACCTGATTTAGCTCATCTGCTGAGATGGTTTTATAGGGATGTGGCTACTGTGCATGCTATAGCTTCTTAGAGCCATAGGTGAGAGTTGGGTGAGAGGTGGACACCAGAGGTGGATAAGCAGCCCTGAAAATATCTCTGCAAACTCTCACACCAGAAGTGCTAGTCTTCTTTGAACACCGCATACACTAGGTCGAATAGCTGGGGATAAATGCAAAAGAGCTGCTTGGTTCTTTAAGGATTGTAAAGAAAGTTGTATTAGGTTAGACTTGTTTTAAATGATAAGGACAAGAAAAAAGGCTCATTTTTACTAATAGATTTTATGTAATAGGAAATGTATAGCATGATGTAAAAGATAAAGACAGTATCATCTCTGGTGCCTCAACTCCACTTCTTCATTTCCCTGACTTTCTACCCTGTACTAACAGAGCTTATATTCTAATAGGAGATGACACACAAAGGGAAGCTGAGAGAAGGATAATTATCTTTGGACTAGGATGGATAATTTTTAAATGATTAGTAAGAAACCCAAGTTAAAAGACGAAGTGGTAAGATCTTTCCTCAATGAGTTTGACTCCATAGATCTGCATGAACTATAACTCAGGTATACTATAATATAACAATAACTCACATGTGTATAGTGGTTTAAGGTTTACAAAACATCATGTATTAACTATTGCATTTGATTATCCTAACAATCCTGAGAAGTACTTACTCTAGGTATTATTATCCCCATTTTACAGATGAAGAAACAGAAGCAGAGATTGGTTAAGGGTCTTTCTCAAGGTGACACAGCTAGAAAATATTAGGAATGGGATACAAACTTTGTTTTTATGACTTCAAGTTCATTACTTTTACCACTTAATATATGATTGATGAATTGTGAGTAATTTCTGAAAAAAATTATAGAGAATATTGAATATTCCAAAGGTCTATAAATAAGTAGTACTATTATTTTCAATAAAAGAAAGAGACTGGCTCCTATAAACTTTAGGCTTATGAACTTGACTTCTACTCTTGGCAAAATTTTAGTGAAAGGACAGTTGGTGAACATCTCCAAAGGCAACTCTAAACACAAAGGTAACATGACTTAATCAAGAGCAGGCCATCCCATATGGTACTTTTCTCATTTCCTTTATAACAATATTATTAAATTATGCTGTAAATAGCATAAATTGTAAACATAATATACTTAGCTTCAGCAAAGGGTCTGTTAAAAATCTTTATGGTGGGTGGGCTAAAAAATTGGTTTGGGATAATTCATAATACGATAGATACATAACCACCAATGAGTTAAGGTCAACTCGGAAATAGGTCTTTAGTGAAATGTCCCAATGATCTATCCTGGGTCCTATGGTGTTCACTATTTTAATCATTAGTCCTTTGAATGAAGATATAGAAGGTAGATTTGGCCAAATTTGCAAGTATCACTAAAGCCTCAGCTGCCACACTAGATCACAGACACAGAGAGTTTCTCTCTCTCTCTGTCTCTCTCTCTCTCTGTCTTTCTCTCACTCTCTGTCTTTCTCTCACTCTCTGTCTTTCTCTCACTCTCTGCCTTTCTCTCACTCTCTGCCTTTCTCTCACTCTCTGCCTTTCTCTCACTCTCTGCCTTTCTCTCACTCTCTGCCTTTCTCTCACTCTCTGTCTGTCACACACACACACACACACACACACGCACACACAGATATTTGTGTGTATGTATGTGTGTATAGATATATAGATATAATCTCAGTAGGCTAGCATGGTGTATTGAACCTAATAAGGTGACATTTCGTTGATAAAATCTAAAAATCTATACTTGGATTTTGAAAACAAACTTTAAAAAGGCCAAGTAGGGTATCTAATTTCATGTGTTTGTTTGTTTTTTAGATTGCGGATTAATCTGGCACTTTTATGGGACTACAAATTCAAAATGAGTAGAGTGCTACATAGCATTCAAAAAAGTTAATTCTAACACGCTTTATTGAGAGGCACAAAAGGAAGAATGAGAGAGAGAGAGAGAGTATTCCTTTACCAGACAACACGTAAAGGACAAGTTGAATTCTAGTCACTACATTTTAGGAATAATGTAGACTAACTATAGTTTATTTAAAAGTGAGTGATGAGAATGGTGAAATGAATGAAGATCATGATATTTGAAGATCCATTAAAGGAATTGTGCATGTTTATAAGAAGGGAAAACCTAGGAGTATAATAGTAGAATGATGTGTAAGAACAATTCAACATGTTCTTCCTGACACCAAACGAGTGAGTTGGGGACAATAAGTAAAATGGTAGAGAGGCAGATTTAGACCTGATATGAGGGGAAAAACAAACAAATAACAGCAACAAAAACAATTTCTTAATATTTAAAACTATCTGAAGATGGAATGGACTGAATTGGGGAAAAGGGTGGGTTCCCCCTCAAGGAAGGTCATAAAACAATGACTGCATGATTACTTCTCAATGATGATGTAATGGAGATACTTGGACAGAATTAGAGGACCTCTGAAGACCTCTTTCAGTTCTTAGGTTCAATGATCATTGAATGATGAGAAAACTAAGGCTGAGAGTGAGGATGAGAGGTTTAATGGCATTTTTCAGTCAGTCAATAAGAATTATAAAGTGCCTTCTATGGACCAGGCACTGTCTAGAACTCTAGGGAAACAAGGATAGGAAAAAAGACAGTCCCTGCCTTCAGGAATCTTACAATCTAATAGAAAGAACACAGAAGGTAGAGCTAAGAAACCTGACTTCTAGTCCTCTCTGAAATTCAATAGTAGCATGATCTTTGTTTCTTCATATATGCAGTGGCAATAGTTTTTGCACTAACTTTGACCTGAGGGCATTTTGAATTTTAAATGAAATAAATTATATGAAATGCATTATAACAATAAATTTATATTTTTATATATATATATATATGCACAGACATACACACATATTATATATTATATATATAATATATATATATATATATATATATATATATATATATATATATGTACAATCAATCCTCAACTTTTACAGAGGTAATGTTCCTAGAAAATGGCACAACACAAAAAACACAAATATTGATTCATTCCCCTATGGGGAACAAGGGGTTAGGTTTTTGTGTCTGCCAAAAAATATAATATTTTGTTAGAGATTGTCAAAGTGCACTTTTCTGCATATAATTCTCTATAACAAAACATTAATTGTGTATTTTCCCTAACACATTAACCATGAAATAACCCATAAAATGCAATACACAAATCAGTAACATGCAAAACATTTTTTCTCTCTAGTTATTTCATAGAATTCTGTATCCTTTTGTGCTAACATCTCAATTTAAAAAAAAATGAATTCAGATAATATTCACTTTTCATAACACATGAAATCTGCAGTACCATAGCAACTATAGAACAAAGAAAATCCTTAATGTTAAAGATTTTTAAATCTTATTCTTACCTTCCACTGTGTCAGATGATTTGTGAGGGCATTGTACTATATAACATATGGTCAATTCATTAACAACAAACTCCTAGCTGACAGGGGCTTCAGATATTCCGGTATAAAGATCATCTTACTCCTTTATTTTCCTACTAAACCACATCACTGACTTTGGTGCTTGGGATTAGAGGCCAAAAACCTTGCACTACACTTTGGAGGGCATCACTGTAACAGAAAACTTGAGTTTTAAAGGTGAACAATGAAAATATGCAATGAATGAAAGAGAAGGTCTTTACAACTGTAGGGCAAACAAGATCAATGAAGCACTTTATAACCAACCAGGCACTCCACAGACTTGTATATCTAGCACCTCTCTCTCTGTCTCTCTTTTTTATTTCTCTACTGCTCATTGCTGCAAATGTGCAGGGCTACCAATGGGAAAGGGACAATGAGGTGACTAATGACATCTTGAGAATGCTGAAAACAGCAAAAGTTAAGTAGGTGAATGTTGAGGATTGACTCCATTAGAATTAAGTGATGGTGAAGATCACCTAGCTCATTTGTGGTTGTATCTCTGTTGTAACAGTAAGGAACTTTGGTGGGATTGTAAGAGGAAACCTCCACTGATGAAAATGAAGTCAAGAGGGGTCTGATTTGCTTCTCCTTCAAGAATATCTCTGAAGCATGCTTCCTACTACAATAAAGACTTAGGTACTCTGACAAGTGGTTCATTAGAGATTTAGCCTTTGCTACACTGTGTTATAGCAAATGAGATGGATCTTTGTAAAGTACTTAGCATCATGCCTGCCTCAATAGTAGGTACTCTATACTTATTCCTTTCCCTTCCTCTTCCCCTTTGTAGTGCTATTTTCTTTCTAATTTCTATTTCCCCACTTAGATGATAAACTTTTTGGGGTAGGATCCTAAATCTCATTTTACCCTCAGCACCTAGTCTAGTGCCCTGCTTAAAGTAACCTTTCTGTCAGTGTTTGTTGATGATGACAATCCTGAGAGCTGTGATTTAATTACTTACTTTTCTTCTACAGTTATTGATAAAATAGTGTTTATGATAATAAAATATTGTACTTATTTAATGCTTTCTAGTCTATAAAATGAACCACTCATATTTAATATTAGAAAGAATCATTTGAACCTTACAATGAGACTTCTTATAAGGCAGATAGGCAATTATGTGTCATAATGGATAGAGTGCTGAGACTGGAGTCAGAAAAAGCTGAGTTCAAATTCAGCCTCAGACATTTTATAGCTGTGTGATACTGGGTAAGTCACTTAAAAAAAATCTCTGTCTGCCTCAGTTTCTTCAATCATAAAATGTAGATAATAATAGCACTTACTTTCCAGTGCTATGGTAAAAATCAAATGAGAGAATATTTGTAAAGTGTTTAGCACAGTGTCTGGCTTAAAGTAGGTGCTTAATAAATACTTGTTTTCTTAATAAATGCTTATTTCCTTGTACCAGTACTCCTTGACAATGTTTCGAACTACTTTGCTAAAGTTTTGAAAATTATAATTGCTCATGTATTAAATGATATCTAATCCATCAAAAGATGCGGTGCCAAGTCCTAAACCAGAGAGTTTTATTATGAGATGTCAGAGATTCCAGTAGCTACTGCCTGAGCTGACCTCATGCATAGGTAGAGAAGTAAAGGTGGAAGGGAGATCGGGCAACCAATTAATATGGTATAATTTCAGAACACTAAGAATGGCCTATAATATATTAATCTAATTTAATTGAAGTGCTTTTCATTTTGCAATGAGAACATCTGACAGGGGAATATTTTAATATACAGGCTAAAACATACCTTGAATTCAATTCAATTCAGTTCAATTCACCAAGCATTCTTTAAGGGCCTCGCACAGTACCAAACACTGTGCTACAGGACAGGGATAAAAATGAACAAACAAACAAACTAAAAAATGAAACAGCCATAAATTTCAAGAAGCATACATTCTAGAGTATAAAACTATTTATCTATCTATCCACACACATACAGATGAATAAAATTTAAAATATGGACACATTCATGAACATATATGTTTGGAATGAACTTCAGACTTAGAAAATAGATAAATCCTCTTTATGGAATTCCTTCTATAAATGCAAGTGTTTAACAATTATCCATATAGCTAGTGTATGTCAGAAATAGGTATCAAATCCAGCTCTCTCTCCCCTTGGCCAAACTACTTTGTTATAAGCAAAATACATATGAATTAAATACAAAATAATTTATGGGAAGGGTCATATTAACAACTGGGAAGATTAATAAACACATGAGACTCCAGAAAAAGGGGATGGGGAGAAATAGGGTACGTGGAATGAGTAAAATTATGAGAAAAGGGAAGACTAGGGGTACCCATTGCAAATTTTACCTTGTTTACAATATGATAAGGGGATGTATCTGAGTCAACAATAGCAGTTAGTATTTCTAGAGAACTTTACAACTTTCAAGGGGCTTTCTCCTCCAAAACTCTGAACTTGGTAGTACAAGTATTATCATTGTAACCATAGCTTGCTGGGACTTAAGAAAGCTAAGTAATTCTCCCACAATCACTTGACTAGTTAAGTGTGGAAGGCAGAATTCAAACTCAAAATTTCTGACTATAAATTCAGTGGCCTTCCCACTAATCCCTGCTGCCTCCTTCTTAACAAAAATTTCTTTTTCTGAGTGGCACTGTTCCATTAGGCACAGCTTTTATCCCAATTTCAAGCTAACTAAAGAAGATTGAAAGTGAATCATTTACTAGTAATTCACTTATTAGACCAAACTGTGAATCTTCTTGAGACAAAACATTCATACGTGAGATACTTGAAAATGCTAGGAATTGAAGTCAGACAGTCCAGATCTTCCAAACTAATAGCTGATAAAGCAAATTACAAATTTCTTTAGGCTTTAGAAAAGTCTTGGCTCCACAGTTGCTAAGGCCTGGGTTCAAATTTACCTCTGATTCTTATTACCTGGGTAACCTTCAGAGAGCCACTTAACATTTTTTGCCTTAGTGTCCTCATCTCTAAAATGAAGGATATATGATTAAGGCAGAATTCATGATTTCAAAGAAAATCATGAATGTGCCTGAATGGTCCAGAATTACAGGATAGAAGGAATTCTCTAAGTAGAAGGCAGAGGAGTTAAAGTATTTATTCAGGCTCCACAGTAGCAGACCCATGGACTAGTGTCCCCAATTCAATATCCTGGCAAGAACCTTCCAAAACCAATATGCCCATCTCACAATAGTGACCAGGAGGTTACAAAAAAATATTATGGCATCAAGCCAAGCTATACTGGTGCTTCCCCCCCAATGCTAGGGTGTTCCAGTAAGAAGATTACCCACAGGCCCTCAAGCACTTGCTCAGCACTCTCCGTTCTTCGTGAGGGTCAGTCCTGTTTCAGTAGTGCCTGCTGCCGCCGCCATTTCTGCTGTTCCGCAGCCACCACTTCTCCTTCTCCTGCCTCCAATCTCCCAGCTGTGTTCTCTCCTTTTATACAGTTGTCAGACATCATCCCATCAACTAGAATGTCATCTGAGCGACCAGAACTCAGGCGCCTACCATTGGCTCTGGTCTTAGCCACTCCCCCTAGGACCCTGAGAGCCCCGCCTCCCCCCCCCCCCAAGCCTATTCAAATGGCCGGGAAAGATCTTCTCATTTACTGATTGCCTTTACATGGCCTCTCAGATTTATTTCAGTTCAAACCCTGTGATTCTATGACCTCAAATGCTTTCCTTGCAATTATTCTGAGCAGCAGGTGGCAATAAATATACTTATCCCCACTTTTACAGAGGAGCAAGCTGACATAGACAGAAACTGACACTTAAAGTGATTGCGACAACTCCTAATCAAATAGGTATTAAATTGGAGAATCTGTGCCCCAAATTCAAGTCTTCTAAGCTCTAAACCCAGTGTTTTTCAAATGATACTTGACTGCATCTTCGGAATATTAAACACACCTTATCAGATTTTAATCTTTCAAACCCTACCCTAATACTCATAAACATTTGACTTGTAGTTGGTAGTTTATATTTGGAGAAAATTTTATTAGTTTTTAAATGTTTCATTGATTTTTTAAAATGATATCATTTGGCAATATCTTGTCTTACATTTCCCCCCACCTTTTACCCTCCCCCAACCTGTGGCAAAAAGTTCAGTTATGAAAACAACGTAACATTGACCATACCTAATAGCATATTCCATATTCTGTATTTGTAAACTACTACTTCTCTCCCGAGAGGAAATAGGTATGTTTCACCATGAAGCCTCTCAAGTAAAGATTAGCCATTGTATTTCTCCGAATTCTGACAACTTTTAACATTATTTTCCTTCATGTTATTTTGGTCATTTTGTATATTGTTTTCTAGTTCTGCTTATTTTTCTCTGCATCGGTTCATAAAGTTTTTCCAAGCTTATCTGATGTGTTCATCCATGTTACAAATTACAGTGAAATAATATTCTAGTACATCAACATACCACAACTTGTTGAGCCATTTTACAATTGATAACTAGCCCAGTTTGTTCTCAGTCCCCTTCCCTCCCCCCCAAGCTAGTCTTAGAAACAAAGAATTTGAACTGAAAGTAATCTTAGAAGCCATCTAGTTCAAGCCCTTCATTTTTCAGATGATGAAACTGAGATTCATAAAAGTAAATTGACTTGCCTATGGTCACTGTCAACAAGAATTTATAAGTGTTTACTATATACTAGGCACTGCTAAGCACTGAGAATATAAATACAAGCAAAAAAAAAGATAGCCCCTGTTTTCAAAGATTGTACATTCTAATGCAGGCAGACAACTCATAAAAGGAAGCTGAAAAGAATGGAATGAATTACTCAGCCTGGGGGCATTATAAGTCTGGATTATAGATGGGTGATAAATGAAGATAAGCATTTATATAGTGCCTACTATGTACCAAGCTAAGCACTTAAAAACAAAACAAAAGATATTTTCTCATTTGATCCCCCAACAATTCTACAAAGTAAGTGTTATTCTTGTACTAGTTTACAGTTGAGGAAATTGAGACAACCAGAGGTTAAGTGACTCACCCTGGTTATATAACTAAGAAATACCTGAGGCCAGATAAGAACTTAGATCTTCCTGATACCAAAACCAATAATCTTTCTATCCACTGTGCCATCCAATCAAAGGGAGGGGATTTAAGGGCAGATTTGCTCTTAAGATGTGAATTTGCGGAATGAAGTGATCTTGTAAGATGTTCTCTGGGGCATTATGGAAAAGCTGAGAGTACAGCTCAATGAATTGTAAGCCACAAAGGCAACATTCAGACCTAGATCCTTGGAATTCAAGTCCAGAGTTCTTTCCACTACACTATGTTGTTTTCTTAATGACAAAGATTATTTGAAAGGGTTTTCTAATGTTTTGACTTATGTGGACTTCTGTTAGAGAATAATGAACACATGATTTTCACCAAGTTTTGAATCCCCTCTATATCAGTGAGTCGCTTGACAGAGTAGGCTAGAAGAGGTTGGAATCAAGAAGCCACATATGTCCTCTCCCCAGAGTATCAACTGGAAATTGGACTGGCCAAGTCTAAAATTTGGCTTTGGAATTTTGTGTTGTCCTCTGTTTTCCTTGTCCTTGACAGAGTATTAAGTAAGAAAATCAAAGCAACTGGCTTTGCACATTCTTTTTACAGAAAATGTTTCCAAAATAGACACTCATTAAAGTTCAGTATCCACAGACTCACTTTAATTAGTTCTAATTAGTCCCTCCACGTACTCAAATATTAAAGCAAGGATAATGGATATTTGAATCTGAGGAAAGAGTTTCCAAGGACTCAGCAGTCTGTCTTTCCATGGTGGAGATTTTTAATGATCTCGCATAGGTATGTTTGCTTAGTGTAGTTTGTGGAACTAGAAGCAAGAGTTCATAGAGAAAGACACATCAGTTGAGAGTCTCTTTATTGTTTATTTCCCTTTCTCTTAATAACACTCACTCCTGTTTTTAATTTGTCAGCAGTAAAGTGTTTGAGGATTTTGTCCACTGCCTTTTGATTATTTCAAATACCACAGTCAGCATATCAATGCAATGTGCCCTGCTGGAGAGGACAGAGGAGAAAAAAATGTCACTGTCTATTTAAACGCCTGCACATTTAGATAGGACCTGGGCATTATTACCATATTGTAAGGATTCCATCTCCAAGATGAGTCAAATGTGGTCTTCTCCCCACTGGCTTTTATTCTGACCTAGAATAAATCCTACACTTTGCACAAAGGATGAGACAGTAGTGGCTTTTGTTAATCAAATAGGTAGAATGTAGAATTTTTAATGTCATAAAAAATGCATCCTTATTTCTGAGAGGCTACCAGAGTGCAAGAATGTCTCTCATTCATTCTTTCACTGCTGGACATGGCTTAGTGTGACCTCCAGAATCACCTCTGTGGACTACTAACTCTCTGAGTGAAGCAGGACAATGGTTTTCAACTCTGGTTAAATCCTGATCTTTAATAAGGAATAGAATTTTTTTTTTCCTAGTGGGACACTGAAATATTTCTTCAGCAAATGTTGAGAGGAGAGGGATTTGGAGATTTTCTTGTTCCATCTTTAGAAAGATGCAACCTATACTTTTTCTTAGGCTTTATTAGGAATTACATTCATTTCCAGGGAAATACCACAATTCAAAAAAAAATTGCATCCACATCCTTTTTCTTTTCTGTACCTTTAATCTCCTCCATCAGCATCCCTTCATCTGTTTTTTCTTTCATGACATAATCTGTTCTCAGGAAAGGAACTCCAAATTGTTCACAGAGATATCTAAATGTAGAAACTTCAAGGCTTAAATTCTCATTATTCCCAGGAATTTATAGTTTTACCACTTAACGAAGTTTTAAGCTAAAGGAATGAATATCTAAATGAAATTTCAGACATCAGTGAATGTTGTAGAAATAAATTTCATTCAGCAGAACAGTAACGGAATTTACAAATCATACTACATAGGAAGTTTGTTGCATTCTCTTTCTACACATAGAGCCAGCTCCTACCACATCAGAACATTTAGCATGCCTTCCTTTGTCCTTGGTAGTGAAAAGTGATGGCTCTGGACTCAGATGACCTGGGTTCAAATCCTACCTCTGTTGCTTACTACTGTCATAAGTAATTAGATCTTCAGCAGGCTGTGCACTTCTGCTCTGATCTGCCACTGAATTCCTCCCACCAGGTGGGCCGGGGGCTGGAAGCAACTGCAGCTGTAGCTTCCCCACCTCCGCTTCCCCAGGGGCGGTGGCCTAATGGGGAACTTCTTCAACTCCCACAGCTTTTCCCACTAACCTTTTCTGCTGTCTTTGGTGTTTGTGGGTTGAGAAGTCTAGTAACTGCTGCAGCTCACTGATTCATGGGCGCTAGGTCCCGCTCTGCCCAGCTCCTGGTCTGGTTGGTCCATGCTGCTCACACTGGGCTCTGTTCTGCTCTGCTCCCAGCTTCCAGCTCTCGCTCCATGTGGGATAGACCTCACCCAGAGACCATCCAGGCTGTCTTGGGCTGGAGTCCTGCTTCCCTCTGCTGTTTTGTGGGTTCTGCAGTTCTAGAATTGGTTTGGAGATATTTTTTATAGGTTTTTGGAGGGACTCAGAGGGGAGCTCATGCTAGTCCCTGCTTCCCATCCGCCATTTTGGCTCTGCCCCCCCTGGCCTTCATTCTTTTGTCAAGGAGCAGCTCAGGGACCATTTTCCTAATTTCCTTATATGGCATAATCTCATACTGATTTTACATTTTCTTATATATAATGACACATGCATGTAAATGCAAATTTTATTTTTAGATAGTAAATAAGCTTCTTGACAGGAGAGATTGTTTCATTCTTTTCATTTGGAGGGGCAACACCTGGTAGACTTGCTAATACACAGTAGATGCTTCATAATTGTTTATTGATTAAATACAAATCTTTAGATATTACCTGCTTCATCAGTGAAGCCAATTCTTTAGGTCATCCTTAGGAACAGAGAATGGCCATTACAATATATAGAATAATACAGAAAGCTTTCCACCTGCTTTTCTTCAGGCTTACTCCCTCCATTGGCAAGGAGTCTGAATCAATTTGGCATGGCTTTATAGGTCCACATGAGTTTAACTTTCAAAAGGAGGGTGGAGATCCTTTACTTTAACCCTTTAATTTTACATATGAGGAGACTGAGACCTGGATTTGCCATTTAATCTAAACATCATGTAAATAAATATCCACTATATGACATCTCCAACAAATAACCATTGGGCCTTTTTTCTTTACTTCACTTCTTTAAAAAAAATGCTAATTAAAGGCCTGTCTGTCCAAGGCTTGATGGAGCTTGATGTGCTTGATGGAGAGGGAAAACTTAAAAAAAATCAACCCTTGCCTTCAGGAGCTTATAGCATACCTAGAGGACTCCCCCCCCCCCAAAAAAGGCCCCCAAAACTGCATATAATGTAAAAAGAGGAGGCAGAGAGAATGCTAACAACATGGAGAATCTTGGAAGGCTCTTTGGAAGTGGGGTAATCCAAACTGAGCCTCAGAGGAAAATTGGAATTCAAACAGGTATGAGCAAGAATAAATTAATGGAGGCAGATGATATGTCCAGTTCAGAAACTAGCTAAACTATTTGACTAAAATGTGGAGTGTGTTAAGAATAGTATTGTCTCCCACTCCCATCTTCATATTTCCTTTTGTCCAAGCTAAAAATACCTAATTTTGTTTACTTCTCATGGTTCAGTGAAAAATGCAGTTGATTTGGAGACAGTACTTGAATTCAAATCCCGTCTGTGTTACTTACTACTTGTCTGACCGTAAAAGGAGTACCTTACCCTATTTTAATGAACCTTACTTTCCTCATCTATGAAATAAGGGGGTTAGAATAGATTGCTTTTGAAGTCCCTTCTTATTTAAGTACATGATCAGATGATTATTGTATATCATGATCTCAGTGTCCTTCTCCAACCACATCACCCTCTTCTGGATACTTTTCAATTTATCAGTGTTCTTTATGGAAATTAAGCAAACCATTGACTTCACAACTTTTCTTGAGTTAGTCCTGAGTCAGCAACTTTGAAGGTCAGTATGATTTTTAATTTTGACAGCTTGGTATTTTTGTGATTGTTGGAAATTTTTAAACAATCTGGCTACTTCCTTTACATTTAATTAGTACTATACTAGCCCATTCCACATGTTTTAGCCTCAGCCAGAGTTCTATTGTGAATCCCTCTCCTTGGCACTTTAAATATGCCCATATCACTCTCACTTTTAAACGATAGCTCTCCGAGGCTATTGGAGTCTTTAAAATGTAAGCTCTTTAGTTCAGATATTTCATGAATACTTACTTACTGTCTTGTGCTTTATTCACTGCAAAGCACCACATGCATTCATGTAGCTATAAAAGTAATAACACTTAAAATAATAATAATTTTATATTGAGTCTCCTGACTTATATTGTTTTTCTGGCACCGAACTGTTTCACTAATGTGGGATGACTGCTATACCCATGGGATCTTCATGAAAATGAGATGTGGCAATGTGTATTTATGAAGCCATCCCATTGAACATATTTTTAAATAAAATAAATAAATAAGGTGCTGATTCTCTTCTGAGGACAGACTATGTATTACTGGCTGACTTTAAAAAGGGTGATACTTCAGACCCAGTATGAGACTGCTGTATTTCGCAGGAAAGATTGCTTGGCAACCAGGGGAATCCATCCTTTAGAAGTTGAAGAAAGATGGCAAATGAGAGTTCTGATTTTACCCTTTACTTGCTGAATGACCTTGAGTGCCCCCATTTACATATTTTCAAAAGGAGGATGTGGATATATCTCAAGCTACTTTCTAGTGATATGTAAAGTAATAAAAGCATAGTGGTCTGGGGGTAACAGAAGAGAAATATTACAGGAAAAGGAGGTATTATAGTTTTATTAGCATGTTATATTAGTGGGTAGATGGATAAATTAATATTTTGTTATTTTGCTCTTGTGTGCCATGGTCTATGCCAGTCACAGGGGATACAAATGAAGAATGAAACAACCTCAGTTCACAAAGAGCTTATATTCTAATGGGAAAGATAATAAAGTACATGTAAAAACATGTGCAGGATGAATAAAATGTGAATAAATATAACATAAGGAACATAGTTAAGTAAAAGTTGATTTTAGAGGGAGGGCACTAGCATTTGAAGGATTAGTAAAAGTCTCATGTAGAAAATGGTGCTTGAGTTGTTTCATAAAGAGGTGTATATCAATGAGGTGGATATACAGAAGACATTCCAGGCATGTGGGATAGCCCATACAAAGTCAAAAAGAGGGGAAATAAGAGTTGAATGGGAGAAATGAAGAGAAGGCCAATTTGGTTGGGTCACCCATTAGGTATATAATATATAATGAGGCTAAAAAGATAGGTTGGGGCTAGATTGGTTAAGGCTTAAAAGTTTTAAAAAAAAGTAGAGTTTCCATTTTATTTTAGATGAATGAGGGAGTCACTGGGGTTGATTGAGTAAGGGAGTCACATGACCTGAAATGGCTTTAAGGAAAATTACTTTGCCAGCTGTATGTTAGATAGACCCTAGTGGGGAGAGATTTGAGTAAAGGAAATTGTTGCAATAAGCAAGGAGAGATGAGTTAGAATGGAATGCAAAGGTTGTTAGATATAATCTAAGAAAGAGGTGACAAAAGCCTGAATTATGATAGTGACTTCATGAGTAGATAGAAGGGAACAAATATATAAAATATTAGGGAAGTGGAATAGACAAGACTTGAAAACACAGTTGACATGGGTGCAGGATGAAAAGAAATGGGCCAGTGATCAATATTAGACTGTGCACTTGGGTAACTAGAACGGTGATGACAACCTCAATAGAAATAGCAAAGATTGGAGAAAGGCTAAATTTGTGAAGGAAGAGAATGAATTTTGTTCTGAACATATTAACTTTGGAATGTCCATGGAATAATGAGGGGAAGATGTCTAACACACAAGTAGTGTTGGGTAATGTTGGAGAAACATGAGGACTAGATTTGGGAGTCATCTGCTCAGGGATGATAATTAAATCCATAGAAGCTAGTAAGATCACTGAATGAGAATAAGTGGTCACAAAATTCAAGGAGTAAAGCAGGAACCCCCAGAGCCTTATTCACATTCTATTTACTCTTATACAGATCTTACACAGTTTGGAATTCCACACATACAGTAGAATACAAAAGGGGAGACCTTTTTTTTCTAAACATAAGTTTACTTTTAACAACATGAAGTGATAGCTAAGTATATGAATGCAAGGGAATAGAGAGGAAGGAAAAATTGAAAGCAGATACCAGGACTCAAAAATAGTACCATATTGGAATGTTTATTGTCTCATCCAACTAATTGGGGTACACAATTAGACTGACATCAAAAATAGGTTAGTTGAAGCTTAACAAATGTGTGTTACAGTGAATTGAAATGGTAGTCTTTGCTAAAGATTAAAGGAAACTGTATAATCCTCTTGAAAAATTATTCCCATCCCAATAATGTTTAAGAATATAATGTTAAAATGTTTGGGAAACTCTCAATGGTTTTCAGTAATTACAAATGCTCACTAATGCAAAAATCTATTTTCTCAAAAACCATATACTTCAGGTGATATTATATGATTATCAAACATAAAACATCATGATACCTGAGGGATTAAAACTGTAGGTCACAAATAAGAACAAGATGGGTAGTTTAAGTGGGTTTATATGTTCTCAATTCTTTTAGCACGAGTAAAAATAATACATAAAAGTATCATATATATAGTTGCTAAAGGAGGTGAGTTTCAAGGAATGAGGGATAGCAGATGGAAAATAAAGGAATTACATTGACATCAGAAATATCTATACAT
Organism: Trichosurus vulpecula; assembly: GCF_011100635.1. NCBI lineage: Eukaryota > Metazoa > Chordata > Mammalia > Diprotodontia > Phalangeridae > Trichosurus > Trichosurus vulpecula. The sequence continues at coordinate 309,049,669 of NC_050574.1, read as the reverse complement.
AATATATGTCATGACTCTATATATGTGTGCGTACATACGTGTGTGTGCATGCACACACACACATGCATTTCTGATGCCAGTGTAATGCCTGGGTTGTCTACCTGTTACCCCTCATTCCTCAACAGCCATCTTCTTCAGCAGCCACTTATATGTTTAGCAATACATTTGTGCACTTTTTGCATATGTGTGTATATATGTACAGAGAATACATATATGTATAGAAAAAGAGACAAAGGAAGAAATGGGGGGATCAGAGAGAGAAAGGGAGAGAGAGAGAGAGAGAGAGAGAGAGAGAGAGAGAGAGAGAGAGAGAATCCCACACAACGAAAAGTTATAGATAGTTGACAATCTGCATTGGTAGAAATAGTACTTACATGATTGAGAGCATGGATCCATTAAAATATAAAAGTAAGCATAGATCAATGTCTATCTTTCCTATGAATCTTTCCCTGATCCTACCCCCACAAGTCAAAAGAATTTCCCCAAAACGTAAATTCACGTAGCATGTAATATTAGTTATTTTGTATTTATCACATGCTGTAGCAACAAGGAGATTTTTCAATCCTGCAGACTATGCCATATGTAACATTAAGAAACTTGGCACACCCAGGATGGCTGGTAGCACAGGTTTTTAGATCTGCTTTTCTAGGAAAGACTGCTCAAAAAGGGTTAACAATCCTACTTTTAATTACATTCATTAGTTCAAAGGGTCAGCACCCTGAATATCAGAGAAAATACAAGCAGAGAAAATACAGAGAAAGTACAAGCAGAGAAATTAGCACAAAGACCAACAGACAGGGCTCTTAACTTCCTGAATCAAAGCAATATTGCTATACACCTTACATATATCACTAGATCGAGAGAACTTTTGTATCTAAGTAGTCAGAGAGGTCTGGAGATATGGCTACTCAGAGTCTCCACCAGGAAATCAAAAGAATCCTCTCCTAAAGGAACCCTCCTATGTACACTTCTGACTAATAGGCTCAGAGCCAGAAGGTATCACAACCCTAATGACTAAGTGCCTAATTAGCTTATTACCAAAAGGTGTGAAAGCCTTCCTGCAAAAGCCTCCCCTAAGCAATCTCCTCCTTAGGCCAGTCCCTCTCCCAGTGGGCTCTATGTGACTCAGGATGTAACACAGCTATGAATTGGGCAAGAGCTCAAAGCAGGTCAAAAAGGCCTGTTAATGGATGGGGAAGATCTTCATATTCATTAACATTGCACATGCTTCCTTGCATTTTCTTCCTTGTCTTCCCCTCAGGCATCTTCTCCAGCTCCAGAATTTATCTGGGCTGTTGGACTTCTTACATGGCTTAGATAAATGAAATGGATGTGACTAATCTTATTATTCCAGTGAGATAGAGGACCAACAAGCTTCATTGTCCTTCCTGCTACTGCCTCAAAAGTTCCTCCATGGATTAACTCTGTACTGCTTCTTCCCCTGCATACCTTTGGCTTGCTAATTTAATGAGTAATGTAATGTACTACTAATATAATCAAAGGAACCCTAGCCATTGCTAACCTGCAGAGTGTCCTTAGGACTTCTAGATCTTTCTATCCATTCTGGGACTTAAATTTATTCTATACATTATCTTTCCCAACTGAGGTCCTTCTTATCAGGGACTTATCTTGCTGTTTCTATTTATAATCTCAATACTTAGAAGAGTCCTTTATACATAATAAGTACTTAATAATAACTGCTTAATAAATTATTTGAGTCATTTCTATATAGACTATAGAATCTGCCATTTCCAGGACCCTTTCCCTTCCACCATCACTCATCACTCCCTCCATCTTTGAATTTTGCTTTGCCCATATTTTAATGGATAAAATCTATTGATCTCCATTCCTTTTTCCAAAACTGCTTTGATGACTTTACCACTTGATTTTCAATCTTCCTATTTATGTAACCTTTGCCATTATCCTTGGTGATTTTAATCTTTGCTTTTATGCCATTTCTAACATTGTAGTCTACTAGTTCATCAACCATCTCAATTTCCAAGATCTTCAACTCTACTCTCTTTCAATTACTCACAATTAGATGTCATTGTCACCTGAAAATCATCTACTTCCAAGACCAAGAAAATCAAATTTCTCTCCCTTGGTTAAGATTTCCTATCCTTTCATTTCTTCAACCCTCTATTCCTCCTGAAACTTTTAATGGCCTTTACCTTAACCACAACAAGTCCCTGGATTCTTCCTTATTCATTCAGTTCCTTAAACTTCATCTATTTAATTTCCATTCCCTTTGATATTGGCTTTATAATCAGCTATTCACTTGAACAATGATACTGCTTTTGAATTACCCACTTATCCTTCTGATAATCCTGCTTTGCCAATCACCAATGTAAAGTCAACCCTTTTATTGAATATGTAGGCAACTAGGTGGCCTAAGATCTAAGTTTGAATGCTCTCTTAAACACTTACTAGTTCTGTGAACCTGGGTAAGTCACTCTGTCAGACTTAGTTTCCTAAGCTCTAAAATATGCAGGGCAATAGCACCTACTGCCCAGGTTTTGATGAAGGTCAAAGGAAATAAGATATGTAAACCACTTTGCAAACCTTGGAGTGCTATATAAATGTTAGCTGTTGTTATCTACCTTGTTTTCATCCCAATCTGAACCAGCTAATTGCTGCTGGAGGCAGTTAAAAAACCCTTCTTTATCCACTGAAATTCTTACTATCTAATCTTAACTGTTCTGTAAAGCATTCCTTTCATCATGGAAATGATGACATGACTTGCAGTTGACTTTGATTTGAGTGAGGGAGGGCTGTGCAAGGTCACCAGGCTCACTTTCTCCTCCAGAGCCAGGATCCAATGACCAGATATTCATCAGGAAGACTGGACATGGCCCAAGATGCAATGGGAGACCCTCGCCCTTTTGGGCTCAGGCCTTTTCATGTACTCAGTTAGAGTGAGGTAATGGCCATTCAGTGAATAGGCTTCTTTAAGAAGTGAGTCAAGGCATGGCCCCTTTAATCAGAAAAAAGAATAAATATCAATCTGGGAGGGGAAGACCCTCAGTGTTGCCATTGACATTCACTGTAAGCCAGGAGGGCCCAAAATATAGCCATTAAGTGGAGCTTGGGCAGCAACCTATTGTAGTCAAATCGTAGTATTGTAGTCAAATTGTAGCTTCAGAGTGAATTGGATTTAAGGTTTTGCAAAAGAAGAAAGAGAAAGGAAGGGGGAGGGGAGGGAGAAGGCAGCTGGAGAGGAAAGGAATCTAGCTAGTAAACCCTAAGTTAAGTGGGCAGCTTCTAGCCATCAAAATTTGCCTTCCTTTGGAGAGGAGAAAGAGAAGGAGAAGGAGAGGGAGAGGGAAAGGGACAGGGACAGGGAAAGGGACCGGGAAAGGATGAGCTGAGTTACCCAACTAGCTGGGTCCCCATTCAAGCAGCTTGGTCTACTCACAGGTTCTATTTGTCCTTCATTTTCAAAGAGGACCATGGCATCAGGGAAATGATGACATGACTTGCAGTTGATTTTGATTTGAGTGAGAGGGGGCTGTGCAAGGTAGTTAACTTCACTTTCTTCTCCAGAACCATCTCATTCCCTCCCAACCCCTGAGAGCAAACTGATATGTGATTTTTGTGTACATTCATGTAAAACATCTACATATTAGTCATTTTGTACCAGAAGACTGAAACTTGAACAATAACAACAAAAATAATGAAAGAGAGTGAAAAATAGTATGCTTCAGCCTGTATTCAGGCAACATCAGTTCTTTCTCTGGAGACAGACACCATGTTTTATCATGAGTCCTTTGGGATTGTATTGTATGGGATCATTATATTGATGATCATTCACAGTTTTTCATCATACAATATTGGTGTTACTGTGTACAATGTTCTGGTTCTGTTCACTTTGCTTTGCATCCGTTGATGTAAATCTTTCCAGCTTTTTTTTGAAATCATCCTGCTTGTCTTTTCTTATCATGCAATAATATTCCATCACAATCATATACCACATTTCTCACCTGATTCTTTTTTTTTCTTGTGAGGAAATCAGAGGTAAATGACTTTCCCAGGATCACACAGTTAGTAAGTATCAAGTGTCTGAGGCTGGTCTTGAACTCATGTCCTCCCGACTCTAGGGCAATGCTCTGTCTACCTCACCAACTAGATGTCCTCCCAGCCACATTTGATTAACTATTGATCAAAGTCTCCACAATGTCACAAAACTTCTCTTCTCTTAGTTTGTAGCTTAAGAAGCAGCTGAATTTGAAGTTGGGAAGACCTAAATTAAAATCTCACTTCAGATATTTCTAGCTATGTGAGTCCAAATGAGTCATTTAACTTCCTTGACCTACAATGTCTCCATCTGTGAAATGAGAATGAAAATAACATTTACCTACCTGGATTACTGAATCAAATGACATAATGTATGTAAAGTGTTTTGCAAACTTTAAAGTGCAATATATAAATTGGTTATTATTATGACTCCAACCTATCTTGGCAGATGGTTTTCTTATTGCTAAGACTGAAGCTATCTATTCTAAGATCATTTGTCTCCCTGCCTGCCTTATATTCTATTTCTTTTCTGTTCCTCCTCCTCATCCTCTTCTTCCTCCTCTTTCTCATCTGCCTCCTTGTCCTCCTCCTCGTGTTCTCCCTCCCCCTCCTTCTCCTCCTCCTCCTTCTTCTCCTCCTTCTCCTCCTCCTCCTCTTCCTACTTCTCTGTCTCTGTCTCTCTCTCTCTCTCTCTCTCTCTCTCTCTCTCTCTGTCTCTATCTATCTATCTATCTATCTATCTATCTATCTATCTATCTTCATGCTGTTCTGCACGCTTAGTAATCTTGCCACTTCTTGAAAGCATGCTCAAGTACCCTAAAGGAACAAAAAAAAATAACTTTTCCTTTGATGCTGCCCAAAAGAATGCAAATTTTGGTTGTTGAAACCTCACAAAATATCTTGGAGTTTACTGGGATAGATTTCTCTCTTGAGGACCATGCCTTAAACTGAAATCACTCTGGCTCTCATTGACTGGCCAACAGCAGGTCCCAGCCCAAGCCTATGGGGTCATTATTTGGACCCTGATTGCTCAGAGTGAATGTAAATAGTAATTGTTTCTGTTTTGGCCAGAAATTTTGATGGTCTTCTGCTCTCACATTAATGGGTGCTTTTTTAACTAGGTAAAAGAGGCCATTCTTTGCCTCATTTCTTACCTAGCCTTAATCACTAAATGGGCATTGCTTCAGTCAAACTGAGACCTGGGAAAGAACTTTAATTAAAAAGGCTTTTCTGCCACTGCATCTGGGGCCATCTGCAGTCCTCCTGATCTATATCTTGCCAGTGGACCAAGATGACTCCCCAGGAGAAAGTGAGGCAGATGATTTTGCACAGTCCTCCCTCACTAAAATTAAATTTACTTGCAAGTCACAGCATCATCTTCCTGATGTCATGGTCCTCTTTAAGAAGGAAGGACAAACAACCACAACAACAACTGTCAAGCTATCATTCTTCTCTTTTCCTTTTTTTTTTTATTTCGTTTTCAGCATTGATTTTCACAAGTTTGAATTACAAATTTTCTCCCCATTTCTACCCTCCCCCCACTCCAAGATGGCATATATTCTGGTTGCCCTGTTCCCCAGTCAGCCCTCCCTTCTGTCACCTCACTCTCCTCCCATCCCCTTTTCCCTTCCTTTCTTGTAGGGCAAGATAAATTTCTATGCCCCATTGCCTGTGTATCTTATTTTCTAGTTGCATGCAAAACTTTTTTTTTGTTGTTTTTGAACATCTGTTTTTAAACCTTTGAGTTCCAAATTCTCTCCCCTCTTCCCTTCCCACCCACACTCCCTAAGAAGTCAAGCAATTCAACATAGGCCACATGCATATCATTATGGATAGCCCTTCCACAATACTCATGTTGTGAAAGACTAACTATATTTTGCTCCTTCCTAACCTATCCCCCTTTATTGAATTTTCTCCCTTGACCTTGTCCCCTTTTGAAAGTATTCATTTTTGATTACCTCCACCCCCATCTGCCCTCCCTTCTATCATCCCCCCCTTTTATATCTTCTTCCTCCTTTTTTCCTGTGGGGTAAGATACCCATATGAGTATGTAGGTTATTCCCTCCTCAGGTCAGATTTGATGAGAGCAAGATTCACTCATTCCCCCTCACCTGCCTTCTCTTCTCTTCTCTTCCTACAGAACTGCTTTTTCTTGCCACTTTTATGCGAGATAATTTACCCCATTCTATCTCTCCCTATCTCCCTCTCTCAATATAATCCTCTCTTATCCCTTAATTTGATTTTATTTCTTTTAGATATCTTCCCTTCATCTTCAACTTACCCTGTGCCCACTCTCTCTCTCTCTCTCTCTCTCTTTCTCTCTCTCTCTCTCTCTCTCTCTCTCTATATATATATATATATATATATATATATATATATATAAAAACATACATATATACATACATACACACTCACATATACATATATATACATAAAGATATATATATGCATATTCCCTTCAGCTACCCTAATACTGAGGTCTCATGAATCATGCACATCATCTTTCCATGTAGGAATGTAAACAAAACATTTCAACTTTAGTAAGTCCCTTGCAATTTCTTTTTCTTGTTCTTTTTCTTGATTACTTTCATGCTTCTCTTAATTCTTGGGTTTGAAAGTCTTGGGTTACTGAGATTTGTTGCTAGTCATCTTTGGAATTCTGTCTTCATAATAATTAGAAATCCCAATTGTCTCTTTTTGTTCCCCAAGTCTGAAATGCTCTCCCTCCTCACCTCTAGTTCATAGATTTCCTCACATTTTTCAGAAGTCAAATCAAACACCGCTTTCTGAAGTAGACCTTTTCTGATTCACCCAACTACCAAAGCCTTCTACTTTATCTATGTTCACCTTCCATCTACTCTCTAAGTATATTACTTAATACCTATTCATTTATATGTTGTCTTCACCATTAGAATATAAGTTTCTGTTCCTTTCCTTGTATATCTTACACTAAATACAATGCCTTGTATATAGTAAGCAATTAATAAATGCTTGCTGATTGATTAATAAAATGATTTCTGTATTATAAGCATCACAACTAGTGCTTTTTATATTTTTTTTTCTTTTTAGGCATATCTGGTGTCTATGATTAAAAGTAATGAAACTTTAAGTTCTCCATTGCAGGACAGAAAGGTGCAGAGAAATGAAATCTCTAGTATCCTAAGTCTGACAGAAGAGGTGATACCAGAAGCCTGGTTTCCTGGCTTCTTGTCTAGTACTCTTTTCGTTGTACCACATGAAGTGTAACCCAGATTCTAGTTTGCTTAATAAAGACCTGCCTCATCAGGCTGCTGTGAATATTAGGGAGATAAAATGGGTAAAGTGATTCATGTGTTAATAACCAAAACTAATTGAATGCTATCAGGATTTAGTGATGATTCTTGTTTCTGGGTGCATTTGTCGCCATAATTGCCTGGCTTGATATTAGATTTTCTTTTAAAAAAATGATCATTACATGTTCTTATGTATGCTCGGGCATCTGTCATGGACTTTATAGATTTAAATTCATTTTGCATGTCACTTTTTCTATAGGGGTAGGTAGACTAATAAATGTTAAATGTAGTAGGATAATAACTCATTTTTTAAAAGGATATATTCAAATTTTCTTTGTTATAAAGTAACTTCAGTGGGTACTTGGTTAGGTGAAAATATGACATAGTTCTGGAGGAGGCTTGCAAGAATCTCCATGTCCCTTCTTCCCACATAACTAACTTGATTTTCTCACCAGATGTTTTGGTCGTTGCATTTTGACTCCTAATTTTGTTGCACCTCACCATGTGATTCTGCAAAGTATGATGGTAAAAGTTGAAACCAGAATGATATTAGAGCTAATGAAAAACATCTCCTTTGACTGCTTTGAAGTGTCCCATTGGAAAGATTCTGGTACAGTACTACAGATTGAAAACTCCCTTCCTTTAACATTTCAAATTTGCATTGGGGTAGCTTAATGTGAGAGATGAGAAGAATTTATTTGGTTTGCAATGAGTTATATTTTCATTTTTGGATTTTTCTTAATTTGTTCATGATTGCTGACTGATAGATCAACTGACTTTTTGTGATTTAGAAAAACTCATTACTATTTCTCTGCCCTATAGATTTAAAATTTGGATATTTGTGTAGAGAATAATAATAATATGTTTTTATGGCAATTTAGGGCTTATTAAGCATACTCCTTATAATAATTTAATGAACTACTTAGTATAAGTATCATTATCTCCCACTTTATTTATGTGGAAATTGTGTCACAGTCTTTAAGTCTTTAAAGCAGGACTCATACTGATAAACTCAAATTAATATAACAACTTAAGATTCATTAAGCACTTTTCCCAAACAACAACCCTGCCAGGTAGGTAATATATTATTATTCCAACTTCAGAGGTAAGAAAACTGAGCATAAGAGTTTGAGTGATTTTCTCATGGTCACAAAGCTAGTTAGCACCAGGGTCATATTCAAACTCAGCTCTTTTGAGTCTATATCTGCGGTCCTTTCTACTCTTCCACACTCCTTTCCTGTACATTAATCATTTCAAAGCATACTATAATAGAATGTACTTGAAATGATACATGAATTCACTAGCCCACATTTATAAAGGGCCTAACTTTCTATGGCATTCAATATCTCAATTAGCTATAATTGTACTTCACTTTTAGAGAAGAATGAGGAAAATCACACACAAACACATAAATACACACAGAGAGAGATACACACACTCACACCTACAATCTTTTTCTCCTTTCAAGAAAGGATTTTCTCTTATGTTTTATACCCAACAGCAAACACACACACACACACACACACACACACACACACACACACACACACACACATCAGTTTCAGGAAGGGAAGAAAGGGCAGAAGGGTGGATGACAATGCTGAAGGGTTCTTAGATTATAGTATTATATCAGAGGGAGAATTCCTGCGGTCTATAGGGATAGAGGCAGTACAGATTTAAGACCCGAACCTTAAGAGCAGGATGGTAAAGGCTGTTGCAACATCTAGGGCTCAGAGTGGAGAGAGTGAAGAGCCTGGAGTCAGGAAGAACTGAGTTCAAATGCAAATACATACATTTACTAGCTATGTGACCCTGGAAAAGTCACTTAACTTCTGTCTGCCTCAATTTCCACAATTGTAAAGTAGAGATAATAATAGCATCCACCTCCCAGGGTTGTTGTAAAAATCAAATGATATAAGGATGCAAGACACTCAGCACAGCACCTGTCACATAGTAGAAACTTCATAATTGATTCTTCCTTTCTCTTTTCCTATTACCTTCCCCATCTCTAATGCTTTCACCTTTTTTCTGGAAAGATTATTCATCTCCATAATAATGATTCAAGTGTCTCACATGATACTCAGTCATGTAAAATGTTTGCAAATCTTAAAATGATACATAAATGTTTGATATTATTTTTATCAAAGACAGATTTAAGTGTGTGTATTTTATTCTAAGGAAGAAATATTTACTGAAATACTTTACCAAGACTTTCTAAGAAGAAAATTAAAATAAAGATGTAGCATATGTGCCCCACAGTGATCAAGGTGATTGTCCTAAAGTGGAGGTCCACCATGTCACCCTCCTCCCTACTCTATAAATTGTAATGACTCTCTATTGCCTCCAGAATCAAACATAATATCTTCTGTTTGGCACTAAAATCTCTGTATAACCTAGCCCCCTCCTATCTTCCTAGCCTTTTTACACATTACTTATGGTCATATACTTTTTGATCAAATGACATTGGCCTTCTTGTAGTTTGACTAAGAAGACACTCAGCTCTTCGCATTTTTTCTGATGGTTCCCCATTCCTGGAATGTTCTCCCTCCTTGTCTCTGCCTACTGGCTTCCCTGGGTTTCTTGAAGTCCTAACTAAAATTCTATCTTCTGTAGGAAGCCTTTCCAAACTCCGCCTAATTCAACACCTTCCCTTTCTTATTTGCTGCCTTTTTGTCCCATATATGGCTTGTTTGTACATGTTTGTTTGCTTGTTGTCTCCCCTATTAGGTCATAAATACTTTTTTTTTTTATATCCCAATCCCCTTATTGCAGTGCCTTGTATATAGTAGGCACTTAAATGTTTATTGACTGACTAATCAAAAATGTCTCATTAGCCAGGATATATAATTCCTAAGAATTCCACTGAAAATGATTTGCTGGAATCAAGAATCATTAATGTAAACACTTAGATTAGCTTTTCCCCTTAGTTCAGGCATGTTCTGATAACAGTCAGGTATGGGGCTGGGGGGTGGGGCGGGGAGGGTAGGAGGGGAATATATATACAACATCCTGTTAAATTTAATCTATATTAACACTTTCTCAACCATTTTCTTAACTCTAGATATTCAACAAAGCAATATATGAAGCCCTGAGTCGTGCAATTGTTTGCCAGTTTTGAGGTGTGAATGATCACGTTGAAAATTTAACAATTATCTCTGCTGATTGGCTGCTTGCTGAGCTTGCTTCAGCATATCCCTGATTCATGTCACCTCTATGACTATTTTTTTTCTAATAGGTATTCTATGAATCTGGTGTAAAGAGAGGGAATGTGCAGAAAAGAGAACACTTACTAGTGCTATCCAGTAGCACACTGTTCAGTTACTGCTATTGATACATTCAGTGCATCTTCCTGAAATCTTTCCACTTTCTCACTGATTTACTTCACATTTGAAGTGGGAATAGATAAAGCATCTCCCTTTGGGACTACTCACCCAACCTGCACTCAATATCAAATACTGGGGTCTATAGAGGATTAGCTGACTAATCTTCTCAAGGTTCTAGATGTAAACCAAAAGGGATCATTTTCTAAAAGTATCCATCACCATCTCCCACTGGTGTATTTACCATCAACAATAAGCCAGACCTACTTAGCTTCTTAGCAAATATATTTACTTTATCAACATAGTAAGAACAGTTGATACTATGCATCCTCTCCAAAACTGGAGGTGCATTCTTCTCTGGGAATGGTTGGTTAAGGCTTAAAGTACAACTAATAACACACACATGTAGAGGACATAAGAAGAAAAGGGGTAACTAGCAACTCCTGGTTGTTACCACAGTTGTGTGTGGTAAATATTCCATAACTGGCTCTCCAAAAACACACAAAACTTTTAAGTTTAATCCAAATTATGAACATTTTCTCCAACATTTTCTTAAATCACTCAACAAAACAATTGTTTTGTAGTGTTTGCTGATTGCCAGGGTGCAAATGCTCACATTGCAAATTTAGTAATCTTCTCTTGAGAGCCAGTATGAGTTGGGTCCAGGACATCACATTGTAGATATCCTTTTCTACCTACATAAAGTCCTCCTAAGTCTCTGCTGGGCTCTGAGGGTCAGTGCTTCTGTAAAGCCTATTCCCAGCACTTCCCCTTACCCACCCCAACCCTAAAGGGTCATGTTCCTTGAAATGTATTTTCTCCTTCCAGTGACTGTCTTGCTTTATCTTCTTACATACATGTTTATCTACACATATTTTCAGTGTGGATTTAGCTGCACCTGGATGGCTGTTTTGTCTGCTACTGGTCTAGGATATTTTATCTGTCTCAGTGTACTTCATTCCGTAAGTCCACACAGTGCTGTGGAAAGAACACTGGATTTAGAGTCAGAGGACCTGGGCATGAATTCTGGCCTACTCACTACTATAGAAGCCTGGTTATTTTAATTTTGAGCCTAAGCTTCCTGATTTGAAAAATGACAGTGTAAGGCTAGGTGACCTCTGAAGTCCTTAATAACTCTAAATCTGTGGTCCTATTAATTACAAATGAGTTGTCAGTTGGAATTGAAGGAGGAAATTCCTGCACGCAGAGTTTTCAACAGCAATAAAATCAAAAGTCTTGAGCAACCACAACCAAAAATTTATTTCATTAGAATAGGAGATTATTGAAATCATTAGAGAAAGTATTATCAGTATTGTACAAAGAGCTACCAAGAAGTTATAGTCTGAAAAGAGTTTCCCAACCTGGAAAATTTATCAAATAAAATAATCCCAGTATAATAGCAAGAAAGTAGGAATCAAAAGACCTGGGTTCTAGGCCCAGCTTTTATATATGATGTGACCTTAGGCTAATCACTTTATCTCATTGGGGCTCAGTTTCCTCATTTTAAAATGTGCTATTGAGGGTGGAGTCAAGATGGCGGCCGGAAAGCAGGGACTTGCTCAAGCTTTCCCCCAAATCCCTCTGAATACCTGTGTAAAATGGCTCTGAACAAATTCTAGAGCTGCAGAACCCACAAAATAGCAGAGGGAAACAGGTCTCCAGCCCGGGAGAGACTAGATGGTCACGGAGAAGGGTCTATCTCATGGTGTTGGGAGCGGAGCACAGCCCAGTGGGCCTCTCCAGGACACACCAGACCAGGAGTCAGCCTGTCGGAACATGCGTTAGGGCCATGACATTGAACTGTGGCAGTTGCCAAACTTCTCAACCCATAAATGCCAAAGAGCTGGTTAGAGGGAAACTGTGGGATTGCATTGAGAGTGGTCTGGCCACCAGCCCTGGGGGTGGCGGAGGTGGTGCAGCAGTGGTGGTGGCAGCAGCAGGAAGCTCCTGAGGCTGTTTCCAGAGCTCCAGCATCAGCTGATTCCCAAGTCCCTGGCTCACATGGGGGGAGGAATCTAGCAGCGGATCAGAGCAGGAGTGCAAGGAGTGCTTTGTGGGCACAAAGGCAGGTTCTCTTGCTGCGCCCTGCTGGGATATAGATTGCAGTCCTGGTTGGCAGTTCTTGGGGGAGGGGGAGCACTGCTGTGACAGAGCCTGGGGTGATGGTGGAGTAGAAGTAGTTGTGAAAACAGCAGTGCTTGGACCCTAAAGCTTGGGACAAAGTGATGTCTACTCTACAAGCAGTCATATACTGACAAAGGTCAAGTAGTTGGCTGGGAACATGAACAGGCAGTGGAAATGAATTCAGACTCAAACTCAAACTCCAAATTCCTTTTTTGGTGACAAAGAAGATCAAAACATACAGACAGAAGAAGTCAACAAAGTGAAAGAGCCTATATCAAAAGCCTCCAAGAAAAATATGAATTGGTCTCAGGCCATGTAAGAGCTCAAAAAGGATTTGGAAAAGGAAGTAAGAAAAGTAGACAAAAAATTGGGACAAGAAATGAGAGTGATGCAAGAAAACCATGAAAAACAAGTCAATGACTTGCTAAAGGAGACCCAAAAAAATGCTGAAGAAAATACCATCTTAAAGAATAAACTAACCCAAATGTCAAAAGAGCTCCAAAAAGCCAATGAGGAGAAGAATGCCTTGAAAGGAAGAATTATCCAAAAGGAAAAGGAGGTCCAAAAGACCACTGAAGAAAATACCACTTTAAAAATTATATTGGAGCAAGTGGAAGCTAGTGACTTTATGAGAAATCAAGATATTATAAAACAGAACCAAAGGAATGAAAAAATAGAAGACCAAGTGAAATATCTCATTGGAAAAACCACTCACCTGGAGAATAGATCCAAGAGAGATAATTTAAAAATTATTGGACTACCTGAAAGTCATGATCAAAAAAAGAGCCTCAACATCATTTTTCAAGAAATTTTCAAGGAAAACTGCCCTGATATTCTAGAACCAGAGGGTAAAATAGAAATTGAAAGAATACACTGATTGCCTCTTGAAAAAGATCCCCAAAAGAAAACTCATAGGAATATTGTCACCAAAGTGTTTCCAGATCAAGGAGAAAATACTGCAAGCAGCCCAAAAGAAACAATTTGAATATTGTGGATATACAATCAGAATAAGACAAGATCTAGAAGTTTCTACATTAAAGGATTGAAGGGCTTGGAATATAATATTCCAGAGGTCTAATGAGATGATACTAAAACCAAGAATCACCTACTCAGCAAAGCTAAGTATAATGGTCCAAGGCAAAATATGGATTTTCAGTAAAATAGAGGATTTTCAAGCTTTCTCAATCAAAAGACCAGAGCTGAATAGAAAATTTGACTTTCAAATACAACAATCAAGGGAAGCACAAAAAGTTAAACAAGAAAGACAATTTATAAGGGACTTACTAAAGTTCAACTCTTTTGTTTACATTCCTACATGGAAAGATGATGTGTGTAATTCATAAGACCTTTCCCAGTATTAGGGTAGCTGAAGGGAATATATGTATACATATAGACAGAGGGTACAGGATGAGTTGAATAGGAAGGAATGATATCTAAAATAAATAAAATCAAATTAAGGGATGAGAGAGGAATACATTGAGAGAGAAAGAAAGGGAGAGATAGAATGGGGTAAATTATTGTGCATAAAAGTGGCAGGAAAAAGCAGTTCATTGGAAGGGAAGACAGGGCAGGTGAGGGGGAATGAATGAATCTTGCTCTCACTGGATTCAACTTGAGGAGGGAATAACCTACACACTCAATTGGGTATCTTACTCCACAGGAAAGTAAGGGGAAGGGGATAAGAAAGGGGGGCTGTTAGAAGGGAGGGTAGATAGGGGGAGGAGGTAATCAAAAGCAAACACTTTTGAAAAGGGACAGGGTCAAGGGAGAAAATTGAATAAAGTTGGATAGGATAGGAAGGAGCAAAATATAGTTAGCCTTTCACAACATGGTATTGTGGAAGTGTTTTACATAATGATCCATGTGTGACCTATGTTGAATTGCCTGCCTTCCTAGGGAGGGTGGGTAGGAAGGGAAGAAGGGAGAGAATTTGGAATTCAAAGTTTTAAAACCAGATGCTCAAAAAAAAGTTGTTTTTGCATGTAGCTGGGAAACAAGATATATAGGGAATGGGGCATAGAAATCTATCGTGCCCTGCAATAAAGTAAGGTAAAAAGGGATGGGGTGGGAGTGGGGTGACAGAAGGGAGGGCTGACTGGGGAATGAAGCAATCTGAATATGTGCCATTTTGGAGTGGGGGGAAGGGTAGAAATAGGGAGAAAATTTGTAACACAAAATCTTGTGGAAATCAATGTTGAAAACTAAAATATTAAATAAAAATGATAAAAAATTAAAAAAAATTAAAGGGATTTAAAAGTGATGTAAAATCAAAATATATCAATAAAAATTTTTAAACCTTTGAAAAAAATGTGCTATCTACCACACAGTCCTGTTATGAGTAAAGTGCTTTTAAAAACCTTAAATTACTATATAAATGTGCGCTATTATAGGCAAAGCTCTGTATAAGTGATAGCATTTATGTCATCTAGATATAGTCTACATATAAATTTTCCCTCTTACTTCTCTGTACTCTTCCTGTTCCTAGTGACCAGAAAATGAGAGTTCTATGTAAACTGTGAAAATAAGTAACCAGACATTTCTTTTAACCAAGCCTATGTTAATACATGTATTTCCCTTTCCCTCCTCAATTCAGTTTTGTTTATCTGTGCTCAAAATGTTTTATGTAGCTGTGTCCTAACAGCCCAAGCATGTTATAGCCGCTGACTGTGCTTCTAGTACCCAGAAATAATTTTGAAACTGAGCTGCTTGCTGCAAGTGTTGTTGCTATTGTGGTGATTTATCTTGGAAGGTTAAGACAGACAATGTTCTTCATGGGGGTTGGAAAATATTTCCAGTTTTCTATGTCCTGCATAAAATCTTCTATCCCTAACTCTGTCTGTATAGTCTGTTTATACTGTTGAGACAGAAGAGGTTACTTTCAAATTGTGTTTCACAGAAAATATGCTTATTAATTCAATACTATATAAATACTCCCAGCTCCCTCCACGTTTTCTTGATCAGTTTACATCAGATCTGAAGCACTCCAGTAGTGCTGTGGAGGCGGGGTTGTTCTTTTTTTGCCTAAATACTTTTGAGTCTCCTTATAAAATTATTACTCTTTTTCTTCAGAATTCCAATGAAACATGAGATATGTATGTGAATTCAGCAGGAACCATCATTTGATATAAAATGTACCAATTTTAAGTCCCATTTGAAATTCTAAATGAGATGTGTCATCAATAGAAAATATCAATGACTGGGGAATATGTGAACCTCATCAGCTGTAAACTACATAGTCGTAAAAGCCAATGAATTTGCATCCTTTAGAATAACGTGCCCTCCTGTGTTGTAAAGCTACCTATCTTTATTATCTTTAATATCCTGTTCCTAGTGCACTAGAAACCTTTTTATGGAATCACTCAGCCTCACAGCACTTAATGAAAAATGGAAAATTTACAGCTAATGAAGCCAGCCGGCCCATTTTAATTCCAAGCCTAATTTTCCTTGGCCATCCAAAGCAAACACCTCTGTGAAAAATCCCAAATACATCCCTTTGGTATTAAATCATGTTGGAATTACATTTCCCTTGGTCAGGCTGCCACATTACAAAACTGGGCACAAACAGCCCTTCTCATGGATGGAGAGAGGTGCTATCTCCTTCTCATTTCATACTAACCTAACACACACTTCAATCAACTTCTGTATGCAGGCATTTTTTTTTAAAGTTACTTTTGCCCAGTCTTTAGCTGAAAGAGAGAGAAAGAGTGTGGATTAGGGATTGCTTTCCAGCATAGCTTAATTTGAGACAAAATGGCATCAGTAACACTCCATTTATTCTGTATCATGCAATATTCAGTTCCTGCACAGCAAGATGGAAGACTAGGTCCCTAACTGTCTCTCCCAGAATCCATTAATATTAATAGTCTGAATAATAGAGGGGAGGGAAAACAGCTTTGAGTAAAGCATATAACCTACTTTTTGTAGACCCCGGTTTGGTTGGTAAACTCTAGACTTTTTCTAATTCCAACACATTTGTTTTTCCTACATTAAGTTGAAATGGTTCCTCAGGGAGTCAATTGATTAATGACTAATTTCCATCATATACACCCTCAACTTCAGTCTGCTATTGTAGCAATTTTTTAATATAAATGATATTAAAATGTTACTAGGTCAGGGAACCAAATTATATCTCTATATATTTTGTTTCAATAAAAAAGCTCATCTGACTGAACATGGGAAAGTGAAAAAAAGGGATTTTTCTTGGAGATGAAGACAAGAATCCTGTCTTCCTGCATTCTGTTTGGCTCTATGAGCATTTAGTAAGTACTCTGTGATGAGAATAGTATGAATTGTCATCTAGTCATGAAGAAACCTTTAGAAAAAACTTGAGCTGGAACATATTTTAAATCTCTCCTTACCCTTTTTCCTTTCTGCTATTACTATTGTATCATGTCATTTGAGGCTCCTCTAAAAATCAACCCCCTATATGATATATTCTTAAGTCTCTGCATGTTGTATATTTACATAAGAATTATTTTATTTATTAGTGCAATGTCAAATATTAATAACATCAATTATTATTGTAGAGTTATGCTATTAGATCATTAATGAATCTACAATAAATAAAATTGGTTCACTCACTACACATAGTTATTCCTAACAATCTCAGCCTGGCACAGGATAGCCAATGTATTTGGCTTAGATGCTGGGTTGGGTTAGCAAAATACTTACAATGTAACGATGCTTGAACCCCACTAATTTTGTCTTTCTGCAGATTCCTATAGAATTTGCTCTCTACTCCCTCATTACCTAGCACTTGACTGTGTCTAATTTTGCCCTATTTTCTAATAGATTCTTATTGATTATTCTTGCTGTCCCCTACTTCAAATCATTGAGAAAAAGAACTGTCTCTTTTATATTTTGTTCTATCACCACAATGCTGAACACAAGGAATAATATAAAGCAGTCATATTCTGTGAATATTTATTGGATAATTAATAGAATGAGTTGCTGGAGTTTTTTTAGATAGGAGCTGTTTTTTATTGGTATAAGAAACCCCCAACAAAGAAACCCCCTCTACCAATGCATTTGAGAACCTATTACTTTACTTATTCTATCTACTGTACTAACTAGCTGCCTCATGGTGAATAAGATATGCTATATCTAAAATATAAAAGTGAAAACTAGTCTTAGATACATGAACCTTAGCAACTGACTTTACCTTTCTGCTAAGCTCCCTAAAAAAGCCTCTTATGTTTTGTTCCTCCGCTTACTTTCATTTCACTTGTAGTCTGGATTTCAGCTTCATCATTCAACAGAAATTGTTCTTTCCAAAGTTACCAGTGATTGCTCACCTGCCAAATCTAACGATCCATTTTCAATACTCAACCTTCTGGACCTCTCTACAGCATTTGACACTATCGATAATCCTATCCTCCTGGATATATTTTGCTCTTTGTTTTCTTGACATTGTAATATCTTCATTTTCCTCCTACTTATCGGAATACTCCTTCTCAGACTTCTTCATCATTGTCATATCTTCTAACTGTGTCTGCAATAACATCAATGTCCTGGGCCCTTTTCTCTTTTCTCCCTAAGCCCTCTCCCATGATGATCCCATCATCTCCCACAGATTCAATTATCATCTCTATCCAGATGATTCGTGGATCTATATGTCCATTCCCAATCTTTCTTTTGAGTTCCAGTCCCATGACTCCAACTTCCTAGTAGACATTTTGAATAACATGTGCTATTAGCATGATAAATTCAACATATGTTTAGAAGAGAACTCATTATCTCCCCACCACAATCCTCCATTCTTCCAAACTTTTCTATTACTCATGAGGACACAATCATTCTCTGTCACCTAGGTCCTTAACCTTGTCATTCTCATCTATTGCTTACTTTTATTCACACACATGTCCAGATTGTTACCAAATTTTGTTTCTATCCTCACAAAGTCTCTTAGCACCACTCATACTGTTACCACTCCAATTTAGTCTTTCATAACTTCTTACCTGAACAATTCTGAGAGCCTTCTAGTGGCTCTCGCGGTCTCAAGTCTCTCTAGTCCAATCCATCTTTACAAAGCTGCCAAAATGATTTTTCTAATATCCACATCTGACCATATTACTCTTCTACTCAGGAAATTCCAGTGGTTCACTATTAAATCCAGAATCAAATATAACATTCTCTTTTTAGCATTTAAAGCACTTTGCAATCTAGACTTTTCTAGTCTATTCATACTTCTTCAGTCACTCCGTCACCCAGTAATACCAACCTACTTGACATTTCTGCCAACTGATAATTCGTCTCCATCTGTCACTTATGCCTAAAATATTATCTTTCTTCATCTCCACCTTTCAACAGCTCTAGCTTTTTTGAAAATGAAACCTTATTTTGGAAGTTTTCTCTATCCCCCACCCCATTCACTTGAGCCTTCCCTTCTAGATTTGTTTTAAAAATGGTGTCACAAAGCTGTTCATAAATTAATGATTACTAAATGAGTTGCAGAGGTCATAAGTGTAAAGTCACTTCATTCTTCCAGGTCAGAGAAAACTGGAAAGAAGGAAGGAAGGAAGGGAGGGAGGAAGGAAGGAAGGAAAGAAACAAGCATTTATTAAACTCCTACTGTGTGTGAGGCACCGTGCTAAACACTTGACAACTATGTCTCATTTGATCTTCCCAACAACCCTAGAAGGAAAGTGACATTATTATGAGGAAACAGATGAGGAAATTGAGGCAGAGGTTAAGTGGGTTAGCCAATGTCACAAAACTAGAAAATGTGTGAGGTGGAATTTTAACTTAAATTTTCCTAATTCCAGGTCCAGTTTTCTATTCACCACTACATCACCTAGCTGAATAGCTATTAAAAGAGATATGTTTCATCATAAGTCTTTTGAAGTCATCATGGTTCACTTCTTGATTACAGTTTTGATGTCTCTATAAGTTGCTTTTCTTCATGCTGTTGTTGTTTTTGTGTAATTTGTTCTCCTGATCCAGTTCATTTTGTATTACATATGTTCATATAAAGTCTTTGCGTATTTCTTCAAATCCACCATATTAATTATTTCTCATGGTTTAAATATTTTCCATTACATTCATATACTAGAAATTGTTCAGTCATCTTGAAAATGTATTTGAAATGCTATCAAAATCATCAGTAAATTTTGCCTATTTTTTTTTACTTCAGGGTATCATAATTAGGCTTATGCATTTGCATGATCAAGGAGAGAGGGAAAGGGCCCATATACACAAGTATATTCATCTAATTGCTGCCCTCCATTTTTTAATAATAGGAAAAAACTGGAAGCAAATATGATCATCAAATGGGCACACATGGAACAAATTGTGTTGTGCTTCTGCAAGGCTTCTTCTTTACAGTAATTTGAGACCATACTTACCATACATACCCTATTTGCTTCCAAGTGATACTGGCTCATTAGAATTCAGGACCTGGACATTTATGACTTTAAGAGATGTGTCAAGTTAAAATGTGACTCCATTTGTGAGGTACAGGATACACTCAAACAGAAGTTGTAAGGAAAAAAAAGGCTATCTAACTGGAATCTGTGAAGAAAATATAAGAGTTAAAAGAAAAGGGAGGATAGTTCCATGCTGAATAGGATTAATTTTATCATAAAGAGATTATTTATCATCTAGTTAATGAAGGCTTCACAAAAGCAAGCAAATAAAGTGTTGGTGAACAGAGCTAACACTGTATAGATCATTACAATTCTGTCAGGTGTGTGGCAAAATACGTGATAGAATTTTTTATTAACATGAGACAAAATTTTTAATTGTCTGAAAATTACAATTACACCAGCCCCCTATATTTTATAAGGTGATGTTGTCTACAGAACACATGCATTATGTATCTAAGGGAGCTGGGCTCTTGTGTAGTGTATTTGGTCAAATTGTTGCTATCCCAATTATTTAATCAAATAAGATCAAATGATTAAATGAAATAATTCTAAAGTTCTCAGCACAATGGTTGTCACATAGCTGGCCTTAAATAAATGTTTTTTTTCCTCCCCCCCCACCTTAATAATCCAAAAATTGCTTAGCTAATAGAATTAGAGGGAGCTTTCAAGATCATCTACTCAATCCTCCTCTGTCGCTCCCCACCCCATTTTATAGATGAGGACCTGAGTACTAGAAAGTTGAAGTAGCATAATTCTTCCAGTGAAATATCCCAGGAGTATATTGTCCACTCTATCGCCCTACTGCCCTGCCATCCAAGTAAAGGGCTTTGCTTAAGTGTCTTAATTTTCTCCATGAATCTGCACATAACTTTCATTTGCTTCCTTACATTAAAAGATTTTCTGGCTACATATCCATCCCCCTCCTCCCCACAGAGTTGTTCTAAATCCCAAAGTTTGCTAATCAAAAAGGTTATTGAAGGATTCTCCAATATAAATTAAATTACTCAATAAAAACAAAGGGGAATGGTCATATCCTCCCTGACCCCACCCCAGTGCAATCAGGGTTAAATGACTTGTCCAGGGGTCACACAGCTAATAAGTTTAAAGTGTCTGAGGCTGGATTTGAACTCAGGTCCACCTGATTCCAGTACTGGTGTTCTATGCACTGCACCATCCAGCTGGCCCAGTCATATCTTTTTGATTTGATTCATCTATTAAAAAAAAATAAAAAGATGGACTAGGGATCAGAATATCTACATTTGATTGTTGGCTCTGATATTTACTATCTAACTACCTGATCTTGGGCAAATTATTTAATCTGTTTTGAGCCTCAATTTCCACACCTACAAATTAGAGATTATAGTATTATACTACCTAGTTCCCAGTTATTTGTAAGAAAATGTTTTGAAAACTTTAAGATATTCTATAAAACACAAATGTATGTATTATCATTATATATATATATATATATATATATATATATAAACAGTTTAATTAATATTCATTGAATAATCACTGTGTGTCCTGTTCTAAGGCACTTTTGGGGGTAAAAATAAAACAGATGATAAAGTCTTTATCTTTGAGACATAGACAATCTAGTATGAGTGTTAGAATACTCTAACGCAAAAAGATAACCCTATAAAAATAAAAATGCTACCTAATATTATGCAAAAAAGAGTAATCAGATGCTATAGTGGATGTCAATTAAGCAGAGATTAGAGCTAAATTCAGTTAAATTTGAAAAAAAAAAACATTAAATATCGTTTGCCAAGTTAAGCAATATACTAGATACGAAAGGGGTACATAGTTAAGTAAGACACATAGTCCCTTCCTTCAAGCAAATTGATATCAAATAGGGAGAAAATGCAAAGATACAAGGGAGAATGTGATCAGTACTACAGCATAACAACCTAATATGTAGTAGAAATATGTTGCTTGAAGGTGGGTATGGGTTCATTTTAACATCCCTTCCCTAGCTCAGGAATTACAGCAGCTGTTGGTGCAAGGCCTTGAGGGCAAGCCTAACATTTTTTTTATTTGATCAGAATCTTAGTAATAACAATAGCTAGTATTTATATAATACATTATCATTTGCAAACATTTCTCATGTTATTTGATCTTCACAACTCCGAGAGGCATATGATATGATTATCCCCATTTGATGGGGCAAAAACCTGAAGTGCAAAGAGTAATTAATGTCCTCAGGGTCAAACAATTAGGATGTCTGAGGGAGGATTTGAACACAGGTCTTTCTGAATTGAAGTCCAGGACTCTTTATGCACTGTGCTACCTAGCTGCCACTAATAAGAAACTCTAAAGTTTCTTAAAATGGAGAGGAGCATGATAGAAAGAGTGCTGGACATGGAATAAGGAAAGGCCTGTTGATCTCGATGTTGAATCACAGCTCTGATATTACTAGGCAAGACACTTGTCTTATCCAAGACTTAGTTTTTTGGAATAGAAAACCTCTAAGGTTATTTCTAGCTTTAATTCCATTTTCTTATGAAGCAAAATCCGAAAATAATTTTAGTCTGCGAAAACAGAGATTAATCTTAAAAAAGCAAGAGGCATTGGGGAGATATAATTAAAAATTAGATCTGGGAGGGAGAAAAAAGATTCTGAAAATGATGCCAAGATGGTGAGTATAGGGGACAGAATAGGTGGCTGTATATGTGAGCATCATTTATAAATAGTTACTAATTTAGGAATTCTACTGCTGGTTCCATGGAAATTGGGTTGCAAGTTCTTATCTTTGTTTCAAACGTATTACATTACTTAGATTTCTATTTAGTTTAGTAAAACCCCCAGCATTTAGTCAGCAAGTACCACGTGGTAGGTTCAAATTGCTATAAGAACTTTAATTTTTTATATTCCTGACATTTTATTTTCAACTTATCAATTTTAGTATCCCATTAATGCTGGTGATATTTTTTCCATTTAATTTAAAAAGAACCCTTCATTTTCAGGTGATGCAGAATAACATATCCATCAGGTAATTCAACAAGAAATAAAACTTCAGACATTGTCACATTTCTGTTCTGGAAAGGAAAGATTTCCTGATAAATCAGATCTGCCGACATTCTCTTTATTAATGAGGAATCACTAGCTGAGGCGTTGGATCTTTTCCTGTACCTGATTTATCTCTAAATATTTCTTCACTAAAGTCATAATTCTGAGGTACCTGCAGTTTTATTTCTCATCTCTGGACAGCCTAATCCAAGCTGCTTACTACAAAGTAAATATGATCAACCCTTAAGTAAGCATGCCATAATAAAAAGATCAATAAAACAAATAGTCCAAAACAATATCTACTTCAAAAGTTGATAATAGTTTTTGGAGGAATATATTTGTATTTATTCATTTATTTGGAAATGTATAATTACATCTTTTCACTAATCTGAATGACATTAATTATGTAATTTGCGATGATATGGACAAGGCTATGATAAAGTTTAACCTTGAATTGTTAAAATTATTGAAAAAATAGACTATTAAATTAACAAAATTAACATATCAAAATTGGAGAAAAATATAGTGCTCAAAAAACAAATTAATTTCCATCACTAATAAGTCAACCATTGTTCTGCTAATTAACATCATTCATATCAATCCACAGAAGCTCTTTTAAAAACATCTTCATAGGTCACAGATTTAAAGGTGGAATAACAGAACCACAGAATCTCATAATTTCAGAATGAGAAATTACTTTGGCAGTTACCTAGTCCAGGACAATCCTGAAAAAAATATCCCCACTGACCATAGCTGACTAGAAAGTCATCCATATTCTATTTTAAGACTTCCAATAAGGCAGAACACCCTCCCTCAAAAAAATAGTAATTTCCTATTTTGGATAGCTCTAATTCTTAGAAACTTTGTATTATTGTTTTCCTGAAACCAAGACTACTTTTTAGCCCTGATCTTTGGGTCCAAAAAGGGATGTTTAATGCTCCTTCAACAGGACAATCAGCCAATTCAAGTGATATTCGGATTATATTAACATGTGACTCTTTCAATTCAAGTTGTTCCTCTCTGAACATTTTCCAGTTTATCAATATCCTCCTATACTGTGAGTCTTGGAATTGAAGAACAAATACCATATTAATCCTGGCCAGGTCAAAGTATAACAAGACCAATGTCTCTTTACTAATAGAACTTATGCCTCTCAGTGCTGCCCACAAATCACTTTTCTGTTTTCAATTCACATGGTTGACATATTGAGATAACAATCCACTAAAATCCCCAGAAATTTTTCTGGCCAGAAGGAGGCATTCTTTCTATTCAGGTACCTGGTACCTGTGAAGTTCATTTTTTTTTTAAAATCCATGGGTAAGACATTACTTTTCTTTCTATTAAATTTAATTGAATCATATTTAGCACAATGATCTAGCCTGTCAAGGTCTTTTTCTATTTGGGGAACCAATGTATTGCTAATTCTTCTTAAAATTTTGTCATATGCAAATTTAATTTGAATGCCATCTACTCTTATCCAAGCTACTGAAATATATGTTAACTGCACAGGGACAAAAGCAGATCCCTGCAGAATTCCACTGATTGTCTTCTTCCAAGATGAAATCAAACCATTAATGACTACTCTTTGATTTGGGGAGTAGTCAACATGTTCTGAGACCATTTGATTGCACCATCAACTTACATTTTATTCCTTTTGAACAAGAACAGCATGAGACACTTTAAAAATGCAGCTAAAATCCTTTCTCTTCCCTTAATTCATATAATGTTAGTGGTTTTGTACTTTAGGGTAATCTATATTTCACAATTTTAATGTAATTGGATCTTGCTAAACTCAAATTTCATATATCTATCAATCAATCTATCTATCCTTTTTGTTTCTAATGGTTGCCATCTCTAGGGCACAGAAGAAGGGAAGAAAAAATGTTAAAAAGAAATTTGTATGGTAACTTTAACATGTATTTAAAAGGAATAGCAAGTTGTACATAATAGATTTACAGTTTCATATGCAATCATATTTTTAATTATACTATATTAAGGAAATGCTTGTTTTACTCCATAAATTAAAAATAAAATAAAATATCTCATTTTCTAGACAATATTTGCTTTCTAACACTAAGCCCACTTGAAAAAAAAGCTTTTTGATCCCATAGGAATGAGGTAATAATGGTAGAATTTCAAGTGTGAGAAACTTGCGTTTATCAAAGACTTTTGCATAAGAACTACTGGAGAAATATAAAGCAGATTGGAAGTGGGGGTAGGGGGAAGTTTAGGATAGAATCATACACCAGGATCTATAACAAATTCATCATGGATATGTAATTCTACATTTGTATCTTACACTATCTTTAAAATAGAAATATATAGATATATACATGTGTATATACATGTATCTATTTGTGTGTATTTATATGAGATATACACACATAAGCTAAATATCAATATCTATATCTATGGTCATATATCCCTACCCCAAAAGGAGGAAAATATGGAGGTATCTTTCACAGTAATGGCTAGAACAAAAATCCTTAAAAAACAACTTATACAGGTGATTATCACAGATCAAACAGGCAAATTTAATTATATCAAATTTAAAAGCTTTTTGAAAAATTAAAATCATTTAGGCAATTTAAATAATTGAGACAATAGATATGCATCCAGTTCCTCTGAAAAGAGTGTAACATTGAAGAAATAGAGGAAGGCCCAAAAAACCTTAGTGCAGTTTTTAGTTATTAAAATTTAAAACTTCACTGAGACTTTTGGGACAACCAATACAGAGAATCAAAATGGTTCTTTAAGATTGTTACTCCAAAAATAGACAAATCATCAAAGGAAATGAACAAATACTTCTTTTTTTAATTTAATATTTTAATCATTTATTTATTTATTTAATATTTTTAGTTTTCAGCATTGATTTCCACAAGAGGTGGAATTACAAATTTTCTCCCCATTTCTAGCCTTCCATCCACTTCAAGATGGCATATATTCTGATTGCCCCGTTCCCCAGTCAGCCTTCCCTTCTGTCACCCCACTCCCACCCCATCCCCTTTTCCCTTACTTTCTTGTAGGGCAAGATAGATTTCTATGCCCCATTGCCTGTATATCTTACTTCCTAGTTGCATGCAAAAATTTTTGTTTTGAACATCTGGTTTTAAAACTTTGAGTTCCAAATTCTCTCTCCTCTTCCCTTCCCACCCACCCTCCCTAAGAAGGCAAGCAACTCAACATAGGCCACATGTGTATCGTTATGTAAAACACTTCCATAGTATTCATGTTGTGACAGACTAACTATATTTTGCTCCTTCCTATCCTATCCAACTTTATTCAATTTTCTCCCTTGACCCTGTCCCTTTTTGAAAATGTTTGCCTTTGATTACCTCCTCCCCCTATCTGCCTCCCTTCTATCATCCCCCCTTTTTTATCTTCTTCCTCCTTCTTTCCTGTGGGGTAAAATACCCAAGTGAGTGAGTATGGTATTCCCTCCTCAGGTCAAATCCAATGAGAGCAAGATTCACCCACTGCCCTTCACCTGCCCCGTCTTCCCTTCCAATGAACTGCTTTTTCCTGCCACTTTTATGCACAATAATTTACCCGATTCTATCTCTCCCTTTCTTTCTCTCTCAATGTATTCCTCTCTCCTCCCTTAATTTGATTTTATTTTTTTTAGATATCATCCCTTCCCACTCAACTCACCCTGTGCCCTCTGTCTCTGTCTCTCTGTCTCTCTGTCTCTGTCTCTGTCTCTGCTGTCTGTCTGTCTGTCTCTCTCTCTATATATGTATATATAGTATATATATGTATATATATTATATATGTATATATGTATATATTATATACGTATATATGCATATATTATATGTACATATTATATATGTATATATTATGTATATGTATATATTATATATGTATATATATTATATATATATGTATATGTATATATATATATATATATTATATATATTTTTTCCCTTCAGCTACCCTAATACTGAGGTCTCACCAATCATACACATCATCTTTCCATGTATGAATGTAAATAAAACAGTTCAACTTTGGTAAGTCCCCTACGATTTCTCTTTCTTGTTTACCTTTTCATGCTTCTCTTGATTCTTGTGTTTGAAAGTCAAATTTTCTATTCGGCTCTGGTCTTTTCACTGAGAAAGCTTGAAAGTCCTCTATTTTATTGAAAATCTATATTTTGCCTTCAAGCATTATACTCAGTTTTGCTGGGTAGGTGATTCTTGGTTTTAATCCTAGCTCCTTTGACCTCCAGCATATCGTATTCCAAGCCCTTTGATACCTTAAGGTAGAAGCTGCTAGATCTTCTGTTATCCTCATTGTGTTTCCACAGTACTCAAATTGTTTCTTTCTAGCTGCTTGCAGTATTTTCTTCTTGATCTGGGAGCTCTGGAATTTGGGAACAATATTCTTAGGAGTTTTCCTTTTGAGATCTTTTTTTAGGAGGCGATCAGTGGATTCTTTAGATTTCTATTTTACCCTCTGGCTCTAGAATATCAGGCAGTTCTCCTTGATAATTTCTTGAAAGATGATATCTAGGCTCTTTTTTTCATCATGGCTTTCAGGTAGCCCAGTAATTTTTAAATTATCTCTCCTGGATCTATTTTCCAGGCCAGTGGTTTTTTCAATGAGATATTACACATTGTCTTCCATATTTTCATTCCTTTGCTTCTGTTTTATAATATCTTGATTTCTCATCAAGTCACTAGCTTTCACTTGCTCCAATCTCATTTTTAAGGTAGTATTTTCTTCAGTGTTCTTTTGGACCTCCTTTTCCATTTGGCTAATTCTGCATTTCAAGGCATTATTCTCCTCATTGGCTTTTTGGAGCTCTTTTGCCATTTGAGTTAGTCTATCTTTTTAGGTGTTATTTTCTTCAGTATTTTTTGGGTCTCCTTTAGCAAGTCATTGACTTGCTTTTCATGGTTTTTTTCACATCACTCTCACCTCTCTTCCCAATATTTCCTCTACTTCTCTAACTTGCATTTCCAAATTCTTTTTGAGCTCTTCCATGGCCTGAGACCAGTTCATGTTTTTTCTTGGAGGTTTTTGATGTAGGCTCTTTGACTTTGTTAACTTCTTCTGGCTGTATGTTTTGGTCTTCTTTGTCACCAAAGAAAGATTCTGAAGTCCGCATCTGAATCTGAGTCCATTTTTGCTACCTGTTCATGTTCCCAGCCAAATACTTGACCCTTGAGCTTTTTGTTGGGGTATGACTTCTTGTAGCATACAGAGTACTTTGTCCCAAGCTTGAGGGGCTGTGCTGTTTTTTTCAGAGCTATTTCTACACAGCAAACTCTGCCACATGAGCACTCCTCCTCCCCCAATAACCTCCAACCTGGACCACAACTCAGATCTAAGCAGGCTCTGCACTCCCGCTCTGATCAGCCACTTCATTCCTCCCACTTAATTCCTCCCAGGTGGGCTTTTGGCCAGAAGCAACTGCAACTGTAGCTCTGTAAGCAGCCTCAGAGCTGCACCACCTCTGCT
This sequence comes from Trichosurus vulpecula, assembly GCF_011100635.1. Taxonomy (NCBI): domain Eukaryota; kingdom Metazoa; phylum Chordata; class Mammalia; order Diprotodontia; family Phalangeridae; genus Trichosurus; species Trichosurus vulpecula. The sequence goes on along the minus strand of NC_050574.1, from coordinate 309,021,103 downwards.
GCCCCTGGGGTGGTGGTCCAAACATGAACTCTTTTCACTCTGTCCCACAGTTTTTCCCACTAACCTTCTCTGTTGTCTTTGGTGTTTGTGGGTTGAGAAGTCTGGTAACGGCCACAGCTCACTGATTCAGGGTGCTATGGCCTGTTCCACCTGGCTCCCAGTCTGGTTGGTCCTGCTGCTGCTCACACTGGGCTCTGCCCCGCTCCGCTCCCAGCATAGTGCAATAGACCTTACCCAGTGGCCATCCAGGCTGTCCTGAGTTGGAGCCCTGGTTCCCTTTGCTATTTCATGGGTTCGGCAATTCTAGAATTGGTTCAGAGCCATTTTTGTAGGTGTTTGGGGGGTCCTGGGAAAGAGCTTTAGGCAAGTCCCTCCTTTCCAGCCACCATCTTGGCTCTGCCCCTGAACTTATACTTCTCAACAAGAAAGTTTGACTAAATTATTTTTCTTCTTGACTGTGTTGTAGGGTATATACCCCAAAGAGTGAAAGAGAAAAAGAAAATTTTAAGGAAGATATGTCACATTTAAGTGTCCTTATGAAAGAAGGATTGAGTTGCCCTTTGATTTTTTTCTAATTAACAGAGGATGACCTTGTGCACTTCCAAATGGTAAGAAAATTGGAACTTCCTATTGGCATCAGTACCGCCATTAATGATCCTGATTTGGCAGGATTAAATAAAATAGCGTATGACTACCTCTTCCCAGCTATTCCTTTAAAATTCACTTTGTCATTCTAATGTGTTAAAGAGGCTCCTAATATTACAACTTTATATCAATACCTCTTCAACCTTCCAACTGTTAGAGTGAAGGGTTTAGTGAAAAACAAACAAAAACAGACAAAAAGCCAGCTGACTTTCTCTCCATTTGAATAACAAATCCTGAAAATTGAGATAGGGATAGATTCTACAAAAATTAATTGATGTGGATAGGGCTCTGTTGCCAAGCAGGCAGGGTCCTATTAATTAAATCCCCTTAAAAAATGCCATCACAAAATGAAGTCAATCACCATCAGATCTTTCACAGAATTTAGATTTCAGAATGTGAAGTTTGTCTCCAAACCTCATAATAAGCTCAGGAGCAATTTAGAGTAAGATAAACAAGGCAGGAGGGAAATTTTGTCCAAAGTCTTACTTGTGGCCTGATGAGACAAGCAATGGGACATAGGAAACAAGCACAAGGGACTTTTGTTTTTCATTTTCTCTGACTGTCTTCCTGCAGGGTCCATGTCTGGAACTTCTATTATCATGATACCAATTTGGGACCGCATCTCATGTTCTGTCGCAATATTTTCTGCCAGGCCAGTGTCCAAGGGGGTCCCATCCCTTTTTTTTATTTCCTTTCCATATAAATGGTCCAGTGATTCATTCTTCCCCCCTTCTCTCTGTGTCTCTCTGCATGTCTCTCTCTGTCTCTCTCTCTCTGTCTCTCTGTCTCTCTCTGTCTCTCTGTCTCTGTCTCTCTCTCTCTCTCTCTCTCTCTCTCTCTCTCTCTCTCTCCCCCCACCCCAGCCACTTTCATGCATAGATTAGCAGGTATTATTTCCATCAAGTAAGTCAAATGAAGCCCTCAGAGAGGTACTGTTTTTTAATTGTTTTTTGGCAGGAATCAATCAATCAACAAACATCTTAAGCACTTATTATTTGCCAGGCACTAAGCTAAGTGCTGAGGATACAAGCAGGTCATTAGATTTGGCAATTAAAAGATCATTAGTAACTTTGGAGAAAGCAGTTTCAGTTGAATGCTGAGGTCAGAAGCCAGATTGCTATAGGATCATAGCTAATGGGGGTGGCAGGATCTTCATCTGTAATAAGCCTGTTAAATCATATTATCAAGATGTGAAAATCATCTTTTATCAATTTACATAATTTTATCATCTAGAAACTAAACAAAAGTCCATAAGCTTGCTAATTCTCATCAAAGCTAGTTCCGTTCTTTAATAACAGTACTTGTTATAGTTATTTTTTTTAATGCAATTTATTTATTTAACATATTTGGTTTTCAGCATTGATTTTCACAACAGTTTGAATTACAAATTTTCTCCCCATTTCTGCCCTCCCCCCCCACTCCAAGATGGCGTATATTCTGGTTGCCCTGTTCCCCAGTCAGCCCTCCCCTCTATCACCCCCCTCCCCTCTCATCCCCTTTTCCCTTCCTTTCTTGTAGGGCAAGATAAATTTCTACGCCCCATTGCCTGTGTATCTTATTTTTTAGTTGCATACAAAAAGTTTTTTTGTTTTTGAACATCTGATTTTAAAACTTTGAGTTCCAAATTCCCTTCCCTCTTCCCTTTCCACCCACCCTCCCTAAGAAGTTGAGCAATTCAACCTAGGCCACACATGTATTATTATGTATAACCCTTCCACAATATTCATGTTGTGAAAGGCTAACTACATTTTGCTCCTTCCCAACCCATCCCGCTTTATTGAATTTTCTTCCTTGACCCTGTCCCCTTTCCAAAGTGTTTGTTTTGATTACCTCCACCCCCATCTGCCCTCCACTCCATCATCCCCCTGCCTTTTATTGTTTTTTTTTTTTTTTTATCTTCCTCCCTCTTCTTTCCTGGGGGTAAGATACCCAACTGAGTATGTATGGTATTCCCCCTCAGGCCAAATCTGATGAGAGCAAGGTTCACTCATTCCCCCCTCACCTGCCCACTCCCCTCCTCTCCTAGAACTGCTTCCTCTTGCCACCTTTATGGGAGATAATCCACCCCATTCTATCTCTCCCTATCTCCCTCTCTCAGTAAGTTACTCTCTCATCCCTTAATTTCATTTTATTTCTTTTAGCTATCTTCCCTTCATCCTCAACTCACCCTGTGTCTGCTCTCTTTCTTTTACATATATATATATATATACACATACATACACATACATACATATACACATAGGTTATAGTTATTTTTAATGAGATCCAAACCAACACTGCACCTTATCTGCCAAATGCCCTAGGTCCTTAGAGCTGATGGGTGAGAAAGAATTTTCTTTTTGGAACAGTTTTCATATTTCTGTCATAGGTGAATGGGACATATGTTCTGGATGTACTGAGACACTGTAGGAGACTGTTACCTTTGACTCTTACTAGTTACATTAGATCACATCCCCACACTTTATTGTTACACATCCATATGTACTACCCATCTCTATATGACTTCCATGCATGAAATGGCATAATATGGATTATTGTGACTAAGTGGTTGAAAACAAACATAGGCAAGAATAATAGATATAGAGGAGAACAAGAATAACTGAATTTATAATTTAATAAATGAATAATGTATTTATTAAGAACTTTCTATGTGCAAAGCATTGTGCTAAGTGTTTGGGCTACAAATAGAAAGAAAAATTATGATAGTATTTGCTTTCAAGAAGCTCACATTCTAATAAGAGAGACTATACATATGGATGACTTCAAATGCTAGTCACATGAAAATATCCCATTTTGTTTAGAGTACAGTGGCATGGCAGATAGTAATGCTTTTTTTCCCCTTTATTTCATTTCCACTGATAAAAATCACATCAGTTTCCAAAGGTGAACCATTTTTCAGTGATAAGGACTTTTTTGGGAAGAAATTTCTTTTCTGGATCTTCAGGAGTTATTGTTGCAGTACCTACAGAGCAATTGCCAAGCTGCATCCCCATAATTGTTGCTTCCTAGCGTGATGACCGAGGGTTCTGAGTTTGAAGTGATGCTATTCCCAAGGCTCTTGGGTTGAAGTTACTGGGCTATCTCCATCATGGTGTGAGGGCAAGATGGTGACCAAGGTTTGATTTGCCTGGAGCATGATGACTCTCATGTGTTTCAGCTAGGCTGGCTGGCACTCTTTGTATAGCAACTGGTATGTATAGCTGGCCCTGTCTACACAGGATTTTTTTTCCTTAGATGATGACTATGAGGGCTGGCCTGTAATCAGCACCAGTAATCTGGGAGGTGAGACATAGAGTTCATAGATGGAGCATAACTAGAATTTAGCTACTTCCCAAGATACTAAGAGAACAAGAATTAGATCTTAGCATTATGTAGCTTTACTGTGGAGTGTTTATGAGAACACTTAGATAAAAATCATAGAGTCCTAGAAGGTATAACAGGAGAAATAGGTTCATAGATTAGATCAATCCTTTCCATTAAGCTGAGGTTCTTTTCTAAAAAAGAATTTTTTTTTCAATTTTTTTTTGCATCACCAGAATTTTCCCCAGTATCTTTTCTCCTCATCCTTTTACAATCATCTCATAAAATAAACAAAGAAAATAAAGAAAAAAATTTAAAAAGAAAAGAAATCAGCAAATATGATCAACACATCAAAAAAAAACCCTAAAATATGTACAATATACCATACTCAGTGACTACCCACCTTTTCAAAGGAATGGGATGGAGGTAAGTATATTGTCATATCTCTTGGAGCCAGGTAGAACAGAAGCCCTTACCTCTATTCGTGTCATCAACCCCTTTCACAATCAGATGAAGAACTACAACTACCTTCTCAGAATGATATTTTTAATTCCATAAATTAAAACACATGGTGCTGCAAAAGAAACAAATTATACTGAAATATATGTCTAAAAATAAGTTTTTTAAAAGTACTTGGCCTCTAGGTTAAGAATTAGAATTAGATTAATTAACTAGAGAACTAAATCTCTTAATACTTTAGCCTAAAATTTCACTTGTCTCCTTAGAATTCCCTAAGGGGAATTTCTCCAGAATTTGAAGTTCTCTATATCCTCACCATATGATCATCACAGATTTAAGGAAGGAAGGAACCATAGAATGCATCAGGTTCAAAATGCTCATCTTTCAGATGAATCTGAAAGCTAGGAGGCATATTGCTTACCCTTAGCTAGTAAACAGCAGAGTTGGAATTTGAACTCCTTGGATACAAATCTAGTTCTCTTCCTACTGTTCCAATGAAGAATTCTGTATCCACAGGGAACACATTACCATCTCCTTCCTTTCATAATCCCCATTGACCATGGAGTTCCACTATACACATTTAAAACTTTGTACCTGTGCTCGTATTTATTTGCAACACCTCTCTAATAAAATAGGGACCATTCATTTTCAGATATAGGGCTTATATAGAGTTTGCCTCTAGTTTCTCTTCTTTCCAATTAATTTTATTCCTAAAGCAACAATCTTACTATGCCCTGCCATTGCTTCTCAGACAAACTGCAACTCTTTCTCCTAGGATTTAAAGCCCTTCACAATCTGGCTAAAATCTTTGTTTCCAGTCTTTTCACATTACTCCCATTCACATGCTTCCAAACAATTCAACTTACTTGCTGTTCTTCATATGTGACATTCCATCTCTAACTTCTGTGTCCTTTAAATAAACTATCTTGGAATCCCCATCTTGCTTATGTGCACAGCTTAAGTGCCATCTCCTATTAGAAGCCTTCTTGATTCCCCCACTTGTCATTGTCATCCCTGTCCCCAAATTACTCTGTACTTTCTTTGTATGTATTTTGATGTTTATGTACATTTGCACATGTATTATCCCCCCATTACAGTGCAAACACCTGGAGGACCAGGATTGATTCCTTCTCCTCCTTGTATCTCTTGAGCCTAGAACATAGTAACCACTTAATAAATGCTTAGCAAATTAAGTTCTACATATCACTCAGACAGCACCACAACTTTTGTTATTATACTACTCAAAAACTGTCAATGGCTCCATCTTTTCTGTTGTTGGACATGGGGGCCAACTAGAAGGGCATGCAGGAGACAGTGCTCCTCGTCCAAAACTAGACTAAAATGTGATTGGGAGATATTTAGCAAAATAAAATTTTAAAATACTATAGAACATAGATCAATCAATTAGTGAGCGTTAATTAAGTGCCTACTTTGTGCCAGGTAGTATGTTAAAGGCTAGAGAGATCAAAAGAGGCAAAAGACAGTCCCTGCCTTCAAGGAGCTTACCATGTAATGGGGGAGATTGCATGCAAAGAAACAAATACAAAGCTAGCTATTTAGAAGACAAATAAGAAATAATTAACAGAGGAAAGGCATTAGAGTTAAGAAGGTTTGGGGAGTCCTTTCTGTAAGTGATGAGGTTTTAGTAGGGACTTAAAAGGAAGCCAGGGAAATTAGTAGGTAGAATAGGGGAGGGAGAACATTTTAGGCATGGGGAACAGCCAGAGAAAATACCTGGGTCATAAATGTTAACATGTGGTTTTTTAAGTCAGTATCTGGGCTGCAGGGATCCTTATGTACGGCTTAGTGGCCCAGCTTCAATTTGAGTCTGCCACCACTTCTCTAAAACACAACGCCTACATGTCTTTCCAGCCTCATCTCCCAATATTCCTCTATGCATTTTCTCTCTTCCAGGCAAAGAAGACTAGCAGCTGTTCTATAAACATGCTTTATGCTTCTGAACCCCTTTGTCTTTCCTCATGTTGGTCTCTTTGCCTAGGAGAATGTAAACTTGTGTCTGTCAAGGTCCTACATATCTTACAAAGGCTAGTTCAAATGCCCCTCCTTCATGAAGTATTTCCTGAATCTCCCAAATAGATACAGTCTCTCCTCTGAACCCATGTAATATGTAGCACTTCTCTCCCTTTTCTATATTGTAGTTGTGTTTATTTTTCTGATCTTCCCTGCTAGACTCCATAGTCTTCTTGAGGTTAATGACTGAATTTTACTCATCTGTGTATTCTCCCACAGAATCTAGAATAGCATTTTGTATATACAGATGATCAAAAAACATTTGTTGAATTGACTCATCAAATAATAATTTTGGAAGATAACTTAAGAAGAGCTGGGCACTTGAACATACATAGATATTTAAGCCCCATCTATCTGTTTGTTTCTGGCAGAATTGCACTTTGGCCATCCCCAAAAGATACCATTTATATAATACTTTATAGATACAAATGCTTCCACTATTGCATATAATGTCAGATAGATGATATGTTGGTTAGTTTTGCTGAACTGCTTTCTTTCTCCTTTTATATCTTTGCTATAAGGGATGGTTTGTTTGGTGGGAGAGAAGGGAGGCATATATTCAGAAATGAAGGTGATATAAAAATGTATCACTAAAAATAAGGTTAAAAACCAAAAGGCTTTCATGCCCATTATCTCAATTGATCCTCAGAACAATGCTGTTACGAGCTAGGTAGGTGTCTGTATTATCTCCATTTTAAGGAAGAAAAAAAAGAGATGCAGAGAGGTTAAATGATTGGCTTAATATCCTGTTGATAAATGGCGGAACCAGGATTCAAATGCAGGCCTTTCAATACTGTCTAGGGGCATCAGTATGCTCCACTTCCTCTCTGAAATTCAGGTCTATTTTTCAAGACCTTCAGAAAATTGTCTTTCCTTTGAAACAGATGTCTCTCAACTTCTGGGAAAAGAGATTTTAAATTTAGATATCTGGCTTCGTAGGCACCCACATTTCCATTGCAATATCTTACTTTCACCACTCTTAATCATTTCTGTAGACATATATTTATGTATAGCTCCCATTAAAGACAGATTTAACAAAGTAGTTTAATATTTCATGGGCCAAGAGCAAAACTGACTATTGACCAGAGTTTCTAATAGGCACTACCTTCCTCATACATTATAATCATCTTTAAGTATTGAATGGGGAAGACTTGCTTGGAATATATGGGAGGGGCTCAGAGTTGTTTTCCTTAGTAAATTGAAATAACTAAAATTATTTGAAAAGCAATGAGGGATGTAGTATTCATGAGTAGAACAACTTAATTTAATTAAATTCATTTACACTTCAGTTCTTCAAATGCTATTTTAAAGAATTATTTGATGTCCAATGAGTCTTTGGAGGCTCCTTTTTACAGACTCTTTTTTTTCCTTCTTATTTCTGAAGATTTAGCAAGATTAGTTATGTCTGGTTGCACCCATAGAAACCAATAATTCTATGTTCATTTTACACTTAGAAAAATTGGAAAGGAGGCTGCTAAGGCTCTTGATTCTTGATTTTGTGGGGTGTTATGTTCTATAGTTAGCACTTTGTTGATAATACATGTATGCAAATGCAAACATTTGAATGTGCATGTTTCATCTTAGTTTCTATTTCTTCTTCATCTTCTTCAATAAATCTCCTGTTTTATCTTTGTCCTAAATAGGATATGTTAACTTTTTAATGTGTATCATACTGTAAGGCAACTGAGGCCTCTCTATGGAGGCAACAGAAGGAATAAGTACAGTCGATATTTTGAGATGCTCTTCAATTATTGTGGGGGCGTGAATCCAGTACAGTTAAGTTAGTTAGCAAGAATTTATTAAATGCCTACTATGTTCCAGGCACTGTGCTAAGTAGGGATACAAAGAAAGGCAAAATCAGTCATTATCTTCAGGCTATTACTCTTTTACTGGCTGTACTTTCCTCACTTTCTAAGCTTTACCCCTTGAGGAAATAACTCAATTTACATTGCTTGCTACCCTCAAATCTGTTCCCCCTTGTCCTATTGCTAATCTTGTCTTGCCAGACTGTGACACTGGGTTACCTCTGCCATTTGCCTCTTTCCCTCCTACTCACATGATGATGAATAGAGGTAGAAGAAATTACAGAACTGTGTCAATTGGGTCCACCAGAAATTTCTGTAATTTAATTTCCTTGGAGACAGCTAGATGGTGCAGTTGGGTGGCTAAGTGGATAGAGCACTGTGCTGAGAATCAGGAAGACTCATCTTCCTCAGTCTAAATCTGGCCTCAGACATCTACTAGCTTTGTGACCCTGGGCAAGTCACTTAACTCTGTTTTCCTCATTTCCTCATTTATAAAATGAGGTGGAAAAGGAAATGGCAAAGCATATCAGTATCTTTTCCAAGAAAACCCCAAATAGGGTCATGAAGAGTCAGAGATGACTGAAAAACAACTGAAAAATTTCCCTGATCCCTCACTGCAGCAAGGTCAACATTGTTTTCCCCCAATCAGTTCACTATCCCACTTTCCACAGTGGCTAGTCCAACCTTATCTTCTGTTCTAAAGCTTCCCACAGCATGTACTGTACTGCCCTCTAAGCTGAAGACTTCACCTCATACCTTAGCATGAATAAATAAATAAATAAATCCATTATTTAAGAAGGCCTCCTTCCCCCTCCATCTCATTCTATTCATTAAGAAATATTCTCCCACTATTTTCTCCTTCATTATGTTTTCTAATGAAGAGATCACCAAGGCCAACTGCTTCACATGAATTCTTGATCTGTTCCCTTCCTGTCTTCTCCAGCAAATTGCCAAATTGCCACCACTATCACTCCCAATTTATCTCTTCCCTCTTTTCTTGTCTATTGAATCTTTTTCTGTTCCCTTCAAATATGCCCGGTCGCCCTCATCCTAAAATATACAAACAAACAAACAAACAAATCACCTCACTTTATCCTATTGTCCTTGTCAGTTATCAGTCTATATTTTCCTCCGTTCATGTCTAAACTGTTTGAGAAAGTTACTGACACACAAGGCCTGCATTTCCTCTCTCACTCTGTTCAAAGCCCTCACAATCTGGCTTCCTACCTCATCATTAATCTGAAAATGATTTCTTCATAATTACTGGTAATTTCTCATGTGCCATATCTAATGACCTTTCTTTAATCTTAAAACATCTTGACCTCCATGCAAGCTTTTGGCATCATTGATTTCCGTTTCTTCCCAGAATACTGTTTTCTCTAGGTAATCATAGGAGTATTCTTTCATGGTTCTTTTGTTCTTTATAGGACCGCACTTCAGGATCCTTTGTTCAAACTTCACTCATCTCACAGTCAGTAAGTATAGGCAACTCAACTCCCCCTACCTCCCAAGGCCCTATCTTGAACACTTTTCTTCCTCCCTCCCTCTCTCCCTCCCTCCCTAACTCCCTCACTAACTCCCTCCCTTCCTTCATTTCTTTGAAAGAAATATATATATATATATAGATATATTCATATAATATATAATGTATATATTATCTCATTTAACAATATTGCCACCTTCCATCCAGTCAATTATCATCTCTATAGAGATGATTCCCATTTTGCTATGTTAATAGTATCCATAGTCTCTCTCCTGAATTACAGTTATGTATCTCCAACTACCTCTTGAACATCACAAATTACATAGTATTATTCTCTACTCTTCACTTTCACTCACCCTAAAAAGCCAATATATGACCATATTCTATCATTTCTATATCTATCATTTATAACATTTATTATATAGGTCCTTTCTACTCATTACAGTCACAATCTTAGCTCTGGTTCTTATCACTTCACATCTGGGTTATTACAATAGCCTTCTAATTGGTCTCTCAGCCCAAAGTCTCTCCTCATGCCCCTCCACCCTCTTTTCAACAGCCAAGGTGGTTTTTCTAAAATGTAGGTCAGACATTCCTTTCCTCATTAAGCTTCAGTGGTTCCCTATAACCTCCAGTTTAAATATACGTTCATCAGATGGTCATTTAAAGATCTTCATATCCTGGCTGTGTTTAATTGTATCTTGTCTGGTCTCCCTGACCCTTCCTACTCCCCCTCTCCCATTGCATTCTAGCAATATAGCAAGTATTCAGTATAAGGTAATAATAGCAGGAAGAAAGGTTGCAAAGGGAAATCTGGACATCGCTTAAAAACAGTCCCAAATATCAAAGGAGCATAATTTGTAAACTGTATCATAACTCCATAAATTAAGCCACTGGCTCCTTCCTACCTCTGTAGTCTTCTTGTTCTCCACTCCACATTCTCTACAATCCAGCTACACTAGTTACTTACTTTTCCTCAAACATAACACTACCTCTCTTCTCCATGCCTTTGCATTGGTCATTCCCTGGGCCTCAAATGCTCTGTTCTGGCTCTCATCTTCACCTCTCAGTTTCCCTTGCTTCCTTTAGGCTAAGCTCAAAACCTGCTTTCTGCAGGATTTTCCTAGTCCCCTCAGCCTCTGGCATCTATGCTTCTCAGATTAACTTTCATCTACTCTGTTGCTATTTTGCACATACCTAGTTAGTGACATGTTGCCTTCCCCTTTAGATGTAAGATTATTGGAGGCAGGGATTTTGTTTTCTTTTTTTTTTTCTTTAGAACAAAGTGCCTGCCATATAGCAAGAATTTAATAAATGCTTGCTGATTCACCATATGACCTGGCATTTATGACCAAACCTTGCTCCTTTGCCACAGATGAGGTTATAGTTGGATTTATCCTCGGAAAAATGGGAGGCATCAACCTGAAATAGATATAATTTTGTTGTAGTCCATCTGTTGAGTAAATATATCTGTGCATTTTTTTAGTATAACAATAAAAATATAATTTCAAATTGCCACATACCCAGAATTGTGGCAGCCCTTTCATACCTACATCTATTCTATTGATGAGGTTTAGACTGTGGGAGCCCCCTTGAACTCCCCTTGAATCTTCCCACTAGATGAGGCGTTTGCCTGAGGCCATAAGCCTGTTATTATTGCTAGGCCCAAATCGCTAGGCTAGGTTACTCTAACCTAGCCTAGCCCTCCATTGTCTGGCTAGTTTCCACCCTTGATCTTGTCAAAGCATCAATGCCCAAATCTGTTACCTTTAAACTAGCCTAGCCCTACATTGCCTGTTATCTACACTCAGGTATTTCCCACCCTTAATCCGTTTTCTTGGTTCCTGGAGTCTGACCTCATCCCAGTCCCATCAAGCTCCTCCTTAGATTCCTCTTCAAGACCATCACTAAATCCCTCCTCCCATCACCCTAGGACCACCCTAGTGTATATAAGATTCCTCTTGCCTCCATAGAGGTGCTCAGATTCCTTCTCCCTCAGTTGGAATCTGAGCTGCTTGTGAAAACGAGTGTCACAAAGAGTGAGATTTCTTAAGACAGCCCAATATGGCGAACCTGTAATAAACTTTGTTTCTCTTTGTGAGAAGGCTTGAGTTGAATTCATTCAGCAGGACCCTTCATGGCAGGATTTTGGGGTCTTGAGCACCCCTAAAAACATGTAGTACCCTGACCTCTTCACTATGACATCAAGCACTTTAGCCTTGAACTATTAATAATTCCCACAGAGAGGGGACTGCTTTTTACTACAAATGCATTGTTGGTTTTTCCTAAAAACTCTGTGCTCTTCATCACTTAGGACTGTTGTTATCATATTAAAAAAAAAAAAAACCTCTAGTTGTTGGGATTGTTTTTAGTAGTAGTCAAGGCACTTTCAAAAAAAAAGGTAATGTTGCTAAAATAAAAATAAAAAAATAAAATAAAAATAAAAAAATGAAAAATACTCATCACAGCTGGAATTACTCACCATTCTTCATATAAGCAGAAAGCTAAAGCAATGGACAGTAGCAGAAGATAACCAATTTCTTAAGGCAATTGTAGAAAACATGAAGCAGTGGGAGCACCGTTGTTTTACTGCCCTCAGATTCATATCAATACAAAGATTCTTCCACCCTTGGTGTCCCCAAACTGCTAAAAAATATCAGCTCTGAGCTTTAAATTCAAATTTCTTACTCCAAAAATGGTGCTTTGTTCACTGAAGTATATATGTGTATAGATGTAGTATTCCCAGCAGGCTTCTCTCCTCCAGACTTCTTCAGTGCACCCTAGCTCTTAGATCCTTTTGAACTCTGGGTACATACCAAAAGATTAACATCAGTTTTGTATATTAAGAATTGATGCCAACTTCAAACCATCTAAACAAAACAAAAGTGCATTGTACTTTTCTTCATAGTTAATTTCAGCCAAGACCCATTGTTTTTCTGAAAAAGCTTCACTCTGATGATTTGGGGAAAACAGTTTTTGATGGAGGGATAAAGGGTAAATAATAATCATCAGCCTGTAACTTCAGACAGTAACAAAAATAAAATATTATGATTTTAGAAGAATAAAGGTTTTAATTAAATAAAATAAATTTAGGTGAAAGTTCCAGGGAATTCATTTTCGGAAACAATTTGAATTGGATGACATCTGAGTTCCCTTCCAATTCTTAGACATCTTTTCAGGGAAAAATATTGACCTCAGGATTTGGATTTCCAGCATCTGACCCCTTTTCCTATCCCATTTCCAGCATAGTTTCTGATCTCATCATCAGCAAGCCAATTAAACAACCTAGATAAGAGATAGTGCCTCCAGAAAGATAAAATATTTTAATCAAAGCACTTTAAGGGTCAGGGTCATCTAGTCAAGCACCCATATTTTATAGATAAGGAAGCTGTGGGATAGAGATCTTAAATTACTTGACCCAGGGCCACATAGCAGCAAAGGGCAGACTGAGGACTAAAACCTGGGGCTCCTCCATCTTAGTTCAAAATATTTTCTTCTATATCATGATTTCTTTTTAATTTGAGAGCACACACAAACCACATGTAAAAAAGAACTAGTATAGATATATACACACATATACATACATACAGACATGCATATATATACATATACAAAGCAGATCTTGACATGGTGAACAGTGGTTGCCTGTCCCTCAAAGCAGAAGAGAGAGAGAGAGAGAGAGAGAGAGAGAGAGACAGGGAGGGAGAGAGACAGGGAGGGAGAGGAGCAGGGTCCTCTAAAGATCCTTTTCTAAAGAAGCATCCTACCTGAGGTTGAGAAGTAAACCTATTAAAATGCAAAATAGAATCTAAAGCAAACCCCAGAGTCTTGTTAAGATCCTTTTTAAGCTAAGCCATTCCAGTAAATGTCCATCTACTGATTATAGGCAGCCCCAGGCATACAGCTATATCCTTCAATGTGTAAAGAGAAACAGGTGAATAGCAGCTCCTATGGGAAATGCCTTGAGCAAAGTAACTCCTTACTCCTTTACATTGTGCCTGGCACACAGTAGATGCTTAATAAATGCATGCTGGCCATCTGCCTTTTTAAAGATGTGGCAGAGATTTGTTTCTTCTTACCTAATTACCAACAGTAGCCCTACTAATACTTTGGTAAAACATCAACTTAAAGTGAAATAATGAACACACCATGTTTTAGTGACTTCATTATAATAATAGGGGATGGTAGTATGGTGTTTTATTGATGCAGTAAGTATGTTTATTTTCTCACTTGACTCTCACCACAGCCCTGTAATTTGTGAAATATTATTTCCTCCATTTGACAGATGAAGAAGCTAATGTATGTAGAACTTGAATGACTTGTCCTGTCTTTAAATCCTACTTCATCTATCAAAATCATTTAGCTCTTGTAACCTTCATTTTCCTTATCTGCAAAATAGGACAAGAGCAAGAAGTAGGAATTTGACTTTTCCAGGGGTTCTTAATTGTTTTTGTATCATGGACCCCTTTGACAAGCTAGCCTGTGATCCCTTCCCAGAATAATATTTTTAAATACACAAAATTACAAAGAAGCCAATTGTATTGAAATAAAGATGTATTATACTTCAGATATGTTTAAAGACCCCCTAAAAACCATCCATGGACCACCTGGACCACTTAACCTAGAGTTGGATCCTAGGTAAAGACCCCTTGCCCTACACACATACCTGTAAGGTGTGACATACATTCAAAGCATAGCCTCTGAAGGTTCCAGGACAAAGAGAAATGCAAGAGTTGTCAAATGATTGAAGCTAAGAAATATAATTTTCAAGAGTAGTTACAGATGATAGTACTGAGTCAGCATCCTAAGGCAAATGAGGGTTTGACAAGAATAATTTATATATTCTGATAAATACTTCAGAAGTTGTTTAACTTGAGTCTCTCTCTCTCTCTCTCTCTCTCTCTCTCTCTCTCTCTCTCTCTCTCTCTCTCTCTCTCTCTCTCTCTCTCCATCTGTCTTTTTTCCTCCATCTGTCTCTCCTCTCTCTGTCTCTTTCTGCCTCTCTGTCTCTGTCTCCCTTTGCTGTCTCTCATTTTCTCTCTCTTTCCCTCACTGTCTCTATCTCTGCTGTTCTTCTATGTCTCTCTGTCTCTGACTGTCCCTCTCTTCTTCTATCTCTCATTTCCTATCTCTATATTTCTCTCATACCTTCTTTGGATCTCTTTTCCTCTGTCACTGTCTCTAGGCATCCCTATGGATTTTGTTCCCGTTTTCTCCTTTCTCCTCCCTTCTTTCCACTCTTTTCTTGTCTATTTTCATTATCGTGATAGACTTGCATCATATTTTCTAAACTATTTTGTTTAGCCAAATCATGGGCTAATTTTACTGCATAATGTTTTATAATTGCTATGTTACTATTCTTATATTTATTTTTAATCAGGCAAGTTGAATTTATGAGTGTATATGAATGTTTATGTGTGTATATACATACATACATGTATATATTTTTTCAAAATAAAAAAAAAACTAACTCAAGTTTCTCATATGGGTATCATTAATTGATTTTTTTTTTCCTTTTCACTTTCCTTCTCCACTGCTGGCCAAACAAATTACAGTATAGGCAATTTTCTTCTCAATCTGTATTTAAGCCCAAACTTGCCTGGTTGCTAGATCAGTGACCCTTTACATAGATGATATGATTCTATTTTCATGTTATTAGTATATTTTTATTTCTGAACTTTCTTAAAATGTTGGTAGAAGTGATTCATTTCTGTTAATGAGGTAACTTAACTTAGTTCTTTAGTATGATTTTGGAAACTCATGTTTACCTTCAGGATCCCTCTCTTTCAAGAATTCCATAACTAACTTTACCTCCCAGTGACTAATCTGTGTATATGTTATCTAGTCAATTTCACTATGAAAATTTCAAGTTCCACAAGGTCAGAGATAAAGTTATCTCTTCCTTTATCTCTCACACAATATTAATTTGCCTAGTACAATACCGATATGAAGTAAATAATCAGTAAGATTGTGTAGAATTTTGTATGAATGACCTTAACGCTTTCTCATTCTCTTCTGGGATAAGAGTCCTAAGATGGACATATATGCATTATATTAATAATTATCCAGAGAGTTTTGTATATGCCATTCCCCTACCTCTTAGTGACCATTTGCCTCTCCTTCCTCTGCAGAATATTTTTGACATTGCAATAATGAGCCATGTCCAAGAACTTTGGATAGTAATAAAGAATGAAGCTCATTGTAGTGGAACTTGCTCAAAGAAAAGTGCCATAGAAATGCAGCATCATAATAATGATGACAATCATGATGATATTTAGCACCCACAGTGTGTCTGTTGCTATATATATGTAGAGCACAGTTAGACAAGGCCTTCCAAATGACTTTCATAATAATAGTTATTTATGGACACTGTTGGGATATAAATTGTCATATTTCTGAATAGCACGTTACATAATACTGGAATTCAGTGTTGCTAAGGTTAGGATAATAATACATTTCATTTACCGAACTCCTTTCGTTCAGTAAACTCAAAGTTCTTTTCATCTGTTATTAATATTGATTGCCTTTCCAGTCTATTTCAATGTCTCTATTTTTGCTCGCTTCGTTGGCTTCCTGTATAAATGTGTGTATATATTTATGCATACCCTCTATTTGTAATAATTATGTCCTTGGATAGACAGAAAAACAGAAGGAAAAGAGATTGCCACTGAAGGTCAAGGCTATACAAAATAAAGTGAAGATTTGTTCTATTTCCCAGGTACTCAAGGTCAAATTCATGATTTTCCCTGAATTCAATGAAAATCAAAAGTTTTTTTTTTCTGAATATTCCAGGTAATTGTAGTGATGCCGAGCTAACAGAATGTTTAAATCTGGTGTGTTAATGTTTTCATAGGATCAAAGTCTAATGAATGTGGAAGGAGGGAGGAAGGAAAGTATTGCATATGAATTCTCCCAATATATGTGTAGCATAATTACAGAAAATTCAGCATTTTCAAGTAGGATGAAAATTGCTCCAGCTGATTGAGTTAACATTTGATTTGGGCTAATCAGTGCAGGTGAAGGCAACATAAAACTGGCAACATAAAACTGGTACCATGTCATCACTCTCATTAGAACATAAGCTCCTGGAGGGCAGCAATTGTTGTGTATTGCTTTACTAGTTATGAAAGGCAATTTTCTTTTTCTCCTGTCACATATTTACATGATAACATTCATATCATCTTGAATAGAATGACCATTACCCCCACCCTGAGAAGAGAGATGAAGTAGGTTGAATTAGGGATGATTCCACCTGCATTAGGTTCATTCTATACATTGCATCAGTTTATTTTGATTACAATTTTGATTAAATCATACAGCAAACTGCTTCAGTGGACGATTGAGAATCACAGATACACAAAGTATTATAGAAAGGAAAGATTTGAGAGAATATGGTGTCCAGGGTTTTCTAAGTCAAATTTCACACTTCTTATCTACTTAAAGCCGTCATCTATTTGCACTACTACAATGTAATTATTTGTGTTTCTTAATAGAATATTGCCATCTGGTTAGTCAACTGGATTTTTTTTAAAGGATGGAATGCATTGGAGAGTGGTATGATGG
Organism: Trichosurus vulpecula; assembly: GCF_011100635.1. Classification (NCBI taxonomy): domain Eukaryota; kingdom Metazoa; phylum Chordata; class Mammalia; order Diprotodontia; family Phalangeridae; genus Trichosurus; species Trichosurus vulpecula. The sequence continues at coordinate 309,003,817 of NC_050574.1, read as the reverse complement.
TTGAGAAGACCCATTGTGTCTATAGGTTTCACATTTAAAATCCATAATCTATTTTGAATTTCTCAATTTAAAAATGAGTAACTTGAATCAAAGAGAGGTCAAATGGCTTGTTCAAAGTCATTAAAGTTGACCACTGTCAGAGTTGGGATTAATAATTCAGTTATCCAATCCAAGTTTTATCTAAGTATTTCAGTTTCCAATCCAGGTATTATTGTTATTATTTTCTACATCAAACTACTTTCTTTCTGAAAAATAAGAATAGATTAGTCACAGATGAGTCATTAGGATCACATAAAATGGCAAGCCAAGGTATAGACATTTTCCATAACTTTATGGGCAAAGTGAAAGGTTGGCCTATGTAGATAATTTAAACTAAAGTAACCTGTTTGAAGACACTGAACAAACCACTCTAGACTTTAATTTCATCAACAGTAATATGAGAAATTTGGACCAAGTTATCTTTAATATACCTTTCTGCCTTGAAATTGTAATTCCACAATTATTTTAGGGGCAAGTACCATATGCCATTTGCTGGTATGAATGATAAAATGTGTTCATTTTCTTGTCTCTCATTGATTATGAAGTCACAGAATACAATATTGATTTATTCTAAGACTTCTTGCTTCAGTATTAAAAACTATGTATCATCTATATTGATGCACTCTTCACTGATACCAATTACAATCCTTTCTTTATGAATACTCTGGGCATCACAAAACAATTACAGGGTGGTCAACCTTCCCATGATGAACCTCTATAAAATTAGTGGAACTAGTCCTTGAATACAGCTTATCATCATACATATGTTTGAATCTTTTTACTATTTAATGGAATATAACAGTGTTTGTACTGTATTGGTATAGCCTTCAAGCACCCAGGCATCACCACCATGCCATCATGAGCCACTGGTTCCAGTCTCATTAGAGGACTACAAATAAGTTTCGTGTAAGAATTCTTAAATTTAAGGTTCATTGAACCTTATATAGGTTACTAGGACAACTATAAAATTACCTCTGGAAAATCTATCTAAAGACAAAGATATAATAATTTAGTTATTTCACTTTTTCCCTTCAAGTTCAGGTATCCTATGCTAAAATAAATAAATAAATAAATATCTATATATCTATATATCTATATATCTATATATATATATATACATATATGTATGTATATATATATATACACATATATATATACATACACACATATAGTATATATATACATATATGTATATACAGAAAGAGAAATGCAGATATATATACACACAAACTGCACATTTCATGTATGTAAATGTGTGTATACCATGTTAATGTCTGTGCTATGCTAACATAATGCTGTAATTCATAACCATTGCTCAGAGAAAAAAAAAAGACAAAAATAGAGTGCCTATCAATGTTTGAGCAATGTCCTGAGGGGGCCTTCATTATCTTTGGTGAGGTAGAATTCTCATGTGACTTCAGAATCAGTGTTATCACAGGTCTGATTAGTAGTAACATGCTGCTGGTTTTCACTGGTAAAAGGTTTCACATCTCCAAGAAAACCTATTGTCTACTAGAAACAAACTTAATTCTAAGACATTACAAAATGATTTACCTTTCAGGAACACTCACAGTAACAGAGTATCAAACGGAAGACATAATAAACAAAATGAGTCTGTGTGATAAAGATAAGTACAGTGTCAGGACCTGGAAAAAACCACAGGGATTCCAAAACCCTGAACAACTTCCTGAACAGAATTTCAAATATCAGTTGCATAACAAAAGCAGCATGAATCTCAATCTCCTAGGGCTTAAATATGTGAGGGGTACTCATCCAAGATTCCCCAGGTGGATAACCTGGAAGTTCAAGAAGACATGATGTTCTAACAATCCCTCCAGAGAGAGGAAGCCAAATTTAAATAAACAGTCACATATCAAAGTAGGGAATATAGAAGAAAAATTAAAGTGTAATTTCTTAAGAAATCAATATTAATGGTTATGTTTGGCAAAGTAGTTACCTGGATAAAAGAATGATTCATAAAGTGTTTATGTTTCCTTTAAAAGCTTTATAAAAGGATAGAATAGAAGGAAGAATTCTCTTGGGAAATGAGGTATCTAGGTACCAACACATCGGATTGTGGCTGCCATTTTGGAACTGGCTCTTCAAAGCAACCAGTCACCATGACTACAGGATGGAGGTCATCTAGTTATGCTTTCAACTCCTCTAACTATAGTTGGAGGATATTTGTTCTCATATACGCTTTAGAAAATGAAACACTAAAATTTTAAATATTGACCATTGAAGTTTATTTAATATCAAGAGAAGTAAATATATCATCTGGGACCTTGGAGATTTTTATGAAATTCTGTCACCTCCACACAATTCATGATAGGCTCAATATCTTTTCCTACTCTCAAACCCAAACTCCAAATACTTGTCTGAATGTGAAGCTTCATTTTATTTCAAAAGAGAAGAATTCATTTTTAATTAATTTGAAAAAAGGAAATAATTTCACACTCTTAGAAGAAACAAGGAAAGTTGTCCTATATTCTTAGGGGTGAGGCGAAGCCAGTCAGCTATAAGAACAGCCATAGATATCATCAGTACTGAAAAGACCTGGTTACTAAGGAAACTTCCTTCTTGAGTCTCAAGTATTTCAATTACCTCCTCCTTGATTTTTTTCTCCCCTCCAATCCATTTTCTATTCCACAAACAATATGATTTTCTGAAAGTATATATCTCGTATACTATTACCTCTTGCATCAAATATAAACTTCTTTGTTTCACATTTAAAACTCTTTATAAAATGGTTCATTCTTATATGGTGGAGTGGATGAAGCTCTGGGCCTGGAGCCAGGAAGATCTAATTTCAAATCAGAACACTTACTAGCTCTGTGACTCTGGACAAATCTTTAAACCAATATTTGCCTCAGCTGTAAAATGTGATAATAACAGCACCTATATCCCAGGGTTATCACGAGGATAAAATGAGATAATAGTTATAATGGAATTAGAACATTGCGGGTACTTTAGAAATATTTGTTTCATCTCTTCTTTCCTTTTCAACACTCTCCTATAACTTTACTGGCTTTCTTGTCATTCTTTTTATATGATACTCCATCTGTGATCTCTGTGTCTTTTCACTAACTATTCTTCATGACTAGAATGTATATTGTTCTCCTCTCTATTCTTTGGAATCCCTGGTGTCTTTCACGATTTTGCCTTCTACATGAAGCCTTTCTTGATTTGCTGCCTTTATCCAGCTGCTGATGGCCTTGTTTCCCAAACTACCTTGTACTCATATTGTGTATATTCAGATTATATTTGTAAATTGCACTGTAACTGGCATATAGGAGGTGCAATATAAATACTATCTATGATGATGATGATGATGATGACGATGATGTTGATGGTACATGTCATCACTCACATTGGAACATAAGCTCCAGGAGGGCAGAGACTATTGCACTTTTTTTCCTTCTGTCCTTAATGCCTATTATACAGTAGGCACTTTATAAAGCCTGATTGATTGATTGACTGGTGACAGCCAATCCCCAGTCAGCCTTGTTCTAAGCTTTGTCAGCAGTTACTGAAAGTGGATGGTCGTTAGTACAGTAGCAGAGAAAGAAAGAAGATACAGTTCTTTAGATAAGACATTTCTCTGACAAGGATCCATAGATTGTCTGGGAACCACAGCATTCAATTGAAAACATTCATCACGAAAGTGATATTTATTTGTAACTGTATATTCACTCCTCAATATGCACAGGAAGGGGAAAAGACCTAAGGAAGCATTGTTATGAATACATATCTCATAGACTCAGAGAATATTAGAACTGGAAGACAACTGGAGGTCATCTTCCTTAACTATATTATTTTCCAGATAAGGTATACAAATCATACCATAGCTTTAAAAACAAAATAAAACAAAAAACCATCAAGTTATGTCATTAGTGTACAAAAACTTAATATAAACTGGGAAGTCTTTGAGCCCCACTATTCGTGCATACAATAACTCTAAATTTTACTCTGGAATTTCTAATACACTGTTAAGCATCTTCTGGTCACTGTGATTCTCTCGGTGTAACCTATGATCACATTAAGGTTTTTTTTTTTTTTGACTACCATATTCTTTGATTCTTTGAGGTTATAGATCCAGTAAAAACCACATATATTTTATACATAAAGTTCTTCATTACTCTGGCACTCTCCTCTGAACCCCTTCTAGACTTGTACAGTTTTTATTATCTAGATCTAAAACCTGGTTAAGAAATTAAAGATTAGAATGCTTATTATATTTCATTTTATTAGATTTGAGCCACCATTTTAGCCTGAAGAAATACTTTTGGATTACAATTCTAACACCATAAAGTCTTAAATATCCCTCCTGATTTTTTTAATCTTTTGACAATCTGATAATTATTTTACATGTGTCCAGATTCAAATCACTGATAAAAAAATGTTGAGCAGTGCAAGGTAAAAAGAGATCTCTGAGATTTTCCACCCAAACCCTCCTTACTAATTCACACAGATCCAGGAAGAGCTATTATTTGAATCTAGTCATTCAATTGGTCTCCAAGCCACCTAAATCTTTGTATCTTGTCTAAAAAACTATGATGAGAGATTTAGGCTCGAATAAAAGGGTTTGGAAGCACAAAGTAAGTAAGTATACGGATCATTCACTGTTGATCATTTAGAATAAAAATGTGAAAAGGACATTATAATGTACTGAAAGTATTTGAATATGTAATTCTGGAGCCATTGCCCTTGATTTTTCACACACACACACACACACACACACACACACACACACACACACAGAGCACAAATTAATGAACTGGAAAAGTTCCACAATATTGAAAACAGGCAAAAATGATTCCAGTTAAAAAAATGAGGGGAGAAGAAGGCAGTTCATCAAACTATACGTTGGTGAACTTGACATCAATTCCTGGCAAAACTTGAAAGTAGTATTAGGGTTATGGGTAGTAAGCATTGAGGAAGAGAGACAATGGTCATTTCAAGCAACAATAGGTTTATCAATGAAATGGCATGTCTAAGTAATCTCTTTATTTTTTTGTGTGGGACTTCTCAAGAAATAGATCAGGCCAAAGATTATTATTTTTAGTAGAGAAAACAAAAAATCAGTCAGTCAGTCAACAATCACTTATTAAGTGCTTTCTATGTGCCAGACACTGTGCTATGTGCTTGGTATACTAAGAAAGGCAAAACTCAAACCGAACGAAACCTAGCAACAACAATGAGGCTCTGCCTTTGAGGAGTTTACATTCTTAAGGAGGAAAACGACATCTAAATAAATAGATATATAAGATAGATATAGAACACGTAAAAAGAAATCTGGAAGGGGAAAAAACTAGGAGCTGGTGAAACTGGGACCAATTTTCTGAATAAGAGGGACTTCTGAATATTAAAGGAAGTCAAATGAACTAAGAAGTAGATGTGAGCAGACAGAGGAAATGGAGAGAAGTGCAAAAATATGGAAATAGAAGATGGAATGTCCTGTTTGAGAATTGCAAGTAATCCAGTGTAGCTGGGTTATGGAGTTCATGGAGGGGTGGGAGTGTAAGATAACTAGAAAGTTAGGAAGGGGCCAGGTTCTAAAGATTTTTAAATGACAGAGGAATTTATATTTGATCCTGGAAGTAATAGGGAGCTAGTGGAGTTCATGAGGAGGAGGAGGATGTAGTCAGATTGACACTAAAAAAAAATACCTTGGCCTGCTGAGTAAAGTATAGCCAGTAAAGAACAGATGGGTGAAGAGAATAGTGCTCATGGTGAGAATGAAATACTGAATTGGGATAATAAGGCACAGGGAAAAATAGAATTATTTTAAAAACTATCATCAGATAAAGGAATTTCAGTTTGTGAACAAGGAAATGAAGTACTTTTGGGTGATGGTAAGATCAGTGTTTTGGGCTTTTCTGTGTGTATCTGAGGTAGAGTAGAAGGGGTAGATCATGGAAATTATGTAGATTGAGGACCTGAGGAAATTAAGGTATTCGAAAGAGTATCAACATGATAAAAGCTCTAGGAAGAAGAAAGAGTATTGGGAAGAGATTATGTCAGGTACTGAAATCCTTGTGTAAAGAGAGAATATTCTGAAGACCTAAAGATAATAGAAAGATCTGCCCTGGGTGGTAAATTTGTATAGTGTGAACCTCAAAGGAAAATTAGGAAAGTAGTATTTGAATGGGTCTATTTTCTCTCTGGCACCTAGGGTGTACTATTTCTTGTTTGACCTTCATTTTTGACATAACATAGGAAACACACACACACACACACACACATACACACACATACACACATGATTTTTTGCTTTCCTTATCAACCATTATTCTGAGCTTTAATGTGCCTGACACTGTTTCTCACTTGAGTGTGCTTTTATTTTGATTCCCTCCTGTTTTTTGCATTACCCTCCTTTTAAAAATCAAATGAATTCTGATAATGTCTAATGAATTCCCTGGTCAGTCTCTTTAGGTATTCTTTAGATATCTTCTTATTCATTATGAGAATCATTCATATTTACACTGCCAGAATTTCATTCCTGAAATGCTCCATCTTTCTTTATGATTTCCCTTTTAGGATTTTAGGCCATGGGATCCAACCTTTTTTTTCCCTGCTGAACACCTTAGAGTCTCTTCTCCCAAAACATAGGAGGAACATCAGATTATGTACATATATTCCAACCTTTTTGTGCATTACTCCCCTTCCTACACCTATACTATGGTCCTTCTTAAAATCCCTTACAGTCAAACTACATCTCTTGCCTTTGCACTGGATGTCCTCAATTCTGGGAATGCACTATCTCCTCATCTCTGCCTCTTAAAATATCCTTTTTATTCAAAAATTTGCTCAAGCAAGGCCTTCTAAATTAAACTTTCCCTGATTATTCTCAGGTACTATTGCTCTCACCCCAAAATTTACCCTTGTGATGATTTGTGTGCATACGTGTATACATATATACACACCAATTTATGTAAACATTATCTCCCCAATAAAATGTATGTTCCTCAAGGAGAGGCAATGTTTTAATTTTTCATTTTAGTTTTTTTATCTCTAGCACTTAGCACATAGTAGGAGCTTAGTACAGGCAGCAAGGCGGCATAGTGGAGATTGTATTGAACTTGGAGTCAGGAAGATCTAAATTTAGTAAGTGCCTCAAACACTTACTAGCTAGTTATGTGATCCTGAGAAAGTTACTAAATCTCTGCTTCAGTTTCCTAATGTATAAAACACAAATAATAGCACCTGCTTCTCAGGGCTGTTGAGGATTAAATAAGTTAATATTTGTAGAGTACTTAAAACTGTATAAATGTAGTTATTATTGAATGCTTATGGCTTGATTAATTATGCTCAGCTTTTCCTTTCTTCTCCCTCATAGCCTCTAAGATGTAGTCATTTTCATCCAGTATTCTGATTATGTCCACTTTGACCACCAATTCCTCTTACTTACCGGTTCGGATTATTCCTGAAAGAACTACTAGACTTATTGCTACCACACATTTAAAAAAAGAGTTATTATTAAGAAAACTTACAAATGTATCAGCTTCTCTGCTTTTTGTCTGAGAGGAATCCAGCAAATACTTATATACTTTAAGTCCTTCATGACTATTGTCATGCATCTGCCCTGTTTATAATCTAATCCATCATGCATTAGTTCCTTCCAACTTCCACTATAATAACCATTTTTAGTTTTTTGCCTCCATTGATTATTATCCAGATATTGTATACCATGGTTGCCCCCTTTAATTTATGAATTTCCACATATATCATCTTAATATGAAATGATTTTATACTACTCCATTTTGTCTTATCTGATCCTTCTGAATAATATATATCTTTTCATAATCATATTCCAGTTATAAATAGTATAATATCAAGCCTCAATGATACTTATGAGGACAAATTTACCTTTTTGCATTAAGTTTGAGTTAATTTTGGTTTGTAACCACACATTTGTGTAATGATAAATGAAAATATGAATTTTATTACTGCTACTCTTTCTGGAGAGGACAATCTTCATTCTATGTCACATATGATACTGTATTATCTAGCTTGGCATGAACATACGGGTAGATTTCTTCATTCCCTTCCATTTTGAAAATTGTCTTGATCAGATCTGAAATGCTGCAGGCCAATATATCTTTATCTGATCTTGATCGATGCATCCCATCCGTGGCCAAGATGTTTTCATTCCCATATCTTGATTGTTGATACAGAAATACAAATTCATTTATAAGATACTATGTTCTTAACTAGCTATTCACTTCCTAAATCATCCATTCTCAGCTGAATTACTTGCCTTCAATTGGCAGCTATAGCAAAACCATCTCTAAACAATTTAGTTTCATGACTAGGACTTCAAAATACCTAGCAGTGTTTTCTTCATTCTTCCAACAATATCATTGTCTCTACATTAGTTTTCTATTCAGGTGGGTAGTGGTTGGCATATTTGAAACAAAAAAATCCCTGCATCTCTAACTAGATACACACTACGAAAAGATAGCATACTTGCAAAATCCTCATGTCAGGTCAATCCATGGCCACCTTAGTACCCATCAGCACAATTATCACCTATCAAGACTCATGTCCTCTTCCTCCGACCAGTGTTAGACAGTTTTTTCCTAGAACTGATCCCTCCTCAAAAAATCCAACTCTACCCTCTAATGGAAGAAACTTAAATTTCCATGTAGCCCTTTGAAAGAAGCTGTGTAGCAACAATGCTACTAGTAGCTGCTGTGGAGGTGTAAGACCAACAACACCAGGACACAGGAGGGCTGCTAGCACAAGTTGTTGATCTGCTTTTCTAAGGAAAGCAACTTTAAGGGGTTCACAATCTCACTTTAATTAAAAATATATATGTTATTCACTTAGTTCAGGGGAAAATTTAGCACCCTGAACTTCAGAGAAAACACAAACAGAAATTAGAAGCAGAAATTATATAAACAGAGCAAATAACACAAATCAGTAGACAGGGCTTCTGTCTGTCTGTAGCATTACATACATAATTATCAGAGAGAGAAGCACCAACATCTGGGTTTTCAAAGCTGCAGGGCCCTGTAACAGCTACACAGAGTCTTGTCTGGCAAAGTCATAGGAATGCTCTTCCAATGAGTGAGCCCCCAAAGTTAAAAAAAAAAACCTCAGAGTATATATACACTTCTTCAGGGTCAGCCCACAGAGGGCATCACAACCATGTGACTCAAACTCATGTGACTTAGGCTTTCTTGTGACTTAAGCAGGTCATCAAAGACTCTTGATTCAAACAAAGGCAAGACTCAATCAAAGGCACTTGTTTGCCTTAGTGCTGAGAAGAACTAGAACTCCAAAAGAAAAAAAAAAAAGCAAAACAAAAAGTCCCACTTTGCTTGCCATTACAAGCAGTTAGGTAGAATAGCGTATAGAATACTGGACCTGAACTCAGGAACACGTGAGTTACAATCCTGCTCCATATAATTATTAGCTATGTGACACTGGGAGGTATGGGGTGTTCAAGGAGGACTAGCACCTCTGATGTGAGGAATTGCTGAGTCCTTTCCAAGACTGCTCATTCACCTTTGGTGTCTACCTGGCACTCAACTCTCACCTGTTGTTCTAAGGAGTTGCAGCATGTGCAGTGGCCAAAACAAATACCAAAACATTATCAGCAGATGGTCTAGACCAGGTTGAGGGCAACCAATAGCCCTCAAACCCGTTTTTGAGTTAAGGGATGTCTACCTCAAGCATGTGAAGATTTCCCCCTGTGGAATGGGTGGATGAGAACAATTTTTTACAATGGCCATGAGGATAGCTAAAGCAGACACTTCGAAGAGCTTAGAGCTTTTTAAGATATTGGAGACACCAAGGTTATCCAATGTATCCTGGGCCATTACCAGTCATCTTTACTTTGTCTTGCCAGTGGATATTAATGACACTGGAAGAAAGAGTGAGGCTGACAATTTTGTGCACCTCTGCCTCACTTGTATCAAATTTATGCAAGAGTCAAGACATCACGCTGTGGTGTCATTGGTCCTCTTCAAAAATGAAATACAAACAGCAACATCTATGGCAAACTAGTTAGCCTCTCCATGGCTTAATTTGCTCATCTGAAAATTGGCAATGATTTCCAAGATCCTTTACAACTCTAATCCTATTATCCTTTAAAGCTAGATGGTCCTTCTGTCTTATTTTCTCTGTCATACAACATTCTTCCATTCATCAAACTTTTCCTGACACTAGTTAGGATTTCTTCTGTGACTCTTTTCTCCCCTTTTTTTGGTTTCTTTTTTAGGGTTTTATACAATTATGTATAAGGGGCATTTCCTTCTCTTTCTAAAAAATCTAAAGACTTAAGAGTTAATAAGAAGGAAAATCTTCATTTTGTATATCCTAGCTGTCACTTGGCACTGGAAAAACAGAAACATATCCACTGAAACCTTAGTGTTAAATCACTGTGAGCTCTCTTCCAAGTTATTTGCATTTTCTATGAAATTGAAACTTTGCTACCTATGAAAGGAATTTCAGAGGATAACCAGAGGATTACGTGGTCATATTTTTCCCCAGGAGGACAACTCTGGAACCCTGCAATCATACAGAATGATAGGTCATCTACTTTACCTTTGTGTGAGTTCCTACTCAATTCCAGGGGCTGGAATATGCATTGCCTTCAAAAGGAGAAAGGATTGTATTAACCAACTATACCTGTGTAAGAGTCTCAGGGTAATGATTTAGTTATCTGTTACATTTCAGGAACCCAATCCAATAAAGTATAAAAATGCATTTAAAGATGAAATTATTCTTAGAAATAACACTACATTCCCATCTGGAGAAATTGATTTTTTTTTACAGAAACTGTGGCCTACAGATCTTAATCATAGGATTTTAGGGCTTAAAGAGATTTTAGAGCTTGAAGATATCTTAGAGAGTCAGCACATATCTCTTATTTCATAAATGACAAAAAAAGAGTCTTTGAGAAAGGAAATTACTTTTCCAAAGCCATTCTGTCAGCATGTAATAGAGCCAAGATTAAAATGATACTTTTGATTTTTCTTTTATTATCAGCTCTTTCTATAAAACTAATTTCTCTGGGAAGAAGGTTAGTTGTCCTTTACTTTTTTTTGCTGTTTTAATTGTTTCAATTAATAAACATATTTTATTTCTTCCTGCTCCCTCTACCAGTAAGAAAGAAAGGAAGAAAGAAAGAGAAAAAGAAAGAAAGGGGGGGGAGAGAGAGACAGAGAGACAGAGACAGGGAGAGAGAGAGAGAGAGAGAGAGAGAGAGAGAGAGAGAGAGAGAGAGAGAGAGAGAAAGAGAGAGAGAGAGAGAGAGAGAGAGAGAGAGAGAGAGGAAGGAAGGAAGGAAAGAAGGAAGGAAGGAAGGAAGAAGGAAGAGTAACAAACCTCTTTTAACAAATATGCATAGTCAAGTAAATCAAATTTCCATTTTGGTTATGTCCAAAAATGCATGGCTTATTCCGAGTATTTCATCCTTTACCTCTCCATCAGGAGGAGGGTAGCATTCTTTATAACTTGTCCTCCAGAATTATGGCTGAACATTGTATGATAAGAGTTCTTAAGTCCTTTAAAGTAGCTTAGTTTTTAACAATGCTATTATAATATAAATTCGTTTTACTGGTTCTGCTTACTTCATTCCTTCAGATTACAGTTTAAATCTGGCCTCAGACACCTACTAGCAGTGTAATCCTGGGCAGTTCATTTAACTTCTGTCTGACTCAGTTTCCTGAACTCTAAAATGAAGATAATAATAGCACTTACCTTCCAGGGTTGTTGCAAAGATAAAATGAATTAATATTTATAAAGCAATTTATAAACCTATAAGTGTTGTTTAAATGTTATTATTATCATGATTACTATTATATTGTACCTCTTCTGTTACTTCTTACAACACAAAAGTGTCCCATTACAACCATATATGAAACTTTATTTAACCATTTCTCAACTGATTCTACCCAGTCCTCCTCTTAATTTCTAATCCTTTGTCACTACAAAAGGAGTTTCTCTAAATATCTTGCAAAGGGGACTGCTTTTTCCTTTTCCTTTGGACTCTGGGGTGTAAATCTTTACTTCTTTCTAAGGCCCTGGCTGTAGGAGACAAGAGCCATCTCACTCTGTAGCCTGGGGTGAGAAAGCACCTCTAGAACATATTTTCTATCTTCAGTAGAGTGTGCTAGACGTAGCTAGCACACAGGTGGCAGTAGAGCACTAAGCTGAGAGCTTAGATGACTAAACTAGCAATGACTGCTTCGTGTCAGCTTGTACTGGCCCTGTATGCTCACGAAGCAACTCCAGCCAGCAGAACCAGAGAGAGAGGAGAGGGTGGCAGTTGAGATTCCAGAGAAAGGGCTGATTTCTGGTAATTGATCCCTAAAGTTTCCAACACTTCACAAATTCACACAATGAGAAGCATGCCTGTTGCTATGAGAGGCATGTAAACGTGGGGAGGAAGTTTTTAAAAGAAACATTAAAAAGGTTTGATTAATTGGGGACCCAAATGTAACTAGGGAAATATTTGCACTAAATCTATTCTTTCTGAGATGCACTTTTTATTAGTGATTAATCAGATGGTGTTTTCTAATTACCATTTCCATTTACATAGACTTGTTAGGCACCTACTAAAGGCAAAGCATGATACTGGGTTCTGAAGATGAAAAATGAGAAAACAACAAGTATCTGCCTCAGAAAACTTATAGTCCTACCTGAGGAGGGTACAACATACACACAGATAAGTGTGATGAATGATAGAGTTTGATGGTGCAAAGGAGAAATCCAGACATACGCTCTAGCGAATTGTGAAGAGTAAGACATCACTAGGCAGAGAGAAAGTGGAGGTGAGAGAGTCCTATACTAAGCTCAGAAGAAAGAGAAGACAGAGATGAAGAAGGGGACTATTACAAGTGAAAAAACAGTCTGAGAAATGCATGAAAGTAAGAAACAACAGGTTGTGACTGAGGAACAGCTTAGAATCCAAATTATACAAAACAGAATTCATGAAGGAATAATCTAAAATGCAAGCTCCTTAAGGGGAAGGCCTATTTCATTTTTTTGTGGAATCTAGAACAAAGTCTTGCATGCAGTAGTCTTGTAATAACTGTTTTTGTTGAATGGGAGCCCAGTTGTATCAAACCCTGTGCTATGCATCGTAGGGAGTGCAAAAAAAAAGTATATTTCGCATATTCCTTATCCACTGGAAACATATAATCTAACTGGAAAGCCATGAAACATACAGAAAAAAAACACAATTGGAGTACAAGTAGGAGCTAACCTTTTTCATAATAGGGCCAATAAGAATTTTGAGGGGAAAAAATGATTGGAATCATAAGAAACTTTGTGGAAGAGCTGAAATTCAACTTGGAAGTGACTTTGGCCTTGAAAGTTCTATGAGATTTAGATAAGCAGAGGGGAATAAGAAGTGAGGGCATCCAGACTGATAAGAAATATAAATGTATGTCTTATAAACAAAAGAAAAACACTTTAGGTATGAGGAAGACAACACTTTGTCAAGTGCCTACCTCCCTTAGAGTTTGTGCCATGAAAATTTTATCTTAATTATTCAGAGTATTATATTGTTTCCTTATTGGTCCATGCCACTTTGGGGTGGGATAACTATAGGGCATATTTTCTCATGCTTTTCATGGTAAAACATGTTGTGTTCCTCTCATTCTAAAGGAGTGCTGTATAGCAGAAAGACAACTAAACTGAAACAAACAAACCAAAACTTTGTTTCTTAGTCCTGTTACTAGCTTTTTGAGCTAACTGCTCTGAACCTGCATTTCCTCATCTCAAAAGTAAAAGCTAGTATTTATATAGCACTTTAAGATTTACAAGGCACTTTGCATAAAGGATATGTAAATGGGGATAATACTACTTATACAAGCTACCTATTTCCCAGGATTTTGTTGGGCGGATCAAATTAGATAATGTATAAAATTCATTTTGTGGCCATAAAGTTCAGTATACATGTGAAAAGCCAGTACCATCTTACCTCCTCCATTTGCTTCAAGAAATCTTCCCCAACAGCTATAAATCATGGTAAGCCTTCCTTCCACTGGTGATTTCTCCTTCTCCCACATTCCTTTAGCATTTATTATCTATATCCCTTCAGTGCAGTTGGATCACACATGGTCTTTATACCCTTAATTGCCTTTTCATGTGCAATTATCTGGTTTCCCCACCTAGACAGTAAGTTCCCGGACAGCATTGTCCTAACTTTCTAGTTGTCTTCTGCCATAACTAGCTCTTCCTTAAAAACTCCAATAAAAAGTATTGTTATTATTATTAGTACAGTGACTCTTGATCTCAGCCTCATATTTTAGAAAACAGAAAATGAACTTTCAAATGTCACCCTCTTAATTTATCCCAAAGGCAAAGAAATTTTTACTGCTTCTATCAGGTGACTGAACATTCTTATCAGATTCTTTTTCTTAAGCATTGTCTTATAAACTACCCAAGTACTGCAGGTTGTACTTCTAACATCACCCTTACAGACTCCTTACTGAAAACTGTCCTTATGACTACAATAATGCAATAAGAACATAGCAATGTAAGTGAGGACACTTACATGAAGGCAAACACTGAAGGGTTGTAATTGTGAATGTTAGGCTGAAAAAGAATTAAGGAATTCCTTCCTTCTTTGGTTAAAGAGGTAGGGGTGGAACCTATAGATATGGAAATTTGAGCACTCACACATAGACGATATATAGTTTGGCTTGCTTAAGTGATTTTTTTCAATATGGAGGGCTTATTGAGTACACAAATGGGAAGGAATATGGGAGTGGGGAGGACAGCTAGCAATGACTGTGATTGAAAAAAACACATTAATAAAATTTATCTTAAATGTAAGTAGCTAAGTGGGGAAATGAATGGAGTTCTGGGCCTAGAGTCAGGAAGACTCCTCTTCCTGAGACCAAATCTAATTCCAGATACTTACTAGTTATGTGACTCTTGTCAAGTCACTTAACCTTCTTTGTCTCAGTTTCCTCATCTGTAAAATTATCTAGAGAAGGAAAGGACAAAGCTCTCCAGTAGACTTGCCAAGAAAACCCCAAAAAGGGCCACAAAGGTTTAAACATGGCTGAAAAAAGACTAAACAGTAATATCTTAAATGAAAAATAAAGACTCTTTTTCCTAATATTAGATGCTTCCCCAGCCATGTAAGGGTTGCCATAGGGAGTTAGGCCAAGGGATTCTTTCAGGAGCAAATGCAAACAAAGAAGTTTACAGAAGGGGAAAAACAAAACAAAATAATAAAAAAACCTTCCATTTTGAGATATGTATGTCAAAGAAAAGGGATTACAGAGAGCATCATTGCCAAAGAAGACCGCTTATCTAATTTGTTGAAAGGGTAGGGTAGGACAACTTCATGGCACATGAAGCAGGTTGATTGCATGTAAGAGAACTGAGAGTGCTTCCCAGTACTTCCGCCAAAACCAATAAACCAATGCAATGCACTTAGTTGCAAACTGCGATGCTCTTTCTCACAACTCAGGCAAAATCACCCATCTGCTTCTGCTTTGTATGTTGGCTTCATTTCAGATCTCCTACAGGAGTGCTAAATTGCTGGGAGTTTCCTGTCATGCTTGGCTTTAAATATTAACCTTCAGGCTATTGGATTTCCTAAATTAAGTGTAATAAAATAAAAATACACAGAGCCTAAACATGACTGAACACATTGAGAGGTATGTAAAGCCTTAGCCCACTTATCCTGTGTATTATCAACTCGGTAAAATGCATTTTATTTGATGTCTTACTTTGATTCCTTTATCTTTGTATGTACTTCTACTGACCAGGGGAGAGAGAGCTAAAAGGTTTCCTGGCCCTGCTCTCTGTCCCTGCCCTCTGTCCCTGCTCAAATCCAGCCCTATAACTAGTTGACCAATGACTTTCCATTGTGTGGAAGAGCATATGTGACGTCTTGATGGCACAATTAAGCTTCTTGGCATCACCTCTCAATGTGAACAGCTTCTTCAGTGACAAGGTGGGGAGGCTTCCAGCAAATCCATTTGAATGTTCTTGTGTAGATTTTGAAAGTACCATAAGGTGAAAGAGGGGGTGGGAATTGCTTGTCACCAAATGTCTGCCTCTGGTTCCTGAGCATGCCAAGCTCTGTCACCTAGTATTAATTTTTAAAGGCAAAAGAGTGGAGAACAGAGTGATTTTTGCTAAAGTGAAGGAACATAAAAAGAGTCTAACTAGAGATAAAGTAGATGGGAGGATATGAGAGATCCAGGAAAACAACAACAACATGAATCTACACTGGCCCAGATCCCAGAAGCTTTTAATCTCTCTCCTTATAGCATTATGTTTATAGTGGACTAACTAGAGTAGGGGTTCTTAAGGGTGTGGGGGTATGTGTGTATATGTGTGTGTGTGTGTGTGTGTGTGTGTGTGTTCATTGTTGACAGCTTAGTAAAGCCATGGACCCCTTCTCAAAGTAATGTTTGTAAATATATAAAAAGAAATACACAGAGTTACAAAGGAACCCAATTATATTGAAATAGTTATCAAAATACTAAAATAAACAGAAAAAAATTCACAAATCTCAGGTTAAGAACGTCAAATGAAAGAACTTCAGTGAGCAAGTGAAAGGGACAGTGAAGGACTTTGACATTGTCCCATATAAAAAAAGAAATGAGCCAGCTTGATGAACTGGAAAGAATTCTGTGTTTGAAGCGAGACAACCTGGGTTCAAATTTCCTGCTTATTACTTGTGTCAACTTGGGCAATTTTTTTTCCTTCTCTGGGCCTCATTTTACTTATCTGAAATGAAGGGTCAGGTAATAGAGCTTCTAAGCTTCCTTCCAACTTGAAAGGAGTCTATGATTTAATGGTCCTATGACTTAATGACACTGACCCCATCAAATCCTGCTTTCAGGATAGAATATATTATCAATCATTTGTCCCTTGGTGGTGATATAAGATATTGTGCTTTGTCATCGGGGGGTAAGGTGTCTCTGACTGGGGAAGAAAATATTTATATAGAGCTTACTATGTACCAGTAACCATGCTAAGTGCTTTACAATTATTGTCTCATTCTATTACACCCATTTTACAGATAAGTAAACTGCAACAATCAGAAGTTAAATGACTTGCCCTGCATCACACAGATAATAAGTGTCTGAGACCAATTTGGAGTCCTTTTCCTGACTTTAGTCTCAGAGCTCTATCTACTGCACCTCCTAGCTATTATTCACCCCAAATACTCTGTCTCCTTCTGGAAGTGATTTTTAGCATAAGAAAAGTGGTCAGGGGAGAAAGAGAAGGGGAGGGAGTTTGAGAATATAAAGATTGTATGATTAATCTTAAAGGTCAGGAAACACAGATGAGATGTTAAGTGACTTTGGTGGTTAAGATCCTGCAAGTAATAATGGAGGAAACAAGATGTTAACATACTTGCTGTGTTAGAGAGGGAAAGAGAGACAGAAAAAGAGGCAGATGAGATAGAGACAGAAACATACCTCTTGCAACCACTTCCCTTCATCTTAAATCTTGTCCTTTCTCACTTCGTCCGTCTACTAGTTCTTTCTCAAACCTGGTTCCCCCCTTGATGATACAGACTCCCTGATCACCTTTCCATCACTAGTCACATCTTCTCCAATTCTCCTTGGCTCACTGGTTAAGGGTAGAGGAGTTGGAATACTCCTTGCTCCCCATTGCCACTTCTAGGTTCTTCCCCTTCTTCCATTACTCAATATCCTCTGTTCCTGTGAGATTCATTATATTCATATCTACTGTCCAATCAAAATCCTGTTAGCTGTGGACTATAGACCTCTAGATCACTCCTCTTCCTTCCTCTGAGTCTGTCTGCCTTAAAATCTTTTCTTTCCTATCCAATTCCTATTCTCATACTAGGGAACATCAATATACATATTGATTCTCCCTCAAATATTTTAACCATTTAGTTCTTAAACTACTCACCTCCCATGAGCTACCTCTCTACCCATTTTCAGTCATGTACAAAAATGGTCATACCCTTTATCTTGCCATCACCCAAAAATGTATCATCTCTATGTTCAATAATTAAGAAATTCCATTATCTATCCATAATCTATTGATTTTTCACCTTTCCTTCTGCCCTGCTTTACACAATCCTACTTTTCATTCACAACATGACCTTTAATCTGTTGACCCTTGAATTCTCTCCAAGGCAATCTCTTCTGCATTAGCCACTCTCTCTTTTCCCCATATTAACATCTTGGTGAACCAATTCAACTCTACTCTGTCCTCCTCTCTTGAACCCCTAGCCCTCTTATTACATCACTAATTATATCCTGCAAACCTCCAATCTTGGAATACTCCCACCATTCATTTTCTTTTAATTTTCAATTTAATTTTCAAATTTCATTTGCTTCTGAATGAAGGTGCAGAAAATCACAAAGCCATTCTGCCTGTATCCACTACAAATTCATATCATGTAACTTTAACTGGGCCCTTGCTGCTGATAGGCAATCCTACTATACCTGTCTTATTAATTCACTATCCCACTTTCCTTATTCCACAATGACTCTTTCTAATATTTTAATCTCTCTTCAAACTTCCCATGGCTCCCTCCCCCATTCCATTCTCTCAGCTGTGAGCTTTATCTCATATTTGAGAGAAAAAAAATTCACTCTGAATTCCTTCTTTTCTCCTCTTCCTCATCTCCCATGACTTAGATGCCTTCTGCCATTTTCTCCTTTGCCCCTGTCTCACATAAGGAAGTGGCCTTACTCCATATCAAGGATAGCCTCTCTACTTGTTCAAATGATTCTATTCCATCCCAACTCCTGTAACAGAATCCCCCAACTATCATCCTCACTTTTTTACTTATTTTCCATCTCTCCCTGCTTACTGACTCATTCCCTATTGCCTACAAACATGCCCATGCCTCTCCTATACTGAAAAAAGAGCTTCACTTGATCCTTCCATCTTTGCTATCATTCTATTTTCTCTTCTGCCCTTTGTAGGCAAACTCTCTGAAAATGTCATCTGCAATAGAGGCCTCCACTATCTTTCTCATTCTTCTTATCTCCTTACAATCTGGGTTCTGACCTTATCATTTCATTGAGATTGTTCTCTCCGAAGTTATTAATGATCTTTTACTTGCCAAATCCAATGGGCTTTTCTCTATCTTCAGTCTCCTTCACCTCTCTGCAGCCTTTTACACCAATGATCACTCTCTTCTCTTTAATATCGTCTTCTCTCTAGGTTTTTGGGATGTCATTATCTCCCGGTTTTCTTCTTATCTATCTGACCACTCCCCTGTCTCCTTTGCCTGATCCTCTTCCAGATCATCCTGGTGTCCCTCAGGGTTCTGTCCTGTTCCCTCTTCCCTTCTCTTTTATACTACTTCACTTGGTGATCTCATCAGGTCTTATGAATTTAATTGCCATCTCTTTATTTCTGATTCTCAAATCTACCTATCTTGCACCAACTTCTCTGATGAACTCCAATTTTGCAACTCCAATGGCCCTTCAGACATCTCAAGTTGGAAGTCTAGTAGACATCTTAAACTGAACATGTCCAAAAGAGAACTCATTCTCTTTCCCCATAAATCTTCCCCCTTCATAAATTCTCTATTTCTGTAGAGGGCTATACTATGTCCCGGTCTTTCAGGTTAACAACCTAGGATTCATCATGTTTTCCTCTCTAGCTTTAACCCCACCCCATCCTAGCTGTTGAAAAGATCTTTCAATTTCACCTTTGCAATATTTCTAAAATACGCCCCCTTCTCTCCTGTCACACGGCCAGTACCCTTGTACAGGCCTTCATTACATCATGCCTGAATTATTGCAATAACAATAAACTCACCTTCTACAGGAAGCCTTCTCAAAGTCAAAGGATTCATGATGAAACATGCTATCCACCTCCGGAGAAAGAACTGATATTTTTTGAACGCAGACTGAAGCATACCATTTTTCTTTCTTTCTTCCTTCTTTGTTCAAGTCTTCTTATACAAAATGACTAATATGGAAATATTTTACATTATTGCATATGTATAACCTATATTAGCTTGCTTGCCATCTCAGGAGCGGGGAGGGGGGGAAGGGAGGGCTAGAATTTGGAAATCAAAACTTAAAACAACAAATGTTAAGAATTGTTTTAATATGAAATAGAGGAAAATAAAATATTATTAAAGTATTAAACATAGCCTTATTAAAATGGTTTTAACAAAACATTTAAAATTTGAAAAAAATAAAATTATGTAAATAATTGTTAAAATGTTTATTGATTACCATAGAGAGATAGAGACAGAGAAACAGACAGAGATAGGCAGAGAGACAGATGGTGACAACAAGGATGGATAGATTGAGGTGGCAGGTCTTGTAATTGCATTTTGCTCTTTGTTAAAGATCATAATAGACATTTTAGGAAAGATAAATTAACCAGCAAGTCAAATAGTAGAAAGAATTGAGAAGGGTAATATGAAAAAAAGAGGAAGAAAAATACAAAGGGGAAAAAAATAAGAATTTCCTTTAGAAAATTTATTTTTTTCAGAAAAAAAGAAATTAGTCATCACTCCCATTGTGCATCTCAGTTTCTCCCTTCCCTTCTCTTGCTTTGGAGTTCTTCAACAGAAGTTAGCAAAGGGATTTTAGTGAAGAAAGCTGAGGGGGTGATATTAACATCTTAATTGTTCCTGAAGTATTTCAAATGAAGAATTTAATTAGTGTTCTTTTGTCTTCCCAACATCCACCACTATTAGATTTTCAAACAAGTACAAATCAGTCCATGGAGTCCTGGGTAATGATTGAGCTAATTATCATTTTTAAAAAAATATTCTTTCAAGATGTGTTTGCAATTGGAATTACTTTTGAGGAATATATTTTGCCATTAGCTATTTCTATAATCTCATCATTGCTTGTAGCTGTTGCCCAAATACTCTCCACTGGTGGGCTAGGGCTATTGGTATGGATATATATATAGTATGTACTTGCAGGTACAAAAGTTCCTCTGGTTTGGACACTGAAGCAGTACGGTTTGGTGGGTTGGGGTTTCCTCAGTAATAACTCGAACATCGTAATAGCGTCATACTCTCCTTTGGCATTTATCATCTGTAGTGCTCACATTAGCACTTAATCATATGAATCTGCTATGTTTATTTACTTCATGGATTTAAGTAGTTTTTCCCCAGCAGGAATATCAGCTTCTTATCAACAGGAACTGATGACTACAACGATATCAACACACTTCAAACTAAGTGTATCACCTTCCCTTACAAGTCAGTTTCTATTTCAAATTATCCTTACTTCCATTAGTGGTGGTGCCATTCTCTCACTCACTGAGGCTTGAAATTTTGAAATCATCTTTGAATCTTCCCTTCCTTTCATCTTCTATATTTATTCTCTCACAAAGACCATTTGCTTCTGGTCTTCAAATTTTCTTGTCCCATACTCACCAATTTAGTCAAAGTCCTACTCAATTGAATTATTTTGTTGATAACCTACCTGATCTTCCTGCCTCCATCCTTTTTTTTTCCAATTCATCTTACATAACTTTGCCAAATAATATCCCTAAATACTTCTTCCATCCTCCTCAAGAACCCATAATGACTTCCTTTTTCCTATACTATAAACTCCAAACCTCTACTTAGATTTCAAGACTCTCCATAATTAAACTTCACATTTCCAGTCAAATTTATTTCCTGTGATTCCAAGATATATGCTTCCTTATTCTATTTAAAACACTTCAGCTGAAAGAGAGAGATCTCTCCTTTTTCTGAACTACTATTGCAAATAACAATATTCACAGTAGTAATGATTCCCATTTTCATAATCCTTTACAGCTTGCAAAGACCCTTGTCCACTTGTAGGTAATGTGCCATTTGCCTATTTAAAGAAATTGATGCTTAGAACAGCAAAATTACTTGCCTATGGTCACATGGCTAGTAAATGTCATAGCAGGTTTTGAACCTAGCTCTCCTGCTTCCAATTGAACATCTATTTTCTCGATACCATGTTCTCTAATTATTTGTTTTAATCATAACTAAAAAGCAAACAAACTCTTTGAGATCAGAGAACCAGTTTTATAATTCTTTTGTGCAATAATAATAACACATATTTATATATTATTTTCCAGTTTAAAAAACTCTTTCCTCAAAATGATCCTATATATAGAGGTATTTTGAAGCTCAAATCTGATAATGGATACAAAACACTTTACATACCTTAAGCACCATGTAAATAGAAGTTACTGTTTTTATTGTTATAAGTCTCCAGTGACCTGGCCTCCAGTCTGCTGATTACTTCATTGTCTGAGTTTTCTACCACCCTCTACTGAACTCAAGGAAAGCTTAGACAACGATGCAAGGGTATGCTAGTAAACGTTAAACATTCGGGCGGGGAGGAGGTGTGTGTGTGTAGGGGAAGGGGGGATGTATCCACAAATTTAATTTTAATCTGCATCATTAACACTTTCTTAAATCTAGATAAGCAAGAAAAAAAATCAAGTTCTGATTTGCAGTCAATAATAATTTCTAAGGTTTATTTTGTCTTACTTAAAAATTTAACAATGTGACTTGACCCAAGTTTTTTCCTGTCTGCTTTCACCACCTTCCAGGAAAATATTGCATGCATTATCTGTGTTTCATAGACAAGATTTGTTAGGTGAGTAGCCTAAGGTAAAAAGTTAACATCAACATCATAATTTGAACCCAAATATTCTTTTTTTGTTTTTTTGGAGAGGGGAAGGCATGGCAATTGGGGTTAAGTGACTTGCCCCAAGGTCACATGGCTAGTAAGTGTGTCAAGTGTCTAAGACTGGATTTGAACTCAGGTCCTCCTGACTCCAGGGCCAGTCCTTTACTCACTGCACCACCTAGCTGCCCCATGAACTCTAATATTCTAAAGCCAAGTCTAATGTCCTTTTCAGTATGCTATTTCTTCTCTTTGTACTGGATCTTCAACAAATACTTGTCTATTAATTTATGAGTTCTTTTCTTCCACTGTGCAGGACATATGGTAGAAGCGGAACTCAAAAACTGAAGGTAATACAGCTCATCAATAAGTGTTTACTTTGTTTAATTTTTCTTCCTCATAGGGAAAAAAATAATAGAGTCTAACTTTCACTGGATTCACTGGATTTCCCTAGCAGGGCCAGTCACCTCTTTCTCTCTCCTGGATTATCAAAAATTTGGTACTTGGGTAGCCCAAGATGTGTGTTTGTAATACCACTAGTTGGACCAGGGCATGTGCTTTGTGGCATGAATGGGAGGTTTCTCTGTGTGAAATTAATTAGAACATGTAGGCATTGCACCTGAGCATTGGCCTCTCTAACATTGTACTGACTCTCAGAGACCTATGAATAATATAAATACAGGCTACATCTGCAAGATGCCAAATAGCTGCCTACATTGGCCAATGCTCCTATATAATTAGGTGCTTTTTAGAGTTATTTTACTCAGGAAACCTTTGTATGCTACAAGTCCTATCCAGCTGTAACTATCTGGACTCCACTTTTTATTTTTTCCTAAATTATAGGATCAAGTAATTTCAGGTGGGAAGTATCCACTTTTGCTGTCCACCCTACCCAAATAACTGCATAGTAACAGCTGACGTAAGTATGGCTGTTTAAGGTTTGTAAGAGTTACCTTCTTTAATATTACAACAACACTGTAAGATATATGCGAGGATAGCTACTACAGGTTGCTGTCGTTTCTCTTTTTCCTTTATTTTAAGATGAGGCTCAGGGAGATAAAAAGAAATGCATGCCTATGTTTGCACAGCTAGGAATTATGGAAGGGAGAATTTGAATACAGATCTCTCCTGGCACTCTACGTCTACAGCATTCTTCACTGCACTAACAATACTACCTCTGTGGTTAAATCAGTTCAGTTTTTCTATCTGGAAGCATACCCTGGATTGAGGGTCCTGAAGATCTCCTTCCAGGCATTCATTAAGTCAGTCAAGTATTTTTAGGCATCTTACTGCTAAGTGGTATGCTAGGGGCTGAGAAGCAAATAAAATTTAAAAAGGTCAAACAAAAAACAATGCTTACCATCTAGGAGCTCACAGTTTTATGAGGGAGACAATTTGCCAACAACTATGAATGAACAAACCAGCTATTGACAGGGTAAATGAGAAAGAATCAAAAGAAGGAAGGCACTAAAATAAATAAAGAGGGCTGGAAAAGGCTTATGGCAGAAAGTGGGACTTTATCTGAGACTTGTAGGAAGCTAGGAAGCAGAGATAAGGAGGCAGAGTTCTATGCAGGGGAAAACAGTCAGTGAAAATGCCAGGAGTCCGAAGATGGAGTGTCTTATCTAGCAAACACCTTTCCTGTCTTCCCTAACTGGAATCTCTCCCAGCTGTGAAACCAGATGTTTTCCCATTGAAAATCAGAATATGCAGATGTACAGGAATTTCAGTCAGCATAGTTGTTGAGGTTTATGATTCTCTGTTATATATATTAACACATTTCTCCCAGTACTTATTTCTATACAAAATTTATTCTGTTTGTGGCGACATTTATGCTGATTAGACGGAAGCCTTTCACTGGAAGCACCTTTTATTACTGCTGTATGTCTTCTTTCTGCCTGCTGTTCTTCCCCTCATAGAAATAAATATTTTACTCACTTGGCCATCTGAGCAAATATTTTCTTCCTGACACAGTATTTATTTATTTTTTTCAAATGGTATTAGAAGTGTGAATTCCATGTATAGTAATATGTTGAGGGAGCATTACGCTATCCTTCAGGGGTGAAGCAGGTTTCTAGTGACAGATGAGGGAGGGGAATCCCTCCAGTCTTTTTGTGATTAAGTTAATTTCTAATGGTAGTGATAAGTAGTGACAATCATAATATAACTAATAGGTAAAGTACAACTAAAGAGAAGATAAGGTTATACCGGAAGGAGAATGTAGCATTATTAAATAAAATTGCAGGACTTCTGCAAACCATGTCTTTTCTTCCTGGATTTGGAAGCATACCCTTATAATGTAAGAATGCATGCATCAAGCTGATAATTAGGGCCAGCCTTGGGGTGAAATTGTGATGTCAGGGAGCTATAATCTTTGATTCTTCTATCTTTCTCTGTCTATACCTTTCCTACCACTACCGGTTATCATCTTTCGTTGCTGAGAAACCAAAAACTGTTATGTCCCTTCAAAGCATCATAGATTTAAACTGAGAGGGGACCCCAAAGGCCATGGAGGCCAACCCCATTATTTTATAAATGAGAAAACTGAGGCACAGAGAGGTTGAGTGATTTGCCCTGGTCATACCGCTCATACTAGTTGTAGTTGTAGTAGGAGGAGGAGGAGGAGGAAGAGAAGGAGGAGAAGAGGAGGAGAAAAAGAGGAGAAGGAAGAGGAGGAGGAGAAGAGGAGGAGGAAAAGAGGAGGAGAAGGAAGAGTAGGAGGAGAAGAGGAGGAGAAGGAAGAGGAGGAGGAGAAGTCATTGTCATCATCATAGTAGTGGTGGTAGTGGTGGTGATAAAAATAGCTAGCAGTTATATATCCCTTAAGATTTGCCAAGTGCTTTACAAACTTTATCTTATTTTATTCATGTAACAACCTTAGGAGGTAGATGCTATTAGTATTTGCATTTGAGAGATGAGGAAACTGAAGCAGACAAAGGTTAAAAGATTTGCTCAGAGTCACAAAGCTCATAAGTATCTGAGATTGGATTTGAATTCAGATCTTCCTAACCTGGGATCTGTTAAAGAATCTAAGGAAGGAATTGAACCCATGCCTTTCTGTTTCTTAATTCCAATGCCTAATTCACAATAACTCAATTTCTTTTTCCACTAGTCATTGCTTCTTCCTATCCACTGAAAACAAACATTTCCTTATTCCTATTGAGGGACTGATGGCAGGTGATTATTAATTAATAACATTCATGCATATTACCATTATTATTTACTCCAGATTGTCTCTCTGCTGGTGGAATTCTTAGATTTTATATTGAAAAGCTTCACAGAGACATGAGAATAAGTAGACTGAAAGTGGGAATGTGCCACATTCCTTTGGGGATATAAAAGAAGAGCACAGGCAGAAACTGATTGGAACTCATTCATTCAGAATGACATCTGTTATTTCCTCCATTGCCTCACTTTATCCCTAGAGTGACTTCCCAATTCCTTTGCCAGACTAGAAAGATAGTTTTGGAGATACTGCAGCTTTCTCTGAATAGTATTGGAATTTCAAATGTGATCACTGAACTGACCTGGGAAGACTGGAGCCTGGAACTTGCTGTGCTGGGTGGGACTTAGCTAAAATATAATCTGCTTCTGGTGGAAGGCGAGAAAATAAGCAGCCTATAGACTGGCACTTGGTGATCTTATGTTTTTCACAGAACCCCTATTGGTGTGTTCTATTCTCTCCATTCCTTGTTCCTCTCTTCCAGACAAATCTAATCCAAACTTTACTCTTATGGCTTTTTCTTTAATCTAAAACTCAATATTCTGCTAGAATTTTCTTTCAAGTTCAAACAGCTTCACAATATTCACTTCTGTTTTTAGTGATAAAATCATAAAGCTTGTAGCTAGAAAGGACCTAGAAAACAATAATTTGTTCTAGTCCCATCTTCTGCTTTTTTCTCCCCTTTTCATTTGGTTCTACCTACTCTCAAAGACCTTTCTCTTCCCAAACAAAAAAGGTGGATGTTCAGAAAACAGTTTGCTTTGTTTCAATTTCAAATGTAAATTTGAAATTCGAATTAAATAAATTTATTAATACTTTCCTTGTGTTCTTTATTTATAAACACAATCTTATCAGTTCTAGATTTTTTTCATCTGCTGTTCTTGTCTAGAGCTTCCCTGGTATACATATTTTTATTACAGCTCTATTTCTTTGGCCAGTTGAAGTTCCTCCCAACTTAGAAATAAAATATTTCATTGAGATGACCATTGGATAAAATATTTCCCACCAGAAATATATTTACTCAAGAAGCATTTGAAAAGTGAATTTGCATCATATTGTAGGCAGTAAGGAAGCCAAAAGCAATAAATTTATGTCAACTAACCTGCAGGTTTTTCTGTTAGGATAAAATGCCTAGTTCAAACCCATTCTTATTAGTGAATGAATATATTGCTTCAATTACTCCTGAATTGTTCCCTCAGAGAAAGCACACATATGCCATAATGATAAAGGCTTTTTTGGTTGTTTTTAGGTTTCCTTGAGTTATAGAATTCCATAGATTAACAACCATTTGCTGCAGAATTTAACACCTCTCTTTCAATCAGGAATAGAGTAGAAAGAGAGAAATAATATTTAGCCCCAAGCATAAAACTGAACATAACTTGGGAAAAACATTCATTCCAGAGAGAAGCCATAGGGCCTAGAAACATAATAAGAACTTGATAAAAAGATCAAATTTGATCTTCCCACATGATCTATAGTCTTTGGACATATAATCAATAATAGCGTAGCTATTAAGCAACTACTAAGTTTATTGCACTAGATAGCAATTAATAGCTAATGAAGGGTAGTAGAAAACACTCAATATGGAGTCATATTAAATGTGTTTTGGTACAGACTGTCACTTGCAAGCTGTGTGATATGGAAAGGTTATTTAACTTAGAGCCTCAGTCTTTTATTCTGTAAAATGGGAATAATTCCCCGGCTATGTCACATGAATTAATGGCAACATTTTTAGATGATTATTTAGATGATTTAGATTTAGATGATTAATTCAACTTGGTAAAATATCAGGCAATGTGGAAAAAGGAATAGTAACTGAAAGTAATGAAAGCTCTCCTATCTTCTCTCCCCTCACACTGCACCCCTCCCCCCCCCAAAAAAAAGAGCTTAGTTTTTGTTGCAATTTTATTTAGAATCAAGATAAGAAAGTTCTATCTGGTCCATCAGGCAATCAATCAACCACCAAACATTTATTAAGCACCCACTTTGTGCCTTGTATTCTACTGAGGATATATAGACAGAAATTAAATAGCTTTTAATCTCCAGGATGGGGAAGATGAATTCAATGGATGGAGAAGGGGAGATTGTATGTACCTACATAAGTATTTGCAAAACATAAAAAAAAAATACATCATGAGAGGGGGCAATAAATGTTAGCAGGTGTGAGGTCGGGAGCTTCATGTAGAAGGTAGCACTTGAGCTGGCCTTTAAAAAAAACTTATAGATCCCAAGTGGTAGAGATGAAGAGGGAGCATATTCTAGGAATGGGAAGTAGCCTATGCAGAAGTATTTCAGTGGAAGATGGTTCAAGAAGAGCAATTTGGCTGAATTGTAGATGACGGGAAGGGGACAAATATATAATAAAACTCAAAGACTAAGCCAAAACAATAAAAAGCCCCAGAGGTAGATGAGATGTGATAGGTCTGGAGATTTCAATGATCATGGACAAACTTTCACACTAAGTTGGGAGTAAGAGAAGGGAATAAATATTTATTAGGTATTTCCTACATACCAGGCACCATCTAGTAATCCAGGTCAACTATTTTGACCCTCAATGAGGTACCATATGTAATCATATTCTGTGTATGTTACCAACTTCTTCCCAACCTAATGCCACTCTCTCCATCTTAATTTACCTTCCTCTATTTACCATTTTAAACATATTGTTTTAGTCATTTAAGTGGCTTCACTATTCACTAATACAGCATACTTGTTGGTGCCTCTGTCTTTGACTTTTCCTATGATTTCCCTATCCTTTACCAAGTCTATCATTTCCAAGAATGTTCTTAATTGCTCCTTATTTCGTGTAGCCTTTCCTAACAACTGCAATTCACAGTGATCCTTGAAACCACCACACTAAAGGGGTATACCATTCATTTCACTCTTAATTATGGTATTAAATATCTTGGTTATTATTTAAGTTAGATTGTTATTTAACTATCCATATGTCTCTGTATTTTATTCTAAATTTCTTTTTTTTTTTTTTTAAATGCAATTTATTTCTTTAACATATTTGGTTTTCAGCATTGATTTTCACAACAGTTTGAATTACAAATTTTCTCCCCATTTCTGCCCTCCCCCCCACTCCAAGATGGCGTATATTCTGGTTGCCCTGTTCCCCAGTCAGCCCTCCCCTCTATCACCCCCCTCCCCTCTCATCCCCTTTTCCCTTCCTTTCTTGTAGGGCAAGATAAATTTCTTTTTTTTTTTTTTTTTAATGCAATTTATTTATTTAACATATTTGGTTTTCAGCATTGATTTTCACAACAGTTTGAATTACAAATTTTCTCCCCATTTCTGCCCTCCCCCCCCCACTCCAAGATGGCGTATATTCTGGTTGCCCTGTTCCCCAGTCAGCCCTCCCCTCTATCACCCCCCTCCCCTCTCATCCCCTTTTCCCTTCCTTTCTTGTAGGGCAAGATAAATTTCTACGCCCCATTGCCTGTGTATCTTATTTTTTAGTTGCATACAAAAAGTTTTTTTGTTTTGAACATCTGATTTTAAAACTTTGAGTTCCAAATTCCCTTCCCTCTTCCCTTCCCACCCACCCTCCCTAAGAAGTTGAGCAATTCAACCTAGGCCACACATGTATTATTATGTATAACCCTTCCACAATACTCATGTTGTGAAAGGCTAACTACATTTTGCTCCTTCCCAACCCATCCCGCTTTATTGAATTTTCTCCCTTGACCCTGTCCCCTTTCCAAAGTGTTTGTTTTGATTACCTCCACCCCCATCTGTCCTCCACTCCATCATCCCCCCACCTTTTATTATTTTTTTTTTTATCTTCCTCCCTCTTCTTTCCTGTGGGGTAAGATACCCAACTGAGTATGTATGGTATTCCCCCTCAGGCCAAATCTGATGAGAGCAAGGTTCACTCATTCCCCCCTCACCTGCCCTCTCCCCTCCTCCCAAAGAACTGCTTCCTCTTGCCACCTTTATGCGAGATAATCCACCCCATTCTATCTCTCCCTATCTCCCTCTCTCAGTATGTTACTCTCTCATCCCTTAATTTCATTTTATTTCTTTTAGATATCTTCCCTTCATCCTCAACTCACCCTGTGTCTGCTCTCTTTCTTTTACATATCTATATATACACATACATACACATACATACATATACACATAGATACATACATACATACACATTCACTTATATATATACTTGAACATATATATATATATATGCATATATATATATATGCATATTCCCTTCAACTACCCTAATACTGAGGTCTCATGAATCATACTCATCATCTTTCCATGTAGGAATGTAAACAAAACAGTTCAACTTTAGTAAGTCCCTTGCAATTTCCGTTTCTTGATTACCTTTTCATGCTTCTCTTGATTCTTGTGTTTGAAAGTCAAATTTTCTATTCAGTTCTGGTCTTTTCACTGAGAAAGCTTGAAAGTCCTCTATTTTATTGAAAGTCCATATTTTGCCTTGGAACATGATACTCATTTTTGCTGGGTAGGTGATTCTAGGTTTTAATCCTAGCTCCATTGACCTCCGGAATATCGCATTCCAAGCCCTTCGATCTCTTAATGTAGAAGCTGCCAGATCTTGGGTTATTCTGATTGGGTTTCCACAATACTCAAATTGTTTCTTTCTGGCTGCTTGCAGTATTTTCTCCTTGATCTGGGAGCTCTGGAATTTGGCAACAATATTCCTAGGAGATTTCTTTTGGGATCTATTTGCAGAGGCGATCGATGGATTCTTTCAATTTCTATTTTGCCCTGTGGCTCTAGAATATCAGGGCAGTTCTCCTTGATAATTTCCTGTAAGATGGTATCTAGGCTCTTTTTTTGATCATGGCTTTCAGGTAGTCCAATAATTTTTAAATTATCTCTCCTGGATCTATTTTCCAGGTCAGTGGTTTTTCCAAGGAGATATTTCACATTGTCTTCCATTTTTTCATTCCTCTGGTTCTGTTTTATAATATCCTGATTTCTCATAAATTCACTAGCTTCCACTTGCTCCAATCTAATTTTTAAAGTAGTATTTTCTTCAGTGGTCTTTTGGACCTCCTTTTCCATTTGGCTAATTCTGCCTTTCAAGGAATTCTTCTCCTCATTGGCTTTTTGGAGCTCTTTTGCCATTTGAGTTAGTCTATTTTTTAAGGTGTTGTTTTCTTCAGTGTATTTTTCAGTATTTTTTTGGGTCTCCTTTAGCAAGTCATTGACTTGTTTTTCATGGTTTTCTCGCATCCTTCTTATTTCTCTTCCCAATTTTTCCTCTACTTCTCTAACTTGCTTTTCCAAATCCTTTTTGAGTTCTTCTATGGTCTGGGGCCAGTTCATGTTTTTCTTGGAGGCTTTGGTTGTAGGCTCTATGACTTTGTTGTCTTCTTTAGGCTGTATGTTTTGGTCTTCTTTGTCACCAAAGAAAGAATCCAAAGTCTGAGACTGAATCTGGGCGAGTTTTCGCGTCCTGGCCATATTCCCAACTAACTAACTTGACCCTTGAGTTTTTCAGTGGGGTATGACTGCTTGTAGATTACAGAGTTCTATGTTCTACGTTTGGGGGGGAGGTGCCAGCTCTGTCAGAGCCGCACTCCTCCTTCCCCAAGGACCCCCAGTCCAGACTGGGCTCAGATCTTCGGCAGGCTGTGCACCCCTGCTGCGATCCGCCACTTAATTCCTCCCACCAGGTGGGCCTGGAGCCGGAAGTAACAACAGCTGTAGCTGCCCCACCTCCGCTGCCCCGGGGGCTGGAAGCCGAACCTCGAACTCCTTCCACTCCCGCAGCTTTTCCCACTAACCTTCTCCGCAGTCTTTGGTGTTTGTGGGTGGAGGGGTCTGGTAACTGCTCACGTATTCAGGGCGCTAGGGCCCCCTCCGCCCGGCTTCTGGACTGGATCGTCCACGCCGCTCAGACTTGGCTCTGCTCCAGTCCGTTCCCAGCTCCCAGCTCCCAGCTCCCAGCTCCGTGTGGAATAGAGCTCACCCAGAGACCATCCGGGCTGTCCTGGGCTGGAGCCCTGCTTCCCTCTGCTGTTCTGTGGGTTCTGCCGTTCTAGAATTGGTTCAGAGCCATTTTTATAGGTTTTTGGAGGGACTTGGGTACGGAGCTCACTCTAGTCCGTGCTTACCAGCCGCCATCTTGGCTCCGCCCCCCTATTCTAAATTTCTTAAAAGACAGGGATTAAATTATTTTTTGATCTCTTACAGAACCTAGAATAGGACCTTTTTACAGGACAGATGACAATATATTGGTCCAAATACAGATTGTCCTCAAATATAGACCAAATCCCTAAGATGACTTTTTTAGCAGGTTGTATTTGTAAAGCAAGTGTCACAATATTGATGGTGACCATGAATATGCCTGTATAGTTCTGTATCACAGAATATAGGACACTCTCCATATAGAAGGCAGAAGACGTAAAACATTTATTCAGACACCAGAGGGTCAAATACCAAAATCAATAGTTCCAATTTGACAAAGCAGCAATTTTATCCCAAAACCAGTAAGTCCACTTCATTATAACAGCAAAGAAATTAAAACACAGCATCACAGCAGGGAGCCAAGCTAGCCCACAACTGTCCCCTCTGCTGGTGCCTTCCAGTAAACACTCACTCACAAATCTTAATGGTCTGCTTGCTTTCACCCTCTCTTCCTGAAGTCCTGAGGGCTTGCAGTTCTGAGAGCCCTTGCAATTCTAAGAGCTTAAGGCTACCCTCAGAGTATATATACCCTTTCTAGGGCCTAAAGGCTTCACACCTCTGGTGACCTAACTAGCAAAAGGGGGTGGGCCTTCCTACAAAAAAGCCTTCCCTAATCAAGCTTCCCTTAACTAGCTCTACCTGAGGCCTATTAAGGGGATTAATGATCTGGAATGATCTTTAATCCCATTAACACCACAGGGGAAAAAGCAGATATATAAACTAAGAATTAATAGTGTTTCTTGGCTGCACTCAAGTTTTACACAAACCACGTAGGGAGTAGAGGGAAGTGTGATATTTATTCTGACCAATGTCTTAGATGTTAAACGAAGAAACATGATTTTATCAGGTTCTAACATTCTTTAGGTTGACATATTTCTTTCACAAATTGAGAGAACCTTAAATCACTAATGTTACAGAATTGTAACTAGGACAGAGGAATTAGGACTTTGCCCCAGGGAAAAGACATTAATGAGACATGCTTCTTTTCTGTGGTCTATTGTCTCTTTATTTCATGGCCTTCTACCAACCACTTCTTGTTCTATGGCCCTCCTTTTCTTCCAGGGCCTATTTTTTCCACTATAGGATTCCTTTCTCTCGTTTCCTACCCTGACTTCTTCTGAGGGTTGTAGATTAGAAAGGGATCTCATCTCTGCCTTGGGGATGGGGCCAAGCCATGTTCTTTCTTAGTGCAACTGAACAACCTGGCCTTTCCTCTAAGATCTCCAACTTCACCCTGCATCAACTGAATTTGCCCTGGGCACCAAAATTTCTATATATGACTCAGGAAGGACAATACTGGCCAAATTTTTTAAAAAATCACTGAAGTTAATGATTATTGTTTTATATTCCCCAAATCAGTCTTGGTACATTAGTCCCTTTTTCCAGAAGAGGAGGAGGAAAAGGAGGAGGAGAAGGAAAAGCAGGAATTCAAAACAGCTAGTGTGACAAATAAACATGATTATGCACTGTTACATAAAAGAAATTTTCTTAACCCTTATGTTCAGGCTTATGTAACCTGCTCGTGATTAGAATATCAAAAGGCATCTGTGGCTCACCTAGCCTCAATTATACAATTCAGCACCTTACCCCTGCCTCATTAGAAAACTCTGTGGTCCACCAATAACTGTGGGCCATGCAGGAGAAAATCAATTACTTGATCTGAGCTCTTTGTCTGGGATTCAGCTTTTGAAACATATTTTTTCACTTCCTTTAGTCTGCTAAGTGTGGAGAATCACCAGAAGCTTGACCACAAAAACAAACAAACAAAAAAAACCCCAATAACTGCTTTCTGATTCCCAGCAACTCATGATGACTAA
This sequence comes from Trichosurus vulpecula, assembly GCF_011100635.1. Classification (NCBI taxonomy): domain Eukaryota; kingdom Metazoa; phylum Chordata; class Mammalia; order Diprotodontia; family Phalangeridae; genus Trichosurus; species Trichosurus vulpecula. The sequence goes on along the minus strand of NC_050574.1, from coordinate 308,970,005 downwards.
TCAATGTATTAATGTGTAAAGGAACTATAATCTGTTTTGGTGGAGGGAGTACAAATGCACATGAAATTAAGGGTATTTTCTAGAACTTAAATATTACCCAATGGGATGTTGGATAATTCTCATCTTAATTCTTTAAAGGAACTCAACTCAATTCATTCAGATAAACAATCACTAAGCATCTTCTATGCATGAAGCAATATAATGCTTCATAGTCAGAGGAGTCTATGGTCCCACTCTCTCAGGTCTGGCAATGCTATAAATTACTAGTATACTTCAGGCATAGCTATGTTCAGTCCTTGTTAGAACTTTGGAAAGTATTCTGCAAGCTTTCTGATGGGGCACAGTTACAACTTGATATTCCTCATCATGAGGGTTTCTTTGCTTCTCAGAGACCTGTGGTGCAGTTAATCTTTAGAAAATTATCTTTGCTATTGTACATGTTCCTTGACTTCATTGGTCCACTAGCCATGTGGCAGCTGCCTCAGTAGGTCCCTTGTCTGAAAATCATATGTAAACTTGAGCCCTCAGCAGCTTTAATCTTTAAACATAATATACCTGTCTCTTGGTTGCTATAATGTATGCTCCTCCAGGGAAGGTTGGGAATGAGGAAGTCCTTGCATAACTCTGTGCCAGAATGAGGACTATTCCCTGCCTTCTAAGAGATTACATTCTACTGGGAAGCTACAATCCATAAATAGATAAATAAATAACATAGGGATTAGCAATGTCTTTTTTGAAGTGGTAACTAAACAGAGGTTTAAAGGAAAATAAAGATTCTAAGAGGCTGACTTGAGGAGGGAGGACCATATTGTTCAATTACATCATATTAATCTCTAGATGGGATGGAAAGCTCAGCCACTGTAATTTGCTGTCAAAACTGTCTGCATTCGGATACCTTATTTCTGCCTCGGGTAAAGTAATGCTTTAGAATGAGAAACTTTTCCAGTTGTGATTACATGAGTAAATCAATTGACTTCTACCTTGGCACTTGCCAGGGTAGTTCCTGGGGCACTTTTTTCCCCTTTACTGGATCACTGCACTGGGATTTTTCTCAGCTACTAACTACTATAAAATACATTAAAGGTATATCCAGATCCAAAAGTGAAAACAAGAACAACTAATCTTCAGCAAGACAATGTTAAAGCAAGAATCCTTGGGCATCTGTTATTGGACTACAGTAGAAGCAGTCACTTCTATAATAACCACAGATTATACAAATTATCCAGGTTTGATTACTGTATGATTTAATAAATAAATAAATAACAAATGGAATCCTGCTTAGGCAATCCAGATGTCCCATTAAATATTCAATATTTATAAAATATGTTTTTAAAGAAAAACATATGGGAAGGATAAGACAGTTCAGCTACTGCAGGTTTAGCAATCTGTTGAAAAAAATTATTAACCCTACTCAAAGTTATTTTTGTATTTCAACAATAAAAAGGTGATTCATTAAATCAAAACCAAAGTAATGAGTCAAAAGAGGTCAGTAGAGAAACCTCAGAGACTTTGTGAGTCTTTGCTTAGGAATTCAAGACTATTACCATCAGGGGCTTCGTAGTTCATTTAGGATAACATTTGCAGAACACGTCCTAGGGAGTTCTTATCTATAGGTAAGATCTCAAGATTTGAATTGATTCTATTTAGCACCAAAAATAATGGTAGAAATAGTACTTAACTTTTATTTTTCTGATATGTCACCTTAGAAAGGTTTCAATCTGTATAATCAGAAAAACTGCCCACATTGATTCGTTATATCTATAGAAGGATTAAATTTCACTACAATCAATATTGACCATCAACTAAAGGTCAAAATACCTCAGCAAGTATAGCAGTAAGGCAAGATTCATGACCTCGAAGATGACCATGAACGTGCCTGAGTGTTTTGGAATCTCGAAGTATAAGAAATTCTCTAGATAGAAGGCAAAGGCGTATAACATTTAGTTAGACATGAGAGAATCCAATCCCAGGACCAATAATTCCAATTCCATATAGTAGCAATTATATTCCAAAACCAGCAAGCCCACATCAATGTAGCAGCAAGAAAATTATAACAAAGTATTATAGCAAGGAGCCAAGCTATGCTATAACCTCCCCTCCCCCTTCCCCAATAGGGCCTTCCCTTAAACAGTCACTCATGACTCCTAATTCTCTGTTCAACACTCTCTCTTGCAGCTCTGCTGACTCTGAGTTATTTGATGCCTGCGACTCTCTCTGTTTCTGCACTCTCTGCTCTGTAGTCTCTCTCAATGCTGGCTCTCCCTCTATGTCTCCTTTTTCAAATTTTTTTTGGGGAGGTGAGGGGGAAAGGCAGGCCAATTGGGGTTAAGTGACTTGCCCAAGGTCACAAAGTTAATAAATGTGTCATGTGTCTGAGGCCAGATTTGAACTCAGGTCCTCCTGACTCCAGGGCCAGTGCTCTACTCACTGTGCAACCTAGCTGCCCCCTCAATGTCTTCTTGATTTCTGCTTCTGAATTCTGCCACTCTCTGTTCTGCTGCTCCCAGTTCTGGGCTCTCTTTTGACATAGTCCTAGCCGGCATCTGATTGGCTAGAACTCAGGTCTCTGATTGGCTAAATTCATGATTGACTAAAATTCAGTGTACATACCATTGGCTCTGGTCTTAGCAACTCCCCTTAGGGCCCTGAGGGCTTTATACCCACATCAGCTTAACTAGCAAAAGGGTGTGGGCCCGGGGCCTCACAACTAGTTAGTGAAAGGGTATGGGCCTGCCTCTAATCAGGCCTCCCTTCCTTGGCCCCACCTGAAGCCTATTCAATGGGTGGGAAAGATCTTTCACTTGCTGATTGGCCTTACAGTAAGTCAAACATTTTCTACTGTTTAAGTTTTATACACAGAATGGAATACAGAGGTAGTGCATCATAGTTGAATGAGACTTGGCCTCAGTGTCAGGAAGGGTACAAGCCCTACTTCTGACATGTAGTGGGTATGCAACTCTTGACAAGTCACTCAGCCTGTCAGTGCTCCAGGAAACTCTCTAAAATAATGAATTGCACAATTGCCAATCGGCATTAGTAGGCTGAGTTTCCTCACCTGGAATACTTTGAATGAAATCAAGGAAACCAATGAAAACAGGTAGAGACTAAAAAAAAATTCATCATGGCACAGGTCAGGGCTGCCCAAAATGTGACCCGTGGGCCACATGTGGCCCGCAGTGGGATATACGCAGCCTGCCTACAAGCCTAGAAATTTACATAAATGCTTTAGTAAATGAAGCTGAGCTACCACAGAGCTCTCACTAAAATGGCAAATCAAAATATATTGTCTATCGTTTCAATAAAAACCTAAGTTTGGACAGCCCTGGCATATGTTAAAGAGCAATGGACAGGAGAAAAAATGCAATTTCTAGTACTTCTAACTCTGACTCTCTTGTACAAGTCACATCTTCAATAGCCTCAGTTTTCTCATCTATAAATGGGAATAGTAAAACTTTATCTATCTTCCTTTAATTTATCATTCAACAAATAGATATTAAGTGCCTACTGCATTCATTTCTACTTCAGTCCTATTGTGATGTTTCAGTTTGATATAGTTAAGACTCCAAATTAAATAAATTTCTATCAGTATGTCTTGGAGAACAAAGAACTTCTATACTGAAAGTTCTTACCACCAGCATAGCTCTAGTGATGAAATTGTGCCTGTGTTCAAGATTCTTTAATGTCTTCTAGTATAACTCCATTACAAGGATCACTGTGGTAAGTTCAGAGAAGCTTATTATAATTCAAGTTTGCCACAGGGAGATTGATTTTTCTGCCACAAAAACTCTTCAAGACCACCAACTAAGTTATAGAAGTGTTGCATTTAGTATTAGTGGATGCTGTACCCACACAGAATATATCACACATCTTTGGAATACTGTGTCCAAAGACAGCACTGTGCTAAGTGAAAAAAGTTTAGATAAGATAATTCTGACCTCATGGATCTTACAGTCTATCAGGGACATAAGAAAAATAAGCCAATCACTGTAATAAAAATAATAGTGAATGAGTACATAGGAGAGATGCAACCAAAATGCTATAATCGATCATCATGGGAAAGTATCATTGATTGAGTTGTATAAGGAAAAGCCTTTTGAAGAAGATTTAGTTTCAAGTGTGCTTTAAAGGATGGGTGGGAGAAATTCAAACAGGAAATAGAATGAATTTCAGGAATAAAGGACAGTATGAGAAAAGGCTAAGTGAAGAAAAGCTATGGGTAGGCCACTTTGCCTGGAGCATGTGTAGTAGCAATTTAGATTTGAAGATCTTTCCCACCCATTAATAGGCCATGTGACCTGCTCATGCCACAGGAAGCCTAAGTCATATGTGGTGGGAGGAGGTTCCTGAAAGAAAAAGGAAGTTATGTCACAGGAAATGCTGAGAGAGAAAAAGAGCACAGTTATGGCTGCTAATGGCGGCTAATGGCTGCATTGTGATAGTTAGAACTGAACAGGTTATGACTTAGCTGTACTGTGAGTTTGTTTTGGGGGAAGACCCCAGCAGGGGGTTAGAGAGGTTTTGGGATGGCTAGGCTCAACATTGTGATATAGTATTTTAAGTTCCTTGCTGTTATGATAAAGTGGGCTAACTGGCTGTGGGAGCTGAACATTTGGTTATGGGATATGGTTCCGTGGAGTCTGAATAAATGTTATACTTCTACCATCTTTATGGAGAGTCGCTCATACTTTGTGATACAGAACTACCTAGGCATATTCATGATTATCTTTGATGTTGTGTTTATTGCCTTACTGATACAGCATGGTATACAATGCATTTATTTATTATGGGGTAGCTTTCTTAGGAACGTATTAGTTGTGTGATCTTAGCCACTTGCACAGAGCTCTTATCCTCTCTTAGCCTCAGTTTTCTCATCTATAAAATGGGAGTGAAAATTATAGCATCAACCTACCAGGGATGTCGGGAAGATCAAATAACATATTTGTTAAGAACTTTGCAAACCTGGAAGCATTATATGAATACTAACTATTATATATTTTATGGCAATTAGTATAAATAAAGCTGGGTACTTTATGTGTTCTTGTGAAGATCATATGAGGTAATTTATGCAAAGCACCCTTCAGATGAAAGAGGCAAACTAGTATGTCAGAAAAAGTACTGGTTTTGGAGACAGGAGGACCTCTTCAAATAGCAACTATGTTACTTATTGTATATGTGACCTTGGTTAAGTTGTTTCCCTTCTCTAGGTATCATTTAGTAAAATGAGGGTGTTATTTTCGATAATGTTAAAGTCTCAGCTCTGAAGGACATGAAAAGCCAGTAAAGGACTACGTGAATGTAAGCTATTTGTTGTTATGCAATAATCTGTGAATTTATTTGCGTACCTACTGGGTTGACTTGCATTTTTCTTATTCTTACTTCATTCTTTTGATCTTCTGGAATCACTTCATACTAGAAAAGGATAAAGGAGCTATTGATGTAGAAAATATGTCATAGATTTTAAACTTGAATGGAGCTTAGAGATAATCTAGCAGAACTCTTTGGTTTTACATTTCAGGAAACTGAGTCTCAGATATGATATGATATGATATGATTTTTTTCCCTAATAATATGGTGATAATGGGTGAGATTGTCAGTCAATCATTTGACAAGCATTTATTAAGTGCACAATATGTGCCAATCACTCTAAAGCTTGTTGTGTTTGTCCTTCATTCTCAAAGAAGACCATAACAACAGAGAAATAATGACATGATTCGCAGTTGACTTTGATTTGACTGAGGGAGGGCTGTGCAAGGTCACAAGCCTCATTTTCTCCTCCAAAGCCATCTGGGCCCAGTGGCCTGATATTCAACAGGACCATTGGAGATGGCCCAGGATGCATTAGGAGATCCTGGTGCTTTTAGGCTCAGGCCTTTTCAGGTTCTCAATTTGAGTGAGGTAATGCCCATTCTGTGAATAGGCCTCTTTAAGAAGTTAATCAAGGGATGGCCCCTTTAATCAAAAACTCAAAAAAAAAAAATTGAACTAGGAGGGGAAGACCTTCAGGGTTCCTGGGCAAAAGAGAAACAGTTACATTCACTCTGTGCTAGGTGGGCAGGGATCTATTGTCTAATCTATGAGCTCCAGAGTGAATTGGGTTTAAGGCTTTGTTTTTGAGAAAGGAATATAGACAATAAACCCAAAGGTAAGGAGGTAGCCTTCTGCAGGGGACTCAGGTCCAGGTGGGGTAGGGCAGGGTGGGGCATGGTGACTCACAGGTTTTATTTGTCCTCAGTTTTGGAAGGGGACCAAGACATCAGGGAAATGATGACATGACTTGCGGTTGACTTTGATTTGAGTGAGGGAGGGCTGTGCAAGGTCACAAGCCTCACTTTCTCCTCCAGAGCCATTTGGATCCAGAGCCTGATATTCACCAAGACAACTGGAGATGGCCCAGGGTGCATTGGGAGACCCTGGCCCTTTTAGACTAAGGTCTTTTCAGGTTTTCACTTTGAGTGAGGTGATGCCTATTCAGAGAAGGGGCCTCTTTAAGGAGAAAATGAAGAGATGGCCCCTTTAATCAAAAACTCAAAAAAAAAAATCAAATTTGGAGGGATAGACCCTCAGGGTTTCTGGCCAAAAGAGAAACAGTTACTCTTTAGTATTTATACAGTAAACCCAGGAATAGAGCAAAAGACAAAAACATAGACCCTGTCCTAAAGGAATATATACCATAATAGAGACAATAAATAAATGATTATGTACACACAACTTATATAATAAAAAGTAGTTTCATAAGGAAGCTACTGGAGATAGGGGTTGAGAAACCAGAAAGTGTATTGAGAGACAGCCTAAGAGTCAGCCCAAGATTTTTTTTTTAAAGTTAATATGGTAAATAACTCTAACTACAACTACATATATGTATGTATACATACTATAGATCCACAGAAGCATAAATACGTATATGTATACATATGCATATGTATGTATGTGTACATACATATATACATATACACATCCTATATAATCCAAAGCTCTTTTGAGTCATCAATAATTTTAGGAGTATAAAGGGGTCCTCCTTAGCTGGAGTGTCCTGATGGATACAAGAGACAATGGATTATTCCTCTCTTGAATCAACTCTAGGGGTCCTTAACAGATATCCTTCACTATTCTCATCCCACTCTGCCTAAACAAACCTCTTTTTCTTAACTGTTGAATGATCTATGAATGTCTCATTTTGTTTCAGTATCTAAAGAACCAGGGCATTGTCACGAGTCACTCAGCTTAAAACACGTGGGCACATTTATAACTTTTTAAATCTCCATTTTCTTATCTGTAAAATGGGTGAGGAATAATCTACTTAATCTCTAATGTTAAATCCATTTACAAAATTATGATTTCTCCAAATTGATCCACAAATTCATGGTTTGTCATTACATTTTATTTTAAATTTCTACTTGCCATACTGCTTTTCTTCATCAACCCTCCAACATCTACATGGCTGCTATTACTTTTCCTATACAGATCGCTCTAAACTACCCCAGTCTCTTTACCTCCCTTTTTAAAAGAGATCATTGAGAGCACTCTTAAAGACAATATTCAGTTGATACTTTTGCTTTGATGTAGTCACAGGAAAACAGGGGAGCTTTTGAGAAAATGTGAAGCTTTTTATGTCAGGAGTAAATACTTTAGCATTTGTCTATTCATGGGACTCTCTAGAGCCATTTCCCTACAAATGGAGAATTTCTTATAACTAGGACTGAGAATATATCCCAACAATTTCAGCCTGGAACTGTTTAGAACATTACTTACTTAAAATTTGATTTAATGAACATTTATTAAGCTTCCAGCTAGCTGTGTGAAAGATAATGTGTGTGTGTGTAGGGGTAATAAACTAATGATAATAATAATAATAATCCTACCCTAAAACAAGATTCTGGCATGTACTCTAGTAAGTACATTCTAGAATGTACTCAAGCTAAGAAATGTAAAATATTTTCAAGTGGGATATTGTACTAATAAATAGAGGGTTCAGGAAAAGCCTAATATAATAGGTGGCACCAGAATGCTGCCATTTAAGAAGCTAGAGATTCTATCAGGTCAAATTAAGAAAGAGTGCATGTTGATCATGGAGGACCAACCATTTGTGCAAAAGTATAAATACATGAAGTGAAATGTCAGATTGGAGGAATAACTAACAGCCTAATTTGATGGTAATAGTAGGAACATGAAAGGCAGTAATATAATAGGTGATTATAAAGATAATGGGGGCAGAATATTTACCATGAAAGGGCTTAAAAGCTGAGGCTGAGGAGTTTGTATTTTATCCCAGAGACAATAAGGAGCAAATAAAGAATTTTTTGAGAAGGGCAATGGCATGAAATGATCTCTGTTTTAGGCATATGAATGTGGAAGGTGGGTGGGGGGTTGAATATAATGGAGAGATTGGAGACTGAAGATTGAAGGAAAATGTTTGAAGTAGAGAAATGACTACAGGTCTGCCATGTCAATTTATGGTCTGGGAACAGTACTTATTTTCTCAAGTGAAGGTAACAGACCTTTTATACCTTTTTAAGTCATCTCCATTAATTTGAAAATAATCTTTATAGAAACTTCTGAAGCTTTCCCTGCTGTCCCCCTGATGGAGGCAATTTGATTTAATAGACAGAACGCTTTGATGTAGTAGACAGAAGGTCCATCTCCTTGCATTGGCTTTTCTACATTGGACAAGTGACTTCATTGCTCTGAGCCTCAATTTCCCTACCTTTAAAATGACTGTTAGAGCAGATAATCTGTAAGGTTCATTTCAGTTCTAAATCCTACAATCCAGTGGTTATAGCAACTGAAATATGCATTTTGTTAGTGTGGCAGTATGCTTTGGGGTTGATTATAAAGTGTGCATAAATCTGAAATCTTTTTTCTTCACTAACTGGAAGATTCAACTCCTTTCCCTCCTCTCAGTCTGCCTTCTTAAAACTGTGAATCTTCCTAGTGCTAATAGCAGAGAACCCTCAAAAGCCAAGAGTCCAAGGAAATATCCCTAGCTTACAGTACCCCATGAGCTGTTTTCACCTATGCCTCATACTTGTCAACAGCCCATACAATCATTTCTATCCTCTCTAAGGACTCTCAAAGTTAAAGAGATAGATAATTCTTTCTGCAGATGATCATTCAGTGGCTATTAGACTTGAAGATTCCTGAATAAAAGTTTTCAGACTCCTTATAAGATTGTAGTGTACAATCTCTTTCCACTTTCTTTCATATATATGATACTTTGTAGATATTGTATTGCTTTTAATTAGGTCACAGAACCTAAACAGTAGCCAGATCTGCAGTATGTTATTCTCCTCCTCCCCCAAAAATCCTCATATATCTTCATCTAATTATTAATCTAGTTAATATCAGTCAATTTCTAACACAGATGGTGGGAGAAGAGAAACTTATTCCATCTGGCCCTACCAGATGGACAAATTAAATTAAAGTTATGCAGATAGAAATTGTGAGAGTTGTATTTTTTCTTTCCTTTTCTTTCCTTTTCTTTTTATAAGTTATAAAACACATATAATCAGAATACAGGGTTCAAATCTTGGCTCTGCCACCTAATTCTCTCTGTGACTTTAAAGAAGTCGTTTTCATTTTCCAGCCCTTAGTTTACTCATTTGTAAAATGAAGGATGTGGTTGTATTAAACAGCCACTAAAATCAAACTATAATTTTGTGATTACAGTAAGTGACATAGAAGCAGGATGGAGCAGGGACGTATATTCTGGCCTTGAATTCAAGAAGGTGGGTTTAAATCTCACCCGAGAAGCCATGTAACGTGGGGCAATACACTTAACCACTCTTAATAGTGACATTTTAAAAAATGGAGTAGTAATACCCATCCCACAGGGTGGTTGTGAGGTTCAAATGAGAAACTATATGAAAGAGCATTGAACTTAGACTTCACAAGACCTTTGTTCAAATCCCAGGTCTCCTACTTAGTTTAGTTACTAAGCACTTTGTGCAAGCCACTTGTCTAGACACCATCTCTATAAAGGGGTTAGATAAGATGACTTCTGACAATCCTATGTCAGAAATTGGAAAAGCAGAACCTGCATGACACTGGATTTTTTTGTTCCACTTAATTGTATTTTATTTTTTACAATTAAAAGTTTTCAATATTCCTTTTTTGTAAGATTTTGAGTTACAATTTTTTTTCTCCCTCCCTCCCATGCTGCTTTCCTCCCTCCCATACCTCCTCGCCAAGATGTCAAGCAATCTGATGTAGGTTATACATGTACAATCATACTAAACATATTTCCAAATTAGTCATGTTGTGAAAGAAAAATCAGAAAAGGGGAAAATCTCAAGTAAGAAAAAACAAAACAAAAAAGAAGTGAAAATAGTATGCTTCCATCTGCATTCAGACTCCATAGTGCTTTTTTTTCTGGATGTGGATAGCATTTTCCATCATGAGTGTTTGTGAATTGCTTTAGATCATTATATTGCTGAGAAGAGCTAAGTCTATCATAACTGATGATCACACAATGTTTCTGTTACTGTGTGTGATGTTATCTTGCATCAGTCCATGTAAGTCTTTCCAGGTTTTCTGAAATCCAACTGTTCATCATTTCTTACAGCAAAATAGTATTCTGTTATATTCATATGCCACAAGTTATTCAGCCATTCCCTAATTGATGGGCATCCCTTCAATCTCCAATTCTTTGCCATTACAAAAAGAGATGCTATAAATATTTGTACATATGAGTCATTTTCTCTTTTTTATGATCTCTTTGGGATACAGACATAGTAGTGGAATTGCTGGATCAAAGGGTATGCACAATTTTATAACCCTTTGGGTATAGTTTCAAATTGCTCTCCGGAATGGTTAGATCAATTCACAACTCCACCAACAATGCATTAGTGTTCCATTTTTTCTGCATCTTCTCCAACATTTATCATTTTCCTTTTCTGACATATTAGCCAATATGATAGGTGTGATGTGGTACTCAGAGTTGTTTTGATTTGCATTTCTCTGATCCATAGTGATTTAGAACATTTTTTAAAAATATAACTATAGATAGCTTTAATTCCTTCATTTGAAAACTGCCTGTTCATATCCTTTGACCATTTATCAATTTGGGGAAAGATTTATATTGTTATAAATTTGACTCAGTTCTCTATATATTTGGGAAATGAGGCCTTTATCATAAATACTAGCTATAAAAAATATTTCCTAGCTTTCTGCTTCCCTTTTAATCTTGGCTGCATTGGCTTTGTTTGTGCAAAACCTTTTTAATTTAGTGTAATTAAAATTATCCATTTTGTATTTCCTTATATTCTCTGTCTCTTGTTTGGTCACAAATTCTCCCCTTCTCTATAAATATGACAGGTAAAATATTCCTTGTTCTCCTAAATTGCTTATGGTATCACCCTTTATGTCTAAATCAAGACCCCATTTTGAGGAAAAATTACAATATTAATGCATTGTTGGAGTTGTGAACTAGTCCAATCATCAGAGAACAATCTGAAACTACTCACAAAAATCTTTGAAACTGTGTATATCCTTTGACCCAATAATGCCACTACTAAGTCTGTATCCCAAAGAGATCATGAAAAAGAACTTGTACAAAATTATTTATAGTACCTCTTTTTTGATGGCAAAGAATTGGAAATTTAGGGGATGTCCATCATTTGGGGAATGGCTGAACAAGTTGCATTATATGACTGTGATGGAATATTATTGTACTATAAAAATGATGAGCAGGATAGTTTCAGAAAAATGTGGGAAGACATATATGAACTGATTCAGAGTGACATGAGCAGATCCATGAGAACATTTTACACAGCAATGTTGTAAGGAATCTAAACTACGAAATACAGTTACACCAATAAAGAAGATTCCAAAGGTCTCATGATGAAAAATGCTATCTGCCTCCAGAAAGAGAATTGATAAATTCTGGGTGCAGATTGAAGTATATATTTTTTAAAAAATCCTTTATTTTTCTTGCTTTGTGTGTGTATATTTTCTTTTGCAACATGACTAATGGAAATATGTTTTCCATGACTTCACTGGTACAATCAATGGAGTGAAGGAAGAAGTGGGAAGGAAGGAGGAAGGGAGAGAATTTGGAGCTTAAAAGTTTTAAAAATGAATGTTAATGAACTGATATGAAATTATATATGATGATTACAAGCAGCCAGCATGACTTCAACAAGAACAAGTGACACCAAGCTAACTTTCTTTTTTAAAAATTTATTATACTGTTATCCCTTCCATATTATGGGGTTTATGGGCCCAGTACCTCTACAGTATGGAAAATCCATGTAAAATTTTTTGATCCTCTCTTTGAATCATAGAAGACTGAATTATTATGGTATTAAAAGATAAAATATATTGATTTCATGCAATACTATACATATATTTTATGCATTTCTGAACTTCTAAACTTTTTCTCTGTCAACTGCTGCTTTCATATATTATCTTTGGTTTCCACAAAACTCCACCCAAAATCTCATTTCTTATGCTGACCTGCGATAGATCAAAAATACAATGGGGAAAGTGCTGACATACAAGGGATAATTGTATTGGTAAATTAGAGCAATGCTATGGACGTTATTTACCTAGGTATCTGGCAAAGCATATAATGAAGTCTTTCATGATAATTTTATTGAAAAGACATATGACTAGGAGGTAGACCAGAGTACTGCTTTAAGAATTTGGAACACATTGAATGGATGATTTAATGAGTAGTAATTAATAGTGTAATGTCATCACTCTTGAAGTAGATCTCTCTGGGAGAGCTCCAGGCATCTGCGCTGAGCCCTTACACTTTTTAGCCTTTTTATCAAAGAATTTGATATCAAACATTAAATTTCAAAATGACACAAAGAGAAGTAAATCTAAAACTCTGGATGATAGAGACAGGTTTCAAAAGGATCTTGATAGGGTAGAACCATAAACCAATTAGCATGCCATGAAATTTAAGAGTCAATAAGTTTCAATTAAATACCCAATATATGCCAGGCACTATGCTAACTGGTGGGGATAAAAAAAAGGCAAAAGGACAAATGAAGAATCATATATTTGGGTAAAAACATTCACTAAGTCATTTATATAGTATTTCAGATGCAATAAGAAATAAAGGTCTTGATGAACTAAAAGTTCCCTGTGAATCAACAATGAGATGTAAGAACACAGACACGTGTGTATTATCCACTTGAAATTCTATGTCTTTTCATCTTCCAAAAGATGTTTGTTTTGTTTTGTTTTTGGTTTTCCCTACTTACACATAGCAAATTTTTGGATGTCTGAGAGCCATGTCACTAAACAATTGCCAATTAATATTGGTAGTCTCAAAATTTTTATTCTATTGGCATGATCTAACTATGCACAATAAATTACTTTCCAATTATCTGCTTTTTTAATTCTATAAAATGTGTTTTATTGTTTTGTTTATATATCTGAGTACCTTAACTCAGATTAGATACCTTAACTGAAAGGTATCTTATGAATTTTATTTTTATTAATTTTGAATAGATTTTCTCTTTCTAGCATTTCTGCACATTTTTTCTAAAGCTATTTAGAATTGCTTATGATTTCTTGTTGAACTATTTTGCACTCTGCTATTTAGGGAAAATATGAATTGTCTCAATTAATATATTTGATAATTTTCTGGAATTTTCTAAGTAAAAATAACATGCTTTATCTGCAGTTTTTTTTCTCTCTACTTTGCCAATATTTATACCCTTAACTTATCTCTATGTTTTTCAAGTTTAAGAAATGAATTACATTAAATTATAATGGTAATAGGAGGCTATTAGAAAGGCTTACTATTTTTTTGCATTAAAGACATTGGCTAACTTTTTAAGTAAAATATTTAAAATGAAATTAAAAAAATATTACCTAATTGTTCAATAAAATAGGAAAACCAGATTAGCAAGTTTTCAAAAAGAGTAATGTTAATCTTAGGAAAATGTTTTTATTATATTTTAGAAGGCGCCTTACATTTTTTATGTTTTTTTTTAAATTTAATTTATTTAATATATTTAGTTTTCAGCATTGATTTTCACAAGAGTTTGAATTACAAATTTTCTCCCCATTTCTACTCTCCCCCCTACTCCAAGATGGCATATATTCTGGTTGCCCTGTTCCCCAGTCAGCCCTCCCTTCTGTCACCCCACTCCCCTCCCATCCCCTTTTCCCTTTCTTTCTTGTAGGGCAAGATAAATTTCTATGCCCCATTGCCTGTTTATCTTATTTTCTAATTGCATGCAAAACTTTTTTTTTGTTGTTTTTGAAGATCTGTTTTTAACACTTTGAGTTCCAAATTCTCTCCCCTCTTACCTTCCCACCCACCCTCCCTAAGAAGTCAAGCAATTTAACATAGGCCACATGCATATCATTATGTATAACCCTTCCACAATACTCATGTTGTGAAAGACTAATTACATTTTGCTCCTTCCTAACCTATTCCCCTTTATCCACTTTTCTCTCTTGTCCCTGCAGGGAGCTCATGCTAGTCCCTGTTTCCAGCTGCCATCTTGGCTCTACCCCCTGCCTTACATTTTAAAGTATTTTTTTAACATTAATGACTACTGTATTTTAGCAAATATCTTTTTATTAATATAACCATGTGTGTTTTTAGTAATTGTATACAACTTTATTGTAGTAAATATTTTGTGGGCATATTCAAGTAGTTTTTTTTTCAAGATTTCATTTACATTTTTTGGAATCAATATTCATGACTACAGTATAAATTTCTGATTTGGGATGAAGACTGTATTGTCTTATGTAAGTCACTTACTTGAAAGACTGCCTGACTTTTCCAAATCAGTTTGTCATGAATATAACACTTTCTTTATTGAACAACTGATAAAATTCACTTATAAATTTGTCTGGATAAGAATTTTCATTTGGGAATTCATTATGGCTTTCTCAAATTATCTTTCTGTGATTGGATTTTTGGATCTTTACATGTCTTGTTTTGTTAAATTTCTCACTTTAATTTTTTTTTAGGTAATTATCAATTTCCTTTGAATTCTTAATTTTGCTGGCATATAATGGCATATTATATTTTTTCAAGGAGTTCTTTTTTTCTGCAGTGAATTCAATGTCTTCATTTAATTTTACTTGGCTAATTTGTTTTATTTTCTCTATTGTTCAATCAGCTTAGCTAATGGTTTATTGCTTTCGTTTGTCTTTTCAAAATCTCCTAATTTTCCTTACCACTTCTATAGTCATTTTTTTTTCTATTGCTCCTCTGATTTTCATGATATCTTCCTTTGTGCTTTCTCAAGAATGTTGATAATGTGATGAATTTGATTGCTTTTTAATTGTACATTCTATTGAATCAATCCTTTCTTTTTAAATTCTGTTTCAAAAGACAATTTTTCATTTCAATATGTTTCATTTAATTAGTTATTTCATTTTAATTTTTGTTCTGTGAGACCCATTCTTTCCCTCAGAGGACAGTTTCAGCTGAATTCCCCAAATTTTAATATGTTATCTAATTGTTGTCTTTCTTCTTTTATGTAGCTATGTTTTTTCAATAATTTTTCTCAATTCACTCATTTTTATATGTGATGTTGTGTAGTCTCCATTTATGTCTATGTATATTGCTTACAATATACTTTTATCACAGTATGATCTGTAAGAGATTAATTGAATCTCTTCCTTTTCACATTTATTTATCATTCCTTTGTGCCAATGGATTAAACTCTGATAATTCCTACAGAGATGGAAAAACTTCAAGCACAGCAGAGGTAATGGATTGTACATATATCTATCAAAAAACTGGAAGGCAAAAAGGGAATATGTTTTCATACATCACTTAATATATGACAATTGTATACAAAGTAAGTTTTTTTACAAATATCTCATTTGATCCTAAAACAACCTAAAACCACCACAACACCAGCCATAATTCTTTTAACAAAAAATATTTTATGATTTTGCCAAGAATTAATATATGGCCCATAGTTTGCAGACTCCAGTCATTTACCTTTTAAAATACACATAAATGTGATATATATATATATATATATACACACATACATATATATACACACACATGCATATATGTTTATGTGTGTATGTGCATATGCATGAATTATGTACATGTATATATATACATGCATGCATGCATACAGACATACACACATATGCCTTTTTTGGACATCTGTACTTCAATACTGAGTTATATCTTTTATTTACTATCTTCTTTCAGTATCACTAACCGTATGCCTCAATAAACACTTCTGCTAGTCTGGGCTTTTCATCAGGAATGTTTGGGAGTCCTCCGTTTTATTAAAAATTCATTCCCTGCCCCCATAGTGTAATTGCTTTTTGCTGGATATTCTTGATTATACACCCATAATGTCTGCTTTCTGAATCAAATGAGACAATATTTGTAAAGTGTTTAGCATATTAACTGGTACATAGTGGGAACTTAATAAATATTAGTACCCTCTCTTTTCCTTCAGCTCTATCAATAGTCAGTCACTACACAATGTTAGTTTCCCCTCTGTCTCCTTTTCTCCCTTCCTGCTTTTCAGTGCCCATCTTGCCTCGGATGGCTACCTAGTTCTATTACCTGAATGACCTTCCTGCAAATTTTTTTCATGCTGCATTGATTCATCCAGGTATTCATGTACTAGTGAAACTGTCCATTTCTATATGTTATACCTTCAGGGCTAAAGTTATGAATTAATTTTGAGTCAAATAAACTTTGATAATCTATACTATGCAAAGTATATAGTCTCAGCACATCCAAGTCTGAGGTAATGGAGTGAGATACAAAGATCAACATACCTGGTCCTTTCCATTATGGAGAATATAGTCTTACAGCCAATAAGGAAAAAAAATGATAAATCACTGAGGAAGAAGTATCGAAGCATAGGAAGAGCACTGGGCTTTGAACCAGGTAGATATAGTTAGGTGGTGTAGTGGAGGTAATGGCAGACTTGGAAGAAGGACAGGTAGACCAGAGTTCAAATCCTATCTCATATTTTTGCTCACTGTGTCACCCTGGGCAAGCCTCGTAATCTGTGTGTGCCTTAATTTCCCTATCTATAAAAAGGGATCTAATATTAAATAATACTAGCACTTATTTAACAGAGTTATTTTAAGGATCATATGAGATAATATTTGTCAAATATTTTGCAAGCTTTCAAGCACTGTACACATTCTAGACAATGTCATTATTAGTTCAGTGACTATGGGCAAGGTCCTCATCTGAAAAAATAAACAAACATAATAATATTTGTATTGCCTTTCTGTGAGGTCACTGAGAGGAAAATGCTTTGTTGATGTTAAAGAACTATGTAAACGTTAGTTATTATTATTACAATTGCTATTTAGAGAGGGTCTCAATGTGGTAATATATTTGGTAAGTATGTATTTTTCAAAAACACCTTCCTGAAGAAATTGCATTCAACATTATTTTTTGACACATTATGAGGTTTAATATTGGGAATTTCAAGTCAAAGACATCCTTCTGAGCAGGCCAGGCTTCTAGCACCCCTCAGATCACATAGCCCATTCTACCCTCTCTATTCATATGGCTGGTTCAGCTCTGAGAAGCTTTGTAGGATTTATGGCATATAAAACAAGGAGTGGAGCAAAATTGACCTTCTTTTCACAATGATGAAGCTCCCTAGCTTCTAGGTGTAAAGCCATAACCACTGCATTATTCATCAGTGCTCTTTACATCAACATAATATTACTGTTATTGTTTAGCATTTATATTACCCTCTATGTTGACAAAGCGCTTTATAATCATTTGTATTCATTATTCTGTTCCACATATCTCTTCCCAAGTACCTTTACGGTCATGCATAGTGCTTTAGAGGGCTTCTTAAAGAAGTCTCTTAATGCATAGAGAATGCATTGAAAATTCTGATCAAATATTTGTGGGCTTTCGGGGCACAGGTCATAGCAGAAAGTTTTCAAGGAGGAAGAAATCTTGAAGGTAATGTCATCTGACTCCTTTTATTTTTATAGATGAGAAAACCAAGGCTCAGACAATTGATGGGACTTGGGCTAGGTCATACAACTACTAAGTGACTAAGTCAGGATTCAAACCCTGATCCTTCTCAGAATGTTATAGTTAGAATGATCACTGGCTTTTAGATTGGAGGACCTGGGTTTAAATTTCAGATCCACAATTACTATTTGTGTGAACTTGAGCAAGATTATTTAACTTCTCTGGGCTTCAGTTTCTCCCTTTGTGTAATGGGTGTAGGGGTGGCCCAGTTGACTTTTGAGGTCCCTTCTCACTCCAAGGTTGTGATCCTGTGCTTTTTGTACTGTACAACCAGCTTTGAGTGTAAGTAATATTAATCCTTATTTACACATATAAATATAACAAAGAAATATAGGTACCAGTGTTATCTACTTGTGTGCCTAGAAAAAAAAGGATATCAAAATAATGGATATATACTAAATGTTACAATGTACAGGAACTTGTGCTCTATGAGGAATATGGTGATTAAAATGGTTTTAAAGACACAATATCTAGGTGATTTAATCATTTTATTAATCAGGCCAGTATGTTTATTAATGAAAGGACCATCATTTGGCTGCTTCCCTTAGATCAAAGGCAATCATGGGGTAAGGTTCATCCTTTATATCCTTTGAAGAGTGTTTCCCAAGGTGGGAATCAACCCTGATTAACGAATCAATATTACAAATGAGGGGCTGAGAGTGATGTCTGGTCACCCTTGGCCAGAGAGATTATCTCTATACTCAGACCACCCCTAGCCTTGGACGATTGTGCAAAAGTGTCTGTCTCCACCAAAACTCCACTGCATAGAATTTATCTTAGATTATAGATTCCTTGTGAGGTTGGATTGGGTAGACAGAAAAGGTTAACTCAACCTTCAGAGACTGAGGTCTTGAAAATGGAAAAAGGTAGAACTCTGAATCTCCCCATGTCATTAGTTATTAATAATCATTTCTTTCAGGAACCCCTATGGGGAACATACCCCTATGGGGAACACAAAGAAATATAAATCGAATGTCTTTACTCCCAATTCTCCAATCATATCCTTCCCAACTGCCTTCCAATTCTGGAGAAGATTCTGCCATGGGTCTTGTTCTCCTGATCAGTGACTGTCCGTCCCAGATCACAGTTTCAGGAAAATTCCCAGCATTATATGTTTCACTTACTCCCATTCTTCTGGCCATCCCCCAACTTCCAGAATACTGTGGGCACTTTTTCTACTTCCTTCATCCCTCCCCTGTTTCCACAAGTTTGGAAATATGAAGCACGATGACATCAGCTCTATCTTGACTTCTGAGTGGGGTGTGTCTCCCCACCCCTTCACACCGCCCCCCACTCACCATCCCAGCAATAATGTGTCCTAAATCATTCTTCTTTGGCTACCATTCTCCATGGAATTTTACCTCCTTTTGCTTACAATCTCCTTGAGGGCAGGGACTGTCTTTGCTTTTTGTTTCTGTTTCCCTTAAATTCTTGACATTTTATAAGTCTTTGATAAACTTTGGGGGTGGGAGGGCAGGGGAACCATGCAAACCTTCCTCAAATATTTATAGGGCTATTACCTGCAAGTTGGTTTGTATGTATTGTGTTTGGTACCCTGGAATAACTAGGAACAATGATGAAAGGTTGAAAAGAACTAGATTTAAATCTGATGTAAGAAAAATTTCCTGATAATTAAAGTGAAATACGTTGCTTCAAAAAGAAGCAGATTTTCTCTCACTGGAGGTCTTCAGGGTGGTGATTAGGTGTGTTTTAAAGGAGATGCTTGTTTGGGGATGGGTTGGATTGGACTGGATGGACTCTGAGGTATTTTTCAATATGAGACTTTCCCTTCCAGAATATCAGTTAGGTGTCTCATTTTATAGTACATTGGGCCTTTAATCAGGAGGAACTGAATTCAAATCCAGTCTCCAATATTTCTTAGCTGTATGACCTTTGAAAAACCTCATTTCCCTCTTCTGTAAAATGGGTTTAATAGTACCTACCTCCAAGGGGTGTTATGGCCATCAAATGAGATAATATTTGTGAGGTTTATTGAAACCTTTAAAGCACCATATTAACCATAACTATCAACATCAGCATCAGCAGTAACTTATTGAAAGAAAGCACTATTCTTTTTTTCCATTACTAAACACCTAGCCTTAATAAAAGTTTGTAGAGCTGTATTGAATTGAATTCTGTTTCCTGAAGGAGACTACACTATTTCAGTAATGGAAATAAGATAGAAACCAGTAGGAAGGTCGATAATATTTACAAAATTGAGACAAAGCTCATGGCAACAATAGGGAAATGCCATGTGTTGGTTAGCTTTGTGAAATACTTATAAAAACATTACAAAAGACGGCATCCTATTTAGGATAGGGAGGGAGAGGCATTCTGCAAAGAGGGTGATGTAAGATAAAAGACATCAATACATTTTTGTTTGAAATGTATTTTTAAATTATTGTCACAAATCTGTACATTGATTGCAAAGTACCAAATGAATTGCAAATCTTCTGACTTTATCAGAGTGGGATATGTTATGAAGAGTTACTTCATGCTTCCAGGTCAGGAAAGATTATCTAGAAAGAAAAGAAGTAATTATTAAGCATGTATTATATGCCAGGTACTGTGTCATGCACTTTACAAATATCTCATTTAATCTTCACAACCCTGTCTTAGGATCTAGGAGCTTCTTCCCACCCTAAAGCTGAGGAAAGTGAGGCATACAGAACTTTAGTGACTTGTCCAATGTCACACAGCTTGTGTCAGAGGCCATATTTGAATGCAGACCTTCTGGAATCCACATCCAGTATTCCATCCACTGATCCTCTTAGCTGTCCCCAGGGGACAAAGCTGGAGCTAACATTTGAAGGACAGGTGGAATTTGTATATGTAGAGAGACAAAACTAGTGAATTCTAGGTGGGAGAATGACAGCAGTTCAAACCTAGGTAAGTAGCACTTATTCAATAACTACCTATTCAATGTTGGCTTCCTTAACCTCTTAAGGTTATTCTTCTATATTTCTACATCCTGCAAATAAGTGAATTCAGTATGATTGTCTTTTCCAATGTGTCCATACCAGTCATCTGACACCCCAACATGCTACAAGACCCCATCTTTGCAATTTGCAGTTTGTTAACTGACAACTAATCTTTAAACACATGACAGACGCTAATTTACTTTTTAGTCAGTTGAAAGCATCCAGGTGTTTGATGGCTCCTTTAAAAGTGTTAATGCTCAGGGTCTCAAACACTAGCAAGAAGCCTGGTGATAGACACCATTAGCCATTTCAAAGAAATACAGCATGAAATCTTCAGTGTGTAATCAGGGTGATCTGTCATATCATCATTGGTTCCCATTCAGTGGGATTGGATAACACCAGCTATGGCTATCACTTAATACCCAGATTATATCTTAGATGCAACTACTCCCCTACTCAGATCACTGGTTAAAGCTATTCCAAATAAAAATGAATGATAATAACGACCCCCCACTTTTTTTTAGCACTTTGCAGTTTACAATTTGCTTTCACATAATCTAATTTGATCACCATAATAACCCTATAAGGTAAACTAAACATTTTTATCCTGATTTGATAGATGAGTAAACTGACATTCATGGAGATCATTGGCTTTTCTTTCTTTGAGATGGAAGATACCCTAAACATCATCTTCATGTTTTCATGTCTGAGAAGCATGGGATAGTAAATAGAGTGCTAAATTTGGAATCAGGAGATGAAGTCTTCCTTGGATGATTGTTATTTGTCCAACAGTTAGCAAAACGTGTGACCTCAGTTTTCTTCTCTGTAAAATAATAGCACTGGGTTGTCCTGATAATAAAATGTGATACTTGATATAAATTAATTTTTGAACCTCAAAGCACTATATAAATTCGGTTATAATTATCATGAGGAAATTTTAAAATGTAAAACAATTTAACACTCCCTCACATAACACCTATATTAGTATCCATTGATTGAGGAAAAAAAAAACATACATGATGAGAAATCTATTATGAATTTAGTAGTACTTTAAAATGATTTTGTGGTTTAATAATCAAAACAGTAACTAGATGGGCTGGGAAAAAAGTAATTCATACAGATATAAAATGTATTATAATACATATACATTGTACATGTGTGTATGTCTATATACACACACATATACATATGGCATCCATATACATTTTCTATCTACAAAAAAAACTATGTTGCTAACTCAATTAGCATTCACCTTCAAGTCAGGAGGTAAATGGGTTTGAATGCCCCTACTAGAACTGAATAATTATATGTTCATAGAATTATAAATCAAGCAGTTATCACTATATGGTAGAAAGTATGTCACAAAATGGTTTCCCTATTTTCAAAATGAAACAAAATCTTTATTATCTACATCGCACAGGTTTTGTGAGAATCATATATTGCATATAAAAGTGCTTTGCAAAGCTTAAAGTACAGAATAAATGTCAGTCATTATTAAGTTAGCTAAAGTTAGCTTGTGAAGACTTCCCCCTGAAGAATTGGTAGATAAGAACAATTTTTTTCAACACCATGAAGGTAGCTGAAGCAGGCCATGTGGAGTGCTTAGAGCTTGGTTAGAGGGTCATTCACTGGATCCCAGGCCATCACCAGTCATCTTGACTTTTGTCCTGCTACTGGATTTGATGACTCTGGAAGAGAGAGTGAGGCTGACAACTTTGTGCAACTCTGCCTTACTTAAATCCATTGCACAGGCAAGTCGAGACATCAGTCTGTGATGTCATTGGTCCTCTTTGAAACGCAGGATGGACAACAACAAAGAAAGATTAAAATGAAGATTCTACTTGGCTACAGGCTTGAAATAACTTGTCATCTAACATAACCCCTTCATTATATAGATGATTAAACTGAAGTCCAGAGAGACTGACTTGCCTGAGATCTCCCAGCTGTCAAACAGCAGATTCAGGGTGAAAGATAGGGAAACAATGTACTACAATGGAAAGAGCGCAAGTCTTAAAATCAGAGGACCTAGGTTCAAATTCAAATTTTTCTAATTATCATCTGTGTAACCTTGGGTTGGTTACTTAACTTCTCTAGGCTTCAGTTTCTCCATATGTTAAAAAAAAAGAGGTAGAAGGGTGGACTGGATGGCTTCCAAGATCCTTCTCAGTTCTAAGTCTATGATGCTCTGAAGCTAAATTTAATGTCCCTTATATTACATCCTGAGGTAAAATCTTTTGCCTCAGAATGCACAACTTTTAAGTAATGGAGACAGGACCCAAATGCAGATCTTCTAATTTCAAATACTCTATATCATGCTAACTGGACAAATCAGTTAAAATAGTTAAGTAAATGTATTTATTCATCTAATCAGCAATCATCTATTCGGTTCCTGCTATTTGCTAAACACTATGTCAGATCATTCTTAAGAACAGAATCACAGAAACCTCTCAATGCTAGATTAAAAACAAAATTATAGCCATTTTGAAAAACAATTTAGAATTACTAAAACAAAGTCCCTAAATTATCCATGCCTTTGGCCCAGAGGTCTCATATCAGTTTTATACAATGATAAGAAGAAAGTTCCCATATACACTGAAATATATATATATATATATATATATATATATGTATATATATATATATATATGTGTGTGTGTGTGTATGTGTGTGTGTATAAAATAACACTTTTTATGACAGCAAAAAAAAATGGAAACAAAGTTGATGTAAGTCTATTGGGGAATGGACAAACAAATTATACTTGGAGAAAATAGGAAAGTATTGTGCTGCAATAAGTAATAACTATTATAAATACAGAGAAGCATAGAAAGATTTACATGAACAGATGAAGAGTGAAATAAGCAAACCGGGAAAATCTATACAATTATTACAATATAAATTAATGGGGGAAAAAAGCAACCACAATATAATCAAACATGAATGCGGCAAAAAATACAACTGAACATGGCTCCAAAGGAGAGGTTTCAGAAAATGCCTCTGCCGACTCCTTTCCAGAGGTGGGAGGTCCAAACATTTTTTAGAGTTTTTGATGCATTGGTAAGGTTTTACAAGAGTTTTCTTTCCCTTTTCTTTAAAAATATTACTTATTTTATGGAATGACTCTCTGAGAGGGTAGGGAAAGGAAAATACTAAATGAAATATTGGATATATAAAAATGACATGAGTAAAAAAGCATTTTAATAACCAGAATAAGAACAAAATTGATGACTTTTTTTTTTCACTGAGCCAAGTTTTAAGAAGTTTAATTGTTTTAAAGTTGGTTCATAAAAACAGCGACAACAATAACCACATGAAATTGAAAACTATGAAATCAAAATGATCAGGTGGGCTCTATAAAAGAAAGGAGAAAACTCACTTTCCTTTTTTCTTTGTTGAGGTGAAGTACTATAGGTAGGGATATATTGTTAGATTCAGTTGATATATTAACTTACCTTGTCAAGTTATTTTTTTTTCTTTTTATTTGCTATAATGATATGTCTCTTTCCTAAGGGGTGTGGTAAGGGATAAACTTAGAAATTAAGGTGACATAAGAATAAAATATGTCACTTAAAAATTAAATTGATTCAAAACAAAAATTAGATTGAGGAAAAATATGCAAGAAAGTAGAATTGAAGACCAAATATTAGCATTTAGTCCTGAACAGTTTTGCTCAGAAAACTATTAGAATTCTAAAAAATGGTTTGCTATACAGTAGAAATTCAGATACACAAATGTTCATTGACATCCACCCCTAGGCACCACTTTCAAGGTAAATTAGCATAACATAGGGTAGTATAGTTAAGCTAGAATTTAGCCATTCATTTCACATATAAAATGTGAGGGTTTAGGGCCAGGTTTATAGGATTGTCTTATATTTGCAAAAGCTTGAGAGAAAGATATGGCTTTTGTTGTTTTGGTCAAGAAGACTAGACATTCAGATGACCTGATGACATTCTTTCAAAACTATGATGAAATAATCTCATATCCTGTGCTTTATCTTAGTGATAGTAGATACATTTCTAATTGGCTAGGAATCCAAAAATAGTGAAGATGACTGCTAGTCAACAAACATTTATTAAGTATTACTATGTGCTAGGCCCTATGCTAAGTGCTGGGGATACAAATACATGGAAAAAGAAAGACAGTCTCTTCCCAAGACAACATATAAAAGTTGGGCTAGGGAAGACAGTATCTAAAGTGAAAAAATCTGGAAATTCAGAAGCAGAGCCAGGACAAGAATAAAGGATGCTCTTCCACACCCTGGAGATTCCAGGAAGAACCTTGTAATGGCAGAAGGGTGCCTCATGGTCACAATAATGTTCCTGAGTGAGAAGGCAGCTGAGGCATGTTGGTGAAGTCTGGAGAGTCTGAAACAGAAATAGGAGAGGAAAAAAAACATTAAAATATATTCTTTCTAAATTAGACCACTTGAAAAAGCAATTTTTTTTGGCTAACTGTAGATCAGGTTTGTTCTACCTGTTTAGACATATAATTCATATAATGAAAAGAGGGAAACCTAGTTACGCCTTTGGAGGGATAGAAAAAAAAATACTTTTTTATGAATATCTATGTTGTAATTTTGATGTGAAAGCTCTTTTGAAAGGATCCTTTTGCCAATGAGTCTTTGACCTCCCAAGACAAAAGCATAAAAATGTCTGCAATCCCTGCCTTGATATATTAAAGGCATCATTAAATCCAAGTAAATAAAACATTTCATTGTCCTTCATGTTCAGTGATGACACCATTGAAAGGTTCACTATTCATGCATCTGGGTAACCAATATAACCACTGGCCCAGAACTGAAGGTTATAGGTTTACACGGATCAGGTTAAATCTTGGTGGCTTCTCATAAATCATTTTCTTTTAGTTATAACCTCTCCCCTCTCCTCATACTTGTCTCCTGGGGGAATAAAACCTGGGGTTTTAATGTATATACTTCTTATAAGATCTTGGGCAAATTACATGACCTCACTCACTCTCAATGTTTTCATATGGAAAATTAGAGGGGGCCTGACTAGTCTTCTAAGATTCTCCTTTCTAAATTCACAATTTTATGTGTAATGATTAAAATTTCACTCATGTTGCTATCACCTAGACTTTTGCTGGGAATATCAGAATAAGGTTGTTGTCTAAATCTTTACAAACAAACAAAACAAAAAGATTAAAAACAACCCAACACAACCCTTGTACGATTGCAGCCCTCTCTCAGGCTTCCAGGAGCTAATTTCATAGCCTTCAGGAGGGAAACAGTTCAAGATTGTGATGTTGCAGGGTTAGGGTTAAAGGGGATGGTAGCTTGCAGTAAGTCTGGGACACTGAGTCTCAAGCATAGAGGAGAGCAAGGCAGCCATGGCTTTGGACATATAGTAAAGCAGAAAGAAGAGGTTCAAGCTGAGACGTACACTATGGGTAGATGAAGAAACTACAATCAGAACCAGGGTGAACTTTTCCCTTTTACCTCCAAAGGCAAGCCACTGAATATATCTTATTTCTCCTCTCCTCTTCCTACCCTTCTTCTCCACAGAAACCCAGTCAGTCTTTATGCTGATCTTTTACTATTGAAATTGTAAAACTAATTCACTTAAAAAAAATCAAATAGTTGTTTCTCAATGCTTTGTGCAATCCGAGTGGGCAAAGGAAGGAGGTAGGAATATACTATGACATCTAGGTTAATATATTATACATATATATGCTAATGTATTATTAAAATAGACTATGTTCAATTTCTCAAAGAGCCTGTAACCTAGAACTCTTAATTTCTGGCTTGACAGTTAAGGATCATTGTTTTTTTTTTTTTTTTGCAGGTGGGAAGGGCATTTTATTGGAATTTATACAACCTTTTAAACTTCTAGGGATAATGGGCAAATTATTTTCTTTATGACCAAGGGAGGCTAAACTTAAATACTATTGTAATTGTGAGTAGAGCTTACTAAAGAGTCTTGATCCTTTGGGTCCAGGTTTGGGGAACCTGTTGCCTCGAGGCCACATATGGCTCTCTAGGTCCTTTGACTGAATCCAAACTGAAGTTTTCTATGTATCTATGAAGCTATCCATAGATATTGATTTGTAGATGTAGATATGGCGATGCAGATATAGACATGTACAAAATAAATACAAATTGATTTGGATTGGGGTGGTCACTAGCAGTAGGAGGTATAATTAATGTAGAAATTTGTATCTGAGTGTCTTGAAGGAATGAGGAATGCTAAGAGTTAGAGGTGATGATGGGGAATATTCTTGGCATGGGGGATGGCCAGTGTAAAAGCTCAAAGATGGGAGAGAAAGTATCACATGTAAGGCACATTAAGAAAACTTGTTGGGCCTGATGTGAAGTATGTGAAGAGGAGTAATGCATGGTAAGACTGGAGGAATAAGTTTGCCCAGATAGCTGAATAATTTATTTCTCCCTTGGTCTGACACTCATATCTTACTATTGAGGCAGGGAGGTGGTGCAGTAGGTCAGCTATGTGGCCCAGTGGCTAGAATGCCATCCTTGGAGTCAGAAAGACTCATCTTCCTGAATTCAATGGTCTCAGACACTTACTACCTGTGAGACTCTGGGAAAGTCACTTAACCCAGTCTGCCTCAGTTCCTCATGAGTAAAATGAGCTAGAGAAGGAAATGGCAAACCACTCCAGTATCTTTGCAAAGAAAATCCCAAATGGGGTCATAATTTGAATGTGGCTAAAAAATGACTCAAGAACAACAAAAATGGGGCAATGGATAGAGTACTAGACCTGAGTCAAGAAGACCTGAGTTAAAATCTTGCCTCAGATACTAGCTGTGTGACCCTGGCCATAGAGTGTGTGTTTGTGTGTGTGTGCCTCAGTTTACTCATCTGTAAAATGGGGATAATAATAACACTTACCTCCCAGGATTGTTTTGAGGATCAAATGAAATGATAATTGCTAAGCACTTAACACAATACCTGGCACATAGTAAGCACTATATAAATGTAGCTGTTGCTGTTGTTGTTATGACAAGCCAGCTTTTTCCATATGCTGTTCCACTGTGGATTCCCATCTGTGCTATACTGTTTGGACTACTTTATGCTGATTGCTAGTTTCTTTTTACTTTCTTGGACATCCTACATATTTATGGTCAAACTGGTTTGGCAGCTGCTGGATTTCCTGACCTATGGCCTTCTTAGTACAAGTTTCTGTCTCTCTATCAGTATGTGTTCTAGTAGTCTGCTGCCAATTACACAGAAATAAATAATAGACTTTAGCACCAACGCCTTCCTTTTGAGTTCTTATCACTGTATTTTAGGCTCTCTTCTGCACCAGCTTGCCCATGGCCTTCCTTTCAATCTTCCTCACTATCAATCTACAATGCATTGCTGGTTCTTAATAGCAATCCATTGATGTAAAATCCATTGGCTATCACTGAAGGATTAAATTAGGGATGAATAATAGACTTCACTATTTTAGATCAATTTTCCAGATTCATGCCTGTCTCCATAGCAAATAAGCTATGGTATGGAAATACACTTGCATTCCTTAGGGAAATTTCCCAGAGCCTATAGTTTGTGGACATTATCTGACTTCCCATGTATGGCTATTCCCAGAAACCACTTGAAGAGAAGACAAACTATGTGGTAGTTCCTTGTGGGATTTGAATGGACCATAGGGTCCTTTGTTCACCTCTAACTTCTACGAACAAACCTTATTACTTCACATTCCACTATTATTACTTCAATTCTTCTTTTCTGAGGATTGTTGGTCTTCTATAATAATCTTTTAATTCAAATGCCCCTTAGGGGCTTAATTTTGAGCATTTTCAGCTAATATTTTTTATCATATTAGGAGACTGTCTTTGACAACCTGTTGTGAAAAAGAATGGGAGGGAAAATGTGTTCTTGAGGAGGAGGAAGGAAACATATAGCAAGTGAGATAAAAAATTAGTGGTGAATTTTCAGTAAACATAATACTGGATTTGGAAGACCTGGTTCAAATTCTCATTCTGCTATGAATACTTGATGTTGGACAAATCACAGAATCATAAAACTGAAAGGGAACTTAGGGGACATCTAGTCGAACCCCTTCATTTTAAAGATGAGAAAAGAGACTCTCAAAGAACATAAGTGACTTATCAAGGTCATGCTGGTAATGACAGAGGCAGACATATGACCCAGGACCTCTGATGTTCAAGCCAGTGTTCACTGCACTATTTATAATACTTATAAGGCCTCCAGCCTCTGTTTCTCCACCTCTAAAATGAGAGAACGGAACTAGATGATGTAAAAAATCCCTTCTAGATAATCACCATCTATTTGGTGTGGTGCCAGAGGATAAAGTTTGCCTGCTTCATGATGGATGATTGACTCAGACTATTCCCTCCACTACATGTGCACCCTTGAAGTAAACTCCTAAGCAGTCTCAAAAGGAGTGAATAAACTGTACAACCTCCAACATGTCACCAGGTCGATTCTTTATGCTTCCAAATCCCCATTTCCCACTCCATCCATTCATATAAGCTCTCCCAACAAAAGTAGGCTGTCATTTCACCAAATGTTTTGTATTTTTTCACCAGGTGCCTTCTCTTTGATAAGGGGTTAAAGCTTCTTAAATTTCCAGTGAAGAAAAGGGCTTTGATCTGAGTTTCTGAGAAATGGCCCCTCTCCTGTAGCCAGAAAAGTACTAAATGATGGTCTTTGCTAGGCTGTTTTTCATCTTAGCCAACCAAAGTAAAACATATTGGAAGATGCATATGAAGTAGTAGCATTTATTGAAAATGTAATCAATGCTCTATTGCCTCTCCAATCCCACAGGAGCAAAGAACAGCAGTGAAGCCAGAGGGGGAAGACACACACAACTCAGGGAAAAGCTTAGGAAAATAGTTTTATTTATGTAAAGTTATTAGAGCTCATTTCATTTGCTCCTGAAACATCATCTATTTCAAATCCTTCTTTCTTTGTGAATTCCAGGGAGTACAAATTAATTCCCCATGGATGGTGGCTGGTGTTATTTAATACCTTATCACTTCTTAATAAATCAAATTAGGATTCATAATTAATTAGCAAACCCATTTCTTGGGGGGGGTAATAAAATCAGCTACTTTTTAAATGTCCCTTGGGAGGAAATGAATCTTACCCAATGAAGTTTTTAATGGATCATCAGCATTAGCTGGAATCATTTATGGATTCTGAAGGGTTCCTCCGCCCAACTTACAAATATAAAGTGTTTTTTTTAATGTAATATTTTACTAACTGATATAGCCTTGGCTGAGATGCCAGTGAAATGGTATACTATTAAAGTGTCCAAGTTGAGAAGAAAAAATCAGAGCATCTAGGTTGTGCTCTTAGAGTAGTTGGGTATTTTGGTTCACAGTATCTTGGATTTGGTGCTGGAAGGAACTTTATTGGTCATCTACTTTAATCCCCTAGTTTTATGGATATGACAATGGGCAGCCCATGGACTATATCCTCTGGTTGATGGAGTGAGACATCTTCCGGCTCGGAGATGAATGAATTGAGCTTTAGGAGGCGTTGGGGAGGACAGCTGGATTTTAGGAAGCATGCCTGTTGATAATTCCAAGCTCTAGTCTATCCCTTTACTAATATATATGTTTGATAAACAAAATATTTCAATTAAGATTCAAAGGGAAAAAAAATAACTGTGTGTATGGGAAACTTTGCAACACATTTTTCTTACGATCTCTCCTGAGACATATAAGGAACTGATTCATGTTTATAAGAACAGGATCCTTTCCCCAATTGATAAATGGTCAAAGGATATTAACAGGTTATCTTCTAATAGAAGAAATTTAAGTTATTAATAGCCATATAAAAATGCTCAAATCACTAATAATTAGAGAAATGTAAATTAAAACAACTCTGAGGTTTTACCTCAAATCAATCACTTTGGAAAAAGGTGACAAAAGGAAAGTGACAAATGTAAAGGCTATGGGAAGATAAGCACATAGTTATACTTGGTGAAATTGGGAATTCATCTAGCTATTCTGCAAAGTAGGTTGGAACTATGCACTCAAAGTTAGTGTGGCAAGAGAATTTCTGGCTCGAGCCTCTTGTCACCACTGTGATAGGAAAGAAATTCTGGCTCAGAGTTTTTGCTGCCACTATGATAAAGAGAGGACACCACCTTTATCACACCAATTGCCAAATTAAGCTCAGATTATAAACTTCAAGCTCTGGTTTTGACTAGCTACTGCCCTGACCTTCCTGATTCATACATACCCCCTTCTCACATGTATACCCTTAACTTCCCCTCCTGCTTTCTGTATCCATCCTGCTTATGTATTCACAGCCCATATAAGGTTATTGAAGCTGATATTTTGGGTTCTCTGACTTTTTAATCCAGATGGACCTCTGCTCTATGCATCAATAAAATTTGCAGATAACTATATCTGTATCATTGATTTGGTGATTGGCAGGAGTATCTAATCAATGGATACCTCATAATTTTTACCCCAGTTATTGACATCCCAGATTAGACCAATGAGGTCAACCAGATTGAATTTTACAGCTCAGTAACCCTCTAGTGCATACAAGGTAAATTTTAGCTAAGGAGATTTATGGGCAGGGAAAACAGACTGATTGACAAAGTTTCAGTCCTATCTAGAGAAACTGTAGAGACAGGTTAATGTCTTCTAACTTTTTCTGCCATTTATAATTACTGTACTGTCTTGGCTAACTTCCCTGTTTAGTTCTGTTCTGATGTAATTGTTGAGTGCTCAGAAAGGAACCCTGTCAGTGATGATATAAATCTGACATAGATCTCAATTATGATTTTTGAGTAGTCAGGGATCATCACAGGATTCCCTTAGGCTTTAGTAACTGGTTAAATTCTGGTGATTCCAATTGGTGGCAGGTGCCTATATTTCAGAAATTAAATTATTCCTGATTGAATTTATCCTCAATATGGAAAGTTTGATCTGGTTAAACTTTGAAAAGAAAAAATATATGGAGCATAATAATGGCCAAAATATAATATCCTTGACCCATTGTGAGTGTGTGTGTGTGTTTGTAATCTTTTGAAATTAAAATACTGAGCATACTTAAGTTAATTGTTAAAGCTTTATAACCAAAGCCTGCTGTTCTGATGTCAGCAATTTTAATGCTAAATTTACCTTCCCAATAAATAGAAATTTCCATTAACCTTTTGATAAAACTTTCAGTAAGAGACAAGTTTTACATTGTGCAGGGAAAAAAAAACCTGCTGAGTATCTCAAAGTTTCAAAACACATAAGATGGAAGGAGATCCCTTCCCAGTTTGCAGAAAATCTCTTGCCACTTTAGTGGCAAGTGGCAAGTACCACTGATACAGCAAGAGAATTTGCCATTGATGTACACTCTTCGATCCAGCAATAATACCATTAGGCCCATACCCAATGAGAACAAAGAAATAAGAAAAAGACCCATATGTATAAGAATAATTGTAGTAGTTCTTATTGTAGCATCAAACTAGAAACTGAGGTGTACCCATCAATTAAATATTGGCTGAAAAAGAATAATATTTGAATATAATGGAATTCTATTGTCCTATAAGAAATGATGACAAGGATAGGTCCAGAGAAATCTGGTTATACTTCTATGAACAAAAACCAGACCAAGAAAAATAGAGGTGATGGCAAAGCAAAGGCAGGAACTCGCTCTCCCCCAAACCCCTCTAAATACCTTTAAAAATGACTAAACAAATTCTAGAGCAGCAGAACCCACAGAAAGAGTGAAACAAATTTCCAGCCCAAGACTGGAAGGTTGGCCTGAAAGGTCTGTTGCACCAGAGTGAGAGAGCAGTGCAGGCCATAGCAGTGCTGACTTGACCCCTGCAAATTCAGAGCAGGCCTCAGGGTGACTGAATTTATGGCAGCAGTGGTGGTTTCCAGACCTTTCAGCCCACAGATGCCAAAGAAAACTTAGAAGGTCAATAGGAAAGGTCTGTCACACCCAGTAAGAATGGAGAACAGTCTAGCTCAGGATACACCAGCACAGCCCCCGTCCCAGCAAACGAGGAGCAGAACTAAATGCTAATAAATAAATATTTTTTTTAAAAAGAAGAAGAACAATTATAACAATGACAACACTGTAAAGACAAAAAAGTTTTAAGGCTGAAGAATTATGATCACTGCAATGACCTAATAATGAAGTATGCTTACCACCTTCTCTGACAGAGCTTAGGTACCTTAAAAGAAAAAAAAAAAACAGATTCCACTCTCCTTCTTCTCCTCTTTTGCTTATGAAAGGACTCTGCCAACTCTCTTTCAGAACATTAGCAGAGCAAGTGGTGAAGGTTTTCCCTTCCCCCTTTTCCAGCTGCACACACAGGGTAGTGAAAATATGTACTTAACTAGTTGAACCTGGGACAAGATGTCAAATCCCTAACTGCCTCTTCTGTTTTTGTGTTTCTTTTTATGAGCACAGGTGACCAAATAGTAATTCTCAGATGGAAGGTTCCTGACCTGCCAATTACCCTATGTGTATCTGTTTGGCATCACCGGGGACTCCTACTGTTTTCAGTGTAGGGTGTTTCCTGCAACGTTATCCCTTATGGACAAGAAGATAAACGATGCCAGGAGAATAAGCCATACTTACCCAGCTAATCAGAAGATGGGAACATGCACAAATTGTTGCTTGGATAAGATATATTCAGAGGTCATGGACCTCTCTGAATGCCTCATGTGTTTTCTATGTTTCTGGACTCCCAGAATGGTTTGTAAGGGGTTATTGATTTGCATTATGCATCTGTCAATGCTTGCATATGGATTTTTTAAACTTTTTTGTGGTGGAGATAAGCAGTTGTCCTAGGTCTGTTAGCTGCTACATTGTATATTGAATACATTTTCCAGACACTTTATTGGAATGCATATGGTCTTGATTTTGATATAGCTTATGGAAGGGTAAAATAACACACACTCATGTGTGTATATATTGTGTATGTAGGTATATGTATATACAGTGTATGTACGTATATATGCATATATTATAGTTCTTCTGTGTATTCTTGCCACTTAATCTCTTCTACATTTGTTACATCCCTACCATTTTTGTCTTTCATTGCAACCATTTTTTCATGAAACATTCCCTCGATATCTCTAATTTTCTTGAAGAGATAACTTGTCTTTCCCATTCTATTGCTTTATTTCTTTGCAAAATCTTCTCTCTCCTTGCTATTCTCTGGAATTTTGCATTCAGCTGGGTATATCTTTCCCATTCTCCTTTACCTTTTACTTTCCTTCTTTCCTTGGCTATTTGTAAAACCTCATTAGAGAGCCATTTTGCTTTCTTGCCCTTCTTTATTTTTGTTCTTGTTATTGTTGCCTCCTGTACAAAATTGCCAAATTGTTCTCCAAGCATTTTGTCTACCAGATCTAATCCCTGAAATCTATTCACCATTTTGACTTCATATTCATAAGGGAAGGTACTTAAGTCATATACAGTATGATGGGTTTCCCTTTTTTTTCAATTTAAGTCTGAATTTTATAATAAGAAGTTTACTATTTGACCCACTGTCAGCTCCAGATATTGTTTTAAGTTACTGTGTAGAGCTTCTCCACCTTTAGCTGCAAAGAATATAATAAAGCTGATTTCGATATTGACCATCTGCTGATGGTCCATGCGTAGAGTATCCTTTTGTGTTGTTGAAAAAAGAGTGTTTACAAGGGCCAGCAAATTTTCTCAGTGAAACTCTTAGTCTTTGTCCTGTTTCATTTTGTACTTTAAGGCCAAACTTGCCTGTTATTCCAATTATCTTTTGATTTCCTACTTTAACATTCCAATCCCCTATGACAAATGTGACATTTGTGGGGGGGGAGGGTTATTTCTAGAAGATGTTATAGGTCTTCATAGAACTAAGCAACTTTGGCCTCTTTGGCATCAGTGGTTGGAGCCTAGATTTATATTACTGTGATCTCGCCTTAGAATTGAGTACATATTCTATCATTTTTGAAATTAAATTCTAGTACTACTTTTCTCACCTTCTTATTGACCATGAGGGCTACACCATTTCTTCTAAGGATTCTTGATCACAGTAGTATAGGTAGTAATCACCTGAATTAAATACACCCATTCCCCTCCTTTTAAATTCAATGACACCCAAGATGTTGATGTTTAATCTTTCCATCTCCTGTTTAACCACATACAACTTACCTTGGTCCATAGATTTTACATTCTAGGTTCCAATTCAATATTGATATTTACAGTCTTGGATTTTTCTTCTGTCACTAGACAGATCTACAACTGAACTTCCTTTCAGCTTTGGTCCAACTGTTTCATTAGTACTGGAGGTACTTGTAGTTGTCCTCTGCTTTAACCCAGTAGTATGTTGAACACCTTCCAACCTGAGGGGCTCATCTTCAAGTGTCATATCTTTTATCATTTTTATATTGTCCATGGGATTTTTTGTCAAAGATTCTGGAGTGGTTCAACATTTTCTTCTCCAGTGGATCACCTATGACCTGTCCTACTACTATGACCTATCCATCTTGGGTAACCCTGCATAGCTTCTCCTCGATCAGTGCTTTTCATGGAAAGATTTACCCAAATTGATATAAAATAAAGTTTGCAGAGCCAGTAAAATGATGTACAAAATGATTACAACAACGTAAACAGAAGAAAAAAACAATCATGGAACAAACAGAAGAGAATGTTGTGAAGTTACAAAGAAGAAACATGGATGCCAAAAAAAAGTATACGAGATGAAACCCCCAACCAACTCCATTCAGCACATTTGTATGATACATAATCTATATTTTTAGACTTGCTTGAAGCATTCATCGGTTTTACTAGGTTATTTTTTCTCTTTTCTTTATTTTTTTTAATGTGGGATTGCTCTGTGTGAAAGAGAGGAAAAAGGATAATTGGAGAAATAGAAGTCATCATCTTCTCTCCTCTCAGTGCAGGCCTTCTTTCTTCTTAACATCCATACTTCTTTCAAGAACATGATCAAACTTCCACTGATCAGGATTTGTAATCAACCATCCTCTATTCCTCATTTCTCACCCCATCCAATTAGTTGCCAAATTCTGTTGATTTGACTTCCATGACATCTCTTGAATCTTTCCCCTTCTCTCTACTTAAAGAGTCAATGCCCTGTTCAGGGCCTTGTCAAATGGACTATTGCAAAAGTCTCATAATTGATGTCTCTGCCTCTTCCTTGTAAGCCGTGCTTCACACATTTACTAAAATGAAATTACTAAAGCACAAGTCTGACCACATCATTCTCCTAGTCAATAAATTACAATGACTCCCTATTATGTCTAGAATCAAATATGAACTCCCCTGTCTGGCATTTAAAGCCTTTGAAAATCTGGATCCAACTGATCTTTCAGATATATTACTCATTATTCCCATTCAGATACTCTTCACTTCAACCAAACTGTCCTTCTCACTACCTGTTTCTCACAAGTGATGTTCTATTTCACATGTCGGTGCCTTTGCAAAGGCAGTACTCCTCATGCTTAGGGGGTGCAGACCTAAGCTTCCCTTCCTACCTCCATCACTTAGAATTCTTAGGTGCTTTCATGGTACTTTTTACATTCTACCTCCTACATGAGATCCTTCCCTGACCTAACTACTACTGCTTCCTTCCTGCTCAGAACAACAAAGATAAAACTTTGCTTCTTTATTGTGTATGCATATATATATATATATTTATATATATATATATATATATAATGTGTATGTATGTATATTATACAGAGAGAGAGAGAGAGAGAGAGAGAGAGAGAGAGAAAGATTTTAATGTATACATGCTGTCTCCTCTAAAATGTAAGCCCTTTGATGGCAGAGACTGTCACAACTTTGTTTTGTATTTCTGGTGCCTAGCACTGAGCTGGGCATATAGAAAGTATTTTTAAATTATTGTGGTAGATTACTTGAATTGACTTTTAATTATTCCTTGTGCTACCGAAGGAGTCATTCTGAATTCAACTGACTTCCAGGAAGGGTCTGAGAGATAGAGTAGAAAGAGTAATTGATTTAGAAACAAATCTTAATTCAAATTCTCAATCTGTTACTAGCTAGAGATTTTTGAAATGTCATTTAACTCTTAAGGCTCTTTGAGGTTCAGGGTCATCACCTTTAAAATAAGAAGGTTAGATTACATTATCATTAAATTTATTAATGTTTGATCTTTCACAGCTAATTTTTTTAAAGCAGCTACTGTTTCCTCGGTATTGTGGGGGTACTATGGGGAAGTAACAAAAAAAAAAACCGAAATCTTTCATCTTTCCTGAAGCCACTTACAACATCATTGAGAAGACATAGTTAACACACATAAAATAAAATAGAGACTAATTGTTTAAACTACTCAAAAACAGTTAACAAGAGATCAATTGAGGAGGAGAAGAATCATCAGATATTTCACAGAAGAGACTTGAACCTGAACCTTAAAGAATAAGACTGCTATAGAGAAATGGAGGGGAGAAGGTAAAATTCTTGAGCAAATGTACAGAGGTGGGCATAAACAAGATACATACAGGACACAATGAGGAGTCATTAACATGCCTGGAGCAAGGGATATGTTCTGGGGAAACATATATGCAATAAATATATTAACTTCTCACAAAGAATTCACACTGGCAAAATCTGATTGCCATTTCTGTTGACATTGTAGTGGATAGAGTGCCAGGCCTGGAGTCAGGAAGACTCATCACCAAATCTGGCCTCAGACACTTTTTAGCTGTATAACCCTGAGCAAGTCACTTACCCTTGTTTGCCTCAGTTTCCTCATCTATAAAATGAGCTGGAGAGGTAAATTGTAAAACACTCTAGTATCTTTGCCAAGAAAACCCTAAATGATCTCATAAAGAGTCAGATATGACTGAAAAGTGACTGAACAATTGACTTTGTAATGGTCTGTACTCACAGCTGTATATTTCCCATAAACAATTTTTGATTCCTCTTCATCGTCAAGAAAAAAAGGGTACAAAGTTACTGTGATTTCTCTTTCTCATCTCCATCTATTCACCCTCTTTCCTCTGTGTGCCCTTCTTCCTTTAATTATTACTGCAGAGACAGCATAGTTTTGTGAAAGGGTGTTGGATTTGGAGTTAGAGGATCTGGGCTTGAGGGTTATACACTAGCTATGTGACACTTAGTATCTGTCTTTCACCTCCAAAGTGTACTTTCGCTTATCTAGACTTTGTCACTATGCTTGAAGCCCCCAGTCTTCACCTCTCTTTTGGGTAGATTTCCCCCTTTAGAAGCTTATCTCCTTAAAGGAGGAGACTTTCTTTTTGCTTATATTTACATTCCCAGTACTTAGCACAGTGCCTGGCACAAAGCAAGCATTTAAATGTTTCTTATGCCTGCCTCATCACAAGTGAATCAATTAACCTCTCTGACCCTCATTTTCCCATGCTTCAATAATATTTTTGCATCACCTACCACACTGTTATCATCCAGACACTAAGTTTTTGCAAAATGCAAAGTGATATATTAATATTTCCTATCTGTCTGTCTTTGTATCAATCTGTATATCCATCATCTCTCATGAGCTAATAATTTAGATCTCTCTATTCCCTTCCTCCTTACTCACACTTTGCTTTCTTCTGCATCATAGCACTGAGTGAAATTCAAATGAATAAAATGGCACCATCCTCTCTCCAACGTTTAGAAAAGTACATCTGTCTGGTGCTTACTGTTTATAAGCTAGCTAATGTTTATCAATGACCAACAAATTAGTAGGATGTCTATGCTGTAACTTCTATTCTCAGTCTCAGGGCTTATTTA
Organism: Trichosurus vulpecula; assembly: GCF_011100635.1. Classification (NCBI taxonomy): domain Eukaryota; kingdom Metazoa; phylum Chordata; class Mammalia; order Diprotodontia; family Phalangeridae; genus Trichosurus; species Trichosurus vulpecula. The sequence continues at coordinate 308,931,433 of NC_050574.1, read as the reverse complement.
TGTAATCCATGGGTGGAGATCTAAATGTTTTTAGAAAAGCCTAGAAAAAATGGTCCTTTCTCCGTTATCTTCAATAGTTTTCAATTTCGTATAAGAGAAAATGCAGACTCCTCCATGAGACTTTCAAAGCTCTCCACAATTTGAATTTAACCAACCTTTCAAGCCTGATTCACTTCAATCCCCTTTATATTTTTGTTATATGGATGATTATTTGGAGAAAGAAGTAGATTTTTTACTAATTATAAGGTAGGGATGGTATCTTAATGTTAAGGCAGGGAGTCACTCATTAGTTGTGTGATGTTGGGCAGATAACTTTTCCTTCTCCTCCTCCTATATAAAATAAAGGAACTGAATTAGAAGAATCCTAAAGTCTCTAAGCTCAAAAGCTTATGATTCTGTAATCTCTTCTGCTATTCAAACTCCTTATATCCCCTAGCACTCAGTGTTGCCCATTTAGCAAAACCTTACAAATTATTTGTTGACTTGAAAGAAAATATCAAGAAGTCACCAAACATAAATTAAGAACTTAATAGAGCGGTATGTGCTAGGCCTTGTGCTAAGCACTGGGTATTCAAAGAAAGGTAGGAAAACAGTCCCTGCTCTCAAGAAGCTCACAGTCTAATGGGGGAGAAGATCAATATAAATTGAAGATAGTCTGAGATGGAAGGTACTGACAAGACAAGGCTTCTTGTAGAAGGTGGGACGTCAGCTAACGCTTGAAGGAAACCAGGGAAGTAAGAAGGAAATGCAGACTAGAAAGAATTCCAGGCATGGTCAAATAAAATGTTGTACTGAGAACACATTTAAAGACCAAACAATCCAATGATAATTCACTTCTTTTTTTTTTTTGAGGGGGCAAAGCAGGGCAATTGGGGTTAAGTGACTTGCCCAAGGTCACACAGCTAGTAAGTGTGTCATGAGTCTGAGGTCAGATTTGAATTCAGGTCCTCCTGACTCCCGGCCCAGTGCTCTACTCACTGTGCCACCTAGCTGCCCTGAACAGTCACTTCTCAAAGTTGTTATGAAAATGCAAATTCCTCTCTTCTACCTTTTAAATATAAATATATTTTTACAGTAAGTATTGTAATATTTGAGGATTAAGGCAAATCTGAATATCATATTGTTTTGATATAACATGGTAATATGTTCATATATTATATGAACAATACCTTCTTTCCTAAGTAAATTAATTAAGATGAACTACTCCACACTTTTTTTTTAGAAGGATGATTTTTTTTCCTTCTTTGTCAAATGAAGTGAGAGAATCCCCTATATGTATCTATCTTTTAGTTTGGGAGTTAGTAGTGAAGCATTTTATAGACAGTCTGACAATGTTTATCCATGTTTCTAATACAGAAGATTTATATTTTCAAAAGAGGTCTGCATTAATAAATTAATCAGATCTTTAACTGTCAGCAACTTAGCAAACAAACAAAAAAAACATTGAAGTTCAAAGCTATTGTTCCAAGATCGTATTTTCTCTGCAAATAGGTGGACATTGGCACAAAAATCGATGGTCATCGGAGAGGGTTTTATGGGATTTTCTGATGTTTGTTGAGATGAAACTATGGCACAGGTTAGAGGAGCAACCAGTAATTCTTACCTGCCTGCACACTTTTAAGCCCTTAAGGCTTTAGTTATAGCTCCCCAAATGTAGAATTCTTACTGTGAATTCCAAGTATATAACTGCACATAGCAATAATTAACACTTCAAAAAGTTGTCAACAATGTGGCTCTAGCAGGTCTTTATTTTTCTTGAAATCTGTCTAGGTGCTGTCTGGAGGCTACAAGGCAAGAAAAATTTGAGTTGTACCAGGAACTGTAACTTTTTCATGCTGATGGGAATTGAGTGGTATCCTGGGGAACTGGATCACTTTCGATAGTTTTTCTAGAATTGTAGTCCTGAAAAATCAGACATTTTTCTGTCTCTCAAAAATGTTTTTTCCTCTGCCATGTTATTTTTTTCTCCTTAATCTGAATTTAATAAACAGCAAATAAAATAAACATTTCATATGCCTAGCATATCAGAAGACCACACATGAAACTGCATATCTCTGATATGTACTTGTTTTTTTTTGTTTTTTTTAATATATGATCAATTGAACATGAAATTTTAAAAGTGGTAACACTTATCTGTGATTCTGCCTGGTCCTCTGTTGTCTTTTGTGCCTAAAAAAAAATTCACTGATTTTTCTTTTGCTTTTGTCTTTCCTTCCTTCCTTATCTAAAGACATGATCCCATTTTCCTCAAACTCCATAGATCTTCCTATATACGTTTTCTACTTATCCTTAGTAAGTACTGCTCTTGAATGGTATTTCAGAAATGTATATAATTATTTATATACTATTAGCAGACACCTTTCCTCTTTCTTCTATTCAAATATCTCTAGTAGAATAGATGATCTGGAACAAATGTTGGGGATTTTTTAATCCAACTCCCTCATATTATAGCTCTAGATATTTTAAATTACTTGCCTAAGATTATACAGTGACATGAATGTTATTTGTAAAACTTTTATACATCTCTGTATAGTTCTAAAGGTTAGGTAAAATGCCCCATTCTTGTTGCCAACAAAACAAATTCTCACAATGGAGAGTTTGTATGGAGCCTCCCATGTCAACAGAGATAGCAGGTATCTCTAGAACCAGTCATACATATTGGTGAAATGAGTGACCACCTATATAAACTAGACACAAAATGCTTTGTAAACACCCAAGTGCTACATAAATGCTAGCTCTTGTTATTATATTAGAGAATTTGAGAGTTGAAAGGTCTCTTAGTGTCCATATAGTACAATTCTTATCTGACTTCTCACTATGATTTTTCCATTAAAAAACAAAGAAACAAACAAAAGTCCAAAACTACAGAAGTGTTCATCCAGGCTCTACTCAAAGCCCTCCAAGGAGTGGCAACCCACAGAGACTTGAGGCAGCCCATTCCATTTTTTGGCTGCTCTCATTGTTAGGAAGTTTGCCTTTAACGTCAAGCCC